>NC_135784.1:139771927-140971927 GCF_051106095.1 Pogona vitticeps | reverse complement strand
CAGCTCTGATCCAGGACAGTTCCTTGAAATTCTGATTGTTTCTTTTCTACAACAACTGAGAGAGAACAGAGACAATGGGGACTGGCTAGTTATATTCCTTTCTCTTTCAGTACTTGATTTCTCCAGTCTTTGCCAGTGGAAACGAAATCCCTGCCCAAACATAGGACAAATGCCTAACGTTTGCACTGATCCTGAAATAAGAATGGCTTGCACAAAGACCCTAAAAAGTTGATGCAGTACCAGCAGTTTCTCAAAATACAGTAGCCGTATGCCTATCTGAATGCCTTTTTTTGCTTCCCTTTTTGTTGCAAACTAGCTGCTCCAGATGTCACTTGTAACATGTACCACCTGTGCACTGGCCAATTGCTGCTGTACTAGTTGCCTGACACACTGTATTATAAATCTGGCACCCCCTTAGGTCAAGGGTCATTTAGGATGGCAATTGGCAATGGGATGCCAGGTCTGCCACAAACGTATGGAAACCGGTGTTCCCTACCAAAGAAAATGGCTGATCATCCAGGCTATTATCTCCCCTAGGCGACAAGTAATACAGGCATTTTTATGTTTTCAGAATGCCTTCTTCTGCACCCCTCAAAGCTCTTCCCAGGTAGCCTGTAACTTAGTCTTGAAATGTGGGTCTGCCTCCCACCTCTAGCCTTTTGCCCATCCACTTCTCTGGGCTGTTGGTTTGACCTACAGCCTCTGAGGATTCTTACCCTTCACAATAAGGAAGTTGGTTGTCCCCACAGTACTCACTTCATGTGCCAGCAGCAATGCCCTATGCTGAGCCTTCAGGTGGCTATTCATGTTACTGTTGGAGAGATGACCCAAGTTCTGCCCTTCTTGCAGTGCGTGTACTCAGCCATGCAAGAATCTTTTGCATACTGTTGAAAATGCTTCCAGATTATTAGGAGCTCCAGTTTTTGACTGCAGATGTGTATGTACCTGAAGGAGAGTTCCCACCTACCACAATGCTGCTTTGCACAGCAGAGATTTGCTGGGTCTGGAAGTAAACCATTCCTTGCATATAATGGAGCTGCAGGGTATGGGTATGGAAGGCAGTGTCCTCTTTATAAATCTCTTTCTCAACCACAAAAACTGTAGCACTGCTGATGCCCAAACTGACAGTGTCAGTCGGAGTGTTGGTGCCAATCTTGTCCTTTTCTGGTACATTGGCTGTACGGGAGAAAAGTGCCTTCTTTGTCATCTTTTTTGGCCCCTGTCCCTGGCTGGATCGCACAAAGATGTCATTGGAACATGTCTGAGGTTTACTCATATCTGCCTCACCTTGAACCAAAGGTTTCTCTGCCACCTCCTTAGCAGAGACACCGATACCCTGCACTGCGGCCTGCTGCTTTATCATAGTCTCAGTGCTGAACAAGGCAGCTGGGTGACAGATTTTGTTTGGGAAGCAGTCGTAGGCTGTCCTCTCTCTCTCTCTCTCTTTCTCTCTCTTACTCCCTTCAGTAGAAGGTGCTACAGTGGGTGCAGACAGCATTCCTACAGATTTCCCCAAGTACTTTCTTCTAGCAAGCAGAAACCTAGCCTCTTGCTTTCAAATCTATAGGAATAAAGGGGATTTCAATTCTTGCTACATATTTTCCATACATATATTTGGATTCAGATAGATTCAGAACTATCCAAATGTGGCATTATTCAGTGAATTCTTAATATTTCCAAATCTGAATGTACATCCCTACTAAAATGTTCAATATACTGTACATTCCAGCTTGAAAAACAATTGATGTGAAAGGCTACAGTAACGATAAGACAATTGCAGTAATTTCTCATTCAAGCAAAGTGATACTCCAGGTGTTGCAACAAAGGCTTTTACCTCGTATAGAACAAGAAGTACCTGGTGTTAAAGCTGGATTCCAAAAAGGAAGAGGCACTTGGGACTATATGGCAAATGTCTTTTGGTTACTGGAATACACCAAAGAATTTCAGAAGAAAATCAGTCTGTGCTTTATAGATCATAGCAAAGCCTTTGACAGCATGGATCATGTGATGCTATGGGTTTTTTTCTGAAAAAATGGGTGTGCCTCTGCACTTGATAGTTCTGATGTGTAACCTGTACAGTGAGCAAGAAGTTACCATTAGGACAAAGTATGTAGAGACAAAACGGTTCCCTATAGGCAAAGATCTCCTTGTCTGTTCAGTCTGTACTCAGAACATATCATAAAAAACACTAGGCTAGGTTCAGATGAAGGAGGAGTGAAAATTGGTAGAAGAAACCTCAATAAGACATACAAATAACACCATATTTCTGGCAGAAGGCAGCAATGAATTGAAATGACTTTTAGTGAAAATGAAAGAAGAAAGCAGAGCTACAACTGCAGCTGAACAATAAGACAAAAGTAACGACCACAGAAGAACAACACAACTTTAAGGTTTACAATGAAGAAATTGAAACAGTATACTTTGTATACTTTGGTCCAATCATCAATCCGATGGAAGACAGCAACCAAGAAATTAGAAGAAGACTGAGATTTGGAAGGGCAGCAATGAAAGGATTAGAAAATATCATCAGGTGTAAGGATATGTTACTAGAGACCAAGACCAAGATCATCCACACTTTTGTATTCACGACCCCCCATGTATGGGTGTGAAAGCTGGATAGTAAAGAAAGCCGACAGGAAACAATTGCTTCGTTTGAAATATGGAAATGGAGGAGAGACTCATGGATACTCTGGACTGCCAGAAAGAGAAACAAGTGGGTCCTACATCAAATCAAGCCCCTGGGGGCAAAATGTTGAAACTGAAGCTGTCCTATTTTGGTCACATCATAAGAAGCCAAGATTTGCAGCAGGAAAAGAGGAAGACCAAATATGAGATTGAATGACTTCCTAAACGACCCACAGGCTTTCGTTTATAAGAGCTGAGCATGGCTGTTAAGGACAGAACATTTTGGACATCACCATTCTTAGGGTTGCCATAAGTTGAAGATGATCTGATGACATATAACAACAACAAATTGGATCCTATTCTCTGGAGCCATGCGAAAATGATAGTCCTTATGATTATCCTGTCACCTTTCTCCATGCTAAAAATAGTCAACTCCCTCAAACGTTCCTTATAGGACTTCATTTCCAGATACTTTATCATCTTTGCTGCACTCCTCTGAAGATACTTGGGCTTGTCAATATTCTTCCTGAACTGTGAAGCTCAGAACTGTACACAGTACTTCAGATGAGGTCTAATAAAAGCCAAACTGAGTCGTACTATTGCTTCTCTTCATTTGGACTGTAGAAATCTTGTGATGCAACTTAGCACAAGCTTTTTGTCCCTTCTGCAACATACAGTTTAGTTTCATTTAGCTTGTGATCTACTACAATCTCTGCAGCTTTTGTATATATAAGGTAAAGGTTCCCCTTGACAATTATTCCAGTCGTGTCTGACTCTAGGGCACGGTGCTCATCCCGTTTCCAAGCCATAGAGCCAGCGTTTGTCCAAAGACAGTTTCCGTGGTCATGTGGCCAGTGTGACTAGACACAGAATGTTGTTACCTTCCCACAGAGGTGGTACCTATTTATCTGCTTGCATTTGCATGCTTTCAAACTGCTAGGTTGGCAGGAGCTGGTCTTCTGACCCTGCAGCACAGAGGCTTCTGCGGGTTAACTACAGCGCCACCACAACCCTTTTGTATATGTACTACTGCCAAATCAGATATTGCCCATCTTGCATTTATGTATCTGATTAACTATCCCTCCCATTTTGTGTTATTGCAGATTTCATGAGTGTTTCTTATGATTTCTTCATTCCAGTCATTTATAAATGTGTTGAACAACACTGGTTCTAGCATATAACTTGATGGCATCCTATGTGTCACTTCTCTCCAGGATGACGAGGAACCATCTTTGAGCATATCCTACAAATCCACTTAAGTGTATCATTACCTAGCTTGACCACAATAAATTTCTGCGGGATCTAACTGAAAATCTTGCTGAAATAAAGATGTACTACATCTACAGCATTCTTCTGATCTACCAAGCAGAGAACTCTATAGTTCTTGTATGACTTATTTTTGAAAATTCTTCCTGGCATTTAGGAAATAGTGAGTTCATTTCTAAGTGCTCATAGATTGACGCCTTAAGGAACTGTTCTGGGACCTCTCCCAAGATTTTGTATCAAGCTGACTGACTGGTAGTTACCCAATCCTGGGTAACTTGCTATTATTTTTAACCTCTCTTGCCAGTCTAAGCTTACTCTAAAATTTATCCCATCTGACTTTCTTCCTACAAATGTTGTTTTTGTCATTTTAAATATTGTTGCCACTCTTCCTAAAGGATTTGCCCCTCCTTCCATTTCACTGACAGTTACACATATACACATGCTTCCAGCAATGACATCAACTCAGATTCATGTGACAGAGACTCAAAACTCATGGGTTTATAGTAGGTGTTTCTAAAACTATGATGCCCAGTAAGTTAGATGGGAAAAAAAGAGTTTATGGTCAAGACTCATACCTATGAATAAGCTACTAAAAGTCAAATCCAAAAAAGAGAATTAAAGAACACCATTGCTCCTCACTTACAGCTCCCAGCAGAGATAACTCACATCCACATAAACTGAACAATGGCCATTTTGAAAAGAAATACTTCCATTTCACAGGTTTTGGGTGGCAGGCCTGTGCTCACTTCCCCTCCGCTCTAAAATATTGACACCTGACAGGCCACACGATATGAATGCAGAGATGAGAATGAGGCACTGCTATAAACCTAGATACTGTGTCCTCACGTCTATTTTGGTAGGGCCATTATAGATAAGAAAAATGTCACTCATTTATTTGTTCAACCAAAATAATGGCCCAAATCCTTTTATCTAGTTATGCTGGCATAACACAAATGGCATATCTTTTGGGGGTGAATTTCCCCAAGTTAAGAAACCACAGTAGACATCAGCAGTTGCATACTAAGTTGTGTAACTCAGCATGCAACTGATCATGTCTGGGAAAGAGGAGTTTAGCATTGTCTGTCAGAAGTACCCCTTGACACTGTACAAAGGATAAACAGGATAATCTCTACTCAAGAGAAAACGAACACAAATCTGACATCAGAACAACACATAAAAGCCAATGTCGGAGTGTTTCAGCCTTCCAGAACACTTTCTCAGCGATCTCAAAGTTGCTGTTGTAAATAAAAGGGGTTTAAAAAGGAAAAAAAAAAAGCAAGCTGCTGTGGTGCTTCTTAGGAGCCATAGTCTTTCTGCCCATTATGCTCTATAGAGAGCATCACTCAAACAAATATGACTGCCCGGAAGCACCATGGTGACAGCTGCCGCCGCTTCTTTTTAACCTAATCAACAACCGGAAGCACCAGGAAACAGGAAGACCAGAGAAGCCGATGCGGCAGGTAAATCACCTGAAAGCTCCTTCCTAGGAGAGCGAAACCTATGCAAGTGGAAATTTGAGTCTGTGGGCCTCAATTCCTGGAACACCTGGAATATTCCAGGAATTGAACTCCAAAGACATGAACGAGTACACCCTTACATACTAACCTCGGCTTTCCCTTTCTTCAGCATAATGAATCACTGGAGGGCATAGTACCTCCTACTAAGGTCATCACTGTTTCTATCTCTTCCCTGTTTATTGGTATGAAGTTGAGGGGGGGCTGTTTCTCTGGTTCTTTCTTCCGCCTTCTGTAAAACGAAGTTTTCAACAAGGCAAGTGCGGAATTTGTTGTACACTACATTCTTGATGTATCATCAGCCTCAGTTTCCACAGTGAAATCATCAGTTTCCAATGAAGAGTTAAAGAGGCAACGCTGAAGACCAAGCAGTCAAAAGATGTAACTACTGGAACCTTGCTTCTACTCAGTGAGGTGATTTTGAAGAGGTGAAAAGGATTAAAATTACAGCTAATAAGATTTTACCTAATCTCAATGCAGCTAGCTCTGCATAATTTCTTCCTCCTTTTTTTCAGTGTGCAGAAGTACTTGCAAACTGGGTGTCACAGTGATGTTGTGGCGATGTTTATTGCTAGTTATTATCCAACTCTGATGCATCTCTAGGTGAGACAGAAACATACAAAGGAATTCCTGTGTATTATCTCCTATTTAGCATGCTTGGCTGAAAAAGGGACTCCTTGTTTCTGAAATAAGACCACAGCTTAGCTGTGTTAGGAATTCTTTATGACCAAGTCTCAGTAACAGTTTAGGGCTTTCCTATTACGTAGTACTCTTTTGTCTTTCTGATTCTGGCATATTATTCATTTATTTAGAACATCTTTACCCTGCCTTTCTCCTTAAAAGGACCCAAGGTGGCTCACCTCATTAAAAGAGCCACTTTGGCCGTGTTCTGAAGGTTGTTCTTCCTAATGTTTCGCCAGTCTCTGTGGCCGGCATCTTCAGAGGACAGCACTCTGTCCTCTGAAGTGGGGTCCTTGAGATAGCTTGGCCCCAAGTCAATTTAGGGCTTTATAGGTTAGACCAACCTTAAATTCAGCCCGGAAATGGATGGCAGATAGTGGAGCTGCTGTAACAGAGTGGGTGGGTTATGTGATCCCTGTAACCAGCCCCAGTCAGCAATCTGGCTGCTGCATTTTGGACCTGCTGAAGTTTCCAGACATTTTCCAGGAGCAGCCCCACATAGAGAACATTAGAGTAATCCACCCAGGATGCAACTAAGGCATGTCTCACCGTGGCCAGTCAGACCTCTCTAGGAATGGGCAGAACTGACTAATTTTAATTGTGCAAATGCACTCTTGGTCACTGCCAAAGACCTGGGCATTCAGGTTCAGAGACAAATCCAGAAACACCCCCAAGCTGCACACTTGTGTTTTCAGAGGGAGTGTAATCCCATCCAGCACAGGGATTCCTGTTCCCTGATCAGCCTTTTGACTGACCAGGACTACCTCTGTCTGGTCTGGATTAAGTTTCCATTTATTCACTCTCATCCAGTCCATTATTGACATCAGACACACATCTAGAGATGAAACAGCCTCCTTGGATTTAGATGGCAAGGAGAGATAGAGTTGGGTGTCATCACTATACTGGTATCACCAAACCCCAAAAGTCCAAACAACCTCTGCCAACCTGTCTTTCTCTGAAATAGATAGCTACGTTTGCCTCCCTCCCCTGCCATTCACCCTTCTGATCAAGATGTGATACACCTCCACTTCCCTTCATAAATCTTCACCAGAGTGTACTTAAAAAAGGACTGTAAGAGCTACATTAACCTGACTGTACTGTGGCTCATATTCCTTCCTAAGCAAGTCAGGGTCATTTATAGCAGTGTTCTGATAGGACAAGGGTGTGCAATGTCCACCAGATACCCTCTCTATTGGGGAAAAATCAGTGTATAAGAAAAATAATTTTATCTTCCTGGAAGTTTCTTGAAGTGGGACACAATCATCCCATCAACTCAACATATGTGAAACTGAATGTACACTCTCAGGAACATTCAGTTTTAAATCCCCTCCTTTTCTTGCTGTTTTCCAGATGGGTACAGTTCATGGTGGGTCCTGGGGTGGTGGGAAACTTGTCCCTCCAGAATTGCCCACCATTGCCATACGAAACCGTCCTGACGTCCAAGGACTCATCTGAACAATTCTTATAATTAGCTGTAGTTAAAACACTGTCTCCCTTGCAGGGCAAAAAAATGAAAATACAGTGGTGTCTCGCAAGATTATGTTAATTCGTTCCACGAAAATCGCTGTTAAGCAAAAACATCGTCTTGCAAAACACGTTTTCCCATTGAAATGCATTGAAAACCTGATAATCCATTCCAATGGGAATGGATTGTCATCGTAAAGCGAAAATTACCCATAGGAAACATTGTTAAACGAAGCGCAAGATCACTCCGAAAACCTCATCGTAAAGTGCATTTGTTGTTATGCGAAGCAATCGTCTTGCGAGGCACCACTGTACTGACCTGACATGAGAGGCAGAACCTCCATGCTCACTGTATGTGCCATATATTTCTCAGACACAGAATCAGAGACTGGTAATGATGTTTCATTTCTGTCTCTGTGGCCATATCTGTACTACTGCCAACTTTCAGATGCTGATGGTTGGAGTGCATATAAGTTTCAGGTTATTAGATACCTCTTCAAACTTTCCTGTTCTTTTTGTAGAACCACCATGTCATTTAATCTGACCTTGATTATGGCCACGCACACAGACAGTTCATGGTTCAGTTTTTCTTAATAATACAGTATAAATATCAGCATAAAACAAATATTTGAAACAATTCAGATATTCATCAGATTTTCTCAGCAGATTCTGAAATGAAAGAAACAATGCATCTCATTTGCAAAGAGATTATTGAACTTTTCAAAGAATTTCACAGAAAAACTTTGCTTATCCAGATCTTAATCAGAAGGAAAACATGTTTTAGGCATGTTTTTATTTTCTACACTGCTATATACTAGTCAGCTTCCTCCTTTGTATATATTCTCCTTCTCCATCCCTTCCTTTCAGGAAAAGGTGGGAAGATTCTTTTCTTATCATAAGTATTTTAGGTAGCTGTTCACTAATACAGTATTAATCTGAATTATAATTCTACAATGCAGTTGTATACTTTCCAGCATAAACAATTTGCCTAATCAGTCTTGAATCAGAACTTATTATAAAGTTGTACAGTACAGTGGGGTCTCTACTTAAGAACTTAATCCGTATTGGAAGGTGGTTCTCAAGTTGAAAAGTTCTTATGTTGAATCTGCATTTCCCATAGGAATGCATTGAAAACCATTTAATCCGTATCTGCTCTTTTCCGTCCATAGAAACTACAGTGGAACCTCTACTTAAGAACTTAATCGGCTTTGGAATGGTGTTCTTAAGTTGAAACGTTCTTAAATTGAAGCAAAATTTCCCATAGGAATGGACTGAAAACCAATTAATCCGTTCTGGCTGTTTTTTTGTTATGTAGAGGTGCGTTCATACATTGAAGCATTAGTTCCCATAGGAACTAATGCAAAGCTGGTTAATACATACTCTACCACTAGGGGGAGAATTTTTTTTAACCTAAGATGACCTTAGGTTAAAAAAAGAGCAGGAAAGGTTTTTTTTCCTGTTCTTATCTTGGATTTCTGTTCTCAAGTAGAAGCAAAATTTAGCAAATGGAGCTGTTCTTAAGTTGGATTGTTCTTAAGTAGGGACGTTCTTAAGTAGAGACCCCACTGTACATTTAAGGAACTGGTGAATGTCAACACATGATTAATTTCAAAAAATTTGGTATAATCATCCTAAGGATTCTCAGTATTTTGCAGCTCTGGTGGTAGATGCAGAGGAAGGAAGTAATTTACCAAGCAAACCGCAACTAGGATCAGAGCCCTTTCCATTTAGAAATCCACTTCTGTCTCCATCGTTATTGGGTAGTTATATCTATAAATGTATTGGTAACTTTACATTTGTAGTTTTTGCTGATTTACAGAATGGTGCCTTGGAGCTGGATGGCTTTCTTATAGTATGACCTCCAGCT
This sequence comes from Pogona vitticeps, assembly GCF_051106095.1. Lineage (NCBI taxonomy): Eukaryota > Metazoa > Chordata > Lepidosauria > Squamata > Agamidae > Pogona > Pogona vitticeps. The sequence continues at coordinate 140,962,510 of NC_135784.1, read as the reverse complement.
GATAAGCTAGGCTTACTAAAAGTTTGCATTCTGAAGCTGTTTAAAGAATTAATTCCTGCTCTTTCCCCACTTCCCCCCACCTCCACTGGCATCAAAGCCTGAGCCTGACTTTCTCTTTGAAAACAACATTGCTCTTAAATTTTCTGTCCTCTTAATAGATTTTTATATAATCACTACAGTGCACTTTTAAAGAGCAATAGATCACGTTCATTGCCTTTCCCTGTGATTAATTTCCGATAATAGGCCTAGGTAATGCCAAGGCAAGAAGAGGGGAAGAAGGGGAGAAAAGAAACACCATCCACAGATTATCCACTTTGTGCAGGGAGTATAAATGAATTAGGTTAAATTTTTGTTTAATTGTTTCAATAGCTCAGGCTCTCAGGTTGCAAGATAATTTATTTTGCAGCTTGCTGGGCCAATGAGACAAATGTGTGTGTGTGTGGGAGGGTATCTTCAAAGCCACAAGGGACTACCTTGTTTCATGCTTAATTGTGTTGGAGAGCCTTATTTCCCCAGAATTGTTAGTGTCATTGGAACTTGCAATTTAGCTGTCAGTTTCCACCCCTTGTCTTGTTCTTTAATGCAATGGTCTCCAACCTTGGGCCTCCAGATGTTCTTGGACTGCATCTCCCAGAAGCCTTCACCATCACCTCTGCTGGCCAGGATTTCTGGGAGTTGAAGTCCAAGAACATCTGGAGGCCCAAGGTTGAGGACCACTGCTGAGTAGCTTTGGTTATGCACAGGTGAAACTAATTTTGTTGGTGAGAGACTTGTATTACTTGAAAACTGTAAGAGCGAGAGAAACTTCAGGCAGTTGTTTCCTCTGTTCATTTGTCTGAAAGCATGTTGATTAGCCTAGTAAGTCTCACTAGAGCAGGCCCATTGAATCAGTAATGATCTAGCCAGTGAACACCTCCATAAGTTCCATTGATTCAATGGCCTACTCTAGTTAGTGACTTACTATGCTAAGCAATTGAGTTTCAGCCATTGTACCCATTCAAGAACAGATTAAAGCTAGGTTATGTCTTATACATAGTCACTGAGTAGTTTTTCCCATAACATACCAGTTGTATTTGGAGTAAATATTTTAAGAAACTTGCCCAAACATGTGACATGTTAGCTGACTTTCTACTATGGATACTGGTGGGGTCCCCTTGATTTCACTGAAGGAGCAGCTCTAAGAAGGAAAGGACGAATGAACAGAAAAATGCTTAGGGCATGTCAAGATCTCATACTGTGTAAGATTTCAAGCATCTTGCAACTATTGTCTAAAAGGCTGGCTTGCCATGGTGATGAGTGCCAGCATGAAATTTCTTTTGCCCAAGCAGAGAAATGGAAAGGGACACATTTTGCTAAAGTATTTTCAAAGAATTTACACATACTAATTTTTCCTGCTAAATTCTGCAGCTACTGTGTGATGAGAAGTATTTGGAAGTGTATTCTGAAGATATTCTTTGCATCATTAGCATTATCTGGGCATTAATGAATCTAGCTTCCTCTGCACGCTTACAGGTAAGCTCCTAGCCCTTCCCTTCCCTATGGTTGCTTTCCTCATAAAATGTTAGAAAAATCTGAAGGGAAATTCCTGCTCACCTGTAGGCTGTACTTGTGAGCAAGAAGTTGGATCAGTCATAGGAACTTTTCCTCTTCTAATTATTCCGTCATCACCAAGATGACAGAGGAGGCTTGGATAGGAGCTCCCTTCTAAATACACTGAGAAAACTAGATTCATCAACACTACTCTACATATTGTGCCACTCAAAAAAATTTAAGCTGCCCACTGAACGTTTTGTGTTGACATTGGAGAAATACTATATCTTTCAATGTGAAGTGTCTTCCAGCCATTAGTTGAAGGGGTTTATGTATTCATACCTCTTGAACTATTTTCAGTTCATTCTGTATTCACTGTACCTGCATATTGTCTTTGTATATTGCTTGTTCATCTTTTTGTGGTGGAGAGCTGCTTTTGTTCTGAACCTAGACTGAAATTGCAGCCCTATTGCAAAACAACCACAACTGCTTTTGCATCACCTAGCTTTGTTTGGAAAGCATTATGTTGTCTTGTCTCCTGCATCTAATGTACATATACGTGGTTTCCTCTTAACAACACAGGTTGACTTGTGCCAGTTTTGCAAAACTTACATGGACCTTTTTCAGTTCCTTATTAAATCTTCAGTACTGAAGCCGTATTGGAAAATGGAGATCTTGGGAGAAAGCAGCAACCTTTACACACTGAACAGAGGACTCAAAGGCAGTGGTAGCTCACTCTGTGGGCAGCAGTCATGCTGATTAGATGTATGGCTTTTCTGTTCAGATACACGCTTACTTATGCTGCAGGTTGAAGTGAGGAAGGAAATGTGCTTCAGTTCTGACTGATACCGCAATAATATTGTACCAGCACACAGTTCCTTGATGAGACAGATCGGATGCACATTACTGATACCTCCCATTTGCAATAGCGTGGCAAAAGAGTAGATGAATGTATTCGCGAAGGCTTTCACAACCGGGATCTAATGGTTCTTGTGGGTTTTTCAGGCTCTTTGGCCGTGTTCTGAAGAACAACCTTCAGAACACAGCCAAAGAGCCCGAAAAACCCACAACAACCAGTAGGTGAATGCTCAACTTACTGTAGATACATATAATTTGTGTTTGTGTTTTACTTAGCAGCAAATGTCTGCTTCACTCCACTTGCCTCTGAGTTTCTTCTGAGTCAATTTGCCTGTTTTTATTGGTTCCATGTATTTCTTTGGATCCAATAATGGACACTCCTTCCTTCTCTTCCAGCATATCCATTAATTGGGGGCAAGCTGGAGAATGCCAGGCCTCTGTTTAGAATGCATGGTAATGCTAGGGTGACGGTGATGGTGGGAGAGGAGGCTGCATTTCCCTGTGATAATGTGCTTCTAAAGAGCCATGCTACCTTCAGCCCGTTAATCACTGGCTATAATTACCATCTGAGGCTTATTGGGAGAATATTAATTAATACATGGGCTTAAAAGTGTGTGCGCGCTTGTGCATGTATTTGTTGGAGGACGATAAATTTTAGCTTGCCAGACATTATAGGGCAGTGTCCTCTCTCAGTTGTTATCGCTTCTCTTTAGAGGTTGCAGACGGTGTGGGGAAAGCAGACCGAGGGAGAAACACAAATGAATCCCTATGGCCCTTGTGTCAGACTTGCAACTATCCTTCTGAAGGTTCCTTGGAGGGAATTTTCAAACTGACTTACAGAAATTGCCAACTTAAGTCACTGCTGCTAGATGTGGTTGGGCTCACTGGAAAAGTGGAGATGTGCTTTTTTAAGGGCATGCCAGCATCTGCAAAGAGGAGATTCTTCCTTCAAAGCATTATCCTCAAGAAGCAGAATGTCACTGGGAGTCTAGTCCAGTAAGAAGGCAGGCAGCAGATGATGCTGGAGTTTGGGTCTCCTCCTGTTACCCCTTGCTAAACTCCAATGAAATGATAAGGGGTGCAGCTGTTTTCATGTTCTGCCTCACCACTGTGTGAAAAAAGAACATTGGACTGGATAGATGTGAGCTGCCTGGCACCAGCATACCAGTAGCAGGATGGTATGTTGCTTTAGGGTTGGGATGGCTGGAAATACTCCCCGCAGCTGCAGGAGAGACAGGGTCCTGATGAGAGGCAGCTGGAGGAGCCCCAGGGTCAAGGGGAATAAAAGAGCAGAAGTGGGAAGGCAAAGGGTTGCTGCCTATCATGAAAGAAGTGGGGGGAGGGGATGCCAGAAGCGGTCTGTCCTTGCCAGGTTTATTAGCAGGAGCCAGACGCTGCTTGGACAAGGCTGTACTAGGCTGGATGCTGCTACAGCTCTGGAGAGGCAAGTGATGGGAAGGAACAGGAGAGACAAGCTGTAGAGACTGCATTCTTTTGCTCATTTATACAAGCCTTCTCTAAAAGAGGTGTGTCCTGAACCTAAGCTGTCTCTACCTTCCTGCCTCCCAGAACCTGGACTCTGGGGGAATTCCAGTAAAACTAAGTGGAACATATTGACAAGTAATTTAGAAACTGTAACTTGACCCTAAGGAACTGTGAGGGAAAAGGCATAGGGAGGTGCTGCTGTAACTCTAATAAAAACTGATATGAGTCTTGAAGCTGGGCTGGAGCTGATGGAGTTATTAACAAGGGACCCCCAACTCTTCCAGTAAGAGGACTGGCAGGGTGCTCAATAGGTCTTAGGATTTCCCATCATCATCATATTTATTTGTTTGGCAGTTTTCCTGTGGTAAAACTATGCTATTGGTCTCCTTAGAAAAAAAAGTTATATTAATACAAAATGGTAGTTCCAGATCATTCAGTAACAATTATGATTTAAGTTAAAAACATGCAATAGGCTAAACCTCTCACAAAGTACACTGAATTAGTTCTCTAGCACTTCACAGTAAGGTTTAACAAAAAAGGAGTCTCCTCAGAGAAAGGAGGATATATAAATAATATCTCTTTTCCCCACCAGACAATTTAAACCTGGACATGGCTACATATACTAAAGAATATTTCTTCCTCATGTTTCAGGCACACCACTACTACTACTGCTGCCTCCATAATGATGCACCATCCTTTCTGTCTCAACCAAGATGGAAAAGGGTCACAGAGAAAAACAGAGATCAGGGCTTGATGAATTCAGAGAAAGCTAGAAAGGATGGCAATTTGGTTCCAGTTCAATTACATGTTTGTGGTGAGGGAATGACTTTGAACTCCTGTCTTTTGAACCCCTGTGCATTCTGCCACATTAGTGCTGGATTAAGGCTGCCACCTAAATTGGGGAGGATAGCCCAATAAATAGATTTCCCCAGTCCATAGGCCTAATCCAGCATGGCTCTTCATCTGTTTTTATGATTGGATAAAGGACTAGTCCGTAAACACAAATAAGGAGCCTGACTGGGCACCTTGTAGTACCTGACAGTGGAAGGTTCTTGAGTTACTTACACATTAGTCCTCAATCAATAGAAGTAGCTCCTTGTGATCTGAGACACAGATGTGGCCTTCAAAAACTGCAGTGCTGAGAAATCCCTTGTCTCTGGCAAAGTGTTTATGAATTCACAAAGCTTTCTTCCTTGCTGCAAAAACATAAATCTGAAAAAGCTTGTGCTTCTCAATTCAGCCTCTATACCAAGTTGCATTAAAACACACACACACACACACGCACACACACAACACCACATGCACGTGGGGGAGTGACTAACTGATGCAGCTGTGAGAGTGGGGAGCTCACTCAAGGAAGTGAAGCAAGAAGAAGGAGGAGCAGGAGGGAAACAGAGATTAAATCAGCCAAAGAATGAGCTATACTATATCTATACTACATACAAAAACAGCTATAGACGATTTTCAAGACCTTCTTTAAGTGACAGGTGAGGAGAGGACGGGAGTTAAGTCTTCTGGTCAAAACACACCTGGGTGTGAGGCTGGTAGTGACTAGGAAGCCCTTCCCACCTGGGCGCCATCCATCCTGCCAACTGGGGAAGAGTCCTGGAGGGAAGAAACAGAGCAGTAAAGATATTCCTAGAAAGGAAGGAAGAGAGACAGGAGGTAGAAAGAAAGGAGGAAAGCTTATACAAGGAAGAGAGTGAAATCACACAGATGACAGGACAGTTAGAACAGGTGGGAATAAGGAGTGAGGTTACTGGGGGAGAAGAAAAAGTGGGAAAAGGAGATGGGGTTAAAAAGGGGGGAGGCAGAGGGAAGGGAGCTGAAGCAAAAGAAAGAAGGGAAAGGGTACGGATAGTAAATGGATGGACTTGTAAGTGGGAGAGACTTATGGTACCCCAAAAGGAGGCAGAGAGGAGAAGCAGGGGTAACACATTAGTTTGTGTGTTTTTGTGTGTGCTCTCTCAGAGAGAGAGCAAGAAGAAGGTTCTATCAAACATTATGGCATTTCTGCTGCTGCTGTTAGCTGAGAGGGCCCAACTCACACTGCTAGTCCGTGGTTTGCTTTTTTAGGCTCACAGAGATGAGCAAGGAAGTTGCTGCGCTCCCTCCCTGGCCAGCGAGTCAGACATGCTGCGTACTTTAATGTAACAGAAGATACCTTCTGTCACTTTTAGTGCCCAACTTCCCCTTCCCTTTACTGCAGGCCCTCTCCACGAGAGCAAGCAAGCCTTCGTAATGAAAGTGTGCCTCCCCAGAAAGCCTTGCCAAGCAATCTGTGGAGTTGTTACATTGTTTTAGTATCAAACAGAGGGCCAGTGAGTGGAGAGAAGTGATGGAAGGAACTGTGGTAGTAATGGATGTGGCTGAAGGGTCTATTTTCCCCTACTGACCCTGTTCCAAATGCAGCCTCTTTTTGTTCTCAAGCCCAGCAATCATGAGACAGATGCTTTAAGCTTTTTTTGCCTTTATTGCTCTCTCAGCCTTCATTCTAACCCAGCTCTGCCATACCTCTCCCCCCCCCCCACAATCCCATCAGCCCTCCCCCATCAGCAAATCACTCATTTGCTTTGTGTAGCTTTGGAATCTGATTTACAGCTTGGCACTCTTGGGCAAAGCTCCCTGGGCATGTTAAGTGGCATCTGTTTTTTCAAGTTCTGGCTGTCCTCTCTCTCCATTTCTGCCCAAACCAGCTGTTTCATTGCTCATTCCTCAAGCCCTTCCAGAGTAGCATTGCCCATTTACTCTCCAATCCATCAGTCTGCACCTTGTTTCCCAATGAGTTTTTAAACAGATTTTGCTAAAGGTTTTCCTTTTCCTTTTCCACATGTAGGCCATAAATCTGAAGTTCAACTTTTCTTGTCTCAGGAACCCTGCCCGTCTCTAAGTAATCTGATTCTTGGTTTGAGGGAATCTCTCTTTTTTCACCTCAGTAAAAAAAAAAAAGGGGGGGGGGAGAATCTTTCCTAAGCTTACATTGTAGTACAGCATGTCATTATTTGAAAATTGCTTTCAATCTAACCTTAAGAATGTCTTTTGGGGCATGGAAAGGGGAATGCTGCAGGCTCTCAGTTATGTCCAGTAGATTCTAGGAGCCTTTGCCCAAAATCAGACAAGACTCTTTAACCTGACTATCTAGTGATAGGCACATAAGTTATACACAACCCTCACTGTGGAAAAAAGGTTTTCGAAAATAATGTCTAGTGGTTCGGAAAGAGAATTGAATGAGGCCAACTGATAACCAAGTTTCAGTTTACATCTTTCCTCTTTCCATGGGGCCTTGCTTCCATGTTTTGAGGTACCCTGTATGTAAATTCCTCTTTGTACCTTATCCTTCACCGCCCTCCAAAGACCTGTCAAGTTCAGAGAAAATCCATATGAAATGCAAATGCATTAGTAATGTATTGTTTATTATTAAATTATTAATGTAAATGTATTATTAGGAAGCTGTGCAACTTGCATCATCTGCTTTTCTTGCAAATGTGGTTGTAGAATTCCTTTTCTAATACAAAAAATTAAGAATTGCTGTACTGTGTTTTAGTTCAATATTCAGTGCCTTTTAAATGGACATCCAAATGCTATAGGGAGGAATTAATGCTGAGCAGTTATACAGTACTAGTCTCTACCTCTTTGTAGTCTATAAAATCTGGTGATCGAGTATGTCGCCTCTGAATATGGAGTTTATGCTTTAGGATGTCGTGAACAATAGCTAACACAGACATGAGCATTTCTGATTCAAATGAGCTAAATGTGCATTAGGTCTTATTAGGGTGAATCTCTCCCCTTTGTATTAATCTAATAATTTGTCAAAGCTTTTTTGTGCTACTGGTTGTCATTTAAGTCTTGTGGCAATGAGTTTTTAAAGTTGATTTATGTGTTGTGTGAACGTCTATATCGAGTCACTACAATATGACCTCATTAACTCTAAATCTAGAACAAACAATGTAACCATTTATTCTTAATCAGCTTAATCATACTTTTCTGTTTACTTTTCTAAGATGCACAGACCAGAATTTGTATAATCAAATGTTTGCTGTCTCCTAGTGTTTACATGCAACACTGTCTTAAAAATTCAGACTACCTTATTAAACAGCAGGGAGCACATTTCTTTAAGCCAGCATAGTCATAGTGATACCGACAGCTCTGTGAATGTGATGTGACCTCCAGAAAGGTACAGTATAGCAAAATGCAAGCTTCTGTGTCTGATTGTTATGCTGGAGACACAGTTCAAACTAAACCAGCAGAATGAACTTGCTGATATGTGGCTTGTTCTGGAGAGGTTAAGAAGCTTAGCTTTAGAGAGCGAGTGACAGAGATAGTGGAGTGAAGAAAGAATCTGTACCCTTTGAACCACCTGGTTCTTCTAGCCATTATCCCTCTGCCTGTCTGTCTGTCCTTCTTTCCTATAATATGCAGTGGCAATATAATATTGCATATACCACCTTGCTTCAAGGAAGACTATAGTGATACCAACACCTGCACCTGTGACAGCAGCATGAAGAATATTGTTTGCCTACGCAGGAGAGGGTATACATGTTGGCGGTCAGCAGTGCTGGATAAGGGAGTACTTGCCAGCTCCCCTGTTATGTGAGGTTGAAGATAATTCAGTATGAACTCCCCAGTGGAGATAGGGCTTGGCTCTTTAAAAAACTAAACCAGAGCCAGCTGGAAAAAGGGGGCAAAACATTTGCTGGCTTGAACAGCCACATCTAAGCACACTGACAATCCCTTGGGGAACGCCGGAGGTCAAGGGGGCACCCCAGTCAGAATTTTGAATTCCCCTCGTTTCCTGGTGCTTGACACCGATGGGGCTTCTGCAGGGCTGATCAAAGAGAAGCTGTCACTTCCCTCCTTAAAATATGACTGTTGAGTGGCAGATGGTGCGGAGAAGAGTTTAAGATCTAATAATAAAAGGAGGAGTGGGAAGGGGCTAATGAATACATCCCTGCATTTCTGAGATGTCACCTTGAGAGACAAGTGATATGTATGTATGCCAGAGATTGTGTGGTGTGTGTGTGTGTGTGTGTGTGTGTGTGTGTGTGTGTGTGTGTGTGTGTGTGTGTGTGTGTGTGTGTGTGTGTGTGTGTGTGTGTGTGTGTGTGTGTGTGTGTGTGTGTTTAAAGGGACGCACAATGAATGAGCGAGCAAGCTAGGATTCTGATGTCTGAATATGGAATAAAGTGTGGGATAAAATTGGTTCAGTCTCTTGAGGGTAGGAGTGCATTGTTACTTAATGCTACTGCTCCTTCACTCATGCAGCCTCTGGAGAGCTTATACCAGAGATTGAGACAAGGCATGTTGCTCTACAGTTGGTGGTCAGTTTCCACACAGAAACCCAGGTTTGCTTTAAAATGGTTATTTTAAACCAGACTATTGGGAGTACCAGCTAGTCTCTTCTCTTCCTGCAAAACTGGGTGTGTGAAGGGAAAGTGTGTTCCCTTGAAATTCAGGGATGGTCCTTGCCTGTTTGAGTTTTCCCTCTGAAAATCTCACCCAAAGCTGCCTCTGCCTGTTTACACCAAGCTGCTCGTGTTGCAGATGGAAATGATTACACTGGTCTAAATCCAAAATGCTTCAGAAATAAATGTAATCAAACTTTACTAATTCTGGGTCGAATGAGAATGAAAATGATGCTTAAAATTGTTGAGTTTCCCACTACATCAAGATAGACTGGCCACTCCAACAATCATTGGAGCTTGACTTAACCTTGGAAATTTTCCATGGAGGTACTTGAGACCTACTTGTGTTTTGTCCATGGCCTTGACAAAGTAGACCCAGGTTGATATGTAAGGGTGGTAACAAAATCTTTCTTAATTCACGGAATTAAGGAGGCATACAAAAGCCTTGGTTGCAACTAGAGATGGGAGGGGTATTCCTATATGAATACGAATCTCCTTGTGCAGCTGGACTTAATAAGGGTCCTGCCTCGGGGGCCAGACCATCCACTCACGCATCTGGTGGCAGTGGGGAGGGAGGACAAGTCTCCCTGCAAGACTGCCAAGTTGCCAGCCAAATGGGAAGAGAGCGGGGCTCCGGGAGTGATTGGAAGGATGAGCGAAGCTGCCACTGCCGCTGGATGCATGAGTGGGCCCAGGGGATGGACCCTCATTAAGTCCAGCTGTGTGGGATATGAATACCCCCATCTCTAGTTGCAACATATCACTAAAGATACATTTTTACACTGTCTAGATTTTTTTCCCACTGAACTGCAGAGCAGTGAGTGACGAGCATGGTGAGCAATTTCACTAGGACATTGCAACAATGGAGAAATTCTATCAAGGCAAATGGAGCCTGCCCATGAATGCTTGCGGACTATTGCTGGACAGTGACAAGAGATGCTCCATTTAACGAATACAAGAGACAAGCCAAGTAGACACGGAATAGAACTTAACTATGTACATAATAGTTTTTGCCTTTTGTTTCATAGTACATTTTATTTCTATAATGCAATTGCTGAATTTAAAGTATTACATAAACAGGACAGGTGAAATATGTTCATGTAAAGCAACCATAAACACATGAAAAGACCTAGGTTTACAATTTATGATTTAAAAAAACCCTCTACTATCTACACAATATACATAAACGTAAAATATAAAAAGTTTTAAAAACTTGAATATCTTGGAAATAGTAGCCAGTCATTTGTTTTAATTGTCATATTTGAATTCAGCATAATAAATAGCACATTTTATCTCTGAAGCAGACAACTTCTAAAAAATTGTAGACCAGTATTTTGGAAGCCAAATATTATAACCTCATGGATTGTGAATCCATTCTCCCAAGATGTTAATGAACTTGGAAACAACAGCAGCTAATGCCACTTAGTGGAGGAGTTTCATATGCAAGACCTTAGCAGGAGTGTTAATGATAGCATCCTTTGGAGGTCATTAATTCACAGAGTTGCCACAAGACCAAAGTGACTTGATAGTGCATAATAACAGTGCCACTCACTAACTGCCTGCATTTCTTGCACTGTGGTGGGTTGTACTTCTTGTGTCAGTTGAATCTGCCCACTCCATGTTTAGTGACTGAGAGCCAAATTACTATTCGTGCAGTGAATTCCCAACAATTGTGGGAATACATTTTAAAAAATAAATGATGATGCAGATCCACATTTAACCCTCACATAAGGAGATGGTGGTTCTAGCAGTTATCCTAAACTGCATTCTCAGTCTGAATTAAGACCTATGCTTGCTGTTTGTGTGCGAGAAATCCCCACTGGAGCAAATAGAAGCATTTTCCCATATAAATGGTAGGTTTTGGGGGCAGATCAAGAAACAAAAATAAAAAGGGTTTGTTTTCTTACATCTCAGTTAAGGGCACTGATCGGGGTCAGCATATCTGCCCTACTTTTTTAAAAAAAAGTCACACAACTGCTAATTACATTATGCCATTTTTTTTCTGAAACTCTGAGGTATTATTGCATGGTTTCTAATGTACAGTACATCATGTTTCCTTGAAAATAAGACAGGTTCTTATATTAATTTTTGTTCCAAAAAACACATTAGGGCTTAATTTCAGGGGATGTTTTATTTTACACTCATATTATCTTCTTCTGATTGCTTCACAATGGTAGAGGGTGGGTTTTTTTTAACTGGGGCTTATTTTGGGGGGTAGGGCTTATATTACAGGCATCATACTAGGGCTTATTTTCAGGTTAGGTCTTATTTTCGGGGAAACAGGGTAGATTCTAATCTCAGAAGCTTTACATTCTCCTATGCCTTGAATTCTGAGAACGTGACTAGCATTGGGAAGCTTTGTGTTGTGTACAGGCAGCATTGGTGAACTTCTCATCTCATTCTGTCTTTGCTTCCAAAATATCTAGTCAAAGTTGGGAACTCAATAAAGGGGAGATACATGCTATTGTTTTCCTTGTGCATGTTCCTTTCTTAAGAGTTTGCTACCCACCTGTATCTTACCTGCTTTAGGTACCAAGTCAGTGGTTCTCAATCTTGGGTCTCCAGACATTATTGGACTACAACTCCCAACAATTCTGGTCAGCAGAATTAGTAGCAAAGGCTTCTGGGAGCTTTAGTCCAAGAATATCTGGGGACCCAACGTTGGGCACCACTAGTCCAGGTTATATACTTTTGGAGGCAAATAATTTGTTGTCTAGGACTGAGACTGGGGAATGAATAAATATTGGAGACTGAAGCCAAATATTATCACTGGTTGAAACAACTCTAGACACTTTCCTGTCAACAAAAAGCACTGCCATTACCTCTGTTCTCAATCTCGAGATATTTTTAACACTTTTAGTTAAGAGATATATTAACTTTTCTGAAGGCTAGGAAGGAATTCCCTTCCCACTCTTCATCTGCCACACCTGCTTTTCTGTGCCCCGGAGCATTACTGAAAAATAAAGGCAATTTTAAAAAGATGCACATCATATTTTTGTACTGGAAATTGCTGGCACTTTTCCATGCACTTACTTCCTCCATGGCACATATCCAGTGGTATCACTAAGTGAAAGGAGGCCAGAATAATCTGTACTGCTCTGTATTGATAGTCTGTGGCTGTCTGATTTAAATGTGAGCAATCTGACTAGCCCAAGAATTTGTGGAAACTTGTATTATATACAGTAGAGGTGGACAAAGCGTAATCCCAGGATCAAGACTGTATTTGCAGTCCCAGGACCCAACAGACTTCCACCACCACAAAAATAATGGGTTACTCTAGTGTGTGTGTGTGTGTGTGTGTGTGTGTGTGTGTGTGTGTGTGTGTGTGTGTGTGTGTGTGTGTGTGTGTGTGTGTGTGTAATGGAGGGGTAAGGAATGAATTCAGTTTCCTGAAAGATTCCATTCTTTTTCACGCTCAGAATTGGTAGGTCTGGCTAAAACTGGTAGTTAGGTCAGGCCTCTTAAGAGCAGAGGCCAAAAAACTGTTGGAGTAGAAGGTATAATCTCTTGTCTTTGGATTACGTGTTCTCCATGCATCTACAATGTTTAATTCTTCTGCTAATTGTAGGAAATGTCTTGGAATTGTGTTTCTCTTCTTTTTTACTTGTCTTTTCTGATTTTGTATCTAGTTTTCTATCAAAGACGGCATTGAAATCTCCAATTACACAGTAATGGTCATAATCTTTATTTGCCAGTTCTCGTTGCAGTTGTTTATAAACATTTTCTTGGTTTCCATTTGGTGCGTAGATGTTGACTATTAACAGTTTCTTGAATTCTCTTTGAATTTGCACCATTAATATCCTTCCATCATCTGAGGCAAAAATCAGGCAAGGATCCAATTCCTTTTTGATATAGATTGCTATGCCTTTCTTCTTTTTACTCACATCTGAAGCTGCAAATAGTTTTCCTAATCTTGGCCATTCTAACAATTTCAAGTCCTTTCTTTCCACATGGGTTTCTTGGATGCATATAATATCAGATTTCTGTTTCTGCAGTTGTAGAAAGATCTTTTTCCACTTTTGGGGTGAGTTTAGGCCGTTTACATTTACTGATAAAATCTTCATTTGTTTTCTATGCATCTTGCTTAGAGTTACTATCCTTTTGTTTTTTCTTCATCGTACTTCTAGTACATCTTGGCTCGGTTGTTTCCTTTTCTCCTGATTCAGTATCTGATTCTGGTTGTGGTGATTGCATTTGCTCCTTTCGAGATCCTTTTTCTGGTTCCTTGTTGCCTGATATTTTCAACAACTTCTCATTTTTTCTATGAAGTCTCATGCTTTCATCAGTGATGTTATATCTCTGTGAGTCGATCTGGAAAAATAACCCTTCTGGTGTTAACCATCTATATGAGATTCCATTTTGTTGGAGTAGTTGTGCCAAAGAGGCATATTCTTTTCTTCTCTGTCTCACTTGCTGTGGAATTTGTTTTAGGATGTTAATTATCTTATATTCTATTATCAGTTGTTTTTCTTGTGACGCCCTTAAAACCTTATCTCTGATTGCCTTCTTCGTGAATTTCAAATGAACTTCTCTGGGTAGCTTATTTTTTCTATCATATGCTGTACTCATTCTAAAGGCTGCTTCCAGACCTTGGTGGAATTCCTCTACATCCATCTTTATTGCTGGCGCCAAGGCTTCACTCAATAATGTCTCCAAATCTTCAGATTCCTTTTCTGGTACATTTTGGAATCATAACATTTTCAGGGCCCTATCCATTTCTAGCATTATCAGCCGGTCTTCACATAGCCTTTGGTTTCTTTGTGTCTGCTGTACTGTTTCTTCAGTTCTGTCCAATCTGGCGTCTGTACTTTTCATTTTTCCTTCTATATCTTGTGTTTTAGTTTTAATTTCCGTTACTTGCTCCTTTGTCTTGGTCAGCTCTCCCTTCATTTCCTTCATTTGATCTGTCATTTGAGTCAGTCGCTGGTTAATTTGATCAAATCCTGTGGTTAATAGTTTTTTCATTATTATTTGCCACTCTTTATCTGATTTTTCTGGTTTTTGGGAGGTTAGTTTCCCTAACACTGATATTTGAGCTGGGGAAGTTCCAGGTGTTTGGGGTTTAGGTTTCTTTGCAGCCATTATGATTCACTATACAACCCAAATTCAAACCCACTATCCGCCACCTCACCTATACCTTCCCCAATCTTTACCCAGTATTACAGTATATGAAGCAATTTTTAAATTAACACTTTAAATTTCAACTTTAATACACCACAACTCTTGAGTTTCCCATCAAGTCCTTCAGCGAAGATCCAGGCTAAATAGAGTCCCGAAGACACAAGAGTCAATGTTCCACAGCTCCCAATATTATTCCAACAGCTAGCTTAAGGCTAAAAAGAAGAGAGCCCTGCCTTTTCCAGCAGTATTTCCATGTTCCCGTTCTTAATATTGTATAAAGTTCTGACGTCCCAAGGGCTTTTTACCAGGCAGTTGGATGTACTAATGAAAAAAAAAGGTCAAACCATGTACAATCCCACCAGGATACAAGTCAGTGTTCCAGTGTTCCACAACACCCAGTGTTCTTTCCAGAACCAAGTTAGAACTAGCAGGAGAAAAGTAAAAAAACCTTGCCTTTCCCACCGCAGTATTTCCACAGTTCAGTTCTTAGTACAGAATCTCCAAAATTCCAAAGGCTTTTTTAAAAAGTCAGTTAAATGTAGTAAAGTTGGCGATGATATTCCGCTTTCCTCCAGTAGGTGTCATCATCTCCCCGCATACAGTCTGTCTAGTGCACTGCAGATCCATTTTAACAAAGGCTTCCCTTCAGTAAACAGCCGCTGCCTCCACGAGAGAGGGGGGTTTCTCCCCCGCAGAGATAGAATATTGTCCCAAAGTCACAGAAACCGGTACTCAATCTTAAAAACTCTGTCAGGTTCTTTATAACATCGACACATGCTCTGTCCACTGTTGTTTAATTGATCAAGCAGTTTCCAGGAACAGCTTTATTGTTTTGACCTTGGATCGGACCCGATCAAAATTACTTTCGTTTTCAGATTAGCTCATTAGCAGGACCGATCAACAGAGAATTCGCCGCTTCTAAACTCCATTCGGCCCTTATCTCAGTTACCAGTTCATTTAGCTTAAGGGCTTCAAATTTTGTTT
Source organism: Pogona vitticeps (assembly GCF_051106095.1). Lineage (NCBI taxonomy): Eukaryota > Metazoa > Chordata > Lepidosauria > Squamata > Agamidae > Pogona > Pogona vitticeps. The sequence goes on along the minus strand of NC_135784.1, from coordinate 140,947,130 downwards.
ATTGTTGTCCATTTTTTAACTGTAATTCTCAGCTCTCTTTTTTCCCCGGGCATTCGGAGTACTCACTGTTAGTCACCATTGAAAGATGAAAAAGGACTAGTCAAATTTAAACAGAAAGAAATAAAAAAATTGCTGAAGATTTTTATCAGAAGCTATACAAGAAAAAAGAAGTTGATAGAGAAACCCAGAAAGAATATGTATCAAAACATAACAAAATGAAATTGACTAAAGAACAAATTCAGTTCTTAATTGAACCTATAACACATGCAGAAATCATAGAAGCCCTTAAAAAACAAAAAAATGGGAAAGCACCAGGTCCGGATGGGCTACCAACGGAATATTATAAAGAACTGGAGGAGGTGCTACTAGAGCCATATAAGAAGCTGTTAGAATGTATTGAAGAAGAAGGGAAAATACCTACAACATGGACTGAAGCAATAATCTCTCTTATACATAAGGAAAATATGGAAGGTAAATAAATACAAAATTATAGGCCGATCTCATTGTTGAATGTGGACTACAAAATATATGCGACTATCCTGGCAACTAGAATGAAAAGAATTTTAATTAGCTTAATACATCAAGATCAGTCTGGGTTCTCCCAAAAAGGCAGATGAAGAATAACATAAGGATAGTTCTAAACTTCTTGGAATATTATGAAGCACACCCGGAGAAACAGATGGCCATGATATTCTTGGATGCGGAGAAAGCCTTTGATAATCTTGATTGGAACTTTATGATATATTTCTTGGAAATACTGCAAGTTGGTGAAAGGTTTATGAAACTAATCAAAGCAATATATACTGAACAAAAGGCAAAAGTGAGAATTAATGGTGAGTTGTCAAAAGAAATTCAAATACAGAAAGGTACTAGACAGGGGTGTCCACTGTCTCCACTCTTACTTATCTGGACTCTACAAATACTAAATGAACAAATTAGAGATAAAAAGGAATTGGAAGGATTGAAAGTAAAAGGCCAAGTCTATAAACTCCAGGCCTTTGCAGACGACTTAGTCATTATACTGGAAGATCCACTGCATTCAATAGAAGACAACGTTAAAAAACTTTGGTGACATGGCAGGAATGAGAATAAATCAAAAGAAGCCCAAAATACTTCCTACAAATATAAGAGAACAAGAACGGCAGAAACTGATAGAGAAGACGAACTTCCAAGAGGAAAAGAAAATTTGATATCTAGGGATACAAATTACAAAGAAGACGAGCACATTATTTAAAGATAACTATATGAAATTGATGAAGGAGATACAGAACAATTTGTAGAAATGGGATAAATTACAATTATCATTACTGGGAAGAAATGTGATGATCAAAATGAGCGTCTTGCCAAAATTTTTATTTTTATTTCAGTCAATCCCTATCATATTAAAACAGTTCTTTTCCAAAGAATTTAATAGGATAATTATGAGATTTATATGGCAAGGTAAAAAGCCAAGAATTAAAATTAAGGCAATGCAAGATGCTAAGCAGAGGGGTGGCTTTGGTCTTTCAGATTGGGTTCTGTATTGTAGATCTTGTATTTTAGATTGGATAACTTTAGAAGATGATAGATTACTCAACTTGGAAGGACATGATTTGCAATTAGGTTGGCATGCTTATCTATGGTATAAAAAGGACAAAGAGCAATAGAATTTTAATTTACATATGATAAGAAGAGCTTTATTGGGAACGTGGAAAAAGATTATACAACAAATTTATTACAAAACATCTGTATGGGTGTCACCTATAGAGGCCTTTACACTGCCTAACCTCATGACAAAAGCAAAACTTTTAAGATACCAAGATTTATTTTAAAAGGATGGTGAACTAAGGTCCAAAGAAGAGTTAGAGTCACAGAATATCTATATAGATTGGTGATCTAGAGCAGTGGTTCTTAACCTTTGTTACTCGGATGTTTTTGAACTGCAACTCCCAGAAACCCCAGCCAGCACAGTTGGTGGTGAAGGCTTCTGGGAGTTGCAGTCCAAAACTCCTGAGTAACCCAAGGTTAAGAACCAGTGGTCTAGAGCACAATTGGAATCTAGATATACAAAAGATAAAATAGAAGGTTTCTACTTAGAGCAAACGATTTTTGATAAGCTCTTATTAGGTTCAAAAGAACAAATTGTTAAGAAAATGTATAATTATATGCTGGAAACTAAAATGCAAGATGAAATGGTTAAGGAATGTATGATTAAGTGGGCACAAAACATAGGGCACAATATTGATATTGATCAATGGTTGAAAATATGGCAAAGTAATATAAAGCTTACAAGATCGGTTAATTTTAAGGAGAATATATATAAGATGTTTTATAGGTGGTACATGACCCCATTCTCAAAGATATACACAGATGTTATCAAATGAGTGTTGGAAATGTGAAGCACAAGTGGGAAGTTTTTATCATATGTGGTGGTCATGTAGAATAGCGAAACAATGCTGGAAAAGAGTACATGCTATGCTACAACAAATATTGCTCTGTGAGGTGCCATTAACTCCAGAACTGTTTTTATTGAGTATGATACCTGACAACATAGACAAGTCAAAGGATTATATAGTTATATATATTGTTACTGCAGCCAGAATTTTATATGCCAAAAATTGGAAAAGTCCGATGGTACCGAAACAAGAAGATCTTATTGAAAAGATATAGGAAATAGCAGAAATGGACATTTTATCAGAAGTGATGAAGGATTGTCCTATACAAAAGGCAACAGAAAGATGGGATCTATTCAAAAAGTGGACTGAATTAACAGGCAGCGTATGAATACCATACAGTGGTGCCCCGCATAGTGACGTTAATCCGTTCCGGATTAATCGTCGCTGTGCGGGGACATCGCAATGCGGGAGGGAAAATCCCATAGAAACGCATTAAACTTCGTTTAATGCATTCCTATGGGGCAAAAAATCACTGTTATGTGAAGATCCTCCGTAGCGCCGCCATTTTCGCCGCCTCGGTAAGCGAGGGGAGCGTACGAAAATGGTTGCAGTGGCCATTTTGGAACCACCGATCAGCTGTGTGAAAATGGGGCCTTTGGGAGGACCGCGGGGGAGGACTCCCCCACGGTCCTCCCAAAGCCCCCATTTTCACATAGCCGGCCGAAGCGCTTCGGAACGACGGCGGGGGAGCCCTCCCCCGCAGCCGCTCCAAAGCGCCTGCCGCAAAAATGCCGCGAAAACACACACACACAAACCACAGAAACATAACCCCCCCAGTCCAAACCCACCCTCCAAAACCCACACAGAAAAGTTTTTAAAAAAGGATTTACCGGTCCGAAGCCTCCCGGTGCTCTGCTGGCTCCGTGTGGCCAGGGGTGAGTGGCCAGGGGCCCGGCCTGCTCTACCCTCCCAGCCCTCCGCTGGTTCCGCGCGGCCGGGGGCAAGCGGCCAGGGGCCCAGCCTGCTCTAGCCTCCCGGCCCTCCGCTGGTTCCACGCAGCCGGGGGCGAGCGGCCCGGGGCCCGGCCTGCTCTAGCCTCCCGGCCCTCTGCTGGTTCCGCGCGGCCGGGGGTGAACGTCCAGGGGCCCGGCCTGCTCTATCCTCCCGGCCCTCTGCTGGTTCCGCGCGGCTGGGGGCGAGCGGCCAGGGGCCCGGCCTGCTGTAGCCGGCCTCCCTGGCCGGCTGGCTTGCTTTTCCAAACAAGAAGCCGGCCAGGGAGGAATCGGCTCCCTTCTTCCACTCAGCCCAGCACAAAGCGGACTCTGCATCTGTTGCAAGGAGGGAGTCGATTTCCCCCCCCCCCCCCGCCGTGTGGCTTGCTTCTTGTTTGGAAAAGCAAGCCGCGTGGCCAGGAGGAAATCGGCTCCCTCCTTGCCACCGATGCAGAGTCCGCTTGGCGGCCCTCCGCTGGTTCCGCGCTTCTTGTTTGGAAAAGCAAGCTGCGTGGCCAGGAGGAAATCGGCTCCCTCCTTGCCACCGATGCAGAGTCCGCTTGGCGCCGGGCTTTGGAAAAGCAAGCCGCGTGGCCAGGAGGAAATCGGCTCCCTCCTTGCAACAGATGCAGAGTCCGCTTTGCGCTGGGTTGAGTGGAAGGAGGGAGCCGATTCCTCCCTGGCCGGCCCTCCCCCGCGGCCGCTCCGAAGCGCCTGCCGCGAAAATGCCGGCCAGCGCTTTGGAGCGGCCGCGGGGGAGGGTTCCCCCACCGCCGTTCCGAAGCGCTGGCAGGGGAGCCCTCCCCCACGGCCGCTCCGAAGCGCCCGCCGGAGGCCTATGGGGAAAAATCACTTTGCGATTTTTCCCCATAGGGAACATCACGATGTGATCGCTTTTGCGATCGCAAAAAACGAATCACTATGAGGATTCGCCGTTAAACAGGCTGCTCGTTATGCGAGGCACCACTGTATATTGAAATGAGAACTTAAACCTAGAAGGCAGAAAAGAGTAAATAGAATAATTTGAAATTTTGATATGGCAATAGGTATAGAATGGATGTTAGTATGTTATTGCTTTTCTTCTCCCCCATCAATTCCAATTCCCCTTTTCCTTTCTGTCACCACTTTTGTTAAAAAATAAAAATTTGGGGGGGAAAAAGAGCGGAGGCCAAAAAACGGAATTCGAAGCACAATAACAATTGAATAACAGATTTTTATTACTCAAAAGAAGACTGACATGGGAACAGTTATAGAAAACAAACAACAAACTCTAAAAGCTAATACTCCATTATTGATACAGTATTTAAGGTTACAGCAGAAAACCTTGGCAAAGTGCCAATATTTTGTGTTAAAAAAGCATCAATATATGTATGTGGAAAAAATCAGAATAACAAGACCAGAGCTTTGAAACGTTACCCTGTTAGACTACGACTTCCAGAATTCCCCAGCCAGCATGGCCATTGTATTTTGGGAGTTGTAGTTTTAAAAAAGCAAAACTTATCAAGTTCTGCTGTGAAGCTGTTCTTTTAGTCTTATGCTGTTGGTTATAACCAGTTTCTCACATCACAGTTGACCTACTTGCCAGATGAAAATGGCTGGTTCATTGGTACAGGTTTGTCAAAATCAATGACCTGAACTGGCCCAAACAACAATTTTTTTAAAAACATGATTTAACGAACTTCGTGGTTCGTTCCCCACCACCACCGCCTGCCCCCGTTCCCACTATCCCCATCGCCTCCCTACCTGGTCCTGTTGCTTCCTCCACCTCCTCTTTGTCCTCTACCGCCATTTTGAGACACAGCAGGCCTGGCTTCTCTTCCAGGAGCTGGGCTTGCTGCCTCTGTACAGGCCCCTGCCTGACAGCTAAATAATAATAATAATAATAATAATAATAATAATAATAATAATAATAATAATAATAATAATAATAATAATAATAATAATAATAATAATAATAATAATAATAATAGAGACAAGATGCCCAGCTTCTGGAAGGGAAGCTTGGCCTGCTGTCTCTCAAGATGATAGTGGAGGAGGAGGAGACGACAGGAGCAGTGGGCAGGCTGTGGGGCTGCAAACAGGTGATCCAGCCCCATGCAGCACCAGATTGCCCATTTGCAGCAATGAAGGAGGAGGTAGCAGGAGCAGGTAGGGAGGTAACTGGGGGGGGCAATGGGAAGGGGCAAGCTGTGAAGGTGGGGGCTTTAGTTTCCTCTCCTCCCAGGCATGAACCTTTTTGTAAAAAAATAAATAAGCCGGTTTGTGGTTTGTTTATTTAAAAATTTTGGATGGTTTGTGGTTTGTGGATAGCCATGCACCCACAAACCACCATTTTTGTGGCTCATGCCCATCTCTAATCTTATTCTGCCTTGCTACAAATGCTTTGTCAAACTGTAAAAGTCAGCTGCATTTTTCAGATGAGGACAGCAGTGTCTGTTTGGTTGACTAATATATTCTTTGCAAGATCCAGACTTCCTATATGAAGGTTTTAAGGCATATTCCTGCACTAGTGACCTCCTGCGGAGTTTGGAGAATAGCTCACACCATGAGCAGTAGGCACATATTGTAATCTGTAAGGCTGCCTCCAGTTATGGATCACTATTGCATGGTTACAGAGAAAGTGTTGTGTGTTTTTCAGATCAGACCCATGAGATGTTATGATGGCAAATCCATCATCGATCATTTGTTCTGTTTCCAGCATTCAGAGGGTTGGGGAGTTGCTTGAGGACAAGGCTGCATTCTCTCCCTACCTTTCTTGCTGTTATTTTGGCAAATTAGCTGTTGATGGATGTATTTGCCATGAATTTGTCTAATCCTTAAGGACAATTCTCAGGGCAATTGTGTGAAAAATCACTTCCTTTTCGTATTATAAACTCACTGGTTGTTACCTTCTTCAGGCAGGAAAAAACACAATTACTCTGCTATGAGACAAGACCAAGGGAATGGTTCTTCATATTCGCGAAGGAATGGTTCTTACTTCTTTTTCCTTCCAGCCATAGTCAGGCACATCCATTTTCACAACTTCTTTATTAAACTCAGATATGGCTGTTCTGTTTCAGTTCTCCCTGTTCTTCCAAAACACTTTGGCTGGCATATAAGAGGCATTACTATCATCATCATCATCATCTTGAAAATGCAGAGCTAGAAGGGACCCTATGGATCATCGAGTCCAGCCCTGGTCAAGGAGGCACAGTGGGGAATCAAACTTATATGTGTGGGGGAGGGGGTTAGGTGCTAGGTGGACAGAGTTTCTGTAGAACTCCAAAGAAATGAAACTCTTCATGGATTTTATTAGTGAACTCTTTTTTAAAGAACCAAATGGTGAATAACATTTACGTTTGGGTGCTGTTGGCCAGTGTAAAAAGATACCGGCTATCACAACTGTGTGTTATGTTATTTGATTCCTCTTAGAACTGCCTAAAAGTAATTCGGGGGGGGGGGAATGATACCACACTGCCATTCTTCCTATTGTTAACAGATATTAGGTATATGGCCTAAACATTTGTTTTCTCCCTATGCCCTTGTAGGTGTAACAGCAAGACAACCAAGTCAGCCACAGAAGCTCCCCTGATAGTTGTTAAGAAGGGAGCAGAAATTAAGAAGACCAAAAACTTCATGACATAAAACAATGAAAATAACATCCCAAATATGGAGCATAGGGTAGCCTTTTGTACTACATTTGTACTGCAATTGAGCTGTGGGCCTTCCTTGTAAAACAGATGGAGTCTTCCCTTCCCTCTGTCAAAGAGTTTTCATTTAGGTATTTGAACCGATGACTGCAAAAACACAGCACTCAGTCCGAAGCATGGACCTTAAGACAGGCCAGTGCATGGCCTTGGATAGGAAGTGCACAGAAACAACTATCCAGCACTTTAGAGGCTACAAAACTCCCCCTTTCTCAGGAAGATGCATGTTCCTATTTTTCCTGTAACTTTCTACTTCAGAACCTCTGGTGCTTGTAATGAGAGAAAGGTTGTTTGTGGACATTTTACATTAAGGATTATGTCCAAGTATCATTTGGGAGTTGAGGTACAAGTAGGGATTAAATATTGTTCTTTTAAACTTCTGAGATTCAGGATCGTGAATATTGGTAGCATGTGCTGTGTGGTAAAGTCCAAGGCCTACATCTTTTCACTTTAACTGCAGTGTCGGTGGGTTACAAGGTGAACTACGAAAGGCCATGACCTTACACCTTCATTGTGTTGTCAGTGAAAAAAAGAAGTAAACAAAGCTGCCTTACATATTCCCATTTAACTAGGTAATGAATTTTCTTTGCAGCAGCAACAGAAGGCAGTGTATGAATGGTTTGTTTAACCAGCCTCATTACCATTGTGCATTTAGAAGCTTGGGAATAGATAAAACCTTTCAGATTTGACCTGATTTTAGTTTTTTGTTGTCATAACCATGGCAAATTGACCTTTGAGACCCTCAGCAGTGAGTCTGAATAGGAAGTGATTTAAAGCAAGTGTGCTGCATGGAATACTTAACATGCTCATGCAGCAGGGGGAAAAAGACCACAGCAGATTTCCTGCCATGTATAACTGGCAAAATGAGGGTTACCCGTACTCTTTACTGAGTGGGTTTGACAAAGGATTAACACCCAAGGGGGTTGATTTGGAGGTGTGGCTATATTAGAAATAATAAACAGTCAGGCTGCAAGCTGGGACACAAAGAAGAAGAGAGAAAAAGTGGACCTCAGCCCCAGATACGGGATCACCAAAAGCAGGTTAAGCCTCTAGTGCCTCAGAGGATGCTCCTTTTTTCCTTTCTGTCATATAAATGAATGGCTGTCATTCATTCCGTTAGGAGAACAATTCATTTGCTTCCAGAGGAGTAACTGTTTTACTCTGCTGCTGCAAAAGCAAATGATTCCAGACAGTCCACTTCTGCCGCAGCCAATCAAAAGGCATTGAGCTGGTATTCTGTTGCTCCTTTCCTTAACTCTTTTATTATCAGAAAGAAAGACAAAAGCTGCGGCAGGAAAAAGTAGCTGCATTACAAATAGAAAATATCATCTGGATAGGCAATAGCATAGCAAAAATCATGCATAGAAACACTCAAGAGGTCTTGTGGCACCTTTAAAATGAATGAATTTATTGCAGTGTATAAAAGTTTATGGGCTATGATGAGCCACCTCAACAGATACATGGTGGCTTTGGTCCACAAATGTGCTTATCTCATCATTAAGCTAAATCTTCACTGCAGTTGGATACACTGTTGCAAAGGATGTGTGGCACAGACAATTCATTAACGATGGTTAACCTAGTCTCCAATAAACAAAACCCTTGGGTGTTGGCTACAAGAGGCAAACTAGAATGTTGCATTGTGACTGAGAGATGGGGGAGCTTCTCTCTGCCAGGCATGAAAGTGAATTGGTAAGGCAGGTTGTTCACCATGTTCCTAAAGCTACTCTGGATGTCTGCTTATCTGTAGCCTGTTATAGGGGCAAGTCAGTTGGTACAGTTCTGGGTTAACTTGAATGGGGAGAAAATACACAAAAGAGACTCTTTCTTTCAATATTGGATTCTTTCAGTAGGTGCCAATAGAGAGCCCCTGGAATCTGATACTTTCAGTTTTTCAAAAGAGAGGGCCTCCAAAATAGCAGATTTTGATTAGATTTCCGCAATTGGATTGCCTCCATTTGATTGACATATGTAAAAGCACATCGCACTGATATTTCAGCAAATAGCTTTCCCACCCTGATTTTCCCCCAGTCTTTTTCCTTGAGTCGCTGCGCTGCTGCACATCTCTCGGCTCCCCAAGCCCCTCTCTTTCCCCTTCCTCTTTTAGTTGGTGGGCTTTTTTGAATGGGGAAACACTAACTGAGAGAGTCCAAAACACCTGAAAGTTTCTCCTCCCCACTCCATGCCCATCCCTGTTAGTTGGCTTGTAGGGAGCCACAGTCCTGCTCAGTTAACATTTGCATTGTGTGGCTAGAGTTCAAGGCAGGCAGTGCAGAGGCAGCATTGTTATGATTTGGTATGTGTATGTGTTCACATCTGAATTTGACTGTAAGAAAGAAACCAAATTTGGCGGCGGATGAAATTGTCAATTATAGGCCCGTCTCCAATGTTCCTTTCATTAGTAAAGTAGTCGAGAGGGTGGTGGCCGATCAGATTCAGTGCATTTGGATAAAACAAATGCCCTGGATCCATTCCATTCAGTACAGAAATGGCATTGGTCGCCCTTTTAGATGACCTACTGAGGGAGGCCGACATAAGGAAAACATCTCTGTTGGTCCTCCTCAATATCTCAGCCGCCTTTGATACCGTTGACCATGGTATCTTCCTGAGGAGGCTCTCTGAGCTGGGAATAGGTGGCCTGGTGTTTGCCTGGCTCCGATCCCTCTTGGAGGACCGTCCTCAGAGAGTCCAGTTTGGGGAGAATGTCTCGGCCCCGTGGAGCCTCAACTGTGGGGTTCCACGGGGTCGATTATCTCCCTAATGCTGTTTAATATCTATATGAGGCCACTGGGTGGGTTTATCAGGGGATGTGGAGCACTGTGCCATCTGTATGCTGATGACACTCAGCTCTACATCTCTTTTTTTCCAACCGCAGTGGATGCTGTTCTGTCCCTTGAGCGCTGTCTGGAGGCTGTACTGCAATGGATGCAGGAAAATGGGCTGAGGCTGAACCCAGACAAACCAAGGTCCTGAGGGTGGGGGGATCCACCATCAGCAGTTTGAGAAACTCCCTCTCTTTTGTGGGGGGACTCTCACTGTGAAGAGTGAGGTTCGCAGCTTGGGGATACATCTGGACCCGGCGCTCACCATGGAAACTCAGGTGGCGTCAGTGGTCCATTCCGCCTATTCCATTTTTGGCGGATTGCCCAGCTGCGTCCCTATCTTGATGTTGGAGTGCTCACCACTCTGGTCCACGCGCTCGTAATCTCAAGATTAGACCGCTGTAATGCGCTCTATGTGGGGCTACCTTTGAGACTGATGTGGAAGCTTGAAATGGTGCAGAACGTGATGGCCAGACTCCTCAGTGGGGTGAGGAAACACCAACATATCACTCCCACCCTGACCGCCTTGCATTGGCTGCCCATTCACGTCCACATTGATTTCAAAGTATTAATGATTACATACAAAGCTCTAAATGGTTTATGACCTCGATACTTGGCAGAACGCCTCCTCCCACCTAGATCTACTCGTATCACTCTATCTAGCCAGGAGGGGCAACTGAGGAGCCTAACGCCGAGGGAGGTCCGGAAAGAAAAAACTAGACACCGGCCCTTCTCAGAAGTGGCTCCCTCTCTTTCGAACAAACTCCCCTCCGAGATCCATTTGGCCCCCTCGCTGGGCATTTTCAAAAACCAACTTAAGACCTGAATATTTAGACAGGCCTTCCCTCCGGGCACTACTTAAATTACTTTTTCTCTCTCTATCTTGAACTATTGTTAATTGCTGTAAACCATTGTAAAATTGTTATATATCAATTGTTTTTACTTTGTGTGTTGTGAGCTGCCCAGAGTAGACAATGTCTAGATGGGCGGCATATAAGATAGATAGATAGATAGATAGATAGATAGATAGATAGATAGATAGATAGATAGATAGATAGATAGATAGAGAGAGAGAGAGAGAGAGAGAGAGAGAGAGAGAGAGAGAGAGAGAGAGAGAGACAGACAGACAGACAGACAGACAGACAGACAGACAGACAGACAGATATCGTGGACACATTGCTAGAGAAAGTATGGGAAAGTAACTGATGCAAACATTGGTACAAACCTTTGAAGATGGAATATATATTATACTGATATATATTGGACATGTGCCAGCTCTGGAGCAGCTGGGTAGACTCTAGACTTGTTAGCATTTAAAATTGCACTAATTGTTACATAAAAGGGTCAAAGGAAACTAATCTTACCTATTGCACAGTTGATAGAAAAACAGATACAGTACAAAAGAGAGACCAAATAGATACAAATGTTCAAATAGTCATATTGCATCATAATGAGAAGTACAACAAAGTGGAAGAGGGTTGCACATTTTATAGGAAAACAAATTCTAGCTGCTATTAGTCCTCTGAACAATGACTGAGTCGGAGTGATCTGTCTCTCACATCATGGTGTGCTTGTGTGGCACTCACATAGTTTTATAATCCTTCTTTTCTTTGTTTTTGCATGCTTATGGAGTGTTTTATAATTGGCAATTACAAAATAAGAACATATTAAATGTTCTTATTGTGGGGAGTCTTACTTTGGCAAGTGATGAGAAGCTGCTTCCATTCACATGGGCAAGTGGACAGAGTTTGAAAAAGTTCCATTTTGGGATGACAGACACACAGAAATCCCCCAGTAAGAACAGAACTGAACACTCTGGGTATGAATTTGGAGGTGAGGAGAATGTAACTCTAATGTGTAACTTTTCTAGGCTCTGAAATATTCTGACAGTGCCCACTACATAGTCAACTTGATGGCCACATTGTGCTAGTTGCATGTTAATAGATAGTTCATTAAGGTGAGGCAGGTAGGAATGGAATGTGTGGGGCTGCTAAAACCATCAAAGTAATTTAGGTTTGTACACAGGCTGCAACTTACATGGCCTGGCTGGAGATTTGAAATCACACATGAAAAACCATGAGAAATCATTGAGAACATTATGTCTTTTATTGATTTCTATACCACATTTCAGAACTAAATCTCAAAGCACAAAAGTTACGACTAATATAATACAAGAAATCATCCCCCATTTAAATTCGGAAGTAAAGACAGATTAAGGCTTAAGCAACTTAAGGAACAGAGCAAGTTATTCTAACAGGGACATGTAATAATTTTCATAAAAATCTACAAAGGAAAGCAAGCCATAAATCACACACACTCCATTGTCTATGTACAAATGCCTGGAGAATAGGAAACAAACAAGAAGAACTAGAAATCTTAGTTCAGGAGGGTAAATATGACTTCATAGGGATAATCAGCTTGATGAGATGAGACCAATTGAAAGATATAAATTGTTCAAAAAGAACAGAAAGAAGAGAAGGGAAGGCGGAGATAAAGTATATGTCAAAAATCTATATTCCTGCACAGAAGGAATACAGGAGGGCAGGCTTGGTTGACCCATAAAGAGTAACATAACTGGGTGAAAAACGAAAGGAAAGTGGTAGTTGAATGGGTTGAGATCGTCAGGGCCAGATGAACTGCATCCAAGAGTTTTGAAGGAACTAGCTGAATAACTGTCAGAGCAGTTTTCTTGAAATCATGGAAGATGGATGAAATGCCCAGATGATTGAAGGAGGGCTAACATTGTCCCTATCTTCAAAAAGGGCAAAAAGGAGGAATATTGGAGCTGCAGACCAGTCAGCCTTATATCAATCTCAGGAAAAATTCTGGAGCAGATTACAGGTCACTCTGCAAGCACCATGAAAAGAATGCAGTAATCACTACAAGCCAACACAGATTTGTCAAGACATTCCTGCCAGACTAATCTTACCTTAGTCTTTGATTGAGTAACCTCCTTGGCAGACAATAGGAATGCCGTATACACAATACTGTATATCTTGACCCCAACAATGTATTGGACAAAGTGCCCCATGATATTCTGATTAGCAAGCTAACTATGTATGGTTTGGATAGAACAACTATCAGGTGGTTACAGAATCATAGCGTTTATTATTGGCTCCTTTCCAAATAAGAGGTAACAAGTGGGGTATCACAAGGCTCACTCCTGGGCTTAGTGCTCTTCAAGGTTTTTATTAATGACCTGAATGAAGGGAGTGCAGGGAATGCTTATGAAGTTTGCAGATGTCATAAAATTAGATGGAGTAGCTAATACCCTTGAAGAAAGAAACAAAATTCAGAAGATATTGATAGGCTTGAGCAAAGAGCCAAAAACAGAATGAAAGTTAAGAGGGATAAGTGCAAAATCCTACACATAGGGGGGAAAAAACACATGAATGCACAGTTATGAGATGGGGAAAACATGGCTAAATAATACTGCAAGTGAGACGGATCTTCAAATTGTTGTAAATCACAAGCTGAATATGAGCCAACAGTGTGATGTGGGTGCACAAAAAGGCAAAGGATACTTTAGGGGACATTAATAGAAGTACAGTCTCCAAATCACATGAAGTACTAGTTGCTCACACTTTAAGAAGCATGCAGACAAACTGGAACAAGTTCAGAGGGGGACAGCAAGGATGATCAGGGGAATGAAAACCAAGAACTGAGCATGTTGAGTCTTGGGCAAAGAAGACTGGAGTGAGATATGATAGTGCTTAGAAAGAATGTCATGCAGAAGAGAGGTGGGATCTGTTTTCAGTGATTCCAGAGTGCAGGACCAGTAGTAATAGGGTCAAGCTACAGGAAGCCAGATTTCAGTTGAATATTAGAAAAAACTTCCTAGCTGTTAGAGCAGTACAACAATTGAACCAGTTACTTCAGGAGGTGATGAGTACTCCAACTATGGAGACAGTCAAGAGAAAATTAGACAACCATCCAACATATACTTTGATCTCAATTTCTGCATTGAGAATGACTTTATAGGTGCCTTCCAATTCCATTGTTCTATGATTCTAAAATTGACATCAAACCTTACTGCTCTGGATTTTATATACATTTCACAATTCTGTTGCCCGTTCCTGACCATTCCCATTCTCCCTTGCCCATGTTGGCTTTCTTGGCAATTTTAACTTCTAACTTAGTAAAGTTGATTAATTAGTATAAAACAGAAGGAGCCCCTTGCTGTTCAGGAGGCACCCTGCAGAGCCTCCAGGGAGCTCAGGATTCAAGACTTGATTCACTTCTCGTGTCCCTTCCTCACCTTTCCTTGTCCCCCATTCATAACCCTCACACTATTCCTCAACTTGTGTCATATAGTCAATTTTTTTCACCTTGCACCTCTATTTGCATAAATGTATGATTCCTTTTTTAAAACTTTTAATTAAATCATGTATTTGCAAGTCTGCAAAAAAATTTTCTAATTTTTTTTAAAAAGAGGGACAGGATTGGGGTGTGATGTTGCCCTGCAGCAACTTCAGCATGTGTTGTAACTGATCTCATGCCTGTTTGCTGCTAACCGTCAGTAAATACCTTTCTTCTGGGTTATTGCTAATGTATAGTTCCAGTCACAGTCTTCTGGGATTTCCTTATTGAGCTAATTTGTCTTCTGAAATGACAAAAAGTATCTAACTTTGCCAAGTATACAATTAAGCAGTAATTTGTTTCCCCCCTACCCCCTGCCTCTCTCCTTTTCCCTCACCTAGGATTCTGTCCATATGCCTATTAGTAGCTAACTCTGAAAGTAATTGACCCTTTGCTTATCCAGATGGTGTGATACAAAATTTGAAACAATTATAAGGAAGTCACATGAACAGTGGGTTATAATTATACGAGTGCAGGTCATAAAAACAAGGAGCAGGTTATATGTAAACAAAGGTAGGGATCACCTTAAGGTTATTGTTATTTTGCCATGCAAGTAAACATGCACAAATGTGTTCTTTGTGCATCATCCAAACTTCATTGTTAAAGATTTCACTCCACCAGGAAAGTCTTGGTCTTGATCGAGGGAGATAAAAAGTGAAAATGATTTTTTTAAAAATTTCCTTTCAAAATGTGAGCTTTCCCTCTCCTTTGGGGGGGGGGGGGAGCAGGGACAGCAAGAGACCTTCCTTCCTGCTATCTATGTCCCTGGCTTCACCATTCCTTCAGGGTTTCTGTCCAGAAGTTTCCAGTTTTGAAGAGGCCCCTCAGCAGCCTTGCTGCAAAAGCATCAAATTTTCAACCCCTCTTTTCTGTTGCTACCTCTTCTCTGTTAATTCTTATCCTTTGTTCCCTACAGGAAAGCTAGTGATTGCATCACAGATACAACCCCAGTTGCACACATGAGGGGGGTGGAGGGGGAGAAGTAGTGTATATACAGTACATTGCAAAGTTTGTCTGGTCTTTCCTTAATAAGGCTGGGAGATCATGGAATCTGCCTCTTGCTCTGCCCTCTTAGGTATGGAAAAACATTGGGTGTCCAGAGTTTGAAGTTCCTCTCTCTTGTTAATCCCATATGCCAGATAAACTATAGGGAATATGGATGTTTTCCCTTAATCTTCTGGTCTCTTTACCTGCCTCCCTGCCAGTAGTAATAAATCCCCTTGACTTCCTAGTGAGTAGACATGGACAGTTAAGCTAAGGCCTTCTTGCGTTTCCTCTGCTGTCTTCATGCAGCAGGGAGGTAGTCTGTGTGGTGGGGGTGGGAGGTGGGTGAGGTTATGGTCCTGTCTGTTTATGCTTGTGGAATGGATCTTTGTAGCAACAGCATGTGTCTGCTTTATGCAAATACTCTGCTCTTGCAGGCATTTTCCTCTCACAGCTCACAGGGTGCTCCCCTGCCATCAGCAGCCGGCATGAATGCACAAGAAAGCTCTGCAAAAATAAGCAAGTATATAGTACCCCCACTCCCTCTTCTTCTTCTTTTTAACTGCTTCCAGCTTTGTGGCCACAGTAGGAGGGAAGAAACAGTCTTTGGAATATTTCCTGACTATAGCAGGCTATGGCTGCCCTGTGGGGCATGTTTACTCATCAACCAGCTTTCACCCCAGTGAACTGCAGGGATTCTTACATATTACAGAAGTCTGGTTCATTAGGCTGTAGGTGTTCCTCACCACCGGTAGGGCCAAAACTCTGTTATTAATGATATATCCTCTTGGCCTAGACAGAAAGTACAGATACAATCATGTCCATTTGGTTTTTAGGTGTATATTGCAGGTGGAAAGAACTGATTCCAGAAAGTGGACTTGCACTGGAAATGGTAGCTCTGCCATAGTAATACTTATGACATGCTATTCAGTTGATTCCAATTTATGAGGATGCTTTCCAGGATTTTCTGGATATAGAGTTTGCAAAGTGCCATTAGATTGCCATTCCTTTCTTCTGGAGGCACTCTGGGGCCATGTCATTTGCCCATGACCACAGAGGTTGGCTCTTCTGGTACAGCGATGAGTCAAACTCCCAACCCCTGTCTGTGCAGCCTCATGCTCTAATTCACTGAGCTTATTCGGCCAAGTGTCACTGTTTACTAACGTGTAGTAAAAGGTAACCAGTGTCCTGATGTCACTACACAGCCATATCACTACAACCACTTGGAGGCACACAGAGCATTGTATAATAATGCCAGGATATGCCGTAGGCTACAAACTATTGTGGGAGAGAAGCAATGTGGCACAGACAAGCTGGAACCCAGTTTTTTTGGTTGACTGGTGACAAACAGAGATACCAGATCAAACCATGCATGCCCAGAAGCATAATCTGAGGGAAAGGGTGGGTGATACCATTATTAGGCCCAAAAAAAAAATCACAAATAAAAGCAAGCTTTCAACATCCCATGAATCTTCTTGATAGAGCTGAAGGTGGTGCAGAAGAAACACAAAAGGTCCAACAATAATGGCCAGATGTGCGGGCCTCTCTTGTCTGCTTAAAGCAAATTTCAAAATGGGTTCTGCTGACTCAAGTTGGAGAGACAGGTTTCAAGTTTCAAGATCGCCTCTTGCAATCTTGTTCGGTGAAGGGTTGCCGGTCATTCAGTATTCCCCACCCATTGTCCTAGTATCAAAACAAATGGTTCCTTTTTGGCTGGGAACAGAAACTTTGAAACTTGCTGTAAGCAGAGAAGCCTGGCCTGAGAATTTGATCATGGTTTTAGGAACATCTGTAGCTGTGAGTTTCCTTACATTAACCTGCGTTCAGTCCAAATAGATAGCTGTCAGGAGCTAATGTTGTGCACCCCAAACTAAGCCTTTAGCCATATCAAAGTATACCTCTAGAACTTCATTTTTGTGCAATAAACTATCAAGCTTATTGCCTCCACACCAAAAATAGTCAGTATACATGCAAACATATTTATTGTCTCAGAAAACAAATAGATCTCTTGATGCTTTCCACCACCACCCCTTAAATCCATAGTATGCTCATGTGAATCCATGAGAATCTATGGTAATGATGTACCCCTGATGTTGCTGTTTCTGAACACTGGAACTTCAAAGAGGATCCTGTGAGCCCTGCGAGTGGAACTTAAATGAATTACTCCTTGGGGGAATAAGTCTTGACGTGCTAATACACATAAAACTAATAGCAACACATCACCATTAAAGGTCTCTTTGTGGCAAATTGTTATTTCCTAGCCTTTGATATAATGAAGAATGGAAACTGTTGCTGGACCCGATACGACAACATTTCTGATTGTAAGCTCTGTGTCCAGCTTTTCCTTCTGCTCTAAATGCACCACTGTACAATATAGTTTTCTGTAGAGGATTAACCCTTGTCTATCCATTTGTCCTTCCTCCACTGATGCTATCCAATGATGGAATGGCCAGTGCTGTAATCTCTGACAGGAGTCAGAGATGAGTTGTTAGGCTTGGCTGTGAATTTTCTGCAATTAGCATAAGATATTAATTTCTATTTTTAACTGTATTACTGATAAGTAATTAGCTAGGATAATTAATTAATTAATTAATTGAATAGCTCGATGGTGTAGGCACCTTGCTGCAGAGACAGAAGTTGGCAGTTTCATTCCCCACTGTGCCTCCTAGTGGAAGAGCCAGCCTGAATATTATGGACTAGCTGCACAGACCCAGGATGCCCCCAGAAGGGAACAGTAAAGAATCACAGAATCATAGAAAAATGAAGTTGGAATGAGCCTACAAGGCCATCAAGTCCAACCCCCTGCTCAATTCAGGAATACAATTAAAGCATATCTGCCAGGTGATTATCTAAGTTTTTCTTGAATGCCTCCAGTGTTGGAGCACTCACCAACTCCTGAGATAACTCATTCCACTGTTGTACCGCTCTAACTGGTAGGAAGCTTCCTTTAACTTGAGCCCATATTGTTGCATATCCTGGACTCTGGGATGATTGAGAACAGATCTTGCCCCTCCTCTGTATGACAGCCTTTGAGACATTTGAAAAGTGTTATCATATCACCCCTCAGTCTTCTTTTCTCAAGGCTAAATATGCCCAAGTCTTTTAGCCTTTCCTCATAAGGCTTAGTTTCCAGCCCCCTGATCATCCTTGTCGCCCTCCTCTGAACTTGTTCGAATTTGTTAGCATCCTTGTTGAAGTGTGGTGTTGAGAACTGGACACAATACTCAAGGTGAGGCCTAGAGGGGGACTAGCATCTTGCAGGAATTGGAAACTGTACTTCTATTAATGCAGCCTAAAATAGGATTTGCCTTTTTTGTAGTCACATCACATTGTTGGCTCATATTTAGCTTGTGATATACAAGAATTCCAAGATCCTTCTCACTTGTAGTTTTGCTGAGCCAGGTATCCCCCACCTTGTAACCGTGCAACTGGTTTCTTTTTCCAAGGTGCAGTACTTTGCACTTATTCCTGTTGAATGTCATTCTGTTGATTTCAGTCCAGTGTTCCATGCTATCAAGGTAATTCTAAATTTTGTTTCTGTCTTCTAAGGTATTAGCTATTCTGCCCAATTTTGTATCAACAGCAAATTTGACAAGCATTTCCTGCACTCCGTCATCCAGTTCATTAATAAAAATATGACGAGCACCGGGCCCAGGACTGGGCCTTGTGGTACACCACTTGTTACTTCCTCCCAGTTAGAGAAGGGCCCATTAATCATCACTCTCTGAGTACGATTCTGTAGCCAATTGTGTATTCACCTGACACTTGATCTAGCCAGCCCTCACCTAGTTAGCTTGCTAATCAGGATATCATGGGGCACTTTGTCAAAAGCTTTGCTGAAGTCAAGATATACTGTGTCTACAGCATTCCCTCTGTCTATTAGGGAGGTGACCTGATCAAAAAACGAGTTCAAATTAGTTTGGCAGGATTTGTTCTTGACAAATCCGTGTTGGCTTCTAGATATATTGCATTGTTTTCTAGGTACTTGCACAATGACCGCTTTATAATGTGTTCCAGAATTTTGCCTGGGATTGATGTCAGACTGACTGGCTTGTAGTTCTCAGATTCTCCTTTTCGCCTGTTTGAAGAGAGGGACAAAGTTAGCCCTCCTCCAGTCATCTGGTATTTCACTCATCCTCCATGATTTCAAGAAAATAATAGATAGTGGTTTTGACAGTTCTTCAGCCAGGTCCTTCAATGTCCCTGGATGCAGTTCACAGGGTCCTGGAGATTTGAGCTTTTTCAAAGTAATAATGTATTTGTTGACTATTGTTCATCAATCTCAAGCTGCAGTCCTGTTCCCTCCACTTGTACTTCACATTTGCCTAGGAGATCAAGTAGCAATTCAGCACTTCTTCCTTTTCTTTATCACCTGTTATCATTATTCCATCTCCACTGAGTATCTGATCCACTATTTCTTTTCTCTGTATTTTGCGACATATGTATCTGAAGAATGCTTTTTGTTGCTTTGAGCCTCTGTTGCTAACTGTAGCTCATTCTCAGCTTTTGCTTTCCTGACTCCGTCCTTGCAATTCTTTCCTGCCTGCCTGTACTATTCCTTTATGACCTGCCCTTCCTTCACTTGCTATATGCCTCCCTACCCCTGGTTCTCTCAGGGTTTTTTTGTGAAGCTGTAATGGTCTTTTTTTGCTGTCTTCTACCTTTTTTCTCCTTGTTAGAATTGTTTGTAGTTGTGACTTTAGAATTTCTGCTTTAAGAAACTCCCAACCATTTTGGGCTCCGGTTCTTGTTAGGATCACATGCCATAGGATGTTACCTATCATTGTTCTGAGTTTATTAAAACTGACTTTTCCAAAATCCAGTGTACACATGTGGCTACATTCTGTTTTTGTATCTTTTGAAATCAAGAACTCAAGTACAGTGGTGCCTCGCATTACGACATTAATTCGTTCCAGCGAAATCGCTGTAGAACGAAACGTCATAATGTGAAATAAAAAAGCCCATAGAAATGCATTAAAACCCAATTAATGCATTCCTATGGGCTTGAAACTCACCATCCAGGAAAGATCCTCCATAGCGCGGCCATTTTCGTTGCCTGTTAAGCGAGGAATCTGTCCCAGAAAAGAGCGGGGAGCCATTTTTTTTCCTGGCGGCCATTTTAAAACCACTGATCAGCTGGCCGAAAATCGTCATTTTGCGAGAATTGGTTCCCGAAGCAGGGAACCGATCATCGCAAAGCGAAATTTCCCCATTGAAACCATCGTAAAGTGATCGCTTTTGTGATTGCAAAAAGTTAATCGTAATGCGATTTCGTCATTAAACGGGGTGCTCGTCTTGCGAGGCACCACTGTAGAATATGGTCACTTTTCCCCAGAGTTCACCTTACTGCCACTTCTTCCATCTATTGGTTATAATCAAATCCAGGATAGGTAATACTCTAGAGCAGGCATTCTTGCCAGGAGCCATATGGATCCCTGGGGGCCCCTGCCACATTTGAAAGGGCCACAGAAACATTATACCACACACCACCTTATAAGGATCATTATGTGAAATATACAATCCTGATTTCGGCCTGTATTTCATTCCTGTTGTGTTTATGACTGTGGCCAATAAAAGGTTGAGAATGGCTGCTCTAGAGAGCTCTCGTTTTTCTAATCCTCCTTCCTCTTCCTTTTTACAGTGATTATTATAACAGTGCATGTTCTCTTCAGGCATGGTGAAGGCTTGAACCTAAACTCTTTTCAGAATGATCCATGTTTGCTGATTCAGAAGAATTTAGATAGCTAAATACATCTCTCTCTCTCTCTCTCTCTCTCTCTCTCTCTCTCTCATTGAACTGTATTGTATTTATTGTCATTGTACCTCCGTACAATGAAATTAAATGCCACCTCCAGTACACATAATAATAAAGCACACAAGAACATAACATCCATAACATGAAAACATAGCACATTACACATGAAATACATCCTTCTCTCTGTGTTTGTATGCACACACACACACACACACACAAACCTGTTTCCACTCCTCTCTCTCCCTCTCCTTAGTATGAGCCATTATCTCACTCTTCTATACAAATGCTATTTTTCACCCTTTTATCTTGTTTTAATGTTTTAGTTGTGTGTTTTTTTAATCAAGGAAAGAGATGATGCCCCACACTAAGAGAGAGGGAGAGAGGAGTGAAAACAGTTCTTGTTTAAAGAGATCAGTGAATGAATGTTCTCTGCAAAAGGGTTTAGGAATTGGGCTGGGACTTTAAAGGTGACTGATAGAAAGAAAGCTGGCTGAGAAGCCAGGAAGCCTTTTGGCAATGAGCTGACTCATGCTAAGCTGGTACCCAGCTGTGCATATCAATAGAGACTAATGAATGGGTATAATTAGGTGGAAAGGGAATTCCAGCCAGTTGGGGGGGGGGGACTGTTTGCAGTAAGTACAAGGTTCATCCTCCCAGTTCTCTTTCCCTGCCTTCTACTGCATTGTTTCCCTTCCTCTTGTACTAATTTTATCTGTATTAACAGAATGTTGAATATCTGAATATGTTTCTTTTTTTGGCTTGTATTTAAAAATGTGTGCTACATTTTAATGCAAATATTCAAAGTGTCTGAACTTTTTAAATTGATTTTACTTTCATCCTGGGTCAATGGAAGGGGGCTATGTCTATTTTTATCTGTTTCTAGATTTGCAAATATTGGGAAGAGTATGTGATACAAATATCAAGTCTAGGTACCTATCTGTGCTTGAGGAACAGAAGGCTATAGCCACTACCCTATTTGTCAGAATGCTTTTTCTGTAACCTTTTCCATTCAGCCCTATGGCAGGAAAATATTGGAAGCTCTATCCCTATTCAGATGTTTTTAAAGGGTTAATTTGAAAGTTTGAGCTATAAAAATTCTAATCTGTCTCCCTATGAAGGACAGTGGCAGTGGATTTGGCTGCAGGCAGGTTCTTTGACTCAAACTTTAAGAAAGTCAAAAGAAAGGGGGGAAATCCCCTTGTTGCCTCCTACTGTCTCTTTCCTCTAGTGGGAAGAAATTTTCTATTAAAAACATTGTAAGTGATGCAGAACATCAGTGCTGCCCTCGTCGCCGCCGTCGTTTAGTCGTTTAGTTGTGTCCGACTCTTCGTGACCCCACGGACCAGAGCACGCCAGGCCCTCCTATCTTCCACTGCTTCCCGTAGTTGTGTCAAATTCATCTTGGTTGCTTCAATGACACTGTCCAGCCATCTCATCCTCTGTCGTCCCCTTCTCCTCTTGCTGTCACACTTTCCTAACTTCAAGGTCTTTTCCAAGGAGTGCTGCCCTAAAACAGTCTAAATTTTTTTTATCACTTCCTCTGCCCCTCCATTGACATTAATTTGCCAATACTGTGAAATGGCTGTCTTCTTAAGCCACTTCACAGTATGAGAAATTCCCACTGGAAGGAAACTTGACACTTCTAAGCTCATTTTGGTTCATTTCTAGTGATTCTATGACAACCCAAAATGTAGCAATCTTACCTGCACCAAAAATGTAGATGCCACTGACAGGGGTCCAGAAAGGTGCAAGTAGGAAAGTTCTGGGAATGAGTTGGTTCACTGCAGCAATTACATTGTCTGAACCAGCCTGTCTCCACACCAGACCAAACAGTGGGTTCAATCCCCCATATATTCACACTAGCTGTCTCAGTTTAGAAATGTGACATGTCTCCAGTCTGTTGCAGCTTGTGCTGAATTGAGCTTCCCACTGAATTGTGGGAAGTTGATGGTTTGGTGGTGATGGTGACTTCTGAGCATCTAGGTATGCTGCCTGATGCTGAGAAAAGCATGAAGAATTATGCGGCAGCTAGTCTTGAAGTTCATGTCAGTAGGTAAGGGCTCTGTGTTGTTAACATTGGTCAGCTCTGTGTAACATTGTACCTTCACACTAGTTTGTTCACAAAGTGAGAAAGGAAAGGGAGGGAAAGTCAAATTCCCTGCATGTTTTGTCTTCTCTGCCATCAGTTTTGCCCACTATTCAGCTTCTAAGCAGCAGACGTAGAACTGTGATGCCATGCTATTGGAATAGGACTATCCAATTCTTTGTCATATCCTTCCCTATCAATGATGACCAACACGGGACTTAGCAGAGAGTGACAGTAAGGGAATCCTGAGCTACATGTAGTTGCCCTTTCCTAGCTTACTCAGTCAAAGGGTATAGATAGACATTGATAGGTTAAGATATCCTTTCTTGTTTTATGAGATATACTCATTACATTCCTCCTGTGTAACTTTGCTTGAATAAACTTGCTTAACTGAAGTGTTGAGCTGGAATACAGATACTGTGTGCATCTTGTAGAGTTGTGAGAATCTTCTACTTCACTTGGGCAATTTGAGCCATGCTTTACCAGATAATTATAAAGGAGGCCGAAAGGTTCATTTCTTAGATCTAGATGGTTGTGCTATTTTACTCCTGAATAATATACAGTGGTGCCCTGCTTGACGATGATAATCCGTTCCAGGAAAATTGCTGTTAAGCGAAATCGTTGTCAAGTGAAAAAAAACCCATTGGAATGCATTGAAAACCGGTTAATGCGTTCCAATGGGGAAATACCTCATCGTCCAGCGAAGATCGCCCATAGAGAACCGCTCATCAGCTGTTTAAAATCGCTGTCTTCTGAAGCAGGGGTCCAGAAAACAGCCATTTTGCGAAGGGAGGGAAGCCATTTTATGAAGGGAAGCCATTTTGCGGAGCTGGAAAAATTGTCGTTTTGTGAACAAACGGTTCACAAAGCAGGCACCTAATCGACGTCAAGCGAAAAAATCCCATAGGAACCATCGTTTTGCGATTGTTATAGTGATCGCAAAAAACTCATCGTTAAGCGATTTCATTGTTTAACGGGGTCATTGTCAAGCCGGGCACCACTGTACCTTGACAGTCAAAGGAGACCCACTTGTTTTATGGCTAGGTGGTAAGCAACACTAAATGCTAGTTGCAAAAAATTGACTAATGCCATAGTTCAACTCTCAAATCTTTTGCATGTTGTGTGAGTTAATCAGGATTTTTTAAATACAGGGAAATCAAGCACATTAAATGATGCATTGTTTTTCTACCAAAGTGTTTCATCTTTGTCATAATTTATATAGTAACCTGATCTGAGTACAGTATTTTGATGTGATTACAGTGTTGGACTTGGAAAAGTGAAACCTAGTTTCAAATTGCTGCTTAGCCGCAGAGCTTGCCTTACGACCTAGGGCCAAACAGTACTCTTAATAAAACTCATGTTACAAAGTTATTTTTGGAATAGAATTGGAACAAGGGAACTATGTAAAGCAGCAATGTACATTCCAGATGCATATACATGAATAATGACATTTGCCTCTCACAGGTTTCTTTCTGGTGATGAAATGCTTGTTGATTTTAGGATCAGTTTTTATTGAAAACAAAAAACTGACCTACAAACCCATTAGAATACTAGGAAAAAACCCTTCATGAATGACACAATGTTATTTTATTTACAGAGGGGGGAAAATAAAAAGAAAGATGAGGACAAACTAGAAATCAAGGTCTCATTTCCTTAAGTGATACAAGCTATTTTGTTAGAATTAAAAATATCCTAGCTTAAGTTTCTTTCCATCTATTTTTCATACACATACAGATCTATCTACATATAGAAGTACCCATTCACTGTGGTGACTTCTTCCTGTGGCGACCCCGGGGGGGGGGGTTATCTGGGGATGTGGAGCTTCGTGTCACCAATATGCTGATGACACCAGCTCTACACCTCATTTTTCCATCTGCAGTGGATGCCATTCCATCCCTTGGGTGCTGCCTGGAGGCCGTTCTGCAATGCATGCAGTTGAATGGACTAAGGTTGAACCCGAACAAGACAGAGGTCCTGCGGGTGGGTGGCTCGGATGTCAGTGGTTTGGGGAACTCCCTCTCTTTTTTGGGGGTGTGTGTGACTCCCACCACAAAGAATTTGGTTCGCAGTCTAGGGGTCCATCTTGACCTGCTGCTTACCATGGAGACCCAGGTAGTGTCCGTGGTTTGGTCTGCCCACTTACACCTTGGTTGGATTGCCCAGCTGCATCCCTATCTAGACACAGGGGTGCTCACTACACTGGTCCATGTGCTTGTAGTCTCGAGAATAGACTATTGTAACGCTCTCTACGTGGAGATTCCTTTGAGACAGACGTGGAAGCTTCAGATGGTCCAGAACATGGCAGCCAGGCTATTAACAGGGGTGAAAAGATTTCACCATATTTCCCCCACCTTGGCTGCCTTATACTGCCTACCTATCTATTTCTGCATTGATTTCAAGGTGCTAACCCTTACATACACAAGGTGCTAACCCTTAACGGTTTAGGACCTCAATACCTGGCAGAGTGCTTTCTTCCACCCAGTTCTACCTGTATCACCTTCTCCAGTCAGGCTGGGCAGCTGAGGGGCCTAATGCCAAAAGAAGCTGAGTGGGGAAAAACTAGCAATTGGGCCTTCTTGGCAGTGGCCCCTCGCCTTTGGAACAACTTACCTGTAGAGATCCACCTGGCTCCCTCGCTGAGGGCCTTCAAGACTAACCTGAAGACATGGCAGCCCTTCCCTACACCCATTACCTAGCCTATCTCCCCTTTTCCTTTTTCCCCCTCTCCCTCTCCTTTTTCTTCTTTTTTCCTTTCCCATCTTGTATTAATCTGGATTTTATCTTAGTTTATTTTTATATTATATGTAAACCACCCAGAGTAGTTTACATACGTTCTAGATGGACGGTATATAAATAAATAAATTCCTAAACCTCCTGTCCATTAACTGACATTTTGTTTCACAGCTGTTTACTGTGTTGTACTAAGGAATAAGATTCATAGCAGATCTTGCATATTTACTTCTTGGACTATACCATACAGAACTCTCAGCCAGAATAATCAGTGACAGTGTTGGCATTGGTGGGTAGGCAATTCAGGGTGCTGTAGTTGAAGAAATTTTCTTTGCTAGTCTCTGCTTTCTGTCAAGTACATTTATATTAATTGCCTGTCCATATTTACTGAGGTGTAAGAGCCAGAAAAGGCTGAATAGTTCCTTAATTTAGGTATCTGGCTGTGAAGCCAGAGGTTGGGAGTTCAGTTCCCCACTGTGCCTCCTGAGAGAAGAGCCAGCCTATGTAGCCTTGGGCAAGCTGCTCAGTCCCAGGGTGCTCCCAGAAGAATTGAATGGTAAACCACTTCTCTGTATTTTCTAGCTAGAAAACCTGGAAAGGGTTGCCATAAGTCAGAATTGACAGCATGGAATTTTTATGAAGACCCATTTAATTAAGTAGGATAAGTATCTGAGTAAATAATGTAAAGAGCTGTATCAAGATGAATACATGTAGAATCACGTTTTCAAAAAGGACATTATAATTTCCTTATGATTGTTTGAATTTTTTTTCTAGAAATTTAAGATTCACGACAGGCATAAGTTCAACAACAGCAGCAGTTGCAATGACAAATAGAAGCTTCTAATAATTTCTATACTGTACCTCCATCTCTTTATCCTATATGATAGCTCTTCTGTCACACAGGGTAGTGTCTAGGTAAGCTCCCAGGAGCCTTTGGAAGATAAAATAGAACAATGTTTTTGGAAGGCCAGAATAAACATATACTAATAGAAACACATAATTGTTTTTAAAACAGAAAGGACACCAACAGTCTTCAAGTCGTCGTTTAGTCGTTTAGTCGTGTCCGATTCTTCGTGACCCCATGGGCCAGAGCACGCCAAGCCCTCCTATCTTCTACTGCCTCCCGGAGTTGTGTCAAATTCATGTTGGTTGCTTCGCAGACACTGTCCAGCCATCTCATCCTCGGTCGTCCCCTTCTCCTCTTGCCATCACACTTTCCCAACATCAGGGTCTTTTCCAGGGAGTCTTTTCTTCTCATTAGATGGCCAAAGTACTGGAGCCTCAGCTTCAGGATCTGTCCTTCCAGTGAGCACTCAGGGTTGATTTCCTTTAGAATTGATAGGTTTGTTCTCCTTGCAGTCCAGGGGATTCTCAAGAGTCTCCCCCAGCACCACAATTCAAAGGCATCAATTCTTCGGCGGTCTGCTTTCTTTATGGTCCAGCTCTCACTTCCATACATCACGTCAGGAAAAACCATAGCTTTGACTATTCGGACTTTTGTTGGCAAGGTGATGTCTCTGCTTTTTAAGATGCTGTCCAGATTTGTCATCGCTTTCCTCCCAAGAAGCAGGCGTCTTTTAATTTCATGGCTGCTGTCTCCATCTGCAGTGATCATGGAGCCCAGGAAAATAAAATCTGTCACTGCCTCCATATCTTCCCCTTCTATTTCCCAGGAGGTGATGGGACCAGTGGCCATGATCTTAGTTTTTTTGATGTTGAGTTTCAGACCATTTTTTTGCACTCTCCTCTTTCACCCTCATTACAAGGTTCTTTAATTCCTCCTCACTTTCTGCCATCAGAGTGGTGTCATCTGCATATCGGAGGTTGTTGATATTTCTTCCGGCAATCTTAATTCCGGCTTGGGATTCCTCCAGTCCAGCCTTCCGCATGATGTATTCCCTTCATGGATTGCTGCCTTGTCATGGCGAAGGGGCTTGAGTAACTCAGAAAAGCTATGGGCTATGCCATGCAGGGACACCCAAGACGGACAGGACATAGTGGAGAGTTCCGACTAAACGCCATCCACCTGGAGTAGGAACTGGCAATGCCACTCCAATATCTTTGCCAAGAATGCCCCATGATCAAAACCAAAAGTCTTCAAGTCAACCCCTGCCAAAGCAGGAAATACAGTAATGTGCAAGTTTGGCAAGTTCTTCTTTTTTTGGACCATGGCTCCCATAATCCTCTATCCAACATTCACTACAGTGGCTTCATTGCTTTCTGTGCACTGTCTGGAAGTAGCTCTGCGCGCCAGTTTCAACCTTTTACAAACCACCTTAGAGACCAACTGTTCCCACAATTGCACATTAACTTTGTCCAAAGTTACTGGTTTATACAGTCTCTTCAAAATCCTGTCAAACCAGGGTTTGCTTCACGCATTCGTTAATCACATGGGAACGCTTGTTTCTCACGAAATAACGCATGCTTTAACATTTAACTGTGGTTTTATAAGAGCTAGAGGGTTACTTTGTTGTTTGATGAATGCTTAGAATTTGAGTCTGCTGAGGAGTTAAACAGGCACCAAATGGCACATCCAAAATGTGGGTAAAACTTGGTCAACCAGATAATATGGCTACTGTACATATACTGTATGCCCTGTAACCTCCGCTGAAAAGCTGAGGGGGCGATTTTGGGCAAGCTACACTAGAGAGTTGAGCATGGGTTCCACAGTTATAACCATGTACATTTTATCTATCTATCTATCTATCTATCTATCTATCTATCTATCTATCTATCTATCTATCTATCTATCTATCTATCTATCTATCTGTCTATCTATCTATCTATCTATCTATCTATCTATCTATCTATCTATATTTATTTATTTATTTATTTATTTGATTTATATACCACCCATCTAGAACGTGTCTACTCTGGGAGGTTTACATATAATATAAAAATAAACTAAGATAAAATCCAGATTAGTTCAATATGGGAAAGGAAAAAAATAACAAAAAGCAGAAGGAGAGGGGAAAAAAGAAAAGAAAAGGGGAGATAGGCTAGGTTCATATGAGAGTTTGAGATGTGTTGATTTTCAATGAACGGTATCAAAACACTTAAGGCCTCTCCTGATTGTAGCAATATGAAAAAGAACACCAGATGGCATTCTGAATTGGATGTGGTTGCCACAAAACTGCAACCTTTTATGTTTGTTTCTTTTGGCAAAAGACTTCCCCCTACTTCATTTTTGTCCCCAACTGGTTTTTGGTTTTTTGACAACCCCAGAATTTTGGGGATCTTGAGATTAACTCCCACATCTTTCTCTGTTACGTAGCTCCATCACCATCCTTTTCTGCCCAAAATCAATCTTGGCTTCTGCATGCACAGCGCATTTCACTGAATGCCTGGGTCTTTCAGACTCAGAGGCATGTAAGGGGGAAATGGATGTAAAATGTAGCTAGCATACAGTACCATGATTGATAGCACCATGGCTGCAAAGTAAGCGGGGAGACCAACCCATAACAATAGGGGACAAACTGTTAAACTATCTCTGCTCTATCCAGGCATGGAAAGCAAATTCTGCCAGTTGAGACAGATGAGGAATGACATGGCAGCCTTTGGAGAATCTCTGTCTCTAGGGAGGCCTTTTGTGACTGTAATCTCTGTAGTACTGCCCGGGGATATAAAACAGAAAGTGGGCAGGTTGGGTGGGAGACATTAATGGGCATGTACTCCTTTTAGCATCAGATGAATTTAGGGCCACACAAACAGAACAATCCTTTAGGTTTATACAGATGATGTGCTGTTTATATGTTCAGTATGCTGCAGGAAACAAGTCAGAGAAACAACTGATTGTACTCATAGAATTTTTTTGCCTCCAAATTCTTAACATTCTTTGAGGTTGCCATTGAACCAGCTGAAATAAAAGTGACAGTGAAGCTTTAAGCATGTTCCTTTCTTTGTGAGATATGGGAGTGAAAAATCATAATGGCTGTTCTTTTTCTTCCACCCCCTTCTTATTAAAAAAAAAAAAATAACAAGAAAGCCTGAATATACAAACAGACTTATGTACACTTTTTCAGGCCGGCTGAGGTTTGGGCTTCTTCCACACAGGCTGACAAATGTGCCGTGCGTTTCTCTACCCTTACAGTGTGTTTTTGGACTGGAACTTTCAGCACGGCCCATTAGGTTGTACTTGGCGCTTGATGGACAAGGATAAGCGGGTTGGTCCGGGCCATTCCCTCAATGTTCAGAATGAACAGGTTCCAGTTCTCTGATCTCAGCTGGTGGGCAAGTCCTTGGATCAACAGCACAGAAATTGCTGGAGTGGTAAATAACATCGAGGACAGGGCAAGATATACAGAGAGCAAATTGGATCGCTTGGTCAGCTGGGCCCTGTTCCAGCAACATCCATTTTAATGCAGCCCAATGCAAGGTCATATCTCTAGGAATATAAAATATCAGCCAGAGCTATAGAACAGGCATCTGTGCCCTGGAAAGCAGGGCTGACCAGAGATCCTCAGAGTATGCAAATTTATTTAGTAAGGCATGCAGCAACAGGGGCTAATGCTGAAGAGTGGGGTACAGAGGTAAAGATATTGGTCAATAAATTGGTAGGTGTTGTTTTAGTTCTCGTGTCTCTACTTTCTCTGTTTCTCTGGATGCTGTCGCGGTGAGGTTGGCTGCCATCATGGCATGTCTCCGCCTATATTTTCATGTTTGGATAAGGTGTTTTTTTTTGGG
Organism: Pogona vitticeps; assembly: GCF_051106095.1. Taxonomy (NCBI): domain Eukaryota; kingdom Metazoa; phylum Chordata; class Lepidosauria; order Squamata; family Agamidae; genus Pogona; species Pogona vitticeps. The sequence goes on along the minus strand of NC_135784.1, from coordinate 140,916,661 downwards.
GGGGGGGTTAAGGCCCAGCCGGTGTATGCATCCAAGAAATATGTCTTCTTCCTCTTCCACATTTACCCTTGATCTTCTCTTCAATGATGTATTGTGGTATTATGTTTTATGTGATGAATTGCGACTCCAGGATATGAGAGCTTGCTTTTCATAATAATCAACTCTATTTCTTTTTGTTTTCCTGTCCAATGAACTGCTTCTTCATTCTTTTATCCTAGTAATCTATAGGATCTGAAGAAATCATCTACAGGTCCACGTTTCAAAAGCATTTATTTTATTGAGCATCTCCTCCTCAGTAGTCATAATTTTTATCTCCAGATAGAAGAGTTGATCCTATATACTGTATAACACTTAACATCCTCAGTCTCAAAGATATATTAAGCGGTTCATTACACAACATTTTATTCAACTTCATAAAAACTGTTTGAGCTATCTCAATTCTTTGCTTTATTTCTGTAGAAATATTTCTGGTTTAGGCAGAATGAGGCAACTATTTTGGGGGGCAGATTTTGATTGACATGAAAGGGCAGCAATTTGTTAATTATCCATTTTTTGTTACTTTTTCCTGCCAGAAATGAAGGAGAAGTGTTTGTGTGATTTTCTGCCTTGTATGCCAAATGACCAGTTTGGGGTACTTTATAACTTGACTTTGGTGAGTGGGTGGTGGATAACATTTGCTGGTCAACCTCAGATAGCAAAATGCCTTGGGCTAGACCTAAACATTTGAGTGACCATTGTTGTTGCTTTAAAATAATGGCCAGGATCCTATTACTTGTACCAGCCACCATAGGTCCAATAGCATGAATCTCAGCAGTGAGTTGCCATGAATTAATAAGTGGTGGCTGTATTTGTTGTTGCATACCAATTCTTGTTGCACAACAATTTGCCACTGAAATATACTTTGCTGAACTTAATGCTGGTGTAAATATTCAGCTGGATTGTGGTTGATATTCTAAAATCTGCTTCCCCCAGCAGAGTGACTATAAGAATGATTAGAGGATTGATGGAGAAAAAAACTTTAATGAGAATCCAAACACTTCTGAAAAGCAAAATGAAACAATCATTTAATATGTACTTTCTTGATGCAAATACATTTCAAGACCATAGACTCAGTCCAGGAGCTGACATGGAGCCAACTTAAATACTATTGGTAGCATGAGCACAAAGCAGAACACCTTGCCCTACTGTTAGCAAATCTTTCTTCTTCCACCTGTTTTGATATTTAATACAATTACTAAACAAAGAATACTTCCATGCACATAGCCTGCATATAAATTGTCACACACATAATCACCCAGTTATGTTTCTCTACATATATGTTATTGTTGTTATGTTACATCTGGTTGGAACCAACTTACAGCAACCTTAATAGGGCTTTCAAGCTAAGTGAGAAATTTAAGGGGTGGTTTTACAGTTCCACCCAGTCAGATTCCATGATGAAGCAGGGGATTCAATCCCAGGCCTTCTGAGTCATGATCCATCATTCTATCCACTATAACACACTGGGTATCCCACATATGTAGTATGTGCATAATTGGAAACTGCAGTCAGTGTCAGGTTTCCAGCATGTGTTCAAACAGAGAAATGCACAAGTGTGAATTTTTTCATGTTAAAATTGTGTGTAATGATCTACACAGCCTCAACTAAAGTCTATTTAAAATATGCCTTCAAAATCAGAATATTATCATGTCTGAGGTGTGGCTTTAAGGAAGAGACACAATTGCAAGTTAATTATGGAAAGATATTGATGTGAACATAAGGAATTAGATGACATATTATTAAGTGTATGCATCTAAATGTTACTGAATTGATTCTTCATTACTTGCATATTTCCTAAGAACACTAAAACTTGAAAAAATGAAGGTTTCTAAGTGTTCAGATCAAATGAAGAAGTCTGTCTGTAGTTTCCCATAAACATATTTATTTGAAATTCCACTTAATGAACTAATTTTAAAGAGGTATCTGAAAGTGTCCCAAGTCATGAGATACTGAATAGGTTAAGTTTTACAGTGAATCTAACAATACAGAGATGTCAAAGATGGGCTAGGTAGCCTTAAATATTTTTTTCTGGGGTTAAGGATACTGATTGTGCTATCTTGTGCTAAGAGTCAACAGTGGAGAAAGATCTCATATTGATTAAGCATTTTGGTTGCTCATCTTGTGGAAATATATATATATTGTGTGTGTGTGTGTTCTGTGCTGTTAAGTCAGAACTGACTTCTAATGACCCTAATAGGGCTTTCAAGGTAAGTGAGATATTTGAGTGGTTTTACCAGTTCCATTTCTACAATGTGTTTACATGGCCAAGTGGGGATTTGAACTGTGTTCTCCATAGTCCTAGTCCATCACTCTATTCACTACATGATGCTGGGAATGCTGAAATATTTTTGACCAATGTAATTATGAGGAATTAAATGAAAATATTTATTTATGCATATTTGCAAACAAAAAACCAACAAGCCCAAAACAAATGGAAGGTTTATTTGAAGCTTCATGGTCTCTTGAACATTCATATCTCATACTGCTAGTAGTTAATGTGGATTAATGATAAACCTCTACTGGAAGATGTATCTTGGATATCTTTTAGAATTTTGAATCTTCCGGTCTATAGTATATGGAAAAGGTGTTACAGCAAGGGATTTTGCAGTGGTCGTATTTGTTAGTGACTCCTAAACTCACGTCACAAACTAGCTCATGGACATGCAAAGAACATGGAAGGGCTTAGCTGACATTGGCTGGGCTGCTCAGATGTCACAAGGAGGCCAGGAAGTATGATCTATGTTTTATCAGGAATAGAAGGCGACATGGGTTTTGGAGAAGAGGAATCAATGGACTGAGAGACTAGTAGGTCGAAAAGAAATGAAATGAAATGGAAAGGGGTGTTAAGGAATAAATGATTGATCATGGGAAAGGAATTTATCAAAAGGACTAAATGAAATGGGTAAGAGAAATGAGAGACAGTAGGCAGAAGAAATTGTTGAACATGTATAAGAATTGCAGAGGCAAAGTACAGTATTGTGTTTAGAATAACCATATTAGTTTGCAGACTCTTAACTCATTCTATATTGAGTGAGTAGTGCATATTTTCAGAGGCTACACAATGAAAATATGTGTAGTAGATACCTCTGCAATTATTAATTACTGCAATATGTTTGCTTTATAAGACTTGTATACGTCAATTTTACAGATTTAAACAACACTTTGAAACTAAATGGTTGGGTGGGTGGATGTGCATGTGGATGTAGGTGTAAGTAAAATTTATCTTTTATGAAACAGTGGTTTTCCCGATCTGTTCCACTATCTGCAGGAAACTTGTGGCCCCATTCATTTTTGGGGAACCAGTTTAGATAGTATCAGTGGACACATTGAATCAAATACTTCTATTATGTTTTAATTTTCAGGTTGGATTTTGGAGCAACAAGCACTTATACTGTTTCCAGTGGTACAGTTAGATCTGGCGAGATGCAAAAGAAGATGGGACTTTTCCTCTTTTAACATTGTGTGGAAGGTAGCATTTCAGCAGAATGTAGCTTGCACCCCTCTTTTACATCTAGACACTCTAGGGTGCAGCTCTCTAGATGTTACCCACCCTTAGATGCAAGCTAAGCTGCTGAAATTTCATTTTCTGTACACTATAGTTTGAGAATTACAGTCCAAAAACCATTAGAGTGCCATATTTTGTCCCACTCCACCAGTGACAGAGCTCCTGCACTTTTCATAGTTTTGTAGAAGAAGAGATTTACGTGGATATAGCATGTCATCCCTCTTCTATGCAGCTATGATGGACACGGGAGCCCTGTCCTTTGGTAAGAGTGCGGGTGGAGGTAGCGAACATGCAATGTTGTCTTTTATATCTGGCCACCTTAGCAGATACTGCCACTTTGAGAACACTATGCTCTTCTTTCCGGTATGCACGGCTCTAGAATTTCTTTCTTTCTTTTCTTCCAGTGTGAGAAACTGGAGCTGGCAAAAGGACCCTGATGGCTTTCCTTTGCAGCACAAAGTGCTTGTAGTTACACCAGATTGCTTGACATCTGCTAGACGTGACACTGTCTTCTGGTACTCCAGGTAAGAATCCTCCACCTGACAGCAAGAGATCTTTGAAAATAGTTGCACTTAGAATGCAAGGATTTATCCTGGAGAGGGCAGAAATTTGACAGTGGCTTTGGGGAGTTTGAGTAAAGGTCCACACTTTCACACACAGTACTAAGTCCTAGAAACTTTTGGAGGAAACAGCCACCCAACCCTTGGGAAAAAGTTTGGCCTCTCAGTGTTGGTACCAAGCTCTTACTGTAAAGAAGTGGGATTTGGAGGATGTGCTGCAAAGAACAGAGTATGCCTTAAAGAGGTAAAGGTTCCCCTTGACATTTTAGTCAGTCGTGTTCGACTCTAGGGAGCGGTGCTCATGCCCGTTTCCAAGCCGTAGAGCCAGCGTTTGTCCGAAGACAGTTTCCGTTGTCACGTGGCCAGCACGGCTATACACGGAACACTGTTTACCTTCCCACCAAGATGGTACCTATTTATCTACTCGCATTTACATGCTTTCGAACTGCTAGGATGGCAAGGAGCTGGGACAAAGCGACAGGAGCTCACTCAGTCGCGTGGATTCGATCTTATGACTGCTGGTCTTCTGACCCTACAGCACACAAAGGCTTCTGCGGTTTAGCCCGCAGCGCCACCACGTCCCTGGAGAGTATACCTTACTAAAACACAAATGCTTGGTTAAACTTTGGAGAGTCCCCAGAATTTAATTTGGCAAATATCCACTTGCTATAAACTAGCACAGCTAGGAATGGCTTGTGGTGCATGAATGCCAAGAAAAGTCAACACCTGCCTATCTACTTACTGTCATATTATCTTTATAGAATACTGTTTGTGCAACATTCATTTTTTGTTTCTTTTCCCATATTATTTGTTTTTGTTTCTGTCTTGTGATGTTACTTTCAGTGTCACATTAAAGAATCAATTTTATGTGCTACCTTAACTTTTTAGAATAATTATTCATCCTGTGGATGCTGGCAGAGAGAAGTATAGTACAGGAATTCCCAAACAGAAGGTTCTCTGATGTTTCATGTACATTTCCAGGTCAATTCAAGAATATAAGTCAAATAGTAGGCAAGTGCCTACAGGTAAAAAAATGGAGATGTGTCTTTCTACACATTCTCCATTAGTGACTTGAGCTATATGCTTTGTAGGTCACCGAAGGACTGGACTGGGGGTGGGGTGGGGAATAAACCATTGTAACTGAATTGGGGAGGAAAGGAAATGTTGAGATGGGGAGAAACACCAAAACAGAGAGAAAGTAAAGTGATACCTATCTTCTAGCCTTTGGCCATATGATGATTTTTTATACTACGGTATGGGAACTGCAAATTATATTTCTCTTCTTCAATCAACTTGGCTGACTGTAGCTGACGGTTATGTCTTCCATTGGTCTTTGTCTTGTGCACCTTTAATAACTCAAGGGTTGCTTTACAGATCTGAACAGTCCACACCTGTAATGTGCCAATTAGTGAGAGGAAATGTCTCTCTTTTGCAACTTCTATTTCAAAATTATCTTTCTGTCATGTGTTAACATAACAGACTTCCAATCACTGTTATGGATCATAGTGTCCATCTGTTCTCTCCTTTTTTAGCTACTTTAGACCAACACAAGTATCTAAAACATTTATATGAGAAAAATATCTGTGGGAGAATCAAAGTCTTATTTTTCCCTCACTCCTATCTGATGGAGAAGATGCTGCTGCTAATTATGTAATATTTCTATCCATTTTGTGTGTGTGTGTGTGTGTGTGTGTGTGTGTGTGTGTGTGTGTGCGTGTGTGCGTGTGTGCGTGTGTGTGTGCGCGCGCGCGTGCTTGGTGACTAGCAGCTAGATCTGTTTTACGCTGAATTTAGACTGGCTCAGTGCTATCTACTTACACAGAATCTTGCAAAAAATTGTAGAGGTAAATTCTAAGTAGAATGCGATGTTGTTTGGACACAATGTTCTATATTGAATTTCTGCATGAAACTCCTGTGTTTCAATTACATGGCACCCTTTAGTATGAACTAATTCCAGAGGGAATTTTCTGCCTGCCCACCCACCAGCATGTCTCACTTGCATATATTACACGAAGGGCAAAACCGGACATGATGTTTGACATTGCATAACTGATCCTTAAAACCTTTTGAGGTGATGGTGGGGTTAAGAGCACTTTTGCCCAGAAATACTGGGGATTGAACCTGAGACGTTCTGTAAATCTAATGGGTTCTGTATACTTGAGTATGGTCCCTCCACCTTAATAACATCTGATCTTCACCTATATCTTATAAGAAGTTTGGAAATATTGCTTTAGGAGGTTTGAAATTAAAACAAGGGCTATGGGCTCACTTTGAATTCTTTTGCTTGAGTGGTTGTCTCTGTGACTTACTGTAAAAGCAAAGTAGATTGACAGGTTAAATCACAGAGGGGAAAGATTACTTAAAATTGTTTATTTAAATCAAAGCGAGACAACTTTGGTGGAGTCTGGGAGCCAATTCTGCCCACACACCTTGGGACTGGCTACGCTCTAACTCTTTCTGATATGCCACTAAATTTTGGAAGTAAACAAAACAAAAAACAAACAAAAAAACCCACATTGTTAAAACATGTAGAAAATGCTTACTTTAAAGGAGTTTGTCAGTTTGTTTCTGAGTTTTGGCAGCACATTGTGGATGTAAGCCCTTTAAAAACAACTTTGGAGCTGCATGTAGCCCATGGGTTTGCCCCTGATCTAAACTGAGCTTCCCAAATTGAAATGTATAATTTCTTGAATAGTGGCAGTCCCGGTTTTTCTTGTCTCTACTGGAACAATTCACTGCCTAGAACACTGTGGTGAAAATGACCCACCACCTTTCCCACTTCTTGATATTAGGTATGCATATGTCTTCTGTACCCTGAAACACACTCTGAACTCTTAGGTTAAGAGTGTGGGCTTAGTATCTTCCCATCTGATAGTGCTGCCACCATCTTTGCCCCATTGTCTGTAACAAACTGACCTTGCCTTTCTGTAACTAGATTCCACTGCTGCAGTATGTCCCTCAGAGCTTCTAGAACAGCAATGGCGAACCTATGGCATGTGTGCTACAGCTGGCACGCAGAGCCCTTTCTGCCGGCACGTGAGCCACAGGTTGCTAGATCGCTACTCCCCGCGCCCTCCCCTACGCTCAGCCAAACTTCAGGAGCCGACTGCAGCTGGTGCTGGCAGCGGAAAGGGCTTGAGGCACCTCCCTGCTGCGATTCCCCCTTCTGCTGCCACGTCCGGGTCCTCTGGGTCCGCCGCTGTGATTCCCCCTTCTGCTGCCACGTCCGGGTCTGCCGCTGCAATTCCCCCTTCCACTGACACTTCCGGTTACGGTTCCCCAGGTCCGGGTCTGCTGCTGCCACTATTGTGGCAGCGGCACATCGCCTGCTATTTCTCTCCCCCCCTCCCCCAGTTTGGGCACGTGAGCCCAAAAAGGTTCGCCACCACTGCTCTAGAATGTAGTGAGCTGTGTGACTGCCCTACATCACAGCCACATTCAACTGGGCCCACCTGTATCCTGCCCTTATGTGTTGCTTTAATTCCTAGTGCCTCCGCTTCCACTAGTGTCCTGTCAGGGAGAGATAGGCATGTTTTGCACCTGGGCTGCTCCAGATGTCACTTGTGAAATGTACCAATTCTGCCCTGGCCTCATGCTAGTGTACCAGTTGCCTGACACCCCAGTATAAATCAGGCTCCACTCAGTGGCTAAGGGTCATTTGATAATGGGGTGCCAATTCTGCCATAAACATACAGTAACCAGTGTTCTCCACCAGAGGGAATGACTGGGCTATCACCTTCCTTAGGTGACAGGTAATCCTTCATTCTTACATTTGCAGAAGGCTTTTTCCTGCACCCCTCCAAGCTGCTCCCAGGTAGCCTGAATTTTATTCTTGAGAAGCAAGTCTGCCATTTGCTGCCTCCCACCTCTAGCCTTTTACCCATCCACTTCCCTGCTTTCCTGGACTGTTGGTTTAACTTCTGCCCTCTGATGACTCTTAACCTTCACAATAAGGAAGCCACTTGCCCCCATAGTACCCACTTCATGTGCCAGCAGCAATGCCCTGTGCTGAGTCTTCAGGTGGCTGAGGATGGTCTTCTTCGTGGCCTCTGTGAATTCCACCCTGGGTGATTTGCACCTGCGCGGAGCCTCATCGGAAGATTCTAGAGCGTCTGCAGTAGCAATGAACACATTAGAATGTGCCCCTCCCCACCCGTATAAGTACCTTGGCGCCAAACGTCCCCTTTCAGTTTCTTTCAACCGCCGCGTTGAGAGCCTCATAATTCTGCTTTTGTGAGTAAAAAAGAAATAGAGATTATTCTTGATTCCTTCCCGTTATCAATCTTTTTCTTTTAAACTATTAGATCAAACTCTCTCTCATCAGAGATTTTTCCTTTCCCCTCGCTTGGCCTCTGGCTGCAGACACCCCCCCCCAATCATTGGTTTTTCTCATTATTTTCTCCTATTCATGGCCCCTTTGGGCCCGTTTAAGCACTGCATTGTCTGTGATAATAAGATCCCACTTTCCAACAGACACGTTAAGTGCCTTTTCTGTTTGGGAGAACAACATGAAACTTCCTCCAGTACCCATTGCAAAAATTTTAAGCAAAGAGTTCTTCGATCTTGCCTCTTGAGGCTAAAACTCTGACTTTGGGAACAATCCTCACAACCCGTTCAAATGGCCCAACCTCCATGTAGGGCCACTTCCCAAACCAAAGTACAATAATGGAAAAAGCCATTACTGAATCATCGAAACAATGTCTATCGGTTACACCAGCTCATTCCAATTCTCCATCTGCATCGTCTGAGACCTCGAAAACACACAAATTGAAACTCTCCATACCAAAGTCCTCAACTTTGAAGACAACCTACTGAAGCTGCTCCAGCTCCGGAGCCTATTGCTCCTAAATGAGCTAAACAGTCTAAGCCTACAGACATCCCACCACAACTCTCTGAATCAATTTCAGTAGGATCTCTCTCAGATGATGACAGACTTCCGTCTCATCCCTGTTTTCATTCTCCAGAGTGGGATGATAGGGTCGACCGACTAATGTCCTCTCCTCCCAGTCCACAACCTTCCATTCCTTCCAGCAATCCTTTGGTTATTCCATCGCCTGAGGATTCCCATCCCGAACAGCTCGACACCGTTCTATATTCAGTGCCTTAAGATCGCCCACCGATCCTTAACCAGGACTGTCGACATCAACACTCTCAACAGCTCACTTCATCGCGTGTGATTCAAACCCATGCTCAGCACGTGCATGAAGTTGCCATTTGCCCCGACCAGTGCTTTGCTTGACAAACTACACCGACTAGTTGACCAGGTGTTTTACCCAGTTTGATACTACCATCTAATAGTCGGCCTACCTCTCGACAACCATCTGTGTCAAAGCGGCCACATCACCGAGAGATGACTATACCTCAACCTGCTCCCACCTCGGATGGTTGAGCAGATTTCCTCCACACGTGAGGCTTTTGCAGCCCCAGCCTCCCGATACTTTCCTACTACAATAGATGATGGAAATCACTCTTCACACTTGGCATCGCCAGTGTCAATTTATTCTTCTGCTATGCCATTGCATCAGCAACCTCTGTTTTGACATCACAGAGACAGAGGCCCTGATATCAACAATCCTCAATATTCATCCTGGTCCATGGACACTTGCTCCATCCCGTTACATCAACACAATTCCCATTCTCTTGTAAATCCAAATCGTCGACCCCGACACCATTACGACACTGAGCTCGACACTGAGGTCCATCCCTACCAATCAAGGTCCGTCGACGCTCAACCACCATCTTTCAATGTTGATGATCCTCGACATTGACAGCTGTCCAAGGACATGCCACCTCCATCTTTTCTGACTCATAACCGGCAATACTATGAAACTCAGCCTCTCAACACCGAAGTCGATTGATAGTCTGTCAACTCTAGACGCGACATCGATGGCTCTGACCATGAATCTCGGCCGCAGACTCCATCGGTGTTACTTACCTCTTCAGAGTCGGACATTGTCGATACTGACCCGCCATCACTGACAGAGGATTTCCAGACCTATGCCCAACTTATGATTCGCATGGCTAAATCCCTTGATCTGCAAGTCCACCGACCATCGACAGAACCAGCCGATCATCTATATGATCCAATCTCTAAAAATACAACCACATATTGATGTTACCATCTCTCCTTAGTACTGCAAAGAGATCTGGACAAAACCAGCTTCCTCCCATACCATGTCTAAGTGGATTGATAACATCTATAGAATCCATGGCCCAGGAGCCATTTACCTCCAGAAACAACCAGCTCTCAATTGAGATCTCAACATTGACAATCTCTCATACCACCAAATAAAGACAGCCGACAGATAGACTCCATGGGTAGATGGCTTTACTCTTCCGCAACCTTCACCATGCGAGTTGCTAATTATCAAGGAGCCATGAGAGCATACCAACGCTTACTCTGGGACAACATATCCACCTTTATTGAATCCCTGCCAGATAATAAAAAGATACTAGGTCAAACCTTCCAACAAGAAGGTCTCTCCATTGCTAAACAACCGATGCTTTCCACCCGCCACACTGTAGATGCTACAGCCTAGTCCATGGCCACTTCAGTAGCCCTTTGCTGTTTTTCCTGGCTCAGAATGGCTGGCTTAACTGAAGATGCTCGGGCACGTATTGAAGATCTCCCCTTCGATGGAGCAGGTCTTTTTTATGCTGAAACTGATGATATACTGGAGAACATACAAAAGAAACATTCAACAGCCAGATGTTAGGGAGTTTACCCTTTTTGCCAGCAACGTCCTCAGCAAAATCAATAGAAACAACCCTATAACTCATACCAGAGGTTCCAACGAGACCCTCCATGAGAAACCTCTTACAATCCATACTTCAAAAACCAAAGAGCCAGAACCCGGCAACAGCTTGCCACTAGGCGGAATGACTGGAAACCCAAACACCATGTTTGATGTTCCTCTGACCAAGATGCCACCCACCCTACCAACCCTGCCCTCTGGAAACACTTACCTGCATGGGAATTCATCACCACAGATTCCTGGGTACTCTCCATAATCAAAAATGGCTATCGCATCCACTTCTTCAAACTTCCTCCAGCAACACACATTGTTACTTCTCCATCACAACCTCTGCAAGAAGAAATAACGACTTTACTTCTCAAAGATGTCATACAACCCATCTATTAAAACAACACCGGGTTTTTCTTGCACTATTTCACTGTCCCCAAGAAAGATGGGGGTCTTCGCCCTATTCTAGATTTAAGATTATTAAACAACTACATCGTCACCACTAAATTCCGCATGGTTACTCTAGAATCAGTTCTTCCCTTACTTCCAAAAAACGACTGGTTCACCATCATAGACCTAAGAGATGCTTACTTTCATATTGCAATACATCCCGCACGCAGAAAAGTCCTTTGTTTCCAGCTTAGATCACAAGCATACCATTCGGTCTTGCAACAGGTCCGAGAGTGTTCACCAAGTGCATGGCACCGGTAGCCGCCTACCTCAGACTTCAAAACATTCTCATATTTCCATATATCAACAACTGGCTCCCTGTAGCACACTCCTGTTCCAAAGCTTGATGAGACACCCGTTTCACCATCACCCTTCTTTGTGATCGTGGTCTAACTATCAATGAACAAAAATCAACATTAAAGCCTATGAGGACTATACATTACATAGGTGCACTCATAGACTCCACACAAGCCTGCACGTTCCTCCCTGCAGAAAATAGACAAATTATCTTCCCCTTACTTTGCGGCTTCACTCCGCATGCCTTGATACCTGCTTTAACGGTGCAATGAGTTCTAAGCACCATGGCCTCTATGTCAGTTGTACAACATGTGCATCTCAAAATGAGATCTCTCCAATCCTGGTTTCCGGCCCTATTCAATCCACTAACAGACTTTCCCCAAAGTCTCCTAAGAGTCACTCCAGAATTGGCCTCTCAACTTCAATGGTGGCATTCCCATACCAGCCTTTCTATCGGGCGACCGTTCCAACAACCTTGCCTGCAAATACAAGTCATTACCGATGCCAGTCACACTGGCTGGGGGGCTCTCATTGGAAATTCCTCTCAATCCATGCCACATGGTCTCACAGAGAAAAACTGCTCCACATAAACGAATTGGAGCTACTAGCCGTCACAAAGACCTGCAAGGCTTTCAGAAATCTTCTTGTAGAAAAATGGTACAGCTTGCCAGTGACAACACCATGGTGATGTATTACATCCTAAAACAAGGTGGCACCCACTCCCCAGGACTCCTCTACCTAGTGGTCAACCCCTGGGAGTGGTGTCTGCAACATCACATCTGTCTCATGGCCTTACACATCGCTGGTCAAGACAACGACCTAGCAGACTCTCTCAGCCGTACAGATGCCCAAGCTCACAAGCAGGAACTGGATCAATCAGTATTCTGCCAACTATGCCAGAAATGGGTCACACCAACTCTCGATCTCTTTGCCTCCCGAGCAAATTGGAAATGCCAACTGTATTGCTCCCATCACTTTCCACTGTTCTCCGCTTCCTCCTACATCTCAAATCCAGGGGCCTCCCCATATCATCCTTGAGGGTCTAGCTTTCGGCAATAATATCATACCAACCTCCGAATTCTCCAGCACAAACGTCTTCAAACATCCAACAACGAAACATTTTCTGAAAAGTCTCTCTCATATCTACCCCGATATTCGACCTCCCTCTCCATAATGGTCACTAACTCTTGTTTTGAAACAGCTTACCAAAGCTCCTTTTGAGCCTTTAGCTACAGCTGACTTAAGACTCCTCACCTTTAAAACAGCTTTTCTCGTAGCCATCACCTCAACTCAATGAGCTATGAATTGGCAGCTTTACGCGATGACTACCATTATCTACAATTTTTCCCCGATAAGGTGAAGTTATTCATGGACATTTCCTTCCTCCCCAAAATGGTCTCTCAATTCCATCTTTCCCAGCCGACTGTTCTGCCTTCATTTTTTCCATCGCCTTCTTCAAACTAAGAAAAAATACTCCATACATTGGATGTCAGAAGAGCTTTTGCCTTTTACCTCCAACGTACCCAACCTTTTAGACAAGTCATCTCTTTATAAGCCATCAGCTACCTACAAAAGGCTGTCAGGTGACCTCCCAATCTATCTCCAGATGGGTTGCCTCTGCCATTCATTTGGCTTATCAACCTGCTCGACAACCAGTCCCTAGAGTGGTTCGCCCTCACTCCACCAGGGCAGTGGCAGCCTCTACAGGCTTTCTCCTCAGCGTACCTCTTCTGGATATCTGCGCCTCTGCCACTTGGGCACAGCCATCCATGTTTATTCACTTCCACTTCTTCCTAGCAGAAACCTAATCTATAGAAGTAAAGGGGACTCTGAATATTCGGAATTATTGCTGATACTTGGAACTTTCGGATTTGGATATATTTGGAACTGTTTGGATACAACATTAGTGAATTCCAAATGTTTCCAAATCAGAAAACACATATACAGAGGAGATGCCCTCTGCACATACTTCCACCCTGCCCTATTGCCATATTTGGGCATTTTGACAGTGTTCTTGTCTTTTTAATATGAAGTAATTAGAATGGTGAATTGTATGGTTCCAATTCAAGGTGCTGATTTTAAGTTTTGAAGTCCTAAGTGGTTCTGGGGCCTGGCTATCTGAGGGCCCATCTATCTTGATATGAATCTTTCCAGATTCTAGAATCTTCAGGAAAAGCCCTCTTAAAAATACTGACATTTACAAAAACCCACCTAACAAGCACATAGGAGAGGATCTTCTCCTGCGGGCTCCCAAACTATGGAATGCACTCCTTTCTGAGATGCAATCTGTTTCCACACTGAGTAATTTTAAGAAATGAGTAAAAACACATATTTTTAAACTGGCATATGATGTTTTGTCTGCCATGCAATATTGTTTTATCTATATCCTTTCTTGGTTTTTAATTGTTTTTAATGCATGTTCCTTGATTTTAATGGTTTTGTGGTGGGACAGGTTTATATGATTTTATTCATTTTTTAGCTCAATGTGATTTTATCAGCTTTTATTCTTTTAAACGTTTGTAAGCCACCTTGGGTGCTATCTTACCTTGAAAAGAAGGGGTATAAAATGTAATCAATCAATCAGAAGATCAAGGTGTAAATCATTAATTTATAAAAACACAATACAGTGCAAGAAATATTAGGCAAAAGTTAGCAAGCAATACAATGAACGATGGGAGAACAGAAAGGATGATGGCAAGAAATAGAAAACAATATAGATGTGTGTGTATTCATCTCGAATTTTTGATTGGACATCTTTTGGAGGGAAGAGAGTGTTCTGGGAAGGCCAGAATCCTCAAGGAGATACATTCTGGTTTCTGAAGCTGTTAACAAACAATGCTCTACTTTCTTCAGTCTTTTCCTGACAGCCATGAACGCTGCAAACATACTTTCATTATATGAAATTGTGGTTTTTGTACTCTGAAGTATAGATGTGCAGAATACAAAGAGCCTACTCTGAGAGAGGCAAGCTGGACTATGGGGGCCATGGCTCTTGCATCTCTGCTCTATCACAGCTTTTCACCCTTGGGGCAGCAGCAAGAGGTTAGTGATTATGTTTGCCTTTACAAAAAGAGAGGAAACCTGTAGCCTGCAGCTGCATCGTGATAGTTTTAAAAAGGCTCAGGCTGGCAGGTATGGCACTCTTCCCCTCGGCCCCCTGCCACCGCCACCACTGCACACACAGAGAGTCTCCCTCTACAACCAAGCAGTGCCTGCTTTCTTTTCTATCCTTTTGTTGTTCTCAACTGCAGGCTCTGAAATTGTAAAATAAAGAACACTCCCCGCAACCTCTGCTACACACACACACACACACACACAGAGAGAGAGAGAGAGAGAGAGAGAGAGAGAGAGAGAGAGAGAGACTGACTTTTCCTGAGAACCTTCATTTCTCCACTGGGGGCAGAGGTCGTACTGAGAGAAGGATTAAAGAGAAGCCTCGTCTTTCTGAAGAGGCGGCACAGCCGTATTTCCCCAGCTGCATTAATCAGTCTCAAGGAAGCCAAGCTCGCTGTATCACCTTGAAGCTTCTTCAGAGTCCCTTGAAAAATTTGGGTGGATTATACTGCTCTTTGTAAGGGGCGGGGGAGTGATTTAGAAGGGACCAATCGCAATGATTTCTGGCAGGGACAGTGTGGGCAGGCATTATGCAAGCTTCCCACACGTTTGCCAATGCACCTTAATCCAGAACATCAGCATTTCTGGGTTTTTTCCATGTTCCTCATGAAATTTCTCACCTGGTCTGCTATGTCACTTGTCATTCCGGACGAGTCTTTTAATGACAAAATTTATCATTGGCTCTTATCATTAATGTATTTGAAGTATGCTTTTTCTTTTTGTAGCTATCTGCCATGCCAGCTGAATTTATATAGCTGCTTTTGGCTTTGTTTATATTTTGCTCACTGGAAAATAACTTTCACTCCATAAGTTCACAATATGCAAAGCAGGGTCTTTAACTACATTCATATTGTTCTTGGACCTCCTGGCTGTGGCATAGTCACACATCTTAGTGCCTCCTTGAAAACTTTAGAATTCAGGTAAAAGATCTTAGCCAGCTTTCACCGAAGTGTTGCCCTCGAACTCCCACCATTCCCAGCCAGGGCTGCCAGTTGCTTTGGTGGTTGGTGATGATGGGTCATGCACCCCAGATACCTGGAGTATGTAATTTTGAGAGTGACTCTAGAACAGTAGTTCCCAACCTTGCTTGTGTAACCCAGGTGTTCTTGGACTGCAACTCCCAGAAGCCTTCACTACCAGCTGCAATGGCCAGGGTTTTCTGAGAGTTGAGTTGCTGGATTAACCAAGGTTGGGACCTATTGAGCTAGACTGAGATTGTAGCTATGATGAGGATTCTGCAGCTGTGGATTTGGAGGGAGGGGAGTGTAGTGGTCGCCTGGTTGGTGTGTTGGTTTGGAGAATGGGGCTAGTCTAGAAACATCCAGAGAAAATTTGCTTCCTTGAACTACAGTTCCCAGAATCCCCCAGGCAGCCTGGCTACTAGCCATGTTTTATTTTGGCATTATGAAAGCTGTGGCCCAAAAAAGGGATTGTTTTCCTAAGCTCTGGCTCCATCTTTGTCTTGATGTGAGAACAAAGTTGGTGTTTCATTTTTTTTCAAGAACAGCTGATTAAATAACTTCATAGGATTTTCATCAGCAAGAAAACTTTGCTCAGCAGTTTTGGGAGACATTGCTTGCCGGGCATGTGAATGCCACGGGATTGGAGAATTGTCACTGGGACCTGTCAGAATATTATTCCTCTTAACTCTGCCCAGTGGGGTATGTCTGTTGATCTAAGCTAAGCTAGTTAAGCTCACGTCATACACAGCTTTGTGCCATTGCACAGAGGGGGGAACAGATGGAAAGCTAACTTTCTGGGAAATACCAGGAAAAATAATTATCTGTCAGATACTCCCTCTTTCTCTTTTATGAAGTTTTTATGTCATCTCTGTGGAAAATCAGAAGGTGCTGATCATTTTCTGAATGTTATTTCAGGTGCCAGCCTGACTGTAGTCCAGTCTGATGGCTGATATGGCATTTATGCTGGCTGCATCTCCCTTCCCAACCCATGTGCTATTCTAATCAGCCGCTACCCCTCACTTGTCCTAACACTTGTCCTTGGCGTGACAGAAGCACACGGTTCTCTGTGTCACGGAAGTTGGCCTCGAGGCCAGTGGGTGGCCCCTCAAGTGGCTGAGCAGGTGGAGAAGCGGATAATTAGGCAGCTGGAATTGTAGCTCTGTGTTCTCCTGAGGAAGGACCAGGGACAGCAGGTTTATAGGGCCAGATGAGACCCCATTGCCTCTCCTGTTCCCTGTTGGATGGGAAACTCAAGTATCCTTTTCTGACTATCTGCACAAAGTTCATAGTCGCTTAGTGATGATGAGGGCAGTCATTCTCTCCCCCCCCCCCCCCCGCCATGCAACAATGTGACAGGGAGGAAACTGCTTGGAACGTACTGCCAGAATCACTGCTTGTAGCATCCTCGTGCCTTACACAATGGAGAAGTATTGGGGTTTCTAGAAATGGCGACAGGCTTATTTTGTTAAAGAACTTCTTAGAGGGAGCAATTGCTGTAGCTTAGCCACATACAAATGGCAGCTTGGCTGGCATGGGTGAGTCACAACCAGGGGCAGCTCATGGACTAAGGGATAGTACCTTCCAGACTTGGGTGGGCACTCTAGTTACAAGCTTCCTGTAAACACAACTGGGCTGTAGCATGCTTTTCTGTGAACGGAACTCTATTTCTAAGATATTGTACAAATTATTCTCATGGTTCCATGGATATGCTTACAGAATCAGAGAGTACAGCTATTGTGCATGGTATCATGTATCTTGTCAGCCTGACTCTGCATCTTAGAGTCATAGCATCATGAAGTTGGAAGAGGTGTATAAAGCCATTGAGTCCAACCCCCTGCTCAGTGCAGGAATACAAATCAAAGGATATCTCCCAGGTGGTTGTCTAAGTTTCTCTTGAATGCCTCCAGTGCTGGAGTACTCACCATCGCTCAAGGTAATTGGTTCCACTGTCGTACTGCTCTAACAGTTAGTAAGTTTTTCCTGATATTCAACCGAAATCTGGCTTCCTCTAACCTGAGCTGATTGTTGTGTGTCCTGCACTCTGGGATGAGTGAAAACAGATCTTGCCCCTCCTCTGTATGACAACATTTCAAGTATTTGAAAAGTGCTATCATATGACCCTTCAATCTTCTTTTCTCAAGGTTAAGCATGCGCAATTCTTTCAGCCTTTTCTCATAAGGCTTGATTCCAGCCACCTGACCATCCTTGTTGCCCTCCTCTGAATTTGTTCCAATTTGTTAGCATTATTCTTGAAGTGTGGTGTTGAGAACTGGACACAGTACTCTAGGTGAGGCCTTACCAGTGCTGAATAGAAGGGATCTAGTACCTCATGTTGTACAGGAGGCGGCAACAAAAACCATCCCAAAGATAAGGAAATGCAAGAAAGCAAAGTGGCTGTCCAACGAGGCCTTACAAATAGCAGAGAAGAGAAGGGAAACAAAACACAAGGGAGATATGGAAAGTTATAGAAAATTGAATGCAGACTTCCAAAGAGTAGCAAGGAGAGACAGGAGGGCCTTCTTAAATGAACAGTGCAAAGAAATAGAGAAAAATAATAGATAGGGAAAAACCAGAGATCTGTTCAAGAAGAAGGAGATATTAAAGGGACATTTTGTGCAAAGATGGACATGATAAAGGACAAAAATGGTAGGGACCTCACAGAAAGAGAAGAGGTGGCAAGAATACACAGAGGAATTATACCAGAAAGATCCGGATAGTGTGGTTGCCGACCTTGAGCCAGACATCCTGGAGAGTGAAGTCAAGTGGGCCTTAGAAAGCACGGCTAACAACAAGGCCAGTGGAAGTGGTGGCATTCCAATTGAACTATTTAAAATCTTAAAAGATGATGACGTTAAGATGCTACATTCAATATGCCAGCAAGTTTGGAAAAACAAAAACAATCCTCAACAATGGCCAAAGGATTGAAAATCCCAATCCCAAAGAAGGGCAGTGCCAAAGAATGCTCCAACTACTGCACATTTGCACTCATTTCACACGCTAACAAGGTTATGCTCAGAATCCTCCAAGGTAGGCCTCAGCAGTATGTGGACCGAGATCTCCCAGAAGTACAAGCTGGATTCTGAAGGGGCAGAGGAACCAGAGACCAAATTGCTAACATGCGCTGGAATATGAAGAAAGCCAGAGAGTTCCAGAAAAAAATCTGCTTCTGCTTCATTGACTATGCAAAAGCCTTTGACTGTGTGGACCACAGCAAACTATGGCAAGTCTTTAAAGAAATGGGAGTGCCTGCCTGAGAAATCTGTATGTGGGACAGGAAGCAACAGTCAGAAATGGATACGGAACAACTGATTTGTTCAAAATTGGGAAAGGAGTACAACAAGTCTGTATATTGTGTCCCTGTTTATTTAACTTATATGCAGAATATATCATGCGAAAGGCAGGACTGGATGAATCCCAAGCCAGAACTGGAAAGGGACAGACCCTGAAGATGAGGTTCCAGTACTTTGGCAATCTCATGAGAAGAGAAGACTCCTTGGAAAAGACCCTGATGTTTGGGAAAGTGTGAAGGCAAGAGGAGAAGGGGACAACAGAGGACAAGATGGTTGGACAGTGTCACTGGAGGAACCAACATGAATTTGACCCAACTCCGGGAGGCAGTGGAAGACAGCAGGGCCTGGCGTGCTCTGGTCCCTGGAGTCCCGAAGAGTCGGACATGACTTAACGACTAAACAACAATAACAAAGTACAGTGGTGCCCCACTTGACGACGATAATGCGTTCCAGCAAAACCGCTGTACTGAGAAATCGTCATCAAGTGAAAGTAAAAAACCCATTAGAATGGATTAAAAACCAGTTAATGCATTTAAATGGGGGAAATACCTCATCGTCCAGCGAAGATCCTCCATAGGGCGTCCATTTTCCGGTGCCTGTAAAGCGAGCAATCACTCCTAAACACAGTGGGGAGTCATTTTGCACAGCGGGCGGCCATTTTGTGACCCGCCAATCAGCTGTTTCAAAATCATCATTAAGCAAAAAATCGGTTCCCGAAGCAGGGAACCGATCATTGTAAAGTGGAAAACCCCATAGGAATCATCGTTTTGCAAAAACTCATTGTCAAGCGGATTCGTCGTCAAGCAGGGCACCACTGTACCTCATGGGTTTTGGGTACTATACTTCTCTTAATGAAGCCTAAAATAGCATTTGCCTTTTTGGTAGCCACATCACACTGTTGCTCTTGGGAAGTGCCATCATGTTATGAAACGAACCCAAGCTAGGGTAGCTTCAGGAAAGGTTCATATGGGTTTACCCCCATGAGATCACTCACTCACTGTTTACTGGTGATGCCCTTACTGTTTATTGGGGACATATATATATATATATAAGGTAAAGGTAAAGGTTCCCCTTGACAATTTTTGTCCAGTCGTGTCCGACTCTAGGGGGCGGCGCTCATCCCGCTCTTCAAGCCATAGAGCCAGCGTTTTTGTCCGAAGACAATCTTTCCGTGGTCACATGGCCAGTGTGATTTAAACACGGAATGCTGTTTACCTTCCCACCGAGGTGGTCCCTATTTATCTACTCGCATTTGCATGCTTTCGAACCGCTAGGTTGGCGGGAGCTGGGACAAGCAACGGGCGCTCACTCCGTCGCGTGGATTCGATCTTACGACTGCTTGGTCTTCTGACCCTGCAGCACAGGCTTCTGCGGTTTAGCCCACAGCGCTAAACCGAGAAAGGTGTGTCTCTCCTGTCAACCAGTCTCCCTTTTGTTTGTTTGTGTATGCTTTTGAAATCTGCCCAAAACCCTGTGCCCATGTGTGATTAAATGATAAATAACACAAAAATAAGAGTTGGAAAGGGCAGGAAGCCACTAAGCTTTTCTACTCTCACTACAGCAGTAGATTGGTTTTAACAATTCCAGGATTCCTCCAAAGCCTAGATTCCCTCTGTCATAGTCCTTATGCCCTTGCCACTGAATTTTCTGCAATTAAGATTTTATTGTACCCCCTAAATCTCATTCATATTAAGTTTCAAGGATGCGTAGGATGCTTTTTGAATGACTTGTGGGAAGTGGGGGCCCAAGAGTCCTGCAGTGCTAGGGTGAACACTTTGTAATTTGGTGGCTGCAAAAAGGGTCCCTGTCATACCTAAGTCCTCCTGGGGAAGGAGCACTTTCTAAGAAAGAGGACTTGAAAAATAACAGCAGAGAAACATCTAAAAGGGGAGCCCTGGAGGTACTTTTGTTCCAGTGAGTAGGAGTCTTTAGATCCGCTTAGACATAAAAGGCGGCACAGTTCCATTCCCAAAGTCTCAGCTGGAGGAGTGGAAGCGGGAGTGGGCTTGTAAGGGAGGGAGGTCATAAATAAAGTGGTGGCTAGAAACCAGAAGGGGCATTTTTCTCTCCCCCCCTCCACTTCCCACCCCCAGGAAATAAATTGGGTCAGACTTGAAAGTGAGTTTCCTCGCTGTGGATTTAATTTTAGCTCTTGCAGACTAGTTATCGTATCATAAATGCCAGGCGATTTTTAGGAAACATGCCCGGCGAGGCTTAGCTGCTGTGTAACAAGATTTGTGTCTATTTCCTATGGTAGTATGCTTTCAATAAACAACTGTGTGTTCCCAGGGGCCTATAGCAAGGCTGGGTTGGGCTGTGCTGGGATAAAAGAGGCAGCCAGCTCTGTGTCTGTCCTTCAGCTGTTTGGTGAAGTACAAGTGCTGTCTAGAGTCCAGCATATGCCCTGCTTTGGATCAGTCCTTCTGTTAAAAAAAGCACTGGACCTGGAAAGGGAAATGAATGGGGAGGAAAGGAGAGAAAGAGTAGCTGAATATTAATTTGGCCCAGTTACAACAAGAAAGTCCACTGTTCTCAGCTGCTGCTTGTTTTCCAAGTCTGTCTTCCACATGGTAAGCACCATGAACCAACAGAGCTGAGCTGTTGGTTGAGAAAAGTCACTTTTACCTTTGAACTGTTATCAAATGCTTTTAAATGGTAAGCAAGACGAAACTACACCATCAAGACAACCTGCATACTATAGCAATGTTGTTGTTATGCGTGGTCAAGTTGCATCCCTCAAGGAGGTAAGAGGGAGGGCTTGTAGACAAAGGGCCCTTTCGGCAGCTGCCCCCAGACTATGGAACGCCCTCCCGATGGGAGATTCGTCTGGCGCCGATGCTGATGACATTTCAGCACCAGGTCAAAACCTTCCTGTTCCAGAAGGCTTTTCATTGAAATAATACCAGCTGTGGGTCCTGATGGCAGTTTTTAGCGTATATATTTTAATTGTATTTTAATTGTTGTAAGCCGCCCAGAGCTCTTTGGGTAGTGTGGGTGGCATATAAGTTAGAACAAATAAATAAATAAATAAATCTGAATTATGGGGACCCTAATAGGGTTTTCAAGGTATGTGACAGACTGAAGGAGCGGTTTTGCCGGTGCCACCCTCCTGAACAGGAACTTGAATCCGGGTCTAATGAGTCTTAGTTTGAGACTGAAACCACTATATGACACTGGGCTACTCAGAAGCAATGTAGGAAACTTAAACGCATTCAAGGCATTTGATGTGCTTGGAAGTAAAGATGAAGGTAACAGTACTGAAAAACCTTCTGCTATAGTGGTACATTGGCTGTTGTTTTGATCACAGATAAGCTGAGCTGTTGATGTGGGGGACTCGTATTCCAATCATCCCCTGCCTGGCCTTTGGACAGGCATGCTGGAAATACACTTCAGCATCTGGAATGCCACAAGTTCCAATCTCTCTTAAAGGGAATGTATAGAGACATGCTGCTGCCTAGCAAATTCCTCAAGGTGAAACCATTTGTAAACTTCCTCTCACCCTATTTTTTAAAAATTGACATCTTAGCATTTTCTCTTCCACCCGCCCACTCAAACACTTTTTCTTCACAAATAACATGCTTGATTTAACTATCTGCAACCTTCGGACAATTTCTTTTGCTATCACAAGGATTAAATGAGTGGAGAACTAAATTCCTCTCTTTCTTGCTTTCCCCCTACATCTTGCTGCTTCTTTTAAATCTGTCCAATTAGTGTCTATTAGTCACTCAGTGTGTTAAAGCATTAAGAACAATTAAGGGTGCAAAGAGTTTCCAGATGCAGTGTTAAGCACAGGAGCTGGCAAGCTGCTGTCTGGTCCCATATGCAGGGAGTTGCAGAGAAGAAGAAGGAGGAAGACACACCGCAGAAGAGAGGCCTGGATGCTCCGGGCAGAACAGGAGAGCCTCAGAACGCATTGCAGCTGTTGTCCGCTTAGCCTGTGGTGAGCAAAAGCCACTGGGATTACTGTGAGTTAACCAGAGGATAGTTGCACCTTTTAGACAGAGTGTGCGGAGTTTATTTATTGTACCAGCAAAATGTCAGAGAGATAGAAAAAGAACTTTGAAAAACTTGGGGGGGGGAATGGCTTCACAAAGAACAGATATAGTATATCTATACAATATCAGGCCAACAACTATGAAACACCTAACATATAAATATTTAAGGCAAGAGTTGACAACATGTGGCTGTGGGCCCAGATACACCACCCAGGATTCCTGGAGCCTTCAGAACCCCCACAATTAAAAAAAAGTTTAGTTTAGTTTAGTTTTTTGTTTGTTTTTTTGAGTGAAGATGCCTCAAGAAATCCCTTTGTATTTTCAAGGAGGCAATCTGTCATGTTTTGAGAGGCTCTCAGTACCCCTTTCCACAACCCAATGCTTTAATTCTTTTTTTTTTTTTAACATTTGCCACAAGAGAAACTTTTTTAAATAAAAAATACTAAGAAAGTTTTTTGGGGTAAGAATTATGGGACTGATGATGGGTAAAGACAGACAGACAGACAGACAGACAGACACACACACACACACACACAGACACATAGACACATACAGCTACAGTAAATAAAGTGGACATTTATAGGCTAAGCTGCTAAGACTGCTTACAATACAAAACATTTCAGCGTACAGATGTTCTGAAGTGCAAAAACAGCAACACCGGAACCTTATCCTAAAAAATAACTTCCGAAGACCTGGAAAAAGAAAAATACCTTCAGGTGGTGCAAAAAAAAACATCTTCGTAGTCTCGCCAGATAAGACTGAAGACAGAATGCCACTTCGGAGAAGGTCCTTCTCCTTCAAATCTCTCATCTCAGATAGTGCAAGAATTGAGAGAATTGCTAAACTCCACATCATCACCTTTCAGTCCCAACAGGTGAAATTCTGGACTTGGATCTAATACTGTGGCATCAAGGAATCATTGTTAGGTTAGGATACAAAGACATAGACACATAGTTTAATCCTTAGAGCAAATCTGTAAGAGGTAATATGGCACTCTAGCACTCAAAACATGCATATCCATTAGGGTGCATAGAGCTCTTTGTAGCTACAGCATTAGCCTGTGCAAGGCAGGTGTCCCCCACTTCAAGAAATCCATGCACCAAGCTATTACAATTGTTTATTTAGTAAGCAGCAGCTCTAGCGCAATGTGCATATAATCTAAAATGTCATCAGGCATAGCACTGGAGGTGTGTTGTTAATCATACGTATTTTTTTCTTTGTGGCTATTTACAGGACAAAGGTTTTACACCCTAGGGCTAGGATGTTTCAGGCCACAGTTGCTGTTTATATCTGGTAGTGTTGTCCCCACTTAGCTGTGCTTTTATTCTTGTTTGAACCTAATGCTACAATAGTATGATGGTTCTATCCCATGCTTATCTCATTGTAGAACCTACCTTATTTGTGTTATATTAAGATAGCTAAATGCAAACCATCCTTTGACTGTAACCACTTCCCTCCTGGTATTGCTCAGGTCATAATTCATTCAGGTTGGATTTAGATTTGAGGCTTACGAATTGGGAGCTCACAAAGTTTTGTCCATAGGGAGCATTTCCCTATCCTGACCTAGAATATAGCTCTCAGTTTCTTCTCTGCTTTGTTCTCTTGTAATTGCATTGCTTCTTTTTTAAAAAAAAAAAAAGCATGAGGGATTGGGAGGTGGGAGGGTGCTGTTCCATCTCATTAGTGCCTCTGGGCTATTTGCATTACTCTGATTTGGTCCATATTTGCAAATTTATTTGAAGATGATGCACATCCCTAGTTTTTGCTATAATATTTTCCTAAATAGTCATTTCTCCTTGTTAAAGAGTTAGGGAATGGGCCGTCCCTCTATAAATACTGATGGGTTGGTCAGTCACTGCTGAAAACATCTAAAGTGCTCTCTAGAGGCAAGGCCTATGACATTTGGACAGATGGTATGCATGCATTTTTTTAATGACCTTGTTGTTCTGCTATGCAGTTCCCTTGGTTGCTGAGTAAAGGCAGGTGGACTTTTGCTGGAAACCAGCCATGGAATCACACTCACACTGCCTGCTGCCAGGAATTCACCAACCAACCAATGCCAAACATGCCAAGATTAAGGTGCGAACAGCATGATCACAGAAAACTGTAAGAGGAAGCCAAAGATTTAACAATTGCTATGAGATGGGCAGTAAAAATCATATCATGTTTTCATCTCTGTTTCCCTTATTACTTCTTGAATAGTAGTATATGCAGCTTTAATCTATTTAGCTATGGATGGAGAAGGTGTGACTTCCCAGACAACTTTTCTTTTGGATATGAACAATCCTGGTAATAAAAATTCTAGACTCCAGCAAACTTCTCAATAATGAGAGTCATCTCCCCACACCCATCCCCATTTTTCTTTTCCTCTGTCAGGAAAGAGAAATGCATACCAGGCAGAACTGGGAACATTGTTCCAGATTCTAGAAACTAGTAAACCAAATAAGTGCTAGTCTCAAGGGGTGTCCTGATCCCAAGCAAGCTATAGGCAGAGAGCCCTACCAGCAAGTCAGATAAACCCTGTGAAGGGACAGCAAAAGCTAAAATTTACGAACAGTCCAAATGTTTTCAGCAAAAGGAGACATTCATTTAAACCCAGTAAGTAGAATAGCCCCACTGAATCAGTGGTGTTTTGGTAATGTAAAGGTAAAGGTTCCCCTTGACATTTAGTCCAGTCATGTTCGACTCTAGGGCGCGATGCTCATCCCCATTTCCAAGCTGTAGAGCCAGCATTTGTCCGAAGACAATCTTCTGTGGTCACGTGGCCAGCGTGACTAGACACGGAACACCGTTACCTTCCTACCATGGTGGTACCTGTTTATCTACTCGCATTTTTACATGCTTTTGAACTGCTAGGTTGGCAGGAGGGTTTTGGTAAGTCAGTTCTTTTATTCATTTATTCAGTGGGGCTACTTTAGTTACAACTTGCTGCTGGATTTCAGCCATTGTCTCCCACGAAGTCCTAGCCCTAGCCCAAAGTTTATAGAACTGAGCTGCTGGAACCCACTCAGAGCTGTAGCAGACACTTTACCAGCTACAGAAGAATGCAGCTGCAGAGATTGGTCTTCTGGGAAGAAAAACATTCCTTCATGACCCCCTATTTTTGAGGAGGTTATTTCTCCCAAAGAGTCTCTTCCGGAAGCCAAGCACTCCACTTGGGGGCTTCTATCCTTTATCTTCTGGTGTTCTTGTGAGTGGGGAGGCAAGGTATCCTCGTGCCCTGCTCATGCAGGGAACCATGTTCTTCCAAGAGTTCAGCTTCCTGGGCCTGAAAGATCTAGTAGCTGTCTTGTTCAGGAAGTTGGGGCTTATCCTTGCTAAAGAACGTGTCCCATGAGGAGCACTGAAAAGGGTGCCATTTTGCTCAACTTTGCGATATCTAATTTCTAGAGCAATTGTGGGCATAATGCAATCCATGGGCCCCATGTAGTCTCCCACAGGCATTTTTGTAGCCCCCAAGGCCGCTTGAGGGTTCCTCCACCAACCTTAAAAATCCCCCCCCAAAGAACCTTCAGTTTCGGCAGCCAAAATGGGCTGTCTCTGCTACTGAAAGCCTCTAGCACTGGCAGTTTTCACCTTGGGGCCCTAGGGGCTATGGTCCTCACCCGCCCAAAAATGAAAACAAGCCAAGAAAACAACCCAGAAGCACCTATACAGGCATTACCTTTTTTTAATGACCAGAAACATTGACTCCAGAGGCTTCTGAGACCACCCACCCCTGTTCTTAAAAGCAGTTGGGCACTTGGGCCTCTGTCAAGGCTCCCCATTTCAGAGATTTCCTTTCCTTTCCTATGGGAGGAAGAGGCTAGAGCAGCCCCTCCTGTCTTCAGCTAATGCACTTTGCCATGGGCTTGCTAAGATGGGCACCTCCCTGGCATCCAAAGAGCTCGCAGTATTTGAGCAGCAGCAGTTACTTAACATGCAGCAAGTGTTGTGCCCAGAGAAATTTAGATGTAATTTTGTGTGTGCGCATGTGTGCATATTCACATGTAAATGTGGGTAGGTGCTGTCCTGATTGATGGCAATTAGCATTTTCTAACAGGAACAGATGTTCAGATTGCCAGGAGGCTGTTACCTAATGCCCACGCCACCATCTGTTCCACTGGGCACTGCCATAGGAATCAGTTTTATCAATGCTGAAATGTGTCTAAAGAGTCCTTGCCGGGGTGTACTGAATAGTCCTGGGCAAGAGTGTGTGTGTGTGTGCGCGTGTGCGTTCGTTTGTGTGCGTTTGCGCGGTATCAGGTAAGCTGCGAGAAATTTACATGGAATATACTGGGCTATTGGCTTCTCCCTTCCATTGCATGGGGCAGGTATATTTGACATATTGTTTTGCATGCTTGGGGTGGCACTGATGAGGGATGTAAACATACTCTCCGCTCCTACTCAAAACTACTGTGCCTTATCGCCTGAGATTTTTTCCCCCTGTACATTGATAGCATGACGGGAGTCCAGCTGTCACAGCTGAAAACTATTAGAGCCCCATCTCCCCGTTGAGTCAGGAACATGCTGAGCTGAATGATTGCGCAGTACAGATTGCAAACAACAATTCATGCCCCCAGACCAACAATCCGTGATATTTTGCCAGCTCCCATCGGTCAAATTGCACCCTTTATTTTCTTTGAATAAAATGCTAGGGCAATCTTGGCTTTTAATTTGGTTTTTTCCCTTCAGTACTTTTAGTATTATTTATTTTATTAATTTGCTGATGGTAAATTATTTAAGAGGGTTAGATCCAAATTAGCTTGTGAAGAATTACAGAAAGGGCTAGAAGTGTTTTCATAAATGCAAAGTGATGCACATGGGAGGAGGACGATTCTAATTCTGCACATGTTGGATTGAGTAGCAAATTTAGCAACAAACTTTCAGGGAAAATCATGCATTGTCAGTGTTTCTTGGGGTGGGGGGAATCCACTCTATATTGCAGCCACCCAAAAAGAGGAGACATGAGACAAATGGGGTAGAGGCAATATTATAGATCTGCACATTTCCCCAGCTTTGCCCAGCTTAAAAACCCCTGCATCCCATTTAAATTCAAGCACCTATTGCCCCACTGCAACCTATTCTTTATTTCCCACTAGCCTTTCTCTGCCTGCACCCTGATATTAATTCAGCCTGTATCAACTACACCCAAGTTAGAAAACCCTTTGTCCTCTTCAGCCCAGTGCTGTTTTTCTTCTCTTCTGCCCCACCCTTTGTCTCTGTTTTTTCTCTCCTTCCATATTGGCTCTCATTTTAGACTACTTTTCTGCTAACTCATTTCCCCACCAAGTTCCATGAGCTGCTTCTTTTCTGCCTCTCTCATTACTATATTTTGGTTTGCCAAGTCTAGACATCAGTGTTTCCAAATTAAGCAAATTATTTGCTCATTATGCAAATCATGTGGTAGAAAAGGTTGAGCCTCATACACATGCACTTACTTCCCATTAAGAAGCAGTCCTTTCAAAGATTTTTTTGAAGATAAGATAACAAAAGGTTAGGTTTTCTTGGATTCTTTGCACATAAGGCAGAGATGCAAAACCTGAGATGAAGGGTTGTAGCAACTTTCTTACCACCTCCACTTGCCTCTGTATGCTGGCTGAGCACATGAATAGTGCTGTGGCTGTGAGGATCTTCAGGGCCAAGGTATTATTACCACTGCACGAGAGTGTAGGTATGTCAATCTGCAGCAGAGCAAATCAGCATTCTGTGAGGCAATTCTAAAAATGGGGGCAGCCCAAACAGAAAATTACTTTGAAACAGCACCAAATTTGGTGTGGATATAACAGACAGTCTACTCTTGCTCTGGGGAAGTTTGAGCAATGAGTTTTGAGGGGGGCCCCCCTAAAATTGTTTTCCCCCTTGTGCAGAATCAAGTGCCCTTTAAACATCTCCAGATTTAAAACAGATCAAATAAATTAAAAAGACCAATCTTGCTTATTTTGAAAGAGGCTGGTTTGCCTCACTTTTTAATTTGTAAGTAACCCAGGCAGCAGGGGCTGAAATACTGATTTTCTTAAAACACCTTTCAAAAGGGTAAAACAGTGACTTTCTTTTAAACTGAGCCTGCATTGAACAGGTTTACTAGCAAGAACATTCCAGAGTAGATAAATGTTGCAGCTTTGTGAACTGGAAAGAAGACATTTGGAGAGTAATGAAAAGTCACAAAATAGTCAAAAGACAGATTTAACAGAAATAACCATGAGATTGGTACCTTTGGTTCCCCTTACTATGTACACCTGGTTTCAGGTCTCTGGGTTTCATCGTCTCTTAGATGCACACACATATGCATCTATGCACACATGCATCTTGATTGTTGTGGATAGCCAGGAATAGGCCTACTGGTCAACATGGTTACTAGTCATGGCAACACATCATCTCCTATGTCTGAGGTGCTTTGTTTCTCAGTATCATATGTTAGGAAAATGAGCAAGAGGACAATATTGTACTGGTATCCTGCATGTGGGCTTTCCATAAGTATCTGGTGGGCCATTAGAACAGAATGCCAGGCTAGATGGGATTTTGTTCTGATCCAATTCTTGTGATGCAATTGCAGTGGTGTCTCTCTTTTTTTAACAAAAATAACAGCTGTTACTACAAAGCAATGCAAAAGGGATGATCATAAAAGGTTCTTGAGTATAGAACTCTGTCCCTGTGAGACTAGGATTTTATGCTCTGAAATATCTGATAATAAAAGTGATAAGGAGAGTGGAAGAACACATTTCCGCCTGTCATACAATACTTGAATTGGAAGGTGTCCAATGAAATGAACAAGCAGGTGGCTTTAAACAAACAAGAGAGAAAACATTTTCTCATATACCACAGATGACCTTTGGAAGTCTGCCATGAGAAGTAATGATGGGCAATAGCACAGCTGAATCAAAAGGCAGTGATGAGGCTAGGCAAAATAATGGAACATTGGGCTGCATGAACTTCTTACGACAGAACAAAGTGGAATCTAAAACAAAACACTGCAATATATCCTGATCTCTTAGGAGAAGTGCTTTTTTTTCATGACTCTAGCCAGGCCGAAACATGAATCCTGCGCTGCATTCCAGGTAGAACTTTGGGTGGGGGGGAGAGAATGAAGGATATACGTAACTTTTGAATCCCATCTTAAATATTTCTTTGCTGTGTTATATAGAGTCCAGACTATAAACTTGAGCATTTTATTGAGTGGAGGTACTGGCGATAGTTTGGAAGAATGGGAAAGAGAAAAGTTGCCCTATCCTGAACTTCCTCATGTAATATCCCGGGGGGGGGAGGGGGATGGGGAAGAATTCCTACTTATTTTTGGCAAAGAAAAAGTCACGACTATATTCTAAAGGCCCATCCCACTTTTAAAAAAAGAAAAGAAACAGCAAACAAATACAAAAATATCAGTGAAGGATCCTCTTCTCTTCTCTTCTCCCTAAAATTGCTCGTAGCAGTTTCCCTGTTTGCCTTGTAACCTATTTTTCACAGACAGAGAATGGCCTGGGTTCTATGACTCAAGAAAAGTATGTGGAGATGGATCGGCATATATCAAGAAGAAGACTCCTCCTGTCCGAGTTTCACTCGACAGTGCCTGGCTTCTGAGACACCAGTGCAAATTGTCTTGTCTGTGGGCACCAATCAGGGGAATTAGGGCAATGGGCCAGGAAAGGTTGCATATCTTCCTGTTTTCTGTTCTGTTTTTTTTTTTTAATCCTCGAATCTTTTTCTTTACTTAAAAACAGCAACAGTGTAGTACAATCTTGCTTTGATGCTGTGTGTGAAAGACTGAGTCCTAGTCTGGCGTTCAACCCCCTGGCTGATTTTAAAGGCAAACTACACACTCTTTGTAGAGCAGACAGTCCACATCCCAGGTTATTGTTAACACAGGCTTGCGAGAAGATCACTGTTGTCTGACACCTTCATACATACCCTCCAGTTCTACCAAAGCTCTTCTCCTCGTCCTGTATTTCTGCTTCTACTATCTACTTGTCCAGCTCCTAAGAATTTCTGAGGCAGATTGCTCAGATTGCTATGTGTACTTGTTCTAATAATGTATGTGGTACATAAAATGCATTTTGCATGCAGTGTGTGTGTTTAGTCGTTTAGTCGTGTCCGACTCTTCGTGACCCCATGGACCAGAGCACGCCAGGCCCTCCTGTCTTCTACTGCCTCCCGGAGTTGTGTCAGGTTCATGTTGGTTGCTTCGCAGACACTGTCCAGCCATCTCATCCTCGGTCGTCCCCTTCTCCTCTTGCCATCACACTTTCCCAACATCAGGGTCTTTTCCAGGGAGTCTTTTCTTCTCATTAGATGGCCAAAGTACTGGAGCCTCAGCTTCAGGATCTGTCCTTCCAGTGAGCACTCAGGGTTGATTTCCTTTAGAACTGATAGGTTTGTTCTCCTTGCAGTCCAGGGGATTCTCAAGAGCCTCCTCCAGCACCACAATTCAAAGGCATCAATTCTTCGGCGGTCTGCTTTCTTTATGGTCCAGCTCTCACTTCCATACATCACGACAGGAAAAACCATAGCTTTGACTATTCGGACTTTTGTTGGCAAGGTGATGTCTCTGCTTTTCAAGATGCTGTCCAGATTTGTCATCGCTTTCCTCCCAAGAAGAAGGCGCCTTTTAATTTCAGGGCTGCTGTCTCCATCTGCAGTGATCATGGAGCCCAGGAAGATAAAATTTGACACTGCCTCCATATCTTCCCCTTCTATTTCCCAGGAGGTGATGGGACCAGTGGCCATGATCTTAGTTTTTTTGATGTTGAGTTTCAGACCGTTTTTTGCACTCTCCTCTTTCACTCTCATTACAAGGTTCTTTAATTCCTCCTCACTTTCTGCCATCAGAGTGGTATCATCTGCATATCGGAGGTTGTTGATATTTCTTCCGGCAATCTTAATTCCGGCTTGGGTTTCTTCCAGTCCAGCCTTCCGCATGATGTATTCTGCATATAAATTAAATAAGCTGGGGGACAATATACAGCCTTGCCGTACTCCTTTCCCAATTTTGAACCACTCAGTTGTTCCATGACCAGTTCTAACTGTTGCTTCCTGTCCCACATATAGGTTTCTCAGGAGACAGATAAAGTGGTCAGGCACTCCCATTTCTTTAAGAACTTGCCATAGTTTGCTGTGGTCCACACAGTCAAAGGCTTTCGCATAGTCAATGAAGCAGAAGTAGATATTTTTCTGGAACTCTCTGGCTTTCTCCATAATCCAGCGCAAGTTAGCAATTTGGTCTCGAGTTCCTCTGCCTCTTCGGAATCCAGCTTGTACTTCTGGGAGTTCTCGGTCCACATACTGCTGAAGCCTACCTTGTAGGATTTTGAGCATAACCTTGCTAGCGTGCGAAATGAGTGCAATTGTACGGTAGTTGGAGCATTCTTTGGCACTGCCTTTCTTTGGGATTGGGATGTAGACTGATCTTTTCCAATCCTCTGGCCACTGTTGAATTTTCCAAACTTGCTGGCATATTGAATGTAGCACCTTAACAGCATCATCTTTCAAGATTTTAAATAGTTCAACTGGAATGCCATCACCTCCACTGGCCTTGTTGTTAGCCAGGCTTTCTAAGGCCCACTTGACTTCGCTCTCCAGGATGTCTGGCTCAAGGTCAGCGACTACATTGTCTGGGTTGTCCGGGATATCCACATCTTTCTGATATAATTCCTCCGTGTATTCTTGCCACCTCTTCTTGACGTCTTCTGCTTCTGTTAGGTCCCTCCCATTTTTGTCTTTTATCATGTTCATCTTTGCGCAAAATGTTCCTCTAATATGTCCAATTTTCCTGAACAGATCTCTGGTCTTTCCTTTTCTGTTATCTTCCTCTATTTCTTTGCATTGTTCATTTAAGAAGGCCCTCTTGTCTCTCCTTGCTATTCTTTGGAAGTCTGAATTCAAGTTTCTGTAACTTTCCCTATCTCCCTTGCATTTTGCTTCCCTTCTCCTCTCTGCTATTTCTAAGGCCTCGTTGGACAGCCACTTTGCTTTCTTGCATTTCCTTTTCTTTGGGATGGTTTTCGTTGCTGCCTCCTGGACAATGTTACGAGCCTCTATCCAAAGTTCTTCAGGCACTCTGTCCACCAAATCTAGTTCCTTAAATCTGTTCTTTACTTCCACTGTGTATTCATAAGGGATTTGGTTTAGATTATACCTGAGTGGCCCAGTGGTTTTTCCTAATCTCTTCAGTCTAAGCTTGAATTTTGCTATGAGAAGCTGATGATCAGAACCGCAGTCAGCTCCAGGTCTTGTTTTTGCTGACTGTATAGAGCTTCTCCATCTTTGGCTGCAGAGAATATAATCAATCTGATTTCGATATTGCCCATCTGGTGATTTCCATGTATAGAGTCGCCTCTTGTGTTGTTGGAAAAGAGTGTTTGTGATGACCAGCTTATTCTCTTGACAAAACTCTATTAGCCTTTGTCCTGCTTCGTTCTGAACTCCAAGGCCAAACTTCCCTGTTGTTCCTTTTATCTCTTGGCTCCCTACTTTAGCATTCCAGTCCCCTAGAATGAGAAGAACATCTTTCTTTGGTGTCAGTTCTAGAAGGTGTTGTAAATCTTCATAGAATTGTTCAATTTCAGTCTCCTCAGCAATGCTGGTTGGTGCATAAACTTGGATTATTGTGATGTTGAATGGTCTGCCTTGGATTCGTATTGACATCATTCTATCATTTTTGAGATTGTATCCCATTATAGCTTTTCCCACTGTTTTGTTGACTATGACGGCTACTCCATTCCTTCTACGGGATTCTTGTCCACAATAGTAGATATGATAATCATCTGAGCTGAATTCGCCCATTCCTGTCCATTTTAGTTCACTGATGCCCAGGATGTCGATGTTTATTCTTGCCATCTCCTGTTTGACCACCTCCAGCTGCCCAATGTTCATAGATCTTACATTCCAGGTTCCTATGCAGTATTTTTCTTTGCAGCATTGGATTTTCCTTTCACTTCCAGGCACGTCCACAGCTGAGCGTCCTTTCGGCTTTGGCCCAACCACTTCATTAGCTCTGGAGCTACTTGTACTTGTCCTCCGCTCTTCCTCAGTAGCATGTTGGATGCCTTCCGACCTGAGGGGCCCATCTTCCAGCGTCATATCTTTTAGCCTTTTGTTTCTGATCATGGGGCGTTCTTGGCAAAGATACTGGAGTGGCTTGCCATTTCCTACTCCAGGTGGATTGCGTTTAGTCGGAACTCTCCACTATGTCCTGTCCGTCTTGGGTGTCCCTGCACGGCATAGCCCATAGTTTCTCTGAGTTACTCAAGCCCCTTCGCCACGACAAGGCAGCAATCCATGAAGAAGTTTGCATGCAGAGCAGAAACATTATTTCTTTTTCCACACATTCATTCTCTCACCCAGGGCCTGAATTATTCTTTTTGCATAGTAAACTGAGTTGTATAGCTTAAATGAGGTGTGTTGGGGAAGTAGTGAGTAGTAGAGTGGTTCTCAGTTGTAGTTTGGGTAGCCAGATTTTCAAGATTTCTTCTAATGCTGCATAATATGTACAATGCCCAGCTTACTACACCATAATTTAGCAGCCAGTTAAGAGCAATAAGACTTTGCAAACTCTCCTCAGTCCTCCTTTTCTCAGCCCTTATATTATTCCTTTAATTAAATCTCAGTCAGACATTGAATCTGGGACAAGGAGCTATGGTTTAAAGATATTTTACAGTGATCTTTAATGTAAAGCCCATTGAACCCCAGTTCCCTATTCTGAACACAGTAGCTAGTGGTGGTTCCTTGGAATTGCGATTCAGGTTTGTGGGAAGGGGGAAGGGACTGAAGAGAGAATTCCTTGTCCTATCCCTTTTTCCAAACAGCTAGGCATCTAAATTGGGCCATTGTATCACCATGATTTTTTTGTTTGCCTTATAGTGATAGTGTAGCTGTCTGGATAGCTCACTGAGTTAGGTATCTGGGTACAAAGCCAGAGGTTGGGAGTTCAATTCCCTGCTATGCCTCCTGTGGGTAGAGCGAGCCTCTATGGCCTTGAGCACTCCATTTGCTTGGACCAAGGGCCCGTGTAAAGTACTGTATGTGGGCTGCCTGGAAAATGAAATGAAAGTGGAAGACACACTCAAGTTCTCTCTGGATGTCTTTTGACACATCTACAGTATCTCCACCTGTGGGTCCAGGGTTGTTATCTTTCAGTTACAAAGCACCATTTCTCATCTATATGTGATATTTATAAATTTGTTGCTCCGTAAGCAAAAATGGCAGATCCTCTCCTCTAACAACCTTGCAATCTGAAGTTTGATAGTGAAAAAGAAAACACCTGAGGGGGAGTCAAAAGTAGCACAAGATAAGAAAAAATAGCATAAGAACATCACCACCACCACCCTGCCACCTTGGGTTCTTTTTAAGGACAAAGGCAAGATGGAGGCGAGGCTTTGTTGCAGTGCTGCCAATAGCTCCAGAGAAGAGCTCTCTCTGGAAAAACTGGAACCGTCCGGTCCGGGATCCCCTTTTTGAAATGGGGATCGAAGGAGAGTCTAGGAGAAGTCTCTCTGAAGCAGATGGTGAGCAGCAGAAGGAGAAGAAAGGGATGCAAACCCGGACTTCTTCCCTCTGAAGAAATCACCCAGCACAGATCGGAGCGGGCGCCATATCTGGCACGGAGCCATGAGTAACCCTTTATCGGGGAGAGGAGAACAACCAATATAAGCTTAAAATATATAACAACTAAGTAAGCTGAAGCCTCTGATTTATGAAAAAGCCCCATTAAGCTGAAAATAAGAATGAAAATATTTGGCTGAAAGAAGAAAAGCAGCGGCGAGCCTATCTTATCAGTCTGCCTCAAAAGTGAAACTAACTTTCCTCCCCAAGTGAACTCTTAATATAGCAGGCTGATTTCAAAGCCGAGAAAGTGAGATGGAAAAATAAATCTTATGTTTCTGGAAAAGAATCCCAGATGGTTCTAATGCCATCGGACAGGATTTAAGAGACTTGAGTTTTGTGAATGCAGTTTGGCTGGGACATATTTCTCTTTGCCTTTTCCTGGACTCTGTGAATTGTTAATAACAGAATCTGGTTGTTTTCTGGAGAAGAAAGAAGGAGCTGACATGGTGGGCTGGACTGAGGAGCATCAAGGGGTTAATGGAAAGATCATAAGACGGGCTTCAAGGACAACTATTGGACAGTTTGAGACTCTGTGATTGTTGTTTTGTTTGCCGGACTGTGTGTGAGACTGATAACAAGCTTGCTAAACTCTGGAGAAGAAGAAATAATTGTGCCACGGTTCTCTTTGATTTTGAATTTGCTGAGTTAAAAGTTGATTTTTATATTATGATATTTGGATAAAGATTGGAGGGAGATCTAAGGGGAGGTTTATGACTAGGGGTTTGGATTGTTGATAAAATTGTGGAAATTGTTGAAGGATATATGAAGGGAGATCATTGTGGTTTAGGGCATAGTATTATTTATACAAACCCCATTCATTGGTAAGCCTGAGATGGCCTCCAAAAATTTAAGACAACAAATGGAGACTTGGTCTGTTCAATCCCAAAGTTTCGGAACAGTGGTACAAGAAATAGAAAAGGAATGGCAGATTACTATGCAAAAGATAATAATAACAGGGTTTCAGCAAGTACTTGAAGGTCTTAGCAAAATAGAAGATCTGATGAAAGTGACAAAAGAGGGGACATTAGATGCCAAACAAAACTTAAATGAAGCTGCACAAACTTTAGAACCGTCTTTATTGGGTATGACACCAGGTAACATAGATGGGATAGAGAGTTATCCAGTGACCTATGCAGCTTCCAAAATTAAAAAGCATTATGTTAAAAATCTCAAGAAAGAAACACTGAAACAAGAGAATCTTATTGTGAAAATATGGGAAGTGACAAAAATGGATATTCTGTCAGATGGGCTGAAAGATTGTTCAATTCAAAAGGAAACTGAACGATGGGATGTATTGTATAAATGGCTGCAGTTACCTGATAGTGTTGGAGTAACATAGAATTAAACTAAAATTAAACGATAAGAAGAAAGCAGGAGGGTAATCAAACTGTGAAAAAGCAAAAAGTTGATTTTTTATTGTAATATGAATTGATTGGATGATGGTATACTCTGTGTTCTCCTATTCCCCTAACCTTTTTTTCTTTTCCTCTTCCCTATTCCCCCCTACTTTTTGTGTTCCCTACCCTGTCCTTAAATAAATACTTAAATAAAAAAGGCAAGATGAAAATATTTTAAATAAATAAAATACAGTATTAATGTGAGGAAACATGATTACATTTATTTAATTTTGTGTGATGTTATAATGATGATTAATGGGTTAAGGAAAACACTTCATGGAATGGTGAGTTTTTAAGATTTTGAACGGTGGAAGATACATATTCTGAGTGGGCTGGGTTTCTTGTCACAAGGGAGAGCCAGAAAGAATGAGCACAGTTATCTAAGATAACAAGGGGCCTTCAGAGGTGTGTATGGGGGAAATAATAGAATTGCAAGAGCAAAGGTTATGGGGAGGAAGCTGTCTGAGGAAATGGCAGAAAGAGAAAATGGTGCAAGCCCATAAAGAACGTCTGAAGGTTGCTTTTGAAGGACACTAGTCAACATCTCCCCCCCCCTTTCTGGAATTTGAATTTCCCATTCTCAGTCTAATTCAGCTTTACCATCCAGAGCTCCTCAACAGGATAGGAATGTGTTTTTTTCTGGGCCAAGGAGTTAGGGGTGTGTGCATGTGTAACACCTGGTTTATGGATTCAGAATCTATGCTTCCTCCTCCTTACTAATTCCCTTGCGGCTTCCTTTCTCCCTACTGCCTGCCAAGAGGCTTGGAACACCAATCAATTGTTTTCCTGTTCAGTAGTCCGATGGTGCCACCGGTGCACCTCCCCGTCCCCATCAAGACAGAGCTGAGCTTCCAATTTAGCCAGTGGCCTCCAAGATCAATACGCCAATCTTCAGTGTGCTTTCTGTTTTTCACCCTCTCAGACATCCTTGAACATTAGTGGCAGCAGGAGGAGGCATGAGCTGCCTGCACCCTGAGTGCTTATTATTACAAATTCTGGCGCTGTCTGGAAATTGGCTGAGCAGTTGCTTTTCACTGTCCTGGGAGTAGGGAAAGGCAAAGTGTGGAAATAAAAGTGGATCGGTTCAATGAAACATTATTGGCAGGGTGAGTGGCTCATTGGAACATTATTGATAAGATGTTGTAAAACTGATGAGTGTTTTCATGTGTTCATATTTGTTATACCGGAGAACAAAGTGTGTGTTCCAACCTCTCCTTGGTTGCATTTGCTGTACATTTACCTGTCTTTCGCTCTGAATGGATATTTTTGTATCTTCCGCATTCTTGCGAGCTTAAATCTTCTGTGCAAGATCTCCAGTGAGCTTGTTCCATGATCATGGTCTCCTTCTTTTAAAAAGGGAGCAATTTAAATTAGGAGCCTAAGACAGCAGGTGGAGATCCTTGTCCTTCTCCACAGTGCCTGATCTGTATTGAAAGTCCCTTCATGAAATCTGTTAGTGAAATAAGATGCACCCCTGCTTGGACTAAGAGCGCCCTCTCCACTTAGGCTGCATAGGGAATGGTAGGCAAAAAAGCCATCCATTCCAAGGGGGCAGAATGCCTCAGTGAGGACCTATGGCCTTATTAATGGCAGTGTGATGATTTTATCTACAGTGATACAGGAATAAATGTCTGTGGTCCTCAAGAGTTTAACAGCTATAATACAAAAAGGTCCATATAAATAGGATGGTACCCTGACAGTGTTACCAGAATGGTCTTCTCAAGGCAGGCTTCAACAGCCTCCTGAAAAGGACTCTGGAGCCGGTGAATGTCAAACCATAAGTGAAAGAAACTACTAACTCTACCCTAGGAGGACAAATACACCTTTATCACTTGATTTTGCCATATTACCTTCATTGGTTAAAAAATATGTTGACGAAGATTACAATAAAGTGTTTGTACAACTTTGTTAATGCTGGGGGATCACCTGCTTCCTAATGGTATCTGTGAAATGGAAGCTGTTGGACTAGGGAGGTGGAGATTAGAGTCTTCTATGCTGCTTGAATATTTATCCCAATAAAAGTTAGTTCCTCTTACCTGAGTGGGTATATTGTGAGAAGCTAGAGGACACCCACTGAAACACATCACAACAGATGAGATTTAGCAAGAAGTTCAGAACCAGCAGAATGAAGAAATGTAGAAAGCAGAGCCATGTGACTGGAGAGATTTGAAAGTTGGAATAAGAGGCTTACAGTAAATACAAAAAGGATAAGGCAGCCATAGAAAAAAGAGAGACATTGTCAGAATGCTAAGCTGTCCTCCAGCCAACCTCTGTGACATCAGAACAGGTAATCCAATCACAGCTCAGATAAATTGTCATTGTGACAGCAAAGCAAAATAACCACTACTGTTTTTAAGCAAAGTTAATGTGGTCAAGTCAAACCAAAGGCCATCATGCTACACCGAATGGCTTTGGAGCTGGGCAAGATATTATTATCAGAGCCAGGTGTGAAATGCTTCTGTAGACTTTTTCTTAATTTCTACATCTCTGTAACCCGAGGGCTTGAAATGCATTAGAGTTAACAATGGATCTGCCTATGACTTCTTCAGTACTACATCAAAATATATCTTCAGGTAAATTCTTGCAACTGAAGCTTTATTTAAATAGGTTGGTCTTATTAGTTAATAAACTAATGTGGAAAAAAATTCCAGTCCTGATATAAAGGATTTGCATGCTATGTATGCAATAGAATAAGCACTCTCGTGTCCTACCCCAGTAAACCTCATCTGTGAGCTTTTAAGCTAGTTCAAAGAGCTATTACTGTACGTTTTGTCTGTTATCCTTCCACTCTGAAGGTCACTGGTCACTGACCCTGAAAACCAAGCAAGTGTAGGGCAGCTTGGGTATATGTGTGCATATCTGCACCATCTGATGCCCTCAAAGGAGTGTGAAATGTGGCATAAAATGTGCAAATGACCCAGGGCTGTGAGGGTTACTTCATCCAATACTCATGTGTTCTTGCATGTTCTACTTTACTTTCGGCTGGCACAAATAAATATATTCTCATTGAAAGCCAGGGCTTGGATAAGGTCCACC
This sequence comes from Pogona vitticeps, assembly GCF_051106095.1. Classification (NCBI taxonomy): domain Eukaryota; kingdom Metazoa; phylum Chordata; class Lepidosauria; order Squamata; family Agamidae; genus Pogona; species Pogona vitticeps. The sequence continues at coordinate 140,876,697 of NC_135784.1, read as the reverse complement.
AAAAGATCAAATGGCCTAGAGGGATGCGGTTTGGTTTTTTGTTGTTGTTGTTTTGTTTGTTTTATTTCCTCCTCCTTTCACCCTTTAAAAAAAATTTACTAGGTACCCTTGGGGACGATAGAGTTGGCAGATTGCCTCTTTGCTATTGTAATGCTGCTGAATCTTAGGAAAGATAACTATTGCGAATAAGCTACTCTATGAGAAAATAAAGTTCAAAATTTAGAAAAGTTTGCTTTGTTTTATTTTGTTTTTGTACTACAGCTCCTGTAATTTCCAGCCTATATATGGGGTTTGCAAAGTTTTCTTTAAAAAGGAAAATATTTCCAACCTCTACTTATGGAGTATTGGAATGAGAAGAACTCTGCAATATGCTGCCTAACCACAGTGCTGTAAAGCCTGTGGGGCCAACTTAAAAGCCAGTTCTGAATAGGAAGTGGGTTTGGGATGGGCAACTTATAATATGACTAAACTGGTGATAAGAGACATGGTGAGACCCCTGGACTCCAAGGAGAACAAACCTATCCATTTTGAAGGAAATCAACCCTGAGTGCTCACTGGCAGGACAGATCCTGAAGCTGAGGCTCCAATACTTTGGCCATCTCATGAGAAGAGAAGACATCCTGGAAAAGATCCTGATGTTGGGAAAGTGTCAAGGCAAGAGGAGAAGGGGACGACCGAGGATGAGATGGCTGGACAGTGTCATCAAAGCTACCAGCATGAATTTGACCCAACTTTGGCCAAACTTCCCTGTTGTTCCTTTTATCTCTTGGCTCCCTACCTTAGCATTCCAGTCCCCTAGAATGAGAAGAACATCTTTCTTTGGTGTCAGTTCTAGAAGGTCCTGTAAATCTTCATAAAATTGTTCATTTTCAGTCTCCTCAGCAATGGTGGTTGGTGCATAAACCTGGATTATTGTGATGTTGAAAGGTCTGCCTTGGATTCGTATTGACATCATTCTATCATTTTTGAGATTGTATCCCATTACAGCTTTTCCCACTCTTTTGTTGACTATGAAGGCTACTCCATTCCTTCTACGGGGTTCTTGCCCACAATAGTAGATATGATAATCATCTGAGCTGAATTTGCCCATTCCTGTCCATTTTAGTTCACTGATGCCCAGGATGTTGATGTTTAATCTTGCCATCTCCTGTTTGACCACCTCCAGCTTCCCAAGGTTCATAGATCTTACATTCCAGGTTCCTATGCAGTATTTTTCTTTGCAGCATTGGACTTTCCTTTCACTTCCAGGCACATCCACAGCTGAGCATCCTTTTGGCTTCGGCACATCTAGTAGTGAACGATCCATCTAGTAGTGAACGACAACTCTGGGTGGCTTACAACAAAAGTATAAACATAAAATGAAAAAGAAAAGAGAAAGGAAAAAGCCATGCCTATAACCCACTCAGATAAGCAAATAGATATATACAAATCTCAACATGGTGGTGACAGTAACATAAATTAAATAGTTAAAAAGTTAAACAATCAAATAATCAAATAAGGAAATTATTGAAAACCTAGCTGAAGAGCAATGTTTTTATTTGTCTTCTAAACATTAGAAAGATGGGGGCCTGATGAACCTTCACTGGTAATGTATTCCATAACGAGGTGATCACCACTGAGAAGGCCTGGTTCATAGAGACTTACGGGCCTCCCTCAGGGTGACAGCCCTCAACCTTAGTGTTTGGGAGGTGCAGGTGTGATGAGTAGTAGATCTGAGGCAGAGGCGCTCCGATAGGTAGCAAGGTCCCATACCATTCAGGACTTTGTAGGATAACATTAATACCTTGAACTTGGCTTGGGAGCTTACTGGCAGCCAGTGCAAATGACCCTGGACAGAGGAGACATGATCGTATTTCAGTGTTCCAAATACAAGCCTAGCCCACTGTATTTTGTCCCTGCTGCAGCTTCTGAAGCACCTTCAAGGGTAGCTCCATGTAAAGAGCATTGCAATCGCCAGTCTTCAAGATTACTAACACTTGAACCAGTGTTATCAGGGATAAGGCCGAAGGTAGGTGATCTGCCTGAGTTGAAAAAAAGGCAGATCTGATTCTCCATCAAGAGAACTGGGTCCAAGAGCAGACCCAGATGACAAATCTGGTCCTTCAAGGGAAGTGTGATCCCATCCAGGCTAGGAAAAATGGTCTCCTAACTAATCATGGTCGTCTCCTAACAACAAGATCTCTGTCTTGTCAGGATTTGGCTGTGGCCTATTAGCCCTCGTCCAGTCTATAACTGAGGCCAAAGCAGCAGACCTGCTGATGAACACGGAGGACACTAGGCTATATCCATCACTGTTCAATACCCCCCTCCCCAAGACCAAAGTCCAAACACCTCTGCAGGGCTACATGAGACAGAGGGTGTTAATGGTGACTAAAAAATGAAAATAAAAAATAAAAATGCCTATTGCAAACAGTAAAGGCTCTGCCATGACGCCATGTTGGGAAAAATGTTGTAAAAGGAAAAGAATTACACATTTGCTTTAACGTGTGGTCCCTTGTTAGTTTAAGCAGTCTGATTGTGGGGATTGGGATTGGAAGAGCAGCATATCACTATGCTGTTTTCCAAACTAAATGACCCTCAGCTACAACCATTTGACCTACTGTTGTGGAACAAGTAGCAGCTTTTGGGGAAGCGATGGATCAATTTCAGTTGGAAACAACAACATTGGAGGAGGAAGATGAAACATTGACCCAGGGTGCCACCATCCTCTTTCTTAGTCACTTTCTGTTCTTAGCTTAAAGTGTTGGAGATCTGATCATAGATCCTCTGTTTTGGCAGTGAGGATATGTGGCATTAGAAGGTTGCTTGAGGGTGAAGAACAAGATGCTTGGGGGCTCTGTGTATAGGTACACTTAGGTATATATACGTTAGGGCAGTGAGGCTAGCGCACTTCCCTACGTGGAGCCAGAGACTGGGTGTTCAATTCCCTACTGTGCATCCCACTAGAAGCAGCCTGTGTGGCCTTGGGCAAGCTGCATAATCCCAGGGTGCCTCCAGAGGAAGGGAAAAGTAAACCACTTCTGAGTACTCTCTATCTAGAAAGGCCTGGAAAGGGTCGCTACTATAAGTCAAAATTGACAACACATAATAATAATAATGATTACTTTTAGTTCATGCACTGTGTTTGTTATACACTTAGAATCTGGAATATATTAAATTGATCTGATAGAAGATATGAAAGTATGTGCATCTTGGTGTCAAGGGATTTGTAAGTATGTGCAGTAACCGTTGAGTGTTCTTTGCTTTCTTACTGCAAAATATTTCCATAGCACTTTTTATAAAAATCAGATTCTAGGACAGTATACAATAATGTAAACAACCCAATTCTGCTACAATAGAAAACTAACATCAGAGAGCCATAGTGAACAGCAGCAAATAATTGTGGTTTTCTTTGAATAGACTGGAGTAAATAAAAGGCACCAGCTACCTGACATTTCTCTTCTAAGAAATGGCAAACCTGTGGCATTATCAAACCTTTTATCCTAAGTCTCAAGTAGAATTGGGCTATTTGTATTTGTATCCCTAGGGGTACGAATACAAATATCGGCACTACAGGTGCCACGGAGTTCCAGCCCCCCCTCCCAAACCGGCAAGTCCACACAGTGGTCACAGCATGGTGTGTGTGGCCGTTGTCTGCATTGTTGTGCCTATTGTGGAAGCAGCCTGGCTGGTGCTTCCCCATGCAGCCAACTGCTCAACAGCTGAGCAGGGAGACTCTTCATCCCACCTCCTCATCAGAATGATCAGCGCAGGGAGTGGAGAAGCGCCAGCCCAGCTGCTTCCATGATTGGCACGACAGCACAGACCACGGCTGCATGGTGACCGGTGAGTGGACCATCTGGTTCAGTGGGGAGGGGAGGGGAGGGATCTCCACAGCACCTGTGATTTGTATTCGTATCCCTAGGGATACAAATAAAAATAACCCACTTCTAGTCTCAAGCTATGAGATGCTCAGGATCTGGCAAACTGAGGCTGGAGTTGGCTGGACAAGAGGACTAATACAATAGGGGTGGGGAACTTTTGGCCCAAATAGTTGGGATAATATCTCCTTCAGTTCCTGGATAAAATGTTGGAGTTTGTTTAGCAAATCAAATGCAAATCATTGCATGATCTACCTGAGAATAAGGAAGTGCTTGTTTACTAATATCTGGGTAGCTAGTCCAACCTGTCTCCTGTCCTTGCCCAATTAGCTAATACCTTTTTGTGGTGGGCAAAGGGAACCCCTCCTCTGTCTCTCAGTTGCTTTACTGCCTTTGTTTCAGAAAACCCAGAAAGTTTGGGCATATGATAGAAGGGGAGAATATTTGCTGAGTATCTTCCTTATTCCTACCATGTTTGTTCTCTCAACCATTTGGTTTGAAAGAAGCCACTTTTGCTTTTTACTATTTGAACTGTTTGTTTTTTCATTCTCCTTGCTGATCTCAGAAGAGCCTGTTTACTGGTGTTTACTTTTGTATATTTTTCTGTAAATTTCTGACAAGCTTCAGCCTACAATTTTCAAGTTGTTCCATTAGTAAACATCTACTTTCTTTTACCTTAAAAACAGCATCTGAGTAAAAGCTGGTTAAATGCTGTGGGGTGTGTGTATGTTTTTATTAGGAACTTGCTAATCAATCTTCAATCCAAATGTTGCTAGTCTTTTTGCTGTGCAATTAAGGGAATTAAAGATATTTCTCTCTGCTGGGACTACAAAGTCCATCATCAGCTCATAACTCAACAAAAGCTTCTCAGTTCTGGTTTAAACATGACCACGATGACATGGAAAATTGAACTGCAAACTCAAAAGACTTAAGAAAGACTGTACCAAAGAACATGGATTGAGAAGCACCGTGAAGGCAAAGTAACATGGTGGATTAATTGGATGGTAAGCCTTGGTGCTGGAAGAGGGTTTTGTAGATACCCTGGACTGCAAGAAAGATGAATAAGTAAGTCCTAGATCAAATCAGTTCTGAACTATCTATGGAGGCAAACATTTTGAGACTGATACTGTCCTACTTGTGGCACATCATGAGAAGGCGCTACAGCGGGATTCTCTGGAAGAAACAATAATGCTGGGAAAGGTGGAAGGAGCAGGAAAAGAAGAAGAGCAAACACAAGATGAACTGACTCTCTAAAGGGAAGCCACAGGCTTGAGCTTGCAAGAGCTGAGCAGGACAGTTGAGCACAAGATACTTTGGAGGTCACTCATTCATAGGGTCGCCATGGGTCAGAGGCGACTTGATGGCACATGAGAACAACCCATGGTAGTGAGGTTGATATCAATCCTTGGCAGAGTTATCCTGCCACCTTGCTTTGATAGGAGCAAACTCTTCATATTGGACTTGTTTCCTGATCACGGCAGCATAATTGGAGTCCTTAAACTGAAATAAAGGAAAAGGACAACATCTCTTTTCTTTTGTTTTAACTCTGGTCAGATTAGTGGTAGGGCATCTGTGCTTTTGGGCCTAAGAAAACCCTAAGGTTATGCAAAAGCAGTTTAATCCTGTGCTGCCTCCCTGCATTCTTCCCCTTCTCAGTCCTCCCAGGGGAGTCTCCTTCTCTGCTTCAAAGTTTTTTCTTTCCTTTTCTTTTTTTACTGTGATGATTATTCTTTCTGCTCTAGCATCCGTTACAGTGACAGCAGCCAGGGAGAGAGGGGTGATCGGAACAAATTTCTCATAAAAAGGAGCTAAGTTGATGAAACCATTACAGTGCATGCATCCTGTACTCGATCATTGTGACACATCAGTGGGGGAGGCGTGGGTAGCACACACACACACACACACACAGGGAGCATGCAAACACTGACATACACACACACACACACACACACACACACACACACACACACACACACACACACACACACACACACACACACACACACACACACACACACACACGGTGCTCATGAGCATCCCTCCAGACAATCTGGGGCACATTCTGGCCCTTTCTGCTTCCCACTGCCTTTTAATCCTTTTCCCTCCCTTGTCACCGTTGCCTGTCATGTGAGCTTGCAGTCAATGCCTGCCCACCTCTATGCCGTCTGTTCCTTCTTGCTCATACAGCAGTTAATACTTAATAGCAAGGGCCCACCTCCACCACCCCAGTCACCAGCTTTCATTCGTGAGTGGGAAGATGTTGTCTGATTCCCCTGATTAATATGCAGCCAAGAGGGAATGGGAGGTGCTGGCCACATCTCCGTTCTTGGTGTACTATTTTTCTCCTCTGACCAGCTGCCAATAGAGTGGCAGGAAGTATGTATTTGCTTGTCCTGTTTGAAGATGGGAAATGACTGTCTTGATTGGGATGGCTTATGGAGGGGTGCAAGATCTTTACTAGAAAACGTTTGTTGTTGTTTAGTCATTTAGTCATGTCCGACTCTTCATGATCCCATGGACAGAGCACGCCAGGCTCTCCTGTCTTCCACTGCCTCCCGGAGTTGGGTCAAGTTCATGTTGGTTGCTTCGATGACCCTGTCCAGCCATCTCGTCCTCTGTCATCCCCTTCTCCTCCTGCCTTCACACTTTCCTAACATCAGCATCTTTTCCAGGGAGTCTTCTCTTCTCATGAGATGGCCAAAGTAGAGTCATAATATTATAGAGCTGGAAGGGGCCCCATGGATTATGGAGTCCAGCCCCTGATCAATATAGGAAATCCATATCTAAAGCACTCCCAAAAAGGTGGACACTCAATCTCTGCTTAAAAATCTCCAACAAAGGAAAGTCTATCACCCTCCAAGGCACTTGATACCATTGTTGAATGGCTCTAACTATTAGGAAGTATCTGCTAATGTTTAGTAGAAATCTCTTTTCTTGCAACTTGTATCCATTATTCTATCCTCTTGAGTTGCAAAAAACAAGCCTGCTTCATCTTCCATGTGACAGCCCTTCAGATATTTGAAGATAGCTGTTATACTGAGTCTCTGCCTTCTCTTCTCCAGGCTAAACTTGCCTAATTTTGGCAGCCTTTTTTCTCTTAAGGCTTGGTTTCCAAACCTCTTACCATCCAGGGTGCCCTTGGATTTGTTTCAGCTTCTTGATATTCTTCTTAAATGGTGGTGTCCAGAACTGGACATTGCACTCCTGTCCATAAGGAAAAAGCCAGAGAGCTAGCTGATCTTTAAAATTTGGGCAGGTTCTTATAGAAGAATGCAGTTCTCTGGATAACCTGCTTTTAAACAAGGGATTTAAAGGAGAACATCAGTAGCATCTATGGGTATCTATTCCCTATTCCTCCAAGCAGAGTTAATTGTACCCTGGTTGAGAGAATCATTAAGCCTTGACTTTTTTAGCCCTGAGATGAGTTGACTGTGCCGCCAAGCCACCAGCAGCTGCATTTCAGATGTCAGGACTCAGGAGATCTAGCATCCTGCTTGCATAATGTACCCATTTGCAAGAGAAAACTCTGATGTTTGCACAAATGTTTCACAAACCACTACAACATGTAGCTTTGCCCTCAGAAAAGCTTGCTAGTTGCTGACTTCTGAACAGACATTTCTGTAGCTCAGACATTGCTGTTGGCAAAGTAATATATGGCCTATTTCTTATTGGGTTGGCCAGTGCTGCTTTATTTATCACAACACAAACTATGATTAGGATACATTCAAATGTACAGCCAACTGTTCTTAAAGCAGACGATGAGTAATTACTGTGCTAGGAATGGCGATGGGCGACTTCACCTTAATTCTGTTTATTGTTTGAATTATTTTTCCTCCAGATCCTGATGCTCTGTTGGCAACACAGGATGTCTCCTTCCAAACCCCACTCAAATCTGATGTTGTGTGATAGGCTTGTTTATCAGAAAGACGGTGTTCCCTTACAGATGCCTATCTGAATTCTGGGATCTTCTTGGGGGAGGATAAAGGAGGCCCTTCTCTTCTTTCCTTCAGCCTTCTCAGCCACATTTGGTGGGGGTGCAAGCATGAGCTTTCTTGGTGCTTGTTCCCAGGTTCAAGCACACCCTTCCACTGGAGGCTTTGCTGGTGGCCCTGGCTCCCCTTCTGTCACCATTCTTATTCAGGCAAGCTCTTGGCATTTCATTATCTGCTGAGGATGGGGCAGGAATTTTTAAAATATATTTTCATAATCACTCTTAATACAATTGTTTTTTAATATTATAATTTGTTAACTGTGATTCAGCGTTATACCTTGCCTTTTTATTCACACCTGTTTTTAAATTGTGTTTTTTGAGTAGAAATGGGCAGAACCCACTGGTTCAGCAGTTCGTGCCAGTTCGTTTACCATCCGAACAGGTGTTTGGTACATCCCAGCCCCACCTGCTCCAGCGGGTGCCCCAGCTTCCCTGGCATTCCTCCTCTGGGTGCTGCCTCTGAATGAGTGCCCACTGGAGGAGGTGGGGCTAGGCATGCTAAACACCTGTTCAGCTGGTAAACAAACTGGCATGAACCACTGGACCAGTGGTACGTGGCCATCTCTACTCACAAACGTGTATTTTTTCAGTGTTGCTGAGTCCTGGTTTGGGGAGAAAGGTGAGATGTAAAATGGTAATCCATCCCTCCATCCATGCAATGATTTTAGTCATCACTTTGTGGAGTACTTACTACATGGAATCCTTTTTTTATTGTTCTATAGAGAGGTTCAGGCTAGAGTTCTCAAGGCAAAACTCAGAGGTATGAGTAGAAAAGTAAATAGTAGCAAGAAGACAGAGGTGGAATATTCCCGCAACATTCACCAGAACGTTAATGTTCTTCCATTGTTGTTGGAAGAAGGGAATTGTTGTCCCTTTGTCCCGGTTACTTCACTTCTTCTCCCAGTTACTTCACTTCCTTGACTTGGCGTGAGGGTTCATTTTCTGGAGCTGTAGGCACCTCCAATAAAGGATGAGACGGTGGTAACAAGTCAAACGGTTCCGTGTTTATTGCTACATCAACATTAGGAGGGAGGGGGTTCAAAAAGGGGTTCAAAGTCTCTTGTAATTCCAAACTTGGTTTCAAAGGTGTCCACAAACTGTTAATGAACGGATTAGTGTTCTCCAAGTTCCATGGTCCTGTTAAGGGCTTCACAGCACCAGGAATGGGGTTCAACTCTTCTTCCAAAACAATTAAGGGAACGGTTTCTTCATCCCCGCTCCAGTCCCCCCAAGACGACCCCTCTCCATCGTCGGCCATCCATGGCCCGGGAAACCCCCCAACTTCTGTAACTCAGCTATATGCCATGCCTTTTTCCTTTCCAACTCATGGGCCACCGCTTCCCTCTCTTCCCTCAGCTTCCATCTCCACTCTTTGGTCTCCGTCTCTCCCCAATACGAGGGACAAGGTTTGAGACCTAGCTGTCGCCTCTTTTCAGCTTCCTCACGCAGGACCCGCACCTGCTCCCACTTGTGAGTCCATGAATCCTCCATCCAGATCCATTCCCAACCTCCTGGTATCTCCTCCTACTTTCCCCTTATATCTCCCACCGCTGCTTCGATCTCCTCCCCCTTTCTTCCTGCCAAAGCTCCCCCAGACCTAGGGGTAATATTTAACTCTTTCATGGTTGACTCCAGGTCGCTAGTATCTACCCCTTTGTTCTTCGTAGGGGATTCTGAGGTTTCTTTCCCCCAATCAGGGGTCTCCACTCCTTTCTCTTCCCGACGCGGTGGTGTAGGAGGTGGAGATGTTTGGATGTGTTGGGCCCTCGACGGGAGCGACGGCACTCCTACCAGGGCCTCCATCTTGGGGGCCTCACACTTGGCTTCTCCAAACACCAGCACAGAACCAGAGTTCTTACTCTCCTTATAGCAGCCTGGCCAAAATTGGTGTCTCACAAACTACAGCTCCTATTACCTCCTCCCTGCCCCCCCCCCCATCAAAATGGCTCGTGGAGTTGCAGTTTGACAGATGTGGAAGGTCCCAGACAGAGGAAGACTTGTATTCATTAAGTATGAAGGCCTCTTTTTCTCAAGTCTTTGCTCTGTCTGCTTTTTTCCCCCTTTTAGCCTTCTGTTTCATCAAAATCATCCTTCCTGTAAGTGTCTGCTTCTGTCTCTGCTGCTCTTTTGGGTGAAAAGAACATTCCTCTCTCCGAGTGGCTTTTCCCACTTTCAGATTTTTCAGCTTCCTTGCTTCTTCCAAGCCTCAGCTTTCTGTTCCTGCAAAGTGGAGCACCCCCTGCTGTCCCTAGAGACACGGTGTTAAAAGTTTCTTCTCACTACCCCCTTCCTCAGCAATGTGATTCCCTTTTCCTCCAGCCTTTGTCCTAGATTTTCCAGGCTGGTTGGTATCATGAATAGCTGAAACTAGTTTAAAATCAATTTGCATATGTAGGGATACCCACAAGAGTTTTTCAAGAGAGACCCTGCATGGAGTGAAAAATCTGTAAATAATGTTTTCTGAACTCATCAACTGCAGTTTTAGTATTGAAGTTGCTTGAAGCCATGATTTCACCCATGCTGTGCAAGGAAGTCTCCAAAATCTTAGAAGCAGAAAAGAATGGAACAGAAAATACATTCGTATGTGAGCTGCAGAGACTTATTTCTGTTTTGTCAACACTGATCTGTTGTTGTTGTTCATTTCCAGTCAAATACAAGGTGTGTGTGTATGTGTGTGTGTGTGCTTGTATATACACATGTAGATATGTGTTTACATATGCATGTACACACCTGCAGCAAGTTAGTAGGTAGAACAATTAATACAAATTTACACCTGTTGTGCCTAGTCCTTTCACAAGGCTTCTCTGTGGTAATAGTCCTCAGCCCAGAGGGCTTATGGTGGTGGTGGTGAGGTAGGAAGTTGGTTCTTCCTCCCTTAGCTATTTAAATTGCTTATCTGTCTGGCATTTAAGAGGTTCACCTTGCTTAATTAATTAATTAGTATCTCCTTGTTTTTGCCAAGACAGGCGCACTTTTCTCCCTCTTCTTCCTGGGCTTTGCATATAATGTCTGAAATCCAGCAGTATGTTGCAATTAGAATAGGCCTATTGAATCCATAGATACTTGGTGAGTACCTATGTAATTTCCATTGAGTCAGTAGATCTACTCTAGTTGTGACTTACTACTGGATTTCAGCTTATGTAAACAAAGATGGGCCACTTGTGGCCCTGAAGGGTTTTTTTTTTTTTTACCATAGCTTCCATCACCTCTCACCGTTGGCTACAGTGGCCAGGGCTGCAATCCAGCAGTATTATCAGGGTCACCCTTTGACCCTTTGCTGCATCTAAGAGAAAATATAGTGGCACTCATCTCATGCTCTGAAGCCCACATGGCTCAGGAGACAACAATGAGGCTTCATCAGGGCAAAGGATTGTTGTACTGCTTGAATCTCTTAACCATACCTTTTTTAATGTGGGCTGATAATGTGCTTCAAGTTGGGATGCTGAAACAAGCTTCAGTACTAACCTTGGTTTATTCTGTAAGAACAGGCTGGGCTAATTTGACCAGTATCATTTCCATGAACAGCTCTTCGGAAGACAGCTGTCACGTCACAAGATTCAGGTGAAAATGGATCAATCCAATATCCTATAAACATTTCCATAAAGGCTGTTTCCGGTGACTGGTTTACTGTCATCTTGACAACCATGATAGGGCAGTAATTATTTGCCTACCACACACTTTTTGTAGTGTGTGGTAAAACTCAATAAGGGAGCAGGTGTCCTTTCCCCTCAAGAAGCTCTGTGACAGACAAATGCTCAAAGGGGAAAAGGGTTTTTAACTAGTACCTTACTTTGGTTGGATGAATCTCCTAGTTTTCACTGAATTGTCAGCAGCTTTGCCAGCTGGCCTTCTCTACAACTGCCTCCCCCTCAGTGGAGTTCTCATACCTGCTGGCAGGACAGACTGAGGTTTCAGCTTCTCCTCTCCCACCCCCATAAACCGAGCAGCTCATCTGTGGCCCTGTCAGCTCCAGGATTTATACTCAGCCCCTGCCAATAGCTGCCTCACCGTTCTCCTGACTTTATCCCTGTCGTAGATCACTCCAGGCGCCTTGCTTCACCACTACAGGGATGCTTCATCAGGCAGAATTTCTACCTTGTCATTCCCTGCTTCTTTGTGGGAGAGAGAGCAGGAAGAGGAAATGGCCATAGCCTCTGTAGAAATAATAGCATGACAGGAGTGAAGGAAGGCAGTGAAGAGGAAACCTACGAATGGCAGCAATGCTGGGTTTTGTTTCTTTCTCCAAGAGAGGAGCAACCCCTTATTAATGGGTGAACAGGGAGCAGAAGGTTACAAGATGGTTAGAAGAGCCAGGCACCACTCAAGCTTAGGAGGAAAGAAGCCTGAGCTAATGAACTGCAACTTCATGAGTTAATTTTGTGTGTGCATGTGTGTGCGTGCGTGCGTGCATGTGTGTGTGTGTGTGCGTGCGTGCGTGCATGTGTGTGTGTGTGCGCGCGCGCGCCTGTGCATGAGTGAAACTAGCCTTATTGGGTAGGCAATCTGAGCAGTGGTCACAGTGGGCCGAAGGAGACATCAAGCTGAACTGATGGTGTGCCAGGCTGAGTAGAAAGGAGGGGATGCCAAGCTTAGCTGAGGGGCATGCCAACATGGGCTGATCTACTTTTAAATTATCAGCACTGAACTACAAAAATAGAAACTGGTATAAAAATAAATTAAAAACAAACAAACCAAGAACCATTGTACTTTAGGTGTGCTGCAGCTTTGGCATATATGACAATGTACAGTTTACCTGCAAAGAAAAACTGTCCATTGAGGATGACATTGCTGAAAATCCTGAGAAATCAGAATTTTCAGCAATGTCATTCTTAATGGATCATTTTTCCTTCTGAACTACCCACACCAGATGACGGAGAGGTGTTTTTTTTGGGGGGGGAGGTAGGTTGTGGAACCCGAAGCAAGAGTATGTTGAAAGGAGAGCAGCAGATAAAAAAGTGGCCATCTCTGTGCAGTTAGTACAGACATGGTTACTGAAAACAAAACGCTGAGAATAGCAGTGACTGCTGCACTGCTGTATTTTGCAATTCTGCACAAGCCGTAAAACTCAGTAACATTGTAAAGCTGCAGTATTGCCAGTGCGGAGAAGCAAGCAGGGCAGTTTGCTCCAAACCCTCAGAAAGCAAGGACCTTCCCCTTAGTTCATATATGTGTGATGGTCCCTGACCCCACATTGTCCACTAGAAATCTTGGAGTTTTAAGGTTTTCATAAAAAAAGAAATGATCTGTCAATATGTAAAACCTTATTATGGCATTATAGCCTGGAACACAGTATAGCTCGAAGTGTAGGTGGGTGGGGCACTAGGATGCACCCATCAGGCCTATCTTCCCCATCCCTAACCCACTGAAAAGTCAGGAAAACCTTTGCTTATTCTCAGCAATCATCTCCAGTCAACCTTTTAAGTGTGTTCTGCTGAATGTGCTTCGTACAATACTTCCTTGGTTGGAAACTGCCTTATTAAAGCTCCTGATCATGGAACTGCTGTAAGAGCATCCAGCAGATTGAGCTTACAAGTGCCACTGCAAAACTTGCCTGAGAACGTGCAAAGGTCCGCCTGACTTCTGGATGTGGTGGGGAATGGGGTGCAGGTAGGAGGTACCTGCATCCCCTAAGCCCTACCTGGATTGAGACATAACACCTTCAGAAGGCTTCAGATGATGATGAACCTCAAATTGTGGCCCCACAGAACATCTCCAGGGACATGGTGAAGTTAATATTTTACATTGCTGTGTGCAACAGAATAGATGCTAATTTGAGGCTTAGTTGAATGTTTGAAGCACTTGTAAAGAAGCTTGTTTAAGTAAATTGTTTTTGCTCCTCTGGTAGACTTAAGCTGGATGTAAAATGTATATCCTGCTTGTTAGATAGGACAGCAACCCAACCATAAGGGAATCTAAATCCATTACAGTTAGATTTTTTTTAATGAAGTTTGGGCTGCAATAGAAATAAGATGGGTCAGGCAGAATTAGGACCGGCTGAGATCAAGGAGCCCCTTTCTTTATGGTGCCTTTGCTATAAGGAAATAAAGAACAGGGTGAGCTTCAAGAAGCATTTCCATGGCAGGCCTGGCAAAGAATTCCAGGCCTGCCAAGGTTAAAAGGATCATATCTGATTGCACTGGAAAGAGTCACTTTGCAGGGAAGTCAGGCAAAATCCCAAGAAACAAAACCAAATTTTAAAAAAAGGGACAAAACACGTGACACTTGAAAAAAAAACTATTCTATTTTAATGTGAGCTTTCGTGGACATGTCCACTTCATCAGACATATGGAATCAGAATGAAGCAAGCTTCCTTAAAGTGACCCTCCCACCATCAGAGAATTATTCCAAGCCGACTCCAAAAAAAGAGCCCTGCTGCTGGGCTAAAAAGGTCTGGATTTGGCAAGGAGCAGGGTTGAGATGGGTGGTGATGTCCTAAGCATTGTCTGATTGCCAGAAAATAGCTCACTCTGGGCCAATGCATAAGCAATCGGAAAATATGAAGTACTGTGTATCTGTCTGATTTCAACCAAAGTGAGTGAGTGAATACCACCCAAGATTCCCAGGCATGGTACTGCTAGAAAAGTAAATTTATGCAGCAATTATCCTAAGAAAGGATATGAAAAAGTGGTATGAGGCCGGCTCTGAAGGAAATAATTCTTCCTGAATGGGTGACGAACAAGGCCCAGCAGTAGGTTTTAACCAGGATATGTGTGAGACAAAGAGCCCTAGAGAGCTGGAAGCAGCTCTGCCACAAGAGGTTTGGAATCTGGAGGAGACAAGACCTGATCCCTGTCCTCCATCATCATTTGGGTGACCCTGAGAAACTCACCTTTGGGATGTCTGTGCATGCACTTGTCATAGAAGGTGCTGTTTATACCAGGGCTAGCTGGTAAACGTGTGTGCGCGTGTACGCATTCAAATGAACACACATATTTAGACTTTGTGCTTTGTTTACCTTGCAATAAATGATGACATTTTGGCATTCCCTTCCCCATACCTTTTATTTCCACAGACAAGTTTTTAAAGAAAACTAATAATTTCCAACCAAATGTCCTTCCACCCACTCCTTTTTTGTCCTACTGAAATAAACTTCTCATCCGCCCACATGTACGAACCACTTTCCCTGAATTCATATTTTCTTTCTCACCTTGGCCGCCCAAACAGCTACAAAGCCTGCTGTTGTAAGTTGCATAAACAATTCAAGTCTGTACAGAGTTTCAGCCTTCTGGTTGGAGTGAGCATTGCAAATGCATAGCACTCAGGCTGAGCTTATCTGAGCTGAATGTTAACCCAATTTCCTAAATAGCTCAGAGCCGCTTGGGTTAGGGTTATCTTGCTGTAATCACTGTGATGCGTCAAGGAGAAATCCAACCCCTTAAAACATATGGAAGTAGGCAAAGAAAGGGTGGCACATTACATCATTCCCCAAGTTGCCTTTCTCAATGCAGAAGCTTTTTCCTCATCCTTCCTTGGCTCTTTGCAAAGCATTAGTTAATGTTACAGTTTGGTGGGGTTGAGTGTATCAAGCAATGCTAAAATAGGATCATGACAATCCAAAGCTCTTGCCCACTTGATGGAAAGTAGATGATTTGCATTGACTTTTTTTCCAGTCCACATATGTGTCAGTGGGAGTAACCTGACCTCACACATACCCAAAACGACACAAACATAGAATGAAAAAAAGAGAAGATCCCACTCTTTAAAAATGTCACTGTCATCCCAGCATTCATTACCGCCACTTTTTAGAAATCACCTCATGTTATTTATCCCTTAAAGCATCAAACACATCTTTCTCATTATTCCCTTGAGTTTTATATGCAGGGCACTGCGTGAGTGTCAGCAGTTGTTTGGAGTACCTGGTTGGACTCTGTCCTAATTTTCCACAACAAGCACTGAAATCCGTGCAACTAGAATAAATTATACAAATTTAGTTTATTCTAAGCAATGATCTAAGTAAGGTGGCTGTGTGGGCGTGCTACTTGTACAAGAAGAATGCTATCCTGTCTGGCCTTTTTTGCTCGCTTAAATTGTTCATCACACAGCTTGATGCCGTAAACGGTCTTTCTTCAGCATCTTTGGGACTGTAGGCCTGAGCTAGAGTCCAGCATGGACGTTATTAAAGATGACACTGATTGGCAGCTGCTGCTAGCGGGAGCCACCGGCTTTCCTGTCCCTCAGCTGTCCTTCCTACCAAACATTATTTATTTAACAATTTCTCTGTAAATCTGGGACAGCAGCAGGAACTGGACTCAGGGAATAGTTTGGAGTTCTGAATGGGTGGGGGAGGTCAGGAAGAAGAAGGAACAGACATTGATTGAGAAATATCTAGACAGGCAGCTGTCACTTAAACATGGTGGAATCTTCCCAGTCTGCAAATAACGTTAGCATGCTGATTTTATAAAGCATAAGAAAGGGGGAGAGAAGATGGCTGGCTAACCCTGCAAACCATCTTTGTAATTGAGGCCTGGAGGAAACAGGAAATGAGAAGAGCGTAGGCCCTAAGAACCCCCAAAGAAAACCAGAGAGAGAGATCACTGTTCCTTATCTCAGAGAGTTGCAGACGCCAAACCTATAGTAGCAGAACATGATGTGTCTTTGTGTTGCAACATAAAGACCAGCCACATGGTAAGGAACAGAGCAAGTATGATAGTGCCATAGCTGGCATGACTGCATGTTGGTAGACATACTCAACCCCTCAGTTAAATGATGGTGGCTGTAACTGTGGTGTTAGAATGAAACATTGCAAACCCTGCCTTTCTGTTAAATTGAAAAATTAAGGGATACTTCACAGTTACAATGGTAGTAATGGGAGCACCAAAGTGTGGAAGTTGAGGCAGTGGATATTTCTGTACCATCAGGATAGCCTTGGGTGGCATGGAGCCAATTCTTAGAGATGGAAAATACACAGTGTACCACTCTTAGCTCCCAGCCCAACCAACTTTGCAGGAGTAGAATTACTGGCATTCAACAAAATAGAGTTTGCTTCGTATCTAAGAGACTGCCTCCTCTGAATGAGCTGAAAACTATAAGTAGCCAAACAGAGGGGGCAGATTAGGCAGTAGAGCTGCATCAAACATCAGAAGAGGGTTCACCTGATGAGGTCTTCTGAATGTGGCATACTGGCGCTTAGAGGCTACAAGGAGCATAACCAGTACATAAAAGCTTGTTGGAGGCTTGTAGAGAAGCCCAGTTCCAGATCCCTCATTCTTTTCCATGTATCTTTCTAGCCTTCCAGGATAACAAGAAGGTAGGAACTCTGATTCAAATGTGACATTAGGAAAAACACCGGCAGAGGCTTTCTAGATTTGTTCTTATCAGGGGTGGGCAACCTGATATAGTCTTTCAACTACAGTGGTGCCTCGCTTAATGATTGCCCCGCATTACGATGAATCCGTTTTACGACAATCTTTTTGCGATCACAATTGCGATCGCAAAACGATGGTCTAAATGGGGGAATTTCGCTTAGCAATGATCGGTTCCCTGCTTCAGGAACTGATTCTTCACAAAACGACGATTTTCTTCCAGCTGATCGGTGGTTTCAAAATGGCCTCCGGGTGCTTAAAATGGCTCCCCGCTGTGCTTAGGGACGGATTCCTCGCTATACAGGCAGTGAAAATGGCCACCGTATGGAGGATCTTCGCTGGACTTTGAGTTTTTACCCCATTGGAACGCATTGAACGGGTTTCAATGCGTTTCAATAGGGTTTTAATTTCGCTTTACGATATTTTCGCTTAATGGCGATTTTCCTGGAATGGATTATTGTCGTTAAACGAGGCACCACTGTATGTGTGGCCTCCCAGCATCTCCACAGCTCCCCCCAAACAGACTTTAATTTTAAAAAGTTCTCTTATGCCCTTTAAAGCAAAAACCAAAGCGTGCTGCTTATATACCACCCCATAGCACTTCAGGCACTCTCTGGGCGGTTTACAAGTTAATTATGCAGGCTACACATTGCCCCCCCCCAATGAGCCGGGTACTCATTTTACTGACCTCGGAAGGATAGAAGGCTGAGTCAACCTTGAGCCGCTACCTGGGATTGAACCCCAGGTTGTGAGCACAGTTTTGGCTGCAGTACAGCAGTTTAACCACTGCGCCATGATGTGGGACATTCTTGTCATTTTTGAGTAGGCCCTAGCACCCCTTGTCCTCCTTTTTTTTAATTTTTTAAGAATTATGTAGCCATTAGATGGTATGAGAACCCATTTTCTCCTGTTTAAAAAGCTTCCATTTTTAAAGTTAAATCAATTTTCAGCTGCCAAACAAGACCTTTCCCAGCAACCTTTATAAATCAGAAACACTGGGAAAATCTTGGGGGGGGGGGAATCTTTGTATTTCTCAACATGCTTCTTAATCCCATGTCAGTTCAAACTCTGCAATCCATTTCTCTGAAATTTCTTGACCAAGGTAAGTAAAGGTAAAGGTTCCCCTTGACATTTAGTCCAGTTGTGTCTGACTCTAGGGTGCGGTGCTCATCCCCGTCTCCAAGCCGTAGAGCCAACGTTTGTCCATAGACAGTTTTCATGGTCACGTGGCCAGCGCGACTAGACACGGAACACCATTACCTTCCCACCAAGGTGGTACCTATTTATCTACTCGCGTTTACATGCCTTCGAACTGCTTGGCTGGCAGGAGCTGAGACATCACTCCGTCGCATGGATTCGATCTTACGACTGCTGGTCTTGACCTTGCAGCACAGACGCCTCTGTGGTTTAACCCTCAGCGCCACCATGTCCCATGATTTCTTGACCAAAGACCTTGCCAAATGTTCAAACACACAAACTTTGCATATATCTGACTTTGCTTCATTTCTGAAGAAAAACATGTTTTCTTTTGGCTGCTTTCCCTCTATTTTTAAAATGAACTATGTATATGTTGCACCACGTTTTACCTCAGAAGAGACATTCCCTTCTCTGTGTGAGTGAAAGAGAATACGAGTTTATCTGCAGTCAGCTCTCTAATCCTAATTCTGAACTCTTTCTTCAAATATCTGCCAATTAAAAGCAGTTTAGCTGAGCATAAATCAACTAAACAGACATTGCCAATCAAACCAGGCAACACTTTCAAAACAAATTAATTATTTTAATCCATGAAGATTTATTCCTCCTGTCTATGCTGGGTCCTCTTAGCTGGAAGCTCTAGGAGATTGTGTAGGAATGTCCAGTTATTTCCAATCACTGATTGGAGACAAGAGCACAGGATTTCACTTGCCCTTTGTCTTCCTGAATTGGAGAAGGCATATGTGGGGCAAAGCTTCAAAGAACCAAATAAGAACTAAATGTATGCCCTGAACTGTTGTGTCAGTTTTAGAGCTATCTTTGCTTTGCCCACTTCACTTCTGTATCAATGAGGGAAGGTGCAAGGTGAGCAGAATTTCCCAGACCTAGCCATCAACTGCAGGAGCCTGAGAGCCAGACCTTTTTGTGCTAATTCAGAAGGTCACCAAAGTCAAAAGACACTTGATAGTGTGTAACACTGAAAGGGCAGATCCTGAAGCTGAGGCTCCAGTACTTTGGCCATCTCATGAGAAGAAAAGTCTCCTTGGAAAAAACCTTGATGTTAGGAAAGTGTGACGGCAAGAGGAGAAGGGGACAACCGAGGATGAGATGGCTGGACAGTGTCTGCGAAGCAACCAACATGAATTTGACACAACTCCGGGAGGCAGTGGAAGATAGGAGGGCCTGGCGTGCTCTGGTCCATGGGGTCACGAAGAGTTGGACACGACTAAACGACTAAATGACAACGACGAGTGTGTAACAACAAGGCATATGAAGTATTTTGAATATTTGTAACATGGTTTAAATATTTCAGTGGGGAAGGGGGGTTGCTATCAGTGCCATTTTGTGTTTTATTTTATCAATTAGGATCCACTTAAAAATTGTGAAAACGTGGTCTGCAAACATTCTAAATAAGCAAGTCGTTCTTTGCTTGTCCGCAGTCCATTTGCTGCGGTAGATCAGTTATCGGAAGCAGCTGAGACAGGCGAAGAGTGGTCTAAGCTTCTTTGGGGACAAGGTAAAGGCGAAAAAGGGCCTGCAGGCAGTCTGCCTGGGGCGCATCAGGTTGCTTAAAGTAGAGAGAACTTGCATTAATGACTTTGTCCACTCTGAGTGGGGCTTTATGCCAAAGGGTAAGGCAGTCTGTGTATAGTGAGGGGCATGCTCTTTAGCTTCTCTTCTTCCCTATCCTTTAGATGTTAAACTAATTATTTTAATGAGGCACTCTGCATCCTTCCTCTGGCAACGATGCCTGGGCACACACAGCCACTGAGGCTCTTATTAGCAATGCTGCAAAAGACCCAAAGGAAACTAAACGCCCAACAGAGGTTGACAAGGCAGCTATATGGGAGGAGGGGGAATGCCTCTTGAGCTATCCCTCCATGTTCCAGCTCACAGGCCAGCGCTGTCAGTATGCATCATGAATGCCAGGTGCCCTGCCCCGAAGGGGTGTTGGAGGGCTGGTAGGTTTCAGGAGTTAGAGCAGCCATGGTGCCCTCAGAAGAAATTCACTCCACAGCTAAAAAAAATTTTTTTGGGGGGGATTTTGCTGTTCCACTTGTCCAAAGATGGCACGCTAGACACAGTAAAGGATGCTCATTTATTTGTTCTCTTCTTTCCATTTATTACCACTGGCTTCTTCCTGGCACCAGTAATCTAGAAGGAAAGGAGCCTTTGTTTGTATAACCTGGGGAAGGATAGATGGATCATTTGTGGAAGCTGGAGTCTACTGCTTCCCCCAGAAACAGCAAACAAATAAAGCTTTGCTAGAGTGCTTCACAAACTGACCTTTCCTTATGAATTGTAAGGGAAATTCTGGCCTTTATTCCCATATGGCTGCATGTGAAAGAAAGTCAGCTACAGTATACATGCTTGGGATGGAGGGGCATTACCTGGCAGATGTTTCTGAGGTTTCCCACCAGCTAATTAGGGAGGCTTTTATAACCCCTTTAACAAGAGACTAAGAATCACTCCTTAAATATTACTCCTCTCCTTCCCCCCCCAGACACACACATACAGGCAATAGAGATGTCACTGTGACATTTGAAATTGATTCTGCCACAAGTACCTTGAGTGACAAGTCAGTGCCTACTGTATATTGGTTGCTGGTGCCGGGTGTTTGTGTGGAAATACTGTTTTTAACAGTTCAAGCATTTTCTTACCTAGAGGCTATTTATGTATCCAGCACTTTTAAAATATCCTATTTGGGACATCTTGTGTCCCTTCCTATGTCTAGCAGTATGTATTCACCACCACTAAGGTTCTTCCTTCTATCTTATTTGCCCCACATTTCAGCAATATACCACCTTCCTTCCTCCAATTCAGATGCATTCTGGTTGCTTCCTGTGTCCCACCTGTTGTGAATTAGCGCTTCTTGACCTTCTAAATTTCATTGGAGTGGTCTTTGGAATAAATCATTGAGGATGCCAATGCATCTTGTAACCCCTGCCCCACCCCACCCCCAGCTCCCACTTCATGTGAAAGATACAGAGGAAGTGCTCGATATACAGATGGAGCAGTATCTGTGTTACAGATTTTTTTTCTCTCCCTATCTGTTAAGGGGTTTTAGGTGGTGGGAGGGAGGTAAGGCAAAGCAAGGCAAATTAGAAGACAGGCACTGCAGTGGTGAGAGATTCCTCTACTTGTGATTTGACAACACAGTCATCTCTGGGACAACAGAGCCTAATGAAACTAGATTACATGGTTTCACTTTGACAGATCATTTTGAAAAATGTGGCATTTTCATTTTGTTCCTCTTATTTATCATTATTCTGGGCTGGCTGCTGTGGGTGGGGGGGAGCAGGCTTGCCACGGCCGACTGTGGAATCTCAATTACTGGAAGTTTTAGCAGTTTGGGAAAGGGGATAGATCTCGGGGCTGTCATCCATACGCGTTTCCATTCACTTTAGGACAAAGCAGGGTGTGGGACTTCAGGTGTGTGATTCTGCTGATTTTTGAAGATGCTAGGCTGAAAGTGTCTGATGGGAACTTCCATCTGCTGATGCAGAGACCTCCATGTTTCTGCTAAAACAGTTAAACGTAGAACTCAGAGCCTCTGCCAAGGTGGGGGCCATTTAAGATGATCCACTGCAGGAGGCTTATGGATTGAAATGCTTTCTTGAGGAGCTTGTTGTCAATCAACAGATAATCCTATCAAAGGCTAGTTGAATTCAAAAATGGGGAAATCACAAGAGCCCCCAACCAATCCCCACCTCAGTTTACTAGAAAGCTAAGGGTGACAAATGAGTAGGGTAAAGGCTACAGTGGCGATGGCAGAAAATATGGAGTAGATCTATAACCACACACAGGCAAGATCTTATTGAAAGATCTCCTCTGTGACAGTGGTGAAGAATCCATTCTTCTTTGCCACTCTTGCATCTGCAGAGTTGCCCAAAGGACGTGTTTCAAGTGATTAAGAGCCTATTACACAGATACCCATAAAAACAGGTTGCAGATCATTAACAGTCCCCTGGAAAGAATCTGCATAGCAGTTTGCAGACAAGTCACTTGGACCTGCTTTAACTCGAATGCTGTAGTTGACACAGGTTCTGTTGGTGTAACTTTGGCACCTTCTTATTACATGATAAGGGATATGTTTCATCTTGGGCAAACCAAGGATACATACAGGATCCTTGGATTGATTAGAACTGTGATACATGTGCTAGATTTTTGCCCTTCCTGACTTGGAAAAGTAGCCAGAAATGGCCCAAGTGGGTAAAGGGAGTGGTGAATACCACCCTGTAGCAAGGAAGGGGTCCAGCATTTCTACTGAAAAAGCCCTCCTTGATTCCCACCACACTGGATAACTACCTTCCAGTCTCTGATATCACTCTTGGGCAAATACTGGAATGTGTGACGCCTCTCAGCTACAAGGGTTCTCGGATAAAATAGATTATCTAGATCCATTTCAACCTGGTTTTAGAACTCGTTTTGGGGCAGAGACACCTTTGGTCATTTTGGTGGAGAACCTACCCTAGATACCAATCAGGTGAGGTTGGTGGGGTTTTTTTGTTGTTATTGTTTTTGTCTTGGCGACTTTTGATGCTGTTGGCCGTGACATCCTTTGGGACCATCTCTTTGGATAAGTCTTAAATACACTGTTTTGCTATGGCTCTGCATATCAAGGACGACATGAAAGGAATTTGCAGGGACCTCAGTCCCTGCATAGGATACAAGCCCTGGTGTGATTTTAAAGTGGTGCCATTGGATTCTTTTTAAACTCACACTAGGACTTCCATCACTGACCAACCAGACCTGGGAGGCTTCCCTGTTATAGAAAGCACTGGAATCAGGCTTGACATGCCACAGAACTAGAGCTGCTGGAGCTGCCCCTCAAGCAAGAGCAGCATCACTGCCTGGCCAGTGCTGTGAGGCTTCCCAGCCCCTTTGGCACTGACCAACTGGTGATGACATTCTTGCTGGCAGGGGGCAGCTCCAGTGGCTCAAATTTTACTGCATGTCAAGTGAGCAAGTTGCTACCCCATGTCCGTCACAGTCAGTAATGATGGACGTTTTCCAGCACTGGCCAGTGGGTTGGCTGGCAGCTACTCCACATTTTGCTTTAATGTGAGGATTTGCATTAAAGCAGAACATGGAAAGCGGGGCAGTTTTGAAACCTGTTTTCAGATAACCCACAATAAAAAGCTTACTTCAGGCTGTCTGAAATGTGTCATCCCTGCCTCTGGTCCTTCCTGGAGGGGCAAGTTCAGAAGCTAGTGCTGGGGAATCCTGTCCAACACTTAGGTGTTGCTTTGTGGGGCCTCTCAGGATTCACTTCTGTCCCCATACTGTTTCACATCTACATGAAACTGCTGGACATCTCATCTGGACTACTGGGATTCTGTTCCACCAGTTATGCTAATGGCACCTAGCCCTATCTCTTCTTTCCACCTAACTCCACAAGTCATTAAGACTGTGTTTACACAGTCAAAGCAAGCATGCACATTTCTGGAGATGTCTGATCAGGTCATGGTGATATATATGTTAGTTACATCTTGCTTGGATTCCTGCTACGTGCTGTATGTGGGTCTGCTTTTGGAAACTTCAGCTGGTCCAAAATGTTGCAGCTGCCAGTTGCAGGGAGCCCATCCTTGGACACAAGAGTTTCATTGACTGCCACAACATTTCTAAGTCTAAATCAAAGTGCTAGTTATGACCTACACAACCCTATTGTATGGGTTCAGGGTGTCTGAAAGATCTTACCTCTCCATATAAACCTTGCAGTTTTTCAGATCTTTAGAGCAGGTGTATGACAAATATTATACCAGAGTCAAATTCTTTTCCTTCTGTTACTGTCAAAATATGTATTGATAGAACTGGTGTTTGAATCAATCAGACATTGCTGCTGTTGTCCATGATTACATGTTTATGCATCCATCATCTTATCTCCTGTTCTTTGTCTTTGTTTCTTGATTTTTCTTGCCATGATCTGCAGGTTATACATGTCTTGCCTTTTATCTCAGGTATGTATATATGTGTGTGCCTTTGCAATGGCCATTTTAAAAACAAAGTTAGCTGCTTCTCTAGTTAGCTTGTACCACTCCCATCCAAAATGTGTTCTGCGTCTCTTACCTTTGTACTTTTAGAGCTTTTGTGTAACCTGTACTCAGAAATGTAGTCAACAGAGGATAGTGAAAAACTCATTATATATTATCTATCCCTTCTTTTCAATGTGTGCTTGTTGCTGTGTGCTATTTTATTAATGTGTCTTTGGCCAGAAGTACATTGCAAAATACCCCATGCATAAGATAAATTGTACAAGTGGTTTTCAGAATTTTCTCACTGGTTTATGCATCTAGGCAAACAGCTGACTGGAAAACTTGTGTATATGTCCAAGCACATGACAGCAAGCCATAATTGTTACAAAGTCCCTCCCTATTTAACTTGTCACTATTGTAATTTTTAAAGTAACTAGTTACATTACTTATTACATTACTTGTCCTGCCTTTTCCTTCCTTCCTTCCTTCCTTCCTTCCTTCCTTCCTTCCTTCCTTCCTTCCTTCCTTCCTTCCTTCCTTCCTTCCTTCCTTCCTTCCTTCCTTCCTTCCTTCCTTTTTTGAAATAAATAAATAAGAGAATTTTATAAAACTCATACAAGATAATTGTATAAAATTTTAAAAAAGTCTAAGCTACCCTTTAAAATAACATTAAAAAGTAATTACAAAACATTTCTCTTTACATCTTTCCCACTACTAACATTACTCTTGTTGTGTGACTTTGTTGCCTTCATTAACACACAAAAAAGTACCGTATTTTTCGCTCCATAAGACGCACCTTTCCATAAGACGCACCAATTTTTTAGGAGAAGAAAACAGGAAAATATAATCTGTTTTCTTAGCTCCATAAGACGCATAGACTTTCCACACCCCTGTTTTGTGGGAAAAAAGTGAGTCTTATGGTGCAAAAAATACAGTAACTCCTTATGCAGAAGTGTTATTGCGCTCAGTGAGAATGAGACCTAAACAAGAATATTTATTTTGGAGTTTTCTTCTCCATGATTAGTTCTTCAGACTAACAAACAATAACAAATAATTCTTGCAGTTGGAGAATATACTTTAATGGTTACATTGATAAGCACTCCAAGAAGTCTGATTGATATTATTCAGTCAAATTTTGCATTGTGGGATCTTATCGCCTGTGCTATTCCTCACCTAAGTATTAAAGCTACATTGTTTCTTCTAAGTTTGTAATTTCCAGACTAAAGCTGTTTGTAATTGTCAGATTCAAAATGTCCTATGCCAGTTCATTTTTGTTTGCTTGTGCCCAGTGCTAAAATATTTAAACTTTCCACTGTTTACAGTGGTGCCTCGCTTGAGGATGTTAATTCATTCCAGCGAAATCGCTGTAGAGCGAAAACATCGTCAAACGAAATGAAAAAAAACCCATTGAAACGCATTGAAAACCGTTCAATGCATTCCAAAGGGCTGAATACCTGCTTGTCCAGCGAAGATCCTCCATACGGCGGCCATTTTCGGTGCCTGTAAAGTGAGGAATCCGTCCTAGAAAACAGTGGGGGGCCATTTACTTCAGCCAGTGGCCATTTTGAAACCCGACGATCAGCTGTTTGCTGATCGTCATAAAGCAAAAATCGGTTCCCGAAGCAGGGAACCGGTCATTGTTAAACGGAAAAAAACCCATTTAAAACATTGTTTTGCGATCGCAAAAGCGATCACAAAAACCTAATTGTATAGTGATTTCCTCGTTAAGCGAGGCAATCGTTAAGCGAGGCATGACTGTACTTTATTGTTTTGAGTTTACCGTAGCTCATAGTTCTCACATGAGATGTTCCAGTTCTATTGTCTCATGCAGGATTGAAGTTCCCTTTTGTCTTTTTGCCCGTGGGCTTCTAAACATCCTTCTGGTTCTAATCTAGTTGCTTCATTGACAGTAGAGCTAGTCATCCTTATCCTTTGCTTTTCCCAGTACCTAACTGAGTGACTTCCAATCTAGTGGGCTCAGCTTACAGCACTATCTCTTGTTTCAGTTTGGATTGTCTCCTTGTAGGGTTTTCAAGATAAGAAATGTTTAAAAAAGTAATTTACCTTTGCTTTCTTTTGCAGAGTACTAACAAAAGTTAGCTCTAGTGTCACTGCCATTGTGTGTGAAAGATCCTCTGCCAGTGTCACCTTCCTCCAGTGCTGCCACCCAGTGGCTAGCCTTCAAGAATTCATTTGCCCCATCACCACTGAAAACATTCATCTCTCTTTTGCTGATGGCACCATTAATGCATTTGACCTTTTTGCCTTGGGTGACTCTGTTAGGAGTCCAGACTTGTAACTTCCCTGACACATTCAAACCGGCTCCTCATGTTAGGATGTACAGCCAAGAAGGGGAATTACTGCATGATAATTATCACCTGCCTGTTTTCTTTCCTTCAGCAGCTTCTGCCAAGTATAATTTTAAAAGTTGTTCATTCTTATTTTCTATGCTGTTGTTGTGTGGCCATGTTTTTGAAGTATGTGAGATGTTTAAGAAGGCATTTAACATTGCTGCCACCCACCCACTAGGTTTCCATGGCCAAGTGAAAATTTGAACACTCATTACATGACTCCTAGCCCAGCAGTCAGCCCACTATACCATACTGGCTCTAATTGTTTTCTATAAGGCCTCCTTTTTAAGCCTGCTTTCTTGTTTTCACTACAAGTAAATAAAACATACTGTGAATTACATTTTATTTACAAATTATTTTTAAACTTGTTTCACATGATACCTTTCACTTTATCATTTCTACACTGAGCAGTGCATCGGCCTGATACAGATGTTTTCTTGAGTCCACCCCGGATTGCCATTGCCAGAGGTATTATTATACAATCCACCAAGCAGAAAGTTGATGGCTTCCAGGTTGCCCTTCTATAGCTGCTTGACTCACCCCCTTAGAAATGTAGAGCTGGAAGTCTTCTTTCTGACACCAAGAAGGTTCCCCTGATAACATAATCTTTGCCAGCAGATGAAGTGACAGAAGTGCCATTAACAGCAGCATATGCCTGAAAGCACACACAAGAATGCGGGGGGGGGGGGGGGGAGAAGGCCTCAGTCACAGGAAGAGAAAAAGGCAGAAAGTGAAAACACTAGTAATTAGTCTAACGCCTGAGCCATTGGGATGCCCCCTGGTAATTTATAGCATTAGGATGCTGTTGAAAATGAACTCTGGGTACAGATGGTACCTATCTGAGCCTGTTGTTCACTGAAGTGTGTAACCACATTTATCCACATTTAACCCGGGATTTGTGGAATCTCTTTGTATATCTGGATGTCAGGATAACTGCTGGGGATTTAACATGGATGGGCCAGGACCTAGTCTTGAAGGTTGAAAAAAATTATCTGCCAATTTCCCTTCAGTTCTCCATGCACACCCTAGAGGCTTCCGTCCCACATCCATGTGCAAGCAGTGTTGTGTGTATATTAGGTTGTCTTGTAGAAGTTCTTTCTATCCCTTAAGCAGCTTTCCCTTCTCATCCCATGTGGGCTCAGAGTGATGTGCAAGATCTGTGAGTACCGTACCTCCCCTCCTCTCCATAGTAATAGTAACTTTAGGATTACTCTCACCATAAACTTTTTAAAAAGCTCCTAGTGTGTCTACCATCAGTTTCCATGCACATTCTAGCCAATGTGCCAGCATGTTCATGGGACAGAAAGGGGTCTGTGGCACAACCCTTTTTTTGAAAGAAAAAACAACAACTACTACTCATGGCCTTTTATTGTTTATTAATGATAAATGTGTGCTATCAAGTCAAATCTGAATTATTAGGTGTCAGTAAACCTGGAAGAAACCTGGATTGTTTATGAGATGCCAGCCTTGAATAGTGCAAGACCATTATTTTGTCATTTCCTAATTATCTCTTGTTTGGGTACCAACCATGTTTCTGTGGTTAAAAAATATGAAAATAAGCAGATAGATTTTGCCATGAATCAAATTTGTGGTAGGGTGAATTATTTACCAGGCAAAGTTAAGAAGTAGACATTCTGAGGAGTAGAGGTTTTTTTTTTTTTCTTCTTATAACAGAGAGGTCTTTAACTACAATGTTATTCTGGCTCTGGGTTTACAAAAGGCTAGACAACAATGATTGACATAAGTGTGATGATTGAGCACTGTAACTCAATATGGTGATACCCTTGCCTGGAAGATCAAAAAGACAACTTTTTTATGGCTGTAAGCTAAGGTGAGGAGGATGAAATTTCCTATTTTGTATATTTTTGAAGTATCTGGAACAAGTTCCCAATGTTGCAGTCTTTGGGCAGCTCCTAGTGTCCCTGACCATTCTCAGACTTTGCTAGCATGTTACATTAGGTTTGGATACCGCTGGTCTAGATCTTCAGAAAAACAATATTCACTTGTTGGATTCATGAATGTGGGGGCTGGAAGACAGATGCCCATTGGGTTTAGTGGGATTAACTTACATTAATGAATATGCAAGTGATTTGGCTGCATACTGTATGCATTTTCATTTAGCTGAAATTGTACTAAGATAAACCACCATAGGGTTATACAGTATTTATTCAGTATCTGAAGGAAGCATGAGGCAAAATAACTGGACGCTGGTCAGGAGTGGGTAACTGCTAAAGAGTTTTGGATAATGAATTGTCCAGTGTCATATATGGGAATCTGGAGTTCAGTGAACTGCTGGCTTCTTCCAGCATTTAGTATTATGAAATGAGCCAGCTGTCTTGTAAAATCCTGTATTTTGTAGTCTCTGCCCCAGATTGTGTACAGATAGAAAGTAGAATGACTTAAGGGTAAAACTGCATCATGAGATATTGCACTAATGTAAGAGACCTGCACACATTCTTGACCTAAAGAGAATATACTTCCCTGCTTCCCCCACCCCTGCCAAATTAGCTGCATTGACTATTTTTTTAACAAGCTCAGGTTGCTGGCATGGAGAGAGTTAATTCAATGCGATTTGTTGTTGTGTTTACCCTGTGGCATAAACATTCTGAAATGTATGCTGGCCTTCGTTTGCATATTGATATGTATCCTGAAGGGACTCAGTTTGGAAAGTTTTTGTGCTTTTTTAGAAATCCATCTTCTCATGCAAGGGAGGAAATTATTCATAATTAAAAAGCAATAATAACATAGAATGATGGAACCCAGCTGTATCATACTCTCTGTGTATGTGTTGGGGGCGGAGTGAGGAAATACGGGAGAATCTATTTTTAATAGTTTCCACAGCAACAGAAGACTTTGCTTACAGTAAATTTTATCCTGAGGAGGCCATTCTGATTCTGCATTTGAGAAACATTGTGTGAGTAAAAAGGGGTGATGGTGGATGTCCCCACCTCTTTTTTTTTTCTTGTGACATATTGCAGGGTTCAAGAGATACTGCCAAATGAGACTGGGGCCATCTGATGCTGAAGCAGTTGCTGGCGCTTGTGAAATAGAGCTGCTAAAATATACCACCTGAAGCAAGGCAGCAGCTGCTGTGACATCTGCCTAGCTTTGTCTTGACCTCCTGGAATCACTTCTGTTCTGGGGCTAGGATGGAGCTTTGCAAGCAGTGGCTTGGCTGGACAGGAGGGATGAACCTCTACCAGGGATTAGCCTTGGATTCACCTTGCCCAGAAGCAAAAACAAAGGCCCTCAGCTGGTAGCATGTGAACCTCTTGGCCTTCCCGCCTTCTCCTCCCAATCTGATTCATCTCTATCCTCCTGTGCCCTGCTGAGATTAGCATCACATATGCCAAGTGCGTCAGAAGCCAGTCTCTTTCTCGGTTGTTTCACAGCTGGAGCAGCAGGTGGCTTTACCTTTGAGGAAGAAACTGAATAGGGGGGGTCAGTTCCAAAAGAGCACCTCACCATGCACTGGCCAGAGCTTGGGATCTCTGGCTCGGCAGACATTGACACCAAATTCCTGGGACTGATGGAATGGCAGCCCACGTGCCTTTATCATATCATATTCTCTTTTCATATCACAACATCATCACCACTGACCCCAGCACTCTCATTCGGTATGGCATGTAAGTCATATTAATTGCTTATCACTGGCCAAGATTTCTTGGTGGAAATGAAATTCTTCCACTTGAAGGGCTCTGCTTTTTGACTCAGTTGATTCTGAAAATCAAGTGAGAATGGCAAGGTCTTCTGCTCTTACTGCTTGCCCTCCTACAAAGTTGGAAGTTTTCCCCTTTGTGCTATGATCTTCTTGCATGGTGTTTCATGAAAGGAGGTGAGCTTGATAAAAAATATACAGAGAAATAACCTTTTTTTTTTTTTTTTTTTGAAATCTGCTAGTGGATTTGAATGTCCAGCTAGTTCCTTTAACTCCTTTGGAAAATCCATTGTTAATGGGTAGCAATGGTTGTGTTGGGTGTGATGGCACTCTCAGAGCTCTACCTCCCCTCAGAGCATGGAAGCAAGTTTCAATTGATTACATTTATAGGTACAAACCCAAATAAATTAATTGTGGGGTGTTTTTAAGAGTAAATACTTGCTGTTCTATTTCTCAAAAAGTACCGAAATGGTTTTTGTTTTAGTACTTAAAAGAAAAACCTAGCTAAATGCTTAATGGCACTGGTCTGTGGTAAAAAAAACATAGCAAAATAAAAATAAATGCACACACAGATGATAGGATTTAAAAATTGATTAACAAGAGATTGTGGTTAGAGATGGGGACGAATCCCCTTTTTGGTGATTTGTCCTGCTTCGTGATCCGTTAAAGTTCATGAAGCTCCTTCCCATGAACCGATGAAGCACAAATCGATTCATCAGTTCATCTCAGTTCAGCCAGAGGCTATCTTAAAAAATAAAATAAAAGATGACCCACCCCCACCCCCTACAGCCTGCCCCCTGTCCCCTTCCCCTACCTTGGCTGCCACAGTCTGCTCTGCCGCTGGTGCCAGCACCACCACCACCATCCATGGCAGCCTCTGCAGTCCCTATCCACTGCCACCCACTGTGGTGGCCTCCGTAGCCATGGCCTGTCGTAAAGAGGGTGGCTGCAGCTTCTTTTAGGGCAGAGAAACTGCAGCCACCATCTTTGCAAAGGGCAGCCTGGATTCCCTTAAGGAATGTTCTGTTGGCTTGTTTACCCTTCTTCTAGATTAGTTTATAGATCAATTGCAGAAAACTTTTTCTTGCCTCCTCTTGATAATTCTCCATGGCATGTAATCACTTTGGGAGGCAGGTAATTGCAGTGATTGCTTTACATGGGTTGGCACTGAAAAGAATTGAGACTAGGACTGGACCTTACAGAGGCCGAGGGAGGCCATTAGTTAATTAGTTGCCCTTTTGCTGAACCAAAAACATATTAACCTTTCTCACAATTGCATGTTATTAAAACTGAAGAGGCTGGCTGTAATGATGGGAGAAACAGGGAAACAAAAAACAACTAGGACTTTTGTTCATTCTCTGAGTCAGTGAGGCAGGGCACAGGCAGAAGACTGCTTTGGCATGGCAGATCCTTTTTGGGAGAAAATAATGGACGGAAGATTTAAGGGGCTGGCCTTATATTGTGATCTGAGTATGTGTGTGAAATCAAAAGAGTAGTTTGATTAGAAAGCAAATGCAGGACAATTTGTACAGCTGGAGCAACTGCAAAGAAGACCAATAGTAGATGGAAGGTGTTCAAGACAAACTTAAGAAGCATGGCAGGGGGAATGGGGAGGGGGGCACAGCCATAGGACTGTAGAGATGGAATTGGGTATAGAGCCCCGTTTAACTTGCTGGTGTGCTACTCTTCACTACTGCCTTCCTGCACCCGCTCTGCATAATCTGAACATAGCAGTAGCCGCCTGTGCCCATTCACTGTCCCATTGCCCCAGTGAGAGGCATGGGTGGCTGAGAATAGGAGAGCCCCTTCCTCCATGGCCTTGCCTGACTCTGGCCATGCAAATATTGAGGGCCGAGTATTCTTCCTGGCTTTAAAGCTGCCATAGGGCAGCTGAGGATGGTCTATGATAGACAGCTGGAGCCTCCTAGCTGCTCATGGGCTGTTGCACCTAAGCTCTACAGATATTCAACCTAGATTCTAGAATAAGAGACCAAAACCCAGAGGGTTTTTATCATGAGAAAGGTGGGAGCAGTGAATGAAGGTAAAGATTCCTTCCGCAAAGCTGTTCTGCTGTTGCAATAAGCAGTCATGATGATGCTCAAGTTTGAGTTTTGAGGCTTCAGTCAGCAGCTGTAACAAGCCTGAACTGGGTAACTCCATGGGCAACTGTAACTTTACCTAGAGCCTGAAGCACAGCCAAATAGCAGATATGACTACATCCAGAGAACCGAGGTTGCTTGGGAGGGAGGGAGTTTATGTATAAAAATCTCTGGGCAATCTCTTGTTTGGAGTGTAACATCTGTGTTGACCCAGCTAATTCCCTTGTCTTTCATTCTCATTCATCTCATGGGTTGCACTGAATCACTATGTCTGATAACTTCCCTCTTCCACCTCCAAATAGGCCTCCGTTTGTAATCTTATTTGTATTAAGCATATGAGTGTGCATGAGTCCATATTTATTTTGAGACTGTTTGCCTTTATTTCCATTTGACACAAAAGTGTCAAGGCAGGAAAATGGGAGTTCCCTGGTAAACATTTATTGTTTAAGATATGCAGTGTGATACTGCACATTGCTATCAGAATCAGTAACACATGTTTTGCATAACAATCTCTGTTTGTATGCATCAAATGGTTCTGCCAAATTTTGCACTTTGTTGCTGTAATTTATTTATCTTTTTAAAAGACTTCTGGTGAAATTTGCCAGTAGCAACGAATGGGTTGAATTCTGCATCTTTATGGGTCTGAATAATATTACAGAAATACCAGCAACACTTTTATAATTTGTTATGACATGCTATATCACTGCATGTTCATCCAGGAAGTTTAATATTTGGTGCGTTCACGCTCACAGCAGTGAGCATCCTGGGCTCATATTGTAATCCTTTTGTGCTCAGTCTTCTTCTTTCAGTCTCGTCTTCTTGTAATATTCAAGTTCTGTGCTAGGGAAACAATTTTACTATATAGTCGAAATGTACTTGGCATAGAATTCCATTCTAGATTAGAATTATAGGAGCTTCCAGTGACCCTAAACATCCATGATACTGCGTAAAGCTGCAAATGAAGTCATGTCCCCAAGTACTTCAGAGGTCTAGATGAAACTGAACAGTTTTAGGAAAACAGTGAATGCTTGAGAGAGTGCACATGATAAACAATTTTGTCAAGAAAACTTTTGATATGTGTACACAAATAGTGTACTTTGTGGAAGCATAGAGAGAGAATGAGAGATACTTGAGAGAACTCAGTGTTTTGTCCTTCTCTCAGGATGCAAAAAAGTCTGACAGGCAAATTTAATTAGAAAAATACTTTGTATTTAAACAGCTTAATTTTAGCATTGTTGTTGTTTAGTCAATAAGTCATATACTACTCTTCATGACCCCATGGACCAGAGCACGCCAGACCCTCCTGTCTTCCACTGCCTCCCAGAGTTCGGTCAAATTCATGTTGGTCGCTTCGATGACACTGTCCAACCATCTCATCCTCTGTCATCCCCTTCTCCTCTTGCCTTCACACTTTCCCAACAACAGGGTCTTTTTCAGGGAATCTTCTCTTCTCGTGAGATGGCCAAAGTATTGGAGCCTCAGTTTCCAGTGAGCACTCAGGATTGATTTCCTTCAGAATGGAGAGGATCAATCTCCTAGAAATCAAGGAGACTCTCAAGAGTCTTCTCCACAGCACCACAACTCAAAGGCATCAATTATTCGGTTATCAGCCTTCTTTATGGTCCAGCTCTCACTTACATACATAACTACTGGAAAAAACATAGCTTTGACTATGCGTACTTTTGTTGGCAAGGTGATGTCTCTGCTTTTTAAGATGCTGTCGAGGTTTGTCATCACTTTTCTCCCAAGAAGCAGGAGTCTTTTAATTTTGTGGCTGCTGTCACCATCTGCAGTGATCATGGAGCCCAGGAACGTAAAATCTATCACTGGCTCCACATCTTCCCCTTCTGTTTGCCAAGAGGTGATAGGACCAATGGCCATGATCTTAGTTTTTTTTATGTTGAGCTTTGATTTTTGTGCTCTCCTCTTTCATCCTCATTAAGAGGTTCTTTAATTCCTCCTCACTTTCTGCCATCAGAGTGGTATCATGTGCATATCGGAGGTTGTTGATATTTCTTCCGGCAATTTTAATTCTGGCTTGGGATTCATCCAGTCCAGGCTTTTGCACAATGTATTCTGCATATAAGTTAAATAAGCAGGGAGACAATACACAGCCTTGTCGTACTCCTTTCCCAATTTTGAACCACTCAATTTTGTTCCATATCCAGTTCTAACTGTTGCTTCCTGACCCACATATAGATTTCTCATGAGATAGATAAGGTGGTCAGGCACTCCCATTTCCTTAAGGACTTGCCATAGTTTGCTGTGATCCACACAGTCAAAGGCTTTTGCATAGTCAATGAAGCAGAAGTAGATGTTTTTCTGGAACTCTTGGTTAATTGGTTAATTTCAGTCTCTTCAGCATCAGTGGTTGGTGCATCAGCTTGGTTTACTGTGATGTTGAAAGATCTGCCTTGGATTCACTTTGAGATTATTCTATCATTTTTGAGATTGTATCCCAGTACAGCTTTTCCCACTCTTTTGTTAACTGTGAGGGCTACTCCATTTCTTCTACAGGATTCTTGCCCACAATAGTAGATATGATAATCGTCTGAATTGAATTCACCCATTCCCATCCGTTTCAGTTCACTGACGCCCAGGATGTCAATGTTTATTCTTGCCATCTCCTGTTGGACAACCTCCAGCTTCCCAAGGTTCATATATCTAACATTCCAGGTTCCTATGCAGTATTTTTCTTTGCAGCATTGGACTTTCCTTTCACTTCCAGGCATGTCTGCAGCTGAACGTTCTTTCGGCTTTGGCCCAACGACTTCATTAGCTCTGGAGCTACTTGTCCTTGTCCTCCACTCTTCCTCAGTAGCATGTTGGACGCCTTCTGACCTGAGGAGCTCATCTTCCAACATCATATCTTTTAGCCTTTTGTTTCTGTCCATGGAGTTTTCTTGGCAAAGATACTGGAGTGGCTTGCCAGTTCCTCCTCCAGATGGATCGCATTTAATCAGAACTCTCCACTATGACCTGTCCGTCTTGAGTGGCCCTGCACGGTGTAGCCCATAGCTTCTCTGAGTTACTCAAGCCTCTTCGCCACAACAAGGCAGCAATCTGTGAAGCATACAGCATGTATATAACATTTAATGACTGGTCACTTATGAACCCATTGTCAGCATGACTGCCCATAAGCAAGGTGCAGCAATGAATACTCTGCCTGAGCTTCTTTTATGCAGACTTCAGCCACTACAACCATGGACACCTGCCCGTGGCTCCTGCAGCCTCAAACTTTGCCAGTAAATCGGCTTCAGCTGTTTGGCTGACCCACATACAGTTGGTTCCTCAGGCTTTCCACAAGACTTTATTTACTTTATTTATCAATGAGAACAAAAATTTTGACAAATTTCCAATAGGGTGGGTCCAGTTCTGCACACGCACACCCCATTTCGGCAATACTTTGCCTTGGAATGGGAAAAGAAAGCTAACAATGGAATCCCACTACTGCTGTGTCACCTGAAGCTAGTTCTGCTTTAACATCTTATTCATTTAACAGGAAGCTCAAAGTGAGAATCATGACCTCTCCATGCAAACAAACTCTTAGTTCTAATTTTCTCTGTTTTCCTTGGCAATTGCACTTTTAAGGGAGGCAATGAATTAATTTGCACCTGCTCTTGAAAAAGAAAAAAAAAGCTGCTAGTAGCAGAGTACAAGCAGCAAGAGTCATTAATAATAAGGAGTTGCTCCTGCCGCATAGTTTGCCAGCGTTTGATTTCTCCCTGACAATGGAGATAAAAAAGACCAAGTGGAGTAGGGTGCTAAGCCCTTCCTGCCTTTTACCTCTGCGACCCCATTTTATGTTTTGTTTATCATACAGCCTTGATACGATAAGGCC
The DNA here is from genome assembly GCF_051106095.1 of Pogona vitticeps. Taxonomy (NCBI): domain Eukaryota; kingdom Metazoa; phylum Chordata; class Lepidosauria; order Squamata; family Agamidae; genus Pogona; species Pogona vitticeps. The sequence continues at coordinate 140,840,426 of NC_135784.1, read as the reverse complement.
TGGCTATCTTGCTGAGTAGTCCCCTGCTAGCCTAATACAACAGCTCTTCCTTGCCGTTCACTAGCTCCTCTAAAGGAGGTTGCAGGGATGGATGCGCTACCACATACCACAATTCGAAGTGAAATGTCCAGTATGTACTCCCAGCCTCCATGACTTCTGTACTACAGGATAATGGTTGTGGTTGTCATCATCATTGTCATCAGCTGCAAAGCCAGAAGGGATCCCATGAATCATCAAATGCAGCCCCTGTCAGGGAGTCCCAGTGGAGAACTGAACTCCCAACTCTGGCTCTGCCACCAGAGACCTAAGCCACAGAGCTATCCAGCATTATTGTAAGCCACCCAGAGACCTCTGGGTAGAGTGGGCGGCATATAAATTCAATAAATAAATAAATACATTTCTCTTCTTGATCACGAACCTCACAGGGAAGTCTTAGGGAAATTTCCATTTCTGAACCTAATTTTGTCTCTGAGGCTCCCTCTAAGGATGAAATGGGTCACTGCCCACTTTATATGCTCTTCAAACTCAAGGAGAAAGTAACCAACTCATCCACGGATTCACTATGATGAATCTCCCATAACCCCCTATAACAGCCTGGAGTGTGAAACATAAATTATAACCATATCCACAGATAGCAAGTCATATACAGTATGTAAAATATTATACAGGAATTAAGCATTTCTAAATAAGTAAAAAGTTTGGTAGAAGACATGATAGAATATTTTACTCACGTTACCCACGTACTAAGTACTAAAAGTGAAAATGTGTTTGTTTTTTAAAAAGAAGAGGGTCTAGATCTACCTTTTAAAACAGAACTGGAAACAACACAGCCATATGTAACCATCTGAGGTCATTTGTGTGGCCCTAGCCTCCTTTTTCCCCCTGTGTCAAACTGAGCCACTGAAGTTCAGTAGCAAATCATACTGCTAGAAATTGGTGACAAACTAGAAAAAGCTCTCAAAACAAGAAGGAATGCTTCCTTTAAAGAATGATTTGGTTTGTGTATTGCTTGCTATCAGTTTTGTTGGAAATCAGGAAAAGCATTCCTGGCTTTTTTTAATGCCTTTTTTTCTGGTTTGCCATCATATTTTGGCAGCAGGTCCCTGAAGGCAAAATTGTTCCAGCTGAACTAACCACAGAGCAAGAAGAAATAGTATTACAATTTTAAATGCCTCAGCAAATAAAGATCTTGGCTGGAAATGAAAAGACTGTAATGTTCGTGTTAGACATGGAGGTGGGGAGGATGCTCCAAAGTTGTGACACAACCACAAAAAGTCTCTCTGTAGATACAAAAGGAAAGCAGTGGGAAAGGGTCCTTCTGTAGAAGATCTCAATTCACAGGCAGGCTGGTATGGGAATAGGTTCTCTTTCAAAGGTGAAAGGCACAGTATATGTGCAAGGTTCTTAATAACCAGCTGGGAACAATTTCTAACAAGAGGGTGCAATTAAAGTCTAAAGGCTAGCAGGCAGACACTATCCAGAAATAAACATCAAATGATGATTGAACAGTACCTTTCATTTACTTTTCATTGTAGATTTTTTCTCTCTCACCAGCTCAGGCTATACTGTACTGAATACAACATCTCTCTACATGTTGTATTCCATGTTGCAAGTGTTCTGAAGTTGTTGGGAAAGGTTTGTTGAACTATAACTAGAATTTACTTGTGTCTTCTTCTGTTAATGATTCATTTCTTTGCCTCATCCCATCACTCTCTCCTAGACCTTATTTTAGATTCCCCTGCTGAGTCTGTTTGTGTGTTCCTAGCAGTGTTTTATCTCTCTCCCAGCCTGGGTGCTCTAAAGCAGTTACCCTTCCCACGTAGCTACAAAGTTGTGCTGTAATCCCCTACTGCTCCATAGCTCAAACACTCAGAGTAATTTTCCTTGTAACTTTTTTTCCTTCCTCTTTTGGCTTGATCAAGCATACCATTTTATTAGCATTGTGCTGAGCGTCATGCAGCGGTGGAAACACAGCATGCCTATAGCTGTGTTTTTTGATTGAGAAACCAACATGCTAGAGTCTTTATTTTGTACATTCGGTATTATTACTCCAGGTATTTTGAAGGCTTAGCACAAGATAAAATGGTATCACAACATACTTAGCCCCTACCTACATTGGGGTGTCCTGGGATTCTGAATAACAGAGTTTTTTGAAATGATTGTTCTGCTGCTTGCAAGGGACCTGCCAACAGCGAAGGTTTCTTCACATACAAGGCTCCCCTGCTCATGCGTCTCTGACCAGAGTCCAGATGGTGATGCCAATTAGTTTGCAATCCGAATCATAAGGGCCTTGGAATTTGTTTGTTTGTTTGTTTACTTATTCATTACATTTTTACCCCACCCATCTAGTGGCCAAGGCAGTACTGGGTAGCTTACAGCATAATGACATAGACACAGAATAAAATTCAATAATGGGCATCAGATTAAAATATCAAACAGGGAAATAAACCAGTTCAATACTAACTGTATATAAAAAGCAGCCAATATAAAAGATGATGGCCAAACAGAGGCAATTAACCTGAAAATAACAGAAAAACAATAATTGAAGGAGACAAAATTAAGGCTGTGGAAGGCCTGAGTGAACACAGGTCTGTCTTCAACTGTCTTCTAAAGTGCTGAGCAGGGAAGAGGCCTGTTGCCTGGATGCCTCACATTCCTTTCTAGCAGCACCACATGTTTGGGAACTGCAATTAATTGGAAAACCTCTTCACGTTTCAGAGACTTACAGCTTCTTGGCTTCAGAGAAAGTGGGGGGCTCTTTTTTTTTGGTTCGTGGTGCTGCACTAACCTTTCACAGGGATCCATTCTGTGCGGGAAAGCTGATGCCCTGGCAGAAGAGCAAGCTTCTCCTTGCAGTGTGGCAGATTGTATGCTGAATGGTAGAGAGCATGATCTAGGCCTGGGAAACCCTTTGAATCTTGAGGTGCTTGGGAGCTCATCTCTCAGAAGCCTCCAAGTCAGCATTGCTTATGGGTAAAGAAATTTCCTGCCTCTGACATGATTCTTTCTCCTCTTTTGGCAAGGCATGGGGAGGGGGTGGAATGAGAATATGCAGCAAAGGATGCTGCAGATCAATTCCTTTGAAATGGCAATTGCGCTTTTAGAGTAGTTGGCTGTTTTTGGCCCAGTTTTTACATGTGGGTGTCCTATGGGGCCCTTTTTGGTGCTTTCCCCCCTCAAATGAGATCCTCAATTCCATTTCAGCAATTGTGTCTTCTGGATGGATTCTGCATATCAGTTTTAATTGTTCAGCTCACCCTAAGCTCCCTGGTGGGAGGGCAGGTTATATGTATAATAAGTCGCCCAAATCTCTCATAGCCTGTAAGTGAATGTGGCCCTCCAGATTGTTTTTATTTTATTTTTCTCGTTTGATAGGAACTCCTGTAATCCTTCACCATCATCAGCTATGCAGTCAGGGCCCAATGAGAATTGTAGACCCAAACCATCTTGTGGCCCCAGTTGTCCACCCCAGCCTTCCTCTTCTAGTGTGGAAATAATTATGAGTGAGATTGCCTCTAGCATGGAGTGTGGAGAAAACTCTCTTGTTGTGAAGCTCTCTGAGGGAGCCCTCTAGTGGGGGAAATACCAACAAGCCTCAAGGTAACTGTACGAATAGCCTTCAAAATGCAACTGGCTTGCAATTTGAACTCTCAGGAATCCTGCAGCCAGAACAGAACAAAAAGGCTGTTTCCAACCTGGCGATCACAGCCGCACATTGAGCTTGTTTTGTGGATTTCTTGCAATTATATTCTGATGTCCTGTCATAGTTGTTGTTATGCACCTTCAGGTCAGTTCCAACTTATGGCAACCCTAACAAATAGTGAGCACCCAAAAGTCCTGTTGTCAGCAGCCTGACTCAGATCTTGCAAACACAAGACCGTGGCTTCCTTTATTCAATCATTCCATTCCATTATTGAGTCTTCCTCCCCTCACTCACCCCATCCTGTACGAAACACAACATGGCATACACAATTTCTTGCTAAGCCCAATTTTATGCTCACAAGAAGTATGTGAGTATGCTTCTGTCAAGGTCATCCAGTGAGTGAATTGCCACTTCATCTCTCAGTGGGAATTTGAACCCGGATTTCCCAAGTCATAACTGAAGAGTCTAATCCCGGTAGCCTTCAAACTATGGGTGTAAAATGAAAGGACATTGTGTATGTGTGTGAGAGGGAGGGAGGGAGAGCGAGAGTTCTTTGAAGGTCTATGCCCCATGCAGAAAAACTTCGACATGGAGAAACATGTCTGGATGCAAAAGGATAGGATTTGTCACCCGTACAGCTGGGTTTGGGGACAGTAAATAGAAATGAACTACAGTATTATGAGGGGCCAGACTGGGTGTCACTTTTTGGTTCTGTGGTGCCCTCTCTCTCCACCTAAAATTACATAATCAAATTAGCTCAGAACCACATTTTGTACACCCCTATGACATCTGACAAGGGTCAGAAGACCAGCAGTCGTAAGATCGAATCCATACAACAGAGTGAGCTCCCGTCGCTTTGTCCCAGCTCCTCGCCAACTTAGAAGTTTGAAAGCATGCAAATGTGAGTAGATAAATAGGTACCACCTTGGTGGGAAGGTAAAATGGCGTTCCCTAGTCATGCTGGCCATGTGACAGCGGAAACTGTCTTCAGACAAGTGCTGGCTCTACGGCTTGAAAACGGAATGAGCACCGCCCCCTAGAGTCGGACACGACTAGACTTGTAGTCTAAAAAAAGCAGTTTTGAATCTCTGTTCAAAATTTTGAAGAATTTTGAAAAAAGCAAATACATGCATACAAATATATATACATATGTATGCAAATAAAATGTCTATGTTTCTCTTTTTTATGCTACAATATATACTTGAGTATAAGTACCAGGATACAAAATACAAATTCTGTATAGAATTAGCAATAACACACATGTAGTCTTTTCCTAGAGGTTCCTTTTGTATCCTTGAAAAAGGAAGAGAAGCATTTATGCACAAGCCCTATTTAAGCATTCAGATTCTGGGTGTTAAAAACGCCCAGCGGTGAGGAGCGTGCTGGCCATTTCCATCAATTTGTAAACTGAAGGGAATTTTTTGCTTTGCTTTGCTTTGCTTAAAAGGAAAGAGAACTAGAGATTCTCTTTCAGAGCTGGATTTTGCAGATCTGAAGCTATACAGTGAACTTTTGCTTACAGAGGAGGCTCTAGACTCTCACCTATAGAAAGGCAGCTTCCAAGGATACAAGGTGGTGAAAACTGAGATGGAGGGCAACACAGGGTTGCCACAGTCCTCCTCCTAGCACATTTATTATTATGTGAAGGATTCAGACCCCTGAATACTGCTGCAATTAAAGGCAGCGGTGTGTGGATTTCCAACTCTGATGCCAGTGCCCAAGTTTAAAATGAAATCTGAGAAGCTGCATGGTGTGTTTTTTTTGAGGGGGGGGAGGCCGACTCTGCACAAAAAAGGAGAGAGGTGTTCCTCAACAGAGCCTCTCTTGTATTATTTGCCTCTGTGTCTCCAGGAACACACTTCTCTCATCTACCACACTTCAATTATGTAAAGACACTCTTGTCCTTTCTGACAATTTTAGTGCTGTGTGATTTTGGTCTCCTGCAAAATGCTCCTTCCATGCCACTGAACAGCATAATAAAGGGTATAGAAGCCAAGAGGTGTTCTAGGGGTGGGAAGAACAAGAAACGAGCATTATAATTTCCAAGAAGAGAAGGCCTAAGGAAAGATACGGAGATGGTTTCGTATAAATAGAATGTTTTAAAGCTTGCCTAGAAGGTGAAAAACAAATAATTTGGGAAATGAGGGTGGTGATAGAAATTGAGATATAAATTAGGACCCCAATTTGTATCATGATACAAATTTTGATACCTTTATTTTGGGCTTCCATTTGTCTTATCATAACCATGTGAACACTGGATGTGCCTAGCAAACCTTTAGTTGAAGAAAATTGCCCTACCATGGTAGGATAAATATGGGGGTAGTAAGTGTGTTGTTTTTGGGAATATCCTGATTATCTTCATGAACAGATGTGTTATTCCTACATACACTGTAATTCACAAAACCTTTTAGGTGGAAGCCCTGGCAAATGTATCCTGTTTGAGAGTGGGGGCTGTGTACTGGGATGCTTAAACCTACATTTTTGTTAATCTTGCCAAATTGCTGAAAGGGAGAACAATATGATTTGGAATTTAAGTATTTAAAATGGGACAACACAAGCATGTGGAATTGGCTAAACTCAGTAAAACCACTCCTTCCATGTGGTTCCCTTCAGAGAACCTTTTACTGGGATTAGACTGGATAGAGTCTGACATTAGATTGTGTGTGATGTTACAATCAACAATGTAAGGTGTGCATGTCTCCACTGGTGGGGGAGTATCATAGGGTTCTAAGAGGAGGATCCCATAGGAAGCTTGAGACAGCTATGAATAGTGTGCACAACTCTTTATTAGCATCCAGTGGAACAACTCACATTGTTTCCTCAAAACAAACCCAGTGCATCTGCCCTGCCCCCAAGCCTTTGAGAACTCACAGTGCAATCTGCAGGCAGTCTGAGTCACCCTCCCTCTCCAGTCCAGCTTCTTAAAGCCTGTAAGAAAGCTGGTGTCTCACAGGGTGAACCCAGGGATCCAAGATGTTGTCAGCCTGCTGTCAAAGGTATTGCAACTGCCTCTTTCATCTCTATCACTCCTTGTGAGTGGGGTATCCTCAGGGTATTGGCCAAATCACAGCAGCATGACGCATTTTCCAAGGCCAGTGGAATATGTCATGGAAGATTTCTCCTGTCTCTAGCCTGAGCTGGAGCCAGTCTTGGGCCTTGGACCACTCTTCCTCATTGTCCTCATTCTTTGCCACATCTCTCCCTGTTCCCATTTCTGGGATGCCTTCAGCTTCAGCCCTTTTATCCCATGGGTCCTGCCTACAACTTCCTCATTCAGGAGCACCTCATGGTTGGTAGACCACTTGATGGTGTTCCCTCTCCAGCAACTTGAGTCTGGCTCAGATGACTGACCTCAGTGGTGATGGGCAGACCCTCCCTTGATCCTTCTGCATATTGGTCAGGTCATTTGAAAGGGGTGAGCCTTCCCTGTCCATGGTCTATTAAGGGGTTGCCCATTTCTTGGTTAGTAAACCTGGGTGCCAATAATTCAGTGGCAGGACTCAAGGGTGCAACCCAGTAAGAGGCATGGATGCTAGCATGAGCACATGCTTTCCAATGCTCCACTACATTAGGTTGGAATGTAACTTTATACTACTGTGCCATATTAGCTCTTGGCAATCAGCTTCAGGGTTTAGAATATAAAAACTGAATCAGGTTTTGTTTTGTTGGTAATTTCTTTTTTTAAAAGAGAACAATTATGCAGGTACTAAACTATTTGTAAGTATATTTAATTAAACATTTTTAGCTTTCTATTGTGAGTTAAAATTCTATTCCCATATTCAGAAGGTGGGCAGGTGTCCTTGTTCAGACTGCTACTGTCACCTCAAATTTGAGTTCAAAGGACTGGGAACCCTTCACCAGATTTAGGTTCAAGAGAATGCAGAGCCTTCACCTGATTGACCAAAAGGCTAAGACTGGAATTAGAGCTGTCCCTCTCTGTGTGTTAGCCTGTAAACTAGACTTGCAAGTTGTTGGAAGAGATATAAAGAAAAATAATTTAATGAAACAGGTTGTTGCCAATTGGAAAGAATCATTTCAAGGTTAGTAAAATGTTGATACAGGTAACAAAAGAGCCTTGCATGAATGCTTTACCATACAGATTCTGTATTCTAACTCATACGTCTGACAAAGTGGACATGTTTCACGAAAGCTTACATTAAAGTAAGGTAATTAGTGTTTAAGGTACCACAGTGTCTCTTTTATGTTTCTTGTTGAAATGGTTTATATGAGGATCCAGAATGGAATAAAAGGAGAAAAAGGACTTTGCCATAGCTTGGAAGAAGCAGGACCTCAAAGCATTTTATGAGGCAACAAGGTTCTTGTATCTTACAACAATTGCCTCCATTTTGGAGCATGGGTTGCCAAGTGCTAGCCGGCTGTGCCGCAGCTAAGAGCTGGATGACAGTGATTACTTACTTATCCCTGCTACTTTTGTTCTGTCTCGGGCAAATCTTCCAGCCTTTAGAATCCTTACCATTTCCATGTTTGGGACATGTTTCCATGTTAGTAACAATTTAATACCAATCAGCATCAAAACAGCAGGTATATAAGTCAGCTCCACTAAAGCTAAGTAATTGTTCCACCCTTTAAGGAACCATAAGACTACTGTGTTTCCTTTAGCCAACAAATACACACCTGTCCCTATATGAGATGGTTAGACAATGTCATCGAAGCTACCAACATGAATTTGACACAACTCCGGGAGGCAGTGGAAGATAGAAGGGCCTGGCGTGCTCTGGTCCATGGGGTCACGAAGAGTTGGACACGACTAAACGACAACGACAAGACCTGCACATCCTTCTACATGTGAAGATTAAGTAAAGATGGTAGCCAGGTAGCTAGTTCATATCATCATGGGTACTTTCAGGGATTTGCTTCTCCATCACAGGAGCTGGGGGGGAGGGAAAGCAAGCAAGCAAGCAAGAGATGTAGATGTTTGTCATTCTCCCAATCAGTAGAGCTCCCTTCCAAGTTAATTTCATTGTTTTCCCAGCAGATGGCAGCAGTAGTATACACAGTAGAATATTCTGTTAATGGGCTAGAGAGTCTCTGGTGAATAGGCCACACAAGGTTCACCTGCAGTTGGCTGTGCAGTAGTGGAAGAGAGAAGAGAAGAGCAAGCCATGTCGGTAGAGCTGAAGTAGAGACAGCCATTTGTCAACAGTGTTTCTCACCTGGATGTATAGACTCTAGTGTTGGGAGGATTTGTTAAAATAGATTATCATATAGAAAACACTGATGTCCTTTTCTGTTCTTTGCTTTCTCAACAGCAAAACTAATCCCTTATTCATTCATAATATGGAATCTCTCCTTCTCCTGTGACAGGGCCCTACCTATGCTTTTGTAAGAGGAACCTGGCCTTGACATTTACTGGGGAAGGAGCCAGATCAGAGTTAATACACACAAATATATATAGGCACACACAAACATAGCCCATAATCAGTTCAGTTGTCAATAGTCAGCTTTTAAACTCTGATAATTTTTGCACTCTATTACAAATTTTGTTACCAACTACAGGTAAGAGTTCCATTAATACCAAGAGTGACCTCTAAGGATTTGATTTTTGCAAAGTACAGTGATGCCTTGCTTAGCGATGTTAATTGGTGCAGCAAAAATTGGCACTAACTGAAAACATCGCTAAGCGATTTTTGAAAGCCCATAGGAATGCATTGAAACCCCTTCAATGCGTTCCTATGGGCAAAAAACTTACCTTTAAGCGAAAATCCTCCATACGGCGGCCATTTTCGCTGCCTGGTATGCGAGGAATCCATCCCAAAACACAGCGGGCGGCCATGTTTTTTACCCGGCGCCCATTTTGGAACTGCCAATCAGCTGTTGGGAAAACATCGCTATGCGAAAATCGGTAAGCGAAACAGCTTACGGATCATTGCAAAGCAATTTTTCCCATTTAAAACATTGCAATGTGATCGTTTTTGTGATTGCAAAAACCAAATTGCGATGCGATTTCGTCATTAATCGGGGCGCTCGTTAAGCGAGGCACCACTGTATAGTCTTCCGTCATGTAGAGACAAAGGCAACTATTACAATAACCACTGCAAAGGAAGAGAGGAGGAAAACAAGAGATATCTGGCAAAAGATCTAAGAAATCAAAGGAACATTAAGGCCAAGATTCGGAATGCTGAAAGACCCACAGAGTAGCACACTAACTGACCAAGAGAAAATAAAGAGAAGGCGGAAGGTGCAAGTATCCTCTGGCTACTAAGTGCACCAAAGAGTTTGTGCTTCATAGACTACAGCAAAGCCATTGACCGTGTAGATCAGGAGAAACTATGGTTTGTTCTGAAAGAAATGGGTGTGCCTCACACTTGATTGTTCTGAAATGTGATCTGTACTGTGGACTAAAAGCTCCCATTAAGACAGAATATGGAGAGACAGTATGGTTTCCCATAGGCAAAGGTGTCAGTCAAGGGTGCATTTTATCCCCTTATCTTTCAATCTTTATGCAGAACATATCATACATAAAGCCAGACTAGATTCAGATGAAGAAGGGGTGAAAACTGGTGGCAGAAACATCATTAATTTAAGATATGCAGATGATATCATCTTACTGGCAGAAAGCATTACATTAGGCATCCTTCAGTCTCGAAAGATTTATGGTAACGTACTTGAAACCACTTTTAGTGAAAATGGAAGAAGAAAGTGCTAAAGCAGGAATGCAGTTGAACAGTAAGAAAACCAAAATCATGACTACAGAAGAACTGGACAACTTTAATGTTGACAATGGAAAAATTGAAATAAATATGCCTTAATTAAATCATCATCCAAATGGAGACTGCAGCCAAGAAATCAGAAGAACGAGACTTGACAGGGCAGCAACAAAGGAATTAGAAAAGATCATCAAGTGTAAGGATGTGTCACTAGAGACCAAGACCAAGATCATCCAGACTTTTCTATTCATGATCAACATGTACAAATGTGAAAGTTGGACATTAAAGAATGCTGACAGGGGAAAAATGATTCACTTGAAATTTGGCACTGGAGGAGAGCTTTGTGGATACCCTGGACAGTTAGAAAGATGAACAAGTGGTTCATAGATCAAATCAAGCCTGAACTATCTCTGAAGATTAAAATGTTGAAACTGAGACTGTCGTACAGTGGAGGACAGTTATAATCAGTTAGAGTTTTGGTTAGCCAGGAGTTAGGGATTTCAGTTAGTGATGATATAGGACAGTTAGTTAGGGAAAGAGTTAGGTAGTTGGAAGAATTGTTTTGGAAAGAAACCCTTGGAAAGAAACATATAAGAGAACAGTGAAAACTATAAGAAATAAATAAATTGTTTTAAAGTGATTGAAACTAAATACAAAGTAACCAGCATATTTACAAGTTAAATGAAGTTTAATGAATATCAAATACAATACCATCTATGATTTCCTTGAGTCTTAAATATGTTATATTTGACACGACTGATTCTGTGGTCCTAACTGGTAATTGAGGACGGATTTCTTCTGGTGGCAGTGGAAATAGAGACAAAGAAACTGTCATGCCCGAAGGCAAATCTGTTTGTTAGGGAGAACATATAGAGGAGCTGGGTGTGTGTGACACCCAGTCATTAGCTAAAACCTACCTTTAAATAAAAATACACACATTAAAACCTATTTGAAAATCTCAGGACAATATTTACAATTGGTAGAAGGCAGCTTTATATCATTCAGTCTTAATTAGCTTCCTAAAAAAATTAAAAGGATGGTGCCTGGTGAACCTCTGTAGGTAGTCTTTCCCAGAGAGAAGGGGCCACAACTGAAAAAGTGCTTTGTGCTGGCTTTTTTTGGCCTCTTTAGATGTTACAGTTCTTAACATCACGGGCTGTGAGGAGCATGCAGGATGAGTAGATATTTTGTGGTAAAGATGTTCCACCAGACATAGAGATCCAAAGCCATTAAGGGCTTTATAGGTTTTGGCCAGTACCGTAAATTGAGCATGATGTAGTCAACCTGTCCCTAGCTTTCATCCAGACAATCACTGTGGCCCCATTTTGGGGCATCCACATTCCAGCCAGGTGTCCTGTGTTGCTGGATGAGGATGAAGAGGATAATATGTGTGGAGCACCTTCCTTTTTGGATAGGGAAGTCACTGGGATCAAAGTGGAAGCAACATCTGGCCCCCTCTCCTTTCTTCCTTTCTCATCACAGCTGTGTGTTGGACTGCTCAGCATGCCAGTGCCACTAGAGGGTACTGCAGCTTAGCATAGCTGTGGAAGCTTTTGCCATAAATCAATGGCTTGCTCCAAGCTCCGTGTTGGTTTCCCCAGCAGGGAGTATGTGGCAGAGCTTCTGGTTTACGTAAATTACACGCACCCGGTTTTTAAATGTAGCTGCTGGCATAGCTGAGAGAGTGTAGACACCATTCTGGGCTTCGCGGCATTGTCTGAACTGAAGATCAATAGGAATTAAAACTCATTTCCAGTGCTTTAAAAGGCATTCGAAAACAGCAGCAGAGGCAGAAACAAAAAACAAAACACAACCAGAACAACAACAACCCCCCCCCCAAAAAAGCAATGCTTTCTCCTGCAGGGTTTGCAGCCTGAACGAACTCTGCAGTATTGAGCTAATGCCTGAGAACCAGCAAAGGAAATTGAGTGGAAACTGACAAGGGAACTGAAATGAAACTGACTTCTTTTTTTTTCTCCCCCATTGGCAGCTGAGAAAGAAAATACCGGCAATTGCCTTCCTTATTTATTGGGGTAATGAGGGTGTCCCTTAGGTGAGAATAGAGGGGGTATGTGGACTAGACAGAAATATAGAGAAATGCACCAAGGTTCTACAAGCATGGGCTCCGATTCTGCAAATCCTCAAGGGCTGACATTTACCAACTGTTTTGTCCTGTCGGCAGCTATTAAAAAAAAAAAAAAGAAAGATGGAAGAGTTTACAAAGTGGATTTTACACAGGAGGCTAAAAATTTCATGGATCAAGAGAGTGACCAACACAAATGTGCGAGTAAAGACCAAGGAGTTATAAAAAACATGTACATTTTATTTTATTTTTTTTAAAAAAAAGCTTGAATACTTTCTTCACATAATGAGAAATGAAAGTACAGATGGTTGTAGTTTATCCTTCCTGGTAAAAAAATAAAAGGGAGATGAAGTGCCGGAAGGAGAACTGGGGATTCCCAGTCATGCAATGATAGAATTGTATCTAAGCCTTACGTGTTCTATAAGGCTTAGACTGTGAGAAGAAAACAACCAGAACGGTACCCAGCCCTCCACTTATAATAGCTGAAAGCCTGAAGTAGGCTGTGGGTAGAGGCTTCCTTTGCATACTTAGAAACCCAGCTAAATATAGGGCCACAGGCACAGGACCTACAGAGGACTTGCACTCACAGGGGACCTTCATGGAGATGTTGGAAACTGTAAGAGTGAGGACAGCCCTGATTCTTCTCCCCACCCCACAGGGATTTCACTCTGTGTTTCACAGGCCTTTGGTCATTCTCTTGATCCAAGGCATTCCTTAGCACCCTGTGCAAAGTGCACATTTTTTTATAGACGCCAGTAGGAAATGAAACTTCTCCTGCTTGAGGAATAAAAAGGCCTTTACTACAGTTTCTTGGTGAGAGTTAGTCAGCACCACTGCCACTCTTGTATATATGCAGCACCATACCAAGGTATAAGCAAAGCAATGGGTTTAGACAAAACGAAAAGCAAAGTATTGAAGGCTGAAAGAGAGGGAGGTAAAAAGCAGGCTCTTGCGCAAACTGAGCAGCAAAAGAAGGGTGGAAGGAGGGAGTGGGAGCCCTCTCTTAAGCTCTTGTTCCTCTTTGTCTATCCGCTAAACTAAGCACGTTTGACTAGTTTAGGGAGTTCCAAAGCTCAGACTGTGTCGCCCTGCTGTGCTCCCATGTTATTGCTTCAGGATTAAAGTTTTTTTTTTTTATTCTTCTGCAGCCCAAAATGATGCTTAGCTATGGTTTGAATTGACCCATTGTCACTGTCAGTCAGAGTACTGTCATAGGGTTTTGAACTGAGGGATTGGGGTTCATGAGTCATAGACTCACCAACAGACATAATATTCACATTATTTTTCTAATTTCTGGTTAATGGGGTCACACCAAGACTTTCAGAGTAGGAAAAAAGCTGCTGCATGCCCAAGCTCATGGTGCATAGACCCAAGACCACCCATTAACACATGAGACAGAAATATAATAATAATACACTAATTACTAATGATTTTCTGCCTTTTCATGATAGCCCAAAGTTTCCACCAGAGACAGCAGCTATCTTGTACCTAATGGAAGGGCTGGCCCTACCAGTTTAAAAGGGTGTGCATGTTAAAAGGCTGCATACCAATGCAAATGGACATGTCCTCTTCAGCAACTGATGTTACCTCCTATCTGCCTGTTCAAAAATGCATCTTGGACATTCAGACCATTGCTCTGTCATTTATTAAGACCCATGCAATCTGCTGTGTTGCTACTATCATGCGTTCAAAGAGAATTCTCTCTCCTCAGCTTTTCAAGGGATGATGAGCTGGGAACAGCAATGCTTTGGTCACATCAAGCATCCCAAGAATTTCAGGAACAGCCATGATGACAGAGGGAGGACAACTGGCTAACTTATGGACATAAGAGATAATAGAATCTGGAGGAGGATCTCCATAATTTTGGCAATTTTCGAACTCACAAATTCTTCCAGATTTGCCTGAGGCAATCTTCAAACTTCAAATATGGCTGTAATAAACTGAATTTCTTCTCTCAGAAGACAAGAAAGTTGAATCCCAGGAGCAGTAGCAACACGCCTATCCTTGTAGTACTGGAAATGGAGGTGGGGTGAACCTGAAAATATACATTTTCTAGTTTCATCATGTTCTTTATCCTTTGAATTGAATCATAGAATAGAATCATAGAATAACTGAGTCAGAAGGGGCCTGTAAGGTCATTAAGTCCAACCCCTTGCTCAATACAGGAATACAAATCAAAATACAGTGGTGCCTCGCACAGCAAGGTTAATCCGTACCGGATTAACCCTCGCTGTGTGAAAGCATCGTTGAACGGGGCAGGAAAAGCCATTGGAATGCATTAAACCTGGTTTAATGCGTTCCATTTGGGCCGAATACTCACCGTTCAGCGATGCTTCCCTATGGCCGGCAGCCATTTTCGCGCCCTCCCCTCGAAAACGCTGCGCGTGGCCATTTTGGGGCTTCCGGCGGCCATTTTGTAGCCGCGGAACAGCTGATCGGCGGGTCGCAAAGCGAAGGTCGGTAAGCGAGCCGCTTACCGACCTTCGCTCTGCGATTTTTGCCCGTTGGAACTGTTGCTCTGCGATCGCATTAGCGATCAAAAAAACATCCCTGTAGAGCAAATTCATCGCTCTACGGGGCGCTCGTTGTGCGAGGCACCACTGTAGATCCAACAGATAGTTGTCCAGTTTTCTTTTGAATGTCTCCAGTGTTGAAGCACTCACCATCTACTGTGGCAGGTTAGGAGGTTCTTCCTGATATTCAGCTGAAATCTAGCTTCCTGTAGCTTGAGCCCATTATTACGTGTCCCTGCACTCTGGACTGATCTTGTCTCTCCTCTGTAATACCTTTCAGGTATTTGAAAAGAGCTATCATATCTTACCTCAGTCTTCTTTTCTCAAGGCTAAACATGCTTCTGTCTTTCACTCTTTCTTCATAGGGTTTTGTTTCTAGTCCTCCAACAATCCCTGTAGCCCTCCTCTGAATTTGCTCCAACTTCTTAAAGTGCAATGTCCAGAACTGGACAGAGTACTCCAGGTGAGACCTAACCAGTACTGAATAGAGGGCTATCTGATGCTTCCTCCCTTCCATCCTAAAACCAGCTATAAGTACTTAATCTTTCTTGGAAGCTCCTCTTTCTCATAAGACTTTGAGAAACAGATGAGTGCATTCTGAATATACTCAGAAGCTTTCATAATATGTTTCTTGATTTAGCATTGGCATTCCATGAAAGATTTGGGTTGGAACAGGTCGGTCTGTTTCTGCAGTGAAGTAACATGGAATCAGCAGGCAACTTGGAGGCAAGTGATGCTTTTTGCCATGGTTCAAACCAACTGCACACTTCCCTAAGCTACCCAGCTCTCTCCATTTTATATTCTGAGCATTTTATAGTTCATGGCTAGAGATTATGAGAAATGAGGGCAAGAACTAATACATTAAAGAAGACAGTACTGTTGGTAGAAGGTGATGCCATATTAAAATACTTTTTAAAATGTTTACAGCTCAGTGGGTTGAGATGTGTGGCTGTACCAAGAAGTAATAGTTCTGGGCTTCCTGCTGCGGACGTCTTCATTCCCAGCCTTTCTTTTCCCCCTAGTAACTGGTCTTGGAACAAGGCTTAGCATTTAGATGTCTCTCACCCTTTTCCCAGGGTACTCTGAGTTGTAGTTCTAGGGTCTCCTTTGTATACATATCCCAGTCACCTGGGGGTTCTGGTTCTTCTGAAGGATTCTGCCTCTACTTGGTAGCCTTCCTGGAGTTTCTCTAAGGCATCTCCCCCATCCCCCTCCTCTTCAGCCTCCTCCACTATCATGTCTGCAGAGCATTCTCTCATCTGCTGTGCTCGCTCTCTGTTTCCCTCCTTCTTCTGGTCTTCCTTTCCCACTTCCAGAGCCCACTTTATATCCTCTAGCTCCCAGGGGCCGGTTTGCACCTCCTCCTCTAGGGGGCATTCCCCTTCATCTGAGTCTTCTTCCATTGTCACCTCCCCAAGGATTTCAGTAGGGTTTCTACATTCCCAGTCCTCAAGCTCTCTCTCTCTCTCTCTTTCTCTCTCTCTCTCTCTCTCAACAGTAATAATAAAACTACAATTATTAATAATTCTGGATTTAATTGTTTGTTTACTTATAATAACAGGGGAGAGAGGGGGTGGAAAAGGGGGGTTCAGTGTTATCAAATATTAGGAAGAAATGCAAAAATTTGATAAAAAGAGCAGACACGAGGTTCTGGTTGCAGTTCCGCCGGAGAATGGTGGCGTCCCCCTCCCCACCCTGTGCCCTTGCTAGTAGCTATAGTGGAGGAATATGGTGGGGTGGGAAAAAAGATACATGTTCAGTGGGTTGTTAGGGGTAAAGCATTATATGTTTGGGTTATGTTGAGTTTAATTTTTAGTGTATTTTTGTTTGTTTGTTGAGGGGGGTTGCACACGGGGCCTGTTAGGAGGAGAGACTTTGAACTGAAATGGGCAAGAGAATAAGACTAGCCACTTTAAACGTGAAAGGCCTGGGATCAATAGTGAAAAGAAGAAGAATAGACGCATTACTGAAGAAAAATAAGGTGGACATTGCCTTTTTGCAAGAGGCTCATAAATCAGAAGATGGAGTCAACAAACTTAAGATGAATAATATAAACATTTATGGAAAAAAACTTTGGAACGTCTAAATCTAGAGGTGTGGCAATCATAATTTTTAAAAATTGTGAATTTACAGTGAAACAGATAGTAAAAGATTGTAATTGTAGCTTTATAATAATACAGGGTAAAATGGGTTTGGAAGAATATACTTTGGTTAATGTTTATGCACCTAATAATAAACAAGGATATTTTTATGACACGGTTATTAAAGAAATGGAGAAGGTAAAGAAGGGTTATGTTATTATGGCAGGGGATTTCAATATGGTTATGGATAAGATAAAGGATAAAACTTTTTATGATTGGAATGATGTTCTCCAAAGAAACACAGTATTGAGCAAGAAGGTAAAAATAATCACTTGAAGGATGGTATAATTACTGTATATCCAATTAGATAGTTGGACAATTGATTGTTTGAAGACTAATGGAAATGTAAAGAATGTACTAAGTGTGAACAAATTCTATCATCACATGAAGACATGCAGAAAGATGCTTTGAGGAAGGGAGTAGTAAGTAGAATTTATAATCTGATTTTGGAACAAGAGGAAAAAGAGACTGAAATAGAAGGTTTTATATCAATTTGGGAACATGATTTGAAGACAAAAATTAAAATAGAGGATTGGACAAAAATTTGGAAGAGTTTTAAGATTAATGTTGGTAAGAATAAAGGAAATTTTAAAAAAATCGTTTAAGGTGGTACATGACTTCAGTGAAATTGAACATATTAAATTCAGACTATTCTAAGGCCTGTTGGAAATGCGATGAAAAAATTGGCACGTATTATCATATGTGGTGGGAGTGTAAACTGATTCAGAAATTTTGGAAATTTTTATGGAAATATGTGATATATTTGGATAAGATATTGGATAAGATATTGAATTTAATTCTAAAATTGCTTTGCTGTCAATTTTTGATAAAATAGAACTTATTATTGCTCAAATGAATTGATTTCTAATTGTATGACAAGTGCTAGAATATTAATAGCTAGATTCTGGAAAGATAAAAATGATATTAAATTAGAAGATTGGTATACTAATTATGGGACATTGCATTAAATGATAAATTGACTACTGAAGATGAAAAGAGGGAAAATAAGTTTAAATAAAAGTTTTCATGCTATTTGGGGTAGTTTTATTGAATTTGTATTAGTGAAAGGAAAGGGGAAAGCCTCTAAGCAACAATCAATACAATTTTGGAAAGGAGGTTCGCAATAAAAGTATTGCTCCAAAGGGTCCTGTGGGTATGGAGGTACACTGTGTTTTAGATTGTATTAGTAAGTATTTTGTATTCTTGTATTTGTTTCGGAAATTTTAAAAAATAAAATTAAAAAAAAAAAACAAAGCATGTGAAACATTGGGCTGTAGGCCTACTTTATCCCCAGTTAAGAACGTGTGATCTTTTGATATCTAGTCTCCAAGCAAGCTCTAGCAAACATGGCCACAATGAGAAATGAGGGAAGAGGTCATCAAAAACACTTGTGAGCTTTTACAAGTGAAGTCAATAAGTAGGTCAGCAGCTAGAGAAAGACATTGCTCCCATATAAGAGTCAGAAACTGAATATAGCTTTTCACTTGTAGAAGAAGCAAGTCAATTAAGAATGCTAACCCAAGGTATTTTATTTGGTTGAGACAAAGGAGAAGACTCCCTTCTTTCATTCCATGCAGAGAAATTGACCAGGCTGGCTACGGGGCAGCATCCTCTGCTATCATCTTAGGGACATGGACCAAACCACTGCTGTTCTCATTCTGCTCTCCTCAGCCATCTGCAGACCCATACAGTACTGCTTAACGGTGGGCCAGAACGTCCAGCAAGACTTTCTGTCTCATAGCTACAGACTCCTGATGGATTTTGACCCCAACCTGTGGTGGAGCCCCACAATGACAGGGTTCTTCTGTTTTGTTTGCTTTAGAAGGATACGACCTCTTTCTTGCTTTTCCTTGCCAGACTAATGGCAGGTTCAGAGAGACCATTTCAGATTCTGGGGGAGTAGGGGATGTCTCTGTGTGATGAAAACGCTATTGAAAGTATTTTTGGATTTAGATGTGAAAAAAGAAAGAACCTCCAATTAATATCATTGAACATTTGTTGTGTTCACAGCAGCTTTGATACCTCATGAACTATACAGCATGTTAAGCAAAATGAAGTATGCTTTCAGCAAGAGTATCTGAAAAGATAAAAATGTGTCTGTACAGACACTTGTTTCTATTAAAATCTACTGCAATAGTCACCTTCCTGTGGATGGAACCAGAGTCTTGGCTAAGGGAAATGACACTTCTTGAGGTAAAATCCTATGTGGCTTGAACCAGGAGTGAGAGAAAAGGTGTTACTCCCTTGTATGCCCCGGGTGGTGCTTCTCCTCTGTTACCACAAGACTCATGCAAGAGGCAGCCAGAAATGCAGAGGCTGTGAGTGGTTTCATTCTGGGTCTGGAGCACAGAAGAGGTATATGCACCGTCACTCCCAGCTGTGTGTTGCCAGAAGCATGCAGGCCCTGCAAAAGTGAATGGTCTTTCACATCAACACGGCAATGTGAAAAGTGTCCCACTTGCTTTTAGGAAGCAACCTCCATGTGTTTTCTTTGCTTCTGCAGGACTCCCTGCTGCCTGAGCTACAAACACTGGTGCTATAGAATTTACCCCGTACTCTATTTGGGTCAGTTTTCTGCCTTTAACTGTGAACAGTGCCCAGCCTTAAAAAACAGGCTGTTGTACACAGATGTATTCTTATGAAGTTTTCTTATATGGTTGTTGACCTACTTCTAGAGTTGTTTGGTGGAATTATTAATTGGAATTTTACTAAGTGGTGTTTCGGTGAGAAGCATAATACATCCAAAACCTAACAATACAAAAAGCCAATGTAGAAAAAAGGAAGAGTTGGCATGCTGGAAGCTGAGTTTGGGAAGGGGGAGAATAAAACCAGTTAATATTGTCTATTGTCTGAAATCAAGGGGGGGGGGAAAGCTTCTTGAAAAACATGCCTCTTAAAAAGGGATTTGAAAGTAGGCTGTGCTGGCTTGTGTGTGAGAGAGATTATGCTATCAAGAAGGGCCAACATAGAACAAGCCACAAAAGCAAGAGAAGGGTGTAAAAAACTCTGAAATACAGTAAGTTTGTAGTATTCATCTCAAGCAGGAGAGTGGTTCCAAACAGAAAAAGGGATACTTTTCACTGGTGCAGGATAGTGAGCAACTCAGAGCATTTGATCCAAAATGAATAGATAAAAAAGATTAGCTTATGTACTAACTAACTCCTCTGCTTACAGATCACTCCCATGAATCAGATACATGTGCAGGTACACAGAGAGAGAGAGAGAGAAACCAGTATTTGCTTGTAACCTTAAGACAATCCAAGCAGGATGTTACTTTTGTCATGTTCAGCAGCAGTTTGATCTCGTTCACTTTCTTTTGGGAGGGGTGCAGTCTGCATGAAGAGTGGCTAGAGGGCTCTCTCAGCATTGGGCTTATTTTTAGCACAGTTTGGGGAGGGGGTTGTGGGGGAAACGGGAATTAAATGGTGTGGGCGAATCCTCATTCACAGCAGCAAACACATTTGTGAAGGAAAAAGGTAAAAGCTGCTGCTGCTGCTGCTCAGTGAACTGCTCTTTAAACAGGATACCCCGGACATATTCCAACATTGCAAGGTGTTTCCCACCCTACACTACCTTATACCCCTGTTTCCATCCCAGTATTCAAAACAGATGGTCTCATTTCAGTTTGGCTCTACTGGGTTTTAGCAGAGTTTGGAGACATTATTCTTTTGGATTATAATGCCCAGAATCCCACAGCAAGTGTGGTTTATGGACATGCTGGCTGAAGGGCTTCATGAGTTGTAGTTTAAAAAAAAATTAACATTATCAACCTCTGGGTTTTAAAAATAGAAAACCTGGTAAGCAGTAAGGATAAAAAACCCTATTAGATTCCCCCATTAAGAAACGCCATGGCACTGTTTTCTCTTGTTCTAATCCAGCTGGCAAGATGCACGGTACCACAATGAGGACTAGGATACAGGTCTTAACACACTTTTATTTAGAATGTTAGTGCTCTGTTACTGGTCAGCTTCACTAGGGCGGTCATTCTGAACATTTCCTCTAAGATGATCTTGCTTCTTGCAGAATGATTCATGCACTGAGACCTCACTCCTACCCCCTGCTCTAAGATTGGCTTGATTTCTGAGGCAGGCCTTTTTTCTGTCCTTTCACAGCATTTGGCAGTATTAATCCTGTTGGCCTTGGCAATTTTTGCAGGTGCTGAGAAGGCTTTTGTCAGAGACTGGCTGGTTGTCTGACAGGGGAAGTAATTTTCTGTGGCCAGAGCCCTAGGAAACAACCTGAAAGAAGCAGCCCTAAATCCTGTACCTGGGATTTCATGGTCGAACGAAGGTGCCAATACATCTTGGAACCACGAGTGGGGGCACAGAGCTAATAGGGAGAGGGTTTCTTCCACGGGGGTGCTTTTCTGTTCTACACACAAGCAGATGGGGTATGGCGTGATGATGCCCTTGCAGTGGTATACATTTGCTGCTCTGCCCCCTCTCAAGCTCTAAAGGGAAAAGCAGGATGGGAAGGGACCAGCAGTTGCCTCGCCTCGGGAAAGAGCAGCCAGCCACCGCCTTCATTGTTAGTCCGGACTTGTCAGCAGCATTGCAGGAGCATGGGATAAAGTGTTCTAGTGAAAGAGATAATTGAAAATCAAAAAAGACTTTGTTAATTTGATTAGACAGAGCCAGAGTTGAATTGTTCTTCATCAAAAGAGATTTAATTTTGACACACAATTAAATCCTTCTGCTGTACTGGTGCCCTGCTCCTTTCCCAGCAACGAAGCCTGACTCAGGTCTGCAGGAGTGGGGAGCTTTAAAGGATGGTGAAGGGGATTAAAGGGACGAAGAGGAGAAACGACGCAGTGGTGGGAGGGGGAGAGGGAGCCTTGTGTCTGGAGAAATCAGAGTTTTTTTTTAAAAGGGGGAAGAGTAGAAGATGTAATGGAGAGATCACTGCAAACGCACAAAGCCTCAATTCTCTCTTAGACACACACACACACACACCACACTCATCAAGGAGACACATAGAACTAATGTATCTTGAAGGCTCGAATCTCTTGATTAAGGAGACATTGGGCTTGGTGCAGCTGAGTTTCAGTGCTGTGATAGTTGATGGGGTGGTGTGGTTGGAGGGGGTGGATATTTTGGGAGGAGGGACAGTTCTGCTGGCTTCTTTTGAAGCTCTGGCACAAACAGATTTTGTATTTACCTGTTAAATGAGCCGGATTTGCATTAGTTAGCTACAATTTTGGAAGGGCCATTATTCCCATCCTTGTGGTCTCACAGGGTAGGTGGCTTCAGCCCAAACTACTATCTTTCATTTTCAAAGAAAACACAAAATGGTTATGAATAGAAAAAGAAGCAAAAGTATAACGCACTCTTGAGCAACTAGTGTGAGTAGGAGAAGTGATTTCTGACCTTTAGGCATTTGGCTGCTGCTTGGTGTTTGCTGTAAGCCTAGCTTGGAGGGGGGAGGCAAAATAAGAAATTGTTGCATGGAAGGTAATAAAACCTTGTTTCCCCCTTCTTCCATGACTGTAGTAGCAACACACTAAACAAGGTTTTCTTATTTTATTGATTGATTTAATTTGTATACCGCCCTTTTAGTGACGTGCACTATGCTGAGCAATTTGCAGAATAAGACATGCAACCCCCACCCCAACTCCATCCCCTTATATCAATATAATCAATATAGCGATACACCAATTTGAACACAATTAGTAAAAAATAAAAGACCTAAATTTAAAAATGAATATTAACAGCATTTAAGGATACGTTCCTAAAAGCTCCTTTGTATAATTCTGTCTTAACTATTTTGTCTTTCACCTCCAGCTTGTGTGATGAGATAGTCTGGAGACTCTGCAGAGCAAAGCAAATTAAATGGGTGTGCTTAAAACACTGATGAAAGGACTGTGTCTTATCTGCTTTTGCTGGTGTATCTCACGGGGTGTAAGTTGGAGAAGAAAAGGAGCGCTGCATTAGAGCTCAGTGGTTTTCCCTTAAGAGCTTAAATGGGTTGCAGTTCCAGTGTACATACTATTGCTGTCTCTCATACAACTTCTTATGAAGGCAACTTGATATGTTGTTACTGCTGCTTGTTGCCCATATCCTCATCATGTGTCTCTGTGTGTATCTCGGTGCCCTGTCATGCCCTTCTTTACTCTTCCAGAGATTTTGTCCATCCAACAGAGAGAATCCTTCCAAGATTTCACTGTATACTGAGTTGACTTGAGTGTAATCTTGTTGGATGGACATCTGTACTGAATGCAGTGATGGACTTGGTTGCCTACTAAGATATGAACTGGACTGTGCTGTGGGTTTTATATGAGCCCTTGGATACAGCTAACCTTAGTAGCACTATTCCTTCCTTGTCAACTTCACTACTATTCCCCTGCAAAACTCACACACTCACTATCTTATTACAAAGCTTCTTCATTGCACTACATGTTAGTTATCTTGTGTCTCCCTTACACTGTTCCCCCCCCTTTGTATGCATACACATTCACATTCACACACTCTTGTACATATACAGATGCACACCAGTTGCAACTTATTTATTTATTTATTTGATTTATATCCCGCCCGTCTGTCTTGCTTTTGTTTTTCCAGCCAGGCTGCACTTTGCTTACTCAGAGAAATGTTCTCATTGCTGGCAGAAGGGGAGAAGACTTGTGAAGCAGTTTCTGCTCCTGTACCTTTCAGGAGTACTTCCTAACATCATCCTTCTAGCAATCTCAATGGGGGGATGATGCAGCAGCCAGTTTTCCATACTCTTTTGTAACCCTATGAGTGCCTCTGAAGCAAACAACAACAATCAGTGGGAGAGTCTTTTTCTGGATATTTCTCTCAGCTTGAGCACCTGTGAAATTGCTGCCACCACAGAGGTCTCCTCTGAGGAAAGATCCCTTTCCTCCTTGACCGGATCCTCCTTGGACAGTACCTCTGTTAGCCCTTGTGGAGCACAAAGGAGTTGCCGTCTGATTCCCCTCAGATATCTGGCAAGCCAGGGAGAGGCTCTCTAGCCTAGGACATCAAAGGGGCCTCCAGAGCAATCCCCTATCTCCCAACTTGAGAACTGCTGTGACAGGGAACAGGACCTCATCTCCCTTATCCTGCAAGGAGTTTTAAATGGCTAAAAAGAGTTTGAATAAGGACTTACGTTCTTGCCTCCAACAAAATTCCTACTAATCACTTGAAAGACCCCTGTAACTGCAGGAAAGGTTTCTGGAAGTGGAGGGTGGTCTTCCCTTTCTCAGTGCAAACATGCTTTTAGGAACATATAGAGCAGTTAGTTCAGGCTACCACAGTCCCCAATCCCTGGCCATATGACTGAGGTTGATAGGAACTTCTGATTCATTCAGAACATATGGAGGGCACCAGTTGCTCTCTCTTGCTGCAAATTCTCGTCCCCCTCTCTATTTATGTTGCTCCTGCCAAGCACTTCTCCCATGAAAGACTGGGAAAGAGCCATTAAAGACATGTCCCCAAAGAGCAGGCCCTCTGCCACATTGTGTGACAACCAGCAGGTGCAAAGCCATAGTTGACCTTTGGTGCCGACCCTGCTGTGATTGTCCTTAGGCTGTGGCCTCAGAATGGAAAAGCTTCACCAGCTTTGCTCCTGGTAGTAAAGCATGGCACTAGGTGGGCTGACTGCTGCATGGGTCACTTCCACTCACCTGGTGGGATGGTCAGACGGAGCAGAAGGATGGCAGGATACTTCATCGAACTAGTGGCAATGGACATGCATCTCACCGCTAAATTTTGTTGTATATTCTTTGTATAGCATTAATGTTTATGGTACTTTACAAAGTACAAGCGGAGAGGATCCTGTCTTCAAGGTTTTTTTTAATGACCTAAATAGAGAGGAAAATACATATTTATGTTACTTATATGGTCTTGAATGTGGTTGCAGTTGCTCTACACAAGTTTTCCTGTTCTCTCCAAGATTCATTGTGCATTTTAGGAGCCAGAATTGATTCCATTGGGACAGCAAGGCAGAGTTGCAGAACTGGATCCACTTTGGGTTTACCTAACTGGTGATATATCCTGCAGAAGGCTTTGGCATGGGATGGGAAGCATCACAAGGGATGACCAAAAGGTACAATAGTTTAGTGTTCAGGATGTGAGTAGGACATATGAATTCCGATAAGCATACTATTAATTTGAAAAAGCCATAGAAGCACTGTGAAACTTTTAAAAGCAGGGCAAATGATTGTGTCAGACACAAGGTCTGTCCTATGGATGTTTATGCCACCCAAAAAGTGCTTTGGTACTATTGAATTTTTACTGTAAGAAATGAAGAGGGACGGCTGTTGCAACAGAGTAAGAACTCCTGGTTTGTCCCTTCCGACTGCTGCATCAAGCAGACAGGCTCACAGGAAGTGGGGCCAGGCAGTAGCACAGAAACTCCCTGCTGGTCAAGGCCCATCGCGAAGGGCAAAGGCTTGCTCGCCCCACCTGCGCCTTCCTTATGTCGCTCTGTTAGTCTCCATCTCTTGATCAGCAGCACTGCAGTCTCGCTGGCTCATCTGGGGCGAGATAATTGAGCAAACAGGCACAAGGCAGGGGACGTTGGGGCCAGTGTTAATTTAATTGAGTCAGTTTGTTCACCGCAGAATATTAACCTCTCGGGCAATAGCTTGAGAGAAAATTCTACTTCAGCGCTGGTTCAGTGCAGGGCTGCAAACCGACATGCCCCTGAAATTATTGGTGGAGGGACTGTGGGAACAATCCCTGCACACCCCTGCGTGGTGATCTGAGGATGCCGACGTGTTATTGCTGCAGCAGCCGGAGACAGATTCACCGGAGAGGGGATTGCAAATTAAAAAGCCCCAGTGGGACTAGCTGGGATGTGAGTGTGTCTTGCTGGCAGGAGAGAGAGGCAAAGGGAAGCAAATATCTCTTTGACTAGTGGAAAGCAGCTATGGGACCCACAGGTGTGCTACAGTGAACAGGGGGTTTGCTTTCCTCTCTCAGATTGTGGTGGCATCTGAGGAACGGCCTGTAGAAGAAGCCATTGTATCAATAGCCCTTCCCAAAGATTGTGATGGAAAATAGTAGCAATCTTGCACAGCGCAGCCTAGTTGGTAATACAGACCTTACTGCCAGTGCAGCTGAGCACTGGAGATAGCTGAGCTGTGCCAAGTTATAAGCAGAGAAACTTTGTTACAACTCAGAATTTGGAAATGGCATAAGAAGAAGGGAGTTAGGACTATGGCTTTCCAAATTACTCCTGGATGCTTGATTCAAAATACTGTATAGCAACAGCTATTCAAGAGGTCTCCCCTTAACAGATTGCCGCCTTGTCGTGGCAAAGGGGCTTGAGTAACTCAGAGAAGCCATGGGCTATGCCGTGTAGGGACACCCAAGATGGACAGGTCATAGTGGAGAGCTCTGATTAAATGCAATCTATCATGAGGAGGAACTGGCAAGCCACTCCAGTAACTTTGCCAAGAAAACTCCATGGACAGAAACAAAAGGCTAAAAGATATGATGTTGGAAGATGAGCCCCTCAAGTCAGAAGGCATCCAACATGCTACTGAGGAAGAGTGGAGGACAAGGACAAGTAGCTCCAGAGCTAATGAAGTGGTTGGGCCAAAGCCAAAAGGATGCTCAGCTGTGGATATGCCTGGAAGTGAAAGGAAAGTCCAATGCTGCAAAGAAAAATACTGCATAGGAACCTGGAATATGAGATCTATGAACCTTGGTAAGCTGGATGTGGTCAAACAGGAGATGGCAACAATAAACATTGACATCCTGGGCTTCAGTGAACTAAAATGGACGAGAATAAGTGAATTCTATTCAGATGATTATCGTATCTACTATTGTGGGCAAGAATCCCCGTAGAAGAAATGGAATAGCCCTCATAGTCAACAAAAGAGTGGGAAAAACTGTACTGGGATACAATCTAAAAATGATAGAATAATCTCAATATAAATCCAAGGCAGACCTTTCAACATCACAGTAATTGAAGTTTATGCACCAACCACCCATGCTGAAGAGGCTGAAATTGCCCAATTCTATAAAGACTTACAACACCTTCTAGAACTGACACCAAAGAAAGATGTTCTTCTCATTATAGGGAACTGGAATGTTAAAGTTGGGAGTCAAGCGATAAAAGGAACAACAGGTATGTTTGGCCTTGGAATTCAAAACGAAGCAGGGCAAAAGGCTAATAGACTTTTGTCAAGAGAACAAGCTGGTCATCACAAACACTCTTTCCAACAACACAAGAGGTGACTCCACACATGGAAATCACCAGATGGGCAATACCGAAATCCGATTGATTATGTTCTCTGCAGCCAAAGATGGAGAAGCTCTATATTGTCAGCAAAAACAAGACCGGGAGCTGATTGTGGTTCTGATCATCAGCTTCTTATAGCAAAACTCAAGCTGGAACTGAAGAGAGTAGGAAAAACCACTGGGCTAGTCGGGTATAATCTAAACCAAATCCCTTATGAATACACAGTGCAAGTGGAGAAGAGATTTAAGGAACTAGATTTGGTGGACAGAGTGCCTGAAGAACTTTGGATAGAGGCTCGTAACATTGTCCAGGAGGCAGCAACAAAAACCATCCCAAAGAAAAGGAAATGCAAGGAAGCAAAGTGGCTGTCCAACGAGCCTTACAAATAGCAGAGAAGAGAAGGGAAACAAAATGCAAGGGAGATAGGGAAAGTTACAGAAAACTGAATGCAGACTTCCAAAGAATAGCAAGGAGGGCCTTCTTAAATGAACAGTGCAAAGAAATAGAGGAAAATAATAGATAGGGAAAAACAAGATATCTGTTTAAGAAAAAGGAGATATTAAAGGAACATTTTGTGCAAAGATGGACGTGATAAAGGACAAAAATGGTAGGGACTTAACAGAAGCAGAAGACATCAAGAAGAGGAATTATATCAGAAAGATCTGGATGTCCCGGACAACCCAGACAATGTAGTTGCTGACCTTGAGCCAGACATCTTGGAGAGTGAAGTCAAGTGGGCCTTAGAAAGCATGGCTAACAACAAGGCCAGTGGAGGGGATGGCATTCCAGTTGAACTATTTGAAATCTTAAAAGATGACGCTGTTAAGGTGGTACACTCAATATGCCAGCAAGTTTGGAAAACTCAGCAGTGGCCAGAGTAATGGAAAAGATCAGTCTACATCCCAATCCCAAAGAAGGGCAGTGCCGAAGAATGCTCCAACTACCGAACAATTGCATTCATTTCACGCGCTAGCAAGGTTATGCTCAAAATCCTACAAGGTAGACTTGAGCAGTATGTGGACTGAGAACTCCCAGATGTACAAGCTGGATTTTGAAGGGGCAGAGGAACTGGAGACCAAATTGTTAACGTGTGTTGGATTATGGAGAAAACCAGAGAGTTCCAGAAAAACATCTACTTCTGTTTCATTGACTACGCAAAAGCCTTTGAATGTGTGGACCACAACAAACTATGACAAGTCTTTAAAGAAATGGGAGTGCCTGACCACCTTATCCATCTTCTGAGAAACCTATACATGGGACAGGAAGCAACAGTTAGAACTGGATATGGAACAACTGAGTGGTTCAAAATTGGGAAAGGAGTACAACAAGGCTGTATATTGTCTCCCTGCTTACTTAATTTATATGCAGAACACATCATGTGAAAGGCTAGACTGGATGAATCCCAAGCCGGAATTAAGATTGCTGGAAGAAATATCAACAACCTCCGATATGCAGATGATACCACTCTGATGACAGAAAGTGAGGAGGAATTAAAGAACCTCTTAATGAGGGTGAAAGAGGAGAGCACAAAAATTAAAGCTCAACATCAAAAAAACTAAAATCATGGCCACTGGCCCCATCACCTCCTGGCAAATAGATGGGGAAGATACAGAGGTAGTGAAAGATTTTACTTTCTTGGGCTCCATGATCACTGCAGATGGTGGCAGCAGCCACGAAATTAAAAGACGCCTGCTTCTTGGGAGGGAAGCGATGACAAACCTCGGCAGCATCTTAAACAGCAGAGACATCATCTTGCCAACAAAAGTCCGCATAGTCAAAGCGATGGTTTTTCCAGTAGCAATGTATGGAATTGAAAGCTGGACCATAAAGAAGGCTGACTGCTGAATAATAGACTGCAAGGAGAACAAACGTATCTGTTCTAAAGGAAATCAACCCTGAGTGCTCACTGGAAGGACAGATCCTGAAGTTGAGACTCCAATACTTTGGCCATATCATGAGAAGATAAATCTTCCTGGAAAAGACCCTGATGTTGGGAAAGTGTGAAGGCAAGAGGAGAAGGGGCAACAGAGGACGAGATGGTTGGACAGTGTCATCGAAGCTACCGACATGAATTTGACCCAACTCCTGGAGGCAGTGAAAGACAGGAGGGCCTGGCATGCTCTGGCCCATGGGGTCACGAAGAGTGGGATATGACTTAAGGACGAAACAACAAAAAATTCAAGAGGTCTAGTGAGAAGCACTCTTGCTTCAATCCATCATCAATTTACCTTCTTTCTGACTAGTGACCCAAAGACTAGTAGACCATGGCTGGAATAAAGTTATCTCAATGGGGATGGAATTATAACTCAATGCTGAAAGATCGCCTCTTTCTCATGGTAAAGGTACAAAACCTGAAAGTAAACCTGACTAAAGAGCATAGTTTTCTTTGTAGTCAAAGGCCTGTTTGTCTGTATGAGAAACCATTTGATGCTTAAGCAGCCATGCTGTCCTGTGAGTAGGGCAGAGGGGTGAGGCGCTGCCAGGCCATGAGAAAAGATAAGTGAAATACTGTTTAAGCTTCAGTTTCACTACAAGTTGAAAGATGATAGACAGCTGTTAGAGTATGACTGGAACAAGATGAAGGGAAAGGAGAGAGATTTATGTGTTTGTCCAGGGAGTATGAGATCTCTAAGAAACAGACAATATAGGAAGATTAGGCTATCTTGGTTTGGTCAGATTACATTGTGTAAAATCAAAGTTTTGCAAAGGTATAGTGGATGTTACCAGTGTCGATGAGGGAGGCAGAAATAAATGTCTTACAAACTATGATTCATACATTTTGTAACATGGACAGAGGAGCTAGGATAAATAAAAAAATTATGGTATCAGCCTCAAAAAGAGGGAGGATTGGGTCTTCCTAATATAAAATCTTATTATTTAACTAACCAATTAAGATTTATTCCTGATATATTTTCCCCAAATACGTTGATCTGGTTCAACTTAGAAACATAAGAATTAAAGGACAATATAGATAATGTTGTTTTAGGGGGGAAATAAGATATTTATAAAATAATTACAAAATCCCTTTTTGAAAAACATTTTGCAAATTTGGACTAAACACAGATGAATAATTCCCCAGTTAATTTTAACAGCGCTAGTTAAATTAGAGAAGTTACCAGAAAATTTGATAGGAATTTGTCAGGATTTACTGAAAAGGAAGCAGGTATATAGATTAAAACAGTGGTTGTGGAAAATGAGCTTTAAATTAAAAAATTAAGAAAATATTAGAAAGTGAGAAGATAACATGGATTAATGTGATTAAGTTTAGATGTTTGGGCAAAAGAATGGGACACACAAAATGCCAATTGCTGGGAGTTGGCAAAGTTTGAGGAAATTATAATTCAAATAGAAGGAAAAGGACAAGCTAATGAAAAGGATGGTGGGAAAAATTATAAGATGTTTTCTGGGATTGAAGAGCATCAAGAAGTTGATAAAATATTATGGCAAACAGATTTGGCTAAGGAAATATCTACTGACATATGGATTGGTATATGTGGGGGCGAAAGAATGTTTGTTTGTTTTTTTAAATTAAAATTCAAACATACAAAAACTAGCAATAGACACAGGAAAAGAATGTTTAAAACCTTGTCTGTGAGAATAAAAAAAAATATTATGAACTGATTTGGAGATGGTACATGAAACGTGTGAAATTAAATATTATGGGTTCTAAATACTCCAAAATAATATAGACAGGATGTAGGTACTCATTTTTATATGTGGTGGGAGTGTAAAGCAGTATCAAAATTTTGGAACTTAGTATTTGAAGAAATGGGGGGAAAATGGAAAAGTAACAGAGGTTTCCCCAAAAATTGCATTTTCCTAATGTGATTGTAGAAATAGAAGAAGTCAGTACAGTTTAGAAAACTGCAGTCCTTCTCAAAACATCCCAAATGACTGGCTTGCTTAAATGAATCTCATCGTTTTAGATGCTTCTTTTCCACCAGACAGGGAACTGACGATTGGAAGCTCCTTCATTTTGGGGAGCAAGGGCTGAGTGTGAAAGGCCACAGAAGCATAAGACCCTGCCACATCCACCTGCACTAAAGGGAAGACAACCTGTGCCCCTCAATCAGGGACGCATGCCTCAGGAGTTGAACTAACAAAAAGATCATGTCTTGATCATTTTGAGTCCCTAGGAGGCTCCCTGCAGCTTTAACAGCTGCGGAGCAGGGAGGGTGACTCCTGTGATAAGACTGCAAGGAATGTGTTCTCCCCAAGCCCTGTGACACCTTCAGGTGAACCTTTCCCGGTGCAATTACTCTGCCTCATTCATGCTATTCTATCCATCTGCATCTCCTTTCTTCTTTTACACACAGTCCATTAAAGCAGAACGGGGACCCGGTGTCTTCCGACTGAAAGCCACCTTGGCCTGCTATCAAAGGCAAGAGCATCAATTCTGGATGCAAGGAAAGGAGCAAGTAAACAAACCACCAGAGACCGAGGATTGAAGAGCTACTGTTCTGAATAACACCTTGATGTCTTAGACCTCCTAATCTTTGGCTGCTTAAAGCCACAGGTGCAGTCTCTGGGCCAATTAATAGTGGCAATTGTGATCCTGAAGTAATTCACTCCAGTCTTGCCAGGAAAGAATGAGGGCTGTGGCTCTATTGGAGGCAGGAAATGGAATCTCAATCAGAATTGCCACTCCTGTTGTGAAACCCATTTGTAAAAGAGACGACCCACTGTGACTGCTTACAGAAGACGGAATTCTGTGACATTGTCTCTGCTTTATTTAAAATCAAGTGTCTCAAATGGGAAGGTGGATCCTATTCTGTTTTTAGTAGGGTCCTCTGGCTGTTGCTGGTGGAGGAACTTGTCTCGCCTATCTTGATCTTTGTGCCCTGATTGATTGGACCTGAAGGCAGAGAATCAATCTTCCACATTTTCCAGTCCTCAGCCACTGGGTGTCTCTGTCCCTTTCTTCCAGTCATCCCTGTACCACCATTAAAAGGACAGTGAGGAAAGTTTTCTGTTTTCCATGAATAATTCTCTGAGGTTGAACCATTTTTTTCTCCTTTCAAAAATTTAAAATATGTGTCCGGGTCCAGAAGGTAACTCTCTCTTTCATCTTTCTTCTTTAAACAAAAGGGAGGGAGGGACGTTTCGACACTTTGCATTATGGTGAAAAGTCTCTGAATCTTGGGTACCGTCACTAGAGCAGATCTTGTTGTAATCATAGACACAATTATTAGGGCCAATAATGATGACAGTGCAGAAGAATGTTTTATTTTGAAGAGACAGGGAACATATCTAACCAAATATTCTGGTTAGACCCAAACTAGATGATAGGCTTATGATTTTGTGGTGTAATTATCTCTCCCAGGCTTGAAAATAAATAGCTATGGGGATCTCTTGTCCACGTTGAGACTGTGGTGTACAATGGTTGTTTGTTATATATATATAACATATATATATAACCTCTATATACTTGGATCATGCCCCCAATCCTCCTTACATCTCAAACCTTATACCAAAAGGTGTCCTTGCAACAAACAGCAACAGAAACTCCCTCTCTTTTGGGGGGGGGGGTGACCCTCACTGCACAGAGTGGGGTTTGCAACTTGGGGATACATCTGGACCCGGCGCTTACCATGGAAACCCAGGTGGCGTCCGTGGCCAGCTCCACCTATTTCCACCTTTGGCGGATCGCCCAGCTGCGACCCTACCTTGATGGGGGGTTCCTCACCACTCTCTTCCACGCGCTCGTAATCTCGAGATTAGACCACTGCAATGCGCTCTACGTGGGGCTACCTTTGAGATTGATGCGGAAGCTTCAAATGGTGCAGAATGCGGCGGCCAGATCCTTAGTGGGGTGAGAAAATACCAGCATATCTCTCCCACTCTGGCTGCCTTACATTGGCTGCCCGTTCATTTCCGCATTGACTTCAAAGTGTTAATGATGACGTAGAAAGCCCTAAACGGTTTGGGACCTCGATATTTGGCAGATCACCTTCTCCCACCTAGATCTACCCGAATTACTCGGCATAGCCAGCAGGGACGGTTGAGGGTCCTAACACCGAGAGCGGCCCGGAAAGAAAGAACTAGAAACCGGGCCTTCTCAGCAATGGCCCCTCGACTATGGAACAAACAGTCTTCCAACAGAGATCCGCCTGGTGCCCTCGCTGGGTGTTTTTAAGAAACATTTAAAGACTTGGCTCTTTAGGCAGACCTTCCCTTCTGTCAATTCTGTCAGCCCTTGAATTCTATCTTTTTGTTCTGTCATTCCCCATCTTGAACATACCATATTATTGATTTAATTGTTTAATGATTATGCTATTTTATTGCATTTTATAATATTTTATGATATTTGCAAGCCGCCCCGAGTAGACGTTGTCTGGGGGGGGCGGGGTAAAAATCTAATAAATAAATAAATAAATAAATAAATAAATAAATAAATAAATAAATAAATAAATAAATAAAAATAAAAAATATAGGACAAGAGCATTTCAGGAAAGGGGATTTTCATAGCAGAGTGACTGAGCAAGGATGAAAGGATCCAGCCCTTCTTTCTGCACCTACCAGTCCCAGCCGTGGCTGCTATTTCTTTTCTGTTTTGTAATGCAAAGCAGGACAGATGGATCATGGGGTAAATGCAAAATAGGGAGGAAGCCAGCAAGCAGATAGAAAGTTATTATTGGTGTTTGGGTGTCTGGGGTTCTTTTTCCCAGAGGGGCACAAAGCCCTAGAGCTGGTACTAGTACAGATTTAGAAGCAGCTTCCCCCTGTTTGTGTGCAGCAATCCTGATGTGCTTCCCACTTTGTTTACTTAGACCATGTTGGCGTGTTGCCTTATTTGTTCCCTTCTAATTGAGCAAATGTGCTGTATGCGTGGAAGCTTAGGCCAGCATCGACTTTATTAGGAGAAAGCATCAATAAAAAGGCTGCACGTTAGGAGACTCCCGTCAGATGAGAGGAGTTTTAAAAGTTACACTTTATCCATTATATTTTGATTTCTTTTGCTTTGGAGATGCTGACTTTGATAGATTATGATGCTGCAGCAGCAGCAGAACAATATAGTAATATGCCATGGTAGCCAATGTTCGGAGTGAAGTTTTACTTTATGCCCTTTATGCATACTTTTTCCCCCCTTGGTTTGGCTTATTATGAGAATCAGACTGAATTGTTGACTAAAAATCTTTTCTGCAGTAAATGGCTAATCCTGGTTAAATTTGCATGTTGACTGCACACTGTCCCATTGATGATGAGATGCGCCTTTGATCCAGATTCGATCTTTTGGTTGTGCTGATTAGCTAATATTGCAGATGTATTAATTGATAGGCTGATGTTACAACAGAGGCTGTGTTCCTGAAAGCTGTATTCTGTTACCATGTTATACAGCAGAATGAAGTGACTTCAGTAGTACCGTGTGATGGATAGCTGTGACTGCAGGTTATCGGGACTGTATCTGACATGGTGTTCACATCGCTCATAATGCACCTGGGCTTCTGCTCCTTCCATCATTGCTTTGTGTGACTGTTGCTTCCAGTTTCATTGCGGAGTTGCCTTCTCACATAGCCTTTTTGATAACCTATGTCCAGACGAGCTCCAAGTTCCCCAGACGGGAACAAGTGAGATTCATTTCCAGTCAGGGATCTGATCCAAGTCATTTCAGAGCCCACACCAGCTCTTGGGGGAGCTGCCCCAGACTCAGCACCTTTCTGAGTGCATGAGAGGAATGGAAATAGAAAAATATCTTCCCTGGGAGCGAAATGTTCTAAAGCTAACAATCCTATCCCTGTTCTTTATCTTGGACTTGCAGCAATACTGCAAGCCAGTAGATGATAGCTTTGCTGAGGACAAACTAGGTAAAAGAATGTGGAACTACAATTGAAATACAAACCCTTGGGAGGTTTTAAATAACTTTATTTATTTTAAATAAAGGAATAAATTAGGTAAGCCCCCTTCTCTTTTATCTTTCTGCCAATAGCTGAAGACCCGCCTCTTCAGGCAGCTTTTAATAACCATAACCAAGTCCCTGCATGATGGTTTTTCACTAAGTAAATTTCCTTTTAAAGTTTTCAGTGTTTTTATTTGCTTAATGTACTTTTAATTGCTATTATAGTTGAATTGTTTTGAATGTGTAATTTACTGTGTTTTTAGTTTACTTTTTTAAACACTGAGCAGCCTTGATTCCCTTACCCAGGAAAAAGATGGCCTATAAATTAGATGAATAAATAATTAAACCCACTTTTACTGCTACTGCTACTGTTGGAAGTAAATGCAAAGTTCTCCTCCTCCTCTTAGTATGCCAAGTTCTTTTATCAGTCTCAGAGTTAATTCAGGTCCTCTTTGACCACCCTGGCTTTTGGAATATAAACTGTGGAATTTGTAGTTCTTGACTTTATACTTGTTTGGATAGATGGTCTGTGCCCTTATGTTTACTCTCAGTTTCTTCTGTCTTCCCCTCCTCCTCATCCCTGTTTCCTTGTTGATCAGAAGCTTGTCTCTGCTTTGATTTACTTTGTGCTCTAAGAAATGCACACATGTACACGTCAGATAGATAGATAGATAGATAGATAGATAGATAGATAGATAGATAGATAGATAGATAGATAGATAGATAGATAGATAGATAGATAGATAGATAGATTCATTCATTCATTCATTCATTCATTCATTCATTCATTCATTCATTCATTCATTCATTAATAAGGCCTTTAAAAAGCTACTCTCTCTTCCGGGGCATCCAAAGCACCAAGGGAAGTGGGGCA
This sequence comes from Pogona vitticeps, assembly GCF_051106095.1. Taxonomy (NCBI): domain Eukaryota; kingdom Metazoa; phylum Chordata; class Lepidosauria; order Squamata; family Agamidae; genus Pogona; species Pogona vitticeps. The sequence continues at coordinate 140,804,476 of NC_135784.1, read as the reverse complement.
GCATGGCTGGGGATGTGAGCACACTGATGAAGCCCAGTCACCAAGAAGGATGGAAACCTACCTCACATATACCTTGATGACCAGGGTCAGTAAATAACATACAAACAGATATAAATAGTACAGTGGTGCCTCGTAGACGATGATAATCTGTTCCACTGAAATCGCTGTTTAGCGAAATCTTGTGAAGCTTGGGTCCCGAAAACACCTATTTTGCGAGCGCAGAGGAAGCTGTAAAAATAGTCATCTAGCGAAAATCGGTTTGCGAAGCAGGGACCAAACATTGTCCAGCAAAATTCCCCCATAGGAATCACTGTTTTACGAATCGCTATAGCGATCGCAAAAAGTCAATGTCTAGCGAAAAAACTGTCATGCGGGGTAACTGTCTAGCGAGGCACCACTGTACTGTAATTTTGAGTTGTGAGAACTAAACTCTCTGTCTTCCTTCCTACTTTTCTGCATTTTTCAAACATGCCAGTGGTGACCTGTATGAAATCCAGCCCAAGGAGTTTTTGTTTGCTTTGCCGTTGTGCTGCTGCCACGCATAGTCAGAAGGCTCTCCTTGAGCAGCAAGGCAGCTCCATTTGTCTCTTCCTCTGAGTGGTTTCCATCAGTGACAGTGAGCAAATGAAATTGAGTGTACATTAACAATGTCATTAAAACAAAGTGCCCCTTCAACACTTATAAGCTTGATATTTTAATAAAATCACTTGTGTTAGGTATAAATTCTGGGTCTTTCCTTCTTTTATCCTCATGCAGCAATCAGGGAGAGATGTTTGTATTGTCACTTAATTGGACAATGGGTGTTAAATGCAAGCAGGCTTCTCTTTCTCAAAGGCTTTCCCAACTTGCTAATCCCACGTGAGTTTGGACTACAAGTCCCATCATCATCACTAGGGTGAGGATTTCTGTGACATTTCACATTTTCTCTGCAACTTACATTTGACCCCAATCAGCAAGTTCAAGTGGCTTCTCTCACCAGATTACACATAAACATGTTCAAATCCACCCATAAGCTCAAATATAGGTTGCAGAAAAATATATGACATGTCTAGAAATGCTTCCCCTAATAATCACAATATCTTCATTTTGCAGTAGCGAAAGCTATAGCCCAACATGTATGGAAGGTGCATGTTAAATAAATAAATAAATAATATCAAGTGGGAGAAAGTTGCTATAAGAAGTTCGTACGTATTACTTTATAATCACTGAGTCCAGATGGTATCCATCTGAGAATTCTTATATGACTCAAATGTTAAATTGCTGATCTCATCACTAAAATATTTAACATGCCCCTGTACCAGGAGACTAACCAATGTAACACTAGTTTTTATGAAGAGATCCAGGGGAGATCCTGAAATTGCAGACTAGTTAATGTTTGTTGTATATAAATTGGTGGAAAATGTTATTACAGAAAAATTGTCAAGCATATAGTAGGGGGACTTTTTTTCTGCTAAGAAATGCTGTAGTTTCCGCAAAGTTAATTCCTGCTTCGCTACCCTTTTAAAGTTATTTGAAAGTCCCTGTACAAGAGCAGAAGCAAACTGGTAGACACAGGGCAAAATCCTGTTGCACAAAGCTACACTGGACCTGATACTAGAAATAATTTATTCAAACATATTGGAAACTTCCTATTCCCCCATTTTCCAGTTCTGAGGCTCTATAGGGCTCTTTTTTGCCCTGGGGATGCCTTTGGGAGCCTTGAGATGGAGGAGGGATTTAACAGTCACCAGGCTGCTGCTATACAGAATGTATACAGATAAACAGATAACATCTGTGGAGATTGCTTAATTTATGGCAATTAACCTCTGAAAGTTACACTGTTTTCATAACTGTTCAATAAGTTGTTTCATCCACTGTTTACTTTGACTTCCAAAAGCACGTGGTTGGTTGGTTGGTTGGTTGGTTGGTTGGTTGGTTGGTTGGTTGGTTGGTTGGTTGGTTGGTTGGTTGGTTGGTTGGTTGGTTGGTTGGTTGGTTGGTTGGTTGGTTGGTTGGTTTTTTTGGGGGGGTGCACGTGTGTATTAAAATTCCTCACCAAAGACTCTTCAGTAAATTTAGCAGTCATGGAACAAGAGGAGAACTGTTACACATGAACAACTGGTAAAAGAACAAGGAGCAGAGAGATGGAGTTGAGTTCTGGCAATAGAGGAATGGGAACAGGGGGTTCCTTCGGGGATCTGTATTGAGACCAGTGCTTTTAGACTTTTTCATAAGTGAATTGGAAGTAGGGGGTGAGTAGGAAAGTGGCTGAGTGTGACGATGGCATGTGATTATTTATGGTGATGAGAATAAAACCTAATTGTGAATGGCTACAAAAGGCTCTTTCAAAACTGCGAAAATGCACTTCCAGAGGTAGTCACATTATGGATTGGTATAAAGGCAGCATGATGCTGGCAGTTTCATCGTAACTAGAGATGAGCATGATCCTTGGTTCAGCGGCTTGTGCTAGTTCATACGAATGGCACTACAGGTGCCATGCGTTCCTTTCCTGCACCTCCCCAGCTGGATCCCCCACTCACCAGCCACCACATGATCCTCTCCGCCTCCTCTTTGGCTCTTTGATCATTTCCCGGCAGGAGCACGGGCTTCCTTGACCCTCCTTCTTGGCTGATCACCCATTCAGAGAAGGAGGCAGGAGAGGCAAAAGTGTGCTCCTACTGGGGACTGGTTGAACAGCCAAAGTAGAGGAGGGGAGGAGTGTGCACATACTAACCAGCATGAACCTCCGAACTGAGGTTCATGCCCATCTCTACATAGCCATTTTTTGTTCATTGTTCTAATGGTGTTCAACATGGAAATGGCGGTATCAGCTGCACAGAAAACAACACGAAGCTGTCCACCATAATTCCAAAATCTCTTTCTTGGTCTGCCATGACCACATCAAACTCTGTTAGTTTATGAGTGAACAAGGGATCTTCGGCCCAATAGCCATCACTTTGTGTTTGTTCTCATTGAACCTCAGTTGCCATGTTAATGCCCAACTCCTCTTTCTGAGATATCTTTTTTGAATTCTTTGCAGTTTATTTTGTTCCAACTGCTAGAGGTTCTAGAATTCTAAAGTGATCCTGAACTATTTAGATCCAGGATCATACTAGAATTATAGAGCCTTTACAGGGGCTAAACTTGATAATCCACAGCTCTTCAGTTTTTTTATTATTATTATTATTATTATTATTATTATTATTATTATTATTATTATTATTATTATTATTATTATTATTATTATTATTATTATTATTATTATTATTATTGTCGTCGTCGTCGTCGTCGGTGTCGTCGTTGTTAAGCCTTCACTCCAGAAAATGTATGAAGCAGCTGGAAAGTCACCAGTCCCAGCAGAGATGCTTACGGACTTGCTCAGCCCTTTGACATTGTCCATCACAAGAACTGACCATTTACTGCTACTCTGATTTCTGTTCTTTAAGCAGGGTAATATAGGATGGATATTAAACCTTGGAAGACAAGAACAAAATTCAAAAAGATGATAGGCTCTAGCACTCAGCTGAAAAACGACAGAATGAAATTTAACAGGGGCAAGTGCAATGTTCTGCACCCGGGGGGGGGAAACCAAATGCACAGTCACAATGCGGGGGGGGGGGGATACTTGGCTCAGTAATACTGCGAGTGAGAAGGATTCTGAAATTGTACGTAGATGACAAGCTGAATATGAGCCAGCAGTGCGATGTGGTTGCAAAAAAAAAAAAAAAGGCAAATGCTATTTTAGGCTGCATTGAGAAGTACAGTCTCAAAATCCCATGAAGTACTAGTTTGCCTCTATTTGGCACTCGGTAGGCTTCATCTTGAGCAGTTCTGGATACTGCACCTAGAGAAGGATGCCAGCAAACTGAAGCAAGTTTTGATGAGGGCAACAATGATGATCGGGGGCTGGAAACCAAGCCCTATGAGGAAAAACTGAAATAACTGGGCATGTTTAGCCTTGAGAAAATAAGACTGAGGGGAGCTATGATAAGACTTGAAAAGTACTGTAGTCATACAGAGGAGGGGCAGGATCTGTTCTCAGTCATCTCAGAGTGCAGGACATGTAATGGGCTCAAGCTACAGGAGGTGAGGTTTTGGCTGAGTAACAAGAAAAACCTCTTAACTGTTAGAACGGTACAACAATGGAATCAATTACCTCGGAAGGTGGTGAGCACTGCAGTGCTAGAGACATTCAAGAACAAATTGGAAAACCATCTGTCAGATCTGCTTTGGTTTGAATTGCTACAATGAGCAGGGGGTTGGACTTGATGGCCTCATAGGCCCCTTCCAACTTAATTATTTTATGATTCTAAACTAGGAAGTACAATTAAGCAGTGAAAAAGACATTTTTATTACACATTTATTGAAAGTTTAATGAACAAATAAAGGAAAAGAGGGACCTGTACATTGGATTGGGGAAAGAGGTCAGTTTACACCCCCCCCCAAAAAAAATGCACAGTCCACCTCACCATGAAGGTACAGATTTCATTATCCATCTTGTTCAATAAATAACAGAGTTTCCAATGTGGAGGCAAACAGAGGTGTTGTGAAGCATCTTGTGCATCTGGGAAGACCAAGCAAAGAAATCCCAGGATTTTCCTAAATCTGTAGAGTTCTTTGGATCAGAATCTTTCTCATAAGTATGCCATGAAATGCATGATGCTAGAAGCCAGGTGGGAGAACAGAACCCCAGAACTTTGAATGTAAAGGATATTATAAACAATCACAGTAATAACAACATTGTATTACAGTTGTGCCTGGAGAGTACTTTTACATTGCATTCTGTATTGCAATTTATACTGTGTTCTTGGATATCATGGTCTGGACACAAACTGTCCTGAACCCAGAGTCAGTAGTAAATAAATTCTGATGCCAGTTCATTCATAGGTACCATCCGGAAACAAGATTTAAGCAGGGGGGAGATTTTGTAATTCTGCAGTTGCAGCCATAGATCTCTGTAGAATTCATGCAGACATACATTAGTAAATGAGCGTTCTAGAAGTGCTAAGACCTCACAACTCCCTTTAGGGAAATGTATACCACTGTGGGAAGGGAAGGGGCCAATCTGGGCAGGGCAAGGATGCTCCCAAGTTGTTGGAACACTAATATAACTAAACAAGGCAGGTGCCTTTGCTTTCCCTTAAATTTGACTCCAGACAGACAGCAACAATGAAGTGATTACAGCATTTAGACATCAGAAGCATTGGTTGCTCCTTTCATCTCTGGAGGTTTCGGCATTTAGCACCATCTGTCTGATCTTTGGCTCAGCGTCTGAATCCGGCCATGTGGCTGGGGCTCAGCCTTCCTCCTCATTCCTAATGAATCAAGCACACTGTCTTATTAAACTGTTTATAGACAAATGAGGTGGGATACTCCTGGGGCCTCTTGCTTGGAGGGTTATGTGCTTCTCTCTACTTAGGTGAAATGCTGTCTGCGAGTAGTGTCTACAGGGATTTTATTTTGGTTTATATTTTCCCATTTGAAGCATTTTATCCATTTTATCCATTCCAGGGTCCCAAGGGAAAGCCTAGAAACCAAAATGCTAATTCCATACATATGTGCATACATATGTTCATACATATAAAGAGCTGTCTCATGCTAACCCTCTTCACATTTTCAGAACAATAGAATCCCAGACCTACAAAACTAGAAGGTATCACCTAGCCCAACCCCCTGCCCGCCCGCCTATGCAGGAATCCCCAGCTAAAGACTCCTAGATAGATGGTTTGCCCAACTTCAGTTTAAAAACCTCTAGTGAAGGACAATCCACCACCTTCCAAGGTAGTCTGTTCCACTGTTGGGCAGCTCTTACCACCTGTGAATGTGTGGAGGAGAAAGCATAGCCACACCCATAGCCACCTACCTCTGGACCCTGTAAATTCATTGAGGACTGGATGGGTACACCAGCACCAAAGGTAGGGTCTATAGGTACAGACCACATGGTTGATGTTTGAGTGTGCTGAAAATATGGAAAGAGCTGCTGAGGATGCCTCCAGCCTCATGTTGCCACTGATGCCTCCAGCCTGATGTTGCTTTGGGGAGGGAGGAGCTAGTGGTAGCATTCTTGGGTCCTAGGTTGAGCCCTTTCCTACCTCTGCTAACATAAGAACTGTCTAAGCTAGAGAGAGCCAGGGACTGCATCCAAAGGCTTCACAGACCATTGGTTCTTTTATCCATGACCTGTTGTCCTTTTCTAGTACATCTCTGGTGGGCTACATTAACAGATATGTGCATGCTGCCACTGCCAAACACTTCTCCATGTGGATTATGGAATCAAAATCCTCAGTCACCAAAAACTAGGCAAGACAGGAGCACCTGTTCTTCCTCTCAGGTTGGAAATGGATAGCTGCAGAACAATCCCTCTTCTAGTATTGTCAGAGGATGTCAGAGGCACAATAACTTCCTCAGCTCCAGGGTTGGGGGAAGGCATGTCACACTAGCCAGGGAGTAAGACCCTGGTAGAGTTGCGCTTGGTTTTTGCTGGGCCTTTGCCCCCACTGTCTTGAGTAGGCATTGGCAACTGACATCTTTCCTAATGATCTGTCCAGATGCCTTGCTAAAGAGCACTACTTTGTTGTTGTTTAGTCATTTAGTCGTGTCCGACTCTTCGTGACCCTATGGACCAGAGCATGCCAGGCCCTCCTGTCTTCCACTGCCTCACGGAGTTGGGTTAAATTCATGTTGGTCGCTTCGATGACACTGTCCAACCATCTCATCCTCTGTCATCCCCTTCTCCTTCACACTTTCCCAACGTCAGCGTCTTTTCCAGGGAGTCTTCTCTTCTTATAAGATGGCCAAAGTATTGGAGCCTCAGCTTCAGGATCTGTCCTTCCAGTGAGCACTCAGGGTTGATTTCCTTTAGAATGGATAGTTTTGTTCTCCTTGCAGTCCAGGGGACTCTCAAGAGCCTCCTCCAACACCACAATTCAAAAGCATCAATTCTTTGGCGGTCAGCTTTCTTTATGGTCCAGCTCTCACTTCCATACGTCACTACAGGGAAAACCATAGCTTTGATTATTCGGACTTTTGTTGGCAAGGTGACGTCTCTGCTTTTTAAGATGCTATCGAGGTTTGTCATCGCTTTCCTCCCAAGAAGCAGGCGTCTTTTAATTTTAATTTAAGTAAGGGCACTACTTACCGTATTTTTCGCTCCATAAGACGCACCTTTCCAAAAGACGCACCAATTTTTTAGGAGAAGAAAACAGGAAAATATAATCTGTTTTCTTCGCTCCATAAGACACACAGACTTTCCACCCCCCATTTTGTGGGGGGAAAGTGTGTCTTATAGTGCGAAAAATACGGTACTTAACACTGAAGAGGGTGCTGTGGCTGCAGTTGCTCAAAGCAGACCTGTGGTTTGAGAACTCACGTCTAAGTTGTCACAGCTCATTGCAATAGCATTTTTGTTCTTCCCTACAAATCCAGTTTGCTTTGAGATGAACAGATACTAAATCCATGTACCTGTACAGCTTTTTTTAAAATAAAAATCAGTAACTGTGTTTTAATGTTTTGCTATGGAAGGGCTTTTCCCCCTCCCCTGACATCAGTTTGCTTCTTTCTAAACTGCTGGCACAAATAACCCTATAAATTACCAGATGGTGGCACAGGGAAATCTCTTGGCCTCTCTCTCTTTCTTTTTTCTTTCTTTTATTTTCTTTTACAAAATGGTTTGATTTTTATAATGGAAATTTGGGTGCGAGCCAGAATTCCTCAACTGGTGAAATGGAGACTGAAGTCAGCCAGAAGGAGAAAGTTTGTGGGGAGGGATATTTATGAGCCGCAAAGGATGTGTAGTACTTAGAATTGTAGAGGACCTGGTAAGATACATCTTGTCCAACCAGATCCTCTCAAAAATGTACAAAATCCAGAGCTGAAGTCACCCCAGGAGTCAGCTACTCATCCTCTGCCTGCAGATCCTTCCAATAATGGAGAACCATCTCTTTCCCACACCACAGTAAGTAGGTCCATTGTCAACCTCCTTTCACCATCAAGAAATTTCTCATCTTGTTCTTTCAAATTCTACCATGGTAGATTGTTTTTGATTATGATTTTATTCTGTTGTAAACCACGCAGAGGCTTCCTGATCCCCCAAAGTGCTTGTTTCTCATATATATATACACATACACATTAACTTTAATATCCTGCTCTGAAAGGCCAAGGAAGAAATTATTTCAGAAAGGCTACAACACATATAGCATGACCCACAACCCCCCAGAAAACACTTCCCAACTCTCTTTTGGGTCATGACCCCCTAGGCTGGAAAACACTGATCCAATTGGTGATGATCACTGTGATTTCTCCCTCATACCAATGGATGCTATGCAGCATTTCCCTCCAGTGTGTAAGTTGTGTTGCAATTCTTATTACACTTGTCCTCAGAGTTCCTCCAGGGAGGAAAGTTGGCTAAGGGTTAGACTGAAGACAGTGTTTTTGCTCAAGGCTGGTTGTGCTTCATAGCCACGACCTATCATTTATATTGAATTGCCATTGCAGGTGAATGAGCTAATTCTTTGTTCCTGAGAGCAGCAAGCCACACAGGAACTGCTCACCCGTGCTACTCTGAAGGACAGATGGGGACTGAAAAGATCCACACGGGTGGTATAGTCAAAAGCAATTATTCTGCAACCACTGCCCCAAACTGCTCCATCACACTTTACAGATAGTTGGTACTTCTTTCCGGCTATCGAGGCCTGAGCTTCACTGTTCACTACAAAACCAGCTCTGAAGGAAGCTGCCATCTTGACAGGCCCTTTAAAAAGATTATTCAACAGGGAAACTTGCAGGACAGTTATGAGTTCTATAATATTTACTTGTCTGTTTCATGTCCTTTCTCTAGCAACTTAATCATATGGCCCTGAGGTGCTGTGGGAAGCGTTTATGGCTCCCAGTAGTGTACCTCTCATCCCAGAACCAGTTACCAAGGAAATAATCCCAATTCCCAATCGCTAGGTTAAATTAATCCCTTTCTCCCTGGAGCAAATCCTTCTGCCTGAGCGTGCCAATGAAACTATAAGAGGCCAGGCTAATAATCTATTTGGTTCCACTCTGCTAAGGAATGGAATATGTAATAGGGCAAAAGTGAGAAAAGACAATGATACATTGAGCCTACAAGCAGGAACATTCTGGAAAGGGAAGCAAAGGCCTCAGGAGGCAGTCTGTGAATGGGCAGAGGAAAACAAAACACAGGAGGGGACAAGAGTGCAGCCAAATCCTTAAGGGCTGAGTCAGGATCTTCCTGCTAGACGGGAAACCGCATAGGCTAAAACCGTACGTAATGGGTGGGTAGAGACACTCCTCCTCAGTTTGGCCTAGTGTAAGGCAGCGTGCCTCTGGGGTAGAAGCGTAGAGGCATTCCTTTAAAAATTTTGCACTTTTCTTTTTTCACACCCTACTGTATGTCCACTTTAACCAGAATAAAGTCATGTGGTTCACGGTAATTGGGCTTGAAATACTGCTAGCTGAAGTCTGACAAACTGAAAAGACTAACAGATAGTTTGGAAAGGAGTACGCCTATTCTGTTTATTATTTCCACAGGGTTTATGATTTTCTGCAGAAGTCTGGTTTGGGGGCAGGAAGTATGAATTTGATGGAAGCTAGGCACCTGCAAGGTGAGCTAGTGTGGGGACAATCACAGGTCGGCTGAATTTGGAGAAAGAGTATTGAGGCTTTCCAGGACAACTCTCTTGATGTATTCTGCCTGTGGGTTATAAAGAATTCCATGTCTTCTCCCTACCCCCACCCACCCCCATCTCCCCAGCAGTATACACTCAGCCCAGCAATGTGCAGTTGTCTCTGGTATACACTCTTTGCCCCCCCTCCCTATTTTTATTGTTATTTTTTGCTTTGCAGCCTACAATGATCCACAATGGTTTTATCACCATTTGCCAGAAGGCTGTAATATTTCCCCTTATTCCATCGGGGAAAGTTTTTGTACCTCCCCTGAGTGCCAAGAATCCAAATACAAATGTATTCCTCTCAAAGTGCAGTCGTCAGAGAAAACCAAAGACCGTTTGTCAGGCCAACTTCAGAAGGGCTGCATGCATTCTGACAAACTGCAAAGGCTTATGTTTTATTCACCAGGCCTGAAAAAAATACCTTCCTGAATAAGGGGGCCCATAAATAAACCAGCATGATGAATATTACACAGAATAAGAAGTGATAGAGTAGGGTTCTACTTGAGCACAGCACAATGGGCCTAGAGAGGGGTATGGCTTTTCTTGCATCTCATTCTGTTTGATGGGTTTGATAAGGGAATAAGAAGGAATTTCCTCGAGGGTTCCCCCCCCCACCTTTTCTTCCAGGAGAGATGAGCATGGTTTGATATCACAGTCTGCTGTGCTTCTGTCTATACTTCATTGGAAAAGATGGCACTGTGTCCCTAACACAAAAGCAGCAAGCCCTGATATTGAGCACTCTCCATCAGGTTGCTATTTCAGAGGTCACCTGAAGCAGAAGCCAATCTGATAGCAACACTAATGTTCCTTCTTCAAACTTGGGATCATAGCCTCAGTGATTCACAGATGTCAACTAAGCTAAAAGAGAGCATGAATTCCAAACATCAGATGAGGAAGGAAAGCCTATGAAACTGGGTGCTGGAAGTAGAATCTTAGAGGCTGTGATTGCTTGAATAGCTCTTTCCTGACCTGAAATACAATCAGCTTTACCTCATAGTAGGACAACTGATCATAGCAAAAATTCACAAATATGGATGCCTGTCAAGTGGAGCAAATATAGTGGTGCCTCACAAGACGAGCACCCTATTTAACGACAAAATCACATTACGACGAAGTTTTTGCAGTCGCAAAAGCGATCGCAAAACAATGTTTCCTATGGGGGAATTTTGCTTTGCGATTCTCACAAAACAACGATTTTCGGCCAGCTGATCGGCAGTTTCAAAATGGCCGCTGGGTAAAAAAAATGGCTCCCCGCTCTTTTCTGGGACAGATTCCTCACTGCACGGGCAGCTAAAATGGCCGCGCTATGGAGGATCTTCGCTGGACAATGAGTTTCAAGCCCATAGGAACGCATTAATCAGGTTTTAATGCGTTTCTATGGGCTTTTTAATTTCGCATTACGACATTTTCGTTCTACAGCGATTTCGCTGGAACAAATTACCGCCGTAATGCAAGGCACCACTGTACCTTTGTTTTGAACTGGCCATCCCCGTCTCCATCCCTCCCTCTTCATAGCATACAACCAAGCACAAATGACTTGGGGTTTGCTTCTCTCTATCAATTATCTACCTAGTAGCCTGTGGAAGATGTATGCTGTGTGGAAAATTTTGTCTACAGTTTGCTCTACAGAAGAGAGATAATACCAGGCTAGGGCAACCATGGCTTTGGCACCAAAATCTACAGGGCATAGAACTTTGTTGCTGGAAAGGTGTGAACCTGTCTGGTGATATTTGTTGCTGGAACAATCTGAACCTACCTTTCTAAAGCTCTCCAGACATAAGGAAGGACAAAAGAGTTAATTTTAGCACAGACCTTATTGAATAAATTTTGGTTAATTCTCTTTTGGTTAGGAGGAGAGCATAAAGTACCATATTTTTTCCATGTATAAGATGATACTTTTCTCTAAAATATTTAGATAAAAAAATTAGGGTCATCCTTTACAGGGAAGTAAGGAGGTGGGAAGGACCAAAGTGTTTTGATTCCTGCTTTTCCCCTCCACTTTTTGAGAATAAGTGCTTTCTTGCAAGGAAAGTGCTTTCCCCCTCCAATTTCTTCCATGGGTGCTTTCCTTGGAAGGGGAAAGCAGGAATTGCTTTGATGAATTGCTTTGATGATTCCTGCTTTTTCTGTCCATTTTCTTCCAAAGAAAGTGGAGGAGGAAAGCACTAGCAGGAATCAAAGCACTTTGATGATTCCTGTCTTCCCCCTCCACTTTCCTCACAAGAAAGTGGAGGGGGAAAGCAGGAATCAAAGCACTTTGATCCCTGCCTTCCCCGTCCACTTTCTTGAGAAGAAAAAAATTATAGATTAGAAAAGGGGGGCATCTTATACGTGGGGCCTATTATACATTGAAAAATACGGTACAAAAAAACAGCTACAGCACAAGGGAAATGTGAAAGAGAATCGCTAAAAAGTTTCCACCTGCCTGTTTGTTTTCACCATGAAACTAGCTCTTTGCATATTAAAAATCTCTACAAGTAGCTTAAGTAGAAAAAGGAAAACATCTTCACTGTCAGTTGATCTTCAGTTACAGTCAGAAGAGTAAAAGAATTTACAAAACGGGGATGGATCTCTTAAACATCTTGAAGTGCTAATTGGTTAGTAGCAGAAGATTGTCACCTTAGTTCCAGCAAAACAAAAAAACTCCTCTCTTCCTGCTGAAACCCAGTCCCAGACTGCATGCAAGACTGTTAATTTCTTCAGCAGCTCTCATACAGCTCTTTCAGAAGCTCAGGCTCTCCCCCCCCCCCTCTACAGCAAGGAAGTAGATTTGCTATCTGGCCATTTGTAAACCGGCATGCTACTATATGGAGTAACTGTGTTCAATAGAAGGAGAATATGCTCTTGTTTTTATTGTTTAGCTACAGAAGCACTTGTCAATTTTGGAAGTATCAGATGTGTGAGAGAGGGGTGCCTGAGGGGGAATGGAAGGCCTGCCTTAACATGGTACTCCATGGTTTGGCCGCCTTTTTCTCTCCACAGCTTTTCTGAAATTCCACATAGTATAAAAGGAAATGTTGAGCTTTTTCTCCTAAGCTAATAAACAATTATTCACAGCTTGGTTCAACACCACAGACAGATGCCGTCTATAATCTCATTCACCACTGACAGCATTATGTGCAGGATCCATTGCAGAAACTAGGCTAGCAAAATCAAGGATTTTTATGATTCGGTCTGTGTACGAAGTGGGTTCAGCTTAGCTTCATGCAGATTCTCGAATCAAATGTCCAAGGGAAGGAAATGTGTTTATATAAGTAACTAATTTGGATAGAGCTTGCTTCATGTTGAAATGGCTGCTTGGGTACTAAAAAAAGGATATGAAATAAATCCACTGCTCTTTTTTTTTTTTTACAGTTTATTCAGTTGCTTTGCTCCAAATCAATCATACTGTGTTCTGACAAAATCATTAAATCAAAATGCGTCTTTTCTATATTTTCCCCCCAATATGAAAAAAAAATATCTGTGTTCTTGAAAATATTTAACAACTGGGAATATTTCCATTTCAGCTCCTCCCCAAATCACATTTTAATAGTAGTGCACTTTCCCACCTGTTCTATAAATCATGTTCAGGACTGTCAGGCATTCGCTTCTGCTTATGCTGAAATTCTCCCTTTTTTGTTTTTGTTTTTGTTATAGCCTTTACTCTAAATGTGCCTGGGATCGAAAGGGACAGAATTTAGTGGGAAAGTTCAATCCTCTGAAAACGGCTTTCTGCCTTGATTTATAAACTGAAGAGATTTTAAAACCAAGATATTTTGCTGCCTGAGGCAAAGCGCAAGGTGGCCGCTCCTCCTTCCATGTGTAGGTGGTAGCTGGATTTGCCTTCGAGTCTTACTTCAAATGGTTATGAGAGAGTGTCCAGCAGTGTAATGTAGGCATCAGGTTAGTGTACAGCAGTGGTCCACAACCTTGGGCCTCCAGATGTTCTTGGACTACAACTCCCTGAAATCCTGGCCAGCAGAGGTGGTGGTGAAGGCTCCTGGGAGTTGTAGTCCAAGAACTTCTGGTGGCCCAAGATTGGGGACTACTGGTGTAGAGGACCAAGGCAAGCCATGTGGCAGACTAAAGCACAGCAGAGCAGCTATTGAGCCCACATAGAACAGGGAGCAGGTTTTCACTGCTGTCCCATCCATCACTTACTGTCTGAGATGATTGCCCCACTCTGTCCAATGGCAGGGCCAACCCATCGTTCTCAGCTAGTAGCATCACACAAAACAGGGAACCTGCTACCAGCTGCATAGTACTCTGCTTCATCACATGGTTGCTGACCATTTGTTCTTAACTGGTTTCCCATGTAGTGGGAACTTAAGCTGTTTTATTCCTGTTTTCCATCCATCCCATGAAAACCCATTGTCAAATCTCCAAACATTTTCTTCAAAAGTCAGACTGCATGAGTCTTCCAGACTGTGTGGCTTTCTTGGAAGCAATAAGTGTAACATCCCAATAGGATTGTGGCCTGCACCCTTTGCCAGCCCTCTTGCAAGTTCATCATGGAGGCAGGACTTGATTCAAAAAGTTAATACCCCCTGTGCTGAACTGTGTGATGTAATACATTTCCCTGGTCTCTGCTTTGGAGTTGAACTGGAGGGAGAAATTGAGCTGTGTTTTGAAAACTACTTCCAGTTGTTGTAGGAATTTGGATGGGGTGGGGGGACCCAGAAGAGCTAGTATGGTGGCTCTCTAATCCTGTTGCTATTTTCTTTTTCTTGACTTGAAGCTGTGGGTCCCACGCTTGCCTTGATAGTCTAGAATAGCAAGGTAGGGGCCAACACAGTTGTGCTATTGATTATGCAGAGCAACCACTGTATCAAGATGGGTTGCAATTGTGGTGCTGGAAGTACTCTTGGGAGCAAGAGAAACATCATCATTGATGCAGAGGCATCCTGATTTGGGAAGTTAACAAAACATGAGAAGTACAGTACAGTATGTCGTTTGAGGAATGGGGTGTTTGGCCATGACTGATGAATTTTGCACAGCATGTTTATGGCACCATCTCAACCTTTAAATCCCACGTGCCTACCCAATTTTTCTCTTTTATCTTGTTTCAAAGAAGAAGAAATGCACACACCCTGCAGAAGAGAAGTTAGGCCTCCAGTTACTAGCAGCAGGTCACAAACAAGGGAAGAAAATGTGTCTCCAAAGGAAGCTACTTAAAGGCATATGCAGGGATATTGGAGAGTATTTTTTTCATCTTTCTCCTGTGTTGAAGATGTACTCTGCACAAAATCTCCCCTGAAAAAATTCCTTCATTCACCACCACCACTACCATAGCCTCCTCCCTAAAGCAGAGGAGACTTACCGCCATGAAATATGGACATTTAGCATTTTATGACACCTTTTTAATTGCCTCCTGACGGCTGTAATCCATGGCTCAAAACATCAGTAGAAGTGTAAGGAGTTGGTCGTTGTTATTCGTCAATATACTTCCACCATTCAGACACTGGCCTTCTGTAGCCTGCTGAGAAGAAGAGAAAGAAAAGAGATCTGGGCCACAATTATTGCATCTCTCTCTCTCTCTCTCTCTCTGTCTGTCTCTCTCTGTCTCTGTCTCTGTCTCTCTCTCTCTCTCTCTCTTTCTCTCTCTCTCTCTCTCTGTCTCTCTCTCTCTCTCTGTGTGTGTGTGTGTGTGTGTGTGTAATTGTGCACTCTCTCTGTGCTTAGTGAATGCACGTCCAGCCTCCTGATGGCATGGCTCTTGGCTTCCTTGACACATTGAACCCCCACTTCCACCACTTTATGGTGTGTGTCCCAGAAAAGGATGTAAAGTGACTGCAGACTTTTAGCTAGTTGTAAGAATTTGCTTTACCCCCTTAAACATATGATTAGCCTTGCCTTGGGCCCAAGCTTTTATTTGTTTGTTTGTTTGTATATTATTTTGATCATTATTTATAATCTCAGTTTAGTATACCACACCTGTTAGTGCCGCAGCACTACTCTGGGTGGTTCACATAAAATACAGAATCAAATAGAATAATAAAACTATGAACAACCCAACCATATAAAAACAGAGAGTGCCAGAGCATTTATAAAACTTCCTAAAACAGAAAAATATATATAGCAAAGATACAAATAGTATTCGTTCAATATAGTACCTATAGGGCAGTCCCCAATGTTTAGTTAATCCTAGCCAGCATTCGGAGTGGAAAACAGAGGCCCCTTTGTTTACGCCCGACTGCAGTATCTTTATTTCACACAGATGCACTAGCCACTGCCTGCTCATTGGCTGCTCTCTACCTGGGGTGTGGCAGTGGAGCAGTCAAGAAGATCTAACCAGGAGCTGAGCTGCAGCATGCACAGTTTGTGATCTTAAGTAGAGCTTTAAACACATAGGGGATGCCTGTGGCAGAGGAATATTCCAGGTCAGGTTCTAGTCACCCTCACGTACCTGCGCCTCTTGCCCCACGCTCCTGCCAAGAGCATATTAAAAAAACATAATTGATTTTTCCTCTTGCCAGTTCTTAACCTGGACGTTGCAGTGGTGGCAGAAAAGGCCTGATTAGAATCTTTCCAGTGAGTTATAGTAATGGACACTCTTTGAGCTGTCTCTATGTCTCATAAATCTATCCCACTCGGAAAGTGCAGATGGTCCATAATCGTCCATCATCCTAGAGTTGAGCACTGGACAGCTCCTGGGTGGGTTTCTCCTGAGAGGCTGCTTTTTCTGCAAACTAAACGGAACTGCATCACAGCCATGCAGGGCTCTCTCTGTAATGGAGCACAGGCGAATGAGCAGGCCAGCCTTCAGCCATGATTTAGATAGGCATGTGCATTAAATATCTTGGAGGCTGGAAGCAACTGGGGGAAGGGGAGCGGGAGCAGAGAGAGTGTGTGTGTGTGTGCATGCAACGGAGCTACAGGCTGAAATGTGCTTACAGCAAATGGTGAGTGAAGGCAGCTATTTCAGTCAAGTAGCTGCCTTGGTAGTGAAGATGAGATATCTATTGCCTTTACCTTTGTTAAGTTGAGATCAGGAAAACCTCAGGAGGTGGGAAGACTGGTGGATGTAGAAGTCTTGCATTTCTCTTCTGTATAATCTTTATTGTGCTTGGCTCCTACCGTCTAATACAGTAATAATTTTTAACTATCTTATTATACTGGGTATAAGAAGAACGTTATGTTTATGTAAAAAGGGGTTCTGTTACCATTGACTGTAGACATGATACTATGACAAGAGCTTGCTTATTCCCGAGTAACCTTTAATTTCAGTGGCTACAATCCTGCTAGTTATTTATACCAGCATAAGTGTAATGGTGTAAATTGCAGCAGCAAATTGGCCATAGCTAGCAAGTCAATGTGACAAACCCAGACCTACTGGGATATGCCACAGTTTCACTAAGCTGCCACCAACCATTCCCTATAAGAAGTCACACAGACCAGGGATGGATTTTTAAACAAACAAAGAACAAGGTTTATTTAAACAACACACAGGGAAAATAAAATGATCAGGTGAATAAGATACAGTAACGTGGCTTAGTCTCAATCATACATACACACAGTTTGGTTCACACAGAACACTTAACTTGAAGCACAGACCCTGAACCTATCAGTTCTGGCTAACCATACAGACACCTGAACCTATCAGGTTGGTACTGACTGACACACAGTAGTACCCTGTCTGACACACAGACTCCCACTCAAGCTTCTTGTCTCAGCTCTTCTCCAGCTTCTCCTCCAGCTCTGCTAAACTTCACCACACACGCTCCACATATATATACAGTACAGCCCCTCCTCCTGATGTCCCGCCTTCCACTCCCCATAGGATGGAACTTTCCCTCCAAACCCATGACAGACAGGTAACATCAGTGCTGTATGTAACACCTCCCCTCTTTATAAGTTGTTTTGTAGGGGGAAAGCTAAGGTGCTTTTCACCAAAAAACAACCTGGACCCAAAACAAACAAAACAGTCATATAATAACATACAATACCATACTTACTTATACTTACACTCTATTAGGCATTTAAACATTTACCATTAACAATACATCAAGTTACCTTTATTCATACAAACCAACATGTTTAATAAACAGACACATTTGACTTTTTGTCATCAAAATATATACATAGTCCATGTTTCTTTCGCCGTCTTCATTCTTCAGGTCTTCTTGACAAGGCGTCAGCAACACAGTTCACTGACCCTCTGACCACCTTCACTTCAAAGTCATAGTCTTGCAGATTTAAAGCCCACCTCATAAGTTTACTATTGTGGGTTTTCATTGTCTTTAACCATTGCAGTGGTGAATGGTCAGTGCACAGAATAAAATGTCTTCCCCAGATGTAAGGCTTGGCCTTCTGGATCGCGTAGACTATGGCCAGGCACTCCTTCTCCACGGTTGCCAAATGTCTCTCACCTTTCTGGAGTTTCCTACTCAGGTAGGACACTGGATGCTGGTCACCATTTTCATCCTCCTGGCAAAGAACTGCTCCTACCCCGCTGTTAGACGCATCGGTGTAGATGATGAACTCCCGGTCGAAGTCTGGCGCACGCAGCACTGGATAATTGATGAGCGCCTCCTTCAACCTCCGGAACGCCTCCTCACAGTCGCTGGTCCACGGGATGCGGTCATCAGTCTTCTTCCTCGTCAGATCGGTCAGCGGAGCCGCAATCTCGCTAAACCTCGGGATGAACTTTCTGTAGTAGCCCACCAACCCAAGAAATGATTTGACTTTTTTCTTGGTGTTGGGTCTGGGCCAATCACGAACTGCTTCTATCTTGGCCTCGAGGGGTTTTATCACTCCTCCCCCTACTATGTGACCCAAGTATTTTATTTCTGGGCTACCCAGCTGCAGTTTGTTCTCTTTGCAGAGCCTAGGCCAAAGCACTTCCTCCCCTGGGTCAAAGTGCCTCTCCCTGCCTTCCTGGTCATCCCAAGTTTTCTTTCTGACCTTTTGAGCTTGCAGGGTCTCTGCTGCTAGCTCTAGGTTTCTCTTTAAGTCATTCCTTAAAGTGCCTATATATGTCACAACGTCTTGTGGGTCATCCTGGGTGATCTGCTCCCAATTTTGTTTGATCAAATCAAGGGGCCCTTTCACCCTTCTCCCAAATAAAAGTTCAAACGGACTGAACCCGGTACTGGCTTGTGGCACTGATCGATAAGCAAACAAAAGGGATTGCAGCTTCTGGTCCCAATTGTTTGGATTCTCTGCCAAGTAAGCCCTAATCATGCGCATTAGAGTCCCATTGAACTTCTCAGTTAACCCATTACTTTCAGGGTGATAGGCAGTGGTTTCCTTGTGCTTAATTCCACAGATTTGCCATAAGCGTTTCATGAGCTTCGATGTGAACGATGCGCCCAAATCTGTGATTATTTCTGAGGCAAATCCCATCCTGGACATATACCCCACCAAGGCATCTGCCACTGTGTTAGTTTCAATGTTAGTCAAGGGAATGGCTTCAGGGTACCTCGTGGCATGGTCCACAATGGTGAGAATGAACCTGTTCCCCCTCTTTGTGGCCTTGGGCAAAGGTCCCACAATATCCACCCCTATGCATTTGAACGGAGTGTCAATCACAGGCAAAGGGCACAACTTTGCTTTGGTCCTGTCGCGGCTATTCCCCTGCCTTTGACACACATCACATTGTTTACAGAACTCCCTGATCTGCTTCCCTATGTCAGGCCAGTAAAAATTCTGTGTGATTCTCTGCTGTGTTTTGTTCACCCCTAAGTGCGCAGCAAACATGTCAGAGTGCCCCCTTTGTAAGATCATGGGGCGATACTTTTCAGGTACCACTAGCTGACTTCTGATCCCATCTCCCCCTTTTGAGATATTCCTCAGGGTCTCTCTATACAAAATCCCCTTTTTCTCTAGAAATCTCACTGGGGTTTCAGGTGTTAGCTGGGCGTCAGTCACCTGTTCAAAACACTTTTGGAGAGTGGCGTCTGCCTTTTGCTCTTGGCCAAATCGGCTGTCTGTGGTTAAGGTTTCCACCACAGCTTCGGAACTCCCCTCTGCTTCCGTCTCGGGCTCATCAGTACCCCCCTGAACTGTCCCCGTGGTGGCTTGTGAACGTGTAATCACTAGCACCCGTTTCACATGTTCAGCCAGGTCATTTCCCACGAGCACGGCTGCTGGCAGAGTCGATGAAATCGCTAGCCGCCAAACTCCCCTCCAGCCTTGAAAGTTCACAGGTACCTCCGCTACTGGCAGTGAGATCACCTGCCCCTCAATCCCTGCCACCTTCATGCTCTCATTTGGGATTATATATTCCCTAGGAATAATATCTGGATGGCACAGGGTCACCTGGGAACAAGTGTCCCTCAGCCCCCGATACTGATGGTCAAGTATTCCTACGTCCACCCCTGCGGTTTCAAACAACTGAGAATCTGTTCTCACGAGCAAGCAGCGCTTGACCTCCACAAGAGGACCATTTTCCTCAGCCTGATCAGCAGATGTAACTGTTCCAGATTGAGTAGCCATGGCAACAGGCTCCCTCAGTGACAAGGAGCTTTGCTCTTTCTGGACACAGAACACAGCTTTTGGCTTGGTTCCACTCGAATCCTGAGGCACAATTCCTTTTAGCTGCTTTAATTTCTCACACTCTGAGATTAGATGGCCCTTTCCCTGACAGAAATAACATTTTCTGCTATATTTTGAGTCTTTCTCATCTTGTTTTGGTTTTCCCTCCAAAATCTGAGGTCTTGGTTTCATGTCTGAGGGCTTCCCTTCACCATGGGCCCCTCCCCCTTGCTGGCTTTTCCCTGGTCCCTGAGAGTACTTGCTGTAGGTTTCTCTGGGTTTATCTACAGATTTCCACTCAGCACCTAAGGGTTTTCTTATTTGATAAATAAAATCTGCGATCTCTGCTGCTTCGGCCACAGATTTCGGTTTCCTTTCCCTCACCTGGAATTTCAGTTCCCCATGCAGGACTGAATAGAACTGTTCCAGCGCTATCAAGTCTTTGAGCTGCTGAAAGGTCTCTGTCCCCTCCTGAGATAGCCATTTCTCTAGCAGCCTCACCAATTGGGCCCCCACTTGGGTAAAAGTCTGCTCTGGTTTCTTGGTGATTGACCTGAATCTTTGCCTCAGCTGTTCCGCATTTATCCCATGTCTGGCAAACACCAGTTTTTTAAACTCTGCAAAATCTTTCATCAGTTCCTGTGGCATCTCTGCATAGACTTCTGCAAGGCTGCCACTGATTAAAGATCGCATGATGGTCATCTTCTCAGTTTCCCTTACTGAGAAGTCCACAAACGCTCTTTCCACTAGGGAAAAGAACACTTCAGGACAATCTCCCTTGTGGTACACAGGGAATTTCTTCAGGTCAGCTTTAGACAATTGGCCTCCCTCAGAATCCCTATTGTTATTATTGTTCTGGTTCATCATTTCCAATTTTCTTAACTCAAATGCCATTCTTTCCTTTTCCAGAGCAATTTTCTCTCTCTCCCTCGCCATTTCCATTCTCTCTTTCTCTAATTCGAATTGTCTCTGTTTCTCTCTTTCCCTTTCCTCCACTTCAAATTGCCTCATCCTCAGTTCATGCTGTTGGGCTATGAGCATTTTCCTGAGTTCTGGGTTCTGTTCTCCCGTGCTGTCACCCTGCACTGAGCCAAATTCATCCTCAGAACCTTGGTCAACCTGGGGGTTTTTCACTTCACCCATTTCTGCCATTTGGCTTCGAGTCAAGGGCATAATCCCCCCCCCCAGAACAGGCTGCTTTCAAAAGTCAAGCCTCAAAATAAAGCGACCACTTTTTTTTTTCTTTTGCCTCAGAACCAGCTTTCAATAGATTACTGCTGTTCTTCAGCACTAACTTGCAACAGTTGCGAGCCAGAGTCTACCCCCCTCTGCTAGGCCTCGCAGCAGGCAGGCTAAATCACTTCTACTACACAGTTTTGCCTCAGCTTTTTTCCCGCCAAAACAAGTTGCCTCAGAGCTCCCTAATCTAGTCCCCAATCTGAGGTTACACGTTCTTCTACTAGTGCACCTCCCCGTGAGGTACACCTAGAAGATTACCTACGTGCTCTCAGATTGTCCCTGACTAGACCCCCCTTGCTCTGGGCACACTTGCCAAGGCTTTGCTGGACCACTGGACAACTGGACCAGTCGTATCCCACACGCTGGACACCAATCAATGTGACAAACCCAGACCTACTGGGATATGCCACAGTTTCACTAAGCTGCCACCAACCATTCCCTATAAGAAGTCACACAGACCAGGGATGGATTTTTAAACAAACAAAGAACAAGGTTTATTTAAACAACACACAGGGAAAATAAAATGATCAGGTGAATAAGATACAGTAACGTGGCTTAGTCTCAATCATACATACACACAGTTTGGTTCACACAGAACACTTAACTTGAAGCACAGACCCTGAACCTATCAGTTCTGGCTAACCATACAGACACCTGAACCTATCAGGTAGGTACTGACTGACACACAGTAGTACCCTGTCTGACACACAGACTCCCACTCAAGCTTCTTGTCTCAGCTCTTCTCCAGCTTCTCCTCCAGCTCTGCTAAACTTCACCACACACGCTCCACATATATATACAGTACAGCCCCTCCTCCTGATGTCCCGCCTTCCACTCCCCATAGGATGGAACTTTCCCTCCAAACCCATGACAGACAGGTAACATCAGTGCTGTATGTAACAGTCATCAGAGAAGAGAAGACTCCCTAGGAAAGACGCTGATGTTAGGAAAGTGTGAAGGCATGAAGAGAAGGGGACGACAGAGGATAAGATGGTTGGACAGTGTAATCAAAGTTACCAACATTAATTTGACTCAACTCCGGGAGGCAGTGGAAGACAGGAGGGCCTGGCATGCTCTGGTCCATGGGGTCTTGAAGAGTCGGACATGACTGAAACGACTAAACAACAAAGCAAGTCATCACTCATATTTCTTATTGTGTGTCAAGAAATATGATCGGCATATGATGAGGGATATGAGTGGCAGCTCATCAATTAGTGCAAATTTGCTGCGGCACTTCACACCATTCCACTTATGCCAATATTAATAGCCATTAGAGTTCCGGCCAGTATAGTTCAAAACTGAACTCTGGCAATGAATTCAAAATTTCTCTTTGTCTGCATAAGCAACTTGGCTTACTACAAAGTGCTAGAACATAGGTTCCCTGATGTACAGACAATTAACATTCCCAAAGTGGGCTATAATGGGTTTATTTGGTTGTACATGCAAGTGTGTGCACATATTCATGGTTGTTGGTTGATAATCACATTTGTAATCCCATCCTTCCTCAAATTTTATAGGTAAAAGAAAATAGGAACAAAAATTTTAAATAGATAAAAATATGGTGGCACCTTAAAGACTATTTTTTTTTAACTGTGAGCTTTCATGGACAAGTCCACTTCATCAGACATGATGCTTGCACAAACTTAACACGGCTACCTCTTCTACAGCTAGTTCTTTAAATTCAAAAGTGCAGATGCTCATCATGGCAGTACCCAAAGCTGCCCTGCGAAAGGTGAGCCCCACCACCACCAAAGAAAATGTTGCATATCAACAAATGAGGAGCAGGTCTTTTGTAGGATGGAGGCTCTTATTGGCCATTCAAAACAAAGCCACCCTCAAGTACTTTGCATTGCAACAGAGATGGCTGTCAACAGTTCCAGCTGCACCATGAGAATTATAAACTCAGAGGGCAGCCTAAGAAAGTGGGGGTTGCCGGATAATATCATAGTCCTTCCTATTCAGAAAGTCCCCTCCAAGCTCTAGTTCTACTAAACTACTGCCTGTAAGGCAGAACAATTATTATTTGGGATATCTCCTCTTTCCCATTGAGATTGCCTTTTGCAGGAAATAATTATTACAGTGCCTCACTTTGCTCACACACCTGCTCCAAACAATATTTGCATATCTAAGGTGGCTGCATTTTTGTATATTTAATCAATATAGCCCTGCCTGAGAACTTCCTTGCCTCTCCCTAACATATAAAAAGGCAAGAGCAAAAAGACTGACTCTAGGGCAGACATATGGTGGAGGTTAGAATTGTTCTAATTCATTCCTTTACTAGACATCAAAACACGTTAAGGTTGCCACTGACCCATGGATGGTGGGATGGTATGAAGTATAAAGGTAGCCTTGCATGGTAGGCAAAAAGACTAAGGTTGGATACACTGCTCAGTTTGCCCTGATTTCTACCCTATAAGCTTACCAACGTAACTCTCATGAACGCTCTAGCAAGAGCTTATGAGACCTTCCTGCAGCCTTGCAATGAATGCTCTTGGCAGCTGCCAGGCTGGCCATTTGTGATAATGGATAGTCTTCCCAAACCAGAATTGACGCTGCAACCCAGGGATGGGCATTGTGGATCCCTCCAGATGTTGTCAGATTGTACCTTCCTTCTACCCAGCACAGCCAATGGTCAAGGATGATGAGAGCTTTAGACCAGCAACATCTGGAGATCCATATGTTTTGCATCCCAGCTGTAGCCACTCTCCCACACTGGCTTACGCATGCATATAACCTCACTGATATCAACCTAGTGAGAGAAAATATGATCCAGATGACATTTTAATATTTTTCTTCAAAAAATCCTCCAATGTATGAATCTAGGATATTGTGCTTCTGTAAAAAGCCATGAAATTGCATGATATCACTGAACAAAACCATGCCAGCATTGCCAGCAGGAAAAAGAATGCCAAACTTTACATAGCAAAAGGCAGCCTGAATGTTGACCACACCAATGGCAGCAGTCAAGATGGTCTACATGATACCCTCTTTTCTCACTACCATTCACAAAGTGATGCCATGCAAGGGAAAATACTAGATGTTTCACCAGATAACCACTTCTCGCCCAAACACAAAGCAGTTGTCAGGGCTATTTTTCAACAAGTGTGAAAAAGCTTGCAGGAATGTTTACATTTAGAATGTTTGTGTTGTTAAAAAAAGATAGACTTTTTGCCTCTCAAATGGCTTTTTAAAAAATCAATATTACCCCCCGCCCAAGCCTGGGTTTCTTCCAAATTAACAAAACGGGACTCGGACTAATCACTCTCTTTCAAGGTAAGCAAGTGTGTACTTTCAGTGTATTTGATCTGTTTTAAATCTGCGGACAGAAAACACTGGTGTCTGCACAGGGGGGTAAATCAGTTTAACTTTTTAAAAATCTTAACCCAAAAATCCTTTGCCCAAATATTCCCAGATTTGGCACAGAGCAAGAATAGACTGTCTGCTGTATCTGTGTACTGACTTTGGAGCTGATTTGAGATCCAGTTTCAAAATTATACTTCTTTGTTTAGAGAACTCCTATTTTTTAAGTTAGCATATGGGATGCTGAATTGGGCTGTCTCACAATAGGAGGTCTTTCTTTGCTAAGAGAAATGTACCAGACTACCTATATTGTCTTTTCAAGGGTATCTGAATGACTGTAGTCAGAATTTGGATGCTATCTTCAGAGACATCCATGGATTGTATTAGCACTTCTGGCCAAAGCTCAGTCCTGCTGGCTCATGCTGAGGTCATTCGCTGTAATAAGAAGTTGTCCTCTGAGTCACATTTGGAATTTTTTTCCTCTAAAATGAAGTCATATTTCTTTACAAGGAAGCAAGATGTGCTGGCCACCCCACCCCACCCCACCCCACCCCACCCCATTTTACTATATTTTCCAGATTGAACTCCATCCTTTCTTTGGATCTGTAACATCCTTTCCCATTCCTCCCATATGCACACACTTTCTCCTTTTGCTCTGATCCCACAGATGGCCTCTAAACTGGCAGTAGCTCACAGTAAACAGGAAGGCCCATGTGGTCCTCACAGGGGCAGGAGAGACATTTGCTTCTTCTAACCCCATTCCAACACGTTTTTATTTTCTCTGCCTTTAATTGCCAAGTTTGGAGTCAAACCTTATGAGTCTTTTGCTTCTTGCCTTTGCCGTTTCCACTGTTTACTAAAATGATCTCCAGGCATAAACTTTAAATTGTGCAGTTGACATTTTTCATCCTTTGTTGTGCCACTGAAAGGCGGGGGATGGGCCGGCTGATATTCATCCCATTAGGTGGGCGGAAAGAGTTGGTGGAAATGCTACCTTGGCAACTAGTTGTATAAACTGTGTTACGCATAAACTGTGTTATGCATCCTTCAGCACCCTTGAGTCAAAATGAGCAAGACTTTATGATGGATGACAACATTTTTGCTCCAATTGCTCAGAACCAGGAGCAAGTTGCTTCCTCTGCTCACCAATCTCATCTGAGCGGTGTCTGCAGTACTTACTCACCCTCATTTGGCAATATCTGGAAGGAGGTCACTGGAGGCTTCTTGGCATTTACTAACATCTGAGTCTATTTACACATATGTACCTGTTTACCATTGGTGGAAGCACAACTGAAAAAATGCAACAGGTGTGCCACGTGTACTGCTCCCATGTCAGATCTCTAGGGAGACATCAAGCACACTAAGGTCCTTGCAGAGCCTTAACTCTGCTCTCTTTGTCCCTTATTCTGTCTCACACAAAACTCTGGCCTGCTGTTCTTAATACACACATAGACACCATGTCCCCTCTCTGTGGCAAGAGATGGGGAACTGGATGAGTCCCTTTCTTCAGCTCTTACCTTATAGCCTTCCTGGGCCACTTCAGGATGGAGTATTCCCCCATCTTCTATCAAATCCAGTTTTTGCTTCAGGGTAACCCACTGAAGTTTGTTGCAGAAAGCCATAACATTCCTTTGAATGCTTTAATTAACTCACCTCTGTTCCCAAGGGAACAACTATAGCCATTTTTACTGTGAAAGAACAATTGCAAAAGGAGTTCCCCCCCTAGCTGGATACTTCTCGTGTTACCAATTAACTACACAACCCTGCTGGAGCTAAAAGCAACCGTCTCCCAAAATTCACTGGGGATGTGGAGATAGTCTGATGGAGTCAAAGCGAAATTGCAGGACAAAGCCCGATATAAACAGAGTTTGTACAATTGGAGGCATAACAACTTCCACAATAAAAGAGCCTGTCCGGGGTTAGATATCCATGAGATAGCGGGGCATGGGTGTGGGTTTTTATCCTAATTTGTTTGGCCCTTCTGTCTTGAGTATTTTTCACCTCCCTGATAAATTCCACTGTGAAGCTCAATCAATCCAGGCTAGTGGAGTATCACTCCTGATATGGTGAATACCCACATCACCCCATCTTAGGTAAGGTACCAAAAGCTAATTTGGGAAAGCCAGCCAGGGACATTTCCTGTGTTCCTCTCCCAGAAAGGCTATGCCCACAGCACTGTTGATGGCTGAAAAAGAGATGGATGGGAGGAGGGTTATAAGAGAAAGCAGTTGGGTTCAAATGTTCTCCTTTTGCAACAGCCCCCTGTCCCATACACACACATAACAAGGCATGTGAGCATTCACTTTAAGTACTAGACCATCCCAGTAACTAGGTCGTTCTTTCTTTGTCTGTATCAGAAGCGCCACCATAGTAATTTATTATTTATTTATTCAAAATATCGTACCCCACCTTTCTCCTTTAAAAGGCCCCAAGATAGCTTATATCATTAAAAAAACTCGAAATTAAAAGCTAAAAACAGTACAGTAAATTGTTCAAATATTTAAAAAGAATTAATAACTTTATATTAAAATGGATAAAGTATTACTAAAAACTGATTTTGAAGCCACAAAATGCAAACCACCCGATTTTAATCCCTCTCCTGCACAATCAGTCACTAAGGAAAAGCCTGCCTGAGCAGGAAAAAAAAGTCTTAGCCTGCTTGGGGAAGGAGAGCAAAGACGGGGCCAGCCTGACCTCCTGTGGGAAGGAGTTTCAGAGTCTTAGAGCAGCAACAGAGAAGGCCCTCTTCCATGTCTCCACCAAACATACCTGTGAAGGTAGTGAGACTGAGAGAAAGGCCTCCCCTGATGATCTTAACACCCAGGCAGGCTCATAAAGGGAGATAAGGTTGTTGAGATAGCTTGGACTCAAGCCATTTAGGGCTTCATAAGTTAAAACCGGCACTTTGAATTGTGCCCAGAACCAGAGCAGCAGCCAGCGGAGCTACTGCAACAGTAGGATTATGTGATCGCAGTAACCATCCCCAGTTAACAATGTGGTTGCAGCGTTTTGGACCTGCTGAAGTTCCCCACCAATTTCCAAAGGCAGCCCCATGTAGACCGTGTTACAGTAATCCAGCCAGTATATAACTAAAGGCATGTGTCACTGTGGCCAGGTTAGAACTCTCCAGGAATGGAACTAGTGGAATTAGTGCTAGCACACTAGTTGGCATTCTCTGCTATACTTTCAAGAGCCACAAGTATTTTTAAAAAATCAACTTTTTCTATGATTTTAATTAGGGAAGGACAAGATGATGAATGAAGAGTTAGGTGTGCATTTGATGTAAATGCTTTTAGTCTTTCACTATTAGCTGTTCTGCATGTGTGTGCGTGTGTGTGTGTGTGTGTGTGTGTGTGTGTGTGTGTGTGTGTGTGTGAGAGAGAGAGAGAGAGAGAGAGAGAGAGAGAGAGAGAGAGTGTGAGTGTGAATGTCACTGAGTGCAATGCCTGCTGGGTAATTGATTTCATCAATAGGTATTGGTTTCAGCCATCCAGTAATGATTCAACAGGTTTCACGGAGTGCTACATCTATCAATTTTGCATGGGCTGGACTATAACTCACTAGGCTGGCTGATATGTCTGCAAAGTAACATAGGGCCAAGACTTTTCTCTTTGAGGTTGTATGCCCCAACTGGTTCCTTGTTGTGAAGACCTTTTAGAGCGGAAACAATGACCTAGTTGGACATCTGATGTTTCTGAGATGCCTGCCTGTTTCTCAGACGAAAAGCACGTGTTTGAGTCTGAGTACGGTTGGGTTTAACTTGACTTCTGCCATAACAGAATCATTACTACTTTTGGTGGGTGTACATGTACTAGCTGCTGGCTATTTAGGAAAAAATTAATGGGAATCAGTTTGTTTGTTTTTTAGGACCATGAAATTATCTTTAAGCTCAATCCTGTTTTGTCCTTTCAGCCCCCATTCCAAGTCTACAGACCAGTCTTTCCTCTAGCAGGTGGGTGAGTGTGCGGGC
This sequence comes from Pogona vitticeps, assembly GCF_051106095.1. Lineage (NCBI taxonomy): Eukaryota > Metazoa > Chordata > Lepidosauria > Squamata > Agamidae > Pogona > Pogona vitticeps. The sequence continues at coordinate 140,775,859 of NC_135784.1, read as the reverse complement.
GAATGACTGAACAGTCTTACTAGGCAGACAGGGGACAGGACCTTATCAGACAGAAAGGCCATAAGATTAATCCTGCTGTTGGGACCTTGGACCGTTTCCATGGTAATGTCTGTTTTTGGGGTGGCAGAGATATACTGTGGGCAGCGAGAGGTGTAAGAAAGGGCAGCAAGCAAGGGTCTCCCTCTTTGAAGAGTGACCTGGATTTTGAGCATCTGCCTTTGATGTGCTTATAATACCAGCAGACTGGAATGTGTTTGGATTACCCCTCAACGGTGAGCTAGTATGTACTACTGAGGTGAAGATGGGGGTGAGAAGACACACGGCTTTTTGACTGGAAGTTAAGAATACTGACATCTACTGGATAAAGGGAGGTCCTAATGTTGGGCAAGCTCCATTATAAGAACAGCTCCAGTCGTTTCTTTGGGACAACGTTCACCACTACCTCAATGTTGCCTGGAGTGGAGTGTTGTCAAAGTCCCTTCAGGCACTCATGGAGCTGGGAACCGGCTGATTTCCCAAAACATTCAGAGGAGGGAGGGCGGTCCCAATTCTGTAATTCTAAAGGGAAATTCAAAGGGGGATACTTACCCCCAGAGAGCTTATATGCTGGAAAGCATGTAAATATTGTACTGAAAGGGCTTCTGGGAGCATTACTTCTTATGAAAGTTATCCCCATCTTTCCAGGCAGCTCCCTGCTTTCTTTCTTCTGCCAGTATGCTGCTCTTTATTGAAGTGGGCAGGAAGAGCTCCAACTGACTGAGATCATCTTCAGCTTTTAGGGTCACAGAATTACAATGTAATTCTATACATGTTTACTCAAAGGTAACCCCCGTCAAGTTAAATTACGCTTACTCCCAAGACAGCGCATACTTCAGTTCATAGAAGAGATTTTAAAAACTAAAAGGAAAACATAGAACAAGTTGCACAGCAAACTGAAATAAAAGCACACATATCGACTGTGACAACCCCAGACCTACTGGGATATGCCACAGTTTCACTAAGCTGCCACCAACCATTCCCTATAAGAAGTCACACAGACCAGGGATGGATTTTTAACTAACAAAGGAATAAGGTTTATTTAAATAACACACAGGGAAAATAAAATGATCAAGTGAATAAGATACAGTAACGTGGCTTAGTCTCAATCATACATACACCAGTTTGGTTCACACAGAACACCTTTAAATAAAGCACAGACCCTGAACCTATCAGTTCTGGCTAACCATACAGACACCTGAACCTATCAGGTTGGTACTGACTGACACACAGTAGTACCCTGTCTGACACACAGACTCCCACACCAGCTTCTTCTCTCAGCTCTCCTTCAGCTCCTTCTAACTTCTCCACACAAACTCCACATATATATACAGTACAGCCCCTCCTCCTGATGTCCCGCCTTCCACTCCCCATAGGATGGAACTTTCCCTCCAACCCATGACAGACAGGTAACATCAGTGCTGTATGTAACACCTCCCCTCTTTATAAGTTGTTTTTTAGGGGGAAAGCTAAAGTGCTTTTCTCCAAAAAACAACCTGGATCCAAAACATACAAAAACAGTTATACAATAACATACAATACCATACTTACTTATACTTACACTAGGATAACCATATCAATTAGGCATTTAAACATTTACCATTTACAATACATCAAGTTACCTTTATTCATACAAACCATGTTTAATAAACAGATACATTTAACCTTTTGTCACCAAAATATATACATAGTCCATGTTTCTTTCGCCGTCTTCAATCTTCAGGTCTTCTTGACAAGGCGTCAGCAACACAGTTCACTGACCCTCTGACCACCTTCACTTCAAAGTCATAGTCTTGCAGGTTTAAAGCCCACCTCATAAGTTTGCTATTGTGGGTTTTCATTGTCTTTAACCATTGCAGTGGTGAATGGTCAGTGCACAGAATAAAATGTCTTCCCCAGATGTAAGGCTTGGCCTTCTGGATCGCGTAGACTATGGCCAGGCACTCCTTTTCCACGGTTGCCAAATGTCTCTCACCTTTCTGGAGTTTCCTACTCAGGTAGGACACTGGATGCTGGTCACCATTCTCATCCTCCTGGCAAAGAACTGCTCCTACCCCGCTGTTAGACGCATCGGTGTAGATGATGAACTCCCGGTCGAAGTTTGGAGCACGCAGCACTGGATAGTTGATGAGGGCCTCCTTCAACCTCTGGAACGCCTCCTCACAGTCGCTGGTCCACGGGATGCGGTCATCAGTCTTCTTCCTCGTCAGATCGGTCAGCGGAGCCGCAATCTCGCTAAACCTCGGGATGAACTTTCTGTAGTAGCCCACCAACCCAAGAAATGATTTGACTTTTTTCTTGGTGTTGGGTCTAGGCCAATCACGAACTGCTTCTATCTTGGCCTCTAGGGGTTTGATCACTCCTCCCCCTACCATGTGACCCAAATATTTTATTTCTGGGCTACCCAGCTGACACTTGCTCGCCTTTACTGTTAGCCCTGCTGCACTTAACCTCTGCAGCACTAACTCCAGGTGTTTCAGGTGATCTTCCCAGGTATTGCTGAAGATCCCTATGTCGTCAATGTAGGCCACAGTAAAGTCACTGAGCCCTGCTAAGGTCTGGTCCATCAGCCTTTGGAATGTGGCTGGTGCATTTCTGAGACCAAAGCTCAGGACTCTAAACTCATAGAGACCAAAAGGGCTGCAAAAGGCTGTCTTTTCTTGATCCCTGGGATCAATTCTTAATTGCCAATATCCCTTTACTAGGTCCAATGATGAAATGAACCGACAACCCCCTATGGTTTCAATCAGGTTGTCTAGCCTGGGCATTGGGTAGGCATCAGGAGTGGTTACGCGGTTTAATTTCCTGTAATCTACACAAAACCTAATGCTCCCATCAGGCTTGTCCACTAGGACTATCGGAGAGGACCAAGGACTAGAAGAGGGGACGATTATGTTCTCCCTAAGCATCTCGTCCAGCTCCTTCCGCACCTTGTCTCTATAGGGTCCCGTTACTTGGTATGGGGATACTGCCTGCGGGGGTGCATCCCCTGTGTGGATCCGATGCATCACTCCCTTCACTATCCCCGGCTTATTGGAAAACACCTTTTGGTATTTGATGAGCAGCATTTTTAGTTCTTGCTGCTGGTCTTGGGTGAGTGCAGGACTGATCTTTACCTCCTCTGGGTTGTATTTTACTTCCCCTCTACCCTCCCAGAAGGGTAATTCAGCTTCCTCAGCTGCCTTTATTGCAAATAAAACCCTCTGTTCCCCTCTGTAGTAGGGTTTTAGGGCATTCACATGTACCACCCTCCTTGCTTGGTTCTCCTCCTGCTCTATAAGGTAGTTCAGGTCTGACATCTTGGAAATGACCCTGTATGGTCCTGCCCATTTGAGCTGCAGTTTGTTCTCTCTGCAGGGCCTAAGCCAAAGCACTTCCTCCCCTGGGTCAAAGTGCCTCTCCCTGGCTTTGTGGTCATACCATGTTTTCTGTCTGACCTTCTGAGCTTGCAGGTTTTCTGCTGCTAGCTCTAGGTTTCTCTTTAGGTCATTCATCAAGGTGTCTATATATGTCACAACATCTTGTGGGTCATCCTGGGTGATCTGCTCCCAATTTTGTTTGATCAAATCAAGGGGCCCTTTCACCCTTCTCCCAAACAAGAGTTCAAACGGACTGAACCCGGTACTGGCTTGTGGCACTGATCGATAAGCAAACAAAAGGGATTGCAGCTTCTGGTCCCAATTGTTTGGATTCTCTGCCAAGTAAGCCCTAATCATGCGCATTAGAGTCCCATTGAACTTCTCTGTTAACCCATTACTTTCAGGGTGATAGGCAGTGGTTTCCTTGTGTTTAATTCCACAGATTTGCCATAACCGTTTCATGAGCTTCGATGTAAACGATGCGCCCAAATCTGTGATTATCTCTGAGGCAAATCCCATCCTGGACATATACCCCACCAAGGCATCTGCCACTGTGTTAGTTTCAATGTTAGTCAAGGGAATGGCTTCAGGGTACCTCGTGGCATGGTCCACAATGGTGAGAATGAACCGGTTCCCCCTCTTTGTGGCCTTGGGCAAAGGTCCCACAATATCCACCCCTGCGGTCTCAAACAACTGCGAATCTGTTCTCACTAGCAAGCAGCGCTTGACCTCCACAAGAGGACCATTTTCCTCAGCCTGATCAGCAGATGTAACTGTTCCAGATTGAGTAGCCATGGCAACAGGCTCCCTCAGTGACAAGGAGCTTTGCTCTTTCTGGACACAGAACACAGCTTTTGGCTTGGTTCCACTCAAATCATGAGGCACATTTCCTTTTAGCTGCTTTAATTTCTCACACTCTGAGATTAGATGGCCCTTTCCTTGACAGAAATAACATTTTCTGCTGTATTTTGAGTCTTTCTCATCTTGTTTTGGTTTTCCCTCCAAAATCTGAGGTCTTGGTTTCATGTCTGAGGGCTTCCTTTCACCATGGGCCCCTCCCCCTTGCTGGTTTCTCTCTGGTCCCTGAGAGTACTTGCTGTAGGTTTCTTTGGGTTTACCTACAGATTTCCCCTCACCTAAGGGCTTTCTTATCTGGTAAATAAAATCTGCGATCTCGGCCGCGTCTGCCACAGATTTCGGTTTCCTTTCCCTCACATGGAACTCTAGTTCCCCATGCAGGACTGAATAGAACTGTTCCAGCGCTATCAAGTCTTTGAGCTGCTGGAAGGTCTCTGTTCCCTCCTGAGATAGCCATTTCTCTAGCAGCCTCACCAGTTGGGCCCCCACTTGGGTAAAAGTCTGCTCTGGTTTCTTGGTGAGTGACCTGAATCTTTGCCTCAGCTGTTCCGCATTTATCCCATGTCTGGCAAACACCAGTTTTTTAAACTCTGCAAAATCTTTCATCAGTTCCTCTGGCATCTCTGCATAGACTTCTGCCAGGCTGCCACTGATTAAAGATCGCATGATGGTCATCTTCTCAGTTTCCCTTACTGAGAAGTCCACAAACGCTCTTTCCACTAGGGAAAAGAACACCTCAGGGCAATCCCCCTTGTGGTACACAGGGAATTTCTTCAGGTCAGTTTTAGACAATTGGCCCCCCTCAGAATCCCTATTGTTATTATTGTTCTGATTCATCAGTTCCAATTTTCTTAACTCAAACGCCATTTTCTCTCTCTGCAATTCCAATTCAAATTGTCTCTGTTTCTCCCTTTCCCTTTGCTCCATTTCAAATTGCCTTTCCCTTTCCTCCCTTCTTTCTCTCTCTAATCTTTCCTCCATTTCCCTCACCCTCAGTTCATGCTGTTGGACTATGAGCATTTTCCTGAGTTCTGGGTTCTGTTCTCCCGTGCTCTCATCCTGCACTGAGCCAAATTCATCCTCAGAACCTTGGTCTACCTGGGGTTCCCTCGCTTCACCCATTTCTGCCATTTGGCTTCGAGTCAAGGGCATAATCCCCCCCCAGAACAGGCTGCTTTCAAAAGTCAAGCCTCAAAATAAAGCGACCACTTTTTTTTTCTCTTTTACCTCAGAACCAGCCTTCTATAGATTGCTGCTGTTCTTTCAGCACTAACTTGCAACTGTTGCCAGCCAGAGTCTACCCCCCTCTGCTAGGCCTCTCAGCAGACAAGCTAGATCACTACTACTTCACTCAGCTTTGCCTCAGCTTTTTCCCGCCAAAACAGGTTGCCTCAGAGCTCCCTAATCTAGTCCCACCAATCTGAGGTCACACGTTCTTCCACTAGCATACCTCCCCGTGAGGTAAGCCTAGAAGATTACCTACGCGCTCTCAGATTGTCCCTGACTAGACCCCCCTTGCTCTGGGCACACTTGCCAAGGCTTTGCTGTACCACTGGACAACTGGACCAGTCGTATCCCACACGCTGGACACCAATCAATGTGACAGCCCCGGACCTACTGGGATATGCCACAGTTTCACTAAGCTGCCACCAACCATTCCCTATAAGAAGTCACACAGACCAGGGATGGATTTTTAACTAACAAAGGAATAAGGTTTATTTAAATAACACACAGGGAAAATAAAATGATCAAGTGAATAAGATACAGTAACGTGGCTTAGTCTCAATCATACATACACCAGTTTGGTTCACACAGAACACCTTTAAATAAAGCACAGACCCTGAACCTATCAGTTCTGGCTAACCATACAGACACCTGAACCTATCAGGTTGGTACTGACTGACACACAGTAGTACCCTGTCTGACACACAGACTCCCACACCAGCTTCTTCTCTCAGCTCTCCTTCAGCTCCTTCTAACTTCTCCACACAAACTCCACATATATATACAGTACAGCCCCTCCTCCTGATGTCCCGCCTTCCACTCCCCATAGGATGGAACTTTCCCTCCAACCCATGACAGACAGGTAACATCAGTGCTGTATGTAACATCGACTTCACTTAGAATGGTATCTCTGGTATATATAAACATTATACGTAACTGGTGGTATCCACCTTGCCCCTAAGTTACATCTGATTTCCACTGTAAGTTTTTCTTTCCAAATGCATACTTGTAGGATTCCTCAAGCCCCCTGACACAGTGTAGGAACCAAAACACACGGATCTCTCTAGAGCAGTGGTTCCCAAACTTGGGTAACCCATGTATTCTTGGACTCCAGTTCCCAGAATCCTTCACCACTAGCTGTTCTGGCCAGTGTTTCTAGGAGCTGCAGTCCAAGAACCCTTGGGTTATCCAAGGCTGGGAATCACTGCTCTAGAGAAAACATGGTTTCATAGCTGCCATGTTTGCAAAAGGAGCCTATAAACAGAGCCTGCCAAACTAAGCAGGCAAATCTGCAACTTCCAAAGTTATGGGAGCTGTTAGAGGCTTGCCTTTTAAGCCTCCTCCACTCCTAGCAATGATGCAAACAGGCACACCACATGTGCTGCTCCCACATCGGATCTCTAGGGAGACATCAATCACACTAAGGTGAAATGCTGCTGTTTCCAACTGTAAATTTTCCTTTTATTTTCAAATTCAAACCTTCCAAGATCCCACAGTTTCTAGGATCAAGTGCAGGACAGTGTGAGTTTTCCCTGGGCATTCTTTGTTTTTACTCCTAACCTGTTCAACTAGCTTCTTCTCACTTTCCACCAGGCGAAATGTAAATGTTCATTCATCTTCCTTTGCTCTTCCAAATTCCTAAATGACAAAAGCCTATCAAGGTTTTTACAGAAACTAAAATAATATACTAAAGAGGCAGATTTTAATAATAATAATAATAATAATAATAATAATAATAATAATAATAATAATAATAATAATAATAATAATAATAATAATAATAATTTTTGTTTGTTGTTTGTTTATAATTAAAAATTTTACCTCACTTTTCTCCTTTAAAGAGAGATCCAAGGTGACTTACATCATTAAGACAATATTTAAAGGAAACAAAAACTATAAAAATATTTAAAAGGATGAAAGAAATACCGCTCTGAAAAACCATCCATTTAAAAATCTCACTCAGGCAGCCAGTCACGGAGGTTAAGCTTGAGTGAAGAGGAAGGTCTCTGCCTGCTTGTGGAAGGACAGCAAAGATGGGGCCAGCCTGGCCTCCTTTGGGAGCAAATTCCAAAGTCTCAGTCACAGAAGGCTCTCTCCCGTGTCCCCAACAAACACACATGTATAGTTGATGGCACTGACAGAAGGGCCTCTCCTGATGATCTTAATACCCAAGCAAGCTCATAATGGGAGACTGAGACAGCTTGGAGCCAAGCTATTTATGGTTAAAACCACCACTTTTAATTGTGCCCAAAAACGGACCATTGTTTGTTCTCCTTGTAGTTAGAGCAGATCTGTGCAAATTCTTCACAGTGAGCTACAGTGTGGTCTGCATTCTCTTCCTTCATGATGTAGTAGGCCCTTGGTCACTTAAAAGAGCTCCACTAGATAACTCTGTGTAGATGCTGTAAGCACACAGGTCTCCTAAGACAGTGGTCCCCAACCTTGGGCCTCCAGATGTTCTTGGACTTCAGCTCCCAGAAATCCTGGCTGGCAGACGTGGTGGTGAAGGCTTCTGGGAGTGGCAGTCCAAGAATATCTGGAGGCCCAAGGTTGGGGACCACAGTCCTAAGAGATAACCTGCGGCCTGAACAGAGAGGTTCCAGGGGCAAGTGTACTCCTAAATCAGCTGAGCTGAGCCCAGGTACCCAGCCAGGCAGTACCACTTACTCCTTTTCCCAAGTCTGTTCAAATTAGCAATTAACTGAGAGAAAAACCAAGATAAAAATCATGTGTTTTGGAATCTGCCAAGACGAACAAAACTCAGGCAATTAATGGACTCAAGTAGTGTATTTGTGGCCTGCAAAATAATGATGCAGGTTTGCTGCTCAAGAAACCAAGCATAAGATTTTAAGAATTATTGTTTTATTAGAAAAATAAAGTATTTAGAGATATTCAGTTTGTTGCAATGCATAGCATTCAAGTACATTTCCATAAATCAAAGCAGTTAGAACTTTAGCAAATTCCAGCTACAAAAATAAAATAAAAACCGCTAAAATAGCTTGAAAGGTAGGCAAGGCATAGCCCCCCCCCTTTCTCTGTCCTTACTCTGAACTACATTCTAGCATAACAGTAAAAAATAGCAATTAGAACTCAAAAATCCATCAAGGCAAAAACCCAACAAAAATCCTCTAAAAAATCCCAATCCTTTCTCTATCTCATTCTCCATTTTACTTCCATGCTGGAACCACCCTTCTTCTCCACTCTTCTGTGGTGTTAACCAATCAGGGTGAAGTGCTGTCTCTCCGCACTCCGCTTCCATTTCCCATGGAATGTGCAGTTGTTGTTGACCATCTTCCTGATGTTGTGTCTTGACCCTTATCATCTCTGGCCGAGCTTGCTTCATGGAAAATTCCAACTAGCTCTAAGAGGAAACAGCTTCTCGAAGCATCTAGTTATGCTAACACAGACCAATATGGATTCCTTCTACACAGTTCCATGGTACAAATCCCATCCAGAAATTACATTTTAGCCTTAATAACCTAAACCATGACAGATGCAATGGTGGCAAAGAAGAAGGACTTCTTCGGTGCTTTCACTGCCACAGAGTAGGGCAGTGAAATGGGCCCTAGCCGGTGCTTGGTCAGATTCACTCTGAGTTTTCAGCCAACCTCAATGAAATCTATGTCCTGCTTATTTTATCACCACCAGTTCTGGGTAAACCAGGCAGCCAGTTTGGCTCTACTTTGTCGGAGGAGATGCAAATACAAAATATAAAATCAAATGTTAAGTGGCAGATGGCTTCCCAAAAGAAAGATGGAAGAAAAGGAGGCAGATTGACAGGATCCATTTCTATTGGTCTTGAGTTCCTCGTCTCTTAATGTGGGAGGGATGGGTCAGGCAACTTGCAGAGCTGTAGAAGCCTGAGCAAAGAAAGGGAGCATATTTCATTGGAGGCCAACCTATAAATACCCAGTGTGGTATAGTGAATAGTGTGATATAGTGAATAGAGTGTCACCCTGGGACTCAGGAGACCTGGGCTTGAATCCGTGATTGGCCATGGTAACTTTTAGGCATGTGTGATAAAAGCCACTCCTGAAATATCTTATGTTTTAAAACATTTGTTGTATGTTTGAGTTGTTGCAATTGACAACAAACTAAAACAAGACAAAACATACAGCAACTTGGATTTCATCAATGGGAACCATTTTAGGGTCATTATAAGCAGAGGTGGGATTCAGCAGGTTCTCACCTATTCTATAGAACCGCTTCCTAAATGTACTATTGGTTCTTAGAACCGTTTGTTGGCCTGAGATGAATGAAGGAGGAGGGGCCAGGTGACCAGCGATGAGCGAGGGAGAGGGGGCACAATTAACTGCCTCCCTTCCCACTCCACACTGAGCCGTCTGAGGTGGGATATGGGTGAGAGAGATAAAGCCCTGGAAAGAGCAGCGGTGTCACTGGGGGAAAAGGGGGGAGGATGAGTCCTTGATGTCACTGGAGGAAAGCCCATGGCCTCGAGGCAGAGAGGTGTGTGTGATTGACAAGGCATGAGGGCAGGACACAGAGGGAAAAAGTTTTGGGGTGAGACCGCTTCAATCAAACAAACAACCGTCCTCGTTTTACTATGATTTTTTTCAAGTTAAAGGTACCACATAAGACTGTTGCTCTGCCTAGAAACAGTTTTTTTTAAATCCCAGAGAATATCCAATGCATGAACCAGTGACAGTCTCATTGATCCACGCAAGCAAGGTATGCAATAGAAAAGTCACTCACACCACAAAGAGATGAAACCTCCAAGCCTCATTTAGAGTAACAAAGAACTCTTCCTCCTGCCCCAAAACTGACAATTTCGGGAGACAAATGGCACACAGAGATGGCCCACTCTGTTAGAAGGAGGAAGACAGCTATCAGTATTTTAACACTAGTAAGACTTACTATTCTTGAAGGCCATATATCCAGGGCCAAGAAAGGAAAACACATAAACATATCAATAGATAAGGGGAATTGAAACTCTTCTCTCCAGACATTCAGACGCATCTTGACCACAGGTCAACATGGGGGGTGGGTGGGGGCCGGAGGGACTCCGAGGGGGAGGGACCATCATGAGAAGGCAGCATTCTCCAGAAAAGGCATACATGAGAGCATACTAATCAAGCATTTGTTGATATTGGCTGTTGTGGGTTTTTTGGGCTCTTTGGCAGTGTTCTGGACCGATTGAGGTGGTGGGGTTGAGGTGGAGTGGCAACAGATTGAAAAGAGACCATACCTTCCAAGCCAGAAGGAAGCGGGGGGGGGGAGAAGAACTCCTCAACAGGTATGCAAAGGCAGCCTCCAGGTAACAACAAGCAGGGCTATCAGTCATTTCAGGAGCAGGAAAGGGGATGGAAGCAATTTTTACTGGTGAGCTATAGGGTGAAATAGGAGGTAAAGAGAAGGAGAGATGTGTCAGTTCTCTGTCAAACCTGGTCATAAGCACCCACTGTGAGGTGTGTGTTTGTGTGTGTGTGTTTGGCACATGCCCATGGTGAGGTTAACAGCAGCGGCATGCCCAAACAGATACACTTATCCAGATATCTTAATCATGTGAGAAGTAGTTGTGATGATAGGCAGTAGGGAGACCACTGTAGAAGAAACTCTCATCGGATCCCACTGTCCTGGGCATTTATTTATTTATTTATTTATTTATTTATTTATTTATTTATTTATTTATTTATTTATTTATTTATTTGCCATTCGGGCATAGAACCTGTTGTTAATTTATTTGAATCCCACCACTGATTATAAGTATGTTCTGATTTGCCCAGACACAAAACCTATAAATGCCCTTTCCCCCTGCAGCATTTCTCTTTGTGTTTAGGTAATTAGCTCTGTAATCATGCAAGTGCTGGAGCTGCTGTTTGGCTTTTGAAATACTAAGGATTTCCCCTCCTATGCAAATTTTGTGCATTGCTCTCCATAAAGTCCCCTCTTCCTATAGTATAGCTGAGTCATAGAGCACCACTAAGACATCTGTGAACAGCATGCAGAGCAAGTAACAGGTAATAGATAATAATTAATAGAGCACTCAGGTTGTGGGATAGGGAAATAGAGAGATAATTTTCTTTACCCTTGGGGAGGCTCCCATTTGCACACTGCCTTTAAAAAAAAAACACTGTTTACAGCAGCCATTTGGGTTACACATCACTTTGTCTAAAGCCCCTTAGGGGATATGTAATAATCGCTCTTTGATTAGTGGCTTTCTGGCTGGAGAGAGGAGAGCCAAGAGCTGCACTGGGGCTTTCTTAGGCAACTGGAGGGTGGGAGTCATAGGCAGCAATCACCCACCGGTCAAGGCTCAACCAGTTTATTTGCTAACTTGGGGAGTGGGGAGCAACTCAAGGCAATACCTGAGCAGCCTACTCTGCCAGCCAGTGATTAGGGAACTACAATGCTATTTTTTATTATCTGGGCTTTAATTATGCTGTATGCTTGTCATCTGTGCAACACAGCATGACGTCATGGGGTGAGTCTGCATACAACACATTGGGCTGTGGTACAGGAAGCAAGAGCATTATGGGCTGCAAGGGTGGGTGGGTGTCAGTGCAGGAAATTGTCAGTCAACTAGATCAGTGGTTCTTAACCTTTGTTACTCAGGTGTTTTTGAACTGCAACTCCCAGAAACCCCAGCCAGTAGAGCTGATGGTGAAGGCTTCTGGGAGTTGCAGTCCAAAAACATCTGAGTAACAAAGGTTAAGAACCAGTGAACTAGATGACATTACAGCCCAGCCAGCAGGGGGGAAAGGAGAGGTGGGACTTGGACACAGGTAGCAGTGTTTGAGAAAGGGAGAGAAGACAACGGTGCACATATAAACTTCTGTAGATGCCCATGCTGCATCTGTGTCACCCCCTTTGCCAAAAAATATGACCAATGACATTAATCTAACCTCAGTTTCTCACTTCTGTATTTTTAATTACTTTATCCAAGAAACCTCCTCTGCCTGACCATGCCAGCAAAGGGTGTGATCAAAGACTGCGCTAATGATCTGTCTGATCTCATCCTGCTGAGAACTGTAGGGTGTATTAGAGCTTACACACATACCCCCATTATCATATTAGCAGATGCCCATTGGCACCATAGAACGCTGTTCCCTTTTCTGTGGCAGACTTTTGCGTTGCCTGACAACCAGCCCCAGAGAGCATCCCAGTCCTCCAGAGTTGTCTGAGGGTTTAAAAGGGCCTCAAGACTGATTTCCATCTCTTGAACCACCCATTAGTTCCAGGCCTTGCTTTCTAGCCCCTGCTAGGTCCACAAATCCTCACTTTCTGACTCTTTTAAAATGTGACACAGTCAAGATCCTTTGCCCTTTCTTTGGCTTCTTCCCATATATATATATACTATCTTGTTCACCTTGAGTAGAATGATCACCTGCTAAGACCATGAGGCCAAAATGTCCTTGAAAGATGAGGAGGAGATGTGGGCCTGTGTGGGAAATCTAGCACTTAAAGGCTTCTGGGAGAAACCTGTGAGGTGGATGATGCAGTCTAAACAGCAACCCAGCCCTGTCAGGAGCAACTCTGCCATCACTGAGGGAGTCTTGGGCTTCCAAGAACCCTGTTCCTGGCGCCTCAGCTTCCCGCCGCTAAATCAAGAGGTAACAAATACCAAGCACTGCATAGCAGAGCATCCATTTATCCCCAACAGAATATGGAATATTGTACTATGCTTGGCACGTGAACCAGTCGCTTGGATTTATTCATTGTAAAAGAAAAGCAGTCTGGAAATCAGACACAAATGAGATCTCTCTTAACTCAGGCATCATGCTCAATCCCACTTACAAGGGTATTTCCCTTGTCAGCCTCTTCAAAAAAGCAATACCACTCCTCTTTCCTTGGTCTCTTGATATTTTTCTGCTGATAGCAGGGTTTTTTGGTTTTTTTACACCCCCGGTAGACTCTCTGCGCCTGCGCTTCCCAAAGGATCATAAATTCCGAGCTGCGCAATCCTGCTGTGTCAGCAAGTGTGCAAAATAAATTGATATTAAATGCAACAAAAGTCTCCTCTAATTCACTGGGGTACTTTCCCCAATTCCCCACCTCCCATGATACAGTAGCTGAAAGGGGGAAGAACAGAGAGTTCTGTAGTTCCTGCCTGGAATAACCCAAGCCTTCTGAGTAAGGGAGCCTCGTTAATTAGGGATTACTTACAAATGACTGTGATTGCCGCTGTTGCCCTACGCTTCCTTCATGCTGTGTATGCACATCACAGCAACCTTGTTCTTCTCACACAGAGAGACACAATGTTGTACCTAATGTGGGTACATCCACATACAAATGGTCCCTCTCCTAGGAATAAAGAGAAACATTTCTGCTTTGCCCCTTCCTCTCTCAGAAATAATTATACTGGCACGTACACAAGTGCAATAGTTCCACATAGACTCAGTACTGACTTGTTCTTATGCACATGGCGTAAGAAAAACATGGCCATAACAAGAAAAAAATGCTACCTATGCTACTGTTACAGAAAACTCTTCTATAGGACTACACTGGTGACCTCCAGTTTTGGAAGATGGGGTGGGCTGAGGAGCTGGCCTCTGGTAAAAGCGTAATGGAAGTGACAGTTCATCAATACCAGAGGGGCTGAGGTTTTGCTACAGGACATGGCATAATGCCCCAAGCATTGACACAGATTGTCACCGTGAATGCTATTCATGACCTCCTATAAATTGTGAAATATTTCGAATTCAATTAAACACTCGTTGTTTGCATTCAGACAGTTGTCCAAATGTTAATCATGAGCCTTGGTAGGGCCCAGTGACTGTATGCTCCATCTGCCATTGTATCCCTCTTTTTCTTATGTCAGCCACTGACGTCCATGAAAAAATCTTGGCTTGAAGTAAGCCAAAGAATCCCCTGTTACTTCCAAATAATGGAATTCTGGTGTAACACAAGTCAACGAACCACACAAATAAAGTATAATATGGCCCTTTCTGGGTGTGGGATTGTTTATCTCCATTTGACGGAATAGTTGCTGAACAGTATGTTCATTTTTCCTGAGATGGAAAGTGCAGTTGTGACCAGGTCAATGAGCTGAATCTCTACTCTGCCCATTAGGACACAAGCAGCATCAAGTTGTGGTATCTTGGTTACACTTTTTATGAAACTTATTTGGCCGTAATATCTATCACTAGACATTCCACCTATTATATATATGTAGTATATGTATTTTTCCGTGCATTTTTCCATGCAAAAGTCCCAAATTCAATCCCCTGTGTCTCCTTTTTAAGGATGGATTTCCCCCCCCCAAGACCACAAGAAGTTGCTATCAATCAAACTTGTCAATATTGGGCTAAATGGACCAAAGATCTAACCCAGTACTGTAGCTAAAATCCAGTAACAAGTTGCAGCTAGAATCATCTCATCAAATCACTGGGGACTTGGTGAGTCAAGTTCCATTGATTTAATGGGCCTCCTCTAGAGGTAACATACTAATGGATTTCAGCCACTATAAGGCAGCACCCCATGTTCTTATCCTTCAAAACCAGTTCTGTAGCAGTGGCTGTGATCATAAATTTTGCTTGACCAGAAACTACATTGTTTGCACTAGTGTTTCAGTCATAGGATTAAAGGCACATGAATAATCAAGAACAGACTTTGACTGTTTGTGTAGGACAATTGACTAAACAATCTGTTCCCTGGGAAAGGGAAGCTAAAGGTCTTGTTCCCTCAGTGCCTAATTCATAGAAACATTTCTTCTCTAGCGATGCCAATGTGATGGGTTAGATGGGTTTAATCAGATAGTCTACTTGAAAAGGTTGCAGCTAGATCTGGCAATGATGTTGCTGCATGCCACATCCCCAGCTCCAGACTGCACTAGAGCCAAATGAGGCATTCTGTGAAAGATCTGTGACCTGATCTCCACACGCAATTTTCTTCTCTTAAAAATAGCTGTAATGGGGGCAATGCCACAGCCCTGATTCAAACAAATTACTTCCCCTGGGATCTGCTATTACTCACAGAGGGGAAAATATAAAGCTTCAGGTGTATTAATACAAGCCTTGAATGGGATCTGGAAATCTGCATGAACATGTTTTAGCTAATGACACCCATCAATGACAGCGACAGACCATCTCCCCCCTTATCGTACCAATACATCCATAACAAAAAACACCCTGATCACCATAATCACCCAATCTCATGAAATGGACAAAAACTGATCCCACAGTTACAAATACTCAGCTATCCCACACTACACCAGAACACAGAGTTCCAATTCCTGTCCTCTGAAGATGCCAGCCACTGAGACTGGCAAAACATTAGGAAGAAGAACCTTCGGAACACGGCCAGACAGCCTGAAAAACCTACCACAACCATCGGATCCCAGCCATGAAACCCTTCAGGTGCTGTATACAACCACCTGAAGAGTTTACAGCAGCTGGCCCCTTGGCTGTCTCCAACCTACGCTGACAGCAAGAATGTAATTATTTCACATTCATGATAGTCTGTGGCATGACATCCATGAATAGTAAACAGTTGTTTAACACTATATGGTGTGAGTATCTTGGATTGATATTTTCCTATCCAGAAATTGCTCATTTATTGCTCTTGTTCAAAGCATTTCCTTGGCTACAGTTCCTCCACCTTAGCATTACAGATGTACCAGCTTTCCAGATGTTGCAGCAAGGAATATCATGGCCCTGTTCCACAGAGAAGTAAGAGAACAAGATAACAATTTACACAGTAGCAGGGTAAACTGACTTCCTCAGATCTTTGAAAAGAATAGTATAGTCTTTGTATCAGAGTTTATCTACTGCTCTTTATTTATGATTAGTATTTCTGTACTTTACTACTCTTTTTTTGACAAAAGAAGCCAACAATCAATCATTTACAATTAAAATAGAAAAGAAATATAAGTAATGAAACAATTGAAACACATTGCAGTAAAATAATTTAAAAGGTTGAGAGTTAAAGCGAATTGTTTCTTCTCCTTTTCTAAAAAAGAAGAATATCTTTGAAGGGATGAAGTCCCTGCCTCTCTGCCTTTTCCTTTCTGTGTAAAAATATTTTCTGTGTTCATGTTTATTTTCCATATCTCATCAACCACGGTCCCTCTCACCCTCCGCCCAGGTTCAAATTCTTACTTCTGCAAAAATCTCCAATGAACTAATCAGAATAAATGAAGAAGTGTGTAGATCTTTATTAACACACATGACGTAACTGCATGGTATGACTGTTCCATCTGCAGAAGAGTGAGTTTGGGATAGAGCAGCAATAGAGACACCCCAGGCTGCTGGCTAAGAGCCAGTTCATTAGTTAGAGCAGCCACATGCAGCAGATACACAGTGCAATATGGTGGTGACTCCATGCAGAGGTCATGGCATGTATAAAACCATAGGCTATATACATTTGTGGTGATAAGCTAGTTCAGGCTTGGTGACTGTGTGGGATAGAACTGATATGGGTGGTGGGTGGCTCTCACCACTTGGACACGTTTCTTTACAGTCTCCATATGGCTGGCATGATTTATGACCTTAAATTAGCAAAGGCTGCCAGAGAGTAGAGAAGGCTCCTTTCACAAAGTGTGGAAGTACCCTGGTGTGTGTATGTGTGTCGTCTCCCCATCTGTTTCCTTTGCCATTGCATTTCAGCTTTCAAGAGAGATGATCTTTGCAAAAGGTACTCAAATAGCTGTATAGTTTAATGTCCTTGCCATCAGAGCTGACATTTATGTTGTTAATTTAAAACACTTTATTCTTTCTCTATTAAGTTAGTCCCATTTTCAGCAAACCAAATAACTGAGCCTCTCTCGAGCTGTAGCCTAATGTTTTATTGCCACTAGACTTCTTCTCTCTCATTCTCTCTCTTTCTCTGTCTCTCCCCTTTGATGTTTCTCTCTCCCCTTCCCCTTTGTGGTGGCAATCAGATAGACATGTCGCCCCAAGCAAATTTACTGAACAGCAGAAAATGCACCAGGACCACAGCACTATCCTCTCTCTTCCAAAGCAAATTGAGTCACCAGGAGAAAAGTTCAGTGTTGTGTGTGCTAATGAACAGTTGAAACAGTTCTGAACCACTGGGAATCAAAGGCTTCAGTAGAGATTGTTGGCCAGGATTTTTGGGCATTCCCTGATTTTAAAAATTCGAAAGGAGGATATATACAATGTGATCCTGAGACTTAGGGAGTGACTACATGGGCATTTAGCCTGGTGTTTGGTCCACTGCAACGCCAGGCTGGTTTACTCCTAAAGACAGCAATCAGCTGAAGCAAACTAGCCCACCTCCAGAGCAGTCCTACCCATACCTTTCTGAGACCCTGTAAAGATCTTCCCCCTTTTTGGTGCAAGTAGGATCCCTGGTAAGGGACGTAGTGGCGCTGTGGGCTAAACCGCAGAAGCCTGTGCTGCAGGGTCAGAAGACCAAGCAGTCGTAAGATCGAATCCACGCGACGGAGTGAGCTCCCATTGCTTTGTCCCAGCTCCCGCCAACCTAGCGGTTCGAAAACATGCAAATGTGAGTAGATAAATAGGGACCACCTCGGTGGGAAGGTAACAGCGTTCCGTGTCTAAGTCGCACTGGCCATGTGACCATGGAAAATTGTCTTTGGACAAAACGCTGGCTCTATGGCTTGGAAACGGGGATGAGCACCGCCCCCTAGAGTCGAACACGACTGGACAAAAATTGTCAAGGGGAACCTTTACCTTTACCTTAGGATCCCTGGTGGTTTGGTTCATTTCCAGCACGTGTGATTGCTGGAAATGAACCCAAACAAGCCCTCTGGTTGTCAAGGCTCCTTCCAGTGAGAATTTCTGATATCATCATCATGGAGCTGCAGAGCTGGAAAGGACCCTATGGATCACCGAGTCCAGCACCTGTCAAGGTGGCACAGTGGGGAATTGAACTCCTATCACGAAGTGGCTTAATAAGAGAGCCACTTCAGAATACTGTCAAGTAAACACTTCCTTCACTCCCTAACAGAGGGTCAGAGGAAGGAAAATTTCTCAGCTGACCCTTTAAATTGTAAGTGATTCAGCATATTTTCACTGTCCTAATGGGATCTAAGAAAAATTCACTTCCTCTGATCCTCTGCCAAGGAGCAGAAGTTTTTAATTTGCTATATCATAAATTCTTGCTGGAGGGAGCCAGAACAAACAGGTTGCTTGAGCTCCAATATGCAATTTGGATGTTAGGATTGCACCAAATGACATATCACACCTTTTACCCAAACCAAATCTATTTAGCCTGTACCAGCCTGCTTTTAAAAAAAAACATGCCAACAAGCTCTTGATTTCACCTTCTTGAACATTCCAACTGTTGCCTTTGTTGTGGTGTTGATATTGTTGCTGTTATCCCTAAGTCTCAGTAGTGTGTGAATCTTTGATGATAGATATTGGCTAAGATTTCCAATAGTCAGTGTTTCACCCAACTGCAGAATCCTTTTTTTGTTTGTTTGTTTCCCTCAAAGACCAGCTAAAACAAAATAAACAAACATTTAATTTACAGCAAGTTTTCCCCCAGTTCATAGAATTCATCTTTTCTTTATGGAGAATGCAAGTTATGGACTTCAGGTACCCTGAACATGTAAGATAGAAAGTGCATGTAATTTGGGAAGGTGTTTCCTTGTTTTCATAGGCATCTTGTGGTCCAAGCAATCAGGGCGCCTTCTCCTAAAACTTGGGGTTAAGGCATCTACTCTACTCTTAAACTCTGGCCCTGTTTGTTCTGGCAGTGTGAATGACTCGTTTTGCAGATTCGTAAGCCATCTAGTGGAACATGATAATGGCCCTGACATGGGAAATTCTCAGCCACAATTTTGTGATATCTAATACTTGCAAACTTTGGTACTAAATTGGTATCTGATACACTCTCTTATCCACCCTTCCTCCAGTAGAAGGCCACTTACTTGACATGCCTATTTTTCAATAACTGGGCCAAGTTTATTACTGCACATTCATTGTTATATTGTTATTGTCCTGTGCCTTCAAGTCAGAATTTACTTGTAGTGACCCTAAAAGGGCGCTCAAGGCAAGTGAGATATTTAAGGAGTGGTTTTACCAGTTCCACTCTAACAATGTGTTTTCCTGAATCCAGGCCTTTTGATTCCTAGTCCCTGACTCTGTCTGCTACACCACTCTGGGTATTACATTGTTATATTAATCCACCCTTAATCTGTAATAAATGGATCCTGTTTATTACACAGCATAGGATAGGTTCATATGGCTGCTTCCCCTCACTCCCACTGTCACTTGCGACTACTTCACAATTGTCTGATTCACCTGCATCCTAGCTGTGTAGGCGCTTCATCATGTTTTCAGAGCACACATTCAGAGTGTGTTCAGAATTCTTCACAAAGCAAGACTTTCTAGAGTAATTAGTCTACATTGTAAAAAAAAAAAAAAAAACAAGGTACTGAGCCATTGTAAAAACCCTAATGCAGACTGGTGTTTGTGAAAAAGTGACTAACAAAAATTCAACATGTGTTAATCCGTAATGCTTGGTGTGTATAGACAGAGGTTTTCTGCCACGCTTTGCTTGTTTCTTGCCTTATTCATTCATCCAGCATGTGTTCACCACAGATTGCCAAAGTTTTTCTATCCCAGTTTTCAGAGTTCTGGGCTTTTTCTAGATCAGACACGGTGGTGACTACTCTCTCAATGCTGCAGAGCATGCCTTGTCCAACCAAAGCTGGGATTGGTTCTGGTCCCAGAGTACGCCACTTACCTCCTTGCATATATACATAAAGATGTACCACACTTCCTTTTTCCTTGCAGTTGTCTGACTGTGACCTGCTTGCAGCTGTTGCTTTATTTATGTGTATTCAATCTGCTTCCAATGTACAGCAACCTTTTGAATTCGTGACTTATTATCAACAGCCCTGCTCAACTCTTGCAGACTCAAGGCGGTGACTTCCTTTATTGAGTCAGTCCTTTTCATATTTGGTCTTCCTCTTTTCCTATGGCCTTCAACTTTTCCTTGCATTATTGTGTGTTTTTTTTCCAGTGAGCCTTGTCTTCTCATGATGTGCCTGAAGTAGGAAAGGCTCAGTATAGTCATTTGTGCTTGAAGCTTCCAAATGCACAGGCCAGGTTTTCCCAATCTGCCACACTACAGGAACCCTAACCCTACCCTTCCACAATCTGGTGCCCTCCATTTTTGTTGGACCATTGTGCCCAACCAGCATGGGAATTGTAGGCAAGTTAAGAAAACCCATCACAGTCCTTTCTGACACCATTAATGTGCGCAACAGGCACATTTACTCCACTCCTGAAACTTATTCCCCTTATGAGTGGTGTTCCCAACAACATTTGCCCATTGAAGCGATCTGCCTTAGTCTTCCACTTTCACCCACACTTGCAAACTTGGACATAGTCTGACAGTCCTCATTTCCACAGAGTTCCCCCATGATATCCCCCTTGCTCTCTTTTGCAGTATCCTGGAAAGGGACAAGTGGCCCACTTTGGACATCTTGGCATTAGTGGTGCTTCCTTGCTTTAGAGTACAGATGCTCCCTTCTGGCACGGCAACCTGTGAGCCGTGGTTTCATTGCTGTCTAGAGACACACCTGTTTGCAGCAAATGCATACAGTGATTTTTATGATCCTGCTCTGAACAGCTCCCAGCCGGGGCCAAGCCTGGGTTATTAGTTATTTTTAGCAATCAATGTTATTGACGCCATGCTCGCTGGAGGAAGCCACTGGAGGGCTGTTCTTCTAACTCATTACATTTAGAGCTGAACTATCCCCTTTTTATATAAATCCTGACACATCAAGATAAAATATGCCACTTTGCAATAGTGCTGTAACTCCAGCTGGGCAGGCTGGGCCCCAGTGCCAGGGAATGCTCAAGGGAAGTATGTGCGTGTCTGTATGTATCATTTTTCATATTATGCATTTCCATCATGATGCTTTGGCACCAGAGTGACAGGTCCCCTTTACTCGTACAGATGCCCCTGAAAGAGTTAATCCTTCTCACTCTGAAGCAGGAGGGGCTGTTGCAAATGAATACCTAAAACTTAACAAGGAAATCCATGCTGGAAGGAAAGGGAAGGCAAATATTGCTGCCACTCCAGTCCCCGCATTCAATAGAAACCTGATCTCGGAGAGGGGGTTGTCAATGTTAACCAACTTACCTCCTTGATCTGTGCAGTTCTAAGGGCTGGTTGAAAATATTGTTATTCAGAGAGAAACTCACCCACTCAGTGACAGACGGATGGACACAAAAACACACACACACACACACACACAAACACACACACACACAAACACACACACACACACACACACACACACACACACACACACACACACACACACACACACACACACACACACACACGAGAAATGTGGCTTACCTCCCTATTCCCAGCACTGTTCTGTTCCCAGCTATAACCTATTCTGAAGCAGTGACATGGCCTCTATAACCCCAAGCAATGCTCCCATTCTGCACTGTGCTTAGAAGAGGACTGGTGGAGGGTGAAGGCAGTGTGGCTTGGAGAAGGTTCCTGCCCCTGTGAACGGAAGAGGAGCAGCCCTGAGTGGGATAATGGCAAAGATGTTTTTTGCTCTGTCCATTGGGGCATATTTATGGAGTGATACAGAATATGTGGCCTTCCAGATGTTCCTGGGATTCCCAACTCCCCAGGATGGCCAGGGGCTATGGGGTTTGTGGTCTAACAGCTGCTGCTGGTCCCCTGGTCAGTTTTCCACCCCTGATCCTAAGAATCTCCCATATCTGTTTAGAGACCCCTGTAAATTTAACGCTGTCAAATATATATTGAGTGTGGTAGACCGATGGGTGAATAGGTAAGGGACAGGTGGAGTTACAATAAAGCATTAATTTAAGAACAGCTTCAGAAATAATTTAGTTCATCTGCCTGATTAATAAAAGGATTAATAAAGCTCCTGACCATCTCTGGACAATATTCATTGCATATTCCCCTCCCCCTCCTCTAAACTTCCATGATTAAAAAATACCACGACATCTCTCGGGAATTTTATTCCTCTGCTCAGCTATTCTTATAGGTTTGAATAATTGTTTCTAACAGTTAATTTAAATTTGCTTTTCTGTTACTTAGGGCAACTTGCTCTTGTTCACGAAGGACAGTCAATTATGTTCCTGCTTCTAACAAGCCTTGGGAAATCATAGTTGTATATTGTAGCCTGAACAGTCTCAACTGTACAGGGCCGTACCCAAATAGGTCAATGTATTTATTTCCATTTCATTTCAGACGTTTCTGTCCTTCCTCCCCTTGTGCTTAGGGCAGCTTGCAACAGATTATGACAGAGACAACATTTTCTTCTTAAGCCTTTGAAACTCTCTGCCACCTCCCTTTTTTTCCCCCTGAAGTCCTTGGCACATTCATTTTCATTTCCTAATGTGTAGCTCTTGAATGGAAGATGGCGTTTCATCTCCTGGGCCAGGCCACTTGAGTCAGGGGTAGAAACCTTGTAGTCCACAGGCTACATATGACCCCTTGGAAACCCAAATGTGGTGTCTAGCACCTCAGCAACCCTGGTTTTCTTTAAAAAGATTGGCCACTACAGAGAGCAAAGGGACTTTTTCAGTACAATCTTAATTTATGTAAGGGGAAGAACTGGGAAAGGGGCAGGAGGGGAGTGGATATGGCCTTCCAAAGGCCAAGAATGGGTGTGCAACTCCCACACCTCTGGAGATTGTGCGTGCTTACTTAAAATTTCTGTGACTTATATTGGTAGACGTGCAGTGGTGGTAAGGATTGGTCCTAGTCCAAAGCAAAGCAAGTTCCTAGGCACAGCTGTCTTTTTCAGGAGCCAATATCAAGTTTTTAGGTAAAGCTCTGTCTGGAGCTTTACCTTGAGGGACGTGGTGGCGCTGCGGGCTAAACCGCAGAAGCCTGTCCTGTAGGGTCAGAAGACCAAGCAGTCGTAAGATCGAATCCACGCTACGGAGTGAGCTCCCGTCGCTTGTCCCAGCTCCCGCCAACCTAGCGGTCCGAAAGCATGCAAATGCAAGTAGATAAATAGGGACCACCTCGGTGGGAAGGTAATAGCGTTCCGTGTCTAAGTCGCACTGGCCATGTGACCACGGAAGATTGTCTTTGGACAAAACGCTGGCTCTATGGCTTGGAAACGGGGATGAGCACCGCCCCCTAGAGTCGAACACGACTGGACAAAAATTGTCAAGGGGAACCTTTACCTTTACCTTACCTGTCTGTCTATCTATCTGGAGAATGCTGGAAACATCCCAGGCACCTGAGGATTGATTAGCCTCTGTGAATTTGAGAAATTGGATGGGGAGCCATTCCCAAACCCTGGAGGACTGCATCTGCTCCCATAGATATGAGAATTTTTATATATGTAGGCACAGATATAGATTACCAGTGTGAAGCAGTGGATAGAGTGACAGACTAGGACTCAGGAGGCCTGAGCTCAGCCACGGGAAACCCACTGGGAGAGTGGAACTGGAAAACTGCTCCTTAAATATCTCATTTACCTTGAAAGCCCTATTAAGACTTGGTACCAACTTGATGGCACATAATGACAAAATAGATATAGATATACAGATATAGATATGAGAGATTTTATATCTGAAATTGTCAGAGGGTAATCGATTTCCAGTAGTTTTTTTCTTTTTTCCATCATTCTTCAGAATGATGAAGTGATCACTATCATGGTGGCAATAATCTTTTGAAACAAAAGAATCAGTTTGGAAGGTCTACAAGGCAGAAAAGTAGTTACACATATTACATACATGTGTACATGCATGCATGCATGCATACAGTACATACATGCTCGCGCATGCATACTGTACATACTATGCATGCATGTATGCATGCATACATACATACATACAAATTTGTTCCATTTTGGATAGGTGTGCTTGTTAGGTTCAGGCTCTGGCTGATTCGCTGTGCAACTCTACTTCTCTGTTCTCTGTTACACTTGTCGAATGGTGCCTGATTTTCTGCAGATAGAATGGGGTTCCCGTAATGCCTCTTCCTCCATTGAAGCTGGATTTCCTACATGCAGGCACTGCTATGAGATTAACCTGTATCAAGTGGAATGAAGTGGGCAATGAGCACAGCAGAATTGTCCGGTGTTGCTGAAGCCTAAGGTGTGAACACTGCCTCGCTGTACTCTGGGGTCAGAGAAAGGAATTTCATACAGTTCTGGCTATATCACTAACACCTGGGCCAGTAAGCCTTCTGGCCTAGGAAAGAAGGTGATACCAGAGAGTCAGCATGTTATTTGCTGATCTCACGTTCCCAGCACTGCTACATTCTCTCATTCTAGGAAGTTTCTGATAGAAGATCTACTTTGTGGAAGGTTCCAGGGTTAATTCCTAGCACCTCCAGGTAGGACTATGGCAGAATCCCGCGTTTAATCCTGGAGTGTTGCTACCACTCAGTGTTGACAATACGGGCCTAAATGGATTAAGAGTCTGATGACATTCCACCAGATTATCAGTATTCAACCTGTCTGCTTCAATGTTTTTTTTTCTATTTTATTCTATTGCTTCCTTCTGTTGGGTTTTGCTGCACTCTGTGTGGAAAACGTTGCATTTTTATGGAAGAAATGTGGCAGGTTGTGTGGAAACTGATGTCCTAGCCCCAAATACAGTGTGTCTTCAAATAGGGTGAACTTCTTTTTTGTGCAAAAGCAACTTTTGGCAAAAAAAGGCCTCCAAATGTGAAAAAAAAATGCTCAAACCCGTTTGCCTTCACACCCAGCCGGGGAGGGGGGGGAGTGTTGCGCTTTTTCAGTGTTGCGTGCCAGAACAAAAGAAGCAGAGATATACATCTCTACATTTAAGTGCCAGACAAGAAGCAAGTCATAGACAGTATGCAAAAAGATACGTGCAGCGTATGGAGGAGGTTTAAGAAAATAATACCCAGATGACTCAAAGAAGTCCAGTGCAACAGTAAAAGAGATTGCCAGATAGTAGATTTCAGGAGACTAAGCGCTACACATAATGATGATTGACTGCTACCATCATGTTAACTGCAGTATAAATGGGACTGTTTATATCTCCAAGGAAGAGACAGTAATAGGCACATTAATTTTGGGGGGGACTACAATTCCTGCATATCCAACTAGCCATCCTGGTTGTGATATTCTGGGAGTTACAGTCCCAAAGAAATTTTCCTATCTACGTAAGATGGGATCTTTGGGATACTTTATCTCTGAAGTTTATGTTATGGACAGGAACCTCAATACACGAAAGCCCCCAAACGGCGATAGTTACTTTATATTCTTACAAGGATCCTTCATTAGAGGTTGTCTTTATAGTGATCCCCATTGTGAATGCCATAAGTCATCAACTTTCCCTTTCACCACGTGGTGCTGCTTCTTGTGGAAGACCAGAAATGCAAGTGGGTGATACCCTTACATTGGTCCAAGGACCAAAACTGAAGTTTTGACACAGGGAAGAGATGGGTCAAGGCTGTATCATCAGATAAATGCAGCCCAGAAAAAGTGGAATGTTGTCACTTACTAACAGACAAATCAAAAGAATAAATGCCCTGTGGTGGTGTGTCAAACCATTTAAAACATTCAAGGCAGGAGGACCTCCTGTGAAACAAACCTAATGCTGGTTTCAAGACAGTCACAGTTATTGAGCAGAAAAAGCTTTCTGAATTTGCTTTTGTCCTTCATCCTGAAATGAAATTAAGCTACCGAGAGGGGGAAAAAATATTGCTTTCATTCCTCCCTCCTTCCTCCCTTTAAAAAAAAAGAGTAATGCATCAGTGAATCCCTTAGAGGTGAAAGATTTCGGCATGGAAGTTTTCCTTGTACTCGTATTTTATTCATCCTTTGTGTCTTGGGTCCCGCAGCACTTTCAAAATCTTCGCTCCTCGCCAAATCCCTGCACACTGTAGGCTGTTGGGTTTTTTAAACTATTGTTTCCAATCAATTTTGCAACGGATTTGTATTTCTGATAAAAGCCCTTTCCCATCCCCAACTACTCCTGCTCTGTCATGCTGTATGCCAGTAAGAGGCTGAGAATCCCTTGTTGATATGAGCTCAAGGAACAAAATCAGGAAGACAATAATTATAGACTAGCCAGTCCAGACTGGCAGGTTTTCTTTGTTTGCTTGCTTGCTTGCATGCTTTGAACACTCTGTCCTTATTACTTGTGCAAAATGGGGGCATGGGCAAAAGCAGATTTTTTTTTGATCATGTATTGTTGGTTGTATATTCATTTCCTGGTCTTCTCAAAGCATAGTTCATTTGCATAATTCTGCACCAGCACGGTTTATATTCCTAGCCATTGTCCATCCCTCACTAGCAAAGCTTCGTGCTTCCCCCGCCCCCCCCGGTCACGCTTCTTTAATATGGTGGATTTGCAGCTGCACATGTATTCACCCACACATTTTGCTAATTTCTTTTGCTCACAAATGCAAACAACATAAAAGTCTACTTCAAGATTACATGTGAAGGTTTTCTTCCCACCTCTTCTGTACATTTCATCAGATGTATTGGGCTGGCAGTGGTTATAATTCCAATATTTTTAAGGATAATAAGAATAAAACCAGAACATATAATTTTAGGAAGACTAAGCATTTATGCAGCATATGCATCCATTAATCTTGGGAAATTCACAGACAAAAGTTTTGTGAAACATGAAAAGAATTGCCATGATTATTTTTCCAGTGTTCTTGAGTGGTATGCAGAGACAGAAAGCTAGAGGCATACCATTACTAGTTTATTTTCCAAACACTGCGATAATGAAAAGGCTCTGTAAGAGGGTGCTAAGCATATCTGCTCCGTAGTTATATTCTCTCAGACTGACTTAAATATGACTGACATTGCAACTTTTGAACACTAACCACCCTTGCTTTATTTTTGCATTCTCCCCTCCCCCTAACAAAAAAGCCAACTTGCAACCATGTGGTTACAGCTGAGTAGGCTGGAACACCAGGGGTCTTGTTGAGAGAGAAGAGAAGTGAGCCTGAGATCACCCAGAGCACCTGTGGCTACGCAGGGCATGTGCCTTGCCAGCTGCATGGCCTTGGGCAAACTGCACAATCCCTGAACACCTCCAGAAGAAGGGACTGCCAAACTGCCTCTAAGTACTATATACCTAGAAAACTATGGAAGGAATTAACCATGAGTCAGAATCATATTAACGGTCCATGCGGATTGTTATTATTTGTGGCTAGTCAAGGATACTTTCATAACTGTAAACAGCTGCAACAACTGCGCATATCTAGAACAAAAGACTAGAAGGAGCTGAGATTGTTTGTAGGGGAGTTTGAGGAATTAGCCAGTGATATTACCACCATTGGCCCTTTTAAGCAAGACATTTCTTTCTCTTTTGGTTTCAGGACAGTTTCTTAACTCTGTGTGTTGTTCCCCTGCTGGTAGCACAGTGGTACATAAGTAGTCTGTGCTTTGCTCGGCCTGGCTCTCCAAAGTCTTAGTTTAGAGCTGATGTATACTGAGCCTTAATAATGGAGTTGCTGCCACACATACCATTCTTGTAAGGTATTTAAAAAAAACAAGTCCAAGACATGCTGTGTGTGTGGCCTTGCTGCAGAGATGCATGTTTTCATGCAGTGCTCATCAACGCCCTTTAGAAGGAAGTACATCACCAGGAGGGAATAATCCGGCACTAAACCAAGTTGGTGCAAAACTTCTACCTGTTGCAAGAACATCTTGGGAGTCAGCCATACGGAGGGTGGGAGCAGTGAAAGTCACATTTCTAGGGAGAAAGTGGACATGATACAGGAAATATGTGGTGAAGAGCTGAGGGAGGATGAGCATTTTCGGCAGAAAAATGGCAGGAAACACGAGCAGTACCTCCAACAATCTTGAGGCACAATTGTGGAAACAGACTCTGAAACTGCTTTTCAACACACCCTGGGTGACTATTTACAAGTCTCTACTGTCATCACTCGTGGATATAAGTCCTGGAAGTCCTAAAAAACATTTTGATTTTACCTTAGTAATACTGAGTCTAAAAATACGATGTCAGCAGCAACTTCTTACTTTAAAAAAATGTTTCTGCAGCAACATTTCAACAGTCTTTGATTTTCTGGAAATTGGGAAATTCTACCTTGTTCGCTAAAACACTTGTCATTGTCTGTTGGTATAATAGACTGGTGTAATTAAAAATTAAAAGAAATTGAATAAGAAAGACCACACCTCAGTTATTCTCAATGTATGTGCAGCTATAATTCTTTGGTTATTTTGGCCACTTAGCAACCTCTACATATAAGAAATTGTAAGTGGTGGTGATGCCAAGATTCTGCCTCAGTCACAGATTACTTCGTCTTCTCCACTGCATATAGATGTGACAGGCAGCAAACGTAAGTCTGGATGGTAAGGCTGTAGGCAGTCTGGTAAGATCAGGCTGCTTCTTATAATAAATCTCTAAATCTCAGGTTCTTCCTCAGGCTTTCCCGTCTTCTCCTCTTCTGTTTTTTTTCTGCCAGCAGTACTGGGCTACTGCTAGTGAGGGGAAACACCTCTGTTTGATTAAAATACCAAAATAATGAGAAATGAGCTTTCCATTTTTAAATAACCACACTATTATTAAGTAACCTTTCTCGTTTCAGAGATCCTGAAAAGGTAGTCCCTAAATATATATATTTTTAAAAGCTAGTAAGAATTGCAGAACTTCTCTGTCAAAATGCTACAACAGTGTAAATTTAGTCCTGCTTTTTATATACATTATGCAAATATGTGCACATTTTGTGTACCTGTGTCCTCTTTCTGCTTGTAATGGAGAGAAGCAAGGAGCTGCAGTGAACTCAAGGTCCATCTCTTACCAATTGTAATTTTATTTATCCACCTCTACAGCTTCTGTAATTTCGCCAGGTTTCAACCACTTGCTTTCAACCTTATCTTCATAGCCGCAGGGAGTAGAAACCTTAAAAAAAAAATTAAGAAAGTTCGAACCTGAGATGCACACGATGCTAAAAATTTGCATCCAATATCTAATGCTGTATTTGCAGTTCTTGTGAAGAATCACAGGTATGCACCTCTCTGGCTGTATTAGGTAGAAATCATACATTTGAAACAAACAAAATAGCCAGTTCTTCAGATTAGAAACAGCTGATCATTCTTAGCTCATGTTGTATAGATCCAGCATGAAAAAGTAATCCAATTTCTGATATATGTAGATATTACCCATTTAGCTTATTTCATTGAATGTCTGGATATTCTAGCTGGGGTTTTATTTATTTTTTCCTGGTTTTACATTAGTTACATAACAGCATCTCAGTCTTCTTAGAACAAATGACCTATTATTCCACAATTCTTTTGATCAAGTTTAATTCTAGATAATTTGTTGAAATTGTCAATGTTTTGCCATTTGAAAATATTTGAAAACCCATCTTTGATTTGAAACGGTACATCCTATAACTATATCGAAATTACTGAAAACAATATTCTTATTTTGCTGGGCTCCTTGGGAGCACTAGTGTGCAAAACATTCTTGCCGGCTGCCTTCTATCATGCATTTTTATAATCTGCCTTTTTCTGAAATACGCATTCCTTAATATGGTTTTCCCTAATCACTTTTGCCTTCTCAGCAGTTCCCGGAATTGTTTTAGCAGCCTTCGACTTGCAAGTCTCTTAGCTGCGAAATGTTATGACTTGAGTGTTCTACGATACTGCTTTGCAATATTATCCTCCTATCGTTTCTTGTACAGCTGAATATATACACACACATAAGCCGATTCTTGCAAACATGAACACATTCAAAGCTGTCAGCAGGGGCTGAGTGTTCTGAACCTATCAGTCTCTGTGGGAAAGTGAATGATGAAGCTGATGAAAACTCTGGCTCCGGGCACACTCAGGTCACAGCAAGCCCAGAAAGCAAACCCAACCCCCCCCCACACACACACACACAGAGGCATCCCTTCACTGCCTTCTGGTATGTATGGCAACGTATTTGTATGCACAGGAGGGCACGTTGTGCAAAGACACAAGCCTTGTATTCCCACCTACCTCACATAAAGATGAAGTACAGTATTGTGTACTTACTAGCCTGAATGTGGGGGGCCTGCCCATGAGTGTGTACTGGAATCAGGATTTCCCTTCTTGCTGCCACAGCCTGTCTTCCCCTCCGTGTTAGAATTGCAAAAGGCATTGAAATCTGAGACCTTCACTCATCAACACCTCTTGCAGATAAAGTGATGATGAAAGGCCTTGCCCTCAGAGTAGACAGCCACACCGACCTTATTGAGGATCCTAATCAATTACCCTATCCCCATCGGCTGCCAACACCCCCATGTGATTAATTGAGTTGTTACCCATTGATTTTCCCACCCCACCCCCAGTCCATCCATCCTTTCTTGAGAAAAGAGCAATACCAGCAAACAGATCTATGGAGCCCTGATGACTGCTTTATAGAATAGCTTGCATCTTATGACCTGAATGGAGAGGTGCTGCATTGTTTCTCTGAGCATGTTGTAAGCAGTAAGAGAAACCACATGTTCATCAGCCAAGAGAAAAGTGTGGACAAGATCCGAGCCATAGTCCAAGGTTGGGCTACTGCTGCTTTTTCTCTCACCTCTAAAAGGTCATTTGAGAGACCCTGACATGGCTACCTGTATTGCTTCAAGCACCTGTTCCATTTTATCTCACCTGTTCCATTTTATCTCACAACGTTTGTGCTGCTGTTTTATTTCTGCTGAGGACTTTTAGAAAACTTTTCCTAAGTGGCCTCATTTGAGCACGTATGTTTGTTTGAGTTTGTTTTTACTGTATTTTAAATGTTGTGTGAGCCACCTCTAAGAACACTTGTTGAAGGATAGTGTATAAATCTCTTAAATAAATGAATCTGTTTCTTCTTAACAACCAACCTATGCCTACTCTCCCTGTCATTGCTTCTCTCTTGACATACAACCTTTCTAATCTCTAATGCTCACTCCTCCCCTAGCTCTTTCTCCTGTGATTCTGGAAATAAGCACACAACGAATCCAGGTAACTGGATCTAAAATCTGGTAAAACTCAGCTAACCAGATAGTATGGCAACTTAGGGTTACAAAATTTAGAATTTCTGGTTACAATTCCTTTTACTAAACAGAAGTACAGAGTGTCACGCAGGAGAATAGTTACAAGTTCCCCAGATAGTCCACCCCTTCCTCATTAACTTGTGTACTTAAGGCTTCAGTAACTCACTCTTAGATATTTGTAGGAAAAGGAATAACAATGTTATAGTTATGAAAGATCAACAGCAAACTAACAACAGACTGACTTCACCAAAACAAAGGGGGAGAAAGAGAACTCCTAGCAGAGAGGCAGAATTCTCTTTGAATTCAGAGGGAGGAAGGAATGATTGGTTGGTGCTGGATAGATTGATAGTCATCCCAGCCCAGAAAGGTTCTTCCCAGTCAAACAAACAGCAGGCAGCATGGGAGGTTGTAAAAACTCCAACACTCAGAGCCATTGGGGGGGTACTGTTTTTCAGTGGCAGGTACAAGTGCAAAATGCACACTGTTGCTTCAGCATTTGCTCCCATTTCTGCCATGACTTACGTCCTGTGGTGCCTTCCCTCACCACAGATTGCACATGGGGAGTTTTTTCAGGTCCTGCATAGCAGGTGGGATTTGTGGAAAACCTAACACCAACCAATGGAGAATCCTTTTTTAGCCCCTGAAAATGTTTGCGCCAACAAGAAGCCACACGATAGTCTTCCACTTCTGGCCTTGCTCCAACAAGACTCAGTGGGCCCAAGTGCATGTACCCACTGGTTCTCCTCCCAGTCCCCCTGCGGCCCGGCAACTCCTCCTTGCCTTGTTCTCACAGAGAGGGTTGCAACAAACCCAGCTTTTGTTGGCTGACTCCTCAGTGCCATTGCCTTTAAACAAGGTCTTTTAAGCAGTCCAAGTTCTTTTCCAGTGTTTGGCTGGAAGGGAAAAAAAAACACGGGGGGAAAAAGACTCTAGATATATGAAGATGAGGTAAAATGAGTGGTTGAGCAAGGGTGAAGTTTTTCCATCTCAGGTGCTGAGCAGCAAGATGCCCCCCCCCGCCCGCCCCAAGAGCCTATATGGAGTTTCCTGTCTCTTCAAGGCTCCAGTTGGAGAGAGGGAGGCAGGCAACAGGAGCTTTGGTGTCAGTGTCGGAATCTGGGCAGTACACCACGTCTACCTCCCAGCGCCCTCTCACTGGATCTTTACTCCTACATTCTAGCATGGATTTCCCCTCTCTTTCCCCTTTTTCTTACAGCTGAATAGATTCAGAATATGTGGGCAGCTGAGTACAGTGCAGAATTGAGCGTCAAGTCTACCTCTGCGGGAGAAACGCTCACCTAAAGCATGAATCTCTAAAAATGTACGCAAGGATCCATTCATGGTCACAATGTGCACACACCTGCCTGCTGCACAGCATGCATGAATGCACATGTGCACACACAAACACCTTTCTAAGCCCTTGCACTAAAAAAATGAGAGGTTTTTCAATTTTGATCTGCACTCTCCAATTTACAGCCAGTATTGTACACTATTGCTTTGGTTGCTTCTTTCTTTCTTTCTTTCTTTCTTTCTTTCTTTCTTTCTTTCTTTCTTTCTTTCTTTCTTTCTTTCTTTCTTTCTTTCTTTCTTTCTTTCTTTCTTTCTTGTAATGAGTCTTCTGTGCCAGATGCATGTTAATCTTCTCCCTGGCACTCATATCAAAAAGGAGAGTCTTTGTTTACCTGACTTTACAATAGGTATAGTTCCTCTAGGCAGCATACAAAGTG
Organism: Pogona vitticeps; assembly: GCF_051106095.1. Classification (NCBI taxonomy): domain Eukaryota; kingdom Metazoa; phylum Chordata; class Lepidosauria; order Squamata; family Agamidae; genus Pogona; species Pogona vitticeps. Next base: position 140,742,798 of record NC_135784.1, on the reverse strand, counting down.
TATCATGCTAGTTGTTTTTTTTAAAGGAACATTCACTTTCTTCTGAAAGAAAGTGAATGTTGTGGGGTTTATATAATTGCTTGACCACAGGGCATCATTGTGATGAATGAGGGAGCCATGAAATCAAGGGCCTTCTTCCACAGATCTTGCACATGTTTGTGAGAAATTAATTTGTTAGATGTAAATGAAGTTTCTTAGCTATGTTTCGCTGTCAGCACTAATATCATTCGTTTTCTCACCCTAAACTCTCATTTTATTTGTGAAAGCTTGCGCTTGTTCTCATCAACATAAAATCATTGAAGAATTGTGTTGGAAGGGACTTATAAGGACCACTGTATCAAACTCCCTTGCTCAAGGCAGGGATCCAAATCAAAGTAGACCTGACAGATGGCTGTCTAACTTTCTCTGGCATGCCTCCATCATTGGAGGCAATTGGTTCCATTGTCGTACTGCTCTAACAGTGAAGAGGTTTTTCCTGATATTCAGCCAAGCTCTGGCCTCCTGTAACTTGAGCCCATTATTACATGTTCTGTTCTGTGTGATGATCGAGAACAGATCCTGCCCCTCTTCTGTATGACTGCTTTCAAGGGTTTGAAAAGAGCTATCGTATCTCCCCTCAGTTGTCTTTCCTCAATGCTAATCATGCCTAATTCTTTCACTCTTTCTTTCTCATTCCTAAAGAGTTTAAAGAAGGCAGTTTATGATCAGAGCAGCGCTGTGCCCTATCCCAACATGATAAGGTGAGATGTCCTACCTGCCAGACATTGAACTAACACGAACAAGCACAAATCCATTAAGATGCCATGAGTCCATTAAGAATTTTAAATATTTCTGATCAGGCTCAGAGTGTTCTCAATGCCTGGTATGAGGACAGTAGAGCAGAATTCCTCAGGTGCTACAGGATTCTTTGGTATTTAGAGTGCTTATGACCTAAAGTATGGTTAATGAATGATCCCTTACCTTGATTTGGAACTGGGCTTGACAAAATAAACCATACGCTCCCCTCCAAATATCTGAAATGCTTCTTTCCTTCTCTCTGACCAGCTGTGGTGCAGTAGTAAATTTTGGCCATGATAGACTTGCCCTCAAATAGAATACATATTCATCTTGCAAGTGTATGTGTATATATATGCCACATGCCATGGTTGTGTGTATGTGTAACACACACACACACACATACACACATACACACGAGTGAAATGTCCCTCTTCCATGTGTCAGTCATTCTGTGCTGATCAGCATTCTGGGCTCACTGAGCATGCTCAGCCCTAATTGGTCTATTTTTCAGAGGGTCACAACCTTGGGATTTTGGTCCCAAATGTATTTCCTACTTTTGAAAACTTTCAAGTTTCCCCTAATTCTGCTGATAGCTTGCTCTTGCATGTGGATGATTCACATTTGGCAATGTGGATTTAATAGCCCCTGGAATCCAAAAACAGAAGGAATTAAAATACTTAATGTCCAATCCATACCCTTCCCTTTGCTCACCACTGAGCATGCTCAACACTTCTGTGAATACTAATTTCCCTCCAGATTTTTAACACAAAAATTGCTGGAGCAATGGGAAGGCAAAAATTAAGGGAAGACCTTCCTGGGTCTCACTTCATTTGTTTGTTTATTATGCTTATATCTGCCTTTCACCTTGTGAGATCAAGGCAGCATTTATATTACGTACTTTCCACTTTCCCACATTACTCTCACAATAGTCTTGTGAGGTAGACCACAAGGGAAGGATGGCCCAAGGTCACCCCAGGTTTTGTGACATTCATTGTGGACATTTGCTCTCTCAAGCCCCAGTTCAACAGTCTAGTCTTAGTCAGTCACTGTTTCACAGGCTGAATCAACAAAGGAAGAAAGAAGGCACGCTGTTCTTGGCTGCTCCCTTTCAGTAAGGCGTACCTTTAAGATAAGATTGAACTTGTGACTTCCCCACTGTCTCTCAGGCACTTCACTACACCAAACATCTTGATGCTTAACGTGGGGTTACATGCACTGGAAACTGAAATGAACATGCAGAATTCATATTGATGTGTAATGTTGCTGTTGAGTTCCCTTCATGACCATCCCAGCACAGTGCTTCTATAAATGTGTGTGTGTGTGTGTGTATGCACACATGTATACACACACAGACACACACACACACACGGCAAATATGCCACATAATCTACCAGCACAAGTCTCATTAGATCGAAATGAGTTTTTTGCTAACAGAATTCTATGAGGATTTGATCTATAATTAATGTAATATGCAAACTTTAAAAATTATAATACAAATTAAAGCACATATTCATCCTTCACATGATCCTTTGTTAAACAAAACCATTTCTGTCTGTCTAACCTTTTTGCTACATCATCCATTCTTTTTTCTCTCCTTTTTTTTCTTGGTTTTTTTTCATATTCTAAAAATGGCATGCAGGCAGTATGAAATTTATTCGGTTCTTTAACAAGATACTAATAAATTGTCCATTGTCAGAACTTGCAGGACTTTGATTTTTTTCCAAGGTAGCTACTCAGACTGAGAGTGGTTGTTCTTTCCCGTCATCTGTTTTGCTTTGCTATATTGGGAACCCAGTCACTATTGTGAACTTTAATAGCAACAGTTAACCGGCTGGGTCTCCCCCTTCCCCCTCCCCCCCCCCTTTCTCAGGGACCTGTTCTCATGGCCCTTCTTGATAGCATCTGTAGCCCATAGCAGCTACAGTACAGTGTCCAGTTAACTCGAAGATGACTTCGAAATATAGGAGTAACGTGTAAACACCACTAGCTCGCATCGAACCTGGATTGCCTTTCTGTAGATAACTGCAAACACTGAGTCCTACTAAAAGACAGAGCTAGGAACCACAGCTGTTGGGGAATGAGAAGGTTATGTGAACACACTGTGAGTTGCCATAGATTAGTGGCTCAGGGAGATGGGATGTCTGTTTCCTCTCTTGCCCGTCTTTCAGCAATCTGGGCACTGCAGCATGGGATGCCTCTTGGCATAGCCCTGTCTTCGCAAGGTGTGGCAGAGAGGGCTAGTTTAAAGCAACACCATCCCACCATCTTTTCAAGCAAATTGCTGCATTGCCAGTGGATGACTCGTGTAGTAGGACTCCGATTTCAGTCTAGAAATGTTTCTTTCTTGGATGACGACTTTCAGAAGTCTCCAGCCAGACCAGGCTGATGAAAATGCTGGTTGGATGATTCTAAGAGATGTGGTCTCAGACTGTAACTCTCCAAAGCTGTCCTTCTGAAAACCAGAAATAGCTGAAGATCTCTCTCTCTCTCTCTCTCTCTCTCTCTCTCTTTTTTGGGGGGTGTCTTTTTTTTTTAGTGGCCATTTCAGTACTTCTCTAGGGTATGGGCTGAGGTACTGAAGTGGGGATGGCCTGTTTGGGACAGGAGCTCTGTCAGAGGCCTTGATGGATTGAAGTGGTTCTTTAGAGGCTCTCACTTGTGTATGACGGATATTTCTCTTTCTTAGAAGAGGGGAGAAAGATGACACATGATTCCCTCAGCTCCTTCCTCTAGCAGCACTTGTGCGATTTACATTAAGGCCTATAACCGGGGTTGGAGTAAATGGAGCAGGTTTGCAATTAGTTTTCAAAGTACTTATCTCATTAAAGTAAATGAATTATTGATTTAGTGACACTCATGCTTTTAGTGAGCGGCACCGTGCCATCACTGCTCTGTTCTCCAGCTTGGCAAGCCAACGGCCAGCCCCAGCAAACTTGCTTTGTGTGTGTGTTTTTTTTCTCTTTTTTTTCTTTTTCTCCTTTCTTTCTTTCCAACTCTAACCCCTCTCCCTGCCCTGCATTTCTAATATTTCCTGCTTGTTATTTAGCTTTGTAATTAAAGTGGATCCATGTCAAGCAGGGAGTGGTCTGAGGATTGGAAGGATCTGAGATTAGCTTTGAAGGAAAGCAGCAGAGCTGTGACTAAGGTAAGGGAGAGGTCCATTCTCTGGGTAGGACACTCACATTTTATTTGGGAGCAAGTCCCAGTGGGCTATTATGGCAGGGAACAGTCAGTGCCAGAGAGTACCAGCGCAGCTCTGCCTGGATCCTTCTGCCAGCCATTTCCTGGAGTGCTTGCAAAAATGTCAGGAATCTGCCCATTCAAAGAGAAACACAGTACAACAGGTGAAAAGGTGCCATCTGTGAAAGATTGCAAGAATGTTTGCTGAGTAACAGTGCATTGATACAGGTATGGGGTTGCCAGCCAGGAGAGAATTTTTAGAAGGTTATTTTATTTGACTAGTCTCATTTTCCTTCACCCATTCCAAGACATTGTGACTAAGTCATCTAAGTGTGACAGCTAAAATTCATAGTGAAGAACCAAAGTATGAGGCGAGGAAAGTACCAGGGCTAAACCACATGTTAGCAGCTGAGTGGTTTATTGTGTTATTAAGAGACTATTTGTCTTGTCCTAACAGTAGAATCATAGATTTGTGGAACTGGATTAGATCCAAAGGTCATCTAGTCCTGCCTCTAGTCAGTAAAGAAAATCTGCAGTGCACAGCTACCAGATTTATAGCATGGTGGTGCTCCAAATCTATTAATCCTTTCCAATGCCTGGAAAGTTATTTTTGTACCTTTCAATCTCCTGGCCAGGAGGCAATTCTGGACCTGTAGACTGAAAAAGAAACTTTTTGTAGCTCTGAGTATCACAGAGTTAAGAAAGTGGAATATCTTAGCATTTTTGGCAAGTTACAGACCTCTAGATTAGAGACTTCTCTCACGCACGCACGCATGCGCTCACTCATTCATTTAATGTACATCCTATATGTCTGTTAAAAAAATAGAGGCTTTTACTGGCTGAAATGCAATAATAAGTTGCAACTACAGTAGGCCCATCTGAATCAATGGGACTTACAGAGGAGTTGACTCACCCCAATTATTCAATGGGCCTGCTCTAGTTGCGACTTATTGATGGATTTCAACCACTGTGACATTTGTAAGCTGGTCTTCAGGCATTTTTCAGAAAGGCAAACAGAAATTTAAAGCAGGGTTGGGCAAAGTGCAGGCTTATGGCTGTCATTGGACTACAGCTCCCATCAGCCCTCACCAGCCAAGCCAGTGAGGAAGGATGCTGGGCGTTTCAGTTAAACAGTGTTATTTATGTGTGGTTTAAAATAGCAATCAATCAAGTGAATACAAAATACTGAAACAGCAGTTGGTAGAAAGAGAGTATAAAGGTAAAGGTTCCCCTTGACAATTTTTGTCCAGTCGTGTTTGACTCTAGGGGGCGGTGCTCATCCCCGTTTCCAAGCCATAGAGCCAGCATTTTGTCTGAAGACAATCTTCCGTAGTCACATTGCCAGTATGACTTAGACATGGAACACTGTTACCTTCCCACCGAGGTGGTCCCTATTTATCTACTTGCATTTGCATGATTTCGAACCGCTAGTTTGGCGGGAGCTGGGACAAGCGACGGGAGCTCACTCCATCACGTGGATTCGATCTTATGACTGCTGGTCTTCTGACCCTGCAGCACAGACTTCTGCGGTTTAGCCCACAGCTCCACCATGTCCCTAGACGTGGTATAAGCCAGAGAGAGTATAAACCAGTATAAGAGAGTATAATCCAGGTTAAAACAGGCAACAGAAACAAATAAATCTGAAAGATCAGAAGGACTGACTAATAACCAGGCAGGTTTTTATGAAAGAAAACATTCCTTAAACTTCCCTGGTAACTAACTGTTTAGGTCTTTAATAGTGAGAACCAACCAACATCTTTAATTAAATCCAATAATGGAGCAGGAGCTAGTGTGTTTTTTTATTTGTTTTTAACTCTGGTGTGATAAGTTCTTTATGCGAAGTCCCAATAAGTGTTTATGTTCTCCATGAACTGTAATTTCCAAACTGTCAGAGAGTGTATATATACTACGTGGTTATAGCACAGCTTGAGGCCCTTTTAACTACCATAAGCCCCATCCTATGGAATCGTGGAATTGTCATTTGGTGAGATACTTAGAATTCTCCACTGTAGTTCAGGGGAAGATGCCAGAGCTCTCTAGTAGAGAATTCTAAGCATTTCCCCAAAGTATACACCTCAAGATTCTGCAGCATGGAGCCAAGACCCTAAAAGTGATATCAACCCATTGTAGCTGTCTAGTGCTGATGCACTCAAAGAGAATGATACAGTTGTAGAGCTGGAAGGAGGCCTTAGGTCGTCAACCTCCTGGCAAAACAAGAAATCCACAGCTAAAGTGCCCCTGAGAGATGGCCATCCAACTGCTGTTTAGAAACTTCCAAGAAAGGAGAGTCCACCAGTTCCTGAAATAGTATGTTGGCAAACTGCTCTTACACTCAGGGAGTTCTTCCTAATGTTCAGTCAAAATCGCCTTTCTTGTTACTGCAATCCATTTCTTCAGATCCTACCCCACTAGAGCTGCAGAAAGCAAGCTTGTTCCATCTTCCACATGACGGCCTTTCAAATATTGGAAGATGGCTATGAACTCCCTCTCAGGCTTCTCCTCCCTAGGCTAAACCCACCGCACTCTGTGAAAGAATAAACTCATGTACAATGGACTACAGTATTCAAAAACAGGATGTCACCAAAGGGAATAAATGTACCATACTATCTCTGTTCTTTGTCTGTTCCATGCTCTGCAGTGCAATTACAGGCATGCTGATTCTTTTGCCATAAAGTTTAATAGAAACCCCTAATGCTCTCCAAACAAACTTTTCAGAACAGAGGCACTCAACTCCATTCTTGTAAGTATTCAGGAATGAGGGAGTATTCCTAAGGATTTATAGTTTTCAGTAAAGGATACCATGTATTTTAGAATGAATCTGGCAACTGTAGTTAGTGACCGCTGTGAAGAATACATTGCAAGGGGCGGAAGAATGAGAGAGGAACTTGAGTCGTGACAGGCAGACACGTTCTGCACAGAGATAACTTGCATTTAGTAGAGCATTTTTTGTAGGAAAGTTTGAGAACTGCTCTGAGCAAATAACCTGTTAAGTGCTGCTGCTAGAGCTTGGAGTTCAGTGAGCAGCCTTGCTTTTGCCCCGTTGTCTTTTCTTCATTTTGTCACACGCATCTCTCAAGAAGAATAATGTTTACCTAGATTGTCTCAGCAAAGCCCTCAACCCAGTGGTTCCCTGATTAGTTACTGGAAACGTGGCCCCTTTCCTATGCAAAAGCTCTTCTCGTTTAATTAAAAGTGTTGACATTGGGACCAACCAACCCACCCACCTGAGAATGCACTGATAAATTAAACATTATGCTTTTAATGGCCCATAAAGAAACTCTTAACTCTTGCTTGCACAGAAAATAGAGAAGGGGGGACAGGTTAGGTAGCCAGATAATCTGAGCTAATGAATTTAATTAAACAGCAACATTAATTTGGGAATTGTAAAGGAGGAGGCAGCACATAACAGGAGTAGCAAAAGGGCTCCAATGGATGGAGGAGGAGGAAGAGGAGGAGGAGGAAGAGGGTGCATAATTTACTTGGGATTCTGTAGTTCTCTTCCTGGACATAGAGGCTGCTGCCCATGCCTTGGTGCTAAAGATTTTCTGATGTGCGTTTTTAAAACAAAAATATAATTTTAAAAAATCCATGGAATTTGCTAGCTGTCCTGAATGCATTCATAGAGTGGGGCGAGGGAGAGCAAAAACTGTTAAAATTGGAAGGAAGAAATTAGGCAGTCTATGAAAATGCTAAGAGTGCCCTTTTGACAGACCAGTGTCATGAGTGTTGATGACCCAGAGTACAGGAAATTACGAGTTCATGTTTTAGCTCTGCCACAGAAGTCTACACTTGGACAACTCTTGTATATCCACCACACATATGCTACCAGAGAAGACTTAAGGCAGTGCAACTGTTTGTGAAAAGATAGCAGGTAGTTCCTGTTCATTGGAGAGGAGCGGGATATTTCAGGAGAAAATAGTCTTCCGTGCACAACAATTGACTATGCTTTCATTCATTAAAAATTTTTTAAAAGCATTGCAGAATCCAGAGGGGCTGAGATAAACTAGGAAATCACAAGCAAAGAAACTGTATTGCAAACAAAACTCTGCATTTGCCTTAAGGCCAAGAATTATGATGTTAAATGTTTTATTGCTAGTTTAAATGTTAAATGTTTGTAACTTTTGTTATATTTCTGTATATTGTATTAACAATGTAAGTCTGTTTTTTTAAAAAAAATCTGTACATTTGGATCCTGCACAGGTTTTATTTTCTATTCTTTCGGTAGTATGTTATAGAACAGGATAATGTAATTGTATTTTGAGATCCTATCTTAAGTCTTTGGGGTGTATCGACTGTAAGGAAATGTGACTTTACCTTTAAGAGCACCTGAACTTGCTAGATGAAATGACAGAAGCCTTTTAAATTTATTTCTCTGATGAATGCTCAGGTTACCAACCCAGATGTAGGAGAATGTGAGGAGAGTGGTAAAGCAAAGTGTGGTGCTTTTATACCAGCCCCATAGCAACTAAAGCTTTCTCTGGGTGGTCTACCTTTTAATTATACAAGCTGCACATTCCCTTCCCCACCACACAAGCTGGCTACTAAGTTTATTGACCTCGGAAAGATGTAAGGCTGAGTCAGCCTGGAGCTGCCTAGCTGAGCCCATGATCGGACTCAGGTCATGAGCAGAGTCTTCACTGCAGTGCTGCAGTTAACTGCTGATCAGCAATCTACTACATCAGTTTCAAAACAGGCTTCTGGCAAGATACAGTATATCACAGAAGTGAGTACACCCCCTCACATTTCCTAAACATTGTAGCATATCTTTTCATGTGACAACACTGAAGAAATGACACTTGGCTACAAAGTAAGGAAGTGAGTATAAAGCTTGTACTGTGTAACAGTGTAAATGTGCTGTCCCCTCAAAAATAACGCAACATACAGCCCTTAATGTCTAAGCTGCTGGCAACAAAAGTGAGTACACCCCTAAGTGACAATGTCCAAATTGGGCACAAAGTGTCAATATTTTGTGTGGCCACCATTATTTTCCAGCACTGCCTTAACCCTCTCAGCCATGGAGTTCAACAGAGCTTCACTTTTGTTGCCAGTATTGTCGCATGAAAATATATACTAAAATATTTATGAAGGGTGTACTCACTTCTGTGATATACTGTAAATCATAACTATCTTGTGGCACAGTGGTTTTCCATCTTATTCTCAGTATTACCCATCAGTAAATCTAATTGCTAACCAGAAGGACTGGCTTTACTGGGGCTTCTCCCATTTCTCACCATGTAGTGATTTCAGTCTGTACTTGTGCATTCAGTATATATGTCTGATAATCTTTAAACCACTACTGAGGTGGTGTGGGTGCTTCTTACGTGAGGACTTTTGCAACTAATTCTTCTGTTTGGCCTCTTAAAACTCTCCCTATAATGGCCATCTTTAGAAAACTGATAAACAAGATAAAGTATAATATTGTTAAATGGTAAAATAAGTGGTTATGTTATGAGAGAACCAATCTGTAGATAGGTGGAATTTAGAAGTTTTATATTATGTGGTGTTGCATAGAGAGAATTTTTTTAAAAGCTGGAGAAAATATTTCTGCCTTTACCATTTTAGTTGCCATTCTTTCCTTGCTCCAAATACCCCTTGTCTCATCCTGCATACAGGCTTTTCACAAGTAGTAAAAGAACAGAGAGAAAGCCAAGTGAAGAATGTCACTGTGCTACCCAGAAAATTTAAGTGGAGAACCCATTCGCCCCAGTGTTAATAATTGACTGCTAGATCTTGGAAAAGTAGTGGGAAAAGAGGAAGACCTAACGTAGGATGGATTGACTCAATAAAAGAAGATGCAGGCTTTAGTTTATAATACTCTTGCATGGTAGGAACTTTTTGGAGGTGTTTAATCCATGGGATCATCATAAGTCAGAAATGACTTGACTTGATAACAACAAACATTACCTTGCAGCTGGGAGGACAGAATTGAATTCCTTGCTCCAATTTATGTTGGGGAGTAAATGAAACACACACACACACACAAGAGCAACATTTATTTCAGGATTCAGCCCTTGGAAACTTGGAAGGAATGCCTGAACACCTACCCCTCTTTTCTAAAGCACTCAGACCTACTCTAAAAGTCAATTGAAATGTTCATGTTTAGTAGAGAAATAAGTTTGAAACAGAAAATGCAATAGAAGTCTTACTTTTAGTTAAATAAGGTGCAGATGTCAGGAGCCATGGCTACCTCTTTCGTCTCTGGAGAATAAAGGTAAGATAGATCATTCTTGGAGGGACAAGAGAAAGGTGTGAGAAGGGAGGAAGAGAGATTAGCAAACATCAGGATAGCAGTCTAAGGTTGAAAGAAGGCAACGGAGTAAGTAAAGAACTGCAAGAGCCTTGGGAAGGTCCTTCCCCCATCTCTGCAAAGACACATCATCTCCTGAGTTGAAACCAGCCACCTACATCTATTACAAGCAGTGATAAGCATGACACTTAACTTTAAATGACATTACCTGTCATTTATTTTATTTACGTATTTTTTAACACTATCTTTCTCCTCAAAAGGATGCAAGGTGGCTTACAACCATTAAAAGACCATTAGTTGCCAGTTAGTCCTTAGTTTGCTAGTTCTGTGCTATCATGGATGTTTAAATAGTTGTCTCATGAACTCTTCACACTCTTCCCTATTGATTTCTTAAGCAGTGAATTCAAGGAATTGCTCAGTCCTCCACCAAGATTTTCTTGTTGAGATGATGCAATACTCACAAACTATGCCACACACAAACTTTTCTGGCCTGGAAGATCCTCAATGTTTGTTTAGCTAGGGTTTGAGTTAGCAATGTGCAAATCTTGGCAGATATGATGACATGGTAATAAAATGACATCTGGCATCACCAAATCAACCTTCTTCTATTATTTATTTCTCAAGAGTCTTTTCAATGTGTCTGGGTCCCTTCATGTTTCTCTGCCAGGTTTCTCTATTGGAGTCCAGGGAAGCAATTGTCATCTCAAGTCAATACATACCCTTGGGATAGAACTGAGCTCTGTATCTTAGCCATAGGTGCCCTTGGGTATTTACTGAGCCTGAGCTTTTGCAGGATGATAGCAGGTAGTACTTTCTGGAGACAGAGCATAGAGTTTCTTTGCCTTGAGCTCTAGTGGTCACATTACTGCAATGCCAAATAACAGAGAAGATTCACCACTGGTGGGGGGTGGAGATCATCATGGCATTAATGGAAGTGAGCCCTGGCCTAATGAGCTATGGCTCTCCTTAAATTAGGTTCATAGAGGTAGGAATTTCCATAATTGATCTCCATACTGCATGGCACACAGACAGAACACCCAGGAATCCTTGAATAGTGCCAAGCTGTGAATGCAAGGAACAAGAGAAGAGTCACAACATAAGGTGGATATAGCCTCTATCGCGACTTGCTGAGAAGAGCCTCTCCCAAATCAGCGCTGATATTAGGGAATCAAAACTGCAGTCACCAGGAGCAAAACAGCAGACACAAAGGATTCAGCTCTCTATGAAAGAAAGAAAGAATCCCCGGGCCTTGGTTCTGTGCTTTGGTTGGAATGAAAGTTCTAAAAATTCACTCATTCACATCGGAAATAAAGTGTCTATAGACGTTCCATGGGTCACATGGTACACCAGATGCACAGAGCTCTGTGTTAGTATATCTCAGCCATGATTACTCTACCTCTTCCTGCAAGCCTGAAGTTCCTTGGCTGCCCAAGCCTTCTGCTCGTCGAGGTTAAGTTTCCAAACCTTACTCATACAAAGTATTTGATTTATGAGAATTAGCATGTTCGTGTGGTGTGCCAGCAACTGGAGTTGTTGCACAGGGAGGCAGGAGGGGCAGCAGTGAATAGACATGTCTCAAAAGGAGGCACATCTCCCTGTAGTCATGAGGAAAGGAGTATCTGGGAGACGTGACCCTTTAATGTCAAAATGTCACGTGACATCTTTGGAGTGGGTGCCTGGATGACGTGCTACAGCCTAGCTTTGCAACAGGGCGGTGGTGAAACTAAATTGTCACTTTGGGGTTGCTGAGAGAATGAGGTGGATCATATAAGTGTAATAAATAAACAAAGCCAGATCGCTGTGTGTTTCAATCAAATCCATTTGACTTGCATCTGTCTCCTTAGTTCGTTCGTGCAGGCATGAACAGGACTTATATTGCTGTTCCATTTCTGAAGCCTGGGCAGGTTTCCGGAAACTCCTAGGAAGATAAAAACGCATATTTGGAAAGAATGTTGCCAGTCAGTGAGCAAATGGCATCGACCGTGGGTGCTTTAGCCATAACAATAATTGATTTTAATTCTTTATTCTCTCTGTTTCCTTTCTTAGAGAGCCCAAAGTGAGTGAACACCACGGGGGAAGCTTGGCTGATTCCAAAGGTACGACCATCTTTTCCTTTCTCTTTCCCAGAAGACTTAAAGGGAGAGAGTCTGTGAGCTGAAAAGTGACTCAGAAAGCTTCTCTTTGTCCTATGTGAGTGGCAGTTACTTAGGAAAGATGTAAAAATAGCTGACAAGATCACCCTTCTCTATTAGATTCACCCAGGAACAAATTCCACGTAGGTTCATTTTTAATCTCAAAAGACAAGACCTTTTGGTCTGATGCCATCTGATGACTCTTATCTATAACGCTAGCATCCCAGAATCTGGCAGTGAAGCTTGAGAAAGCAGGAGTAAGTGATAATAACATTTAGAACACATTTGTACAGCACATTGGGAATTTTCTGCATGCTTCATGGATATTGTCTCACTAAGCCTTACAACAACCCTATAAGGTAAACTGGCATTTTTTAATGCTTATTATTCCTGTATTGCAGACACAGGTTGAGAAATAGCCAGCTGGGGCATCTATCAACAAAGTCATAGAATAATGGAATTGGAAGGGGCCTATAAGGCCAATAAGTCCAACCCTATGTTCAGTCCAACAGTCCAAGCCAAAGTGTATCTGACAAATGGCTGTCTAACTTTCTCTTCAAGACTTCTAGAGTTAGAGCATTCATCACCTCCCTAGGGAATTGGTTCCATTGTCATACTGATTTAACCATTAGGACATTTTTCCTGATATTCATCTAGCTTCCTGTAACTTGAGCCTGCTTTTTATGGCCTGCACTCTAAAATAATTGAGAACAGAACCTGCCCATCTTCTGTATGACAGCCTTTGTCATATGTATGACTGACTGCCTACAACCTACCTACCTACCTACCTACCTACCTACCTACCTACCTACCTACCTACCTACCTACCTACCTACCTACCTACCTACCTACCTACCTACCTACCTACCTACCTACCTACCTACCTACCTACCTACCTATCTAAAATGATGTCAAAGGCTATAACAACTTATGCTGAAATTTAAAGCTGAGGCTTCCTGGGCAGATGTTTAAATAACTGTTGTATCAGCTGACTGGGAAGAGACCAAGACCATATTTTATGTGCTAAAGGTCCCAGGTTTAATGAATAGCATATCCCATTAGCACAGGGCTAGACCAACTGTGGTCCCTATTATTAAAAAAATGAAATGAAACATTGTGATTTTTAAACCATTAAATATTAGATTTGTGGGGGGTTGTTTTTTGGGGGGATTGCAAATCCTGGAGGCCTCCCTGGGACCCAAGGATATTCACTAAAGCCCTCCTATCCAAATCCACAAGTTCCCATCTGGGAACTTCCAATTGGCCTTTTTAAAAACGGCATAACTCTCCAATTTGGGGCCTCCATGCAGCCTTCAGATAGGACTGGGTGCAACAATGTGCCTCCCCCAAGCCCCCAGAGCTTGGGCACTTAGGTGACAAGGAGGTTTTCTGTCTCTGGTGTCAGACAACTGCTGCCTATAAGATGACAACACAATAGGAACACGGATGGACAAAAGAGCCTGAGCTGGGATAAGGTAGCTTTTTATGTGCCTATGAGTGAAGGAGATTCACATTTTTGGGGCAACAGACCTACTTTTTGGACATCAGATACTACTAATGAATTGTCAGGTTCAACTGTGGCCACAAGATAGTTGTTGTTTAGTCGTTGTGTCCAACTCTTCGTGACCCCAGACCAGAGCACACCAGGCCCTCCTGTCTTCCACTGCCTCCCAGAGTTGGGTTGGTCGTTTCCATGACACTGTCCAACCATCTCATCCTCTGTCGTCCCCTTCTCCCCTTGTCTTCACACTTTCCCAACATCAGGGTCTTTTCCAGGGAGTCTTCTCTTCTCATGAGATGGCCAAAGTATTGGAGCCTCAGCTTCAGGATCTGTCCTTCCAGTGAGCACTCAGGGTTGATTTCCTTCAAAATGGATAGGTTTGATCTCCTTGCAGTCCAAGAGTCTTCTCTAGCACCACAATTCTCAAGAGTCTTCTCTAGCACCGCAATTCAAAAGCATCAGTTCTTTGGCGGTTAGCCTTCTTTATGGTCCAGCTCTCACTTCCATACATCGCTTTGACTCTGCCGATCTTTGTTGGCAAGGTGATGTCTCTGCTTTTTAAGATGCTGTCAAGGTTTGCCATCGCTTTCCTCCCAAGAAGCAGTTGTCTTTTAATTTCGTGGCTGCTGTCACCATCTGCAGTGATCAGGGAGCCCAAGAAAGTGAAATCTGTCACTGCCTCCATATCTGCCCCTTCTATTTGCCAGGAGGTGATGGGACCAGTGGCCATGATCTTAGTTTTTTAAAAATTTATTTATTTTGATGTTGAGCTTCAGACCATTTTTTGCACTCTCCTCTTTCACCCTCAGCTTACAAGGTTCTTTAATTCCTCCTCATTTTCTGCCAGAGTGGTATCATCTGCATATCTGTGGTTGTTGGCATTTCTTCCGGCAATCTTAATTCCAGTTTGGGATTTATCCAGTCCAGCCTTTCGCATGATGTATTCTGCATATAAGTTAAATAAGCTTATAATATACAGCCTTGTCGTACTCCTTTCCCAATTTTGAACCCAATCAGTTGTTCCATATCCAGTTCTAACTGTTGCTTCCTGTCCCACATATAGGTTTCTCAGGAGATAGATAAGTGGTCAGGCACTCCCATTTCTTTAAGAACTTGCCATAGTTTGCTGTGGTCCACACAGTCAAAGGCTTTTGCATAGTCAATGAAGCAAAATGAACAGGCTAGCTATCTCCTGAGAAATCTATATGTGGGACAGGAAGCAACAGTTAGAACTGGATATTTGAACTAATTGGGTCAAAACTGGGAAAGGAGTATGACAAGGGTCCATGGGGTCATGAAGAGTTGGACACGACTTAACAACTAAACAACAACAAATTCTTTCTCCTGGAAGCTTTTCATTGGTGAAAATATGCTACATATTAATGTTTTTTCCAGGTACTCTGGTGATACTTTTGCTGATGTGTTAACCTTATAAATTACAGGCGTACCTTGGTTTACTAATTTAATGCATTCTCCGGGACGTTATGTAATGCGAAAAGTTTGTAAACCGAAACACAGTTTGCCATAGGAACGGGGGTGGCGCTATAAACCTCCAGGCACAATACATCTGGGAGAAACTTGCTTTGTACTGTGAAAAAAAAATCATAAACCAAGGCATTATTTTCAATGGATTTCAGTTTGTAAACCGAAAATTATGTTAACCAAGATGTTCATAAACCGAGGTACTACTGTAATTGTGAAACTCTCTAGCATTTCCTGCTGTTGCCATTGCTAACATTCAGTGTTAGCTCTTTTTCTGCTTCCAAATCACAAACATCCCACAAGTGAAGAAACTAGCTTCGTGCTCTAGTTATTGGTTATTCTTGGTTATTCTATCAAAAAGTGAATAAGCTATAAAAACCTAGGAAGACTTGAAGCAACCTGCCCCATCGTTCTCCTTTGGAATTACTGTAACTGCTTTGGCCAGATTCAGGATAAGATCCAACTGAGGTGGTGCTTGTGCAAAGCAGACTGAATCAAAACCTGGATTAGGGAGGACTCTGAGACAAAACATGTCTCCAGAAACTGACACATTTCTCACTAAATTCTCCATGTAAGGAAACTGGAGGAGAGGGGTGATGGGAGAAGAGAAAATGCTTTGGAGTGAGATGTTGGAATGATATCTTACAGGACTTTGCTAGCCTTATTTATTTATTAATTCTATTTTATTTCAAATATTTCTATCTTGCCTTTCTCTCAAAAGAACCCAAGTTGACTGTGTTTCTCACTAGCCTTACTTAGAAATAGGAGAGTTAAATGTGCTTCAGTTCAGTCTGTGGGAGCCAGGGGGCTGTTTCTAGCTTGGAAAATGCTGGCTGATCAAGTCTTCTGCTGCTGATTGTATTTTCTAGAGCCATCATCCACTCCTGTCCTATTATATTTTCCATGACTTCCCATTTTCCAATTTATGATAGATATTTTTTCTTAAAGGAAATTAAAAGCCACATTTATCATAACCCCCTCCCCACACAGATTCTTCTGAGACAGGGAAGAGAATCCTGTACATAGCGCAATTTTAAACACTCCTTTCCCACACCCAAAAATATTGCACACAACTCTTTGAAATGTTGCAGGGTTTTTTTTGCATATGTAAATTTCACAACAATTGTGTGCAAAAAAGGGGGAAGAATTCTAAAGGATAAGTGGCTTTTTTAAAAAATATCCAGACTTTAGATAAATTATGCAGTTGCACAAGACTTGTGCATCTCTTCTTCTGAAATTGGGCAACTGAGTCCTTCAGAAGGAGCAACTTCCCTTACAAATGTCATCCATTTCTGGCAAGAAATTAATCAGTGATTCTTCTTTTGAAAAAACCAAAGCAAATTTTAAAAGTGTGTATTGCAGAAGGTGCTACATGTGTTTGCCTTGTTTGCTTAAGCTACTTTCATCCAGCTCTTATAAACTAGGGGAAGCTTATAGGTGATTGTTGTTTCCCCATGATTGTTCAGTGGAACGTGTGACCATTGGTGTTTGTTTGTTTGTTTGTTTGTTTGTTTGTTTGACTTATATGCCACCCATCTATACTTGGCCTACTCTGGGCGGCTCACAACAATCAAAGTAAAAACAATTGACATAAAACAATTTTACCACAATTTACAGCAATTAATAATCATTCAAGATGGAGAATCAGAAGAAATTAAGTGGTGCCCAGGGGGAAGGCCTGTCTGAATAGCCAGGTCTTAAGTTGGCTTTTGAAAAAGCCCAGCGAAGGGGCCAAACAAATCTCGGAAAGGAAATTGTTCCAAAAACAGGGAGTCACTGCCAAGAAGGCCCGGTTTCTTATTTTTTCTTTCCGGACCTCCCTCAGCGTTAGGCTCCTCAGTTGCCCCTCCTGACTAGAACGAGTGATACAAGTTTTTATATTTGCATGTACTGTATAGCAACTCAAGTTCAGTCTCCAACATCTCTAAGTACGGCTAGAAAAAAAATATTCTGTGGGAAGCGGTGGATTGTTGCTCTTGTTCAGGGTTGAAAGTGCTGGGCTAAATGGACCATTGATGTGACAGCTTCCAAAGTATTATAAAGAAGCCGAGGTTTCCCAGGATTTTCTTCCCCACTGAGATGCCTGCCAGTTATGAGACTACAACTCCCATCATCCTGGGCCTGCCGGCAATCGGAGTTGAAGTCCAACACATCTTGAGGGCACCCGGTTGGGGGAGACTATTCCAAGCAGTTTGAAGCACGGGTTGATTGGTTTGCTTGTTTAATGTGAGTTTCCCACCTGAGCTTTTGAGTGGCGCCATTCAGCCTCATTAACCAAAAACGACAGTCCATCCTTGGTGCCAAGCAGGTGTGTGTGATTCCCCCAGGGTGCTAATTGCAGATGGATGGTGTGTGATCCTATTGGACAAAAGTCGCTCCTTACTGTAGGCCACATTCGGGAGTTATTCGTGCCCCAAAGTCTCTCTGTACACAGTGTGACACAGGCTGCGCCCAAGGCCACAGAGGGAGGGGGAGAGAAAAAGCCTTGGAGCCTCAGGCTTCGGCCTCCTTGGGCCTGTCCTCACTGAGCAGAGTCAGGGCCTTGGCTTCAAAACATCCAGCTGTCAGTAGCTTGATTGATGGCTGAATGCTGTGCCTCCCGTGCAGTTCTCCAGCTTTCTTCTGACACTGTAGCTGATGGAGGGGGTTAATGTCAGTCCCTGAACCGTAATTCAGGACGGGCAAGAATAGCTATGCACAGCGCTGAACTCTGGAGAATTGCACACTGGGGTATAATCCCACAATGCAAAACAGCAGCTGTGCCATAGACCAATCAAAGCACTGTATGAATTAACCAAGAAGCAAATCAAAGGCCGCAAAGCAAAGCACTTGGCTTGATGATCATATTCCCCAAAGGACAAGCCCTCTCTCTCTCCCTTTGAGAGCTATGGAGGAGGAGGTGGGCAGGGAGGGAGGGAGGGAGGGAGCAGGATTTAACAGGTGCAAGTTTCCCATCCCCAACATGCTATAGGAGGAGAAGCAGTGCCAGAAAAAAAAAACATGTGAGATGTTAAAGGGATAAAAGCATTTTCATCTTTTGTAATATTACACATACATAGGCCTTAGCAGAAGACTGGTTGTGAGCTTTGTGAGTATCTCAAGCACACAGATGGGTCCCTTCTCAAATGCATTTGAGAGGCAGGTGGTAATTCTCTTGTGACAGGAGACGTGTGCCCTCTGAAACTTGGTGTACTTGAATGGGACAGCGTGTGTGTCCTGTATCACAGGGCAGGTGACAACTGGCTTCCCGAGATTGTTTGGACTTCAACTCCCAAAAGCCGCAGCCAAATGTGGTGATTATGGATTATGGGAGAGGTGGTGCAAAATACTTGGAGGGCCAACAAAAGACTCCCCACATCTCCCAGAGTACATAGCAGTTGTGTCTGATGAGTAGCACCCCACCTCTGTGCCTTAAGACTGTTTGCCCCATTGCCTATTTCCTTCTTCTCTTCCTGGTAGCTGAGAGAATAATTGCCATGGTTAACTAAAAACATGGTTTCATATCCAGACGTCTCATGTGCCCCAGTGTCCACTGATAGTCAGGATGGAGCTGGATGCTGTGTGACTGGCCCAAAGGCGGCTGCTCCATTTCCTCTCACCACCACTTCTCTTGGCGACGATGATGCACCTTACGAAGTTCTTGTTCTCTGCATTCCTCAATGACCAACAGCCACCAACGTGAAGCATTGTGGAGAAATGCACAGCATGGTGTCATATCATGCATTGTATTTCAGTATTTATTTTTTCAATCATTACTTGTTAAATTCTTGCCTAGGGTATTCTGGGCGTTATGGTCCATAGAAGCAACATTTCTCAACTCAGGCTGCACCGGACATTTCCAGTCAGGGAAAGGAAAGAAACAGACCAAGAGCCTCTTGCAAGAACCATCAGGAGAAGTTCAAAACCAGGCTTTCTTGTCTCTTCAAAGGGTTTCTGGTGCCTTTGCCACCACCCACAGACAACACACAAACACTTTAATCACTCCCAGAGGCTACTGGGCAATCACAATAAGCTCTCCCTTAAAATGCACAGGGAGTTTCCTCCTGAAAAAGGACTGCCAAAGCTGAGAGATTGGGCTCCAGCAGACTGTGAATGTTTTGCCAACAGAATGAAGGTTACTAAGGCAACCTAAGGGTGCACTGTGTCTATCTTCTGATCTGGAGGTGTGTCTAGGGCAGGGATGCATTAATAGTAGAGGGCAATGTGCTATAGAGGGAGGTCTGGGTTTCAGTGAACACTTGATACTGGTGTGGCTGGGGACCTTCTGTGAAAGCATGCACTTGTGATGGAGGAAGTGCAGTGGAAGAGGAACAGATACAGTCCGGTGGCAGCCTCCAAGGCAATCTGCATTTGTCAGATCCTCACCTGAGACTGGAGCTGGAGTACCCTTGCAGTTAGCCAGGGCATGAGCAGACACTGAACAATATAAGCTGAAGACAGAGCATGGGAATCTTGCCCAACATACTGCTGCTTGGAAATCCAATTGAACCCTAGTCTTTCCCTTGTGGCCATCAGCAGCAGCCCAGCACACAAACACACACACACACACACATACAGAAAGAGAGAGGGGAGGGAGAGAGGGGGGGAAAGAGAGAGATCTTGGAAACTCTTCTTCCACTCTGAATATGGCACCTGCAAAGCTAGCAAGATTACAGATAACACAGCTCTTAAATGCTTACCAAGCATTTGGTTGGAAGTTAATGCTTCCTGCCACAGTTGCCACAGTGAGAGCCTGCTTTTAGTCAGTTCTTTTTCTAGAGTCTAGGTATAAGGACTCCTCTTGCAAGCCTGAAGGGAGAGTGCCCTATAAAACAGAAGCTCCTCCTGCTGCCCCTTGGTCTCCCTTAGCCATGGCAGGAACTGTTTCTAGTCACTGGGCAAGAGCAGAGTGCAGAGAAAATGTCTGGAAGCTCAGCAGCAGTAGCAAGCAGAAAGCTGGCACCTCACAGGTTAATTACATGAGCGGCCAGTTCCCTTATTGACAGGGTAGCTTGGAAAATGCTGAGGCAGGACATACACTGCAGAGTGTCAGAGCGGCGGGAGCCTCCGCTCCCAGCTGCCTCTTTCTCCCTCTCTCTCTCTCTCTCATTCTCTTTCTCACACACTTTCTCTCTCTCTCTCTCTCTCTCTCTCTCTCTCTCTGGCTTTCTCTCACACACGTACACACATCTCCACAGCAGAACCCTTCCACCCCACCCACCCATCCCATCTGGTAGCAAACCCGTCAAGTTAGCCTGCCGGTCTGGATAGCTCAGGCACCAATTCCTCCGACTGGAGCCATACATCCAGCAGCTCCCTTTGTGCTTGTGAGGCAGCCCTGCTCCAGCTCTGCGAGAGAAGAACAGGTCCAAAGCTTCTGAGCTGGCTTTGCTTCTCCGGCATTCCCCTCTAAAGGGGCTGGGGCATTTTACTGTGGCCAGCCTCAAGCTCACCCCAACCGCCTGTTGTCAGGGTCTTGTTCCCGCCTCTCCTTTGACCATCTGGAAGCCTTTCCCCAAGCTCACTCCCCCACCTGCAATTCCTGCACCAGGCTGGCACGTTGGATACCCATGGCATGCAGCTCTGAGGCGCGCGGTGGCCTGCCTCTGGGGCCAACAGGGCTGCACCTCTGAAAGGGGGAACCCCACTCGGCATCCCAGAACAGAAAGAGCCTGGGTCAGGAGAGCCAGCTGCCTGGGCCAGATCGCCTCTCCGTTGCTCTGTGGACATCCTGGCTGCCAGCATGATGATGTATTTCTGGGTAGGTCCCGGCTTTCAACATCTCTGTATTGGGAAATGTAGTTCAGCTCATTTTGTATGTCGGTGCTGATTTCTAGAGTTTGCTGGCGGGTATTGTCAAATATGTTTTTTTTTCCGACTTTCTTTGCTGCCCAGTGGGCATGAGGCCCTGGCCTGGTCTAGAAATTTGAATTTCAGTGGGCTTAGTTGTTAAAGACTTCTTGCCGCCCCATAATTGTATGTGTCTGACTGAATGTCTTGCAGTACTTTCAGTTACACAGTCCAGAAAATATCCTTCTAGGTTGGATGGCGATTGGATGGAGAAGACATCTTGGTCTTATATAAAGCTTTATGCATCTGTAGGCCATTGGTTTTGGCTGAAAGTGTGTCTGCCTGCCTGCTTCTCAGGCACCTTGTCTTTCCACCTTGTGCTCACTTGGCTCACCCCTGATGGCAGCTGCAGCAGGAATCTCTTCCTGCCAGGGGAAGAACCAGCCCGAATAAACCACCGTCAGGGGTCATGGAAGTACATAGTGTCAGTTGGGACAGCCCTTTGTGGCTGCTTATTGCTTCCTTCTCTTTACCTTCGGTTATCGCCATGTCTGAGTTCACTCACAGATTAGTTCACATGGAACTAGAATTGCAACGCCTTGAGTTCGGTGTGTATCCTGTTCGGAATACAAACTTCCTCTGGATTGCCTCTTCTCCAGTGTTGTCTTTATGAAATAGTGGATGGGGAGCTGTTGCTGAAAGAAAGGGACTGCGCCACTGGATTTTCCAAGGAAAGGGTGTCTCTGAGACTCAGTTCTTATAGACTTCCGCATCCGTTTTAAATATATAGGACATTGGTGAGAAGAACTCACACAGGTGAAGGAGGAAGCATTTCTGGGAAAGAAGGATGCACTTTAAGCTTGAGTACACATCTCATTAGCATGGCATCTTGCCCCTTCTTCCTCCCCAAAGTCTCCCAATTTACCTTACTGTTTCTAGTTTTGTTTTGGGTTTTATCAGTTCATGCCAGGGCCAGATAACATTTGGCTGTCCCCAGGAGGGACGGCAGGTAAAATAGGCAGAAATGTTGCAGAGGTAAGAGTGGCTGGGCTGGAGTGAGTCACACTGGAGCTTGAGACTGTTTGTAGCTATGGACTGGTTTCTCTGCCACACTCTAGCCATGAGAATGCCATGCAACTCTTTTCTGGCAGTGCCAGGTTTTTCAGCCATGGTTTAAACTGGGAGTTTCCTTCCTCAGAAAGCAGGCTGCGGCAGATGGATTCTTCAGGAGAAAAGACAGGAGAACTTGGGAGAAGAGGCCTTCTTTATTCATAAAGGGAGGGCCTTGGTTCTTTGCCTCTTCCTTGATAAATTCAACATATGCTCCGGCCACTCCATGGGTGAAGGAGTTGGCAATTGCCCGAGTGTCTTACAGATGCAAAAGTTACACAGTTCTATGTGTAGCCCCAGCCATAAAGGATGTGGTTTCAATAGATTATTGTCCAGGAGGTGGTGTGCGTTCTGCCCTAGGTGGACTATCATAGCCTTTCGTGTCTGTGCTTTCATCACAACTGCTTCCGGGTGTGTGGTTGAGGCATTTGAGGGTAGGAAAAAGAGGTGCGTAGTCACAACTGGGCATGAAGCACAACCTGCTATGGATTTGGAGGCAATAGCTAAATGTCTGCATGATGAAGTTTTGTCCAAAGTCTATAAGCAATGTCAGTAACCCCTGCACTAATACTAATGGGGCGGATGTGTGTTTGGGGGATGTGTGGATAGTGATGGCAGCTGAGAACCAGTAACATTTCTTTCTGTTTCTTATAATAGTAATCCCCATGACCATCACCATAGCCTTGCAAAATTACAGTAGTCCTTGTTTATAGCATGAAACAAAACTCTGGGAAATAGAGCCAGAACACTCTCAAGAGCGGGGTTGCAATGGAGGCAATCTAATGCTTTTAGAGCAAAAAACAGGAACGGTTTAAGTCTTTGCTTCATTTGTCTCCCATTCAATCGGGCCTCAAGGCTAGTCCATGGCACATTCTAAACATATATCTATAAATTTAGATTGATTATAATTCTGACAAACAATGGCTAGACAGGGAATTGGCAGAGTTTTTTTTTTGTAAGGGTTTCTGGTACCTTAAACCCTTAAATGTATAGACCTGGATTACCTGTCTGGAATAGGACAAACCTGGGTTTCAGTATCCCATTGAGCGGAGCCCAGAGGAAAAAAATTGATTTGCCAGCCTGATTGTATGCTAACCATTTTTGGGTGTGTGTTTATGTTCATGTTTATTTTTGAGGGAGCACTGTGCTCTGATATCTGGAATGCCTCGGCAGTTTGTAAGGGTAACCAGTACTGTGGTTGTGTATTCCTTAAACATTGGCCCACTTTGTTCCTTGACGCTTAAGGCTGTATCTGTAAAATACTTTGGACAGCAAAGGTACAAAATTAAGCATAATCATAGTACATGTGTACGGAGCACTGGAAGGGCAATCCCTCTTAGAATGGATAAGAGTGTATTGAACAGAGTGACTTTTATGCATTTATACAGGATGAATATTCACGTGTGTGAGGAAGTAATCTTTTAGTAAAGAAAGCTGAACACCAAGTCCCAATATGTGGATTTTTTTGTTTTGTTGTTTACTTGCTCCAGATAAATAGGTCTGGACTTCTTTTCCAAACATGAACTTGAATTGAATACTCTTATATGTGATCCAGGCAAACACAATTGTAGTCTATCAAGCTGCTTATTACCACTGCAGAAGCTCAAACCGTCACGGAACTTACCACTGGCAATCGCTGCTGGTTATTCTCGATAAGACCTTCTCACCATCTAAACACATGTATCTCTAGGCATGGCCAGGATTATATCTGAGGAAAGAAATGAATTGGGTGCAATGGGAACTGTCTGTTGTCTCTTGAGTAGGAGCGAGGACCTCATTCACTTGTTCAGGATGAATCTCCATGCCTGCTCATCCTGAACAAGTGAATGAGGACCCATGGGCTATCATGGGTCCAACTGGTCGCCTAATGCCAATGTGAGTGATGCAGTTTCTGTACACAGTTGCCAGGCCTGCTTTCGTTTTTTGGTCAGTCATGAAAATGGGAATGCAAAAGAGAGTATCTGCTTGCTAAGAAAGACTGCAAGAGGTCCATCGTGGATGATTCTGATTTTTATATGTTAATCTCAAGTATGGTTACATACAGTTAATACAGGTCTAGAAAGCTGAGACAAAGGAGGCAGTCCAAAGCTTCAGAATTTTAGAGAATAACTGATTGTACATGCAACCATTTTTTTAAAAAAAATACACTTGATATGGAACATGTATAGTTCTACATGTGCCATGGTGAGATTTGAGAAGAGGGGAAATGCTTATAAAACCATGTATAGATTTCAGAAATATGCACTGCAGATGAACACATTGAGAAAATGCAATCTTTCATCCATGGGGAAAAACAGGGTGTTCATCATATGAATATTAGAAAATTGTGTACTTTTATAGGGGGAAATGTGCAAAACAATTACACATAGAAATAAGGAAGGGTGGGTATCAGAAGCTAATACAGAATCTGCATGAAATCTGACAAGAATGATGCTAAGTTATCACATTCCTAACTGTGATTAGGATTCGATGTCCTCCATTCCTAATGAAATGAAGTTCGGAAGTGCAAACGAAGAAGCTATTACATCTGTGTTTTAAAGAATGCTTTGATTGCCCTGGCAGTACAATGGTGAATAAATATTTTTAACAAATGGATTGTGAGCTTCATGAATTCTTATGGTGAACTAAAGGATAATTGGAACCAGAATCCATAACCCTCCTTCTCTGTGCCTGAATCCTTTCCTGTGAAAGTTACAGGATGTGCGATTGTTTCAACTACTGTATGTTAGAATCTTGGGCTTGGTTAATCTCTTGGGGACTGATTGAGTAAAGGGCACGGACTAGAATTATTTTGTAACTGTGTTGCAATATTTCCTCCAAAGTAGGATAGCTATTATCACAGATAGGTTGCTAACAAGACCTCAGGGTTACCATGTCAACAGCTCCTGTTTTCTGAGATACCAGGGTCCAAACCTGTGATGTCACAGAAGCAGGGCAGGCCAGAGATGAGGAGGGGGAAGGGTTTTCCCCAGACTTTTCTCCACTGCTGCCAGGGTATGTGCAACAAGAAGCGTTATGAGTCGTGATTCTGGTGCTCGACTCCCTGCCTTGCTTAAAATTAAATGATAGGTCAAATGTTAGCACACCAAAAAGCTGGGAATAAAGGGGTGGGGGTGGGGAATGAGCCAGCAAGTCATGCATTTTTCTGGCTCATCGTTCCATTTGAAGCAATATACATATGAACACGGTCATAGTCATACTGAGACACTGAGCTCTGCCGCCACCTGGAAATAGGTGGAAAATGTGTGCCTAGAATTGAATACAAGACATCAAATTTTCTCTTCCTTCAGCACCACTCACTTTGAGATTTGTCTCCTCAGTGTGGATCTGGAGAGGTGTAGCAGTTCCCTGAGACTCTAGCTGGTGCCCCAAGACTTGGCAACCATACACTGTTAGAGCAGTACGACAATGGAACCAATTACCTCGGGAGGTGGTGAGCACGCCAACACTGGAGGCATTCAAGAGGAAGCCAGAACAGCCATCTGTCAGATCTGCTTTGATTTGGATTCCCGCCTTGAGCAGGGGGTTGGATCTGATGGCCTTGTAGGCCCCTTCCGACTCCATTATCTTATGAGTCTATGATTCTGTGATACAATTGACCTACTATGAAAGGCCTACTTATAAAGGAAGAGTCTCTCAGAATTTTCTCCTCTTGTGATGAAACAAATCACATGAGCTTCCTCCCCCAATCAGAGAAAATTATACACTGGCTTTTATGAGCCTCCTCCTCTGACATTACACTCCATGCTTCTTTGGCAGGGCCTTTTCAGTAGCTGCCTCTGAACTGTGTAATTTTCTGCCTTGGAAGGCTAGATTGGCACCTTCTTGGACTGCATGCTGTATGGCAAAGATATTTCTGTTTAGGCAGGCATTTGTTTTATGAAAGGAGTGTATTTTATCTGATACAATTGCTTTTCCTGCTGCATCTTTCACTTTATTGTATAGTTTTTGTCTCAATATTGTGTTTTATGATTGGTTTTTGTTAGCCAGATTGGGTGGTATATAAGGATTAGAAGCAAGGAATGCACACATTTATATACAGTGATGCCTTGACTTACAAATTTAATTGGTTCAGGAAGATGGTCATAACTCGAAATGATCGTAAGTCGAAGCACCATTTCCCATTGGAAGGCACTGAAATGCAATTAATCCATTCTGGCTGAAGAAAAAAATCACCCCCAAAAAATCACTGCAAGACTGGTCGGAAATGTGATTAATCCCTTCCAGCCGAAGGGGGGGGGGGAGAAAAGCAATCAACTGTGCAAGACCCATTGCAAATGCAAACAAGACAAAGAAAAAAGCAATCAAGCACACAAGACCTAATGCAAAGAAAACAAACCAAAAACCAATCAACTGTGCAAGACCCATTGCAAATGCAAACAAGACAAAGAAAGAAAGAAAAAACCAAGCAGATTGTGCAAGATCAGAAATGGGGAGAAAATTAAAAATCAAACAAACTCCCCAAGACCCATTGGAAATGGGGGGAATCCAAAAAGCAAGGAACCCCCCAAGACCCATCGGAAATGGAGGAAATCCAAAAAGCAAGGAAACCTCCCAAGGTCTAGAGATAGAATTAAAGAAGTGGGTTTACAAATGTGTTGTGGAAATGAAGGGGCTGAAGTGCAGCAAACTGTTGTCCTAAGTTTCAGGACCATGTGGCACTCCCTTGCCTCTCGAACCAAAATACCTCTGAACAGACAAAATGCTAGCTGATGATTATGTATGACTGCTGCTATCACGACTTGCCCATGTATCATCTTCTATCTCTGGATGATGTAGCAGACTGCCTTCCCTATCAATGTGATCATAAAAGGCACAGGACTACTTTTGCATTCCTACATTGTCTTTTGCAATCCTACACTGATGCAGTATTTGTTCAGT
Organism: Pogona vitticeps; assembly: GCF_051106095.1. Taxonomy (NCBI): domain Eukaryota; kingdom Metazoa; phylum Chordata; class Lepidosauria; order Squamata; family Agamidae; genus Pogona; species Pogona vitticeps. The sequence goes on along the minus strand of NC_135784.1, from coordinate 140,715,719 downwards.
TTGGTCCTATGTGGATATGCCCTGATTAATTTGGATGGCTTTTCCTGGTTAGATCTCGAGGACATGATTTTGAGAAACAGCTTGCTATAAGCAATGCTTTAAGCTGGGTAGGTTCATTTCTATATTATTATTCATTGGCTAACTTTACATTAGGCTCCTTTAGCCCAGTAAGAGGCATTGCTTTTCCATAATCATCTCAAAGTTGCATTAAATCATCTCAAAGTTGTATTAAATTAAGTTGGTTCCATATAGTACTTCTTAAAATGGAATACGTGTGCACCTACACTGCAATTTACCCTGTGGTTTGTTCCAGAGTTGGCACAGATAAATTTGATGTATTTTCCATCAACTATATGATGTACACCTAATCATGCGTAAGCCTGTTTTCATGGGCATTTGTTGCTTTTTTATTCAGCAGGCAGGGCTAGTAGGTTTTTAACCAATTCTGCTTGTATCACTTTTTTTTTCAGTTTCTGGCATGTGTAGTCAACTATATTGGTCCAAAGGGGCAGGGGCAGTTGTATCTTTTGGTGATGTTCACAGTGGGGTGACTTTCAAAAAAACTGGCAAGTGACATAGCACTAAATTGAGATAACGACTTGTGAATCTGTAGTGCTTATCTGACATATTGTTATCCTGATAAGACATAATATATATTTTTTAATTTGGAAGAGAGACAGGAGCCAGTTACTTGAGGGATGTTCCCACTGTATTGGCCTCCCTTGCCTTAGAGCATAGTATGACAGTAGAGCAGGAATATCCCCCCAAGTGAGCATTTATTTTCTCTCCTCCAAACAATTTTTTCTTATGTTTTTCCATGATAGCACTGAATCAGAGAAGCTCTGCAGTTTCATATGTTTTTATGATTATTTATATATTTACTTTTTATACTGGCTGAAGGCTATGGCTGAAGGCTACTCTGGCCGAAGGCTACTCTGGGCATTTTACAACATGTGTAACCAACAAGCTTAAAATACAATTTAACCAAAGAAAAAATAGAAGTAATGAAATGCAAATAGATAATACTATTCAAAGATAAAAACATATTTACATAAAATAGTCATAACATTTAACATTATGTCACTTTCCGAAAAAAAAAATTAAGAAGAGTGGTAGAAGAGGATGGTGTTAATGACATATGTAGTTGACTTGTGATTCCAATATGACTTGTAGCAAGTTTAATTGCGGTGTGGACTCAGTTGAAAAAATTGCCCAGAATGATTAAACATTAAACAGTCAGATGTTTATGAGAGCTTTAAACATGTAGCAAATCACAGGAAAAAATGAAAAGCAAAACTTCCTCCTGAATCTGCAAGACATTTCCAAATATCCTTCAGAACAGACTACTTGACCATGTACTATTTGGAAACTTAAAGGCACTTAGCACTGAAAGGGCTGAGTTGCTTAAAAGGATGTGGAGGAGGAAATACATTTTTGCCTTAATATATGATCTGACCCTGAGTCACCTTATATTCATAAAAGCCTCTGGGTGGGACTTTTTTCCTGAGATTCTTAGTCTTAGGTTTTTATACACCCATACAGAAAAACCTCAGCAATCGGTTACCAGTCTAGATGTGTTTTATTACTCAAAATGTCACCACAAATCAGAACTGGAAAAACGCTAGAAGACAATACAGAAAACACCAGGATCCAGTGGGCTATCAATGGTGTCATCTGGCTTTCCTGTATAAATGAGTGAACTGAAAAAAGCAATACCAAACCAAACAACTGGTGTGGAAGTCTAAGCAGCGTCTCCTCGCATGCCACACCTGTGGTCCATCGTGGCATCAATCTGAACTGGCAGCATTCTGAATACACTTGGGGGTCAAAGAGGAGGGAGGCAGCTGCCTCAGGCAGCAGATTTTGAGGGTCGTAAAACAGCAATATATTTCTCAGCCTCACAGACTCTTCTTCTGCACAGACACCACCTGCTTAATAATGATACTTGCCATTTCTTGATCATCTCATTAGGAAAAGCCCAGCCTGTGATCATTGCTTGGGGGGATCCCACCCCCCCTTCCAATAGCGATTTCTATTTACTGAAAGGTCTGTCTTTCTGAGCTGCAGCTTTTCTTCTGGTTGGGAAAGTTGTGTGCACCTGATGCATTAGAAAGAATATGCAGAAGCAAAGCTATACGAGAGGGAACATAGAAACTACCCTTCCTTTGCCAGAATGCCAAAGTTAAACTCCGTCACAAGGAGAGCCTCCTGTTTGCCAGCTTTAGGGTTTGAGAAGAAGGACCCAAAGAGGACCCAGAAGGATCTGCTTTCTTTTCCCTGCTGAAAGAGAATTACCTTAGCCAACAGATCATCAGGTCCAGAGGCTAGACAAAGTTTTCCACTCTTTGCGGTGAAAAATGGGGTAGTTGTCTCACACCGTTTACATTCTCAAAGAGAGGCAGACGGTGCCCCTTCAAACAAAAATAGGCTGCTCTTCCTATCAGAAGTTTCGTTTTGACTTCAGCTTGCTGCTCTGACTTAGCTTAAAACCTTTCCCATTTACAGTATTGTTTTAGTGCGAAAGGAAAAGAATAAAAAGAAGGGGCAGATAAAGGGAAACAATTTTATAAAGCTGTTGCTCAGTTGTTGAAAGGGATCGAAACGTCTTTCACAGTTGTTACTCTGTTGCTGTGGGTAATCCAAACATTCTTTCATAACCAGTACTTCTGTTAAATGAAAATCATGTTTTTCATTACTTAAACTGCAACTTTCATAGTGATTGTGAGTGTTGTGTGGGGAATGGTTGCTGGAATGTGGTGCCAAACTTTTAGATAATTCCACTGACATTAGTAGTAGCCCAATGTCTCTCTGCCATATCTGTTGTATTCTACATGTTGTTGTTGCTGTTGCTGTTGCTGTTGTTGAATCCTTAGAAGCCAAGTCGGTCTCTACAGTACAGTGCTGCTAAAGGGCACTTCTGTTCCCCTTATAGCACAGTTCTAATGACACTACAATGAATGCTAAAAATTCATGGGTGCTGTTTCCGAGTAACTGTTTATGTGAACGTGGCTCTAAACAATCAGAAAAAAAGTGCCGAATAATATTACATTTTCTTCTGGAACAAAGTTGCAGCCGTTCTGTCACAGACCCCTTCCTCTTTCTTTCTTTTTTTAAATCTCTGTATTCTGCTCCGGCTAATCATCATAACTATAAATGCATCCAACTTATGACATGCAACTTACAGCAACCGTGACAGGGTTTTGACCATATGTGAGATATTTAAGCAGTGGCTTTACTAGTGACATCCCCAGTGAATTTCTATGGCCAATGAGGATTTGCACACAGGCTTCCTGAGTCTACTCTCTCATCTACTAGATAGCTCAGTGGTTTAGGCATCTGGTTGGGAGTTCAATTCCCCACTCTGCCTCCTTGTTAGAAGCTGGACTCAATGATCTATAGTATCCCTTCCAGCTCTGCCATTCGAAGAAGAAGATGATGATGATCCTGTCCATTACCTCATATTAAACAATACCCCCTCCCCTACAAAGAGCATTGCTGTTTACTCTTCTGTCTGTTAGGTAGTAGAAACGAAAGTTCCTCATTTCAAGTGGCAGAGATGAAAGAAAGGGAACACTCCTCTTTCCACTTCTTCCTAGAGTTCTAGCTCTATTCCTCATTCAAAAGACTTGCAGGAGGATTGTGCAGAAAGAAAGAAAATGGGGATTGCATAGAAGGAAAAAAATAATTTATAGTATAGAGAGGGAGGAAATGGATATTGAACCATATAAGAGCCTCGTGGCGCAGTGGTTAAAACGCTGTACTGCAAGCTAAAACTGTGCTCACGACCTGGCGTTCAAATCCCAGGTAGCCGGCTCAAGGTTGACTCAGCCTTCCATCCTTCCGAGGTCGGTAAAATGAGTACCCAGCTTGCTGGGGGGGGGGGCAATGTGTAGCCTGCATAATTAAAAAAAAATGTAAACCACCCGGAGAGTGCTTATAGCGCTATGGGGAGGTATATAAGTCCAATAAATAAATAAATAAATAAAATACAAGTAAGTCTTGGGTTTAGGGAGCCATAGTTGTTCTCTTTCAGCAGGCATTTTGCAGGGGCAGTTCCTCCAAAGTATGATGTGAACGAGGGAAAGAAAGAGAAAGGAAAGGCGGTGGGGAGTGGGGGAGAGAGAGAGATTGTGAGATATTCCATATCATCCTGCAATTTCCTAAGGAAAGGAACTTCTGTTATCTCAATTCTGTCTCTCAAGTCTCTCTCTCTCTCTCTCTCTCTCTCTCTCACACACACACACACACACACACACACACACACAACACTGCATATACAGAAGCAACGTGGACTGAATGCTGAATGTTGCTTGCGTATTTCATCAAAACACTGGCAGCAGGAGAGTGTCCTCCCCTCCCACAGGCATGTAGCCCCTACAGCCCTATGCTCCAATAAAAGGAAATGTTTATAATAATCTTAGAACTGCAGAGCTGGAAGGGGATCATCAAGTCCAGCCCCTGTCAGGGAGGCACAGTGGGAAGTCAAACTCCCAACCTCTGGCTCTGCAGCCAGATGCCAGAGCCACTGGATTATCCAGCATTTCCAGTGACCCCCTAGGATGAATGGCCAGAAAGCTGCTGCTGCTGTACCCAGCATCTGCTGCCTTACACAGTTGCCTCATACACACACACACAGAGAGAGAGAGAGAGAGAGAGAGAGAGAGAGAGAGAGAGAGAGAGAGAGAGAGAGAGAGAAGAGTTTGGGTGATTTTGACGGTTTGCACCAGCTCTGCTAGAATGTCTCTGAGGAAAAAGGAAATGTCAAAGTCTGCCCAGCTAGAGTGGCATCTGGTGAAAAGTATAGCAGCAAGAAATGAAACCATTAGTGCAGAAGAAGTGGCCGTCACTCCACTTACCTAGACATCCTCCCTCTTTCACAGACTCCAATCTGAGAGCAATGGGAAAAAGGCATTGTACCTCTGTGACCGCACCATATATACGTAAGCCATATCTAGTTGTTTCTGTGGCATTGTAACATCAACACATTCAATACAACATTCTTAACTGACTAGCATTCTGCAAGAAAGGTGAAAGATGAAAGAGCTCCTCATAAGGAGCATGCAGCATGTGGGAGTCTGAGGCGCATACATAAGACTGCTAAGATAAGACACATACACAAACACACATGCAGCATTATTTCAGGTCACCAATGCTTTAAAACAAATTAGTGAATTTTCAAAGCTAGGATTCCTGGATGTTTGAACTACATTAGAGGCAGCCAGCTGGCTCTCCTCTTTGGAATCCTGCTTGGGATAGTGCAATCAGGAAGGTAGGAATTACCTGCCTGGTTCATTCCCAAAAACTCATCCAACCTATTATCCTGTTTCCAACAGTGGCAGCACCTGACTGCTTGCAAGCTTGATGCCAGGCTTCCTGCATATTGGGCAGATGGGGGCTAATCTACTCCAGGAAGCACTTGTCCAAATGGCCCCATGATTGCAATGAAAAGATTTATATCCTCCTTCAGAGTTTGCTTATACTAACCTGGTTTTCTTACACATTTAGTCAGCACTTCCTAGCCTTTCAAGCTAAAGAGAACCACTCGGATCTTAGAGCATCATGATCTGCACATCCCAGATAGAATGCGGAATATATTCTAAATGAAACAAAGCTAAGCAGTCTTAGTTCAAAGATCCTAAACACTGAATAGCCCTTTGCTGCCTTAATAATGCTTGTTTGTCAGAGATGCTAGGGATCTGCTTCTTGAGAATTTGGACATAATACCATTTAAGGCTGTCATTGGTTTTGCCTGCTTTGTGTAACACGGCTTGTTTTGGCCGTGTTATTCTTGTTCAGGACACAATTTGACATGATAGTAGGGGAACCATGGTGATCTGACTTCTGGTTTTAAAAAGCTGAATACTAGCTTGGGGGTACGGCAGGAAGTTTTGATAACACTCATTGTGCTGGAGGGGGAAGGTTTATCTCCTTACCCCATTTCCCTCTACATTGATTTCCTGATTAAAATTAGGTAACACAAGGCTGCTAGTCACTTATTTAAATCATATGGAAGATCTCATATTGCACTTTTAGACCTCCCCCCCCCCCGTCCCCATACCTCAGCAGTAGTTAAATATTGTAATGCTAAGTTGTAATATGTAGCCAGTGACATGAGAACAGGTCATTAAACTTACTGGGACTTACTCCTAGGAAAACATGCACAGGATCAAGGTGCAAATATGCTTTCCCTTGCTGCGGTGGGACTTTTGTTTGTCCTGTTTGTTCGGCTCTAGAACTATGTAGTCCTGCTGTCTCTGCTCTTAACCTCCATCCTGGCATCTGTGGGTTGTATGGGTTAATTCTGTGCTTCTCTAATGAGAGGTTTGTCTTTTGCTCCCTGTGAACCTTTTCCTGGCGCTCCGTGTCTGCACGTAGAGAGTCTCCAGTCTCAAGCCTATGTGCCTTTATTTGGCTATGGAAAGAATACTTTCAAAAGCTTAAGAAAGAAAAGGTTGACTGGGAGCTAAAAATTTTGCATAGATTCTTTCTCAAGGCTCTGAGTTGTGAAACGGTTGCTGCCATTCACAGCTCAACCTGTGAGAGGAATGAGACTCTGATATGTGTGGGAAAATCCACTTTGCCCCCTGCTGAGCTGCCACTTGATTTGTGAATTAAACATTTATTCTGCCTTAGCAAGAAGAATGCTATAGAAGCTTTCTTCCTACACATCATTTTATAAGAAAGAATTTGAATTCTTTTTCCTCTGAAGCCAGCTGATCTGTCTCTGGCAAAGAGAAGCCCATGGTGGAATTTGAAGGAGGCAGTCCCGGCAGCATTATGGACAACCCAGGTGGATTACAGGACAGACTCGGAGTGTGCTTGCATTCAGATGCACTTGGAAATCAAGAAACAGAAAGTAAATATCTGAGACAGGTCCCACATAATCATTCTCAGCAGGTCCTACAAGAGATGACTGCTGCAACAAGTATTAGGTGCTCACTTAGCCCTTAAAATACAGTTCTAGGGCCTGACTCTCTCTCTCTCTCTCTCTCCCCTCCCAAGGTGTGCCCCATGACTAGAAAATGGAGAAATTTTAAGAACACAACTTGCTAGATTAAAGACTGGCGCTCTGTCATTTCTCCATCATCTCTTGTTGGCCATGCTGACTATGCCAAATGCATGCTATATTTGGCACACAGGGCCTTTCAGACAAATACTAGAGTGGGGTCAAGTTTTGGGCTTTGTGTGTGCTATCCTGTAGAGTCCTGGCTTGAGGGTTTTGGAGTCAGTGGGTTGACCTGATGGAGGTGTAACCGATAAATCTTTACATATTGGCATTATGCCAGTTGATTATCCCTATTTTATTTTGTTCTTCTTAGGAAGTGCAGGTGTAATTTTAATTTATAGATACATTGGGTGTTTTTTTTTTAAATTTCTGCATGCCTAAATCCTCTTAAATTAGAATAAAAACACATTGTTTGTGACCTGAGTGAAAATTCCAATGTATAGATTCATGGAATCGTAGACTCATGGAGTTGGAAAGGCTCTATAAGACCATTGAGTCCAACTCCCTGCTCATCCAGGTGAAAGTAAATCTAATTGATACTGTAGTGTCTAACTTTCTCTTAAATGTTTCCAGCACTGGAGCGTTCACCACCCCCTGAAATGATTGGTTTCATTGCCATAGTGTTCTAACAATTTTCCTGCTATTCAGCTGCAACCTTGTTTCCAGTAACTTGAGCCCATTATTACATGTCCTGCGCTCTGGAGTGATTGAGAAAGATCCTGCTCCTTTTCTATATGTCAACCTTTCATATACTTGAAGAGGGCTATCCTATATCCCCTCAGTCTTCTTTCCTTAAGGATAAACATGCCGAAGATTATAGAACATAAAAATTCACCATGTCTGAAAGAATATGTGAATAATCAAGTGTATTTCATCCAAACAACCCCAGCAAGAGCACACAAGGTGGAGTAGAAATAAAATAAAACATGGTAAGACAAAATAAAACATATAGTACTTGCCATATTACGGTGCATTTCTTGGCCCTACTGTACTCTAATCGTACCTCTTTACAAAAGCAGTTTACATTTTCACCAAATGCTACTAACCTTGTGACAACTGGAGTATGCCATTCTTTTCTTTACTGCAGCATGGTTTGCTGAATAACAGCATGGGTCATTTTTGTCCCTGTATGCTATTACATTGGCTAGGGCTAAAAAGAAGAAGGAAAGGGGAAAAAAATCAATAGATTTGTTAGGACATTCTTTTTCCCAGCTGTTCTTTGTTAGCCGGGGGGGGGGGAGTGCAGATGGCTAAAATTCAGGGACGCTGTTCAGAACTGAGCAGGTGACAATGTAATAAAATACCTACATCACAGGTCTGTCTTTGCATGGACTCTGTAGCAATACATGATTCTGGGGCACTGAAATGTTTCATGGTAGTGCAAGGGGGTTAATTATTGTGAGGTGCTTTGCGTCTTTTAGAAGAAGGCATCTAGTAAGTTTTGGTTGTGGTGGTGATGGTGGTGATGATGACAACAATGAGGACACCAACAATGTCAGTGATGTTAACAGTGATGTGCCCTGGGAGTCAGGCATGGTATACGGGCCTGGCGTCTGTCGATGGTGGCACTATGACTCTGCTGGGACATGTCCCTTTGGGTCAGCATCCAATTCACTGCACTGTCCAAATTAGCCATTAGTAACCCACAGGCCTCAAGCTTTCCTCATTCTAGTACCTTAAATATCCTTCCACTCTTGCTCCCATTTTCCTACTTGTGGACAAAACATCAATGCCTGCTCAAGCCACTGTTATTCCAGCTCTGTCCTTGACCCATCATCGCTGATATACACCACATCCATTTATCCCTGAAAGAAAATGTGATGCTTTTCCTTCCATGTGTCCTTCATGATTTGCAGAGGAAATTTGGATAGATGGGTATTGTGTGCAAGAAAGATTTTTTTTTAGCCAGGCAGCCAAAAGAAGAAAATCCTGTGCTGATTTTGAAAGTTGGCTTTTTAAAAAAAGAGATAGGTATCTTTTTCTGTCCTTTGCTATAATTAACAGAGATTGGAAATGTTAAAAAAATAGGAAGTTACTATTATAGTTTCAAATTCTCCTTCTCTCATAGTTAGGTACTTTAATTTATGCAATTTTTAAATATAACTTTTAACTTATCTTCTTCTGCAATATAACTAGATAGTTACATTTACTTACTTTTTAAACATCTGAATGCTACAAAACTCTGGTCTGATGTGCAAAAAGACACTCTCCACCAACCTTCCTTATTATCATCTCAGCAGCTGGAAGAGGCAAAACCAGAAGGAAGAAGCACAAGCTGACTCTTGAACCATGTGATATTCCTCCTGTGAAGCCAGACTTTTATAACTGTAAAAGTAACTTTAAGTACTATAGTAACCTTGCAAAAGAAATGATGTTATCAATCATTAAGTTACAGTTGTAATGTAATATAGTTCTGCCTTCCATTATTGGCTAAATAAATTAATTCAAAGTAATTGGTTATTTTTAACTAAATACTTCCAGATTCTGGTAACAAGCATATAAATGACCCATGAAATAACCCAGTCATTCCAGCCAGCATAAAAGGAAGGATTGTTACTCAGAAGGAAACAAAGCAGAATATACGTGCAGAAGTCCACAGATTAAGTCCCAGACCTCTCCATGTGGGGCTTTAAAATACTTCTGTCTCTTAAAACAGTTGAGAGTTTTCACTGCAGGGCAGCATAGACAGTACTGAAGCAGAGGGACCAATGGTTTGATTAGGTGTGTCCATAGATTCCAAAAAATGGGTGAGGAAATCTTCCAGCCCAGGGGACAGATTGCTAACTCCTAACAGAGCACAGCTGAGGAATAAAGTGAAGAAGGACCCTCAGGGAGCTCATGACCAGAGCAAGTGAACAGGGAGAGCTAACAGGAATTTCACGGGGGAGTTCAAAGGGGAGGCTCCTAATAAGATTTTGGGAGGGTGAGTTGGATTTAGTTATATATTAATGGACTTTCCAAGCTACATTCAAAGTTACAAAAACAGGGAAGGACATTCATAGACAAACAAATTAAAGCCAACAGCTAACAGGGATGATGGTGGGAAGAGACACTTCAGTTGTGGTGACCTGCAAAGTTTGTGCAATGTTTCTCTTTGTGCCTGAGTGTAACATACATATACATGCAGCAAGTGCAAACTGGTGGCACTGTTAGAAATAAAAGTGGGAGAACTGGAGCAGCACGTAATCACACTGAAGGCTATAAGGGAAGATGAAGTATACATTGACAGAACTCTTGAGCAGCAGCAGCAGCAGCAGTCAATGGAGACATGAGGTGGAACAGCAACAAGGGAAGGGAGAGGAGGAGAATGATGAGGAGAGAGGAAACATAGTGGAGGCAACACAATGGAAACAAGTCACAGTTTGGAGCAAAGGAAGGAGAACACTATCAGTGGAACTGCAAAACCACTTTCAGGTTCTTGATGAGAAGTCTGGCAGACAGCAAGCAGACAAAGTCAAAGAGGAGATGGTTGTTGTGGGTTTTTCGGGCTCTCTGGCCGTGTTCTGAAGGATGTTCTTCCTGATGTTTTGCCAGTCTCTGTGGCCAGCATCTTCAGAGGACAGGAGTCAGAACTCTGTCCATGCTCCTTAAAGAGGAGACCTTGCAGGAGTACATGAAAGGAACTGAAAAACCCACACTCTACAAAAAAGATGAAGAGAAGAGTAGTTGTAATAAGAGACTCCCTGCTGCATGGGATTGAAACTGAAGTATGCTGGGGAGATCCATGGACCCATCAGGTATGCTATCTCCCTGGAGCACAGGTTAGGGATACGACAGAAGGATTGCCATCACTCATAAAACCCATAGATATATATCCCTTCCTGCTCATCCATTTGGGAACAAACAAAACAGCCAAGAGCAACTTTGAAGAGATTACATCAGACTTTGAAGCTCAGGGAAGTTACAAGAAGTTTTGAATATCAGGAAAAACTTTCTAACTGTTAAAGCAGTACAGCAGTGGAACCATTTACCTCAAGGGGTGGTGAGTGCTCCAACACTGGAGACATTCAAGAGAAATCTAGACAACCACCTGGCAGATACCCTTTGATTTGTATTCCTGCACTGAGGAGAGGGTTGGACTTGATCACCTTATAGGCCCCTTCTAATTTCATGGTTCTATGAGTCAGAGTTCACAGTGAATAGGGCCATGCACCCCTCTTTTTTCCCTCTATCTTTCTCTCTGTGTGTCATCTCCCCATCACACATGTTCAATTCATACACACAGCATTGTACATATCAAACTTTTGCTGCTAATCCTCATTTCTGTCTGCAGAAGAAGGATGTTATGGTTGTCCAAAATGCAACAGGGAGTGCTTCCACAGAAAGCTCATCTCAGCTGCTGTATATCTGTATAGCTCCCTTTAAGAATTAACTCAAAATAGGCATAATTTTAACATATTATTTTGTTTGTGAACATTCATTTCACACTCATTTATGTTAGATATATATTGATGCACTGAATGGGAATAATGAGAGATGCATTTAAAGCATCAGCATTAAAGACAGAGATGCCCCAGTGCGTAGACTAAATATATGATATTAGCTTGTTGAAAACATGCAGATCAAAAACATAGTGCTGGGAGTATTTATAGCAGTTTGGATTGTCCACACACCTCTCAGTCTCATCAAGTGAAAATCTTACCTACTTTTGGTCAGAATAATTACTGCCCTGCCCAAGGCTCAGAGGCATGAGCATGTCAAGATTTGAGATGATGGTTGAACTTTGGAAAATACTGTACTTATTTAAAAAAAGTAATTCAGTATTTAACTCATTACAAAGAACAATAAAAGTGATCTGTTAACATTAATAGCCCTGCTTTTCCTAGCAAAAGGCTATTCATTTCATAGAAAAAAAATGTAACAATTCTTGTCCCCCAACTCCAATGTTAATATGTTACAGGTAATGTCGCTGTTTGTGATATATAGGCCAAAAAAAAATCATTTTGTGCAGTTATGCCAGCAGAATGTAAACAGCTTAACTTTTGGAGGCAAATTGCTTCAAATTAAGAAATCACCTACAGATTATCTGTTGTGTGTATTGAGTCTGGGGACGTTTGACTTGGTGAAGTAGTAGATGCCTACTGAGCACCTTCTTTTCATATGTTGCTACTTCTCCCCCTCATTGATACTGACTTTTTTTAATTGTTGTCAGCGCAATGATTTTAACGTGGCATGCGGGTTAGACATTTCCATGGGGCAAAGAACATTTGTGTCAATAGCAGCAGCTCTGTGTTTGCATGTGTATGAGTGCATTGGTGGGTATTGGGTGGTTGAAGTGTCTGAAATACGGTGATTATGCTTTGCTTGCGTTCCTTCCCCTTACCCCCACCTGGACATCCAGAGTCAAGAGAGGGCTGTGCCAAATTCTCTGCTTCTCTACCTCCTGACTCCGTTGTGTGCTGTGTTTGTCCCAAGCCCATGATGCAGTTCCCCTGACACAGTCTGAAGGGTGACCCAACCCCCAGTGTGTCCTCTATTGGTGAAACCAAAACAATTTATGTTTCCCTACAAACTGCTAGCAGTAAAAAAAGTAGCAACATGATAAGCTTCTTTCTTTAATACTTTCATACAGAATTTGATTAATAAATTGGAGGCAACATTCTTCTGTAAGACACCTTTGGCAGGAGACACAACCCAGCACGCTGAACCAAGCAAGCAAGCAAGGAGGAATCCCAGAGAAATCCTACATTATGTTGCAATGCTCCAAGGCCCTGGGAACATCACGTCTGTGATATGGTGTGTCTCTCCATAGACCTTGCCACTTCCTTCACCAAGCAGCTCTAATGCCCGCTGAGTCCTAGGCTCTGAACCATACTCTGTGCTGCCAATTTAGAAGTAATTGGTGCTGAAAGCCAATCTGCCAGCTGAGAAACCACCTGTCTTATGTCCTGGCCCCACCACCGCCACCCCAAGCTGAGACTGAAAGTGCCCTTTGCAGCCAAGGTCACACTATCTTCCTTGTGGTCTTCTTTAGAGGAGGGTACCCTCTCTTGGATCCTTGTCATTGCAAGATATTCATTTTTGTGATCCAGCTGCATACTCTTAGAGGTAGATGTAGTCTTAACTAGCCAAAGGACTATAGACCTACCTTATTTTAAACATCAAGAAGGAGAGTGTGTGATATGGACCTGGGGCTTGTAATTGCCCTTCTTCTTTTCAGCCTTTGTTAAAATCGTCTGAGATTCCATTTTGTAAGTTAACTCTGCTGAATGGCAAACTAAAATAAAATGTAGTACTCAACATGCTTAATGACTAGAAATAAGAAGGAGATTTAAAAGGAAAAAAACACTTAAATGCATACTTTTAAAAGTGTTAGGTTTCTAAACCTATATTTATAAGTGCTGCATTAATTTTCCACTCTGGATTTTGAGGGCAACTATATCAGAATTAAAATGTTACGAAATAAGTATAATGTCTACAGTCTCCGCCACTAGGCATTCACAGTGTTTGAACAAATTGTATGCTCAAGTAATGTTAAATGCAACAAAATATGCTCTTCAGAAATGCACAGTAAATGGGAAAGCTGCCTATGTATATATACAAGCTGCTTGTGCCTTTTCTTTGTGCTTTTCTCATTCCATTGATTCTGCAGTATCCCAGTATCTAAACTTGGTACAAAAGCTGATTGATATAATCTTAGAGTCTGAGTGTGGGAGGGAGCCACTTGCATGAGAAGGCCAATAAAGCATATCTGAATATTCAAGAATGTGGAAAGCAGTTATGCCATCATATCTTGCTCACTTTGCAGTTTCCCACAGGGAAGAGGGGAAAAAAACTATAAAAGAGTAACCTCAGTACTGGCCAAGTTTAATAGTCGGCAACAATCAGAAATATAAGAGATTTCAGTTAACCATGTTACGGAGAAGATAGGATTCAGTTAAATACATGAAAGATATGGAAGCTGCATGTGTTGCAGAGACAACAAAGCTAGAGGGACACAGCCCCCATGGAAAGCATAGGTGCCGATTGGCAGCTGGTAGATTTTGATAAAGATTTCTAGCAATGAACAATCTCCCAAGGAGGATTTTTCTGTTGCGCAATGCTTTGCTGCAAATCTTCAAAGACATACTTACTATTGATATCAGCACATCGGAGCTCCAGCCATGTCTCAGGCACCATCTACAAGGCTAGTCTGACTGCAGTAGCGAACCAAGCAGTGTGGAGTCTGAGAAATATGTCCCAGGACCCACAGATGTGACACAGAGGGCCTGAGGCACATCTCTGGCCATGAATGCAGCAGTGCAGCTATCCAAAAAAATACCAGCCCACCCCCCATCTCTGTTCCAGCATCTTCTCTGACTTAGGGTTCCTGAGAAACCAGAGGCCTGCCTGCAAAAGCAGCATATTCTGAACAGAACCAAATTGGGGTGCACAGCATAACTCGCCTGGAGCAGGCCACTCTTTCCAATTTTGTTTACAGATGTCTCCCAGCCTAGGAAGGAAAAAATAAATCCATATTAATTAATTTTGGGAGTCAAATGTGTCAAATCTGTGTTCCTAAAGACTGTTAGCAATAGTGTGTACTTATCTTTTTGTCGCGCATCATTGGGAAAAGAGCTGCATGACAGCTTCTCCCCCTTTTTCAAATTATATGCAAATACATGCACACAGCTTAAAGGCTGAAATCCAGTAATAAGTCATAACTAGGCGCACTGAATCAGTGGAACCTATGGAGGAGTTGGCTCATCAAATCCCAACTGAGTCAGTGGGTCTCTTCTTTTCACAACTTACGACTGGATCTCTGCTATGACATCTTTGGAAAATACACACAAATGATGGAGTCTACAGATTGAGAAAACAATGCATTAAACAGAGTGTGCATTAGGAAAGATGCCTCGTAAACTATGCACAGATTTCAATGTGGGAAAGAAATACAAAGTCTCACAGTCCGATCCAATACAAGCCAAATGTAGAAATGAAATACAGGCAGGACTCAGAGAAACACAACAAATTTAAATGAAATGCTGAGATTTTCATATCCTTAATTTAGCCTGTCACAAGGGAGAAGAACCTACTTTGAAATCCAGGACAGGTTAGCAAGCAACTCCTTCAAAGATGGGCGCAGATCATCTGGTCTGTTCTTTCCCTGCACTTCTCCCTGTGCAAAAAAAAGATACAGCAAGTGTCAGGAATCCCAGAAGTCATATAAGCCGAACTACAGCCACTATTGTCCCCAGCCGGCGGGGGGGGGGGGGTTAATGGTGTCAGCATTCCTGTGCTGGGGAACAGTCCAAGATAGTTTGCTACCCAAGGTGGACAAGGTGTGGCAGTTCAACATGGGCATAACATGCTTCTTGAGCCAATTAACTTTCTTTGCCTAATGACAAAGCTAGCCCTGCCGATGTTGGTCTAGTGACCTAACCTCTCTCCCTTGAGGCCATGCTGAAGACGTTCCTGTTTATCTTAATACTGAGCAACATTTAGATCTGAAGTCCCTACGGTTTGGACTACACAGAACACCAGGATGTATTCTTGGACCACACAGTGTGGAAGTAACAGGAAGAGTATTTGGACGGGGACTAATTGTACAAACCACTAAAGGAATCTGATGGTGGTCTTCTGGAGAACTATACTTGAAGAACCTAAAGGGGAGAATCCAGAATCTGGTAAAGGAATTGTTAGAACACCAGTTGATTGCATAGCAAGTGAGATTACAGTGAACAAGTACAGTGACCAAGGAAGAAATAGCTTTAGGGTAGACAAAAACAGAGAAAGTAATTTGAACTTTAAGGAAAAGAAATATGACAGATGAGCTTGAAGAGAAAGCAAGAGGAGGGGGAGTATCACTGTACTTGTTCCATTTTGGTTCAGTTTTTCTCTCATTGAACATTCTTTATCCTCCTTTATTCTTGTTTTGCTTTTTATATATTTGCAGTCTGCACAAATGGGGCATGGAAAACAAGATGAGGTACAAGCAGCCATTTGTAGTGGCCATTCTATTTAATAGATCCGTAGTGAGAAAGGATTTTTAGCTCAGGATGAGGTGCTGAGTTGTAGACTAAGGGCATGGGGGGGTTACTCTAGCCTTCTGCTTCACATGTCAATTCAGTTCTTCTGCTGGTGAGGAGACACTTCAGGAAGTCATCTGATAAGGAGACCAGGGCATCTGATGAAAAGACATACATGCAACCAAGTGCATTAGCCTGCTGTTTTGAGCACTAATCCTGCAAGAGCAACATTTCTCACACTGTGGGTTCTATGAGCAATAGCTGGGAATAAATGTGGAAAATGCCAACTCTTTGACACATCCTGGGAGAAATCTCACTAAAAAGCAGATCAGTGTGCCCATATGGAGAAGTTGTATATCTGGATAGTACAGTAGGACCCACAAATCTGCTGGGGATTGGTTTCGAGTCTGCCCCTGGATATTGAAAACTGTGGATAATGGTGGGGGGAGAACATGGTAAAAAGGGGTGGAAGTAAAAGAAGTTGTATATCTGGATAGTATAGTACAACCCACAAATTTGCTGGGGATTGGTTTCGAGTTTGCCCATGGATATTGAAAACTCTGGATAATGGTGAGGGGAGAGCATGGTAAAAGGGGGGGGGGAGTTTAAAAAAAAAACAGGAAAATATTTTCATATGTATTACCAGAACTAGCCACTAGACAGGGCCAGAGACCATACTGTATTCTTCACTAAAAAGTTTTCATAGCACAATCTGTGGTTCCCTCTTGTGGCCAGTTCTGGTAGTAAAGGTGGAAAACATTGTTTTCCTGGATTTCTTCTTTTCATATTTTTTTTATACTTTCAGACCATGGGATCAGTGCATACTGATCCTGTGGATAAGGGGGTCCTGCTGTACTTGAATACTGTGCAGGTTGTGGCTGGCTCTTCTTGGAACAGGGTAAATCCCCACCAGTAATCTTTAGCCAGACAGTCTGGAAATTGAGTTATGGCAACTGGCTTTCCTTCTTGTTAGGTTGGAGCATTTCAGTAATTATCCAAACAGCTTCTCCAGTCAGAAAAAAATCCAGTTGCCATGACTCAACTTCCAGCTAGCCAGCCAGATCTGGATGACCGAGAATATTTAGCCAGACAGATGATGATTATGATTATGATTATTATGATTATTATTTTACCTTTGCCTTCTCTAGAATGAGGACTACACAGGGCTTCTGTTATTCCACTAGCATTGCCCCTGAAGAAGTACATTGAAAGGTGCTAGCAAATAACAAATGAAATAAGGCAGGGGTCTCAAACATGCGGCCCAGGGGCCATTTGCGGCCCACCGGATGATAGTTTGTGGCCTCCACCTTGCCTGCCCCCCCAAAGCACCCACGCATTCTCTGCTGTCAAGAGTCAAAAAAAGCCTCGCCTTGCTCGCTGGCTCTCCCCCAAGACAGCGCCTCTTGCACCCTCCTTCTGAAACTGCAGCCTGTCAGTTGGCAGACAAGCGGGCTGGCTGGCAGGCTGCAGTTCTGGATGGAGAGTGCAAGAGGCGCTGTCTTGGGGGAGACCTGGTGAGCGAGGCATGCTGCCAGCCCTTTTCCCCGAGCGCCCAAGCCACCACCGAGCGATGCCTGAGAGTGGAGCTCGCTCCTGGCCCGTCCTTGAAGAGCGCCACCAACAGCAGCTGCCGCCGCTGCTGCTACTCAGTGCACCTTTTTTGAGGGGTCCTCACAGGAAGCTTGCTGGACCTCCGTGTGTGTGTGTGTGTGTGTGTGTGTGCGTGCGTGCGTGCGTGTGCACCTATGGGGACCCCCCCGCCCCGTTCTGTTTAATTTCGCAGGTACCGATGGGAGCTTTTCTCCTCTGGCAAGGCAATTCTGTGAGTTTGGTTTGTTTTTTTAATCTGATGCGGCCCAGCCTCACCCAGACTCTGCCTCCAGCGGCCCCCAGGTAAATTGAGTTTGAGACCCCTGAAATAAGATAATATAGCAACCAACCGATCCACTTCATGGACACTAATCTCCTAGATCAGTGGTTTCCAACCTTGGGTGCCCAGATATTCTTGGATTACAACTCCCACAACTTGTAGCCAACAGAGCTCCTGCTGAAGGCTTCTGGAAGTTATAGTTCAGGAACATCTGGGGACACAACATTGGGAACCACTGCCCTGGATGATAGCTAGAATCTAAGAAAAGTGTTCTGCGCAACTCTCAAGCTCTAAACATTAAACCAGAAGAGGCTCCTCTAAGATACGTTTATGGAGATTAAAAACAACGTACCTTCTTGAAGGGATGAATGTTGTAGAGTGACTCTCACTAGGACAAGATTCGGGCTGGACCATCTGGAAGTCAAATTAACAGACTTTGAAGCAAACTTAGGAATATCAAAGAATCATATAAAATGGGGTGCTTAGATACAAAGAAATTTTCTGTGAATGTGGAGAAATTCATTCAATGCAGCATTTATGTGCATGCAATCACATGCTCACAGTGTGGACAAAAATGTAGTAAACAGCCGAGATAATGCTATTGAAGTAGCTCATTTCTACTCAAAAATAATTAATTATTTAAATTTAAAATTTTAGTTTGAACTTTATCTCTGTTACATACAAGTCCATAATTTTAAACTGTGCAACACTCTGACATGGATTATGAAAAAAATAGCATATTAATCATCTTTCCTCCATCTGACACAAACATAAGCATAAGTACAAAGAGAGGGAGAGGAAATCTTGACAATTTGTATTTTCTCCAAATGATTGTATCAGTGTCAGATTAAACCAACCCACTTGCTGCCAGATTATACTGCTCTTATATGACCTTGGCATTACGTTATATTAGTATTAGTGAGAGGTGTCAGAAAAAAATGGATGTGTATTTATCATGAGTTGTACAGATGTCTAGAACTCCAAGTCCTAGCAGATTCCTTGGCTACTGTACAGCCTTGTGCTGTCACAGGATTTCTATTTATTGGGACAAAGAGCAAACTGGATCTCTTTGCCATCCAATAGGAGTGGCAGGGGAAGTAGAAAAGGTATTTTTTTAAGATTTGTGTAAAAAATGAGTTGAAGGTGAGAGGTGGATTGGTTAAGGGCATGAACAGGAATCCAGAAATACACCTGTCACCTTGCCAGTGGGAAGTACCTCTTCTACCCTGCCTTGATCACAGGGTCAAAAAGATGCTAAGGAAAGCCTATGGAATTTCTGTGGTGCCAGAGTGACTTCCAAAGCATGGGGCTCTCCCTGATCCCTCCTGAACCTCAGACATAC
Organism: Pogona vitticeps; assembly: GCF_051106095.1. Classification (NCBI taxonomy): domain Eukaryota; kingdom Metazoa; phylum Chordata; class Lepidosauria; order Squamata; family Agamidae; genus Pogona; species Pogona vitticeps. Next base: position 140,696,553 of record NC_135784.1, on the reverse strand, counting down.
TTGGAAAGATGTGACATTTCTTTGTACTTTAATGCACTGGGGACATGGGTCTGACGCTTTCCTTAGCTATGGAAAAGGCAAGGAGTAGGCCTTCCACTTACACAACATGATGCCAGAAGACCTTTTCCCTGCCTCCTCCCTCTTGTCCTTCCTTTGCCAGGCAAAGACCTTCCTCTTCAGGCAGCCTTTAAGCCATAAGCTATCTCAGGAATGCTGGGTTTTACAGGTTTGAAATATTTTTAAATTGGTTTTGTACTTGATTGTTTTAATACATTAGCTGATTGATTTTTAAGTATATTTATATCATATTTTAAAATTTCTTATTTTACCAGTTGTGAACCGCTTTGAATCCCCTAGCCTATAGGAAGAAAGACGGCATATAAATAATTTAAAAATTTAAAAAAAATGTAAATGGTGACAATGAATTTTGGTAGACTATCCAGGCAAGCAAAGATTGGTGGGGAGAAGACTCCACACAAACTCTATGCATCTGTGTGAGGGGGCAGTGTTGCTATTATTTTAGAGAGATGGTAAGTCTTGAAAAATGATACAAATGAATGGTGGAGTTAACAGCCAGTCCTTTCATTCAGGTACCATGGATGACATGCAGTAGCATCTGAGGACTCTGTATCCTTTGTTCTCTATCTATAATCTTTGAAAATTCTTGGAGGTGGGACAAATGTCATCTGATTTTCAAAAGAGAAAAATAAAATGAGGATCCTGACAGCTACCACCAGTCAACATCATGTCAGTACTAGTAAAGTTTCTGGAATTGCTGGTTAAGCAGACAGTCCGGAAGCACATAGAAAAAAGAACAGTGATTCCTGTGAGGCATCATGGGTTTTCAAAAGCAAGTTATACCAAATTAATCTTATCTTCTTCCTCCTCCTCTTCTTTTTTTGATAGAGTTACAAAGCTGATAGATCAGAGAAAACAGGTGTAATGTATCTTGAATTCAATTAGGCTTTTACAGACTCTGGTAAATGTGAATTAGTCAGTGTTACTGTTACAGGATTTGTGGCTGATCAGTGGGTCACAGACAAGAAATGTTCGCCAATGGTTCTTCATCATCCTGGAGAGAAGTTACAAGTGAGGTGCTGCAGAATTCTGTCCTAGGCCTAGTATTATTCAGCTTCTTTATACAGTGGTGCCCTGCTTTACGATTACCCCGCTTGATGATGAATCCGCTTCACGACAATGTTTTTGTGATCGTTATTGCGATCACAAAACAATGTTTTAATGGGCAAAATCCGCTTTACGACGATCAGTTCCCTGCTTCGGGAACCGATTCTTCGCATTACAAGGATCAAAACAGCTGATCATCGGGTTTTCAAAATGGCCACTGGCTGTTCAAAATGGCTCCCCGCTGTGTTCGGGATGGATTTTTCGCTGCACAGGCATCGGAAAATGGCCGCCCTACGGAGGATCTTTGCTGGACGCTGAGGTATTTCGCCCATTGAAACGCATTGAACCGGTTTCCAATGCATTTCAATGGGCTTTTTTATTTCACTTGACGAGGATTTCGCTCTACAGCGATTTCCCTGGAACGGATTATCCTCATCAAGTGAGGCACCGCTGTATATATATTTAAGGCATGAGTGAAGGATGCTTATCAAATTTGCAGACAATACTAAATTGGGAACAGTAACAACTAACTTCAGAAGACAGAAATGGGATTCAAGATGAACCTAACAGATGGGAGAACTGGGCAAAAACAAGTAAAATTAGTTTCAACAGGGAAACATGAAAAGTTCTACATTTAGGCAAGAAAAAATGTACAAATTTAGTGCAGAAGACATACGTTTTGGCAGGTGTCACCTGTGTGAAAACAATCTAGTTGTCAGAAGACAACAATCTAGTTTACAGAGGAGGATAACCAAAATGGCAAAGGGTCTGGAAACCAAGCCCAAAAGGAATGGGTTGAGGGACTGGGGTATATTTAGCACGGGGAAGAGAAGACTGAAAGGTGATATGATAGACATCTTCCAATAGTTAAGGAGCTGTCACATGGACAATAGAAGAAGTTTGTCTTCTGTTGTTCCAGAAGGGTAGGATCCAATAGAGTGGCTTCAATTTACAAGCAGGGAGATTTTGACCAAACCTTAGGAAAAAAACTTAATGACAATAAGAATTGTTTGACAATGGAACAAATTACTTGAGAAGATGGTTTTCCTTCAATAGGAGTTTTAACCAAAGGTTGGTCATCTGTCAGGGTTGCCTGAAGTGTGAATTTCCTGTACTGTATTGGCAGGAGGTTGGACTGTATAATTCTTAGGGTCCCCTCCAATTCTAAAGTTCTGTCATTCTCTGACTCCTGCCTTCTCCTGTCCATTCATTTCTAATTTTTCTACAAAGCTCTGCTGTGCAAGATGGATGAGGCTGTGTTTTCACATTACTGACAAATATATTTCCCTCGTTAAGAAACTTGGTATGCTTTCTTTTGACATGGTCCCCACATCATTCGGGGCAACAGTTATTAGTAGAAAAATATATAACACAGGGTGGGAATCAGAAGCAAGCGGGTCCATTGAAGAACCCTTTGCATTTTATGAGTTTCCTTTTTGCTGCAAGTTAGCATGTGGGATCCATGACTTGTTACAGAAGCCTTTCTCTGACTGCCCTCTCTGTTCTCGGAATGGGAAACCCTCAATGCATCTTCAGGTCTCACACCTCCTTGTCAAATCTCCCTTTTTACCACTAAAGCTGCTCTCCTGCACCATTTCCTGAGAAGGTGTGCTGAGAAGTACAAGGCTGCCGCCATTCCTACTGTACATCTATTAAATAGTGGCTGCACCCAGTTTGTCCTAAAGCTACAGACTGCAGCTACACCCAGCATATTTTCATAAAATATTGTACTACCATATGGTACTTAGGTATATAAAGCCCTGCTAGAATAGGGTTATGTCTCCCCAGAATCCCACAGCAAAGCAATAATAATAATAATAATTAAAAAATTAAATTTAAAAAGGCAGGCAGGGAGGGACTTACAATTGTATTGCAGCTCTAAAAGAGTATTCTCTATGTGTTTGTGTGCTTGCACTTGCATGCAGAGTCAGGCTTGAGAACAATTCAAGCCCCCAATCTTATGCTCTGCATTTTTCAGATGGTTGCTGCGCCAGGAAGAATCACCCAATAAAACTCACTTAGAAGCATCTCTGCCTGGCAGGGAATATTCTGCCTTTGAGCCTTGGAAGGCAGCCCAATTGCAGTGTACCCCACGCTCTGGCTGAATTGAACACAGGATTCACGTTTATGCTGCACAGCAAAACGGAGCACAAGTTGGCTTTGCAACTGGTCAGAACATTTAAACCAGACCCTGCAGTGCCTGAGCACCTGAGCAGTCAGGAAAGCTGAACCAGTCACTTGGAGGGCTAGCCTAGAGGCATGCAGTAGTTTCATTCAGAGCAGGTATCCACCTCTGTGTAATGGACACAGAAGCCCAGACCTTTCCCAAAGTCTGCATGCATTCTATAGATGGGGCCCGTATGGGGCTATCCATGCAATAGGTCCACAGATCATAGCATTTCTTACTACTTCCCATCAATCACATTTCATTCGGAGGCTCTCCAAAGCCTGCACATGGACATCATGCTAGAAGGATACATCTTATAACAACAGAAATTTCTATGGCTAAAGCTTAGGCCACTGAGAAATTTTTTTAATTTGTGCACTTCGAATGGTATCTATTTCATTGGTGTTTTATTAAAGTTACTAAGTTGTGCTTTATAAGCTTTTACTTTGAATGATCCATTGAGATGGAATTCATTAAGCCCATTCCTGCAGCACAAATGCATTCATGCAACCCACTTTATTTATGTGATCAGACTATGTGATCATACTATTAATGGGCAGAATCTTCCTGTCACAAAAACAAAAGCAAACTTGGTTATGATGTTAAGCAGCCCTCAGGAAGGGCATGACGTAATCACCAGTTGCTGCTCACCTCAACAATAAACTCACATATTATTACTCCATCCTCCCATTTTACTCTAACTCGTCAAAATGTTGTGGCATGCTTTCTTCCGAACTGGGTTCTTAAGAGCAGACACCATCACAGGGTATGCAGGAAGGATGTGAAATTAAGATTTTAAAAAGAAAATGAGGAATATTGATAATGATTTGTTTGCTGCAATGTTTATGTCACTATTTTAATGAGTTCCTGATTTGAAATGTCCTGCCAAGTGGCAAGGAGACGGTTTATTGCTATATACATGCATGTGCATATGTGTGTCTTTTAGGGTTAACAAGGAAAAATGGATTCAGTGGGGAATCTCTTTGTGTATTAGGATTGCCATTCATCTAGAATTTTACTCATCAGGGCAGAACTTAGTGCTCCCGCCAGGTTGCGTTCAAGAAGTGTGTAAAGTGTGAGGTGAGAGGGGAAGGGAGTGTGCATGCTACACTAAAAGGAGAATTGCCACAAGGCACAGGTGCATGTGCAAGCTTTACATTTCACTTACATTTCCATTTTCAAGGAAAATGACGACTTTGTGTGTGTTTGGCAAACTTGGACCTTGGGTAAAGGCCCAGGTGAGGAAGGGTTGTAATCTCTGGAATGGAAAGCCAAGCCACCCTGTATGTGCTCAGAAGCTGAACAAAATGTATAAATCAAAACTAGGGACATGAGAATACTACATGTTCCTCTTTTCCCTACATCCTTTGTTCCATACAAATTCTAAGAGGCACAGGGATTGGGGAGACGTAAACTTGCAAGATGCCAATTCAAACTTCTGCTTGTCACCTTGTTTAAAAATCCAGCAAAGGTAGTAGGAACCTGTGTTGACTAGTGTAAGTCCTGTTACAGAACTTAGCTCAGTCTCTTTTCCTAACCATCCAGCAAAAGAGGCATCAGGAATATTTCAGATTTCAGTGGACGGCACTTTGGGTATAATGTGGGTTGATATTGGCATGCTGAAGTGAGATTCCATGCAAACTGAATCACAAGGGTTTGTGATGTCATGGCTGCTCTCAGACCTACCTAAATAGCAGCCTAAGGGTACAAAACAGGAGACATACCCCATCTTGCGTCCTGGCATCCCCGGCAAACCAGAGCATAGGTAGAATAGATGGCATACTCCTTAAACTGATACAAGAGATGACATATAATGTCTTCTTGTTTTTGCAAAAAAAAAAAAAAAATGCTGGGAATTGACTCTGTGCAGTGAGCTGGGATCTATTCGTTCTCCTATGGGACAAGCTTCCCAGCACTCAGGAATATTCCAGCAAATGCATCTCCTGCTAAATTCTGCTCATATTTCAGGAGAGGTCAGCTGGCTTCCATCTGTGTAGGCCTGGCATGCAACAATGTGTGCGTGCTTGTAGGTGTGCAAGTTCATGTCTGGGCTTAGGGCATGCAAGGCCGTTGCGTGCAAGCATCTGTGTGCGAGAAGCCAGCTGTGTGTGTTCTCTCTCTCTCTCGCTCTCTCTCTCTCTCTCTGCATAAATAAGAGGTACATATCTATGTATATGAGGGGCATTCAGTGTATCTCAACAAGATGCTGTGTGAGAGAGACAGTGTGTGTTGGTAAACAGACGGGGAGATTGTGACTCTTTTGCGCTGGGCACCTGGTGCCTGGGGCGGCGTGACCGAAAAGCTGTCCCGGTCCTCTGGGACGGGCGGGGGCGGGAGGGATACCTTACGCAAGTGCAACTGCCACAGGGAAGCAAGCCTGTCCAACCCCCTCAGCGTGGCGCCCGACATGATGTCCCTGCTGGAGCTCCTGACACGACTCCAGGCTGTGTTTTTTTCTTTCTTTCTTTTCCTTTCTGGGCTGCTGGAAGACGAGGCAGAGCGCGCGCTTGCCGTGGGTGTCCTCCCTCTCTCCCCCCCCCCCGCGCCCGGGCCACTGCCGCCGCCGCTTCCTTGGTGGCCTATTTATCACAGGGCAAGAGGCAGGGCTGCAGCAAGGGAGGGGTTAAGTGCAGGCTCAGCTGTTCCGGATTTTCTTGGTTTCGCAGCGAGCTGTTTGATGTCTGAATGCACAGGGGACTCCCCCGCCTCTCCGCCCGCCCTCTCCCCCCCCAATACGCGCATTCATACACACACACACGCGCACACACACCCTTTGCGGACCAGGCATTCATTCAGCCACTTCGACTAATGGCACCAAGTGACTCTCAGCCTATGCGCTGCTGCCGCCGCCGCTGCTGCTCCTTCTCGGTTTGAGCGGAGGGCACACGCGCACACACGCACACACACACACACACACACGGCATGCGGCTCCTCCAAGGGAGCCCTCTTAAATAGCTCCGCACGGGGGAGCTGCCAAAAGAGGAGCGCGCGGCGGCGGCGGCGGGGGGGAGTTGGAAATACGGAGGGGGGGGGGAAGCAGCAAGTCCTGGTAAGGGAAGAAGCCGAGGGTCTGTGCGAGCAGAGGGAGCTGCCCGCCCGACGAGGCGCTCGTGGGCTTGCCGGCGACTCCACATGCTCTGCTCGATGGCGAACTCGGGCTGCCTCCTGGTCTCCAACTCCGCCTTGCTCCCGCACTCTCTGCCTTGCCCCCCGGCCTTCCTCTACCTCCAGCAGGTAAGTCCTCCGCCTCTTTTGTGGCTCCTGCTTCGCACGTGGTCGAGATCTTTCCCTCCCCTCCCCTCCCCTCGGAAAAAGGTCAGGGCTCTTTCATCATCACCTCGGCCCCGGTTCCCCCCCCCCCAACAAGGCACGTCTGTGTCCGTGGTGATCCTCGGTTGTGTCACATGTTCCCGGGTAGCACCTGTGTGCTGCCTGGCTGCGGAGGTGCTGCCAGGCTGGTGTGGCATCACGAGGGAACTGGAGATCCGAAGGGGATGGCACTCCCCCCCCCCGCTCCCGTCGCGACGTGTTTTGGGGGGGGGAGAGAAGAGGCACATCTCGTGTCCAAGTGTGATAAATAGCTTTTTGAGAAGTAGAGAAGAGGAATAAGTGGATATACAAGGCATATGTAGAACAGGTATATTTAGGGTGCCAGTTGAAAGCTCTTTTACAAGGACCATTCTTTCCCCCAGAAAAGCATCTCTGTGTGTCATCAAAGAGTGGGTATGTTGGGTTTTGCTGAGGTCTTTCTTTTTCTAGAAATAAAAATCTTCTCCTCTACTCCTGTTGCATTTCCAGTGCAATGAAATGTTCTGCCCCAGGGCAGTGAGATGTGACTGTTCTATACAGTATGTACATGCGTGAAGTAATTAAAATATAGAGCTGTCAGCCTCGGCTTGGCCCTCCTAAGTGCTGCAACCCAATTTCCAGCCAGGTTTGATGTTGCCGGCTGAATCCCAGGCGTGTCTCCTTTAGCTGAAGGATCTCACTGCATTGAGGGTCTAGTTCCTTAACTTCTCCCAGAGGGCCTAAATAGTGGCCAGAGGGTTTGGAATGGGCACGTCCACACCATCGTCACCAACAGGACCGCTACACTTCCTTTCACTTCATCACTGTGGCCTTGGAGCCACACATGTTTCCTTGCCCAGGGTCTCCAGAGGGAAGGAAGCGGTTGCTTTAAAAAAAAGGGAAAAAAAGCCCTCTTTGCAGCATAGGAAATCCCCACCTCCCAGCTGTGCTAACCCCTTCCCTTCCTGATGGAAGGAGTTTTAAAAATTAATGACATCCTAACCACTGGCACTAAGTGTTCTAGGTGGTCACAACCATATTTTTGGTGAAGGAGAGCTTTTTAAAATACTAGTTCTCTGGAAGGCAATGGTTATTAAACTTCATTTTTGGGAAGGAAAGAAAAGAAAGAAAGAAATTTAAATGGAAGGCTTTTATCTGCAGGGATAAATCCTGGACTTCCTCAAGTTTTTCAGAGTGAAGTGGTTTCTTCCTCCTTCCAGCACTATCTAGAAAAAAGGGATTCTCTGAAATATGGTCTTCTCTGATCTTAGTTGTGTGTTCGTTATAGAACTATCTTAGAGAAAGGAGATTTTTAATAATCATATTCCTGTAAATTCCAGTGTCTTCTTCCTGGTGGCTGGGACTCCCCGAGAAAAGGAAAATTCATTCTGGAAATGTCCTTCCGTTCTAATCACATTCATGTGGGAGTCATGAATGCTTGAGAAGAACGCTAGGGAATCTCTCTTGTTTGAAAGTAGGAGACAGAGACAGTCTGGGCTAAGACAATTAAGACAGGGAGAGTGTATCTTGGTGGAATCCCTTTAGGTTTCTGCTTTTGGTCGCACTGCGTAGCACTTCAGCCTGTTAACTCTTCAGCAAAGCTGCATGGACACGTTTAGTCTGGTGCTTATTGCATTTCCCCTACACCCGGCAAGGAAACACTGTGAACAAGTTCATTAAAGGAGTAGCTCTAGCCCAAAGCACCAGTATGGAGAAATTGGGGGGAAAGAAGCTTCACTGAATAGTTTCATTTCCCTAGACTTTCCTGAAGAACTTTACTTCTTTTTGGCCTCCCTTCCCTCTCAGCTTTTTTTTTTCAAGCATTCTGCTCTATGGTGCAGATTTTTCAGATACTGAGTAGAAGGGAGAAGATATATGTTTTAGGTGAATGTGCGGACTGTTTGCAGTTCATTCTGTTTTGTTTGGAAGATTGGTTGAAATTTCCTCTCTCATGTTTGGCAGAAGTCACTGCTTTTTATCTGAAATTCCTATTAATTTAAAAGAGGGTCTTCTAAATAAGCAAAACATAAGAAGCTAAAGCAAGGGGCATGGGTGAATTCACACCCTGCCGCCATTTTGTTCTAGGGATTGGCTCCTTTGAGGCCTTTCCGCGTATGCCATGGGATCTAAATAGGGATCTTTTTTGGGGGGGGGTTGGGATTTCAGAGTAACTCTAGGCTTGAGTGTCAATTTTAATCTAGACCTGGGCAAAAATAAGTCTCTGAGTAGTGTTGCCCAGTATTATATAGGAAGTAACTACACTCTATTTTGCACCAAGCATGCTGCCTAAGGACTCTGCTTTACAAAGAGGAGGACCTGTAAACAAATCTTTTTGGCCAAGTAGAAGAGGTGTATTGTAATTGTCAATTACCTAATTCATGCCCGTCAGCAGGCTTTTGTCAAGAGATGACCAAGGAAACGGCCACGATTTGTTCATCCCTGCAACTTTCTTAACTGGTGGAGGGTGAGTGTGGACAATTACATGGCTCCATTTCATGGCTGGCTGGGGACATTTTGGCCCCTGTGACAGAAAATTAAATTGTAGCCTTCACATTTAAAGTCTAGGCATTATTTGGGGTAGGTGGGCTTGGTACACATTTGTAACACTCACTCCAATTTCCATAACAATGCTATAATACCTCATTCTGTATATAATTATAAACTGTATATGATCTTCAGTTTATCTTCTTTCTTTTTAAAAAATCTCACTATAAAACATTTCAGGTTAAGCCTGTCTTCTCTGGATCCCTCATTGACAATTATTTGTACTGTTTTTCCACACAAACCACCACCAGCACCCCATAGGGCCCTGCTCATACCTATGACCCCGATAATTAGATATATTTGCTACTTGACACCTTTTAATTATCCCAAGTATCGCAAACCTGACAGCCTCTTTTGCCCATTTCTGTTACTCCACATTTGTTCTGAGGGTCCCATGGAATCAGACACTACATTTTTAAATAACCAAGATAGGATATTAATGTTAAGTAGACCATTGGTCTAGCATAGTGGTCAGGTTTATACATAATGGTAAGCAAGGATTGCCGAAGTCTGGCTTCTTGTGTCTGAATTGTGATTCGTTAGCCAACTACAAACTGTAAAAGTGATAGTTTCTTGCTGCCTTATGAACTCTGGCTTGTTGTTACATCAGAGCCCATAACTGTGGTTTGTTCCTGGCTTGTTTCCCTTGCTGCCCATCCTGAAACAGAAGCCAGCAGGGGGAACAGACCTGTAAGAGGGCAAATAAACAGCAAGGGGGGGAAGTTTGGTTTGTGGAAGACAATCATGACTAATGTATTCGCGAAGGCTTTCACGGCCGGGATCTAATGGTTGTGCGCTTTTCGGGCTCTTGACTAACTTTAACCATTGCTTAATGTAATATAAGGATGCAGCTGATATTGCAGTGAGCTGGAGTTCTGGGTTATTTATATTATTATTATTTTTTAAAGAGAGATTGGTTAACCAGAAGTAAAAGAGGAATACTTAGTCTCAGTCATACCAATGACATTAATAAATGCACTGTCACAACAGGGTTATATTAACATACAGTATTTATGTTTTTAAAAAATTGTGTATAGACATTGAAAGCTGAATGGCCCATTGGTACCATCTCCTATTTCTGCCAGTCTCATTAATTGTCCAGAGCTTCTTCAAAACATCAAGAATGGGAAATATTTTGGAAAACAACGGAATCAATCATTAACCTTGTGAATTGTTTATATATACTGTATACTGTATATATAAAGACCAGATGGGCGGGATACAAGTCAAATAAATAAATAAAAGTAACTAGCATAGAATAAATAGCATCTGTGTGCTATTTATTTTGTTTGTAATGGATATCTATACATATCTGTCTGTATAGGCTTTTATTACAAACATATTTGTTTTTAATAAATGTACAACAGATATTAGTTTTTAATAAATGTATGACACTGATGTGTATGTATAAAAATAGACAGAAAATGTAGGACTTTATAGATAGAGCTTAAGATAATTATTGTGTGTCTAATGACCAGACTGAATGCTGATGTGAATTTCCAGCCTCTATTGGCAGTGAGCACCACTAGTAAATGGTGGGGTTGAAATAAATTGGGTGTTACCACTGCCCAAATAACATTTGAACATTTGGCTCATTAAGTTTGATTTATTCAGTCCCCAGTAAAGCCAAAGTTTTACTTGAATTCTTGTAATATTAATTAATTCCTTATATTTGAAATTATTAAGACATGTGCATCCATAACACAAGGTGACCCACAGAACAAATCCCACTGCGGTAATGTTTGTGTTTGTGTGATTTTGAGAATAACAAATCAACAATCTGTAGCAGTCAAATTCACAGCTTAATTATTTCCACAAGCCCTTTCGCATTATCTGCTCACATAATTAAGGGGTAAATTTTGAACTGTTGTTGACAAGCCTGTTTTTTAAACTCATTGTTTGTTCTTTGCATGTGTAGTCTCTTTTAACAAGGGAGACATGAGAGTAGGGCTCAGCCCATGGAGACTCATATAGACATCCCGTACCAGTAAATCCCCCCCCCCGCCACATGCACATACACATGCCTGAGATCAGTTGTCTCTTGGAAGACAAGAGTGGAGGCTACAATAAAAGGAGGCATTTGCCTCTATTTCAGTTTCATAAGAAAGAAACCCCTGCCCTTCATCTGTTCTTGGGCTGGCATTTTGGCATATTAATGTTACACAGTGTGTCTTCAGAACAATTTATTTGGAAAACCATGATTACCAAAGCACCTGGGAGACTCCAGGACTTTATGGTTACTGGTGTGTTTCTTTCTATAGTTGCCAAAAGCAGTTGCACTGGGTTCCCAGTACTTCAGCAGCTCAAGGGCTCTGAAGGGTGCCAGACATGCAGAAATCAACCACTTAGCTCTGTTTTCCCCTAAGGTGCCAACAGCCAGATGTTGGGAGGGCGTTACCCAATTTGCTGCTGTTGTTGTAAACAAACTGAAATGGGCTAATTAAAATTATTTTGGTTTAGCTACCTCAGAGATAATCTTAGGGGCAGCTGGTAGTGAGAAAGAGGGCATGCCACAGAGCTGTCTGAGAGGCCCTCTACAATTATGACTTCCTTTCCTCATTGCAGTCTGATCTGTAGGAATGACAATCCTCCTGCAGAGTTGCTGGGTATTTAGAAGCTGCCCTCAGCATCATTAAGTGAAGCGGCGGGGGGGGGGGGGATCTTAACCGTTTCTGAAGCAAACAGGCTTCTTGTTTCCCCAGTTGGTGCAGGCCCTACTACAAATGGCCTAGATACCTGGTTATGGGTACAGAAGGTTCACTGAGGGGTGACTATTAATGTGTATCAATTTGCTGAGTTGGTCAAAGCCACTGTTAAATTTACGCTCGCATGACGCCACATGTGGTTTTGAAGTGTGAAGGCAGCTTTTGGGTCACCCCAAGCAGAGTACATCTCCAAAATGACAGGGGCCTTCCTGAATGGAAAATTGCCATAGCTTAAAGGCAGCTTAGAAGAGAGACAGAAAAATAATGTCATCAGGTTAAACATCTCTAGAGAATAAATGTTCTTTCAGTCCTATCCATATTGTTCCAAGCAAAATCTTTTTTTTTTTTTAATTTATCCATCCATGTTCCCCAGGGCCTGGACCTGAGAGCTACAATTGGCTAGCAGACACAGTTGGGTGAAATATTTTTCACTCAATGAATATTTTGACAAATTCTTGAAAACATGTTAACACATAACAACAGATTTTGTGAATTGATCTTACCCATGCTGTTTTCAGTTTATGTTTCAAACTAGCTTTTGCTTAATACAGAAATAGGAGAAATATCACAGAGAGAGAGAACGCACAGATTAAATGGCAGCTGGTGATTATTTAGCTATTTAGGCCATCTTGCTTAATTACCGGAAGATTTTTTTTTCTTATACAGAAGAAAGAAGAATTGTGATGATGTGTTCATACTGTTGTGTGTGTGTGTGTGTGTGTGTGTGTTTGTGTGTGTGTGTGTGTGTGTGTGTGTGTGTGTGTGTGTGTGTGTATATACAAACATACTCTACTAAGATCAAAATAAATGTACATTGTTTGTACACATTCACTTAAAATTACAGCTGCTGATGATACCTGACTCCTACGTGTGTGACAGATACTGCCAACTCCATACATATTCACATATCATGTATCTTCTGCTTGCACACTATGTATTTTTGTATAAAACTCATCAGCTAGAAGTCTGATTTAGGGATTTCCACCCCTTCAGAACTTTTTGAGTCAGCATCAGAAATCTTAAGCTAAACAAGTAATATGAGTATTAAACCATTCTTATATTTAGAATTATTATAGTCGTTGTTCTTAACCTTTGTCTGACATTCACTCAGGGAAGCCTGAGATCAGAATGAAATGGCTCTGACATGTGGCCTTGATCTTACTGACTAATTCAGGGTGCAACTACATGGTGGAGAAAATATGGTCTGAGGCATTGTGATCCGCTTTTTATCAGATCAAGTTTCCCTGGATGAATTGTTGTAGCTGTCCAGATGACGGCTTGCAGGAATCAGCAGGGGCAGAGGCAGAGAACTTGTTTTGCATAGAGCTCCAACAATAGAAGCAGCCTTAAAGTGCTAACAAGATGCTAACTGGCAATTTCTACTCGTCTCTCTTTCTTTCTTCGATTGTTCTTCTATGTGACCTAATGATAGTGTGTTCCAGTGCTGAGCTGAAACCCTTTTTAAAAAGAAGAAAATAAACAATTTGTAGTCTAGAGCCTCTCCGTTGAGGGGAACATACACCCCTTCAAGTCCCCCTTTCCATCGGATCAGATGATGACACTGAACAGAGAGTGGACAAAAGTGACATAAGCCCAGTTAAAACAAATTTAAACCACCCGTGCCAGTTAACAACAACAACAAAAAATTCCTTGTTCAAAGGAGACAATTCCACAGTGGGCTTCCCTGCATTGAGTTTTACATCCTGCAGTCACCAGGTTTTAATTCAAATTCATCACTGCCCAATCAGATGCAAATTATGGGGTAAATGGTCAGTGTAGTCACCTCTCTAGAGAGCTCCTGCCCTTATAAAAGCTCTACAGCTTACCGGCTTTCCTTTGGCATCTGTCAGTTATTTTTCAATACTATATGAACCATTTGTTTTATTGATGGGATTGAGTTGGGGCTGAGCGACAAGGCTGCCTAGTGGTGAAGGTGTGTTGATTTAACTAAGACATATGTATATCCATTTAATTTTCCTCTGCTTAAAATAATGGAAGGGGACAAAAGAAATCTTCAGAGTTTTGTGCCGTAGCTATGAGTGTTATCCCAGGTTGGCTAACACTGCCAGGTTGTGTGTGCCAAAGTAATGTTTCTGCTGACTGGTTTTTCTCGATTTCATGCCTTGATCACATTAGTCCAGAAGTAAGGCCCAGTAGAAGAACATGGAACAGGAAATGCCATGCAGTCTTATTAACCTATGCCAGTAAGAAAACAGTGGCTAATGAGAGAGAAGGGGAGCTTGATCAAGCATTCATCACAGTCGTTGATTTCAAGTTGTGGAACTTGTGTTTTTTGTGTATGTAATGTCAGAATTTACTGGAGGACATCTGAGTTGCATTCATCTAAACATCCACATCTGGCTAGAGAAGAGAGGACCAGCAGTGACTTTTCTTGCAAAGATGGCCTCACTTCCTAGGGAGAGACAACACAAGAAAACCCGTCCTGCGGCCAGAGAAAGGCACAGAGGTGGATCGCTTTTGCTCAGCTGTGCCAGGGTGGCAGCCTTGTGCCGACCCCATTCATTACTCCTTCACTAGTGCCTTAAATGCTTTGAGAGGAAACACTAGCAGGTTTTTTCCTTCCTCCCTGGCAGGCTTTCATTGCGGCAATGCAAGGGATAGGACTAGACTGACTCTCTGTCTCTCTCTCTCTCTCTCTCTCTGTCACACACACACACACAGAGGCACTCACACATGCACATTAGTGTGTGTGTGTATGTGTGCACGCACACACACACACACACATGGACAGACAGTTCTGTTTGCATTGCGGTGGCAGCAACTCCATAAGTGGGCCGGTCTTATGGAGCTCAGGCAGCATGAATTCAGGAAGTGCAATTTTAGAGGGCTGCTCACACTCCAGCAACACACCCCAAGGGCCCCACTGTGAGAGTTGCCCATCCTATTGATGCAGTCAGGAGAGAAAGGGCCAGCCTCATCTTTTGTTGGCACTTCAGATACAGTTTTTTGGGGCTGCAGAGTTTGAGAGTGAGTAGGAAGAAGGAGAACTCCCCCCAGCCTGTTTCTCTGAAAATAAGACCTAACCTGAAAATAAGCCCTGGTATGATTTTTCAGGATGCTCGTAATATAAGCCCCAGCAAAGTGAAACCTCGCCCTCCACCATTGTGCACCAACCAGAAGAAGATGACATATTTGAATGAATGTAGATTGTTGTCTATGAAAAAAATAAAACATCCCCAGAAAATAATCCCTAATAAGCGTTTTGGGGGGCAAAGATTAATATAAAACCCTGTCTTATTTTTGGAGAAACAGTATCTGTCCACTTCAAATTGCTTCAGGTTGTTGCTGTGGCTTTGTCTGGAATGGGGGGGGGGAGGGGAGAGACCTTTGGCCTGGAAAGCCTTCATCTCTCTCTGTGCGTCTCGTCTGAATTCAACTCCCTCTGTGGCACCAGTGTCCAAATTCAAGGCACCAGCAGTCACTAGGAAGACCTGGGAGTCTGGACATGTCTCAAAAAAAGTGATTTTGAGTAACTATCAAGTTTACTTCCCTCGCATTTAACTAAACAACTCTGAGATTAGGAAACAGCCTTGCAGGACATGGGTTTGAATCCAAGTCCTAAAGTAGCCTGTTATCCAAATTAAAAGGATCCTAACCAGGAGCCAGAAGTCGAGAGTTCACTTGCCCCCACTGTGCATCTCAGAAGAGCTAGCCTGTGCGTCCTTGGATAAGCCGTACAGTCCAAGGGTATCCTCAGAAGAAACGAATGGTAAACCTCTTTTGAGTACTGTATTCTTTACCTGGAAAATACTGAAAAGAATCACCAAAAGTCAGAATTGACTTGATTGTCTGTCTGTCTGTCTGTCTGTCTGTCTGTCTGCCTGCCTGCCTGCCTGCATGCATGCATGCATGTATGTATGTATGTATGTATGTATGTATGTATGTATGTATGTATGTATGTATGTATGTATGTATGTATTGGGTTTCTCTGTCACCCAGTTAGTGACAAACATTACTCTGTGTGTGGTACAGAGTAAAAACAAGCACTCAACAGCACATCAGAATCTGCCCTTCCTCCTCCTCCTCCTCCTCCTTTTCTTTTTCCTGCCATGTTCTGATAAGATCATTTCCCAGTCTTCCCTTGAGAGCATATGCTGTCTTTGTTGCACCTGTTTCCTGATGGGGAGTCCAATTGCTTTCCTGCTGTGGTCCTGCTTCAGATTTTGAATCAGGGTATATCCTATGCCTTGTCACATTTTGTACAGTGGAACAGAAAATAGACATCTACTGTATGTTTGATGTGGCTCTCTTTTTCCCTTTAATTCCCATTGTGCTACAAACTAAACTCCCACATTAGGATTCTGCAACCAAAGAACCGTAATTCTGCTATTATAATTAATTATGGAGAAGAAAGTCACAAATCAGAGGCAGGATTATAACACAAACATTTTGACAGGCTAGACTAATGAGGGTGAAGGAATGATAGGGCTTGTAAATCACAGTTAACAACAACAGAATTGTGGAAAAGGACTGTGCTGTGGAGATGAGGTCCCAACTCTTATTTCTGCCGAAAACACTACTTATGTTTGTGTTCATTAACTGACTGTATAGTACAGGCCTTTCTTTAAAGGCATAGATGTTAGGAGCTAGCTCTTTGAAACTCAGAAATTCATAGTCTGTGGAAGATACTTAGGTTCTGTAAATTCTTTGCCCAGCATCACAGTAGCAAAACATGCAAATTTCCTCATCACCTTTCCTTCCTGATGATTTGTGTCCTTTCTGGTATGTATCTGAGGCTGCAAACGTTGCAGGTTTTGATTTATGTCTTCAGTATGCCTTGTCTTTGCAAGAATTCCGGAAGGAAGATGGTCAGGGCAAATACAAGCAACTAAGCAATTGGCAAAGTATGTCAGGAAACGGATGGCGGTGATGTTCTGGAGGATGACTAGGACTACTTAAACACTAACATCACCCCAGGCCCTCTCTGCCCTAGCCTGGGCTTCTCTTTGCCAGGTCTCTCACTGGATCCAGAGAGGTCCAGCTGGCTGTTGGCTGTGCCATCTCGGGAGAGCTTCTGCCAGCTATGAGCAACCTTCGTGCTGTATTGGAGATGCACATCCATTACTGATGGAGTTTGCACTGAATCAGCAGCATCCAGTCCAAGCCTCTGGATGAGCTTGGATCAGATCCAGCAAGAATGTAATCCCTGCCTCTGGGTATCTTCCACAAGGAATGAGGCAATACCTGGCAGAAAAAGAGAGTCTAAAGAGAGCAAGCCTAAGGCAGCCTCAGTGGTAGGACTGATGCAAGAACCAGGTAGCTACATTAGAGCCTCAAAGATACCCAAAGCCAGATATCACAAGGAAGGATATATGAACCCAACTTGGAAGGATTAAAGCAATCCACAGGACAGACTAGACTAAGGCAAAAGACCCAGGGAAGCATTGTTTTTTTAAAGCACAAATCCTGACCTTGGCTCTCAGCTTTGTTAAAACTTCCCAGTGCCACAGAAACCAGGTTTGCTCTCTGTTCCAATTTCTATCACGGCTTCCTCTCCATTTACCCTCATAATCCGCAATAGGCTCCCACTTTCCTTGTATCCGTCCAGATTTTGACCTGGAAGCACCGATTAGTGATAATCATATTGAACTAGAAGAGAACACCCGCTTACCAAACCAAACAAAAAACACCCTTTGGCCATCCTTTACTGTTGTCTTTAGTTGCCTGTTCTTTCAAGCAAATTATTATGGGAGAAAAACTAAACTCATACTCCTGTAGAGCCATAAGAAATGCTAGGGGTTAGATCCTGATACTCACTGGGCAGCCTCTGATGTCAGATGCCTTTGCTGCTCCATGACAACAGTAAATAATAAAATAGTTTAGTGTTTATATAGCACTTCTATTCAAAGGGTTTTTCCTGCTGTGTCAGTAACGCTGTGTATAGATAATTATTTCTAAGATTGTCTTCCACTTAAATCATTTTACTAGATTAATTACCTCCCTTTTAACGGACTAATCAATTGCTCATCTTTTTAACTGTGTATTTCTAGAACAACAGTATTAGTATGGGATTCGGAAACCAAAAGAAATGAGATCAGAGAAGTTTAGCAAATAAAAACTACCGCTCGTTGTTAGGAGGAAAAATGTTCTTAATGTTTTCTTTTTCATTCCCTGTAATATTGACTTCTTGAGCCTAGGCAAAAGATTTTCCTGTCTGAACACAGAGCAGCAGGTGACATCCTCTGCCCACACACAAACTCCTCCCCAAGTCACAGTACATACAATTCAAGGCCAGTCGGGTTATTTTAGCACCTGAAGCAGAAAATTTCACAAGTGCTTCTTCCATTCTCTGTCTCACACCCTACCATTAGGTAGAATGAGGCAGCTTCCTAGGTAGCAGATTTTCTTGAAAGAACGTCACATTTTCCCATATTTTTATTGTATTTTTACTTACAAAGTTGGGGGGAGATACTGACAGGGTTTTCTGCCTGTACCAACATAACTGTGCTGACTGGGATATTAGGCACCATGACTTGAGCGATTGGGAGACACCATGTGTTGTGTTGTGTTGCTCTGCCTCTTCCAGTAGAATGCCTTGGACTGACCATGCTCCCTCATAGTAGAATATCATAACAGTATAATATATATCTAATAATGTTCTGCCGTTTCATGACATCCAAAGCCAACTTCCTGCTCTCCCCAGTATTAGAGCCAGTCCTGAAGTTTTCACCAGAATCAAAATAAAGTTTTACAACACATGCCCTTAACATGCAGCCCAACTAATTAAAATTGGTCCTTCCAGATTAAACAACTACATCTCTAATTAGTTGATCTGCTAATTAAGCCAATTGTGTATAAAAAATTTTTAGAAAGTATGACATAGATCCATCCTAATCTAACTAATCTATAGTACATATTCAGGGGAAGGTTTCAACAATCCTCTTGCACTTTAAATTGCATTCCCCAACACATACTAGGTACATAATTGTTCTTGAAAGAAACAAAAGCCAAAGTGGGGGGAAGTAAGTTCAATTAAAACATCAGAGATTAATGAGGATGGATCAAAACAGTGGTCTTCATCCTTTAGGCCTCCAGGTATGTTGCAGCGTAGGACCCAGAATGGCCAGAGATACTGGGAGTTGAGGTCTAAAGCATCTGGAGAAGCAAAGGTGGAGAGCCACTGGTTTAGAGTTCTTCAAAGGAACTGATAAGGAGAATGGTGTCATGCTGTTTAATGCACATCACAAATAAAAGCAATTTTTACCCCCAATGTAAATCCAGAACTCTATGAGCTATACCAGTGTTAGTCTATTCTCAAAAAAATATATATATTTTTTGGCCACAGCCATAAGGATAATATAAAATAAATATAGGCCAAATCAGGACTGTATTAGTTGCATAATGAACCTTATAAGGTGGTGTATTGTTTCCAGTCTGTGCCCCCCCTTCAAATCTGCCAAGGCCCCCTGTTGAGAATGGTTGATCTAGCGTACTCCAACTGTGCAAAATATGTTATATACCTTTCAAAATTAGTCAGGGGCATTTCACTAAATGTTTAAAGGTACAGCATTGCCAGGATGCACATTGTGGACCATTAGTATTTACATATACTGCCTTGCTCTCAATACCAAAATAAAAAAAAAGTAAAAAGTGAGGGGGGGTGTTGTGGAAATGAAGCAGATCCATCAGCGTATAGTAATATCACTGGGATCCAAGAGGTGGGACACTTGGATCCTGGGGACCAGGAGATGGGAAGGAGCAATTTGTGGAGAAACCAGAGGACTGCTGCCCAGACTGATTGGTTCCTGAGCAAATTATTGTTCACCCTAACTGGGAAAAAGGCTTGAGAAGCTCCTCTGGTAATTCTCCGCGTCACCCACATTTTGGGAACCAACAGATTAAAACCAGGGAGTTAAAGCAGCATCTTAGGCACCCCAGACGTTTTGGCCTCCAACTCCTATGAGCCCCACCTAACATGGTTAATGGTATGAGACAGTGGGAGTTGTGGATAAAGTGTGTGGAATATTCTCCATACCATGACTGGAGATAAAGAAGGACTGTGGGATGATAGTCCCTAAGAATGGCTACTTGATACACTCGAGAGGAGCTTCTCCCATGCAAAAGAGAACCTTTCTGGAAGAGATGAGAGAAAGGACGAAATAGAATGAGCCAGCATGTTGATCTGGGAGCTGCATGTTGTGGGAAGTTAATGAGAGGTAATTAGACTAATTAGCTTCCAAATGAAACTCAGCATTTCCTTTTTTTAAAATAAAATCATAACCAGATTCATATAGTAATATAGTTATCCAGGATTTAGAAACAAGGTGATAGCTACATTGTGATGAGGACCGTCTTCTTGTTGCTTCTCCTTGTCATTGAACTGAAAGTTTTAAGTGCTTTCCTTCACCACGCATGTAGACAAGTTAAAAATGTGGCTGATTTGATGGATGCTCTTTCAATGTTTGAGAATACAATGTTTAAGAATGAAGCTCATATTCACTTTGATCTGAAATCATGTGAAATAGGAGTTTAAAGGCCGGTGTTACCAGAGGAGACTTTTATTGTCTACTTACCTTGGTTCATTTATGGGATGAAGTGGGTGTTGTCTGGTCTAGTTGGCCTTGTCATCACCCTCCAACCCTTTAGGGTCTTCCCACTTCTTCTGCCTTTTCTCTTACCACAGAAATCCCATTAAAGATGGAAAGAGAATAGCTTCATGTTTGTCTTTCCATTGTGCTAGTGCTAGGAACCCTCCCTCAGGGATATCCAGTCTCTGTAGTGAACAATCATCCTGAGCTTTCCATGCCAAAAACTTTGATAGAAACCACACAAATCTTTTTAGAGCCTTTTTTGTGGTACAGAGTTACATATTTTCAGGCTGTTCCTCAACAAATTGTTTTTAAAACATTAAGTTGAGAACTATGGAAGGAAGGCACATCAACATTTCAGAGCACTTGAGTTGCTACAGAAGCATCCAGGGTACAATTAGTCCAAACATCAGTTATATCTTGCTCTCTTAAAAATTTCCCTTTTGATTTTCAGTCAGTAGGAAACAAACAGATTGATAAATGCTGGAACATTAACTTATATGAAACTTTAAAAAAAAAAAGCCAGGAAGACTACCCTATGGAGAAGGAGCAAAATGGGTGGTTCACTAAACTGATATATCAGCGCAAAATTACCCAACATCTAAAAGCAGAGCTTGGAAAGGTTATTTTTTAAGGACTACAGCTCCTAGAAGTTACGGGCCAGGCTGGCTATCCTGGAACTATTTGGAGGTAATCTGGGAGTTACCATTCTAAAATAGTAACATATACCATCTCTGGCTAAAAGCATTATGCTGTAAGCTTTATTTGGTATTGCCCCGTTTTTTGGTGTATGATCCCAGAAAGTTGCATTTAAGATTCCTTCCTGGCTGAATAGCTCAGTGAGCTGGAGCACCTGGCTATGGAGCCAGAGGTCAAGAGTCTATTTCCTTACTGTGCTTCCTAGGAGAAGAGCCAGCCTGTGCATTATTGGGCTAGCTGTACAATCCCAGGGTGTCTGCAGAACAAGGGAATGGTAAACCACTTCTCAGCACTTTCTACCTAGAAAGCCCTGGAAAGATACTAACTCAGTGGCAAGTGGGGGGGGGGGCAATGCCACGACTGGCACTGTCAAGTTGGTAGTCTGGTGTTTAAAGCAGATCAAATATTGTGGTCCAATCTGCTTTTGCTAGTTGCTTTAGTTCTGTGTCTGGGATGGGAGTGTCGTTCATAGTGTCATATGTGTGGCCATTATGAGAGGGTAGAGCAACTGTGACACATTTTAGGGTCGTTATGAATTAGCATTAGATACACGAGAGGTTACGATCCTGCACACTTTGTTGTTGACAGTAGCTCTCGCTTTTGAAAAGAGATTTCTGGCACTCACCACTGTTCTGTACAGACATCCTGCCCCCCAGTGCTCTGGTGTTTCTGTTGGATGCCCTTCACTGTTTTTGTGCATATTTTAGGAGATAGCTCATTCATATTTTAGGAGACATCTCTTGGTTGGGACCATCCCCTATCCCTTGTTGCTTCAATGCTCTTGTTTTAACTGATCAGGAGGGTTTGGTTTGGTTTTGTTTGCCACCAGCTTCTGCAGCAGGTACACACAGACCTTGTTTTCCCCTGTGCCCAGCACCCCCCCCTTTCTCCCTTTGCACTTTTGCTATAACCTGATTCTGTGTAATTGTTCACCCTTTCCAAGTGGCCGCTTCAGCACTTTCCCACCAAGCAGAGCCAGAGCACTTTTCCCAGTCCTCACTGGCCCATTCACGGCACCTTGACAGCCACGAATCCCTGACGCCGACACCTTCTCGTTCTGTATCGATCCCCTCTCCTTTCCAATCAGCGCTGCCAGGGTGATGGATCAGAGAGGCTGTGGCCTTGTGCTCCTTCCATAACTCCCTCCCTCCCCTCACTGCTGATGCACTACAAAATGTGGGAACCTAGAGGGACAAATGAACTACCTCATCCTTCCGTGGAAGGAAGGATCAAGTAGAGAGGAGGAAGACGCAGGTCTTGCCGTCTGCCCAGAAATCCCAGCTCGGTCCCGTAAACTCCCCAGAAGTCTGCAATCTGTCGTGTGGCTATGCAGTTTTTGCAGCATGGCTTTTGAATGTTTCAGGCGTTTTCTGGCACTCCTTCTGGCCAAGACCTTAGCGGACAACCTGCCCCCCCCCAGCTCTGTGGGTGAAAAATCTACTGATAGGTGAGGATGATACCTCCCAGGATTTCTAGAAATGTCTGTGCTCTTACAACTTCTTACTATAGACTGTGCTGCTTCTGCCAACTTTCGTCCTGGGACATACATGATAATGGTGTGCATGTGATAAGTGTGGGTAGATGGGTGAATTTTATTTCCCTAGAATCAGCCAATTAAAAAAAAAACCCCGCAGAGCATACATTTTGCACTCAGAATGAAGTTACAAACATGGGTTGTGGATATTGTCCCCTTAATTTTCATAGCACCTTAATGTGTACCTGTTCCATCTTTTCTTGCTTAATGGATATTGTTTTGGAAAGGAAAAGAAATATGGAAGAAGCAGTGGGGAAAAGACTGGTTATCTATGGAAGGAGACAATGTCTGGCGTCCTGCCCCATAGTATAATGATGTGAATGAGGCAGGGCAGTCACACAATAAAAGCCTCATCTCAAAGTGGCACTCATCAGGGATACAGTGACGTCTGATACATTCAGATTTCCTAACTTCCAACTCACCTCAATCGAGAATTTTCCATTCTTTGATAAACTTTTAAAAATACCCACCTTTACTACTCTTGAGCTGGTGTTCATTCTTCTGTTTCTAAGGAGTATTGATTTGAACTGAGCTGGAATGATCAGTGTTTTGTTGTTCATTGTTGTTGTTTTGAGATTTTGGGAACATATGATCTTTGCATTCCTTGCATATCATCTGTGAGGAAGACACTGTAGAAAAATTTAGATGAAATTAAAGAGCTTCTGTTTGATGGTAAAGAAAGATGTATGCCTGACATTTGAAACAATGCTTTATAGGGAGCATAGTTACTTTTATCAGGTTACTTTCTTTTGGTAACGAGAGCGGAATGAAGTCACAATCAAATGTAACAGAGAATGCAAATGATGTTATTTTATTGGTTTAATTGGTAGCTTTTCTAGGTGCTTTGTAAAAGCATGTTAGAAGAATTCTGATAGGAATTTTTCTAGTTTTATATCTTAGGTTTTTCTTTACATATTGAGAAAGAAATGAACTGAGAAAGAAATGAACAATGATCACATTATATGACATGTCATTGTAGCAAGCAACAAAATAAATTCCCCCTTTTTAAAGCACAATAATTAGAAATAGGAACCAATTACTTTTTTAAAAGTAACTTTTCAGTTCTGTTGTCATTGCAGTGAATGAAATGCTAGTTTAGTCTTGCACCTTCTTTATGCTTCCAGTCTGCTTTTTTAAAGTATAATTCTCATATTTATATAATAAGTGGTGCTTCCTGTATGAATAATTAAAAAGGGATTTTTGGGGGGGAAATGCAAAACTGCAAAATAGTTTGGGGGAGGATTCTTGACAGTTTATTGGAGGGGGTGGTGAAGAACTCCTATCATACACACCAGGTTTCTGCTCAAATGTATATAACAAAGTTGTTCTTTTTCCCCAAAACTTGATTGTGGAGAGGAAAGGATAGATTAGTACTGATCCCGGTTAAAGTACTTCCACAATACCTATATTCCTCCATGTTCATTCTTTTCCTAAAGCAGTTTGCCACGTCTGTGCACCAAGGTGCTTTGGAATGTAAATCCTCCTTGCTGTGGCTTTTACTCTAGTAGGTATTGTACCATCCAAGGTCTTTAAATAGCTCTTTATAAAAACTTAGTTGCCAGTCAGTGCACTTTACAGCCAGATATGATGGGAACCTGTGTTCCTCCAGACATTGTTGGACTACATCTCTCGTTGTCCCTAAGAAAGGGGGATAAAAATAAATAATTTTTAAAAATCAAATTGATTTAAAAGACTTTTTAAAAATTAAACCATCCCCCCAAAAAATCCAATTTAAAAAAATTGAATTGTGATTTAAATTAAATCTGCCCTGTCCCTAACAGTTAGTTGGGCTAACAGAGGTTGGAGATGAGGGTAGTTAGCATTCAACAACATGTGGTGCCAATGTCTCCTGCGACATTGCTGGAACCAGTTGTATTGGCTCTTGCCTTTCCATTGGACCATTTCAGCAATGTGGAGAGGGGGGATCTGCTGCTTGGGTAACAGCCTATCCTCCATATTACCTTACCCGGGCTTCATGCTCTGGAGAGGACACTCCTCGATTCAGAGCATGTTACCATAGTCTCTCGAGACTGAAGG
The DNA here is from genome assembly GCF_051106095.1 of Pogona vitticeps. NCBI lineage: Eukaryota > Metazoa > Chordata > Lepidosauria > Squamata > Agamidae > Pogona > Pogona vitticeps. The sequence goes on along the minus strand of NC_135784.1, from coordinate 140,671,905 downwards.
ATGCCTATGGTGCCATCTCTGCTGTAATGGATAGAGGGGGGTGAGAGAGAGAGAGAGAGAGAGAGAGAGAGGCAGGCAGGTATAAGGCTGGCCCAGGACATTTTGCTGCCTGAAGTGGAGAAGGACATGGTGCTTCCACCTCAAGGTGTAGATAAGGTGCATAGTGTCCAGGTCAAATTATTACAGCACCTGAAATATCTCACAAGTGCCCTTTCATAACACACAAAATCTCCTGGTCTGAGATGGCAATCTCACTTTGCCTAATGCTAAAGCTGACCCAAAATCAGTCGGGGGGGGGGACCCTCTTTCTACAGATTAGGAGATAGGGCAGATTCGAGGGAGTCAGGGACTAACGATAACAAAAGAAATCATAAGCAAAAGAGTTTCAATTTCTTTATTCCCCCACCCTATCCACTCCCATTTCAGACGATGATGAAGAAAGGAAAGTATTGTTTAATAACAACCTGCTGCTGAAAAATAACTAAAGCTGAGAAGTAGCTACAGCAAAACAAAGGTAAACTAGTGAGGGCTGCTGCAGTAAGTGCTCTGTTTGCCCATTGTCAAATCAAGGATAAGTGTCTTGAAATCTTAGTCTGTACTAAATCTACAGCTTTTCCACTTCATCTCATGTCAAAGAAAAAAGCAGTCAAATGTCCGGATCTTTTTTAAATAAAACCTGCCAACATATGGCTACCCTGCAGTTAATAGATAGGTGCATCCAAACTGCCTTGGTGAGCTTGGGGGTGGAAGGAAGTTTTGGATTACATGCTGCAGATACTCAGAGCAATGCAGGCAAAATGGAGCCAGCTAATGGTGAACACTTAGAGCAGATGTAATCTGAGGTTGTGTACTGCCTTTCCCTGTTAGATACACCAAGCTTCTTTGTATAGTGGTCAGTTTCTAAAGTTTTATAAAGTCATGAAAGAAAGTTGATGTAGACAGTGGAGGAAATACTGATAGAATCTGTATGAATTGTCTCTTTTACTTGTTCCAGATGGCCAGGTGGGTTCTTCTCAAAATGCATAGTTCTGCTATGGTCATGAAGAATAAGAATGGGGTGTGTTTCTCTTGTATGAAGCCTGACTCCCCTCTGGTTTTCAACTGCTAGATCAGCACATAGGTACAGGTAGGGCCAGCTTTTTATTGAAATTACCACAGCCAGCATCTTTTGACCCCTTTCTATTTCATAGGGCCCTCCATAGCAACACCCCCAATCAACTCTGTTCCTCTCCCACCCTGGCAGTTGTTCCTTCGCCACTGTTTCTGCGGTAGCTCACGGGCTTTGTTAGCACTATGTGGTTCAAATGTCTGATTAGTCGTTAGGAGACCAAGGGGTCAATTTGCCAGAGCTCCTTCCTCTCCATTTAACTAATTTAACTGTGGAATTGTTACAAATTCCATTTTATTAGAGCCCTGTTTCTCAGTCCAATTGAATTACCCAAATCTCATTTTCTCAGAAGTGCTGAATATGTAATTAGAGGGAAAAATTATGCTCCTGATTCCTATTAGTTTGGTGCCATGTGTGTGTGTGAGAGAGAGAGCGTGTCCGCGTGGGGGCAACCCATTGCCTGTGTCTGAGCAAATGCAAGGCTGTATATGTATGTGTGTTTTTGTGTGTGCCTCTACCACTGTGTCTAGAATTGTAGGTGTTTTTCAGTGCTTCATAATGGTCTGCGAGGGTGGATAAATTGTAGGAATATGGATATAGATATGGATGTGTATGCCCATTGCTATATGCCAGACAGTGTTGCCGTACGGCTTGACAAAGGACAGACCGTCCTTTTATTTGAATGCCTGTGAAAGTAAAATCCTCTGTTTGAGGTTGCTTCTGATCAAAGTTCTTTTTGAAGATAAAGAACTCAAAGATGGAAGAAGAGAGGTCTGCAAGTTGTCTATGAGTCATTGTCAGTAGCTGGACAGGAGACTGAACAGGGCCATTGGACACTTGGTCACAGCCTTTTCCAGCTATACCAAGACCGTTGTATGTCTATTTAAAGTATAGTAATTATTTCCAAATTTGCATACTTGTAAATTAGTATATGCAGCTTTTATGTGAGCACGTTCTCTCCTTCACCCTCTTCTTTGGTGGTATATCTCCCCTTTTCTTTTAGCAATGCGTAAGTCGCTGTCCTAATGCCAAAAAGTGTTTTGTCCGTGTATATGCATTGTCGTATGTCAAGGAGTCTGCGTCCCCATGGTTTGGTATGACAAAGCATAGTTTGTACTGCAGATCATATTGTGATGGAATTTTTTCCCCTGTGATAATCATGAATTTTATGTGGCTAACAAAAGTAAAAGATATATACAGGAGTTGTGGTATTTCTGATGCCATGGTTGTGTTCGTGCACAGATATTCATCCATCCAAATAAGGCAGACATCCATTTAGGTCAGTAACAATTTATTTAAAATATCTGTCTGGTCCTTCATATTCATTGCTGCATATAAATGGAAGGAGCAACAAAAGATTGTGTCTTCCTATTTATGTGACAGACGGCTTACCATTCTGTTCCCCAAAACTGATACCAATGAGTTCCTCTTAAACTTTTTTGAGCATGTTGACCTCAGTTCCTAATAAATTATACCTGGCTCATCATCAGCCTTGACTTATTTTCTATGAAACAAGCAACAAGCATCTCTCCCCTCATCCCTTTCAGATGCATAAAAATTGTTGGTGTTAATTGATTTTGTAGGGAATCCAGTTTATTGTTCTCTGTTCAAAATGGGCTAAGCCCACATAACACGACAAGAGAAGAGTACTGAGAGAGATGCCGAATATGATTGGAGTGAAATATGAATAAGTGAAAACTATGAAATGCAGTTTCTAGTAACTGCCTGCTCTGTCATTTTACATTCTCTCTCACAAACACATAGGAAAATAGAAAACTGTTTTATACCAGTGCAGACCATCCATCCATCTAGTCCAATATGAGTAGTTTAACTGGCAGTAATTTCCCTGGATGTAGAAAGGCATTTGACTTCACTCACTATCTAATCCTTTTAAAAAAACACACAACAAAAACTGGACATGACAGGGCTTGAACCTGGGCCTCAGAGACATCACACTCTTTGCCATTAAACTATCATCACACCCTCTCCAAGCTCTTGATTCCATGCTATATTTAATTTTCTACTATATTTATCCTGCTCTTCTATTACACTACCCATAGCAACTCAAAAGATTCCCCCTGACCTCTTTTATCCTTGCAGCAGCCCTGTGAGGGGAGGTTTGTCTGGTGCAGGGTCACCCAGTGAACTTTACAGCTGAGTGTCTGTGACCTTAGATCTCCTCAGTGCTAGTCTAATGTTTCAATGACTGTGCCACTGGCTTGCCATTAATCTGAATTGATTTGATAACACATTGTTGTTGTTGCGGTGGTGGTGGTGGTGGTGGTGATGATGATGATGATGATGAAAACCCAGGCACAGTCAAAATGATAAAAACGTTGACTGGTATTATATAACAGATACAAGTTTTAACCAAAAATTTCAGTGTCTGTTAAATAACGGCGCACTATGCATGCTGTTCCTAATATTGCCATTATTTGTAGCTCTGATAGTGTGATTTCTCAGATCTGCAACTGCTTATAGTACTTGATATTGTTCCCAAAGCCCCAATGACTATGGAGACCACTGAAGTGTATTGCTTTCAGAGGCAAGATGTTTCGATTGCCAGGTCTCTGTGCTTTGTTAGTTTTTCCAATTCTTTATTTTCAACTCAGGCGTCCCCTGGAATTGCGATGTCAATGATTCGGACATTTCTTCATTCTATTACTAATATGTCTGGTATGTTATGTTCAGGGTGTCTGTCCGTTTGAATCCGGTAATCCCACAAGATCTTGACTTCCTCATTTTATTACACCACCTCTGCCTGATGTTCCCATGGGTTTTTGGAGGCCAGCAAGTTACGTTTTTTGCATAATGACCAGTTCACTAACTTTGCCACTCTGTCATGTCTATCTTTGTGATCTATTTGTGCAATCTTCGGACATTCACAGTTGAGGTGTGACACAGTTTCATCTTTTTCTTGGCAGAGTCGACATTTGCTGTTAGCACCGATCCCTTGGATCTTAGCTTTCATCACATTGGTTTGGAATCTTGTGCAACAAGCCTTCAGTTTCATTTTTAAGGGTCCCCAGTTTTAGCCATGCCCTGTTTTAGCCATGTTGAATTATGAGCATGCTTTCTATCAATATTTCTCAGATGTTGTCCATGTAGACATTTATTTTTCTAGCTGTTTTAATTTATTATCTTTCTTATATTGAGACTTTGTTTGTTTGTTTTTGTTTTCAAAATATTCTCCATTTTCACTGCCTTAAGTAATTTTTCTCTGCTTGTATATAATCATGTAGGCTTTTTTTTCTCCTCTACTACCTGCTGATTTTTTGTGGTAAATATAATGTTGACATCATTTTTAGGTGTAGTGTGTGAATTATTATTATTATTATTATTATTATTATTATTATTATTATTATTATTATTATTATTATTATTATTATTATTATTATTATTATTATTATTATTATTATTATTAGGAATGGCCTGTAGCTTTGCTAAAACCTTCAAAGATGTATGAAGAAGGCTCAAGGATTCTGATTTCTAACTATTTTTTATAGAACCTGTGATGAGAACTGGATGTGCTCCAGGGTATTTGGTTGCTTGGAAAGGACAGTAGTGTCCAAAAATTCATCCTGTCTCCTAAGTATTTCTTCTCCATTTTTCTTGTTTCCCTCCCTTCGACCCCTGGGACCAACCATCTCCTCAATCTGTTCCTTAAATTAGTTATTGACTAAGGTCACAGAAGGTTCAAAATCCTCTGATTTAAAGATGACAAGCTCCCCTGTGAGAAGAGCTGATGTCATAATTTCTAACCATTTTCAAATGCAAAATCTCTTGGGCTTTCAACATAAGTTAAATATTCATTTTTCAAAGTGGCAAGACCTCTCCTGATTTCCTCCTGGAACTTACCAGGAGGTAATAGGGTTACATATCTTAACAAAGAGACAAATAGGAAACTCTTAGTGGCAAGTCTCACCAGAAGGTGGTTTAGCTAAAAAGTGAAATATGAGTTCTGAGTTTCACTTTGATGGGCCGTTGAAGTGAGCAAAGGAATAGATTAAACTACACCACACGTTGCCCTTGTCACATCATGTCATCTGGGTAGATTAGAACATAGCTGTTACATTGTTCATAATCCTGTAAAATTTTGCAGTCATTCAGTTATATTCTTTCATAGGAACACTTTTTGATAAATTCATTCTTAAGAATACAGTACCATGTTACCCTATTGCTATTTTCCCATTCTGAGTCCATGAAATGACCAAATGAAGGAGCCAGCTTGTGTCCTCAATAACTATCCAGGCACTTGCCAGTTATCTATCACAGAGAAGACAAAATCTGTCCATTCAAATATAAAACTGTGTATAGAGAAATAAAAATTATCCTACACTGTCTTACCTCCAGATCTTCATATTGGGCATTGCCGAAGAGTTTGAGATTTTCTCTCGGAGAAAAGGAAAAGTGGTTGTTGGTGAATCTGGAACAGTAAGGGAACAGGGAACTGCCGTTCTCCTCCCACATCAGACGCTGTGACCTTAGGACAAGATTTGGATCAAGAAGAAGTGCAGGGGCTGGTTGGGGCAGAAAAATAGCTTGGGAACAACAGGGAAGGGCTGGGGTTTTTGACGAACAATTCATTTAATATTAAGTTGTAATTCTATTGTGTGTCAAAATTTATTGCACTCTGTTCAGAGAACCTCTGGGATAGGTTGAAGTTTCGCCTCAAATAGCTAAAATCCACCCTAGAGTGTCTTTTAATAGTATTTTTATGGAGCTTTCAAATGACTTATCTCCAGAGAAGGACTCAAGGAAAGCCCCAGACAGACAGACAGACAGACGCGCACACACACACACACAGAGAGAGAGAGAGAGAGAGAGAGAGAGAGAGAGAGTAAACACAATCCCAATTGTATGCCCATGATTTTCTAAATGTAATAACGTGTTAGCACGGAACAGTGCCCTGTGCGTGCTGTGTGGTTTTAAGGGTAGGCGTTGCTGAGCATCGGTCAAGGGTCCAGTAACAAAAGAGCCTTCTGGATTTGTTTCTCCTCTTCAGTATTATAACATGCTTGTTCCCCTTCCTTTTTTGCTGTGATCCAGACAACAAGAACTGCGGATGTCACTGCAATAGATGTCTGAACACCCTAGGAAAAAAAAACTCATCCTGTTTGGCAGGCTTGTGAAATTTTCATTGGGCAATGTCACTTGTGTCTTTAATAGCTGCCCAGCAAGCAGTTATTGAGCAGTGGAAGCTTTTCCCTTACCGCCTCTCCATGCCAAAGAAAACTTCACTCGGTGAATGTTTGCTTGTCACGCAGATCTCGAATGCCACAGAAAACCTGCCTGCTAAAAAATTAGCAACTCTAGTGACTGAAGCCTGAGAACAGTGAAAAAACAAAGAGGGAGCTTATTATACCCTGTCACTTGAAGGCAGTCTACAACTGGATTCCCTTTCACTGCTAATACACCACTGTACCACACTGCTGTTCCCATTGAGGTTGATACTCTGTGGCCAGATGGTAATGAATGCAGTGCAAGATGCATTTATTATTTGTTAATATCATTTACACCCCACTTTTCCTTCAGTGCATTCAAGGTGGCAGGCATAGCTCTCCTCCTTCCTTTTCTCTCAAAACAATCCTGTCAGGTAGGGAAGACTTGAGAGGCTGTGACTGGCTCAAGGTCATCTCATGAGTTTCATGACCAAGTTGGGATTGAAATCCAAGTACCGTAGCTTCCTACGCTAGCAGCTACAGCAGACTTGGGCTCTCCTGTGTTATAGGGCAGACAGTTGCCATACACGCCAGTGCATAACGTTACAACTGCAGGGCAAGAAGGAGGAGTTTCAGAAGTCACGTGTGTTTCATCCTTTACTTTTACTGTGTTAGGCATTTATCAGATACCTCAGTAACGGCTGCAGTTGTGAGAAATGTGGAAGACCACGGTTGTCACTTTCGTCTGGGTTCCTTTGTCTTTATTCTTTTTTAGTTCTAAACATATATGGGGCTTCAGGAGTACATCTTTTAAAATGGAACGGCTGTGTGGTTAATTCACAGCTGCACACTGAAAATTAGCCTTCGCACACCTCCATGGCTGATCAGTTGCTCCTGCTATTGAAGGAAAAGGGATAAAGAAGAACTGTGGGGGTTTCCCCTACAAATTCCTCCCCACAATCTAGGGTCAAAGGTGAAGCTACACACACACACACACACACACACACACACACACACACACACACACACACACACACACACACACACATATATATATACACACACACACACACACACACACACACACACACACACACACACACCCATTTGGAGCTCATCTAACTCATTCATGCAAAGAAATTGTGATCCCCAGTAAGGAAAAGTGGTGTGGGGAAAACAATTTGTGAATATTTTTTTTTCCTTTTAAATTCTCTTTGTTTTGAAAAAGTGTCCAGCCTGAATGGCTTTCTGTCCTTTTAACATTCATTTACATTGGAGGCTAAAGACTTTTAGAATCTTTATATTAAAATGCAGAGCTTATCTTAACAAGGGAGGACATTCCTCCCTTGTTACTGCCATTGTCTTTTGCAAGGCTTTGAAAGTATGCACTATGCCAGGGGCAGTTATATTAGTTTCTTAATACAGAACTGAACTTAAATGCTGAGGAATTCCATGATAGAAAATAGAGGGGTTGTAGGTTGTAATTGAGGTGTATGAAAGTCTTGTGTGTAAGAAAAAAAATTGACTAAGAACAAAAGCTGCATCCATATGAAATGAACTCTTGATGTCTCCGCATCAATTCAGGGTTGTAATCACTTTGTGCCACAATCCCAGGACAATTATATAATTCTTTCCTCCTTGATGCGGCTTGTTTTTTTGTGCCAATGCAGTGAAAACAGTTTGAGTCAAGGACTATCATGTTACAAGAAGCATGAGGATGCCACCAGAATTATACCCCATGTCATGTTCTCCCAATCTGTCATACGTACATATGTACATACATAACGTACATAACAAAACTTTCCCTCTGTACTGATGCCATCACTGCACCACCCTCCATTAACAGCTGCTAGCCAAAGATGAGGAATGTGGCAAAGAAAAATACACACATTTTGGAGAGTGAGAAAACGCAAAATGGAAAAGTCATTTTTGGCAGAACCAGCCTGGTTTTTGTAACAAGGAGTCCTGCCATCCTACAGATTGTTTGAAATCTTGTGTGAAGTGCCTAATAAGCTGAGAAAACTACACCGAAACGTAGACATGACTACTATGTTAATATTAATCTTCTATTATGTGTTGTATCTTGAAAAGTTCTTTTGCCCTGACTGCTTTTTGATACCTTTATTTTCTTCTACAAGAGAACAGAGATTTCAGCTGAGTTCATGAGTCTGAAACCCCTCATAGCTTTGTAGCTTAGAAAGAAAGAAAGAAAGAAAGAAAGAAAGAAAGAAAGAAAGAAAGAAAGAAAGAAAGTAAGTAAGTAAGTAAGTAAGTAAGTAAGTAAGTAAGTAAGTAAGTAAGTAAGTAAGTAAGTAAGTAAGTAAGTAAGTAAGTAAGTAAGTAAGTAAGTGTCTATAAACATTTTTATTTTTAATGTGATCCCAATCCTAGCCAGAAAGAAGAAGGTATCTTTGCAGTGATTGTCCTCATCTATAGTCTCTCTTGGACAGAGTGGCATTCCACAATTTGGGTTGAGTTAGGGACTCAAGCATCCCTGCCTTTGTACTGTATATTAGAGGTGTTCTGAGCATACACTTTGTCTGTTGTGTCCTGGGGATTCTGGGTGCTGCACTGTGTAAGACTGGAAAATTACTCCATCCTCTGTACCTGAAGCAGCTCCATATATGGAACTGACCCCTTGCCTCACCTCCTGCCAGTTTAGAAGAAGCACAGATCAACACTGCCAGCCTGCACACCCTAAACGGAATCTTTCCCTTCCAATGAGGCAGAGGCCATAGTTGGCAGGCCTACTCAGTGTCACAGAGCAGGAGGCTCAGTCAGTGCCCCCCTATTTTGCACACTGTCCCCCATTTTGCCTCTGTTACACAACATTATCATCCCATCACACTCTAAAATATACATGAAGTTGGCTGAATGCAGATGAAATTGCACCATTTACAGCATTAATATTTCATGCTGTCTCAGCTCCTTGCTTTCCGGTTAAGGAAGCCAAGAATCAGACACACACACCCGCCACCATAGAGTGGCAAGTTATCTTGTGCTTTCTGGCCCCATGATACGGTAGGTATGCACATGCCCCCCCACATGCAAACGTGCATGTGTCTGCACATATTTATGTGCATGCATTCAGAGTAGCAGAGAAGAAATACGTACATGCCCTCAAATGGAAAGTACTCTCCTATAGTTTTGAGAAGTGATTTGTACCATTATTTTCTGCCGTTCCGGCTAGCAATGAGCTTTTTCTCACCTGAAGCACACACTAGCAAATCTCTAGGATAAGCATCTTAAGACTTACTTTCTGAATGCCAGCAGTCTGAGTTCTGTCTGATTTGTTCCTTTTCTTTCCACCCCTGGCATTATTTAGGATGTCATTTTTGTATCACTGAACATCCAGATTCCTAGGTGGTAAGATGAGAAAGAAAGTGAAGTAGAATGAACATGAGCATGCTTGCTGTTTTATCATATGGGTGAAATATGAAGAGGAGACAGGAGATGGGGTCTGCTTGCTTTTTGAGGTGAGTTTAGCTGGACAGCATCATGGGTGAGAAAGAGAGAGGAAGGGGGGGGTGCCAAGGAAAAAGAGAGCTCTATTCAGGAGAAGACAAGGTACCATATTATAATTTCAAAAGGTATCAGGGTTCTCAGGCAAGCAGGTGTGATTTCAGATGCTTTTTCCAGACTTCAGCATCAGGAGGCATACATTAGGGTGAGGGCATTAATCTTGCGCAACCCATCTGCTTCTAAATTGTGGAGACGTCCCATGTTTTGAATCTTTCTTCCCCTAACCTATCCCACCACTGCTCCCAGACACTTTCTCCCACGGGAGGTCAGGCTGGCCCTATCTTTGCGGTCCTTCTACAAGGAGGGGAAGACCTTTCTCTTCAAGTTTCCCTTTAGTGGAGCCTGTCTGAGTGGGAGTTTTAAAATCGGGATTAGCATTTTGCTGTTCCAATCTGTTTTTAATATGCTTTTGTTTAACATTTTACTATACTGTAAAGTATATTTATTTCTCTTTAAATATTTAAATAATTTGAATATTTATTTTATTAATGCTGTGTGCCACTTTGGGTCCTTTTTTAGAGAAAGGTGGGGTAAAAATATTTTAAATAAATAAAATAAAATAGCTGCAGGGGTTGGAGTGGAATTTCCTCCTTGCACTTATGTTGTGATGTGTTGCAATCTTCAGTTACCGATGGGTAGTAAATGTAGGAGATCAAGATTAAACAGTATAACCTGGGCTAGGATATTATAACTGATGTTGTCACCCACCTGTCCTTCTCTAAGTTTCTCTCTCTTTATGCCTTAGCAACACTTGTGCAACTTTTCTTGACAATAAATTATGTTCTGGAATGTAAATGCGAATTCTGTCCTGTGCAATGAGTGTATAAATATACTGTAGTAATTCCCAACCTTTGGTATCCCAGGTGTTCTTGAGCTGCAGCCCCCTTAAACTGCAGCCAATACAGCTGGTGGTGAAGGCTTCTAGGAATTTCAGTCCAAGATCACACGAGGTTGAGAAACACTGCCTTAATGTCAGAGATATAGGTTCTTAGCCCTGCTTGCCCAGTCCCCCAGCTATGCCTCCAAGGCGTCTTAACGAGACTCTGCACCCTGCTGAAGTGAGGGCTCCAGTAGGGAGGAGTGCCTTCCCTTTGTGCCATAGCATAACATTCCTTGCATAATTATGCTGTAAACATAAGTGTTCCTTGCATAATTGTGTTGTAAACTGCAATTTTCCTGGGGCAGTACTGTACGTATATAAGTTGAAACAACAATAGCAGCAGTGGGTGGCAGCCACCATACCTGCCCACAGTTGAAACATGATGGTACAGTTATCTCTGGCTACCTCACATTGCTCTTGTGGCTACAGCTCTAGAAGAGAGGATCTCAGGAGAATGCTGTTGTCTTCATTGTAGTCACCGGGGATGTAAGAGGCAGGTCTCCCAGGTTCTTGCTAGGGAGTTCGTTTTTTGCCATCCGGTTTCCTCCTCCCCAACCCCATAGGTCTCTTTCCCCCTTCCCTTGTCAATGTGACTAGTGCTAGTTCCCCACTGGCCAGGCTATTTGCTTTGTATGGATGGTGCATTGCTGAGGGTAATGAAATATTCACAGGTCAGTGCTTTGCTGAATGATGGCAGGAGCCGTCAGTTCCTTCTCTGGGAGGCAGTTGCTTCCCCAGCACAGCCTCAGCTTCATGGCGACAGGCATTAGTGTGAAAAAGAGGCCAAGAAGGAAGGAAGGAAAGAAGGAAAGAAAGCTAGTAGTATTCAGATGCCATCCAGAGTTGAGCCCCACTTGATCTGTGACCTTATCCCTAGTGCCAGGCAATAAAAGTGGGTGAATACAATCTTTGCAAATGAACAACAGCTATTTTGGAGGGTGTCTCTTGGAAGAATAGTAAGATTCATAAGAGGGTGTTATATAAAGCTGCATCCATTTTAACTGTGTTAAAAATAGGTCACAATAACAGGCCTTTTCAAATGAGCTTAAATGTGAAATGTGTGTGGCCATATTGGTGGTTGCTGCATTTGGGGGTTTTGTACTTCAGAGGGTGGACATTTCCCCCCCCTTTTTTTTTTTCCTTTTTCTTTTTTTAAATTTTAAAGCTTCTATGAACCAATGGGAAATTGGACTGCCTGATATCACAGACCTGCCACTGGCTTCATGATATGCTGAGATGAGCATGAGTAGGATGTCTGTGGGGGATTGAGGTAGGGAGGTGGAGGGGCTTCTTGGACCTCGCTCTGCTGCTTAATAGCTTTTGTGCTGGGAACATAACACTCTGAGCATAGTTTTATCTGGCAGCTAGCTTTCTTCTGGCGCAGACCCAGGAAACACAGACAGAAGCTACACTGTGTGCATGAAACCCCTGACACCACCATGGCATAGACAAATCTCGGCTTTCAGGACCCTGTCCCCAGCTTTTCAGGACCCCGAGGCTAGCAAGAAGTGCTGTACTGCATAGGGCAGCTTCTGTTTTGAGACCTGCCTTTCACCATCTAGATCGCTATGAAGATACCAGAATAAACTTGTGTAATGTTTGCTCACTGCATGCATGCAGCAATACATTAAATATTGGCACCTGTACAGTATACTACTGTTGACTAAGCAGTTGATGGTGTTGATTTGGATTGCTCCTTGAGTATTAGGTGATTTTTTTTTATTGCAATAGTGCTATCCATGGGGAGCAAGACAGAAGATCAGAATAATGTTTTAATCCATAGAAAATGAAGGGATCTCCTGGTCCCTTGATTTCCTCTGTCCCACCTTCTTTCAAGTGAGTGGCCTGATTTAAGTCAGGTGAGCAAGGACACAGTATCCATGCCACACAGCATGCACCCAAAATCTTATTTATACTACATTGTAGGATACCACCCCGGGTGTTTGTCACTTCAGCAGATGCTAACATTAAACACTTAGCAGCTGAGGGACCAGTTTAAAGGAGCCAGTGGGAACCGGGAATGTTGCACAGTGTAGTTCTTCTTGCCTTCAAAGCAGCCCTGCCATAGTCTTTTGGGAGGATGAGAAGGCACAGAAACGTGAGTGGCTCCTGCGACTAATGCATGGGGGTTGTGTGTTTTATAATGTGGCCGTTGTGCTACTACCCTGTTTCCCCGAAAAGAAGACCTAACCTGAAAATAAGCTCTAGTATGATTTTCCAAGATGCTCGTAATATAAGCCCTACCCCAAAAATAAGCCCCAGTGAAGTGAAAGCCCGCCCTCCACCATGGTGCAGCAACCAGAAAAAGATGACATGGCTGTATTTGAATAAATGTAGATGGTTGTACATAAAAAAACCCCAAAAATAAGCCCTAATGTATTTTTGGAGCAAATATTAATATAAGACCCTGTCTAATTTGGGGGGGGGGACACAGTATCTCTGAACTGTGTGTGTATATTGAGCAGTAACTTTCCTTGAAGGAAAGCTAGTTGTTCTCCTTTATTCTGAATATTGCCTTATCATGCCATTAATGCGCCTCAGACATTACATATTAACAGCAGAAAGACATGCACCTGCCCCAAGGAATTACAACTTAAAATTCAGCTCTGGGGAAGGCTGCGGAGGAAGTGGAAGAAATGGGGACAAGATGGACAGAGGAGGAAGATTCATTCAGTTACACATGTTTAGGCTTAATTTCAGTGGAGAGTGATGGTGCAAGATGCAGGGAAATTTGGGTCCTCTGTAGGGAGCTAGATTGGAAATACTGATAGGACATAGTGCTGGGACTGCAAATCAGTTTTAAAGCCAGGATACGGACGCGTGTAGATGAGAAGAAAGTTTTACGGGATTGTTTTTCCAATCTTACACTAACATGATGATTCTTATAAAATGCACTAAGAGGTGGCTGGCTATTCTGAGCAGAAATGGATGAATTACAAACTGAAAGCCATGTTTGGCCCTTGGATGCTTTTCCTCTGGTTCCTGAAGCTTGATTCAGACCTCATTTCAATGAGGGATAGAGCTGAGCTTCCTCGGCCAGTCTTGCCTTGCTTGCTCCCACCCCCTGCCCCTGCTCATCTGATCATACCACGAATTCACAAATATGCAGTGTGGGCAGGATAAGTCTCCCAAGACATCTGGATGTTACCTTGGGGTCAACTGCATCTCTGTTGCCTCAGCAATAAATTATGGCGTTTGTGGTGAGTGCCATTGCTGCAAAATTTATCATGGCCAGTCCATTGTCTCTTGATACACTTCAGAAACTGATGCCAGACCTGTTATCCCACCTGGAAGCCATCTTGACCATCTTCACAGTGTCATTTTTGCAGTGCAGGATTTGTGGCCACCTCCCATACAGTTTCCTTACCACATGGAGGTTACAGGCCAAAAGACTTCTCCGCCCCCACTCCCCAAAAGGAAATGATGTCATATTTTCTTTATTCGGCAAGGAGGAAGAAAAGGTGTAGCATAGATAGAGGCTTTCTCTTTGCACTGAAGCATTTCGGCCTGCAGTGTCTGGGGGCTCAGGATCCTCAGGCTTGGCTGGATGGAGTGGTTCTGGAAACCCAGTGGATAACGTGGTATCTGCACTGTGAAGGTTTGAGTTCACTGAGATTTAATGTCATTCTTCCCCCCCCCAAAAAAAAAATAATAAAGGGGGGGATGTTAAAAATGGAGTCATCAGGCATGAGGCGACAGGCACCATTGGCAAAGTGCGGTGTCGGCAGGAACCAGCCCCTCTCACTAAATGACTCGAAAGGGAATGGCCCTGTGTTTGTGCTGAGGCGGCAGTGAGCAGCAGGGAGGGAGCAAGTCAAGCAAGCCCAAAAACTCCATTAATTAAAGAAACTCGTTAATGAGGGACATTTAATCAGTTCAAGATTAGATCCAACTCTCAGCCTTGCCAATGAGGCAGGCAAAGCGGCATGGGCCAGGCGCTGCAGAAGTGTCCAGGGCCGAACGGCAGGCTTTAGTACTAGGTGGGCAGGGAATCTGAGTACAGGCAGCGTGAACAAACTGGGCCAGAGGAGGATTCCCCAGAAAGGGAGACCACGTGCAAGGGTGGAGAGGCGGCTTGGATACCAGAGAGGCTGCTTTACCTTCTTACGGTATTATTCCAAAAGGGATAGGGATGTATTGTGGTAAACGGTGTATGTTTTCAGTTTCTGCATACCGTCCATACAGTCCTTTATCCCTGTTGTTTCCATTTGCCCCTGTTTATCCAACAGAGGACCATTTATCTGAGGTAATAACCAAGGAATGCTTATCAGGAGAGCAAGTGGGGGCATGTGCGCTGTAATTAGGCAGAATGAGGCAAGTTTTGCAGATGACAGAGGCTGCGGTGGGATTTAAGGTGTTGCTATGACAGTATGGCCTCCCCTGCACCCTACCTCAGTGTCAATGAGTGTGGTGAAGGATGCTGCCCAGTAGCTAAGCTCAAAGAGGATTGCCAGATCTCAGGATGCCAGCTGCAAGCTCAAGAAACCGCTGCACTTCACCAGAGCTCTGGGAAGGGTGTGTAGGTTTGCAGGAGGAGAATGCTTTATTTCTCTGTGTGATTAGCACCCACCTCTATCCATTCCCATTTTGCAGACTAATGGTTGATGCCCAAAAATGCTAGAGGTGGGGGTTGTGGAATGGGAAGAAAGCTGATAGATGCATGTATATGGGTGATGCCATTTGGAGCAAGGCAGAAAGTGGACCACCTTATATGTCCATTTCCTGCCCTAGGCCCATGTCATTATACCCCTGATCACAGATTTGGCCTTGAAACTTCAGGGAACGACGTGCAGTTGACACATCAACCATAAACTGAAGTAGTATTCACCTGCTGATCTAGTTGCCTCCTGTATGTGGAAAGAAGGGGGGCGTCCTTTATCACAGGCAGAAAAATGTGTGGAGCTTTTTTCGAGGGGTCAGGGAGTGCACATAAGCTGAGCCCCTAGTTTCCAATGTAACTTCTGGTTATTCTGGTCAGCAATTCTGCTTTCTTCCAGTTACTCTGATGTGCCTGCACTCACTGTCAGGCTTCTGGTCTCTGTGTAGAGCACAGAGGCAGCACTTGGTTGGTATGAGTTGAACTCAGTGCATAAGATACTATATTCAAGAGACTAAGACAGTGGTCCCCAACTGTTTTGACTTTGCGGACCAGTTGGGGGGAACAGGATCCATGCATGGGCCAGCGGGGGACCCTGCACTCATGTGCATTTGCAAAGGGGTGGTGTGTGGGCAGTTGCTCACATGGCGCATGCACATGTGCAAAGGGGCAGGGGTCCTCGCAGGGCACATGTGCATATGCACGAAGGGGCTGTGCAGGTGGGCGTGGGGGGGGGCAAAAGATCTCTATCCACGGCCCAGTCCAGCCAAGGCCATAGACTGGCACCAGGCCAGGGGTTGGGGACCCCCGCTATAAGAGACAGTCTAAAAGGCCTGGCCTGCATGTGCAGCAGAGGAGGTTGAATGCTGACATGGAAGAACGTACCATGTCAATTCACCCTTCAGCTCTGGAATTCTAATTTAAATGCTCCCCTCCTAGTGTGGTGTAGTGGATAGAGTGAGGGACTAGGACTGTCTTGTCGAACAGGGTTCAAGGCCCCACTTGGCTCATGGAAACTCAGTAGGGGAGTGGAACTGGTAAAGCCACTCATTAAATATCTCACTTACCTTGAAAACCCTATTGGGATTGCTATAATTTAGTTCTGACTTCGCAGCACAGAACACACACATATTTTAAAAAAAATCCCAGCCTTTCCCTCCTCCTTCATTAGTAGAGAGTATACAGGATATTGAGCATGCACTGAATGAGATGGTGGACTGCAGGTTGAGAGCAATAATGTTCAGCACTAATTCACATTTGGGGGAGGGGGGGGAGGAATGAACCCTGTATATAGTAAGCCAGCATAGCAGTTCCGAAAACCTCTGTTCTTAACTTCTGATGTTGTCCTGGAATAAGTAGCTGTTTTGATGGAACTTGCTCTGGTATCTGGATAGGGAGCTTTTGTGGCATGACACACCTGATGGTGCTGACGGCGCTGATCTCAGCTACCCCTAATGAGCTTTCCTCATTCACATCAGTGAATAAGGTATGACACTATCTGAGAAACACTCCTGTCTTATCCCAGAGGCCGTACTAAAGCACCAAGTTGGGGAGAGTTAATGTGTTCTTCCTCTCAGCATGCCCATTCTCATTAAAACATAAACCACAGGAAGAGACAAGTATGATAGATTTAAAGTTGTGTGGGTAACCTGTAACTAAGTTGTGGGAAGCAGAGAACGGGAAGCATTATGTGCATTTTGGAATACAGACTCATACCACAATGAAGTCTTTCTTTTTTTAATTTGTATCAGAGCACTGCACAATATAAAATTATGGACATATGTGAAATATAGGTAAAATTTAAAGCAAATTCAAATGTTAATATAACTGAAACATTTTTAAAATTATTTTTAATTAAATTTAATTTGTTTATATACAAAAATCCACTAAAACCAAAATAAAATAACAGTTCACCCCTCACCCCAGGGACCATCCATTAATACAATACTGTACATACATATCTATTAGAACAACATTTCCTTCATCTTTTAAAAGACCCCTTATCCTTTCCGGAAATACATGTATTCTTGCCCTGGCTTTTGCCCTTTTTCTTTATTCAATACAGCATTTATAAAGTCACCCCATATAACATTAAATTTATTAATCTTTTTCACTCCTTTAAAAAAACTTAATTTCAAATATCAGTTTATCGTTAATCACAATATTAAAAATTTCATTGTACAATTCATGTGGTAGAAAAAATGCAGTTCTTTTAGGTTTTTGTTATAAGTAATCGAGCAGCTGTTACCATATTTATAATAATCTCTTTCTTTGAGTTATTTACATTATGATTATCTGTTTAACAGTGATAATGCTGTTCTTGATGTTGATTTCCAATATTTCTCTAATTAAAAAAAAAATCCCTCCAACCCCTTTGTATTACTTCACATTCTCACCATAAGTGCAGATATGTACCTAATTCTTTATTGCCTCTCCTGCACATCTTGGAATATTTAAAATCTATTTTATTTAATTTTATTAGTGTTAAATACCCTCTCCATATGGCTTTATAACCATTCTCTTTTATACTAACTGACATGTTTTTAAAAACCCTTCTATTCTGTACATTTTTCTATTCTTTATCTATTTTTCCTAAGTTAAACCATTTTTGATCAGAAGCAGGCTACTTCAATAGCATTATCTTGGACATTTTCTAGATTCTTCTTTTGAATGTTGCGAGGCATAAATTACAAGCACATAAGTGCTTCATTGATTGAATAATCTCCACAGTCATAGAAAATGTATCCTGTATCCAAGTTGCCCCATTTTATTTGATTAGTCTTTGATCTTCATACTTCTAAGTCTATTAAGTGACTTCCAGATGATCCAGCTAGAATTTTGTTGTGGTGGGATACACTCTTCAGCATCCATGTGCATTGTTTTTGTTCATAGATTTAGACTAGCCTCTTCTGGCTTAATATTTAGAGCTTGAGATGCTTTCCCTTGATTTTAGCCATTTTCTAGGGGTTTGGTGTCCTTTAAGTGGATAGGTTCGGTACTGTATAACCTCGTTTTGTTCATTATTTGCAAGCACCTCTCAATGTACTTCTGAAGGACTGTTGCCAGCCAAATAATGCACATTTTCAGTGAGGGTGGGTTTCAGGCAGCCAGCATGATTCATCATGATACACCCACTTGTGTGGTGTGCGTTGATTTGTACCACACAGTGCTGGCATATTCTGCTGTGGAGTAGCACAGGGACAAAACAGTTGTTCTTACTGTTCGTGGGTGTGCCCCAGTCTGTCCCAGCCAGTTTCCTGAGTATGTTATTTCTGGTGTTTGGACAAAAAAATGTTCTTGGTAATTCAGGGTTCAATAAAGTGATGCCCCAATACTTGACAATGTAGGCAGTATTCCAAATCTTGCCGTCCCAGCTAAGTCGGAAGTTCCTCTCTGCTTCTCTGTTCTTTAATTGGAAAGCTAAGACCTGTGTTTTAAAGAGTTTGATTTCAGCTGTTTTTTGTTTTTTCGTTGAATAGTTAGGAAGTTTTTATTGATATTCAACCAAAATCTGGTTTCCTGTAATTTTGGCCCATTATTACATATTCTGCACTCTGGAATGATTGAGAACAGATCCTGCAATATTTCAAATATTTGAGAAGTGCTACCCTCTCTCCCCTCATTCTTCTTTTTCTCATGGATAAATATGTCCAGTTTTTTTCAGTCTTTCCATGTAGGTCTTGATTTCCAGTCCCCTCATCATCTTTCTTGCCTTTCTCTGAACTTGTTCAAGTTTTTGTCTGCATCCTTCTTAATATACAGTATCCAGAACTACACAAGATGAGACCTAACCAGTGCCAAATAGAGAGGAACTCGTACTTCATGGGATTTTGAGACTATACTTCTGGTAATGCAGTCTAAAATAACACCTGCCTTTTTGCAGCTACATCACACTGTTGGCTCATATTCAGCTTGTGATTTACAACAATTTAAAGATCCTTCTCACTTGTGGTATTACTGAGCCAAGTATCCCCCATTTTGTAACTCTGTGCTTGATTTTTTTCCAGAGGTGTAGAACTTTGCACTTATCCATGTTAACTTCCTCTTGTTTGCAGCCTAGTGCTTGAGCCTATCAAGATCTTTTTGCATTTTGTTTTTATCTTCCAGGATATTAGCTATTCCAACCAATTTTGTGTTATCTTCAAATTTAATAATCATTCCCTGCAGCCTCTGATCTAAGTCATTAATAAAAATGTTGAAGAGCACTGGGCCCAGGACCGAGCCTTGTGGGTGCCCCACTTGTTATTTCCTCCCAATCTGAGAAGGAGCCACTGATAAGCACTTTCTGAGTATGATTCTGTAGCCAACGGATAGTTGCTCTGTCAAATCCACATCCGGTTAACTTGCTAAGCAGACTATCATAGAGCACTTCGTCAAAAGCTTTGCTGAAGCTAAGGCATTTTACATCTAAAGCAGGCTTGTCCAACCTGCGGCCCAAGGGCCGCATGCGGCCCAGGTCGGCTCATAATGCGGCCCAGTGCAATTTTTTATTTTTAAAGAAATTCCAAAGTTTCAAGTTACACTGCTGCCACTTGTGGCTGGAATGCGGCTGGGGCACGTCACAACATGGGGGAGAAGGAAGGAAGGAGTGGGAGGGGAGTGGAGAGGGGGGCTGTGTGACTGCATTGTGCCATCCCCGTCAATAGGTGGACCCCCTCCCGGCCCCATAATGCTGCCGGAGTTGAAGCTGGCAGCCTCTGCTGTCTGAGATCGCAGCTGCCAGTAAGCGCTCTTGGAGCGGGGCTGCAGAGGACGGCTAGGGCTGCCCCCCCATGCAGCCCAAACCAAATTTTCATCTTCTAATGTGGCCCAGGGAAGGTGAAAGGTTGGACACCCCTGAACTAAAGCATTTCTACTGTCTAGCAAAGAGGCTACCCAATCAAAAAATGAGATAGGATTAGTCTGACAGGATTCAATGTTGACAAGTCCATGCTGACTTCTAGTTATTGCTTATCAGGCATCCTTCAGTCTTGAGAGACCATAGTAACGTGCTCTGACTTGGAACAGTGTCTAGTGTGGCTAAGAAGACCAATTTGAGAGTGTCAATCCCTTCCACACTGAAGACAAATACAACCTGTCTCCTGTCCAGCTCCCTGATTTTGCTGCTTTCGGCACTGTCTCTTTGCCTTGGCCTGCTGGACAAGGGTCTCTGCAAAATGGGAGAGGCTGTGATGTACTGCCTGCCTTCAGGCTGAATGCTCAGATGTCAAGGTTTCCCATCTGTTGAGGTACATTTCTAAGGCCTTCAGATCCCACTTGCAGATATCCTTGTATCGCAGCTGTGGTCTCCCTCTGGGGAGCTTTCCCTACACCAATTCTCCATACAGGAGATCTTTTGGAATCTGACCATCAGCCATTCTCATGACATTCCCAAGCCAACGTAGATGTCACTGTTTCAGTAATGTATACATGTTAACAATTCCAGCTCATTCTAGAATTATTCTATTTGGAACTTAGTCCTGCCAGGTGGTACCAAAAATGTGTCTGAGACAATGCATATGGAACATGTTCAGCTTCCTCTCCTGCCATGCACAAAGGGTCCAGGACTCACTGCAGTACAGGACACAAGCTCAATATACCTGAATCTTGGTGTATATGCTGTCAGGTTCTTATTAAGCCATACTCTCTTTGTGATTCTAGAGAACATGGTAGCTGCTTTGCCAGTGCGTTTATCCAGCTCGACATCTAGGGACAGAGTGTCAGAGATTGTTGAGCCAAGGTACACAAAGTCATGAAAAACCTCCAGTTCTTGCGTGGAGATGGTAATAGAGGGAGGTGGCCCATGACTTGTGTTTTCTTCAGGCTGATTATTAATCCAAAGTCTTGGCAGGCCTTACTAAAACAATTCATAAGTTGTTGGAGGTCTTCAGCAGAATGGGCAACAAGTCCCACATGCATTTCAGCTGGACTTTGGTCCTCACTCTCAATCTAGAGAGATTAAAGAGCTTTCCATCTGATTTAGTCCATAGATAGACACCTTCCGCTGCTACAGCATGACAGCAAAAAAGATCCCAAACAGGGTCAGCGCAAGGACACAGCCCTGTTTCACTCCGCTTCGGATGTCAAAGGGATCTGATGTAGAGCCATCAAAAACTACAGTGCTCTTCATTCCCTCATGAAAGGACCTGATGACGTTAAGGAGTCAAGGTAGCTATTGCTAGTGACTGCTTTATAACGCACTCTAGAATTTTCCCTGGGATTGATGCCAGGCTGACTATTCTGTAGTTCCCAAGCTCCCACCTTTTTTGTAGATAGGGAGATTGTTAGCCCTCCTCCAAACATCCAGTACTTCACACACTCTCCATGATTTCAAGAAAATGATAGACAGTGGTTCTGAGAGTTCTCCCTGATCTCCCTCCCCCCCCCCAAAAAAAACACTTTACAACCCCCTTGGGGGTCTCGACCTCAGATTAGGAACCAGTATAATAAATTATTTCTTGACTATATTTTTTATCAATTTCAAGCTGCAGTTCTGTCCCATCCACTTGTACTTCTTATTTGCCTGGAGGGTCATGGAATGTCTTTTGGAAATGATCTGGTATGCGGAAAAGATTTCTTATATGAGCAAATCTTCACTGGCTCTCTTTACTCGCGGAGTATGTTGTGATGCAGAAAATGGGGAGAAAAACAGGTGAATTAATTAAAGAGGTGTTCAATTAAATCCCAGTGCCCCAAACATTCTCTGTTGCAGAGATGCCAGCGTTATGATCATGCTCTTATGCCTCTGCCAGGGGATTTGTCAGTCGGAGCATAGATCTGAACAGATGTGTCATGGAGAGACACTCTGGAGATCAGGTGAGCCTAATGGGCCCTGAAAGGAATTGTCTTTGGGATGACGAGTGCTGAGACAGGCCAAATTCATAATAGAGATTATCAGAGCTGTTGCGTAGAAGAGAGATTAGAACCTGTAGCATCAGTAGACTGTAAATTTGCCTCTGTTGTGTATTCTCCACACACCTTCATGTCCCGTCTGGCAACCCACTCGCCTCCCTCCTCCGCTGCCCCATCTGTTTCATGGTTAGAAAGGTTCCCACACACTCCATAGGACTGGCACAAGAGTCCCTTGATATAAGATGGAGGGAGAGCGGCAAGAAGGGAAGTACACCCAGTAAGGTAAGAAAGACGCCATTCCCCAGCGTCTCTATTGCTGGCAGTCTTTCCCAGCCCATCTCATCATAGCTCTCTGGAAACCCTGGCTTCTTCTGACTAGTTTGTGATGTGGGGGATGGGTGAGAAGGAGCCTTTTTCAAGCTGACAGATGCCAATCTTGCAAGCCATTGATTATGATTGCCAGATGCCTATTATTTTAAGAGGCATTTCCTGCTTTAACACAACTGATGCTAATTCCAGGTTATCACCACACCACAGACTGTTCTGTCAGTCAGTAATTTCAGAACATCATATAGTCCTTCAACAGCTCTCTCTCTCTCTCTCTCTCTCTCTCTCTCTCTCTCTCTCTCTCTCTCTCTCTCTCTCTGTGTGTGTAATATTTATAGTAAAGATGATCTGACAGCTATTCATCAGCTAAGATGTTAGAACAACCTTTTTTTCTGTTAAGGAGGCATCTGATGAACCCAAGCACTGAAAAGGACAGGCTGGAGCAAGAATGCATGGGCAGGGCAAGGCATGTAAAAGAAATGCCATTTAATTCATATTTGTTCTTTTAAAAAGTTCTCATCATCTTAGAATTTCAGAGCTGGATCCTATGGATCATCAGGTCCACGACTGTCACAATAATAATACACTGGCATTACCAAAATCTGGAGGAATTACTTATCAGTAGCATATGTGCTGAGAAGTGTAGGGTGGATTTATGTGTTTCCCAGCACTTAGAGAGGGGGATACTTGGGTTTTCTTAGTGAGATGCACGTCTCTCACCTGCTGTTCAGCACAATTCATTCTAGATTCAGGGTGCTGGATGATTTGTAGACTACATTAATACACTAAACAAGCCACATAACAAAAAGTCACGCATTGCATTCCTATGTCTTCTGAGAATAAAGCGGACTTAATCACTGGTCGGTTTAGGTATCTGGCTGAGAGCCAAAGAATGGGAGTTCAATTTTCCTCTGTGCCTCCTGAGAAAAAAGCTCGCGGTGGGGCCTTGGGGCAAGCTGCACAGTCCCAGGGCACCCTCAGAAGAAGGGAATAATAAACCACTTCTGAGTATTCTCTACCTGGAAAACCCTGAAAGAGGTTGCCATAAGTTAGAATTCACTTGATGGCACATGATTATTTTTAATCACTGGTTAGTGTGCAAAGGATTACTGCCTCCGGCTCTCTTCAGTTCACATTAGCCATCTATTTAGGGAGGTTCCGCATGAACATGGTGCCCTCAAGTTTAGCTTCTGCTTTATAGTAAATGATAGGTGTAGAGCATGGTAGTGGAAATTTCTTCTGTATAATTTTGGCCCAACTGCGTATGTGCTTCATAGCAAAGATTTATGGCTAGTCTTCTTGCACACTTTGATTCTGATGTTTTTTAAATATTCAGTCTAGCCATTTTAGCATCACTTTACAACGTTAATAAAGAAATACAGTATATGCAAAACCTGGGTTTAGAACACCCTTACTTCTTCTCACTCTCCCATCCGTGCATCTTCCTGTTAACGTAGAGATGAAAAACAATGTGCTTTGTTGCCATCTCATGAATGTTCCCCTGTCCTCTCTTCTTCTTCATTGGCTTTTACTTGCAGATGGTGGGGACTTATTTATTCTGTGACATCAGATTGTGCGTTTTTTATTTGTACATCATCAACAAGGTGTGAATGTGGGTGTTTACAGTGACAAAACAGTAGCCCGTCTCATGTGGTTTGATCCCAAGGCTTCATCTCTTTCAATGCTTTTCTGGATATAGGTTCCACTGCATTCAGTGCATTTAACTCTGTGTTTAGGGTTGCACTGTAAGGGACGTGGTGGCGCTGTGGGTTAAACTGCAGAAGCCTCTGTGCTGCAGGGTCAGAAGACCAGCATTCGTAAGATCGAATCCATGCAACGGAGTGAGCTCCCGTCGCTTGTCCCAGCTCCTGCCAGCCTAGCAGTTTGAAAGCATGTAAATGCGAGTAGATAAATAGGTACCACCTCGGTGGGAAGGTAACGGCGTTCTGTGTCTAGTCGTGCTGGCCACGTGACCACAGAAACTGTCTTCGGACAAATGCTGGCTCTATGGCTTGGAAACGGGGATGAGAACCGCGCCCTAGAGTTGGACACAACTGGACTAAATGTCAAAGGGAACCTTTAGATAAGCTTCTAGTCTTTGTGGTAAAGGTTCTCTGGATAACTTTATAGTGGCAACACTAGAAATCAACATTTATTTTTCATCTAGCATGTGGCAGTCCAAAACAGTCCAAAATCTATACTGAAGTTGCTCGTGGGTTTTAGAATTCTGAGCATATGATGTCTCAATGGCCTGTTGGGAAATTTCTTGGATGTTATTTTTCTTAGCCCAACCAGTGTGTTCTTTAATTAAACCATACCGTAAATGAGTGGTGCTGTGAAAAAGTCAGTGACAGCTTTGTTGCATGAATTTATTCAGTTGTTAGTTTTATTTCTTAAATTCCTAAAGAGCTCAAAGAGCTTTATGCTGTAGACATAGAAGTCAAAAACTTCGTGAGCTGTTGTATTTTTATGGGGCAATGGCAAATAAATTTAAAAGTTTTTGTAAATATTATTCTCCTGTAAGATTATGTTATTTAATTTTAGATTTTGATGACTTGCCTTCTTGATGTTCATTTAGTGGCTTGTATTTTGCACATGTATTGAAGACCTCAACCATAAGGCTATGGAAATGCTGTCATATTTTAGGATATCTCATCATTTTGAGGGAGTTGTAAAATACATATCCTGTAGCCCAACAGTGGAAGTGGTGGAAACGATGGAAAAGCAGATCTCTAAATGATAATAATTGATATGGATGGCAGATATGCCTTTGGAGGCACCTACATTCCAATTTTGTCTAGACTCACTGAACGGGTGTGGTGTCTCTTTTGATTTGTTTGGAGATGTCAGTTCCCGGCAATAACTTTGGCCACCACTAACTATGCAAAAACTAAGTACCTACAGCAGGTACTGAACTGTGTTTTCTCACATACCTAGGAGGTGGTCTCCTTTGAGCAATAAGCTCATATTTAGTAATTAGGAAAGGGCTGTGCTGAACACTTGTGGCCAATTCTTTTCCAAGAAGTATATAAGAAATGTGCTCTGAAATTCTCCAAAGTGTCTGCATATTTCACAGCCTGATGATTGATTGTGCTTCTTCATTCCATCAAATCTGGCTATGTTGGTAATCACACAGCAGGCAAATGAAGATAATTCAGAGTGAGGGTAGCTATTGTCTTCTATGCGAATTAGCTTAATTTGCCCTTAGTAACATTGTCACATAGCCAAATGAGCTGATAGGCCAAGTGATGACTCATTTGTTCCTGGGTGAACAAATACTTTTTCTTTTAAGGTGAGGAAGCTGACTCTGCACATGAGACATGAATTTGCAGACATGTTATGAACAGTGAGTACTTTTTACACCCAGAAATAATTACTGGAAATGGGGAAAACATTATGTCCACGAATAGGGCTTTTCCATAAACCACTGACAATCTTGAAATTTCTAACTATCCCTGAAGGGTCCGTGATATAAATATGGAAAGAGGATACCATACACACTTCTCTCATTTGGAAGTCTGCTTCCAATTCCCATCCTGCATGTGATGGATCATACAAGGAATGAATGAAATTATGCATTTTCTCCTAAATTCTTTTTATAGCAATTTAAGGCTCAACATCGGCTACCTTTCACATATAGTGATTTTTAGAGACATTGGAGCAAATCTTTTCTTCTCATTTTAGTTTTTGTCAAATTTAGTTATGGATTAAAATGTGGCCAGGAGAAATCAAGTCTATGTTCATGGCCTTCTTTGTGTGTCTTTCCGGTGAGCAATTTGGCTGCATAACTACTACACAGTTGTCTTCTGATTGTTTACTGTGTGAATACTTCTTTTGACCTAGCTTGAGTTGCCTTTCTACTTTCACTAGAAATTCCCCAGCCACCTACCACCATCTTTTTTGGACCTCTTTCTTCCTTAAATAGTCCCACTCATTTCATATTATACAACATCATTGTGGTTTCTCTCAGAGTAAAAAAAAAAGTCTCGTAATGTGGGTACAGATCTAGAAAACCATAGTAAGCATATCTTCCTCAGCTCTCTTGGCCCAGTTAAGTGGAAGTCAGTAGGGAAATGAGTGGTTGGGCCAAAGGTGCTGCCAGCATCTACATTAGATATTGCATTCTTATCCTTTGTTGAGAATGTTGCAGAACAACAACTTGCTGATGTTGCAGCTGTCAGAAAATGCAGAGCATCTGCTACGCCTCACTTGTGACCCCACATTCCTATTATCTTTTTATTACTACATGTTGTGTACACACACACACACACACACACACACACACACACACAGAGAGAGAGAGAGAGAGAGAGAGAGAGAGAGAGAGAGAGAGAGAGAGAGAGAGAGAGAGAGAAGAACTATGTCTCTGGTTTGAGACAGTTGTGTGGGTATGCGTGTAAATGCCAATCCTGTTGAACCATTTGACTGTGTTTCAGATACCTTCAGAAACAGGGAAACCCCATTATGTGCCTTTCCTGGAGAGGAAAAAATATTATAGGTAACCAAAGTATTGCATTCTATTGGATAGCAAAGGATGACATTACTTGTTGTCAACACAATTATCTGGCATCAATTGGATACATCCAAGAACAATGCTGCTGTTTGCTAATGAGAAAATCTCCATACTTTGCTAATTTTATGAGATCTCCTTTTATCTTCCCTCCACACACGCACACACTGTCTCAGATGGATAAATTTCTAATAGTCTCCTTTCATCAATAGATTGGGACTCTCAGTCCAACAGGTTGAGTGACTGCCTAAGGAGTCACATTGCTGAGAACATCCCAAAGGGAGGAGACAGTTTGCTCACAGAGGAACTTTGACACCAGGGAGCGAATGGGATCCAGCAAACAGATCTCTTCAGAAGCTAAAACCCCACCTCAGTTCCTCAAAGGCTGCTCCCCAAAGCCAGACCTCTGTTGGCTGGGGGGCAACTGAATCTCTGACCTTTGTTGTGTACTGGCCTGAGCTGTTGACCTGCTAAGTTGCTTCATTCTCTTTTTGTCAGCTTCATACCTTTGCATCCTGCTCCAGACCCAGCTTACTTCTTTCAGACTCCACCATGGGCGAATCCTTCCCAGGACAGGACATAGGACATTTTTTCTTCCCTTTTCCCAGTTTTCTTCACTAGAGCTTCTCCCCTGTACATACTTTCTCACCCATTCCATTTGTATGAAGCTGTTTAAAGATGCCGCCATTAAGAAAACTTTTTTCATATGCAAAGTTCCTGGTCAGCTTTCTTCCCCCCCCCCCCTTTAGTGGCATGAAAATAAGTGTTACTCTGTTCCATCAGTTTGTGGTGATCTTAATTAGGTTTTTGAGGTATGTGTGGTGTTCAAGAATGGTTTCCTGTTGCCACACATCCGTATTTTTATTTATTTATTTATTTATTTATTTATTTATTTATTTATTTATTTATTTATTTATTTATTTAGCTTATATGCCGTCCATTTAGACATAGTCTACTCTGGGTGGCTCACAAAACATGTAATAAAAACAATTATTATGTAATAAAAACAATTAACAATTAGAATAACAGTTTACACAAAACAGAATAGATAAAGATAAAGAAAGAGAATTACTGTACGTAGTGTCCGGAGGGAAGGCCTGTCTATATAACCAGGTCTTGAGTTGGTTTTTGAAAATGCTCAGCAAGGGGGCCAGACTAATCTCGGGGGGGGGGGGGGGGAGCCTGGGATCCTTTACCTTAGATCCCATTTTGAACCTTGTTTTAAGCTGAAAAGCCTAGCCAACAGATGTCACCAAGATTTTTTTGTGCTTTTATGCTTTCTCTGCATGACACAAAGCTCTGTGGTGTCCATACTGATGAAGCTGTTTGTGGATTGAAAAGCAGCTTCTATTTTTGTAATTGTTTTATTGGTCTAGTAAAGGTTTCATCCATCCTTGCCTTTGAATTGTATATAAGGACCATGGCACTTTTTTCTTTTTTTGAAGCTCTGTGTTGTTACAGTGGGGGAAAGCCTTATCCATTAGCAGGACTCCATCCACACAAACTGCAATAAGAACTTCACTCTTGTGTCACAATCTGGATCATGACTCATGTTTGATAATGGCCCCAGAACTGTCACCATCACCACCCTATGTATTTCCAATTGAACATAGTATTTAAAATGTGAAATATGAAACAGAATTCAGCATCTGTGCAAGACAGAAAGCATGTGCAGATCAAATACAGCATGTAAATTAGCATAACATGTGTAATTTCAATCAGTACATTTTTGCTTATGCAAGAGTTTCTTCTCTTAGCTTGATGGTACCACCATCAGCAGAATATCTTTGAGGGCTGTTGCTCACGGCAGTGTTTTGGTCAGGTCTGCCTGGTTACTGGTCAGGCAGCAAAGAGTTAGTACGATAGGGATCTCCCAACAATCCTGGAACAAACTTCAGGATATGACCCAGATGTCAGACCAGATGAAGCCCAAACATGTAAGAGCTAAATGGGTGGTGTAAACATGGATGTGCTTCACCCTAGATATCCCTACATGCCTATCTGCATCCAGAATTCCTCATCTGTAGCTGTATATTAGCTGAATGTGGTTATTTCCAGCTGCTCAAGGCATTGAGAGGTAGGCATTATATTTGTGACCATGCCTCCATCACCCTTTTAGTCCTACATGTGAGCAAGGTAAAACCTGCAGGAGGCTTAAGAAGCAGTAAGGTAAAGGTAAAGGTTCCCCTTGACAATTTTTGTCCAGTCGTGTTCGACCCTAGGGGGCAGTGCTCATCCCCGTTTCCAAGCCATAGAGCCAGCGTTTGTCCGAAGACAATCTTCCGTGGTCACATGGCCAGTGCGACTTAGACACGGAACGCTGTTACCTTCCCACCGAGGTGGTCCCTATTTATCTACTTGCATTTGCATGCTTTCAAACCGCTAGGTTGGCGGGAGCTGGGACAAGCGACGGGAGCTCACTCCGTCGCGTGGATTCGATCTTACAACTGCTTGGTCTTCTGACCC
The DNA here is from genome assembly GCF_051106095.1 of Pogona vitticeps. Lineage (NCBI taxonomy): Eukaryota > Metazoa > Chordata > Lepidosauria > Squamata > Agamidae > Pogona > Pogona vitticeps. The sequence goes on along the minus strand of NC_135784.1, from coordinate 140,642,502 downwards.
TACAGCACAGGCTTATGTGGTTTAGCCCGCAGTGCCACCACGTCTCTATAAGAAGCAGTAGAGCTTGGTTTATATCAATCTCTCCAAGCAGAGTCCCTCTGTGGTTTACTCTACAGCTCACATCATCCCTAATTAGTATCCATATAGCTTGATTGGGAATGATGGAGATTGCCATCGAAAACACCTGAAGGGAGCCAGGTTGTGGGAAACTGGTTGATGCAGCTGACAGAACTATGACTGGGTGAAGCACTGCCTCCCTAGAGGGAGTCTGCTTGGCAATTAAAAGTCCCAGGTGGCCACTCTAGTACCCCTGTTTCCTTGAAAAAGAAGCCCTAGTATGATTTTTTCAAGATGCTCATAATATAAGCCCTGCCCCCAAAAATAAGCCCCAGTTAGATGAATCCCTGCCCTCCACCATTGTGCAGCAACCAGAAGATGATTACATGACTGTATTTGAACAAATGTAAATTGTTGTACATTAAAAATATATATAACAACTCCTGAAAATAAGCCCTAATGCGTTTTTTTGGAGCAAAAATTAATATAAGACCCTGTTTTATTTACAGGGAAACACAGTAGAATAGGAATGACTCCTGTGCCCAGTAGCTGGGCAGAGTGGGAAAGGAGAAGAGACACTGAATCACCTCTTACTTTGGGGAAGAGTCATCAGAGACCAAAGAAGGGAGCAGTTCCTTTGGCCCACTCCCTAGTGCACCGCTGGGGTTACTCTTCTAGAGACTCTTCCACTATAGTCACAACTATAGAAACGGTCTCATACAGGTATTTAGCAGCCCTGTTATCCAAGTACGTAGTTCCTCTCTGAGTTTGGATTCCTCTGACACAGCAGAGGAATTCAGGTACACCCCGCAGTGCCCTGTTTGCATGTTAGTTAAGAAAACTACACCTTAAGGTCTCAGTGTGAAAGAGAGAGTGAATGAGAGGGGTGGGGGCTCTAAATATGTTTGTTTGTTGATTAAACATCAATAATTAATAATCATCAAAGCTGCCTTTGCCCCAGCAGAAATAACTAGTTTGGAATGCTGTTACCTCTGGGTTGGTTGGTGGGTTGGTTTGCCATAGCACTGAACTTGCTCACCTAATGCACGAACAAGCATATGGCCCATGTTATGGTGCTAGAAGCCATGTGACAAACCACAGGAAGAGCCAAGAAATCCTTGAACAGTTTGTAGATTCAACATTGACTTTCTGTTTCTGTGGTTTAGATGTGCTTCTGTTAACCACTGTGTCCCGGACGAGCAGGCTATACTCTGCATCCTCTAGTCTCCCGGGTATTACTGGGAATAAGACAGCCCAGAGGCAAGGTCCGGGGGTGTAAAGGTTTACATCTTCAGGCAAGGAAAGCTTGCCTGCCCAAGCCTGTCCCATTGTGATCTTGCCTTGTCATAAATTAACCACACACACAATTAAAGAGCCTGTCTCGGCTCCAGGAGCTGCAGATGTATTTCATCCTAAGAGAGAGAGAGAGAGGGAGAGAGCAGCGCTGCTGCGTGAGGGCTATAAAGCATGTGAGAGCAGAACTTGGGCTCCTAGCAGAGGGGCTGTGGCTGTTTGTCAGCATAAGGCAAGGGACATGATGTCAAATGTGAAGCGGAGAGGGGACGCAGGGAGGTGTGAAGCAGTGCATTTGTGGGTAAGCTGGAGAAAGTGCATTTGAAGAGGGAGAGAATTTTGGGGATGGTGGCACCTGTTTGGAGTGTACATGTGAAGCAGGCAGAGGAGAAGAGAGATCCAGTGTAGTGCTTCCACGTGTCTGCAGTAACACATAGACTGCTCACTGTGCAGATTGCTTTCATTAGGGGAATACGGCAATCCCGCCATTTCTTTTTTTTTTTTAAATAAGTATTTAAGGACAGGGTAGGGAAGAGGGGGGAAGAGGGGGGAAGAGGGAAGAGGGGAAAAAAGGTTAGGGGGATAGGAGAACACAGAGTATACCATCATCCAGTCAATTCATATTAGAATAACAGATCAACGTTTTGTTTTTCACAGTTTGATTACCCTCCTGCTTTCATCTTATCATTTAATTTTAGTTTAATTCTATGTTACTCCAACACTATCTGGTAACTGCAGCCATTTATACAATACATCCCATCGCTCAGTTTCCTTTTGAATTGAACAGTCTTTTAGCCCATCTGACAGAATATCCATTTTTGTCACTTCCCATATTTTCACAATAAGATTCTCTTGTTTCAGTATCTCTGCTTTCTTTGCATCCATTTCTTCTCCTTCTGCTGCTCACCATCTGCTTCAGAGAGACTTCTCCTAGACTCTCCTTCAATCCCCATTTCAAAAAGGGGATCCCGGACCGGACAGTTCCAGTTTTTCCAGAGAGAGCTCTTCTCTGGAGCTACTGGCAGCACTGCAACAAAGCCCCACCTCCAGCAATCCCGCCATTTCTGAGAGCATCCATTGACTGGCATGGAACGGTATGGAAACCAGCCTTCCGCATGAAGTGGAACATGCAATAAAGGGCTGGTTGACTTATCCAGTCTGCCAGGTGGAGCAGTCAAAAGGCAGAAGATACCTGAAGCATCTTCTTCACGGTAGTCACAATATGTGCCATGGGATGCAGTGAAGAGAACCTATGTCTGTTTGCTAACTCAAAGGTGGTGCATTTGGAACAGGGGGAAAACATGGTAATAAAATCTCCTCCTCCAAATGGTTGGCATTCTCACCTACCCTTGCTCAGAGCACGGGAAGTTAACTTTTTGGACTATAATTCCAGAATCTCCCTGCCAGCATGCTGATTCAGGGATTTGGGAAGCCATAGTACAGAGGGAGGGAGGAAAGGAAAGGAAAAAAGGAAAGGAAAGACGTATCCATGGATTGGATGTGCTCCTCTGTGCTCAAGAGAAAGCAAATGGAAGTTTATACAGCCACTTGCACTAGATTGATCAGTAACTCTCCCGGTCTCCATAGCTGGAAATGTGATGTTGCTTTTGTGGCATGCTCACAGTTTTCCTGTTGAAGGTTTTTGTTGGACACTGGAGGAAGCAGAATGCTTGAAGAGGAAGTCTTTGATCTGATCCACAAGGGCTGTTCGTATGCTTCAGTATTCCTCTATTGGCCACTGCTAGCCACCTGAGAAGGTAGCTGTCCTCTTATGGACCTTAGGGCTTGTCCAGCCACACCAACACATTTCTCACATTCAGACCCAGCTCAGAAATGTGGTCAGGTTTATCCTAAACAAGTTACATTGTCATGGTGCTTAATATATGACTTGAACTGCACCACACTTTCACAGTTGTACACATAGATCATTGAGGATGCCTGAATAAAACAGATAAGTATATCTAGGTTGGAGTTGACATCTGTTCACCCCTTCCTTTTTTCAGCCCAGGAATTTTTCAGTTTCATCATTCACCTTCCTCAGAAATTTAGCCCAAGTGCCGAGTGAAATGTAAGGCTTATGGCTAACAAATGTTTTACTCCAATTCCAATAATCTCAAACAAACCATAAATAAGGCATAAATTAATTTGAATAACAGACAATGATACTGTTACTACTATAAAAATGTAAAAATAGTGTGTACACTTAAGTTAAAACATTTGTTTCGCCTCATGTGATAAATACTCTTGGTCCAGAAAAACGTTTAGGGATTGTTGGGCGTGGTTAGATTCTGGCCATTTTAGCCTTCTCTGAAACTGTGGCAGCTGGTTCACTCTCATTTTAGAGATCTAGACAACGTGGTTTAATATTTTCTCTGTACTTTTCCTCCCATGTTTTCCCCAGCCCTGATCTGTGGTGAGTAGGGAGGTGTTTGTAATAATATTTTGTGGACAGGTAAGCACTGCTGAGACTTGCCAGGGAGGGGGGGAGAGCTCCTATGCCTTTTATTAAGTTTCTTGTTAGTGAGTACACTAGGTTGATTTTGTGGATCATAGTTCTGGGAATTAGTGATAAATAGGCTATTAATTGCCCCTTGAATAGCCTCTTTTATTTGCCCTAATGTCAGTTTCTTTCCCTCTAGGGTAGGGGGTGGTTTTATTTACTTATTTCCTTGCATGGAAATCTGCCCCCCCCCCATCCTTTAGGATTAGAAACAGACAATGGAGCAATTAAGAGAAGCTATTCATGGGGCAATTAACAGGCTATTCATCATTAATCCTCTAGCCTTGATTATGTTGAGAATAAAATGAGAACATAAAAATAGCAATAAAATGAGAACATAAAAATAGCCATGCTGGATCAGACCAAAGCCTATCAAGCCCAAAATTTCATTCCCATAGTGACCAACCTGATGCCTCTGGGAAGTTCACAGGTATTTGAATAACACTCCTGCTCTCATTCCTTAGGGACTGGTACACAGACAGACTCTCGTGTCTTAACACAGGAAGCAGTTGCTAATTTTTAGACACAAGTACAGTGGTGCCTCACTAGACGACGATAATCTGTTCCACTGAAATTGCTGTTTAGCGAAATCATTGTCTAGCAAAAAGCATTTCCCCATTGGAATGCATTGTAACCTGTTTAATGCATTCCAATGGGGGAGAATCGTCGTTGTCTAGTGAAGATCGGCCATAGGAAAGCCGCTTTGCAAACCACCGATCAGCTGTTTAAATTGCTGTCTTGCGAAGCTTAGGTCCCAAAAAGACCTGTTTGCGAGCGCGGAGGGAGCTGTCAAAATCGTCGTCTAGCGAAAAACGGTTTGTGAAGCAGGGACCAAACATTGTCCAGCTATAGCAATCGCAAAAAGCCAATGTCTAGCAAAAAAACTGTCATGCGGGTTAACTGTCTAGCAAGGCACCACTGTACAGTAGCCCTGTCCTCCATTAATTTGTCCACTCCTTTTTAAAAACTCTGATGAACTTGGATACATTCCATGGTAGCAAACTCTGTTGTTTAAATATGTATTGTATGAAATCTTCCCCTTTATCCATCCTTTTTCATCCACCTCTTATCTTCCTTGGATTACCTGGATCCTGCTGTTAATGAGAAAGAAGTTCTGGTCCACCACCTCTGTCCTGTGAATATTTTAGAAGTTCAGAGCTGGAAGGGACCCTACGGATCATGGAGTCCAGCCTCTGTCAAGGAGGCACAAATGGGGGGAATCCAACTCCCAACCTCTGGCTTCGCAGCCAGATGCCTACATCTCTGTAGGCAGAAATTATTTTGTTAATTTTGGAAAGACCTGTAAGGAGCAGGACTTAATTCTGAGTAAACATTGCAGAAAGATCTCAGTCATAAGAAAATATGCCATGATATACCCCTACATGTAGGATTATGAGGGACCTCAGTTTCTTTTCCACTTCCAGCAAAAATGAAAAAGCAACGGCTCAGCGTCTTTAAGTGGTTCTAGTGTGGAAGCAAGCATAGTTAGTTGCTTTACCATTTAGAAGTAGTCTCCGACTCTCCACCCCATTCCTATCCTGTGCCCCTAATATTATTAGGCCCCTTTGACACACCCTCAGAGGGTGTGTCATTTTATGAAAAAAAAATGGGATAAAGTGCAGCAGCAAATTTGTGCTTATAAACTAGGTGCTGGTTCTGGATGCATGTAAGAACACAACCAGCACCTCATTAATTTGCTGCCATAGGTTACACTGTTTCACTTATGGACATGTAAATCAGCAATTGGTTTCCAGCCTACATTGATCTCTTTTTCTCCATTTAGAAGGATAGTTACATTACAGAGTAAGAGCACTGCCATAACCACTTTAGCTGTCATTGATCCATCCCATAAAACTTTTGTATTTACACTTTGGTTAAGGATTCAAAAATCTGGGCTGGAGAACGGCACTTCCCTGAGCTAGAGTGAAGGGATTGTCACACACATGCACACACGCGCACGCACGCGCACACACACACACACACACACGCACACACAGAACAAATCCCAGGGTCTTGTACATGGGAGTCATGGCAGTTTAAAATGGGTATCAAACTGATGTAACTGTATAAGGTAGATCCTCTCTGGGTATTTCCTCCACAGGGAGGATTCACGAGAGTGCTATGTAGCTATTCCACCTTCCTCTCCTTTGCTGACATATTATAGGAAGAAAGGAGATCGAAGAAGTGATGGGAAACCATAGGAAATCTCCTGACCAACATAGGAAACAGATACATCCAGGCTCTGCATAAAATGCCATTAACAAGTCAGACTGATTACATAATAAACGTGCCATATGGAAACCTTCTCTCTGTCTGAGGAAATCCTAATCCCAACTCCTTGGGGTTGTTGTTGTTGTTGTTGTTGTTTTTAAAAGCTGACTGTGAAATTGGTTGGTTGGTTTGATCCAATCAGTTTATTTTTCATTCCAGGGTAACATGACTTCTACATCTAATTCCTGTCAGGAGAGACAAAACAGCTAGAATGTATAAATTTCTATTCTCTTTGTCTTTTCTATCAGGAAACATACTGAACTGAATATGGTCATGAATGTTATCACGATGGTAAATGACTCACCTACTCATTTCAGACGAAGGATTACTTTATTTTAAAAACCTCTGAACTTTGAAAGCTTGGCATGTCAAAGGATTTTCAATGGGGAAGGCCACTGACAATAATGCAGAGAAGTCACTATTGTTATCACTGTCCTGCTGCCTTCCGGCACCTGATCCAGCTGTATTCTCTTTGGGTCCCTTTCAGCAGCTGGACTGAGAAAGATCTGCAACTCTCCGTAGTTGTCATCACCAAAGCCAAGAATAATCCCATCATAACTCGTCTTATCTTCAATACATTGTTCTTGTTACTACTGTATTATTATTATTTAATTTGCACTGACCTATGGGGGTTCAGGCTTTGAGCTTGTCTTGGTCTATGGCTCACTCTTCCATTTGTTCAAACTGATTGACTGACTTGTAGGAATAATGATTGGCATATTTTATATTGTAGGCCACCTTGAAAGGTGCCCCAGATATGTACTTAATAAATAAATAAGGATTAATGAATAGATTGGTTGAGCCCTTCCTTGATCTCAGGAAACAGAAATGCCCAAAGGAAGCATGTGGGCAAATAGGTGCCTCCCATGGAATATCATAACCACCACTCCATATGTGTAGATATTGTTATCTGGTCCAGGATTTGACATCCTGAGTATATTAGCTCTTTTTCTCTTTTTAAAGAATAGATTTCTAGCAGCCAGGAAGTGCTAGGGAAAACCAGGATAAATATATGTACACTTGCACACTGTTGCCATGTGCATCATTCCTCATACCCCTCCAGTTCAAGCTGCTACAGAATTTACATTCATTCATTCATTCATTCATTCATTCATTCATTCATTCATTCATTTAGCACCTCACTACATGGCATGTGAGACACCCCTTCAGCTGCAGCCTTGCGCTGAGAAACAATTCTGGTACCTCAAATGACGCTTTGGTAATTCACCCCAAGATTGAATATTCCCAGGCGATCATCTGGTTTTGACTCTTGAGTAAATGTGTTTCTCTCGTTCTGTCTCTGCAGGGCAACCAGGACGCCACGGCTCCACCTGACGCGATGGCCCAGCCCTACCCGCCAGCCACGTACCCTCCGCCCCCGCAGAATGGCATCCCTGCAGAGTACGGACCTCCACCACACCCGCACCCCGCACAGGACTACTCAGGGCAGAGCACAGTACCTGAGCATGCCTTGACTCTCTATACGCCAGCACAGAGCCACACCGAACAGCCAGGCACTGATGCCAGCACGCAATCCATAGCAGGCACACAAACAGTCCCGGTAAGAACAGACTCCATGCAGAGATTGCAGTCTCTAGTGGCAACCTGTCCTGGCTTAGCACTGGCCTGTGCACTGGGGGGTATGGAGTGGCTGAAGAAAGCAGACTATCTGGTGGGAAAGGGGGAGAGGGAATCTCTCTCCAAAATACAATTGGGTGGTGCCCACATTGAGTTAGATGTGAAGTCGGAAGATACTGTAGATCTTGGCTAGGGAAGCAGATCGTGCTAGAAGCTTTACTGATTCCAGACTTGGGGGAACCCTTATGGGCAAAGGGCAGGACTCAAGGAGCAAGTCAGACCTCCTCCTGGCTTGTCTGCCTTACTCCACCTTAGATCCTGAGGACCGGAGATTGTGGGTCAGGGTCAGAATGGAGCAGGGCTGCAATAGCAGAGGGCTTGTGCAGCGGGAGGCCAGTTTGTGCGCAGAGGCAATTCCAGCGCCTCTCTGCCCCCATGGGCATTTGTGGCTCAGTGCTAAAGTTTCCTGGCTCCCCTCGTCTCCCTAATCACTTGTAATCTACCTGCTTGGCTGCTTGCCAATCCCATTGTGCCAGTGATGTGGTTGTAATGCAGCTCAGCAAAGAAGTGCTGAGTGAGCAGTTTCCAGCTGCTCCTCTCAGTCCCTGAGTGCCAGGCTGGCTGTTCGCCACCACCCGGCTAGGGAAGGCAGCTCTGCTGCCCTGCCTGTGTGTATCTGCCAGAACAGGTGTGAGCTTAGGGTCAAACCCACACTTTTTAGTGCTATCGCCCCTCTCCTCCCCCCCCCCCATATGTATCTACACCAGTGCTTTCCCACTTATATTCAGACATGATCAGTTATCCTTAGAAAATCCTTGAAAATGCCCTGCAAGGTAGGCTGGCCTTTTATATTGGATAGGTTGAGTCTAAAAGAGTAAAGGCTTGGAAAAGGCCCAATAGTGGATTCGTAGATGATGTGAGATTTGAACTGGGTCACAGCTTCCCAATGTCCCCTGGGCCAAAGTCCTATGCCATTGTGCTGGTCCCTCCTCCAGCCCGTTCCCTAGAGGTGAGTTGGGCCATCTGGGGTGAGCGGCCAGCAATCCCAGTGGATGCCAGTGGCCTGTGGCAGCAGGTGAGGGAGAGCTCAGAGGGAGGGAGGGAGGGAAATAGGGAGGGGTAGCTGAAGAGGAGGCAGCAGTGGAATGATGGGCAGGTGAGGGGAAGCCCTCTGGAAGCAATCCAGACCTTTGGCAAAGAGGTGAGAAATGGGAGGGAGGAATAGACGTGGAGGCCGGATGTTATGGGAAAGGGTTACACTTCTTAAGAGCATTCCAGTGACTCTGCTGGCCAGGGTGTGGTGCCCACGAAGATAATTTTACCAATTTCTGATTAAAAGGTTAGCATTGTGTGATGCAGAAGACTTTTTTTTTACATCCTCAAAAACCATTTGCCCCAAACAAAATCCAGCAGCCAAATAGAGGTACACTTGCAGTGATCCCACACCTCTGCTGTCTGCCTTTGCAGTGGAGGGTAAGAATTGTATGCCTGCAGACACATGGGCGTGTGTGGACAAACGCACACACAAATCGAAGTTGAAAGAGGGAAGGAGTCACAATGGAGTTCTTATTTCCTTCCCGCAGCAGACAGATGAAGCGGCACAGACAGACAACCAGACGCTACACCCGTCGGAGAGCGGCTCTGACAAGCAGCAGCCCAAACGGTTACACGTTTCCAACATCCCTTTCCGCTTTCGGGACCCTGATCTGCGGCAAATGTTTGGGGTGAGCCCTCCTGCTTCCTCCTTGCCTAATAACCCAACAAACTGGCTCTCTGTGGAAGGTGCTGGGACCCAGGCAGGCAAAGGCAAATGCTGCTGGGTCAAAACGTCATTGTCAGCCATTCCTGCCCACAAGCGGTCGGGTCATCGGCACCTCTCCTCCACAGACCATTGCCGTGGCATCTCCTAATAGCCCACATGGGGCCTCTCACTCTCTTCCTTGCCCTTGAGTCTCTGGTCCAGAAATGCCATGGCAGGCACAGTTCCCTTCTGGTTCCTCTCTTATATCCTGGGACCTACAACCAGCAAGATGGACCTTTCTCGTTTGTCTTAGCATTGGGGGAAAGCTAGCATTGCTCCTTGGCAATAGATGAGATGGTTGGACTTGGGACTGATCGGTCTTGTTGCTGCGCGTCTCCCGGGGTCGGAGAGGGATCTCAGCAGCTCCTGGGAAACAGAGAGGCATCTCTTAACTGTTGTGACAGGCCCCTGGATTTGTACAGATGTAATAAATGCCTCCTAATTTCAGAGGTTGCCTGCAAATCTTGCCCACTGAAAATAAATCAGAGTTTCAAGATCCTGTTACTAGACTGAAAGGGCTGTCGACTCCAAACCCCCCCCCCATTTTTCAACTTCCAACTCCTGTGTTTTTTTCCCCCCTTTCCCCAGCAATTTGGAAAGATCCTGGATGTTGAGATCATTTTCAATGAGCGCGGTTCCAAGGTAGGTTCAACGTGTTGATTTCTGGTACAACCTGAATGTCACTGTGGGGGCATCTTCCCAAGGGTCAGATTATTATACCTTCTCCGTTCTTTACTCCTGCCCCTCCCAGGTCTCTCTGAGAGTTCCTTCCTTCCTGTGAGTCAACTTCCCTGCCAGTTTCTAGCCACATCTGTCACCTGCCCCACTTGTCCTCCACCCCAGCCCAGTTTTATATTTTGGCCTTTTAACTCACCACCCTAAAAAGCAAATGCGCTGAATGAAGGTGCTCAACTATCTGGGTTCTATACATGCCCGATGAAGTACAACATGTAGGATGATAAAAACAAGGGGGAGCTACAACCATGTAGCTAACGCAGGAAAAGAACACCCTCTCATGGTGAAACTGGAAATCACTACCAATAAAGGAGAGACAAAATATTTCACCTGGGACAAAGGGTAAAGTTTTATGTGAGAAATAAAACAGTAGAATATTTTATTAATAGAATTGGAATTTAATTTCTAGGATGATACATTGGGTGCCCTGAGCTTTTCAAGCCTCAGCTATCAGTTCCAGAGTCAGCTCCCAGGTCCAAACCAGACTGTTATATATACATTCAGTGATCAGATCGTCCCAGATTCTTGTTCAGACCTCAAACACACCAGTGCAGGATGGGTGTGGGGTTTCGGTGTTGGGAAGATTGGATCAGGAGCATGTCAGGAGGGGAGGGAACATATAGACCTCCCTCCCTTGTTTCATTCTTTTCCCAGTTCAAATCCTTGTTCCCCACCTCCAGCACTAACAGATCTAATTGCAAATGGGTGGCCGGGATTCAGTGGGGACAATTGCATGTGGTGACCAGGACTGAACTTTGCCCCTCAAGTACTACACACTCTGACCCAACCCACCACCCCCAACCCACACACAGAAACTTGGATGATGTTGAGCCTCAGGGTGGAGGAGAGACTGGCTGGAACCCACTGCAAGCCCCAGGGGCTCATCCTGGAATAACTTGCTCATGGCCCCTACCCACCTGGGACCCCATTCCTCTAGGCCGAGGGTGATGCCACTGCACTCTGTCATGCCTTGTCCTGCAGCCTTTGACTCTTGGGAAGCCCGTGTCTGTCCTATTCCTTTCAAGCCTGACCCTCCCTTTCTCCTTGCTTTGTCCCTTCTCCCCCAGCCCTAGGGTGGCTTGGAAATGTCACATCCTGTCTCTTCGCCCCCCCAGGCCCTGGGGGGTTCTGTCTCTGCTGCTCCTTACTCACCCCTTCTTTCTGTCCTGTCCTTCCCACCCACCCCTTTTCTCTCTTTCGCCATCTTTTTCTCCTCCCCCCTTTCTGCTCCCCTCCTCTTTCTCCTCCCTCTCTCCCTTCCCAATCACTCTCTCTCTCTCTCTCTTTCTCTTTTTCTCTCTCCTTCTTCCTTTCTCTCCCCTACTCACAGGGTTTTGGGTTTGTAACTTTTGAAACTAGTGCAGATGCCGATCGGGCACGGGAGAAGCTGAACGGCACCATCGTAGAGGGACGCAAAATTGAGGTGCGAACAGGTGCACTGCCTGCTCTGCGTCGGGCATTAGGAACCACACTTGCTATTCCACCCCCTACACACACACACACACACACATATTCAAAAAAAAAGAGAGAGAAAGAGAACCATTTCTACCTCTGGGGCCTCACAAAACAAGCAAGCGGGCGAGTGGATGTTGCATGTCCGATGATGGTGAATGCCAAAGGATGGAGGGATGGGGGAATGCAGAGGAGAAGGGAGAGTGTCTCCAGCAAGAGTAAGGTAGGAGCAGCAAGGAGGTGAGGCAAAGCTAAAAGATATAATATGATGCTGCTAAGCATTTAAATCTTCTCAGATTGGGAAACCAAGTTGAACTCAAGCCTACAGAAGAGATTTCAGGAGTCAGGTTGCCACATGATCAGCAGGAGGGAGAGGGTAGTTCACAAAAGCTTATGCTGGAGAAAAGTAGTTAGTCTTCAGGGTCCCATAAGACTCCATTTTTTGTGCAATAAACTAACAGTTATCCCTCCCTCCCTCCCTCCAAAAAAGTTGATTTGCCTCCTGGCCGTTTACCCTTAACATACTAATTGGTGAGCAGTTTCAGTTTAAATCTCTCTTAAGATGCAAATGAAGAATGTCTTAATTGGTTCAGTCCTAAGAGTTCATTTATTTAGTTATTTGTATCATTTGTAGGCCATCTTTCTTCCAGTGAGGAGACCCAAGGTGGCTCACAATGTTAAAACAATATTAAAAACACAGTAAATTACAGATTAAAAAGTAATTAAATTGCAATAATCAGTAAAAAAAATCATTAAGTAATTAAAAGCATTTAAAACCTGAATAACAAACTGGGAGGAGGGGACGCCCAGCATCCAGGGACTCAATCACAGTTATTAAAAGAGGGGTTTGAAGGGGTGGGTCTTTGACTGCTGGCTGAAAGGGTAAAAGGAAGGTGGGGTCCTCCCTGGCCTTGCAAGGGAGATCCTTCCACAACCTGGGAGCAATTGTAGAAAAGGCCCTCTCTTGTGGCCCTTTCAAACGTGGACCAAGAGAAGAGCCTTTTCTGAAGGTCTTCTGGGCCGAGAAGGCTCATATAGGGAGATATAGTCCTTCGGATAGCCCAGACCCAAACTCTATAGGGTTTCATAGGTCATAACCAGCTCTCTGAACTGTCGGGTGTTTCTTGCTGGCCAGAGCTGTGCCCCATAAGGTGTAGCCAAAGGTACTTAGTCCTCCTTTACCAGAGCTGTGGGGAAGACAGAGAGCGCTGTGTTTTTTTACCCACAACATCCTCTTCTGCTGGAGCTTCTGCCCCTTTTGCTCTGTGTTTGGGTTCTTCGTTCTTCTCTCGTGTGGCGTGGCATGGCCTGTCCAGTGAACTGTGCTCCCAAGGTGCATGATGTCTGAGCAGGACCCTGCATGTCAGCTGCGAGCGTGACCCTGGAAATGGGGGAGTTTCAGGAACGTTTCCTTACAAACTGACAAAACTGCCACAGCTCATTCCGACGTCCCACACCTGTCTCAAGCCTGCCTGTTAGGAAGCGCTGTGGGTGGAACGCCCAGGATGGCGATGAGGAAATCCTGAGGCCCAATATGGCCATCAAGGCTGAGGGGATCGCCCCTAGGGATCCCCAGTCCAAGCTCTGCTGTGGGGCTTCTGACCCAAATTCTGATTGGAGTGTGTGAATCCTGAAACTTTCCTGGTGTCTCCAATCCCAAGTCTCTTCCGGGGCAGAGGGATAATATTTGGATCCGAGAACTGACTCTCTGCACTGTTTTCTCTCCCCAGGTGAACAACGCCACCGCACGAGTCATGACCAACAAGAAGGCAGCCAATCCCTACACAAATGGTAATGGATGGAGGGGGAGCAGGAAGGGTGTTGTTCTAGGCCAGAAGTAGTAATCTCTGAAAGGCTGACAGGCCCCTTGGATTTGTTTGCTCGCCCTCGCGCACCATGTCTGGAAATGGTGGCATCCAGTAGCTGGTGGGTGTAGGGCAAACAAGTCTGAACTTAGAAGGGGTCAAGAAGTGCACAACATGCTGGTGGGTGAGGAGAGGCAACTCAGGTTTGATGCTACCTCTTGAGTAGTACAGATGGCCAACTGGCATTCATCCCAAGAAAGCATTCCTCAGGCTCCATATTTAATGGGTCTGATGCCCTCTCTCTCCCTCCCTCCCTCCCTCTCTGTTTGTCCTGTTTTTTCCCAGATTGCTGACTCTGACTCTGGCAAAACAAACACAGGTTTGGATAGGCTTTCACGTCTCCTTGTTCTCTCTCTCCAGGCTGGAAGTTGAACCCTGTGGTAGGCACCGTCTATGGCCCCGAGTTCTATGCAGGTAATGTCTGGATCAGGCCAGGCCCTTGGGCAAGCCTTGTCTTTCAGGAATGTGGGCCATTGAATCTCCTAGCAGGAATTCACTCATTCCTTGCGCAGAGCCACGTTTTGCTGGCAATGAGGAAGGGAAGAAGAGGAAAGGGATAAACCATTGTGGGGTAGTGGTTAGAATGCTGAATTGTGACTGGGAGACCCCAGGTTCAAATCCCCAGTCAGCCACAAAGGCCACAGAGTGATCTTAGGCCAGCCACCATCTCTTAGCCTAACCTGGGAATGAATACAAAGGAGGTCAGAATCTACCAGGAGATATTGGATGGTGTGCAGTAGAAGGTCAAAGGTTTTTTTTAATGCTCAGTGAGCTGTAACAGAGAGTTTGTTTACCTCCCAGGAAATTAAACTTCTGAAATTCTTTGTCCATCTTAATTCAGCTGTACATTCATCCCTATATAACCAAGTAATTCCACTGTATGGCAGAGGTGGGATACAGGCAACAGATTTACTGAATCATAAAGTTGGGGTCCTTAAGGCCAAATAGTTCATCTGCCATGCAGGTCACCACTTTGCAGATGGCTCTGATTCCTCTTGTTATCTCGCATCTGGCTCTTGGTGATACAATTTTCGGCTTCTTAGCTTTTGTTTTAGTTTTAATTTAGAACACACAAGTCTGGAACCTGCCCACATCTAGCATAGCCAACCTAGTACAGTTGCAAAGATTACTTCAGTGATTCAGAACTGAAATGTAATAAGATTACAGAGCTGTCCTGCATTCTTTTTCTCATGGAAAGGTTGGGGTGGTTACAGAAGAGTGGCAGATGGGAAGATATAATGGGGAAGTGAAGCTGAGCTCAAATTAATGGGTTGCTGTTCTGTCCCCAAAGCAAAGGCAGCTCATGACCACGGCCAGAGGGGTACCCAAAATGTCAATTTTGGGGTGAGGTACCTTCCTGTTCCAATCCATGGGCCATCCCTGCCCATAAGAATAAGTCTAAGGACAACACCGGGTTCAAAAAAGGCACAAGCTGTTTGTTTTCTCAGTTGACCTCTTGCCTACCACATACTGTTGGGGGGGGGGAATGGGTTAGCTAGCTATTAGCATTTGGGAGTTATCCCAACCTTGTGTTCATGGGTGTTTCTTTCTCTCCTGTAGTGACAGGTTTCCCGTACCCAGCCACAGGAACGGCAGTAGCATACCGGGGGGCACACTTACGGGGACGGGGGCGCACAGTCTACAACACGTTCCGGGCAGCTCCCCCACCCCCACCCATCCCTACTTACGGAGCGTGAGTATCTGGCAGAAATGGGACCTTTCGAAGGGGATTGGAGAAGCTCTTCAGATTAAATTGCAAGCCAGGAGAATGCTGCCCCCCTCCT
The DNA here is from genome assembly GCF_051106095.1 of Pogona vitticeps. Classification (NCBI taxonomy): domain Eukaryota; kingdom Metazoa; phylum Chordata; class Lepidosauria; order Squamata; family Agamidae; genus Pogona; species Pogona vitticeps. Next base: position 140,627,166 of record NC_135784.1, on the reverse strand, counting down.
CCCAGGTCCCAGCAAAGTAACAAGCTTTGGGGGAGCAGCTCCTTCCATGTATTGCTGCTCTGGGTCCTCTGCATCTCCACCTGCGTTGGGGCAAGTGCTCATAGCCCATAAAAGGGAAGGGCCATGTTCCCTTGGAGTAGGGGTGGTCGACCTGTGGCCTGCCAGAGGCTGAGGTTAAGCTCCCTTCATGCCTCATCTTTGGCTATGCCAGCAAAAGCTGACTGGAGTTGCACTCTAACAATATCTGATGTATCACAAGGTACCGTATTTTTCGCTCCATAAGACGCACCTAGCCATAAGACGCACCTAATTTTTAAATACCAAAATTTAAAATAAAATAAAAATAAATAAAGAGAGCAAGTCTCACACTGGGACTGCAAAAAAAAAAAATCACCAAAACACAAAGCAACATAGAAACATACCCCCACAGCCCAAATCTACCCTCCAAAACCCACCCAGAACATTTTTTTAAAAGTAAAAAGCAGCACCTAATTTTTAAATACCAAAAAATAAAGTAAAAATAAATAAACAGAGCAAGTCCTACGCTGGGACTGCAGAAAAAATCACCAAAACACAAAGCAACATAGAAACATACCCCCCAGCCCAAACCTACCCTCCAAAACCCACCAAGAACATTTTTTAAAAAGTAAAAAGCAGCACCTAATTTTTAAATACCAAAAAATAAAGTAAAAATAAATAAACAGAGCAAGTCCCACACTGGGACTGTAAAAAAAAAAATCACCAAAACACAAAGCAACATAGAAACATACCCCCCAGCCCAAATCTATCCTCCAAAACCCACCCGGAACATTTTTTAAAAAAGTAAAAAGCAGCCCAAAGCCTCCCGGAGGTCCTCAAAAGCCAGCGATGGTGGCGGGGGGGGACCCCCATGGGGCCTTCTGAGGCCTAAAAAGCCAGCGATTGTGGTGGATGGGACCCTCCACGGGGCCTTCTGAGGCCAGGGAGACCTCAGAAGCCAGCGATGGTGGCGGGGGTGACCCCCCATGGGGCCTTCTGAGGCCTACGGAGGCCTCAGAAGCCAGCGATGGTGGCGTGGGGGGGACAGTATTCACTCCATAAGACGCACACACTTCCCCCCCATGTTTTTTTTTTTTTTTTTGAGAAAAAGTGTGTCTTATTTTGCGAAAAATACGGTACTCACCCAGTGAGAACTCTCTCAAGTTGCATGGCAGCATACAGTTATGTGGATGAATTTTGCACAAAATATCTGTTTGCATGCTCTCATCCAGAATTTATAATTGGGCAAAGTTGTGGGGGGGTTTTCCCCTCCCGTCTTAGGCAGCCAAAGTATATGAGCATGAAAACATGACTAGAGGCCGCATGAGAAGAGAGAGAGAGAGCCACAATAGGCAGATTCTGAGCAGATAGTTTCTGTAACTTCCAGCCATTCTGGTTAGAGACTTGCTACTTTTGCTGCTGCTGTTGTTTTAAAAAGGCAAACGTTACAATGAACCAGAAGATGTCCTTGTGTCCTTGTGAATGGTCAAGCACACATATTGTTGGAGCATATCCGATGGTGGCTCCCAGTGCCCAGACTCCCCCAAGAGCACCTGCTCCTCTTTCTTGGTCATCCCACTTACCTGTCAAGCAGATCACTCTGTTCAGCTTGATGACTAGCACGACTGCATCTCTCCTGCTGTCAAGGCTGAGAAAGGCAATTAACAGCACTGAAAATGAGAGCCCCAAATGATTGTACCGTGCCAGGTCAGGGACAACCCTTGGAAACCATTGTGCAGTCCTACAGAGCAGGTTTCAAAGTGCGTCGCTCAACACTGGAAGTCACATCTGCCTTCTTTTTCTTCATTTCCTTTTCAGTGTGGTATATCAGGATGGATTCTACGGTGCTGAAATTTATGTAAGTTCATCCCATTTGACAACTCTTGGAGACCTCTTTGCTAATGAACCTTTATCCCAACCTTAAGTAGCTTCATAGTTGCTTCTCTTGCTAACCCATTCTCTTGCCAAATTCTAAAAAACTTGGGGTAAGTTCCCACTGGCAATTTGAATCAATTTCTGTTCCGACTTTTTAATATATCAGGTTCAAGTCATGTGGTATATAAATCAGTAGCCACATTCATGTTGATTGAAATTAAGTTGATTTTTTTTCTGGTAATTAAAACTGGTTTTGGTGGCTACACAGAGGATATTGACTCATTTCTTTTTTGTTTTAGGAGTAAACTGTATACTTTTTGACTCTTTTTTTAAAGAGATACATCACTAAATAAACAGATGCATTCATCTGAGAAATTATTCTAAACATCAGACGGCAGTCCTGAAAGAATGTACATATCGTACAATGCCTCTGTCCGTTTCTGGTGTCAAGGTGCTGTGTTTCACAAAGACACCAGGTAGAGTGGGTGCCCATGTTGCCAGTTACCATTTGTGGTCACAGTACACTAAGTGATGCATCACTAAACATTTTAAAAATGAAGTTTTAAAAAGTGGAGTGGCAAAACTGCTCTGCCAGTAGCACTCATAATCAGCAAAGGAACAAAGTAAATCGACAGTGCTGTTTACAACCACCAACCTGAATTGAAATAAATTGATTTACAAGCAAGGTATTTAAAAAAGCCCATGCCAGCAAGTTTAAAAAAAACACACCTCACTTTCTAAGCCAAATAATTCAATTCCATCCATGCATCATGTGCCTGGGAATTTATAAATTGATTTAAATAATGGTAAAATTGATTTAACTGTAGTTCTTATTGCCAGTGGGTCCGCACCCTTTTCATTCCCCAGTCAGCCTTGGAGTTATCGTTTTAAAAAGTAACATTTTCAAACTCTCCTTCCTTCTACAACCAGACTATAAGACTGGCCAGAGAAATAGGTGATGCCCTTGTGGGAAGGCTGTTTTAGATCTGAGGAATTCCAACTGTTCATTTGGTTAAAGTGATACAAGTGGGTGAGGAATTTAAAGAGCTAGTGCTTAAGCTCGAGTGTGGAGAAGAAAAGGTGGTAAGGGTCTGGACATTTCTTACAGGATCCATCTTTCCGATCAGTCCTGATTTACCACCTACAGCAAACCCCTTTTAGTATTTCCCACAACTGAAAGTGCTTTAGATAGCAAAAAAGGTGTTCAGAGGAAAGTAACTTCCACCCAGATTTGGGGGAAGACTTGGCTGAATTAGCAACTTGGACTGTGTGGAGTGGGAGTTGTGGAAGGGGAAGACATGGCTGGCGTCTTCTCTATCCACTCTCACAAAGGGCAGGATTTATTTCCTGGTCCAGTGTCAGCATGCTGTATTACAGAAGCATTTCCCCTCCATATTTAAAATGCTCTGGGCAATATTTCAGGCAGACTCTGACGGATTTATCAGAGGTGACATCTCATTAACACCGCCACCCGCCAGGGAGGTGACATTCTCTCCTCAGCATGTTTAATTTCTGCAGGTTAATGTTAGTGAGACCCCCAGGGAATGCTAATGAGAGTGGTGTTGGACTAGACTTATGGGGGTGGGTACATGCCTCTCTCCTGGGCTTGCTTAGCACCTGGTGTGCCTCATTTCTTTGCTAAGAACCAACCTCCAGGCACAGAAGATGCCCCCTTCCTAGGGCACAGGGGCAGGAAGGCATATTCCTGTCCCCTAATGCTTTTTTTCCTCCTCCTCCTCTTTGGTCCAGGGGGGTTATGCAGCCTACAGATACGCTCAGCCAGCAGCAGCGGCGGCAGCAGCTTACAGCGACAGGTAAACCATCCTATCTGTTATTGGGACTAACCTTTCCCTACATGAATTTTTCTGCCAACCTGCCTACTCAGCATGGAGTAGGATTGCTGCCCCATATTAGGAGAACCTTAGAGGACAATCAAGGAAGGCGGCTCACCATTGCTATCAGCAAGTGGCATTTCCTATCCCCTAAAAAAAAAAAAGGATTACATAAGCAAGGGCTGTTGCCTAGACTGGCAGAATATGAAAAAAAAAACAGCCAAGTTATAGCTCTCAGCAACAGTAGGATGCTATGAAGTACTTGGGCCTTACACTATCTTGTTTTCTGTGTTTTACCCCACACCAAAAGTGTCCTCTAGTACTTCATGGGAATCAGGGTCCAATCAGATAGCTGGGAACGTGTACGTCCAATATCACCAGAAAGCAGCCTTTCCATCTGCTAGGGGATTACTCCAGTTCAGCCCCAAAAACATAAAAGCCCTACCTACAGTTTGACCAAAAGGGCTCCGCTTGGACACAGATCAGGGTCAGGCTGGAGTTCATTAGCATGTCATATGACCATCAGGAAATAGATCACACCACAAGAGGTCCAGAATGCACTTTTATTTCCGCAGTTTGTTATTTTCCCCCTTTGTATGCCTAATGAAATCAATACTTTTTTTTTTCCTGACATGAAGCCACAATGTAGAACAGGGCCAAGTACTGTGCGGCTGTATTAATTAGGTGATAGTTCCCACTGAGTAAAGCTCTCTAATAACAAGATGGCTCTGTTAGGGCCTCCCGTTTCTCTTGCACTTCTACTCAGTGTAGAATGCTTTATTGAGAAGCTGTACAAAATCCTTTCTATTTGGTTATTTATTCACAGTTAACATTTCTCTTACTGTTTTACTACCTTTTAGAATTTGATTAGAAATCCCACTAGATTGACATTGGCAATAGTTTGTCAGTAGATTATGATACAACCCATAGAACAAAAGCCATGTTGGCACCAGTTTCTTTCTCACTCATAGTATGGTGTTATAAAAAGTGCCAGTAATATTACCAAGAGAGTGGGCTTTAAGTAAAGGTTGAAATCTGTACTCAGGCCTTGAGCCACTATCCCCCAAACCACCACCATCCCATCTGCAATATGGATTGATAATGTAGTGCTCTATCTTATGGAGGTGTTTAAGGATTGCTGAGATAGTGTATGTGAAGTAGTTGGAACATTTAGGAAAATCATGCTATAAAAATATGAAGTATTCTTAATGTAAATTCCTATGAGATTTTACTGCTTAAGACTTCAGCTACTGAATATCAGCATTATGTTATGATTCCATTCTTCTTGAGAATATTGGTGTTCAGGTTTGCATTTCTGCTCCATATTCATTCCTTCCATGTCTTAAAACCCTTTTACACTTTCCTTGTTTTGGATCCTAGGATCCAACATTGACAGTTTTTTAAATTCCACCCAAAAGCTATTCAGTCTCCATTTCCTGAGTATCATACAAAACCAGTTCTATTCAGCTTGACCCTCTTTCCCATTCAGTCACCAGACCATCTTTCACTTGGATTTGTCCTCACTTGATTTTAAATAGTATCAGGAAAAATTTCCTAACTGTTCGACCAGTACAGCAGTGGAACCATTTACCTTGAGAGGTGGTGAGCACTCCAACACTGGAGGCATTCAAGAGAAACTTAGACAAGCACCTGGCAGATATCCTTTGACTTGTCTTCCTGCATCGAGTGGGGGTTGGACTTGGTGGTCTTATAGGCCCAACTTCACTCTTCTATGAAATAAATACTGGCCTACACCCTCATAGTCCTTAATGAATGTGCAAAATCTAGGAGCTAGCCCAGTTCTGGGCTGCCTCAGTTCAACCATGCTCCATCTCAAGGTTTATTTATTGCATTTATACCCCACCTATCTAGTTTCCAGTGCTTCTGTTCCCTTCACTTTTGAGGAAAAGACAGAGTTGCTTAAATGTGCCCTCAAGTGACACTCCCAGCATGCCTTCAATTTATTTGCCAGTGTTTCCATCTCACACACTTCTCCTGCAAGTCAGTCCTCCCCATGCCACATCTTAGGAAAATACAGCATCCAGAGTTTGGGAATACAAATTGACCCTATAGCCTGTTGTTTTGGCCTGAAAGTTGAAGAAGTGTGGCCACTAAGCATGAGCAATACTTGGGGAAGCAGGTGGATGCTTAGACTTGGTCCCAATACAGCTGTTTCTGTTCAGGATATTCTGTTGCTCTTGGTGACAAGGCAGCACTAGTGGAGGTTTGACTGGATCGTTATGAAAGCAAGTCTCTAAGCACTCGTTTAATGCCTATTTTTGTTGGGCTGCTATTAGACCAGTGGTCCCCAACCTTGGGCCTCCAGATGTTCTTGGACTACAACTCCCAGAAGCCTTCACCATCACCTCTGCTGGCCAGGATTTCTGGGAGTTGAAGTCCAAGAACATCTGGAGGCCCAAGGTTGGGGACCACTGTATTAGACAATGGTGGTTTTTCCCAGTGCTGGCTTTCTTTCCGTGTTCTCTAGTTGTTGTTGTTTTTCCTGTCCAGGGAAGGAAAACCCACCATTGCTCAAAGATCTTGATCTTTTAAGGAAGTCTGATGCTGGAAATGATCTCCCTGGGTATGAGGGAACTTGAAAATTTGACTTTAGGAGGTTTCCTAAAAGCTCAGAAAATAATCTTGCTATTTCTGTTATATACATTGTGACTGTAAAAGAAAAAAAAAGTATGATGCCTGGGGCCTGATTCGTGGTTTTTTGAACATTTAGGGTTGGCAACTCCGCGATCCCCCAGTTTCTAACGCTGCCCCCTGTGTTCGCTCCTAGTTACGGCAGAGTTTATGCAGCTGCAGATCCATACCACCACACCATCGGCCCTGCAGCAACCTACAGCATTGGCACTATGGTAAGAGCTGCTCCTTCCCCTTCGTTGTGAGCAGGCGGTGGGGGTGGAGACAGGGGAGCATGCTTTCTTGGGATCGGGTCAGACACCCAGAATAAAAGGATGGGTGCTGGGATGCCTCTAAGAGAATCTACACACCCACGTCTCAACTGCAGTCTTATTGCCAGTCCTCCAGAAAAAACTTAAGAAAGATAACTCCCAAGGGGGGGGGGGGGGATACAGAGAGACAGAGAGAAAAAAAAGTCTGGTGCAGACCCTGTGGCCTTCCCAGCTGATGCCTGGGGGGCTGTTCTCAAGCTTCCTACTTTAGAGCCACTTTACCTGAAAATGGTTGTTGCTTCCTGGAATTCTGAGGTCCTGTTCTGTAGAATGTAATCTGGAGCAAGCAGTGGCTTCTTCAGGTATCAGTGTTACTTTGTACAAGAACTGTTTTTCAAGGAGTAGGTCATTCTTGGGTAGAGAGTTATCGAGAGGGCGAAGGGCACAAGTGGCAAACTGTGCAAGAGCACGCATGACCATGCCTTTTCCCACACTTCCTGGCCTTGTGCAAGCCGCCACACCCAGTCCTTGCCGGGATAGCTCTTTTATAAGCCATTTCGTGTACAGCATCAAAGAGGAGAAATGTCCAAATCAGCCTGCAATCATGTTCCTCACAAAAGTTAGCCAGTGGCTCTGCCAAGCAGTCTCCACCCAAGGTGGGGCCTTCTCAGCGAAATATTTTGTAGCAGGGATTGGGAACATGTGGCCCTCTGGGTGCTGCTGAACTACAACTCCCGTTACCCCTCACCAGTGGGCTGTGCTGGCTAGTCTGCTAATATCTAAAAAGGCCAGAGGTTCCCCGTCTGGCCTTTCTAGATGTGTGGCCCATCGCAACCCACCGTCAGCCTGATAGAACTGGGTTCAGCCGTCAGCCCTCAGGACAAAGAAAGGGCCAGGGGGGGAGGATTCTGGGCTGAAGTATAGGGCCAGAAGCTTGAGTGGACGAACTGTCTTCCATCCTACTGCAAAACTCCATAGGAGACAGCCGGACCTCTCAAGCAAAAATAAAAGAATTTTTTTTAAAAAAAATAAAGAAGACAAAAATGTTGTGGTACCTTAAAGACTAACTGCTATATTTTAATGTGAGCTTTTGTGGACAAATCCACATCCTCAGACCTCTCAGGAAGTGTCAGGGCATTTTTGTCTCCTTTATTTTTCCATGTGCCTTCTTTTGTCTTTGCCCGAGATACTAGCACAGGGTAACACAGGCGCCTCTTCTAAAGCAAGGCCTCTGCTTCGTAAGTCCCGTCCCTGCCTTCCTTTCCTCGCATCCCCCTTCTGAATGGGCTTTAGCCTTAGGCACCCACCACAATCAGGACGCCCGGTAGAGTCCAGGTCTAAAGCAGCATTGCATGTTGGGAGTCAAATCCAGCCCCCCCCCAACTTCTTCCCCTTGCTGCTGCCGCCCCCCCCCCACAAGGCCACCCACCTAAAAGCAAGGCCTCTGCCATCCTGGGGTGTCCTGAGAGACCCTCCCCTTGGCGGACGGAAGCAGGGCAGGGATGGGACGGGCCTCTCCTTTATACTGATTGGCTTTTTCTCCGTCTTTGATGTTGCAGGCTAGTCTATACCGAGGAGGGTACAGCCGCTTCACTCCCTACTAGCAAGACAGACCCAGCCCCTCCTCACAGTAGTAACACTGACTGCTCCTTAGAAACCAAACCAAAATGAAATGGACACGGGCCCCCTGCCGCCCCTGCCCCCCCCCCCGAGGGCTGCTGGCCCTCAGCAGCCTAAACCACATATTTCGTTACCTCAAGCCGCCTCTCATGTCTCACACCCCACCTGTCTCTGATGGTGTATAGCCAAGTTCATTTTTATTTTGCAAAGCTACCAGCCAGGGGGTTGGGACAGGTGCCCGCTTTCACCAGACAAAAGCAAGCAAGCAAGCAAAACACCAGCAAGCAGAACCTCCAGGCCAGACGCCTGCTTCCCCAGAGGCCATCCAGCAGCTAAGCGTTCTTGCCAGACCCACTTCTGTGAGCCCTGGGACCCACTGGCACACAGGGTAGGCCCCAATCAAGCATCCTGTATTGGCTGGATGAACATCCAGGTCTCACATGGGTTACAGTTAACAAAACTCAGGATTTCACTTTCCCTCATATGGAAATTGCTTTTTTCCCCTCACATAGTGTCAGTGCCACTAAAGCAAGCTGGGGGGGGGGGGTTGCCAAGAGGCACACAAATACACCTGGGGTCTCTAACCCTGACCATTTGCTCCAGTGCTTAGACAGGCAGGTCACCTCCATGTCACCACAGGAAGGCTCTTGCTTCCTGTGTCCCCACAGGTAGACATCTCTGCAGCCTCCCAGCACTACAGTGGTATCCAGAGCGAGGGGAGGTGGTGGAGACCTACAGTCATGCTGACTTCAGGAGGGGCTGGAGGACGTTCTAGCTTAGTATCCCCCAAAGTTTACGACGATAGGGTAAGAAAAGAGGAAGCTCCACAGCAGTGGTAGAGATGCCCCAGAGTTCACGGGGCTGCCTGGCAGACCTCCTTGGCATTCCTCCAGGGCCGTCCCCTCCTTTCAGATTTTAGTCTTGTGGCCCTATGAAGGAGCTGGAGGGACCAGCCCCTGAGTGGGCTGAATGATCCTGGCTCCTTCTTTAGTGTTAGGCCATCGGTTCCATATGGAAGGCAGGCAAGACTTCTTGATCTACCAGCCAAACAGAGATTGGGGGGGGGGGGGGGGGGGAAGGATGGCCAATGGTGTGAAGGATGCTGAGGGACCAAGGCCAGCACCCCATGTCCCAGGTAGACTGTTTTGAACCAGGAGGCCTTCAGAGAGCAGGTTACCCTCTTCCAACCCTGTCTGCTGCCACAGCTCCCCCTGCCTGACCGCCCCCACCCCCACCTCCCCGTCTCAGGCTACTGCCTGCAGGTTGCTCCATGGAACGTTCTGCCTTTGTTTTCTGTTGTAGTGAAACCTTCAGCAGTTTCCTTCTGGGACCAGGAAGGGCACAAAACAAAACAAAACAAAAAAAATAAAGCAAAGCAACAAACCAATTACAAAACTAAACAAGCCAAGCGATCGAGTGCAAGCCCCCTTCTGTCCACACATGCGCCCCCCCAAGCAACAGGCCATCTGGAGCGCACACACCACCGATCAACCAACTGACCAACCGACCGGACAGATGGATGGCAGCCGCCCACAGACTCTGCAGAACCGTTCACCACCACCCCCCGGGGAGGCTCCCGTGCCCTGCTCCGCCCTCCCCACCCCCCAGCTGCAGACGGCGGGGCCCGGAGGGACAGGCACCGACACAGACTGGAATCTGCAGGCCCTCGCCTAGGGCCACCACGTACGTCTTCCTTCCAAGCCCTCCTGATGAAGAACTGCGGCCGCCCCAGACCGCAGGAAAACGCCACGAGTGCACCTGCAGGGCTAGCAATCCTGCTTCTTGCTTCCCAGAACCTTCTAATGCTTTTTTGTGCTTTGCTGGTTCATCCATTTGTCAAGCTTGGCTCGGGATGGACGGGCCAGGCCAGGGGCTTTACGGTGTGGCCGCTTTGTCCCAGTGGGTGGGAATCTCGGGTTCTAGAGGGGGTTTTCTTTGAAGAGATTGCACTTTCCCCTCCCCCTGAGGATCCCAGCCCCTTAAAAGGGCCAGACTCTGCCCCCGCCCCCCCTCCCCATTTACCTTCCTTGCAGTAGGCTGATCTCATCACGGCCCGAAAGAGAGCTGAAATAATCTGAGATTGTCCCTGCCTTCCTCTCCTCCTCCTCCTCCTCCTCCTCGACCACAAGACCTTCCTGCCCTGCGTTTGAGGGCCAAGAAGGGCCAGGCACCTCTTCCTCGTTCCTTCCTGGAAGAGAAGCCACTGCTGGGGTGCCCGAGGGAAAGCACATCCTGACAGCCTGCTGCAGACATGCCGGGGAGAAAGCAGTGCCACCGCTGCTAACTCAAACCCCACCGGCCTGCCCCATCGAGATAGCGAGTGGGACGGGCCAGGCATAAAGAGAAAGGCGTTTTGCTGCACACCAACTGGGCAAACGTCGTGTCAGCCAGCCCCAGAGCCTGCTGATGCAATGGGCCTCCCCCCCCCCATTTGCCAGTGTCCTCTTTGCCCACGGCCCTTGGTGGGAGATGTGCGTGGGCCCTATATGGGCCCCCACCCCCACCCTGGAGCCAGATGGACTCAGGGCCTCCCCTTGCCCCTGACCCCCACCTGGGCTTCTTCATCTCATGAAACCTCACTTTCTATTCAGCATTTAAGCTCCTGACACGCCAGCAACCAGATGATCCTCCTTTTCTATTCCCGTTGTATATAGACGCCCCCTCCTTTACAGCTCCCCCCTCCCTCCCTCCCTCTTGTACAGAGCTCCCCCTCCTCCTCGCCCCTCCCATCTGCTACCCTTTCTCCCACCCTGGGAGCATCAGCCACCCAACCCCATTCTGTATGCTTCTAAGGTGTGACCATTCAAATAAACAGTATTATTTATTGATGATGATTATTATTATTACTATTATTATTAAGATTATTAATAAAGGTTTCTTTCTTCAACCAGGATGGCTCAAGATTTTGTCTGGGGACTGGCTAAATATGGTGACAGGAAGCCACGTGGGAATATCTGCTTCACAGATGCAACCTAGGGATGGAGGGTGTGTTGACTTCTGGGCACAGTTTTTCACTGTTCAGCATTACACGAAATACAGTCAGTGGTAAAAAGAAGGTGGAGTAAGAGGAACTGGCTGGGACAAGGTCAGGCACAATGAAATAAAGAGTTTATTGCTTGAATGCATAGATTAGAACAGGGGAGCAGGCCGGTGTGTGCAGGCTGAGGATAAGTGGATTGCAAAAACTGGAGGAAAGCAGCAGGGGAAAACTTTGGAACATGGCTGTGCAACATGTGGATCATTGGATGATTCCTGGATTAGTTTGTGTTGGCTAAGGCTGATGGAACTTACAGTCCAGCCACATCAGGAAGGCCACATGTTCCACAACCCTGCCCCAGTGCAATTAAAGGGTGAGGCATTTCATTCTGTCAGTGATACTGTATGCAGGATAACGAGCTGCTACTCTCCGCTGCAGGGCAACACTGCACCATGCGTCTTGCAGCTCACCAGATATCAGCCAGGTAGAGTGGCCTACAAGGGGCACACCTGGCATCCCATGAGCTTGCAACCTGCACTGCAAAAAAGGGGCAGTGAAGATCCTGGTACGCATCCAGCAGCCCAAAGTGGATAGTCAGAAGGTTGCATTCTGGCTTGGTGGGCTGCAAAGTGTGCGTGGCTGTGCCATATATTTATAATGTCTTGATGGCGGCCTTCACATCTCCTCTCAAAGAAAAAGGAATAGAGAGGTTCTACACAAGTAAATTATACCCAACATTTTTTTTCTTGCTAGTAATGAAATTGACGTGGTCTGCATTTACCTTACCCCCCCCCCCAAAAAAAGATTAAACAAAGGTTCTACCTGTACTTCTTCATTCCACACAGCTGTTCTGGTCCTTTTTCTGCCCTCTCACTGCAGTGTTCCTTTTCTAGGCAACCCATTTCAGTTTTACTCAACCAAATTGCATCGTTTTAAACCAGGTCCACAGAAATAGATAGGTAGGTAGCAAGGATACATGCATTATTCAAGGTGCACATTCAGGGTATGGAAACATGATTGTACAGGTATATTTGGCCTCTCAATTTATGTAAACGTGTCTTGTTTGCAGTGGGGAGACAGAAACACAAGACATGGGCGTCGAGGTACACCATTAGCTGGTTCACAAAGGCAAGATTGCAGGCAGGGCAATAGCTGAGTGTTGGGAGAAAAGTGTTGGGAGGGCAGCAATTTACAGAGGTATCACATTAAGGTGGACAGTGAAGGAGAAAATGTGACAATTAAGACTCAGTTGGCACTGCCGGCATTTTTCAAAATGTCAGACTGTTGATCTTGCTCCAGTCGTGCCACCTAAGCAGGACTGGCAGTGCACTGTAAATGTCGACATACCAATTTCCTTAGTATCAAGCAACTACCGCATGTGGAAGACCAGGCGTGTGCAGCAAAGAGGCAGCAATTCTGGCGCATGCCACGCTTCACCAAAATCCCTGCTGCTCATTGCCTGCATGCCAGACTGTGAGGGAGACGCGAGGGAGACTATCAGTTTTCTTGCTGGCCCTGCATCAGAGATCCATGTGTGCGCATGTATATATAGTGGGTGCATCTAGAATTATGAAGGGAAAAGCAAAGCAAGAGAGATTTACCACCATCCCAGGGGGCAGTTGCTTAGTCCTATAGATTGCTGTGAGTCAGCTCAACAGGTCTGTGGATGAGGATAATTGCGTCTAGTGAGAGCCCACTATGGGCTGTACTCCCCATAAACCAGAAATGGACAGGAATCCAGTCTTGGATTCCTCATAACCTTGGAAGCGCAAACAAGACCAGGATGGGCTTCTTTTAAAAGAAAATTACCTTTTCTGGAGACTTCAAAGGGCAAAATTCTCCTTTTCTTTTGAATGAAAAATGGAGGGGTGTGCAAATTGAAGGCTCAGGGTGGGGTACATGCTTTCCACAGCCCATGTGATGGCTATCCCACAGAGGAACAGGCTATGCATGACCAGCACCAGTGAGGGTGGACTGGTGAAGAGAAGAGGACGACCTGCCACCAGCTACCTCTAGATCCTTGGGCCTGGGAGGTCTCGGCTCTTCTGTTTTGATCCGGAGGGAAACAGTGCCCATTGCTTTTCCATATACCTCTGGAAGCATTTGTTCATTCTGTTAGCAGAAGGACTGCACAAGGCATTGTTCAACCATTCCCCAAAATCGTATCTGCTATAATAAAATTTGTATGTAGTCTCTTTCCAGCTCTGGGTGTAGACAGGAAAAAAATGTGCTGAAGGAAGAAATAAAAGCCTCTAGATTTTGTGGTCCTGACTCTTCATTGCATGCACTTGTTTTAGAACAGATGAATCTCTCTGAGTAATCTGGCTCTTCTAAGTCTAGTACGGCGCAAAGCAGTACATCCAAAATAGTGCATGATAACCTATTACATCTGCTAGGTATTTTCTCAGTACGTATTAAGCTAGTTCTTGCCAAACTTACCAAAATATAGGCATAAAACGGCAGGATTTCAGAACAGGAATAACAAGGTTAATCTTAAATCTCAGCGGTGTGGTGGAAAGCAGACAACTCAAAGCCCCTTTCCATTCCCAAAAAAGAGACAACTAGACAGACATAAAGTTCTGCTGCCACCTTGTGGGCCAAGTCAAGAACTGTATGTCCCTCTTCCAGCCTCATTCCCAGACACAGGCATTTCATCCAGGGAAAGCCATGCCGCCTTCTCACCAGACTGCTCAAGTAATTAAACCAGCCATTGTTTGAGGAACCATAGATTTGTCATCTCAAAAGCCATGAAGTATAATTATCAGCTTCAAAACAAACCAAGCTGTTAAACCGCTGTTTGAAGCTACTTTAAGATCCTGCCCGTTTCTCAAATACTGTTGTTTCCAGGTCTAGCTGAAAGCATAAACATCCCACTCAGAAGAAGCAAGGAAGAGGAAGAAGCTGCTTATTAAACCAAGGTACGATCAACCAAGTGAAGCCACATTGTGAGAGTACGCTATTAGTTTTCCTAAATTAATTGTGCACAAAGCATACAATATTGTTTGGGGTTTTCCTGCTCTGATTTTGGCACCTTTCTGGCAAATCTTGGGAGCCAGTGAAGTTTATTGGATAGAGTGATGGACTAGGACTATGTAGAGATAGGTTAAAATCCGTGCTCACCCGTGGAAACTCACAGAGGTGGGGTGGGAACACTAGTAAAACTGGTCCTTAAAAATCTCACAAACATCAAAAATTGTGTCAGGGTTGCTGTCAATCAGATGCCACCTAATAGGCACATAACACACCCCTGCAGAAGGAAATACATTATGGCCAAAATCCTGCTGCTTAGCATAGTAACTCACATTAGAGTAGTAGATTAAATCAATCAGGATTTAGGGATTCAACTCCTTTACAAGTTCAATTGATTCAGGTGGGCCTACTTTAACTGCAACTTACTTTAGCATAGACATTGTATTTAGAGTACGCCCATTTGAATCTATAGGACTTATGGAGCAGTTGACTCACTAAATAAATCCTCAGTGATCCAATAGGCCCACTCTAGTGCAATTTACTACACTAGGAAACAGGAATTTGGCCTGTGTTTCTCACTGCTGATAGTGCCACCTCAAACAAACCTGACTAAACCAGACCTCAAACATCAAGGGGCAACTTTCTTGTAAAATTTTTATTGGTTGCAACAAAGAACATTAAATATAGCTTTAATTCTTAAAGTGTAATTGAATAAGATTTAGAACACCAAAAACAGAAAAGTCATTTGATGTGAAAGTAGACATGGCTATAACCCCTTTCTTCCAGTCATTAATGGCTCGTATTTAATTTGGAGAATGAACTACACTTACTTCACTTCCCACTTCTTTAGATTATAGATAAAGGTAAAGCTTCCCCTCGACATTTAGTCCAGTCGTGTCCAACTCTAGGGTGCGGTGCTCATCCCCGTTTCCAAGCTGCAGAGCCAGCATTTGTCTGTAGACAGTTTCCGTGGTCATGTGGCCATTGCGACTAGACATGGAACACCGTTACTTTCCCACCGTGGTGGTACCTATTTTTCTACTCGCATTTTTACATGGTTTTGAACTGCTAGGTTGGCAGGAGCTGGGACAAGCGATGGGAGCTCACTCCGTCGCATGGATTCGATTTTACGACTGCTGGTCTTTTGACCTTGCAGCACAGAGGCTTCTGCTGTTTTACCCACAACACCACCACATCCCTTTACTTTAGACTATACTCTCCCTTATATCTAGAGATGGGGGTATTCGTATATGAATATGCCCACAAAGCTGAAGTTCAGGAAGGTCAGGCCCCACACATCCACTGCCACTCCCACTCATTCTTCCGATCACCCCCCAAGCACCGTTCTCTTCCCAGTCGGCTAGCCACTCCTGGCAGAAGGAGGGAGAATGAGTCTCCCTGCAAGGCTGCTGAGTGGCTAGTCGACCCAGCGCTCCAGAGTGATTGGAAGGAAGAGAGGGGCCACCGCTGGACGAGTGAGTGGATGATCCAGCCCCAGGGACCAGACCCTTGTCATGTCCCGCTGCGCAGGTATATTCCTATGTGAATACAAATATCCCCATCTCTATATCATCCTTTTTAAAAATGAATTTATGACAAGAAAACAAAAAAAATGTAATGCATGACTCAAATACACGCCTATTCCTCCCTGCATTCCTAAAGGAAACTAAAGGTCACATTTCCTGCACAACCACCTCCTTCTCAAACATCTGGGATTCGGCAGCTCTGAAAAGGCACATGTGCCTGCTCCGAGCATTAAGTTTTTTTACCAGTGAAAATAATTTCTTATCTCATCAAAGGCACTTTGGTTCGTATATAGTAAGTATGCTTCCCCTCAGGAGTGAGGCAAAACTGTACAAACTATGGCTAAAGTGGCTTATTTCAAAAGTCACAACATACTGTTATAACACGTTTGAATGTGTCTAAATAGAATGTTGCCCACTGTTCTGTGTCACTAAGAACCAAAACGCTTTAACTGTTATCAATGGGAAGGGCAATCCAGCAAGACTAATGCTGGCGGGTGGGGTGGGGGGACACCCACAGTGGAGGAACTGCCAGATCCCAAGCCCTGTCAGGTCTGTACCAGCAATGCAGAATGTGTGAGCGGGGGGGGGGGGGGGGGAGAAGAAAAACAACAGCACTCAGGAGGCATTTTAGGGGAAAGGGAGGGCTCTGTCTCCAACAGATGCAAAGCCTCCCCTGAGAAGGTCTCCCTTAGGATCATCTGCTTTTTGCTCTCTCAGACACAGCCCCTGTGGTGTCTCAATGGTAGCAGGCCTTTCTGCAGCCACTAAGCAGGGACCTCCAAGGCAAGTGACTTTCTCCACTAGCAGAGAGGGAGTTGCCCCAACATGGCCCATAAGAAGCACTCGAGAGTGCGATGGCCGAACTAACAATGTAAAGGGGTAACTCCTTTCCTAGAGCAGTGGCACTTCCATACGTGTAGCCTTACCAACTCCCTATGGATTGATTAGGTCTACTCTGTTCAAGATCAAGGGGGATGCCCTATATATATATATATATATATATATATATATATATATATATATATATATATATATATATTATATATATATATATATATATATATATATATATATATATATATATATATATATATATATATATATATATATATATATATATATATATATATATATATATATATATATATATATATATATATATATATATATATATATATATATATATATATATATATATATATATATATATACATATATATATATATACACAGTTGTGTTCAAAAATTATTCAACCCCCACTGAAATTGAATGTTTTGGCCATTTTGACATTGATTTTGATCATTCAGTCATCTTGCTTACATTTACATGAAAGAGGCACTTGTAGGTCAGAGAAATATAACCTTAAGTTTATAATGAAATAACCACAAATGTCTTTTCTGTGCTCACATCATTATTAGTTTTTATTCAACCCCCAAGTGACATTCAATCTTAGTACTTAGTACAACATCCTTTTACAGTTATAACAGCTTTTAAACGTGAAGCATAGCTTGACACAAGTGTCTTGCAGCGATCTACGGGTATCTTCGCCCATTCTTCATGGGCAAAAGCCTCCAGTTCAGTCAAAATTCTTAGGCTTGCGCACTGCAACTGCTTTCTTTAAGTCCCACCAGAGGTTCTCAATCAGATTTAAGTCTGGTGACTGCGATGGCCACTCCAAAATGTTCCAGCCTTTCCTCTGCAACCATGCTCTAGTGGACTTGGAGGTATGCTTGGGATCATTGTCCTGTTGAAAGGTCCAACGTCTCCCAAGCCTCAGGTGTGTGATGGACTGCATCACATTTTCATCCAATATCTCCTGGTACTGAAGAGAATTCATGGTACCTTGTACACGCTGAAGCTTCCCTGTACCTGCAGAAGCAAAACAGCCCCAAAGTATTATTGACCCTCCGCCATGCTTCACAGTAGGCAAGGTGTTCTTTTCGTCATATGCCTTGTTCTTCCTCCTCCAAGACATAGCGTTGATCCATGGGCCCAAACAGTTCTAATTTTGTTTCATCAGTCCACAGAACACTATCCCACAACTTTTGTGGTTTGCCCACATGACTTTTGGCATACTGCAGTCGACTCTTCTTATTCTTGGGAGACAGCAAGGGGGTGCGCCTGGGGGGTTCTGGCATGGAGACCTTCATTACGCAGTGTGCACCTTATTGTCTGAGCTGAAACTTCTATACCCACATCTGACAAATCTTTTTTTCAGTTCCTCAGCAGTCACACGGGGACTTTTCACCACTCTACGCTTTAGGTAGCGCACAGCAGTCGAAGTCAGCATCTTCTTTCTTCCACGATCAGGTAGCATTTCAACAGTGCCCTTTGCCTTGAATTTGCGAATGATGCTTCCTATGGTGTCTCTTGGTATGTTTAACTTCTTTGCAATCTTCTTATAGCCATTGCCCTTCCTGTGAAGACAAATCACCTCTTCTCTTGTCTTCCTGGACCATTCTCTTGACTTCACCATGTTTGTAACCACACCAGTAAATGTCTAGAAGGAGCTGAGTATCACAGTCATTTTAAAGCTGCCTAATTGGTGCTTATTATGCTTGATTGGTGCTCGGTGACATCCACAGGTGTTTTTCAATACCTGATTGAAAACACCTGAATGAACCTCTCTTCTTCAGAGTGGTAGTCTTTAAGGGGTTGAATAATTGTGGCAATGAAGAAACCACAAAAGAAACATTTACTACTG
This sequence comes from Pogona vitticeps, assembly GCF_051106095.1. Classification (NCBI taxonomy): domain Eukaryota; kingdom Metazoa; phylum Chordata; class Lepidosauria; order Squamata; family Agamidae; genus Pogona; species Pogona vitticeps. The sequence goes on along the minus strand of NC_135784.1, from coordinate 140,608,741 downwards.
TATTACATAAACAATTGATGTTATTTTAGTTGCATTTGGTTCTTTAAAACGTCCTTGTAGGATTTCATTCTGAATACAATTCCAAATGTACACTATAGTCCCCTAAACCCCCTTTACAGCATTGGGGGTTGAATAATTTTGAACACAACTGTATATATATATATATACATACACACACACACACACACACACACACACACACACACACACACACACACACACACACACACACACACACACACACACACACACACACACACACACACACACACACACACACACACACACACACACACACCTACCTGCCACATATCTTTTGACTTGCACGTATTCCCGAGCGGCATAAAATCATAAAACAAAAATAAAAATCAAAGCAAAAGTTCCCTTTTTAATTCACCAGGTAGAGAAAGTTCTCAGAATTCTCTCTGCGTTATTGTATAAGCAACCAGCAAACAATCTTCTCTCAAAGGAGACGGTCCTGCCTGTTCAAGCCTACTTGTGTGTGTTGAGAGGAGAGAGAGGCTAAACAGAACTCTCTCAGCCTCTCCAACATACCGTTTCTCAAGGTAAAAAGAAGAGACGCAAGTTGGTCTTATCCTCAGAGCTTCAACAGCTGCAGCCTTCCTGCCCCCTAGGTTTTTGTGGTGAGAATTTCACTCAGGGTCTATCTATCTTTTCAAAATGGTCAAGCGGGCATTTCATTACTTCACCATAATGAAATGCACGCTTTGATAACCTTGAGCGGTATCGTTTACATGCTGCTGAGACTATCTGTAACACTCTTATTTAATACGCTTTTTTCTCCCTTTGAAAAGGATGTTTTTAAGGGTATGCTATGAATTAATAAAACTGTTCTGTGCAATTTTGTATTCTATCTCCAAGTACAGTGTGGCATGATTTTGTTAGGGCATATTTCCCTGAAATACCTTTTTCCAGCATATGATTAACTACTATAGTATTTATCCAAGGAAAGATTATCTTTGAGTATTAAATATCAGTATTGTGGATTGTGTTTCTGATGCCTGAGCAAGCTAACAATAGTGTCAGTAGTAAAAAAACAAACAAAAAAACCCTCCCCATTTAAAAGGGCTCTAAATATCCACAGCCTGGCAAAGTTACTTTATTGAATTACAATTCCCAGAAACGCTCAGCCAGTGGCATTGCCGGCTCAGCGATTTTAGGCAATGCAGCCCAAATAAGTAACTTGGACCAAATGCTGGAAATATCATAGCTTTGGGACTTCCTTGTTTAGTCAAGGAAATGGCTTTAGCCAACAAAACCCAAGCAGAAATCAATTCACTGAGTGCTGCTGGGTAGCTTCGGGTCAGAGTATATGAAGACTAATTTCCCCCACAATTGCAGATTCTACCTGGACACCTTCATCGGGCACTGGCTCCACCAGAAACTCCAGCCGGCAGGACGACGAGGCATGAGCTGCAGGCACTGTTAGCTCAGTCACGCGGTACACGGGAGCATGTGCTTCCCCAATCAAGAGCAGAGGAGGTTCAGCACCAGTAGCACATGACCCACTCCGGTAGTGCACACGGAAGCAGGTGGCCTCGTGAGCAGGGTAAGTCCAGCGCAAAGTGAGGCTGAGGGAGAGCTGGCCAGCTGAAGCCCGTTGCCAGTGAACGTGGGAAACATCCATGGGCGACATTGGACTGGCAGCATCGGTGGGTGAGAGGGGAGTGCAAGGCATCAGCATCCAGGACCTATGGAAGAAAGATGGGATGGGGCGTCAAAGGGAGGGAGGAGTCTCTGCATGCAAGCAATACTGTAGAGTTGATACAATGTGGGATGAAGGGAGGTGGGAAGAAAAAAGCAAGGGGGGAAAGAATTTTCTGCTGGCTCAGCTCAGATGTAGAGCGGGGTCACTTTAACAGGCCTCAGAGAGAACTCCCTGCCACCACAGGAGCAGCCATCTCTGCTGCCCCAGAGCCTGGGAAAGCCGTCCTTTCGTACTGACCCTCCCTGGATCTCCAAGTCAGCATGGCTCTTGACTGGGCTGGCTGGGAGTTTCAGGAAGATCCAAAACAGTAATTCTTGCACATTCTGAATTACTGAACTCCAAACCAGCACCTTGCAGGACTTCCGTGGTTCTCTCCCACCCCTCTCCCCTGCCTCCTTACCCAGATCTTGCCCAGGCGGCAGGCAAAATGACACCTCTTTCTCCTGACCAGACTGGCGACGGGTCACAGTTATGGAAAGCTCATCCAAGAAGGAATTCTGGAGCTCCAGCTCATAGCATCTGTGGGGGGCAAGGCAGGCAGTGAAGTGGATGTGTCCAACTGGCTGACTACAAAGGCCTGCCGGCTCCACACCCTCTTCTGCTACCAGGCATGGACGCACCCTCCCCCACAAAGCCTGGCCACCGGTTCCTACAGTGCCATCTCTGTGCTTTATAAGGCAAAAGCAAAAACATGCTTTATAAGGCAAAAGCAAAAACAAGATCAAAGATGGCATGCGTAAGGGGGCGAAGCTCCAGTGGGCCTCTGGATGTTGGGCTGGGATGCTCATTGGGCTGAGGACCAGGTGCTCCCCAAGGCTGGCGCATGATTTGACAGAGGGGAGAGGACAGATCGGGGACACCAGAGGCAAAGCTCACCTTATCAGAATTAAACATTCCTTCCTTCCCTGTCCAACTCACCGGCTTTGCCAGCCATGCTCTCCCTGGCGTCCACACCCTCTGAGTAACTGGGCAAGGTGGGGAGGAGGAGTGTGGAGAAGGTAGGGCTTATGCGCTGTCGTGCCTGATGGAAGAAATGCATCCGTTAAGGAGGGAGGGAGGGAGGGAGGGAGGGAGGGAAGGAAGGAAGGAAGGAAGGAAGGAAGGAAGGAAGGAAGGAAGGAAGGAAGGAAGGAAGGAAGGAAGGAAGGAAGGAAGGAAGGAAGGAAGGAAGGAAGGAAGGAAGGAAGGAAGGAAGGAAGGAAGGAAGGAAGGAAGGAAGGAAGGAAGGAAGGAACCTAGAGATCACTGAAAGCCTTCCCTGGCTATTCAGACAGACCCATGGGTAGGACCGTGACAGGCCTACCTTACCTGGTGAAGGAGAGTCGTTGGCAGCAGGAGGGGGAGAGCAGCTGGCGTGTGGTGAATTCTGGAGCAAAGGTCACCGCATGGGAGGCTTGTTTATAAATTAAGGCCAGGTAGACTCGAGGAGGGGCTGGTGCCTGGAATGAAAACAGTCTGGTGATCCCCCCCCCCAAAAAAGCACCAGACAGACAGGAAGAGAGACAGAAAGAGGACAAAGGCATCGGGCAGCACAGACTTCAAAAGGAAGGCCTTTAGAATGCCCAGACCTTGTCGGCACCCCATTGGTCAGAGCTGGCAGTGCTGAGGATGGAGGCCCAACGGGCACAGAGGAAGAGGTGAGGGCTAAACCTCTTCACTCCCTGAAGGACCTCACCAGCACATACAACTGGAACTTAAGAGGCCTTGAGTTCGGCTGCACCATCTTAATGTGGACTGACCCGCCTTCATTACACAACGAAGACCACAGCCAAATATCCTCTCCGATGACCATTAAAACCCCAGTATTTTCTCTAGCTTAATTTTGGTACAGAAATTGACCATTCCCCCCTCCCCACCGCCACTTTAAATTTCTCTTGGGAAACAGCCCTGCCAAAACCCGCTCTTGAGCAAAATCCACACCTCGTCCACTTCAGGATCCCAGTCATTCTTTGCCTTTTATTTCCCCTTCTGAAAACAGCCCCCCACAAAGAGGACCCATTCAGATGAGTTGCAAAAGAAACGTTCCATCGCACGTTCCAGAAAGGAAGATGTCTGCAAAGTCTTAAGGGTGACTAACTTGGTGTCACATCGTGATCAAGGATTAAAGAAGCTCTATTTGGAGCATTTGCCTATTTGCGATGCCAGTCATAGGAGGGAGAGGACTGGGGTAGCAGCTGCTGGCCCACCCCTCCCACCTCTTCTTAATAGCCCAAATTTCCACCACTTGAAGGAAGAAGGCCTGAGGTAGGGAACTTTGGTACCCACATGCCTTTTAGGACGTGACTGCACAGGAGTTTCAATCATGTGGAAAGAGCCGATGTGTATCCGGTGGGCTCCCTCTAGGGACCCTTCCCTTCCAGCAGCTAGAGACAAGCAATGGGAATACACATCTGGACAACATGACCCATGAGTTACATCAGTGGCCTCCATGGCCAGCTTTTCTCTGCTTCAGGCTCGCACAACTAGGTTTCTGAAGCCTATCTGGCAAAAGCGAATAAAGCCAGGTTTGAAAGGCGATGGCCTGCCACAGCCTTTCTTTGAATATTTTCTTTGAATATTTTTCCACATCCACTCTTAGTGGCTCCATCTTAGGTTATTATTCTCCCAAAATGATAGTTATATTCTCTCCCAACTCACTTCTCCTGCAAGTCTTCTCTCCTCACGTGTTGCATTTCATATTTCCAGGCTTTGGACTCAAATTCACTGCCCTGATCAAAAAATTCTGCTCCACGTTTGCAAACTTAAATGCTGTTTTCAGGCAATTTGTGACTGAAATAAGTCTGCTCTAGGATCTGTTTTATTCCTACTGCCAACCATCTCTTTTTGCCAGTGGGGAGCACACAGCCATTTTTAGCTCATAGTCCAGCTGCTCAACATACAGTAGCACTGACTTGGTGTTTTAGTCATCAATAGATATACATTTTTTAAATCATTAAGTATACAGATCTCAAAAACCATCTGCTAGAAGGGAAGAATAAAGGCTTGGTGAACACAATGTTCACAGAAATCAGGGTCTTTTCAGCCGGTCTAAATTTACTAAGTAATAAATGACTAAGTTTCAGTCCAATTTATTTAAAAGACATGATGCTTAGGATTGCAGCTCTAGGACACCAGCCATCACTGGGAAATGGGACACCCTGAGCCATCTTGGCCATCTGACTGGGCTATGGGCTGGGCAAATCCCAAGGGAGCAGAAAAGGAAGAATCTGGAAATAGGGACACATACCCCAAACTAATAAGGCAAACAACCCCAATTCTGTCTGGTAGGTTTGTTGGGTGTTGTGTCGTCCCCCCCCCCGGTGCAGTTTCACACTCCTATTGTACCAAATAAAAAAGTGTCTGGCCAGCACAACAGGAGAGTAAGCCTGGAGCCATTTGCCATAGTTTAGCACAGAGGAGGTTCACAACAAGAGTTTCCGAATGATGACGTTGGCAGGGAAAGAAAGAGAGCAAGAGGAGATATCGTTTACAAGTTCTTGATGGAAGGAAAAGTTGGTTCCAGTCTTGGGAAATCATTTCTGACTTAAGCAAATCTAGAACATGAGGAGGTTCTTTTGAAGACTTGCATAAACCCATATGGAAGGTGCCAAAGGTACAGGTAAGGATGCCCACACGGCAGTACACAAGTGGCGCACAGACCTTCTATACTGGAGGAGCAGAGACACGTACATTTCGGGATGTTCTTGAACTACAACTGCCACTATCCCTCACCATTGGTTCTGGTAGGTAGGACTGATGGAAGCTGAGCTCCAGTAATATCCAGAAGGCCACATCCTGCCCCATCCTGCTTGACACACTCTCCCAAAATCCACCTGTTACTAGGCAATGCTCACTTCAACGGCAACAGGGGCCATTTCCCATCTTTGACAAAGAATCCCTCTAGATTCTACTCCCAACTCTTCACACTTGATCCGAAAGATTTCTGCAACCTCAGCCAGCACTCACCTCACGGTGACATCATGAGCTTTGGGAGGGATGGCCCCTTCCAGCAACAGGGAGCTGCCTCCACACCAGGCCTCCTGCAGGCAGCACCGGGTCCTCAGCCAGCCACCGCGGGGCATCTTCCGGTGGGTGTAGATCGGCTGGATCTCCTGAGAGCTCAGGTTGTACCATGGCTCTGTCCTGCTCTCCTAATAAAACAGAAAGATCCACTGAAGGCTGTACAAGTATCCAGCCAAATACTGACACACTACTACAATCGGGCTACACTAGTATTCCCCAAAGAGAGAATACAGTGGTGCCTCACACAACGATTGCTTCATACAATGATGAATTCACACAGCAATGGGTTTCTTTGAGGGATTTCCCCCATCGTTTAACGATGTTCTCTATGGGGGAATTTCACTTAACAATGTCCCTTTTTCGCTCCTGTAAAAGTGTTTTAAACTGTTAGGCATCCTTCAGTCTCGAAAGACTATGGTAGCGTGCTCTGTATGGAGGGCTTGGAACAGCGCCTAGTGTGGCTGAGAAGGCCAATTCGAGAGTGACAGTCCCTTCTACACTGAAGACAAATCCAGTCTGTCCCCTGTCCGGCTCCCTGGTTTTGCTGCTTTTGTGACTTCCTCTTTGCCTCGGCCTGCTGGGCAAGGGTCTCTTCAAATTGGGAGAGGTAGTGATGCACCGCCTGCCTCCAGGCTGAACGCTCAGATGTCAGGTTTTCCCATCTGTTGAGGTCTATTCCTAAGGCCTTCAGATCTCGCTTGCAGATGTCCTTGTATCGCAGTTGTGGTCTCCCTCTGGGGCGCTTTCCCTGCACTAATTCTCCATAGAGGAGATCCTTTGGAATTCGACCATCAGAAACCTGTTTTAAATGCTTGCAATCGTTAGCCCACCTCCTGAACCCTATGCAAACTTAATTTGGTGTTGTTCTGAGTCGTTGTTAATTTTTGGTCCGTTCAAAGGCTTTCAATGGAGAATAAAAAAAAATCACCAAAAATTAACGACGACTCAGAACAACACCAAATTAAGTTTGCATAGGTTTCAGGAGGTGGGCTAATGATTGCAAGCATTAATCTGTTCCAATTGGAACAGATTAAACCGGTTTTCAATGCATTCCTATGGGAAATTGTGTTTCACTTAACGATGTTTTCACATAACGATTTTTTAATGGAACCAATTAACATCGTTAAGCGAGGCACCACTGTACTTCGCTATTCAGGAGCCCAGAATACTTTTAATTATTTACTGTTTTCCAGAAAAGTCACCTTTTGCATTTTGCCTTTAATGGTAGTTTTGCTAAGGGTTTTGATCACTTCAATAAGGCTTTAAAAGAGGAGGTTCACATACGTTTGGTTAATGGCTAAGTGCATGAATACTCTAAAATGTGTTGCCACTGTTCTTTACACATTTACACAAAAAGCGCTGCAAAACAAAACTGCCATAAATGGGGGGGGGGGGAGAGAGAGAGAGAATCACTTCTATAAGGAACATGTCTTATTCTAGGTCTGAGCATCTCTCTGTCCAGTTCCTCTGATCAGCAGTCACTCTCTGGGGAGTCAGAGTGAAGCCCTTCCCTACAACCCAGATCCTTCCACCTAGAGATGCCAAGTATGGAACCTGGGACCTTCTACAGGCCAAGCAGAGGCTCTACCACTGAGCCATGGTCCTCCCTAGGGTCCACATGGCATCTCTTTCCTCTGGACTCCTGGGGGTTGGAAAGGAAACAAAGGGGGCAAGAAAAGGAAATTTGTCTTCCCTCCCTCTCCCGCTTCGGCTCCAAGGCCTAGAGAATGTTATTATTTCTGCTGGTAAAAACAAGGCTTGAGGCTCAAGAATCTACTTACAGTCCTATTCTACTTGGGGGGGAAAAACAAAGCGAGCCTCAGCTCTCTATCCAGTTCACAAGCAATCCAAAAACTCATAGGGCTAGAAATATCATCCTGCTAGACGCCTATCCATTTAAACACCCATCAATCAGGAGATATTTAAAAACAGGAATGGCATTTCAGTGATTGGCACAAAACCAATGATAGGCATAAAATGACAGCTTCTATTCATATTGTGACTTTTTGCCAATGAACAAAAAGTCATGTTCATGACTCTCCTCTTCTTGTGGAGCAGTTCAGACTGAGAGAGAGAGAGATTAGACAGTGAGTTCCTTCCTTCCTTCCTTCCTTCCTTCCTTCCTTCCTTCCTTCCTTCCTTCCTTCCTTCCTTCCTTCCTTCCTTCCTTCCTTCCTTCCTTCCTTCCTTCCTTCCTTCCTTCCTTCCTTCCTTCCTTCCTTCCTTCCTTCCTTCCTTCCTTCCTTCCTTCCTTCCTTCCTTCCTTCCTTCCTTCCTTCCTTCCTTCCTTCCTTCCTTCCTTCCTTCCTTCCTTCCTTCCTTCCTTCCTTCCTCTCTCTCTCTCTCTCTTTCCCTCGCCTCCCAGTTTCATTCTCCCGCATGAACACCATTTATTTCCCCAACTCCATACCTGTCCATTGTCGAAGAGCCTCTGACCCATGCCCAGACTAAAGCTGGTGCAGAAAGGGAGGGAACCAACGCTATGAATGAACAGCATTTCCGACAGCAGGCCCCAGAATCTAAAAGCAGAAGAGAGGACATCAACTGGGAAGCTTTTCTCACCACTGTACAACTGAAAGGTACTCCACATCAAGGACCTGAGGAGAGGTATCATGGAGGGGGGGGGTCATTACCCCACTCATGGGTGCCAGGAAGCCCCCCTCATGCCAGGCCCAGATAAGGCGGGGGGAGATCAACCAGACAGATAGGGATTAATGACTGAACAGGACCTCTCTGCCCATCCCTGCAGAAAGGGTCTAAGGTAAAGCCCCACACAGCTTACGTACTTGTCTTCGTTGTTCAAGAAGTTGCCTGGGCCAAGGTGCTCGTATACCCAGCCAGGTGCAAAGATGGCCACAGAGAGGCCATGCTCCCGAATCATTTGCAGAGACTGCAGGGACACAAGGAACAAAACAGCTACCACTCCCACCCTGCCTTGCCTTCTGGGATTCTGGAGGGTGGCCCATCCACCCCACCCCACCCACAAAACGTGCTGGCAGTGGGATTTCAGGGGAGAACCCGCTCCACTGGCAGGACACCCAAGAGAAGGTGGAAAGGTTTAGCTCTCAGAAGGCCACAGTCATGCGGGGTTCTAACCGGGATAGCCACCCAAAAACTAAACATTCCCCTTCTCCGCAGGATCTGAGCTCCCAAATCAGCCCATCCCTGAGGACTGATACGCACTCTTGAGGAGAGAGAAGCTGCAATAACAACCCCACTGACACTGCAAGCAATGTGGCCTGTCGCTCTGGCTCACCTCAGAGAGGTGGAAGATTCACCCTGAAACAATACACCCACACCCACGCCCACTCAAGCAGTTGTCCAGGCCTGTGCCTACCTTGTTTGTGTCAAAGCCACCCCCCACAACAATGCCACGCGCGAAGATGTCAACCCCAACATAGACGTCAGTCCTTCGGTCATCGGCCAGCTCTCTCGTCCGCAAGAGATGGTCCTCATTCCAGTTGTAGTTAGTAAAGAACCCATCGCAAGCATCAAAGTAAACCCTGCCAACACATCCAAGGACAAAGGGATAAACCTGCAGTGTCCATGCCGGGAACTGCAAAACAAGCAGGGAACTTTTCCGAGCACTTTGAATGCCATGAACAAAGAATAGTGGGCCTTGCCACCCACAGGGAAATGCTCAGGAACAGGCCCTCCAAGTTGCCTTGGGAGACCACAGAGTGGGCCCTGGCAGGTGCCCCTCAGACAGCATGAAACCCTACCAGTCCTGGCCTGTGAGGTGTGTTAGCATCTACCAGTTTCTGCATATCCAACCAGCATCCCTGTGGTTGGCCTATGGACTAGAAAAGAGAGACTCCAGCAGTGTCCCAAGCATTTTTTAAAAAATATGCTGATGGGTGTCATCCTGGTGAGAGGGCCAGGACAAGAGCTAAGGAGAGCCTGATTCAACCCCGCCCAGCCACAAAGCTCCCTGAGTGATCAAGGGCCAGTCATACCTTCTCAACCTATATCCCCACCTGGTGAACATAAGAGTAGGGAGGAAGGTCAGCAGAAATGGGAAACATTACTCTCTCTTTTTCTTTGCATGACAACTCCTAAATATCTGCAAGCCAGGAGGGGCCAGGCCACTCTGGGAGTGGTCGTCCGAAAAGGAAAATTTCCCATGTCTTACACAGAATGTGACTCTGATGTAGATATGGGGGTATTCGTATATGAATAGCCCCCTCCCACAGGTGGAGATAACGAGGGTCCGACCCCCAGGGGCCAGACTGACCAATCACGATTCCGCTGCTGCTGCTGCTGGCTCCATGCTCTCTTCCTATCGCTCTGTTGCTCGCGATGGATTACCCACTCCTGGCAGGAGGCGGGAGGATGAGCCTCTCTGCCAGGTCGAAGAGTGGCTAATCCATCGTGAGCAACAGAGTGATAGGAAGGGAGCATGGAGCCGGCGGCAGCAGCGGAATCGTCATTGGTCAGTCTGGCCCCTGGGGGGCGGACCCTCGTTATCTCCACCTGTGGGGGGGCTGTTTGTATATGAATACCCCCATCTCTAATCTAATGCATACATAAATAAATAAGCAGTAAAACAATAGGGACCAGCCCTGACAGCCATAACGGTCGATTGACTGACTGGCTGCTCATCAAGGTCCAGGTGAGGACCTGACCTGACACGAGCACCGTGTCCTTCCTTCAGAGAAACGTGCGGCTGAGAACATGAGTTTCTTCGGTCTTATTTTCACAACTCCACAGCAAGGAAGGTCCGGCAGGCTTGGAAGGCGGCCACTGGCTCTGAGCTGGGCAGGGATTTTAATGCAAGACTGTTCAGGCCAAGCCCACAGTGCCTCTCCTACTGACCTCCTGTCCCCTAACCTAATGGATGCTCTTTCAGGCCACAGCACATCACCGTCTATCTGGAGAGACGCAAAAGGGTGTGGGTGGAGGCATCGTCAACTGACAAAACCACCCCCCACGCCGCCACCCCCGATACTTAGGCTCGGATTCATATTCACTGCCTCCATACTTGTGTGGCCGTGGTGGGTGGCCACAATCACTCACTTGTTCAACTCGTTAAGCTCGTTCTGCCACCGGAGCTCCCCACTCTGCAGGACGCTGTCATACCACAGCACCTGTCCTCCGGGCACGGCCTTGTGCACCTGGGTCGTCAGATACCGCAGAAAGTGGGGCAAGTTCCGCGCTGCCGTCACCTGCCAGGGGGAAAAAAAAACAGCACCCTCCGTCACCCAGAGGCTGGGTTCTAGGGAAACTATTTGGTAGCAAGGTTGTGTCCCAAATTCTCACTTACAGGCGGATTTAAATGGCAGTCCTTTTACCAATTTATTTCTAGCTGAGGTGTTGACTGCGCAGCGGGACCCTCCCTGGTGGCTATCCTGGAGAAAGCCTTGTGGAAACAGCATTCACCCCCATCCACTCTTCCCTCCACAAGCCTAATAAATACCATCTCCTTTCCAAGAAAGACCTTGAGAAAGCCGATTCTGCTCATACGCAGAGAGTGATAACAACCTTTGCACAAGCACCAATGAGCTCTTACCTTTGACATCCCACACCTCCTAGAGCCGTGTGGCACCCTCCCACCCACCCCTCTTCGTCTTCAATAAAGGTAACAAGTGAACACTGGACGGAATGAATCAGCCACTGTGCTGGGGAGCAGGGAGCAGGCAACCTACCTCAAGCACAGAGAAGCCATAGCAGAAGGGCTACTGAACTCAGCTCGGTAAATTCATTGAATATTTTATGCTCTTAGCAGCCTCTCCTCCTTTTTCTGCCTCAGCCCCTGCTCTCCCCCTTGCCAAGAGATTTCTAGCCTTTCCACCTCGCAGAACTTCAGAAAACCCATCCTTCAAGCAAAGTTTTGAAGTAAGGAAACAATCTCATCACCAGGAAACAAAAACTTAGCAGGCAGGAATACTAAATATTTCAGCCCATCTTTGGATAAAGGAAGATCAATTTCTCTAATTTCTGAACATAGCGGCCACATTATGTTTTCATGAAAGCCAAAGGAAAGATGGATTGATCATTGAGAACACAGAGGAAAGCAGCAGATGGGCAGAACGACTGTGTTGCCTGGGGCAGAAGGGAAGCAGTGGGTGGGCAGGATTCAGGCAGTGCGGCTGCTTCCAGCCTCCTTCCTCTCTTCATTACAGAACCTGCTTGAGCCCTAAAACAGGAGAAGAGTCCTGTAGCCTCTTAAAGGCTAGGGTACTGATGATCATGTAAGCTTTCAGGGGCTGTTCTGGAGACACAATTTGCTGCAAAAATGTTAATGTGATGATAGAATTTCCTACACTTCATGCATGCAGAGGGTGTTACTTGGTAAAGCAGGAATGTCTCTAGGATGCCCCCCTTCTTTATAACACAGATCAATCTGTAAAGCCACATACCGGGAGAGACTAACAGAGCTGATTATTTGGAAATTGCTCCAAGGCCACCTTTCCGTTTGTTGCAGAAGCCATCTTGGCTTTGGATTAGTCGACCTGGGCCACTAATCCAAAGCCATTGGGGACATGGTGGGGGTTGAATATAACTCACACTCAAGGAGTTCTCAATGTTGACCAGCCAGCCATCGAAATGATAGAACTGTGCAATGGCAGCCAGCTGCTCAGCCACAGCATGGTACGCTTCTGCCTCGCCCGCTAGGAACGACTCGCACATTTTCCCACCGTCTGTCCATTCAGTGATGAACGTCCCTAGGAGCAGAAGAGGAAAGAAAGACCGAGACTGAGTCACTCACCTCCTGCCTGCGTCTAAAGCTCTCTGCATCAGGAGGAAGGAAGATAGGAAAACCTCCAAGACCCGTTTTGTCCAGTCTTCTGTTCCAACAGAGGCCAACCACATGTCCCTGGGAAGCCCAAAGCAGAACATGAGAGCAACATCCTGGCTTCAACTGTCAGAGGGGTCAGACATTGCTTCCCCTACGAGCCAAAGTGATAAAGAGCCAGAGAGCAGCACGAGTGGCTTGTGGGAACGGCCAGCATCTCCCAGACAAGGGGAAGCTACTGCAAGGCAGTCCTAGAGGTTGACAGCCCGAGATACTTTACAAGAGTGCAGTGAATGAAGGCTTCCTGAAAAGGCAGTGAGATCACCTCTCCAGCTGAGCACGGGGAAGGGGAGGAAAGCTAGCTACGAATACAGCCTCCCTTCGGCAGGCCCAGAGCAACGTGAGCAGGAGAGGCGCTAGGAGACGGCACAGCCAAATGGATGCTTCTGTTCCCACCCCCCTTCTGCAAACTCACCCAGTACAAGGACCCCATTGCGGTGCGCGGCATTCGTCCAGACCACTGGTGGAATGGTGACTGTGTGATGACTGAAGTAGATAAAGATGTCGATGTAGCACCAGTGGTAGAACACGTAGGGGTCACGCACCTCTGTGCCCTGGATGAACCTGCCAGCAACAGGAAGGGCAGAGACCTAGCAAAACCCAGCACAGCACAAGACGCACAGCACAATGGAGTCACCTACAGCAGAGCTGGGAAATCCTACTTTTCCAGACTGCAGATTCCAGAACCTCCCACCTAGTATGCTCACTGGCTGTGCTGACTGGGAGATTCTGGAAACTGTGGCCCAAAAAGAAACTTTTTCAGCCTTTGGATCGTACTCCAGCCAACCCAAGTGATTCTTTTTTCCCTACAGCTACAGAGGCCCAGCTACTATCCACCCACGAGAAGTTTTGCAATAACTCTAGAAGTTCCTCTGAAGTTTGCTTAAGCCACAGCTACTTGTTTCACAAACAAGCCAAGCAGAAACTCAGCTGACAGAACGGTTTGGAGACTGGATATAGCTTTGGTAACCCTGGCGGACTGCCTACGCCACCAGGGGACATAATGCTGTTGGTTCTGTTGGATCTTCTAGAATAAGACAGTCTAAGATGGAGGACCTGTGACTCTGCAGTTGCTATGGGGCTCCGATTTCCATCCGTCCCTACCAGTTTGGCCAATGGTAAGCAATCATAGGAGCAGTAAGTCATCACCATCTGGAGGGCCACCAGTTTCCTACTCCAGCAAAGAAAAGGGGGGGGGGGTACTTTTTACAACTTCCATAAACATAGAGGCAGCATGGCTGAAGAATTCTGGGAACCACAATAAAAAAGTCACTTTTCATTATCAGTCCAACACAGAGGTAAATAACACTGGCCTATCACACAGGGCTGATGTAAGGATTACTTAAATAATGGAAAATGTATGTGGAATGCTTTGAACATATGAAATACATTTTAATATGGTAACAGATTCAAACATGATTTAATATTTATAATGTATCCTTTAAAACTGTCCTTACATTTTAATTATACCGTAAGATGCCTTGGGCCATAGAAACAAGGCCCGTATAACGAATGCTACTTGTACCTTGAACACACCTTCATCTGTCTTCACATCTGTGCGGATAAACTGAAATAGGGTACAGCCCTCCCAACCAAGGTCAACTTAATTGTGTCTGAAACAACTATGGCTTGCATAGCAGGAAGCTCTCCCATTTCAGCACCTATCCCTGCTCCAACCTGTCTTCGATGTAGCCACCCTTCATATCATGGCACACCAGAGTGCGGGGCCTTGAGCTGTGGAAGGGAGGCAGGCGCTCAGCCAGTGGCACAGTGGACACGTTGAAAGCATCGTCACTGGTCGGTTTCCAGGCAAGCAGCTCTTCCAGGCTTGAGAGGTAGAAACTGATTGGCTCCGTCGTCTGCCTGTCATACTGTCTGGCTGGGAAGATGAAGGGAAGACATTAATACCTACAGTCCCAAACAGGAAATAGGAACAGGCCCTGCAGGGCTAGAAAAATCTATGCCATCCAAAATCCAGCCTTACCAGGGAGAGGATCAGGGGCAAAATTGACCACTCTGTGCAGAACAGATGTTCTTTGGCTCTCCATATCAAGCTGCAAACTGAAAGAAAGAGAAAGAATCGTGAAGATGAACCCATCCAAGAATCTTTGACAAGTCCCTTAGGATAGGGGATTGATATTTTTTTTTCATAAACTGCACCCTATCAGACTTTAGAAAGCAGTACAGTATTTCCAAATTCTGATAAGGTGGAATCCTGAGTACAATCCATTTGACTGGAGAAAAGCCTGTTTCTGGTGGACTGCCTGTGAACCAGAGGATAGAAGAGAAGAGGAGTAAGCCATCCCCTCATACGTCTGTAGAGGAGGAAAGGGATAGAGAGGCAAGAAAGGAAGAGGTAGTGAAAGTTATAGAAAGGATGAAGGCGTTAAAGGCGGGAAAAGAGGGGGAGGAGTGGGAGAGAGGAAAAAGGAGGGAGATAGATGTCTTCTCAACATCGGAGGATGGGGAAAAATCAGGGGAAAGGAGAAAGGTAGTGGTGTTAGAGGAAGAATGGCAGGAGGTAGAAGGAAAAACGAGAGTGTTAAGATAGCACAAAAGGATTGGGCTATGAAAGTGGGGAACAACGACGATAAAAAGGGAAGAAGGAAAACCGATCATAGGAGGACTAGGGCCAGAAGAACGGATGGTCTTAGTGTACCCTCAAGGACAGGGTCCTTGGAAGGAGATGATCTGACCAGGACCAGTTCAGTCGAATGAGATGCCACCCGAAGGAGATTGGTCTCGTCGTCCCTGCCGCGGGACGATATGTGCGGTGAGGAGTGGCTGTTTGAGAAAGCCAACGGACCAGGAGTGATTTGGACAGGCCTTCCATTAAAGAAAAACAGTTATGAAGAAACATTGCCCTTGTTGTGGGCAGATTTTCCTGTTGGTGTTGAACATGTTTACCCCACTGAGGTGGCCGTTGAGAAACCACCAAGTTTTGTTTAATAAAAAGTTTGTATCTAAAGAACCTTCTCTCTTGTCATTTCCTGCCAAAAACAAGGAGCTATCAGGCGCCGACAAAGAACCAGATCACACTGTCAGCTTCCCTCACCAAGGTAAAGATATTCACTTTGCCAGCATCTCTACCACAGGGCTATGAAGAAGAAAGCCAAAGGTGAGTCAAACCTTGGGTCTGCCCTGGTGTAGCTATTTGTTAAGCACTGGTGCCCATTTTAAAAGAGGATCAAGTCAGGGTGTACCTGGAACAATTAGAGGAGTCCCTCTGAATCCATAAGCCAGTGGCAATTGTCAAAAGAAGAGAAAGGACAGCCCTGAAGCAGCAGAACGGATAACTCAGGTGATGCTATACAAGGAAACCCTGAGAAGTTTTCCAAAATCTCTGCCAGTGCCATACTCCTACTCTGGCACCCTAGAGCCTTGCAAATCAGTTGCACCCATGGTGCATCATGGAGGCTTCAATCCAGAACACAATTATGTAGGAGTAAGTCCCATGGAACACCTACTGAGTAGACACTTAGGACCGCATCTGGCTGAACTACCTTGGATGAGTCAATTTGGGAACAGAAACTCCATTTGGTTTTACCCAGGGCTGCAGGGTAAAAAGCACCGGTGGTGTCAGTACAGGATCCTGCCAAACAGGTGCTCCTTTACTAGCATCATCCATTCCCACTCGCAACAAGAAACTTGTTTCCTAGTGCATCGTTCCGGGTTCTTCCCTAGGAAACAATCCCAAAAGGGCTTGGGATGTCAAAGGCACAAAAGGGTTTCTAAGGAGAGTTAAGAGGTCAGGCGCCCCTCCTCAACTCCCTGCCCCCCAAGTCTCTAGACTGCACTCCACTCCCAGGCAGCCTGGCAGCCAAGGCCACCATCTGTCCAGTCCTGTCTGGCCTTAACTCGGCAGGTGCAGAGCACACACACGATCTGCTTCACTCCAAGGCCAGGGCTTGCTTAGCCTGTACGAAAGGAGAGAAACACCACAGAGTAGGGGAGGCCCAGCTCATCACCGAGAAGCCATTGCCTGTGCCCAAATGCAAGGCTTGCTTCCGGCCATCACCCTCAGCACCTGAGACACTCTCGCCTCCCACCCCAACTTAGCCCAAGAGCAAAGGGGCTGAAAAGACACTTCCCAGGAAGTCTAGCAGTGTCGCTGAGCCTGCCCGGGCCCATCCACGCAGCCGTCCCTTGTCCAAGCCCAAGGCCAGCTTGACAAGGAGCAGATGGGCCGCCGCTGGGTAGCCCACCAAACCTTCTAGGAAACATCATCACTGGCCATGACAGGCGGGGGGGGGGGCAGCACCCAAAGTCTTCCCAAGGCTAGTCCGCTCAGAAACCACCCGTTCACCCCCAGCAGTAACTCTTGGAGTCGTACACACGGCTGTTCTCTAGGCATGTGCAGAGCGCATTTCCATCACCACGCGACACCACCTCCAGGTCTCACGCCGATCACCTCTGGCGGGAAATGGAAATGCTTGGCAACTGGAAACTTGAGCTCCGGACCCCTCGGTGTGCAGAGGCGCCAGGCGGTGCACCCCTGCCTGCCCGCCCCCAGCTCCAACCGAGCTGCCCGGTCGCGACCCCCTCCCGTCCACGGCGGGGAGAAACCGGGGGTGGGGGGGTGGGAGGTGGGAAAGACTCGAACCCTCTTCGGACTTTCCTGAGTCCTTACCCGAGTCCGCGGCGGAAGCGTCCCCTGGCCGGCCCTTGCTCCTCGTCCTCGCCCGCGCCATCCTTCCCCCGCTCCTCCCCGTCCTCCTCGGCTCGCTTGGCCCCTCGCCGCCGCGTCCCGCCGTCCTGGTCCCCTCTCTCCATTACTGGCGAGCTCCTTCCTTCCTTCTCCGCCCCGTCACATGGAGGCGGAGGGCGGCCAGGCTTCCGCCAGTCCTGGTCGCTGCAGCAAGCGGCGGCGGCGGCGGCATTTGCGGAGGCTACGTGCACCCAGGGGGCCGTGCCAGCACCGGGAACGGGAGCCAGAAGAGGCAAGAGGCGGCGGGCGGGGAGCAGCTCCTTTCCCTGGCCGGCAAGGAGCCAAGGCCGCCTTGTTGGCACCCGCGCCTCCGTCACCGCTGTCGAAAGCCGTGCTTTTTTTTCCTGGAAGCCATGCCTTAGCATCGAAAGCTTGCCTCGGAACACATCGTGGCCAGTCAGTAGGCCGGGGAAGAAGCACTCTGTGCATTCTCAGAGACGCTCTCTGCCAAATAGTTTTCGAGCTCTGGCTGCCGAAATAGGTCGGCAGGACGGGGCCAGGGCACCATCTCGTACACAGTTTTAGATTCGTCGTAACTCAGGGAGAAAGCACTTTACCTCACAAGTGCTCCTTCCTATTGAATTGACGGCCAGGAAGAAAAAGAGGTGATGAGATTTTATGTCTCATGTTCCAAAATGACCTGGTTGATAGGCTTTAGTACCGTGGAGTTTTACCTCTAGGGGGCAGGGTTGTAATTTGCTTTTCTGCCTCAGGCAACAACATACAGTATCTTGGATATGTCCTGTACAATCCCGGCAGGAAACGAGACCTTTTCCCGCTGAACTAGCAAAACATTCATGTCTGGTGTGACTGCATATACCAAAACATGTACTTAGCAAATGAACTGTTGCATTGTGATGTGACATATATGTAATTTAATAATGCCTATATCATCACAGTTGTCTCAACTTGTGTGACGATTACTGATGAAAATAATCCAAGAAACTCAAACAGAAGGTTCAACAGTTTTTTCTTTACAAAAAAAAAATGGAATCCATCAACTCCTCTCTGATGGAAAGATTAAGGCAGTCTGTTTGGATCCCTAGATCCTTCCCACCATTTTTAGGGCCAAAAAGAGGGAGACCACAGATTTCCTTTTACTAAAAATCAAGTGGGGACTACAGGTTAGGAAGCAAACATTTCAGTATACTGAGAGACAAAAGCAATACACACTGAGCGGAACAGATTTCAATTGGCCACCAGTTAGACTTTTGATAAAGAATGTTTACACAGGAACACAACTGCCTGTAGTAAAAAATACAAAAGTAGATGACCAAATGTAGTAAGATTACTGAGAAATTCCAGTGCTCCTGTAAAACTGGATTTAATGGGCAGGGGAGAAATTACAACTGTACAATTACACTTTCTTGTCTAATACACAAAATCCAGGGATGTGCAAAAAAGATATTACTTTGCTGCCAAAAATTACACAGGAGGAATAGGCAGTGACAGTCAGTGGCATGCAGAGGCTAAGTATTGGTGTGGGGTGACTGCCATGGCTGCCCTGTGGTAGGCTTGGCATGCCACTGTTATTTCACTTCCAACAATGTTTGACTTTTTCTGAACTCTAACATTCTGCTCTTAACAGGGTGGATTTCACTATCTGTTTATCCTAGGAATTATTCTGCCATTCAGCATATCAACATTCCATTGTTATTCTACTCTGGATGCTATCATTCAAATTTCATTTCCTCCTGGACAGTTATTTCAGTCTAGGAATTATCGTCCATAGACTGTTTTCTCCTCTGAAGACAGCCATTCCACTGTTGTTCTGATCTGGCCACCAATATTCTACTCTGAGGACTCTAAATTCTGCTCCAGGCAATTAATCTCATCGCTCACCTTTGCTGACCTCCATGCCATTCTTTTCTCGAAAGATGCCTATATTTCCATGGTTGTGTGTGTATTTATTGATTTTTACCTCACTCATTCTAGCACTTTTATTAACTTTCTAGTTTAATGTTACCCTGGACCCTGTGTCATGGCATCTGTCCCTCTGACAGGGTTTCTTTTCTGCAGTGCAGTGGTGCTACATTTTTTAAAAAAATATCCCATACATGCTATAAGGCAGTGGTTCTTAACCTTTGTTACTCGGATGTTTTTGAACTGCAACTCCCAGAAACCCCAGCCAGCACAGTTGGTGGTGAAGGCTTCTGGGAGTTGCAGTCCAAAACTACTGAGTAACACAAGGTTAAGAACCAGTGCTATAAGGTTTGCCCCCAAGGCCCTTTAGACTAGAGTCCATACCTTCCCTTTTAACTGACACCACATATGTTTACCATTTGGAATAATTTAAGTAGGCTTGGAGTTGCTCCACTGGGCTAAACCAGGGAGGGAGAATGTGTAGCCTTTCCAGTGTTATGGGATAGCAACCCCTACCCACCTTATTTATTTAGCTTTTTGTTCTGCCCTTCTTCAAAAAATGGAACTTGTCACTGCCTATAAAATTTGTAAAATAGGTGTGGACCACAGGAGATGCCCAGTGATGGTGTCAGCCGTCAGATAGACTGGTCTTTGCCTTCAGGATACTTCTCAGATGAAAGAGCACCAACAGGTAGGATTGCTTGCAAAAGTGGAAGAGTAGCTCTGTCCATCGGCCCCTTTGCCTGACAGTGGGGCTGGCTGATTTTGATCTTCCTGGAAGACCAAGCAGTACACTATGGGCTTCAGCAATGGTTAGGGAACCTTTTCATAATGGAAAGGAGACTGGAGGCTGTACTGTAAAGTCAAGGGTTGCAGCCATATCTTGGCATCTCTGAGCCCCCGAGGGGCAAAGCGTCTTAATGAGGATCTGAGTGACTTAATGAGAGATGCAGTGCAGTGTATATGCTGCTCTACTACACTTAAAAATCACTTTATTGACCCTCTCCACAGACCAGAGGAAATGCTTAATTTGCCATTATCCTGAAGTGCCTCTCTTTTTAAGCTACTTCATGATATTGGCAAATTGACAGGCAAGGTTTGTGTTTTGTTTAGTTCCAGCGATTGCACACACTGGAAACAAATGAAGCCAGAGCAATCCTACCAACACCAAAGAAATAGAAGCCCTTGACAGGGGGACATGGAAGGCCGACTGGTTCACTCCAGCAAGTGTGTCATCTGATCACAGTCTTTAAGAGTGAACCAGCCTGTCCCTGCAGCAGACAAAACAGTCAGCTAAACATCCATATAGTTTTTCTTCTTGTGGGTCAGATTAGGTTTGTGAGCCAAGGCTCTGCATTACTGGCATTCAGGAAGCAAATCCAACAAGTTCCATAGAAAGGTAGGTAACTGGAAAACAAGGAAGTTTTAAAAAAAACACTTTTCTATTGTCATGAATTTGTTTGTGAAACTGGTACAGTACAAAGGCCAACTACTCGGGGTTTTCAGACCAAAACAAAAGGTGGTATTTACAATCCCACCACCTCACCAGGAGGGCAGGAAGCAATACTGAGGACTGGGTATCATAAAGTATCAAACTTACACATTTATACAAACTTCCTACAGTGTAACTGTTCACTTTCATTCCTCTGGGTTGTGCATTTATCATTTGGTTCCTTTCCCCACTCCCACTGTTTTCCTCTTTTTTCTGATATTATTTGTACTCCCAGATATACAAGCGGGATTCCGAAGGGGCAGAGGCACTCGAGACCAAATGGCCAACATGCACTGGATTATGGAGAAAGCCAGAGAGTTCCAGAAAAACATCTACTTCTGCTTCATTGACTATGCAAAAGCCTTTGACTGTGTGGACCACAGCAAACTATGGCAAGTCCTAAAAGAAATGGGCGTGCCTGACCACCTTATCCATCTCCTGAGAAACCTATATGTGGGACAGGAAGCAACAGTTAGAACTGGATATGGAACAACGGATTGGTTCAAAATTGGGAAAGGAGTACGACAAGGCTGTATATTGTCACCCTGCTTATTTAACTTATATGCAGAATGCATCATGCGGAAGGCTGGACTGGAGGAATCCCAAGCTGGAATTAAGATTGCAGGAAGAAATATCAACAACCTCCGATATGCAGATGATACCACTCTGATGGCGGAAAGTGAGGAGGAACTAAAGAACCTTGTAATGAGGGTGAAAGACGAGAGTGCAAAAAACAGTCTGAAACTCAACATCAAAAAAACTAAGATCATGGCCACTGGTCCCATCACCTCCTGGGAAATAGAAGGGGAAGATTTGGAGGCAGTGACACATTTTACTTTCTTGGGCTCCATGATCACTGCAGATGGAGACAGCAGCCCCGAAATTAAAAGACGCCTGCTTCTTGGGAGGAAAGCAATGACAAACCTTGACAGCATCTTAAAAAGCAGAGACATCACCTTGCCAACAAAAGTCCGAATAGTCAAAGCTATGGTTTTTCCTGTAGTGTTGTATGGAAGTGAGAGCTGGACCATAAAGAAAGCTGACCGCCGAAGAATTGATGCCTTTGAATTGTGGTGCTGGAGGAGACTCTTGAGAGTTCCCTGGACTGCAAAGAGAACAAACCTATCAATTCTAAAGGAAATCAACCCTGAGTGCTCATTGGAAGGACAGATCCTGAAGCTGAGGCTCCAGTACTTTGGCCATCTCATGAGAAGAGAAGACTCCTTGGAAAAGACTTTGATGTTGGGAAAGTGTGAAGGCAAGAGGAGAAGGGGACGACCGAGGATGAGATGGTTGGACAGTGTCATCGAAGCAACCAGCATGAATTTGACACAACTCCGGGAGGCGGTGGAAGATAGGAGGGCCTGGCGTGCTCTGGTCCATGGAGTCACGAAGAGTCGGACACGACTAAACGACTGAACTACTACTACTGCTATTTGTGCTGGCACACAAATTCTACAAGGCAATTCTAAAAGGGGGTTGGGGAAAACAAAAATTATAACTTTACATTGGGCTTCAGATCAGCATCAGATTTGGCACAATCGCAGTAGCCTGCTTTTGCTCTGGCCAAATTTGTGAAGTTTGGTAAAAGTGTGTTTGATTTTTTAAAAAGATTCCACCTTCAGAAATAGGAGGCTATAAATGCCCAAATATTTAAAATAGCCCATATCAGTTGAAAAGATCAGTCTTGTTTATTTTGAAAGAAAATACTTTTTAAAATGTGGAACGACTTGAGCCTGCAGGGGTTGAAATACTGATCCTCAAAAAAAGCCTTTCAAATGGAAAAACAACCACCTACTTATAAGACTAAGCATGTATAGTATGTACAGATTTGGGAGCAGGAGCTTCATGAAATGAAACATTGTATACATTTGTAGCTCAGTGGTTAAACTGCAGTACTGCAGTCAAGCCTCTGCTCATGACCTGAATTCAATATCAACGAGTTCAGATAGCCAGCCAAAGGTCGACTGAGCCTTCTATCCTTCTGAAGATGTCAGCAAAATGAGTACCTGTGCCTGGGGGGGGGGGGGGAGGAAAAGTGTTGCTTGTATAATTATATTGTAAACTGCCCAGAGAATGCTCTAGTACTATGGGGCAGCATATAAGTCAAAACAACAACAACTAGTAAACAGGGAGAGATATTTCAGTAAACATTCTCTCAAGATTTCTGAGACCAAACAGTCTATTCACGTAACTTTTCAAAGGGGAAATCAGCCACAGGTCTAAGGCAATCTGAATTTTTGACCCTGTAAATAAGGACACAGTTAGCTTTTTCTTAGCTAACTTTTTAACTTCTTCCTGGCCAAAAAGGCTTATCAGAATCATACTTGCAAGGGGATTCTGTGTCTGGTTGTATAAACAGAGACACACAAATAATATTATTTAAAAAAACAGATATTGAAACTATTTTTAAATATATATTTTAAAAGGAATACAAAACAAATAGTCAGAAGCTCCTTTAACCCGTTAAATTACTGTTTTTTGCTTTGTGGCTGGGAATAGTATTACTCGATGTTGGCAGAGCTTTGGTGACTATATCCTGTCACAGTCTCAACCATTCTACCAGTCTTGTCATTATAGAATTGCTTGGTAATTTTTAAAAAATCTCCAAAGATGTTATGTGTCATCAAGTCAGTTCTGACGTGTGATGACTATACAGTATGAGTTAATGACCTTCAAAACGTCCTATTGTTAACAGCTCTACTCAGGTCTTGCAAACCGACCTCATCTTAGGTTGTTCTCTCTTCTTCTTGCCCCCTTCCTAGCAATACTATATTTTCCAGTAAGCTCTACTCAGGTCTTGCAAACTAACAGCTGTGGATTTCTTTGTTGAGTAAACCCATCTCACGTTAGGTCTTCCTCTTTTCCTACTGTCTCTCCACACCTCTTCCCCCAGCAATACTTTTTTTCAGTCAGTTCAGTATTCTCATATGTGCAAGATAGGATAACCTCAGTTTACTCAGTTTTGCTCTAGTGAGAGCTAGATTTGGCTTAACTGAGCACCCACCTATTTGCCTTTCTGGTGGTCTGTGGTATTTGTAAGGCTCATCTCCAACACCTCATTTCAAACAAGTTGATTGTTTTCCCCTGCCTTTCTTCATTATCTGTTTTTTTCATAGTATGGATGATTTTGACCTTCATTTCATCTTTGCTAACTTGACTGCTAACATGGGTGTTGTCAGTGTTCGGGCTGCCTTTGGCTACGTAAAGTTTCACATTCTTTTTTTTCTGCTGGCAATGCAGGCACAATATTTTGAAGCAGTATCCTGATGTTTTATATCATAGATACAGAAGCACAATATCCCACCTTCATAAATTGGGGATTTTTAAAAACAATTAATTCATTTTAATTTCTTCTCCAAACGTGCTTGTTCTTGTTATACCACTCTGTAATGCTCTATGCGGGATGCAAAGGCTCCCTACAAGACCAACCAACCAACCTTGTAATTCAAGGACACCTGGGATCACACTCTTCCCTCTGTCAAGAAAATAGTGATCTTCTAGACCAGCAATGGCAAACCTATGGCATGTGTGCCACAGCTGGCACACAGAGCCCTCTCTGTGGGCACGCAAGCCATAAGTCACCATAAAGAAATACTTACCTGTCCTCCGATCCTGGATTTTGGCACTCCCCTCTGCTGGTGCAGTGGTCCAGCGGAGGGGTGCAATGGCGACCAATGGGGGATTGGAGGACTAGTGAGTAATTCTTTGTTAATACCACCCATAGGGAAAAAAAACAAGCATTTAACCCTTGCAGTGCAGGAGCAGTTGTTTTTTTCTAAACTAAAATCTCAGTATTCAGGTTGAAATAAATAAGTTGAATTCATGTTACAGTTTGGGCACTCAGGCTCAAAAAGGTTCACCATCACTGTTCTAGACCATGACTTCAAGTATCCTTCCGACCCTGCTAGCTAGGTGTTCTAGGAGCTGTCATCCTAAAAGACTACCACGTCCTAGTAGGTTCTGCCAGAGCTGAATGCAGGACCCATTTCCCTGTTCCAGAGCCCAGGGACACTCCTTCTGAAGGAAACCAGGATGGACCCAACTAAGCTGGCCTGAGGGGAGTTTCCTTTTACTCATCCATACAACACGCATGACCCACCCACTCAAAGACTGGGTCTCTTTTTGTCTTTGACTCCAGCAAGAGAAGATTTTTAAAAGGTGAAAAAATTGTCAAAGGATGTAAAAGTTGTGACATGAGCCCCCTTCACCCAAACTCTGCATGTTAGAAGGAGAGTCTGTCAGCCTCCCTTTCCTCGCCCACCTTTCCCTTTACCTCTCTGTTGGTGATTCTGCCAGTCGCAGGCAGTCCTGGCTCCTACTGGGACAAGTCCTGCCTGCAGAGGCTTCCACAGATAACACCCACTTAGGGTTGTGTAGGGAGAGGGGAGGGGAGGGGAGGGGAGGAGACCAGAGGCAAAAGCACCTCCCTTCTCTTTTCCCAAAGGCTAAAAAACGTGCTTCACTTTGTCCTGTGCTTTATATCCATCCACTTTATGATCTGAAGGGAAATGAAAACAAGTTAGGATCTCCAGCTTGTCAGTGTTTCCACATTAGTCTGTTGAAGCCAAATGGCAAAGAGTTGTGTGGGACTGTGAAGATTCACAGTTTTGTTCCAGCAAGAGCATTTGTGGGCACAGAGCCCACTTCCTCCATGCATCTGAGGAATATTCACATACATTCATGAATGTTCATGTTATAATCAATCTTAGCCTTAAAAGCAGCTGCCACGTCATTCTTTGCTCTTAAACTATGAACACTGATTGTACAAATAGTGTTTCCAGACAGAGGCCTCTTCACTGCTCGTGCTAGTAAATAGGAGGCACCCTGTAGCTGTTCCTCTTTTTTTTACCTCAGATAATTTTCTCAAATAAGAAAAAGATTGAAGAAGCCACAGAAAAGCAAGGGAGGGCTCAGCATGGGCCATGATGTCATGAGAAGCTCCTGTAACATTCAATGAACAAGGCAGGGAAATTCTGTGCACTGCTTTATAGAACCATCTCTCTCTCTCTCTCTCTCTCTCTCTCTCTCTCTCTCTTTCTCTCTCTCTCTCTCTCTCTCTGTGTGTGTGTGCGTGTGCGTGTGTGTGTGTGCGTGTGTGTGTGTGTGTGAGAGAGAGAGAGAGAGAGAGAGAGAGATGTGCCATCAAGTCAGTTCTGATTCATGGCAACCTTAGTAGTGCTTCCAAGGTGTGCAACATATTTAAGGGGTTGTTTTAACAATTCCACCTGCCAGTGAGTTTCCATAGCTGAGTGGGGATTCAAAACCAGGTTTCCTGAGTCCTACTCCCTACTACACTACACTGGGTCTTATCTGCCACCCTACAGACCAGAGAGGCATTGTTTCAGGTCACTAAAGACCTCATGTTTCAGTTCAGCCCTTTTAGGACACCTAGGTAAGAACTAGGGCAGGTGCTCAATGCTAAGCAAATCAAGGAGCAGCTTTGGCTTGCAAGTGTAATCACAGTCCAGAAAGCAGCTGGAAACTTTAACCCTTGTTATGCCTGATTCCCACTTTCTGCTGGTACTATTTGATTCTATAAAGTGTTGACCATCTGTTGAGTTATTCAAGACCTGGTCAGCCTGGTCCTGTTTTGAGATGGCAAGGTCCTGACTGGCTCGCAGTGGCAACGACAAATGACTGGAGACCATTGGGTTGTAAATCCTGCAAAACATCTTTATTTGACTTATTTCTTTATGGCCATGACCAGAACTTAAGAAAGATTACTTTATGGACTACAGACCCTGGGATCCCCCAGTCACCACTGGCCATGCTGGGTACAGGATTCTGGGAGCCTAGCCCAAAAACTGTCCTGTTTCCAAACTCTTGGCCTTGACTGCATTCAGTTAATAAGACAGCTCGAACCACCGAAAGTGCCTGCCAACCATGACAACTGGGTTGTCTTTAGAGTTTCTTGTTAATAATCTCTCTTGCTTTGGATAGAATGAATTATTTTTGCTGGTGTCTGGGATGAGGAGGTGTCACAGCAATGGGTTTATATGTAGAAAGGATGAAAAGAGTTGATATTCTGAAAAGGGTTGTCTCTAGTGGTCAAGTGGTAATGCTGCTGATGGCTCACACAAGTATTAGCTCGTCAGTCTCATGGGGGGAATTGTTACATTACTGATTCAGTTCCCAAGGCCCGGTGGCTGGATAGGGAGGGCCAGCATTTCATCAGCCTTAGAGCTGAAGAACTGATATTGGCACAAACGTTTCCTGTAAATTAGGGAGGGACGTGAGATTTCAGAGCTCATATTTAACATACGTGTTATTAAAGACTGAGTCAAATTGAGTTCAAAGCTACTCTTGCCACACAGCTTGTACTGGTACATCTGCCTCTGGGCTAGTTTTCGCAAACATTTACTGTTTCTTACTATCACTCCCCAAGTGATTCCTCAAAGCAACAGAAGGAGCTCTTGCCTGCTTTTTTCATTACACAGCCTGTTTTGGCTCTACTGTAGTTACGTCGATCAACTCCATGCAATGGAATATAAGACTTACCACAGCCACAAGACTGGTTTGCCCATACGTTTCAAAACTGCAGCAATAAAATCTTGCAGTCTGTTCCCCTTGCAGATGAACACTGTACAAGTACTCCAGAAGGCCAACTAAACCATTTCTGCTGCACAGAATAGACCTTTGTTCTAGATGGGTGGGATAGAAATCCAATAAAATAAAATAAAATTCTGGATAGTTTTTGCACTGCCCATTCCAGTTGGAGGCACCAGGATATATTTACAAAGGGGTGAAAAAAAACACCAGATATGTGCTGTAGAAATTCCCTTTGAATTTAGCTGGAATTATTATTATGGATGCAATAGTTCTAAACCCTGGATGTGGAGATCTCTGCCCGGCCACTCCTTTGCCAAGCCCTGTCTGTGGCTTTGAGTTAGTCAAGATCCTCACTGCTTTCCCTCATGAAAATATGAATGATGGTGGCCCACGTCTCACAGTCTTGTTGTGACAACAGAGCCAATAAAGATTGTAAGGTGTTTATAATGTAGAAGTACATAGTATAAATGATTGTTGTGGTTCAGGCCTAGTTTACTCAGAGTGGAAGAAGAAACATTATTTTCTTCTTCCACTTTGCCCGAGCCTGAAAAACCCACAACAACCAAACATTATTTTAGTCACATTTCTGTCAAGTGTTTCTTCCACCAACTCTTTTGTGAGTGCTTCAGGAAAGGAGATGGACAGGAAAGCGATATATTCTAGTGTTTATGAAACTGAGATAGAATCCATAGCCCAGGGAGCTAATCTGGCCTGTGATGGGCTTCAGTCCCTGGAATTGCAGAGCAACTCCATGTTGCCTAGAATCATATCTATCCCTCAAATCGTTAGCATTCTAGTACAGTATTATTATATGCCGTCAAGTCAATTCTGACTTAGGGGTGACCGTTTCCAAGGTTTTCTAGGCATAGAGTACTGAGAAAAGGTTTACCATTTCCTCTTTCTGGGGGTTACTGTGGAACTGTGCAGCTTACCCAAGGCTATACAGGCTGGCTCTTCTCATGCAGCATCCAGTACGGATTTAAACTCCCAGCCTCTGCCTAACCCTTAGCACTCTAGCAGGATTCAAAGCTCGAGAACCTGCCTTTTGATCCTTAGGCTGTGACAGACTATTCCAGGGAGCATATTTGTGCTTTAGGGATGGGAATTGTGTGTGTGTGTGTGTGTGTATACTGCCTAAGGAGATGCCATGCCATATGGCTCTTATGTTATTACTCCATGGTTTCTGGAGTCACTGGTGCCCATCAATGCAGAGGCATTACCAGTCACTATCCTTATGAATAGTGGGTAGCAGCAGAGTTTCTAGAGTTGCTTTGGAAGCATCTGGTCTGTACTTGTGCTAGGTTTTGTTCCCACTGCTAGTGTGCCATTGAGGTACTCTTCATCTCTACATGTAGGTACAGGCAGGAAGGGTGAAGCTGTGAAACAGGACTGGTAGCACTGTTATGCGGCACCTATCCCTTCTCCATGCATTCAGTGTTCAAGTACAGAAGGTCTTACCAGCAGTAACCCTAGAATAGTGACTAGTGGTATGATTAGATGGATAACAGGCTTGCCCTAGTAGAAAAGGAAGGCTCTACAGTAGGGCCCCCTAATCAATGAGATCAGTATCCACTTATTTATGGTCTGAAAATATTACAAATATTCAACGAAAAAGATCCAGAAAAACCTTTTTTCACATGTATTACCAGAACCAGACAAGAGAGGGAGTCAGAGACCATGCTATGAATACATGTTAGTGAAGAATACGTAGTGTATGTGCGCAAGCAGGGGGAGGGCCTTCTTGGTGGCAGCTCCCAAGCTATGGAATGCTCTCCCTCAGGAGATCAAGATGGCCCCTTCCCTTTTATCCTTTCAAAAAAAGCTAAATACCCATCCCTTCAGGCAGGCTTTTAATAATTACAACTGAATCCCTGAACCCCAATTTAGCAGATAATTTTAATCTTTGCCATGTTTCCATTTTTTAATCTTTTAATTTTATTTAAAATCATATACTGTATTGTTTAATTTGTCTTTTAATGTTTAACTTATTGTGTTTTAACTGTATGAATTTTAATGCTGTGAGCTGCCTTGAGACCCTTTGTTGGGAGAAATGCAGCATACAAATGAAACTAATAGAAAACCAATAATAACGATAGTGTTGTCTCTGACGCCCTCTAGTGGCCACATCTGGTAATGCATGTAAAATATTCTGGTTTTTTTTTCTCCTTTTCTTTTTACACTGGTATATAATAGTGTTCTCTACTATCCATGATTTTCAGTATGCATTGGAAGCTTGAAACCAATCCTCAGTGGATATGGGGGTCTTATTGTATATGGGACAGCTTGGCTGGTAATCAGAAAAAACAGCTTTTCAAATAAAAAACACCGAAGATTTGCATGATCTCCTTAGGCCTTAAAGCATCAGTTTAAAAAGGCAAGAAGAAGCTCAAAAAGAACATGCTTTTATGATCCATTGGTAGTATTATAAACTGGTGGGTATAGTGACGCAGGAAGACACAGAGCTAATACCCCTGAGCAATGCTAGAAACTGCTGGCACAGGTAATACGATCTGCAGCAAGATAAATGAGAAGGCAGGAACAATTTGTGATATATCCAAGCATCTTTCCAAGGTCACCTTGACTAAAAGAAAAAATTAGCACCCATCTGGGAAAAGCCTGTCTCTCTGATGCCAGGAATGGGAGATGGCTATTTAAAAAAACAACAACCCAGCATCTTCTGGAAATGAAAATAGGTACTGCTATGCCAGACAGACAATGTGAGGGTGAGAAGGGGGCAGAAGCCTCAGCTTGGCTTTCGTTCTTCTTCCCATGGTTATGAAGATGACAGTCCCTCCGAAGACAGAGCAGGCCTGTGGGGTGAGGGGGGGCAGCGGCAAAGGAGAAGGTCTGACTTCACTCTGAATGTTGAGAAGCAATATACTAAAAGAGAACGCAGTATGTTGCCAGAAACAAGACCATAAGCACATACAAGATTAGCAACTTATATTTCATGGTTTACCAAAAGAGGAAACAAGACCGTGGCAGCGAGGCCTCTTCCGTGAGCATTCTCAAAGCAGACGCTGTGCCTACTCCCATCTCATCTCAAGCAGAAGCCATGCTGGAGGGTGTTCAGCCATTTTGTCTGGCAGCAGGAGAGTGAAACACAGTGGATCTGAGGCAGGGTGATGGAAACAGATTTGGACTATGGCTAAAGTTACCTAATGTGCAACAATTTCAACTTTAATCCTATACAGTGTGGTTCTGGATTTTGAAAGGCTGCATATGTTCCCGTACTCCCATCACACACGCACAAATATTTTTTAAATTGAACAAAAAAAGAAAGCTTTTGACAATTTTTTATTTTATTTTTGAGGGGTTCTGTCCTCAAAACATGGCAAAGTTATTCCCTATTTCTCTTAGATATCACAAGGGGCCTTCTTGAGCCCCTCTCTCTTTTTTAAATAGGTTGGGGTATTACCTGAGGCCCACCTTTCCTATATATTCTCACCTAGCAGTATTTCCTAGTAGGTCCAATAGGGCTGACTTCAGAGCATTTATGTACAGGTTTGCATTATTAGTGCTTTATTCCTGTTTCTACCGCTGACAGGTTACACAGAATTCTCATCTCAGGGGGCAAAATATACTGGACTGTGTAGCCTCTTCCATTTGACTCTTTCAGGCTATGTACACATTGTACTTCTTGTGCTTTGCTGTCTTGAACTTTTCTTTCAAAATAGAAATGTAGTATATAAATATATGTCTTTTTAAAAAGTCATACTTTTCGATAATTCCTTGCTTAATTTCTTACATGTCACATAGGATATTTTACTGGGACTATTTGCTTTGCTTCCTCTTCACGGATTGCTGCCTTGTCGTGGCGAAGGGGATTGAGTAATTCAGAGAAGCTACGGGCTATGCCGTGCAGGGACACCCAAGACGGACAGGACATAGTGGAGAGTTCCGACTAAACGCAATCCACCTGGAGCAGGAACTGGCAAGCCACTCCAGTATCTTTGCCAAGAAAACTCCATGGACAGAAACAAAAGGCTTAAAGATATGACACTGGAAGATGAGCCTCTCAGTTCGGAAGGCATCCAACATGTTACTGAGGAAGAGCGGAGGACAAGTACAAGTAGCTCCAGAGCTAATGAAGTGGTTGGGCCAAAACCAAAAGGACGCTCAGCTGTGGATGTGCCTGGAAGTGAAAGGAAAGTCTGATGCTGCAAAGAAAAATACTGCATAGGAAACCGGAACGTAAGATCTATGAACCTTGGTAAGTTGGTTGTGGTCAAACAGGAGATGGCAAAAATAAAAATTGACATCCTGGGCATCATCGAACTAAAATGGATGGGAATGGGCGAATTCAATTCAGATGATTATCATATCTACTATTGTGGGCAAGAATCTTGTAGAAGAAATGGAGTAGCCCTCATAGTCAACAAAAGAGTGGGAAAAGCTGTACTGGGATATAATCTCAAAAATGATAGAATGATTTCAATACGAATCCAAGGCAGACCTTTCAACATCACAGTAATCCATGTTTATGCACCAACCACCGATGCTGAAGAGGCTGAAATTGACCAGTTCTGTGAAGACTTAAAACACCTTCTAGAAATGACACCAAAGAAAGATGTTCTTGTCATTATGGGGGACTGGAATGCTAAAGTAGGGAGTCAAGAGATAAAAGGAACAACAGGTAAGTTTGGCCTTGAAGTTCAAAACGAAGCAGGGCAAAGGCTAATAGAGTTTTATGAAGAGAACAAGCTGGTCATCACAAACACTCTTTTCCAACAACACAAGAGGCAACTCTACACATGGAAATCACCAGATGGGCAATACCGAAATCAGATTGATTATATTCTCTGCAGCCAAAGAGGGAGAAGCTCAATACAGTCAGCAAAAACAAGGCCTGGAGCTGATTGTGGCTCTGATCATCAGCTTCTCATAGCAAAACTCAAGCTTAAACTGAAGAACGTAGGAAAAACCTCTGGGATAGTCAGATATAATCTAAACCAAGTCCCTTCTGAATACACATTGGAAGTGAAGAACAGATTTAAGGAGCTAGCTTTGGTGGACAGAGTGCCTGAAGAACTATAGATGGAGGCTCGTAACATTGCGCAGGAGGCAGCAACAAATACCATCCCAAAGAAAAAGGAATGCAAGAAAGCAAAGTGGCTGTCCAACGAGGCCTTACAAATAGCAGAGAAGAGAAGGGAAACAAAATGCAGGGGAGATAGGGAAAGTTACAAAAAATGGAAGGAATACTTCCAAAGAATAGCAAGGAGAGAGAAAGGGGCCTTCTTAAATGAACAGCGCAAAGAAATAGAGGAAAGTAATAGAAAGAGGAAAACCAGATATATGTTCAAGAAAATTGGAGATGTTAAAGGAACATTTTGTGCAAAGATGGACATGATAAAGGACAAAAATGGTAGTGACCTCACAGAAGCAGAAGAAATCAAGAAGAGGTGGCAAGAATGCACAGAGGAATTATACCAAAAGATCTGGACGTCCCAGACAACCCAGATAGTGTGGCTGCTGATCTTGAGCCAGACATCCTGGAGAGTGAATTCAAGTGGGCCTTAGAAGGCATGGCTAACAACAAGGCCAGTGGAGGGGATGGCATTCCAGTGGAACTATTTAAAATCTTAAAAGATGATGCTGTTAAGGTGCTACATTCAATATGCCAGCAAGTTTGGAAAACTCAGCAGTTGTAGGTGATCACAGAGCAAAGGAAGGAATGATGAAGGTGATCACAGAACAAAAGGAAGGCAATTAGCCTTCAGAGAGAAAACAAAGAAGTATTGACAACAGATGTCCAGCCAGCCCAGTCACAAGGCGATGCCCTGAGAACTCTTTTTATTAACATAGCACAATTACACAGTATGTTGAAAAAATTCAGATAGGACACTAGTTACCTAATCGCCATTTAGGATTGGCCAGAAAAAGTCTTTGAACTTATGCTCTAACTCTAAGGGAAAAGGCAGAATGAGTAAGTTACCCCGCCCACTGACAGCTGCTGCTTCTCTGCCAGGAGAGTTTGCTCTCACTGAAAACAGATAACAGCTAAGGGCCTTGGGCAGAAGCTTCCCACAAGCAGTGGCGAGAGGACTGGAAAAGATCAGTCTTCATCCCAATCCCAAAGAAGGGCAGCGCCATAGAATGCTCCAACTACTGTACAATTGCACTCATTTCACACGCCAGCAAGGTTATGCTCAAAATCCTCCAAGGCAGGCTTCAGCATTGTGTGGACCGAGAACTCCCAGAAGTACAAGCCAGATTTCGAAGGGGCAGAGGAACTAGAGACCAAATTACTAACATGCTCTGGATTATAGAGAAAGCCAGAGAGTTCCAGAAAAACATCTACTTCTGCTTCAGTGACTACACAAAAGCCTTTGACTATGTGGACCACAGGAAACTATGGCAAGTTCTTAAAGACATGGGAGAGCCTGACCACCTTATCTATCTCCTGAAAAATCTATATGTGGGACAGGAAGCAACAGTTAGAACTGGATATGGAACAACTGGTTGGTTCAAAATTGGGAAAGGAGTACAACAAGGCTGTATATTGTCCCCCAGCTTATTTAACTTACAGTATATGCAGAATACTGTACATCATGAGAAAGGCTGGACTGGATGAATCCCAAGCTGGAATTAAGATTGCCAGAAGAAATATCAATAACCTCAGAGATGCAGATGATACCGATATGCAGATGATATCACTCTGATGGGAGAAAGTGAGGAGGAATTAAAGAACCTTGTAATGAGGGTGAAAAAGGAGAGCACAAAAATGGTTTGAAGCTCAACATCAAAAAAACTAAGATCATGGCCACTGGTCCCATCACCTTGGGAAATAGAAGGGGAAGATATGGATTTTACTTTCCTGGGCTCCATGATCACTGCAGATGGTGACAGCAGCCACAAAATTAAAAGACGTCTGCTTCTTGGGAGGAAAGCGGTGACAAACCTAGACAACATCTTAAAAAGCAGAGACATCACCTTGCCGACAAAAGTCTGCATAGTGAAAGTTTTTCCAGTAGCAATGTATGGAAGTGAGAGCTGAACCATAAAGAAAGCTGACCACCAAAGAATTGGTGCTTTTGAATTGTGGTGCTGGAGGAGACTCTTGAGAGTCCCCTGAACTGCAAGGAGATCAAACCTGGCTATTCTGAAGGAAATCAACCCTGAGTGCTCACTGGAAGGACAGATCCTGAAGCTGAGGCTCCAGTACTTTGGCCATCTGATGAGAAGAGAAGACTCCCTGGAAAAGACCCTGATGTTGGGAAAGTGTGAAGGCAAGAGGAGAAGGGGACGACCGAGGATGAGATGGTTGGACAGTGCCATTGAAGCTACTAACATGAATTTGACCCAACTCTGGGAGGCAGTGGAAGATAGGAGGGACTGGCGTGCTCTGGTCCATGGGGTCACGAAGAGTCAGACATGACTTAACGACTAAACAACAAAATTTGCTTTGCTCTTCCTATGAATTTCTTTGCAGCAGTCCATTATGGCTGTAAGCCTTTGAGAAGAAGACAGCACAGAACATTATGAGTTTTGAGGATGGATGGGGGAGCCAAGCCTAGTTAATAGGGAAGGAGCAGGGGGGAACCCTCTGTGGAACACCCTGGGCAGGGGGATGAAATCAAGAGTGAAAATTAAGCAAGCAAGGAGAAAAGTGGGCACATAAGAGTTGTTTTGGAAGGAAATGAAAAATGAGTGCCTTGTACTCTTAACAGATCCTGTCGACAGCAGAAGCTGATTTGAAAGGGAAAAAAGAACTTATTTTGCAGAAGACAATCTCATGTGAAAAACAAATATTAGCTGCATCTTTGGTGAATATTACCTAGTATTCAGAAATGTGATCTTCAGTAAATGGATGAAGGAGCTGTAAAGCTACAAAGCTCTAGGGCTACAACGAATTTCTGACCTGCTTGAAGACCAAGTTTCCTCTGGGTTAATTCTCAAACTCCAACTCTGCTCATGTCACTCCCAGCCTGCAGTACGTTCACGGGCTGTTGATTGCTCTGTGTGTCCATCTGCATGCCCAGATGTTTTAAAGAAGGAAAGAGAGGTTCACTGACCTAAGGGACAAATCAAGGACACCACAGAGCCTGGCCAGAGGGTTGAAGGAGGGGCCCCTGTGCTGCCCCCAATTCTGAACTCTTAACACTGGTAGTGGTTGGCACCACATTTTAGTAAGCCAGTCACCATGGTGTTGCCAATGTTTTGACCAACCCTCTGTTACCAGCAGCACTGGTGTAGTTTCCTGGCATGGTGCATCATTCACTCCCTCCTTAAAAGTGTTTATCTAGCAAGTGATGCCACTGTTGAGTAGAAGGCAGTTGACCCAAAATCTGGCTGATCTGGGACAGGCAGCTACTTTCTAAAGGCCCGACTATACCTTGCAGAGAGCACATCATTATAAGATGCAATTCCTTAAAAGGGCTGAAAGCATGTGATTGTCACAGTAGGGTCTTCTTTACCACCTCTTGTAGCTTACACATTACCTTGCCTTGCTTTGTGATTTGTCTTCTAAACATAAAGATGGGCTTGGTCTGGCTATCTGATATCTCAGGTGCAAAGACTTAAGCCCTGCCAGCCCTGGCTGTGTCCATGGAAGCCCTTTCCTCCATTTGGATCCACAAACAAGACCATACGTCATTCTGTATAAACAGGTTTTATTATAATTGGGACAGGGATCAGCAACAAGCTATGGTTTTGTTCCCCCACCCCACCCGCCCGCCCGCCAAGCCAAGGCCCAAGTCTTTTAACCCATCAGGAGCGTCAGTCCACCCTTTCTTAGGGTCACATTCCACGTTGGTCCGAATCCTGCCCCAAGGATTATTGATATGCCCACACTGAAGGTAATGGTGGGGGTTCCTTCCTTTCTCCTCCTTCTGTTCAGCCAAGAGCTGGGGCTGATGTTCCTGCTGGTGTTGTCTTCACTGGTATCAAAGCTTAGTGGCTGCTCGCTGTCCTGGCCCACGTGTACTCTGTTGATGTTCCTCACCCTTAGACCTCTGTTTCCCCCAATAATGAGCTAATAGAAGAGGCCCTCCTTCTCCCTCTCCTCCAGGGGTCACTCTCCTTCTCCCAGGCTTTCTCACCCTCTACTAGGGTTTTTGTCTGAGCTCTCCCAGTGACGATTCTAATTGGGCTTCCCCTTGCTCTACTGGGGAACTCACCGTCTGAAACTCCATGCGTCCTGGGCAGAGGTGAGACGGCCCACCAGCAGAGGCTCCTGTGCTGTTTCTCACAAATGGTGTGCTGGAATCATGCCTCTGGAAGGCAGACATCATTTCAGCTAGAATGATGTCCGTAGTGTATAGTTTGAGGCATTGACTCAACTGTTGGGCACTGCATTTGGGAGAATTTAAAGCAGTGGCTTCCCACTGCAGGTCAGGATTGAATAGGGGGTTGGTTTTGCTCATCCAAACGTGCTGCAGATGCTGCCCTTTGGGTGTGTTTGGAGAATAAGGGAGTGGCTGTTGTGGCAAGCAGGAGCACTGGATCCCTATGAGAACCCTAATGCCAGGCAGGTAGGCCTTTGCGGGAACAGCACTGAGGAAATTCCTCCTCATTATGATTTTTGAGATACAGCTACATGCGCTAGAATTTAGCAATTATATCAATGTATTGGAAACAGCCAATGTGCCTTGGTATAGCTAGCTAAATATATTATGCAAAACAGCCATTCCTTACAAAGCATGAAGAAAAGTGGGAACAAAGAAGCCTTAGGGTATAATTAACACAGGCATCCTATCCTTTGAATAAAACAGATTTAGGACAAGGGTAAGCCCTACTCATCATTTTCATTTTGGATAGAACCAATGCAGAAGGAAACCGTTACAATTTGAGAAACATCCTGTAAGGAAAAGGTACTTCAAAGAAATAAAGAAACTTGAAAGGAATACCAGTTTTAATTAGTTGTTCATGATGCTTTGTGTAGCTGTCTATAAAAGCTACCCTATGCCTTCTGAAACTTCGGAAGTCTGTACTGACACCTTGGGCTGTGTATGTATTGATTTCCCTGTTAGCATTAATAAATGCTTTCCTGATCCCTTGCTTCTTAATACGCCTCCTGGCAGTTTTCTAAGAGAAGTCTCCATAGCACCATGAGCAGAGAAGCGTTCTGAACCTGAGGCTGTTGGCCGGTATCTGACATTGTGACACCAGCAACAGCAGGCATGTATACACTTGTCAAGGAAAACTAGGCACAAACAACATTGTCAGGGAAATGATGGTGTATCTTTGTCAACCATCATTTTCTGTGGTTTCTTGTGCAAACATAAGACTCTGAAAAAACCCTTTATGTGGGGAGACTATTTCAGTCATGAAAAAGTCATGTTATTTATATTTAGTGCCAATTTGTTTTTCTCAAAGAGACCTCTCCCCCCTCAAAATGTTTATAAACCAAAGAGACAGATTTTATTTAATAGAGATTGTTCAGGAAGTGAGCTATGGACGCTGGTGCCTCCTCCCATGGGTCAAGCATCCTCATGCCTTAATCCATCTTAGTTGAGCTGCTAGAATTGATGCTAAGAGACATGTTTTCACAACCATTTGCATTTTCAAGCCCAAATAAGCCTGGTGTCTAAGATGGAAGTTTTAAATGGGAACCCTCGTTTCACCTCTTGTTCATCACCCTGCTCTTAGGCTTGTGCAAGAGAACTTCCCACGGTTATAGATCAGATTATAAGTCAAATCAGAGGCAGACCTGTCTTTAGATAGTGAGGCAATGGCCTCAGGTGGCAAATGTTAGATGTCAAGCGCAGCAGTCCCATTGATGAGCCTTCTGAGCCCCCACTATGACCCTCTCTTAGAAGGCAGATCTGCCATCCCCTAAAATATTCTGCTGCCCTCAGGTATGGTAGAAGACCCTGTCAGGCAGCAAAATGTCTTGACCCATTGTGGATTACATCTATTCAGCCCCATTAACAGCACCAATAAACCGAAGTGTCAGAAGACTGCCTGACCCAGGATCCTGCTAGAGTTGCATCTTTGGTCTGGCAGACACATGGGAGCACACTGATTGGTAAGTGTCTGGAACCTACCTGCATTTTGGGTCACACCTTGTCCCTACTGAACTTGTATTCATGGAATAACAGAATCATAAAATAATGACGTTGGAAGGTGTGAAGGAATTAAGGTTTATGGAGTTGACCACAGAGTGGTAACATCTGTAAGGTGGTCAAAAGGTTGACATCAAGATGGTAAAATCTGTAAAATGTTTTGCTGACCGGCCTAGGCATGAATGATGTGGGGGAAAGTGCAACAGCTGCACACCATCCTGAGATGAACACATTGAAGAGAATGTCCTAACCTTGATATGGGTGAGGGAATGGAGTTAGTGATGAGTGGCCCTCACACCTGGAATGTGGTTAATTGGCCTTGGCTGGTAAAGCTGAGATCAATTAAAAGCTACCTGATGATTGGTGGACTTATACAACAGCAAACTGCAGGATCATGGGATTTAAGGAAGATAGTTAAGTTGGCTTAGTTTCGTCCTTTCCTTTTGCCTGCAACTTACCTACTCCATCATGGAGCCTCACTAAGACCTCTTATGCTCATGCTATCTGCTGTGAAGAATTCTGTACATGTTTGTAAGTATTGCCTAGCTAGTTAACTTTTCTTTATTTTCTGTGGGGATAATCTCATTATGCCTAGAACGCTGCAAAGTTTGTCTGTGCTAACAAAGGATGGATTTTGTAATCATTGTTGAATTTTTGGAACTTTTATGACTTGCTACTTTTGCTTTTAATAAAAATATAAAATTTCATTAACCTTGTAGTTTGTTTAAACAGCTGAACAGGTTGAAGGTGATCTTTCCTGTGTCTGAGGATGCTTGGAGAGTGTGAAATATTTCGGGTTATTTTAAGTTTTGTGCAGGGTTGATTTGCAACCAGAAGGAGCAACCTGTTTGCATGTGTTTGTTTCTTGAGCATCCAGGAGGAGGAGGAGATTCTGACTGTGCCACAGACTCTCAGGAGGCTTTTTCCAACCATTAGAGCACTGGCCTCCTGGACGTAACCCAGCCAAGCAAAGGAAGCAGTGTGACTGAATGGTCACAGGATCCCCTCTGAATAGCCCATGAGTAAATAAGCTTGATCTTTCACTGAAGGGGCCTATAAGGTCATTGAGTCCAGGCCCCTGCTCAGTGCAAGAATATAAATCAAAGGATATCTGCCAGGTGGTGGTCTAGTGTTGAAGTGTTCACCACCTCTCGAGGTAATTGGTTCCACTGTCATACTGCTCTAAACAGTTAGGAGGTTTACCTGATATTTGAGCAGAATATGGCTTTCTGTAACATAAGCCTTTGTGTGTCCTGCACTCTGGGATGATTAAGAACAGATCCTGCCCCTCCTCTGTATGACAGCCTTTCAAATATTTGAAAAATGCTATCATATCACTCCTCACTCTTCTTTTCTCAAAGCTAAACATGCCCAGGTCTTTCCTCACAGGACTTGTTTTCCAGCCCCCCTGATCATCCTTGTTGCCCTCCTCTGAACTTGTTCCAATTTGTCAGCACCCTTCTTGAAGTGGTATCCAGAACTGGACACAGTACTCGGATTTAGGCCTAATCAATGCCAAATAGAGGGGAACTAGTACATCATGGGATTTGGAGAGTATACTTCTGTTAATGCATCCTAAAACAGCATTTACCTTTTTCGTATCTGCACTATGCCATTGGTTCATATTCATCTTGTGATCTACAATTCCAAGATCCTTCTTGCTCGAAGTATGGCTAAGCCAGGTACCCCCTATCTTGTAACTGTGCTTTGTTTATTTTTCCTGGATGCAATACTTTGCCTTTATCCCTGTTAAATTTCATTCTGTTGTTTTCATTTCAGTGTTCAAGCCTATTCGGATCATTTTGAATGTTGTTTCTCTCTTCTAAGGTATTGGCTATTCCACCCAATTTTGTGTCATCTGCAGACTTGTTTAACATTCCTTGCACCCCCGATCCAGGTCATTAATAAAAATGTTGAAGAGCACTGGGCCCAGGACTGAGTCTTGGGGTACTCCATTTGTTATTTCCTCCCAGTTTGAGAAGGAGCCATTAATCATCACCTTCTGTGTATGATTCTGTAGCCAACTGTGTGATTGAGAACCTGACAGTTGTTCCGCACCTAGATAACTTGCTAATAAGAATATCATGGGGCACTTTGTTAAAAGCTTTGCTGAAGTCAAGATGTACTATGTCTACAAAATCAGGGAGATTATCCAATGGAAAAAATGAGATCAGATTAGCCTGGCAGGATTTGTTCTTGAGAAATCCATGTTGGCTTCTAGTTCTTTCTGCTTTGTTTTCTAGGTGTTTGCATAGTGAGCGCATAAAAATCTATTACAGAATTTTCTTTGGGATTGATGTCAGCATAACTGGTCTAGTTCCCAGGTTCCTACTTTTTGCCCTTTTTGAAGATAGGGACAACATTAGCCCTCCTCCAGTCATCTGGTGTCTCACCATTTCCCATGATTTCAAGAAAATAATGGACAGTGGTTCTGAGAGTTCTTCAGCCAGTTCCTTCAATATTCTTGGGTGCAGTTCACCCGGCCCTACGGATCTGAACTTGTTCAACGTACTTGACTAGTTGTTTATCCATCTCCAGCTGCAATCTTGCCCCCTGCACTTGCACTTCACATGTGCATGGATGGTCATAGTTTGGGAAAAGACTAGGCTGAAATAGAAATTGAGCACTTCTGCCTTTTCTTTGTCTTCTGTTATCATTGTTCCATCTCCACTGAGTAACTGAGCCACTGTTTTTCTTTGTCTTTTGCTATGTACATACCTGAAGAATGCTTTTTTGGGTTGCTTTTAGTGTTTTTAGCTAACCTCGGCCCTCCTAATGCCATCCCTGCAATTCCTTGCTACTTGTCTATACTCTTGCTTTGTGGCCTGGTCTTCCTTTCACTTCCTATACGTGTCCCTTTTTTGTTTTCAGATCCTGTCTGAGCTTTTTGTGAAGCCACAGTGGCCTCCTTTGCTGTCTCCCACCCTTTTTTTTCTTGTAAATGTTTTTATTTGTGCCTTTAGAACTTCATTTTTTAGAAACTCCCACTTTTCTTTGACTCCTATTCTTGTTAGAGTCTCCTGCCATGGGACCTTACTTATAATTGTCCTGAGTTTATTAATTCTGGAGCTGTCAACGTTTACAGGATCAAGCCTTCTGTTTCCCACCTGCAATATGATTTAATCACAGAATAATGGAAGAAACCTACAAAACCACACAGTCAAATTCTCTGCTCAAATATTCATGAGAGAATTGGTTCCATTGCCTACTGCTCTAACATTTAGGATGTTACATTTATTACGTGTCCTTCACTCTAGGATGATTGAGAACAGACACTGCCCCTCCTCTATATGTCTACCTTTCAAATATTTGAAAAGTGCTATCCTATCTCCCCTCAGTTGTCTTTTCCCAAGGCTAAACATGCCCAGTTCTTTCAGTCTTTCCTCATAGAGATTGGTTTTCAGTCCCCTAATCATCCTTTTTGCCCTCCTTTAAACTGGTTCCAGTTTGCCAGCATATGTCTTAAAATGAAGTATCCAGAACTGGACACAGCACTCAAGATGAGGCCTAACCAGTGCAGAATATAGGGACGCTACTAATTAATGTGATTTGGAGGCTATACTTTTTTTTTAGTGCAGCCTAAAATAGCATTTGCCTTTTTTACAGCTGCATCACACTGTTGTCTCATATTCAGGTTGGGATCTACAATTCCAAGATCCTCCTTGTAAAGAGTAATTAATGCCGGTATCACAATTCCTAGTGCAGGCAATGGAAGAACTATACAACTTATTCATCACGAGCCACCAACAAATGTACAGAACAAGTTAAAACTAATACTGACTCAAATCTAAAAACTGCATGTAAAGGCAATCACACAGTGATTTTTCTTTTCCTACCAGCTCATCTTTGTATGAACCACTGTACAGTATAGGCATCCACAGTCTTGATTTTGCAGCCAGTGCAAGATCAGGTACAAAGTGGTAGACATGCAGAGGTGTATGGGGAAATGCTTACACAACCATTCTTATAGGATCAGGTAAATAAGATTCTGGCCATGACGCACCCTTCGTGAATCAGCTGTTATTAGCCAGTTTACTGATAGCAGTTTGTAAGAAATATAAGCAGACATTTGGGTATAAACAAATCTGTATTACAATGCATACTTTACATAGTACAATAAACCATACTGGTTAGCTTTTACATTTAAAGACAAAAAATGCACTTCAAAATGTCCATGTCTCTCCAAGCTCTCCTTCCTTGCACTTTCAGTCCTATAGATTCATCCACAGAGCCATGACTGCACACACAGTGGTTGCCTGGTCTATCTTGGACAAACAATGTAAAAGAAAAACCTGTCCTGTTGTGCTGCCTAGGACTTTGATTTCTCTTACGATTTATTTTAGGGCTCGGCTTCTGTAGTTGCTTCTAGAGCCTTAATCAGGTGTTCTTCTTTTAAACTTTAAACTAAAGCATACAGAAAAAAGAACAAGGAAGTGCCTTCTAACGATGCCACCTGTAGTCCTGGACTCCCCCTTTTAATGGCAAAGGTCTGCAAAGAACCAACACTGTCCTTTACCTGCTTTGACAAATGTTGATGTTTTTTAAACCTAGACTGATATTCTTAGGGTTGCTAATATCACTTCCTTCCTTTTCATATTTCTTATTCTGTACATGGAGTTTAAGGATACACAATCGGACTGCTCTGCTCATCTCTTCACATGCCTAGATTTCTCTCGGGGGTGTTAGCCCCAGGCTTTGTAATATTCAGGTGTGTGGCCATGTTTGGGTTCCCTCCTGCTGTTTGCACTGAAATTTTCAAAGTACTGTATCCCTTTGAATACAGCAACAGTTTGTTTTTACAAAAGGAGGCCTAGGTTTGAGTTGGTGTTGTCTCTTTAAATGCAAAACAATGGTTCCCAGAGAGGAGCTTGTTTGTTTTTTATCAGTCTCCATGGAAACACTGCTGGGTGGGGGAGGTTGAAAGGGAAGCTTTATAGCGAGGATTAGATACAGTATGTTCAAATATGATCTGGGGGCAAATAGCACAACTCTGTGTGTGTCCTGAGAGTCGGGATGGCACATATGCCTGGGCAGGCTGTTGGAGAGGGAACATCCTCTGCAGCCACTTCCATTTGAAGCCCAAGTTAGTCTACATGTTCCTTATACATCATTCATTCTCATTCTTAAAAAAAAAACCACCCTAAAATAACTTGGTTATTTTAGATGTAAACAATGAAAAATCATTTGGCAAAGTTTTATTTGTGATGGGGGAGGCATTTACAAGAAAGAGAGCATCCTTTATTCTGGATCTGGTGACTTGTAAAGTGGGAAATGAAAGACTGTATGCAAACATTTGCTTTTGTGTTGCTTTTTGCTTGTGTTTTTGATCAACGAACAAGACTGTTAGGACATGAAAGACTGAAGAAGCACCAGGAGTGATTGCCGAAGGAGGCTGGAATGGTCTGCTAAGAAGTTCTTTAGTTGGAAGAGCTGTCACTTCTGACGCATATGCTATTCCACACCTGATATTTCCCCTGAACAGATGTACAAAATATACACATAGACTCTTTGTACACTTACTGTCATATGTAAAGGCTGCAGAAATATCAGTTGCATGCCATATATACATATGGGAGTTATGATTTGCAATAATTTCTCAGTCTGTACCTACAGGGGTATATAGGTGCAATCATCACTTTCAACAGTACTTCCCCCACCCCATTTAGACCTGGTAGGTAAAGCATCTTGTATAAGTAGACTACTACTTTTTATGCAGTTCATACATCTTCCAAACCAGCTGGCCACTATTGGCTTGCAAACAAAGCAGGGAATAAGATGAGGTATCCTCTAAGGCAGGTAAACCTTAGATAATGAAAATGTTCTTGAACTGCAGCTCCCAGAAGCCTTCACCAATAGTTGTGTTGGCTGTGGTTTCTGGGAGTTGCAGTCCAAGAACACCTTGGTTACCCATCTTTGGGAACCACTGCTTGAAGGGCCGTCAAGGGATCTCAGGGGGGTGTCTGTACAACTAGGAAACTGGGGACAAGCCTTGGGAAAGTAGCAATAGGTTATTTAGGCACACTACATAGGCCATTCAAAACCCTGACCTATGTATATACAAA
This sequence comes from Pogona vitticeps, assembly GCF_051106095.1. Taxonomy (NCBI): domain Eukaryota; kingdom Metazoa; phylum Chordata; class Lepidosauria; order Squamata; family Agamidae; genus Pogona; species Pogona vitticeps. Next base: position 140,564,528 of record NC_135784.1, on the reverse strand, counting down.
AAGTTGTTTCTGGTTTCTTCTCATTTGGGAGATGAAAGAATTCCTACACTGGTGAACGGTGGCTCAAATAATGTATTGGCCAACCCTGTTTCATGCAGCAGAGAATCTACTGGGAAAGCATTCCTGGCACACAGAAGACATCCCTGGTGATCAAAGTAGTTAGAGAAGCCATCTACCCATGATCGCACCTGTCTGCGTTTTTTTTAGGGAACTGTTTGCCTTGTTAACATGCGCCACTTCGGGCATGAGGTACAACAAGGTGAAGACCAGCAGCTGTACAGGAAAGTCTGCAACCCACGATATTTCCCTTGGTTTCCAAGAAGATGACCTCCTCCTGATCCCGCTTCACGTCGTGTCCACTAATAAAAGCATTAGCACATCGTTTCAGTGGACTGCTCCTTTCCCATCTCTTCTTCTGTTTCTAGGGCTCCTCATAACCAGTTTTGAAGACTGAGGTGGCCACTGTACTGACATGCAGCAGGTCTGTACTGGACTGGACTTTATATTTGGTTTGAATCAAGGCCCAATCAAGGCATGGGGGAGACTGAAACGGGGAGGCCCACAATGTTGCAGTTGAGGACAGAGCTTGGGAAAATGGCCATGCTGGCTGGGGGATTCAAAGAGCTGTAGTCCAAAGAGGTAACTTTTCCACACTCAGTTTGAAAAACACAAAGAAGTGACATAGACAAATTACCAAGTAGTACACTTAGGATCATTTTTTTGACAGCTTCCTCTTTAAACATGATTTTAAGACCACTGGGATTAAAAATGAATATGAATTATGGTTTATTTTTATTTTAAAAATAGAATCCCCCAAAACCCTAGGTTTATTCTACCACTGTGCCCCAAGACAACTGGGCAAACAGCTAGGATCTCTTTCTTCATAGTTTGCAGTACAAGAGAGATGTTCAGAAGATGTGCACTGACACTCAGAGGGAGGGGCTGTTTGTACAAAACTGGGACCCTGCACAGAGAATCTCTGACTCAGTGTGCTGAGCCAAATGGCTGCAGTTGCCATACATCAAGGAGGAAAAGGCAGAGCAGAAGAAAATGCTTGCCAAGAGATTGGAGACTGGTCCTAATTGTTTCTCTATGTCTAATGATGTCACGATTAACCATGGTGTACACACACATTCCACTGCTATTCCAGGCTTCTGAGCCACAGTGTGTCTGGATGCCTGCAGGCCATAGTGGCTTCCCATTGAGCATAGAGGAAGGAATGGGGAAGAAATGGAAAGTGTGTCATCTTTTGATTTCTTGGCAATGAAACTTTTCTTTTCAGTGCAAAGAATGTGCATGAGCGTCCTGATCAGTATTAGAGCTACACTAAGGTATAAGGTTGTAGGTATGAGAGAGAATCCGTGAGAAAGGTTAAAGCATGCCATCTGACTTTTCACCAAAGTTCTGATGTGGATCAGGCTCCTGCATTTGCTATTTACTTCTTAGACAACATTTGCCTTGCATCCAGTTTAGTTTAAAGTCAGTGCTGGAATCTGAAGCCAGACACACAGCTGCTGCATTTGTCTAATAGAAATCCCCTAGTAGGACATGCCAAGAACCAACTATGTACGCATAAGAGACCATTTGGCACCAATGTGATCTATCAGGACAAAGGGGACCTGGCCAGCTTGGAAGGTCTTCTGCAAAGTACAGGTGAGGGAGGTTAGCAGGACTGTGTCATGCTGAATACATCTCTTCTTGTTCAGTACTAAGGACAGTTTGTATTTAATGCAGACAATATTTACCGGGTTGGTAAGTAACTGCTTCTGGGGAAGGGGATGGCTGGACCTAATCCGACCTGCAGAAGACTGAAATACGGCCTGCTAAATGCCCCCAACTGACTGGGATCCCTGCTCTCCCCATCCACGTCCCTCCTTGCAGGATATAGAAGCGTTTGTGTTATCTCCACTCAAAGATCAGAGCTAACAAAGAATTCCTCTGCATATGCAAGAAGATACCTGCCCTTCACTGGGACTGCACCCTCATCTGGAACATTGCTGGCTTCTCAGGGTGAGAGCAGATCACTCTGCCTTCTTCTCCAGCTGGGGAAAAAGAGGCCAACAAGCAACCTGGAGTCTTCTAACCCAGAGAGTCTCTTGGCAATGGCAACTAAGAATGGAATTTTACATACTGTACTAATCCTGCTAGGTAATGTGGTGGGGGTGCTGTTGGGGAGCTGTTTAGGCACGGTGGTAATTAAGTTTAGGGAGAAGAAGCATCTGTGTGGAAGATGATACAGAGAATTCTGAGGCTTAAAATAAAGGTACATGGGAAGATAAAAGAGGCCATTGCCTTGTTAGTATACTCAGTGGTGAGAGATCAGGAGTCACTATCGGAGAAAGGGGGTGAGCTGAGCAGGCAGGAGAATTGAGCAAGCTTCTCACCATCAAAGTAGGAAGTTATCCTGAAATTAAGAGCTCAGACAGAAGGACTGAAGTAAGTTAAGACTCATGAGAGGTAGTACAACGATTATTTAAGTGGGTGGGATTCAAGGGTTGGCAATGATGAATGTATATGGGTTGGGAAGGGCAAAGAAAGACAACCTTGGAACTCCATCTGAGACACTATCTTGAAGATACAGATCTCCAAGGAGCAGAAAGGAAGTGGGTGTAATGGAGTCCTAGAGAAGGACTGGAAAAGTTATTTTTTGGACTACAGCTTTAAGAACTATCACCCCACCCCACCCCCAGCTACCAGGGCTGTGTTGGCTGGGTGGTTTCTAGAGATTGTGGTCCAAAATAAACATTTTTCTAAGCTCTGGAGGAGAGTTAATTTGGGTTAGCACACATGGGATGATGTGGAAATATGGATGGCCAGGACCAAGAGTATATGCTTAGGGGACTAGAGAAGCCCAAGATACATTTACTATGGATACAGATCCAAATCCTACAACTGATTTCAGGGTTAGAGGGTGGGTTGTGGCATAGTGTTAGAAAACTGTACATAGAAAGACACCAGAAAAATGGAGCAAGGTAAAGTTTTCAGTCATAATTGTCCATCTGCCTGCAGATTTAGGGCTCAGAACTGGGCTTTATTAGGTATCCACTGAAGGTAATATACGTGTCGTACTCATCACTGAAAATTGCATTATCACGTTCCCCTTTGAAAAGCCGCACCCAAACTTCATCCTGGTCCTGCAGTTCTAGCATAAGGCTCTGGCTCTGCATGATGCTTCTGTCACTGGCCTGTGCATACAAGATAGCTGCTTCCACCCCATTGTGCATGACATGAAGATAGGTCTCCTTCTGGTTCCAGGTGTGTACATTGAGAATGAAGAAATACACTCCAGGCACATAGCAGTAGAACTTGCCCATGAACATATTGAAGTGACCGTAGAGGTTCACGTACTCAGTGTCAAAGACAAGCGTCTGATAGTAGTCGTTGCTGTGCAGGGGTTTCTTCCGGCCCACTGAAAAGGCAGCATAATTTGTCTTGTACATCTCCCCAGGAGCCCCTATGCTGCCCTTTTGCCCTTTGAGGCCAATCTCACCCTTTCTCCCTGCAGAACCGGTCTTCCCCAATTTCCCATGGGGGCCACGCTCACCACGATCCCCTTTCTCACCTGAGTAACAATAAGAAAGTCATGACTCAGCAACACCTCAACTGAGAAAATCTAGGCCTCTGTTTCCAATACAAGGGAGGCCACCAATCAGGTGATCTGGAAAAGCACACTTTTTACTAAAAAAAATTAAAAAGCAACCAATTTCTACTAACATAATCTATTAATAAGTAAAATAATCATGCCTCCCTAACTTGGGAGAGAACTCTGGAACAGAAATAATCCAGTTAGTTCAGTAGAATTAGAAGTAATTGTCATATCCAGCCTTATGGTGAGAAGAATTTTAACACACATGATGCCCTTACATCTCTGGATGTCAGACAGATGTGTAGTAACATCCTCCTCACTATGAGGCAGGCACTGAGAAAACATTGTAGCTGCCACAGAAGGTGGCATCAAAAATGGTCTTATGTGTTAAATAGAATTGTCACTATTTATTACCTGAAGACAATGTTAGCAGTTTCTCTTTGGATAGAACATATGAGATAAAAATGTGATCTGAGAGAATCCAAATGCTAAACCTGTGGTAGCTTTTTATTGACTACTATGGAGTAGAATAGGAGAGCATTTAACTCAGAAGAGGAATCTAGATCTACCTCCTCAGCTTTTCCAGATCTTGTCAAAAAAGCATCTTATAGAGACAGAGGGCTTATCCAGACGGTTCATTTGTTTCTGCTCAAGTACTGTACTCGGTTCTGCACTGATGATTGGTATTTGCTTCAGATGTCACAGGGCATGTTTCTATATTTTCAATGCTTTTGGGGGTCACTTTCTGAGGATTTTCTTTCTTCTTTTAGATAGTGAATGTGAACATACAAGCACTTACCTTGTTTGGTCCACTACAGGGACAGGCTAGTTCACTCCTAAATACAGTAATAAACAATATGTTTTCTGGAGTGAACCAGCTTACCTCCAGAGTGTTCCTCTTTGGACCCTGTCAGAGGTTTCTGTTTTTTTAATATGGGTAGGATCTCTCTGTTTTGGTTCTTTTCCAGTGCATGCAGTTGCTGGAAATGAACCAAAGTGAGCCGCCTTTGAATGTGCCATATCATGAAGCGGCTTAAGAGAGTACTTTAGGATTTGCCTGATTAAACACTTTCTCACCTCCATGGAGGGACAGAGGACTGAAATAAATAAATAAATAAATAAATAAATAAATAAATAAATAAATAAAAACCATCTGCCCTGTAATACTTTTTTAAAAAGACAAAGGAAAACATCCTCCCAGAAGTGGGAGGAGATAGGAAGGGCAATAAGGGGATTTTTATTTGTTTTTTCTTTTGCCCCATGTGATTAAGCCCACACACTATTTCCTAACTCACCCACCTGTAAAATATTAGTGGAAATTGGTCCAGCAATATAGGGGCTTACTTTGATCTCACCTTTTCCTCAGTTTTCACATTCTTGTGGTCAAATCAAATTATGTCCTAGTGCAACCTCTGGAGTACTCATTTTGACTTAATAATTTGGCTTTTTCCTTTGGCCTGTGCAGGGAAGAAGTTGGGATAAAATTATCATAACAGCTCCTTCAGGCCAGGAATTTATTTAGCTCATACAGTACAAATTATCCCAGAGTGGCCCCTCTGGAATCTAAACAAGATTCATCCAAAGACATCTACCCCGCCCTGTGACCAAAGCAAGATTAAAAGCAAGTTCATTACAGCTTCTGGAATCCTGGGGTGCTGTTTGCTCCATGCTAAACAGTTTTGCTAAAGACCGAGGGCATTTCAGGGAAGGCATAAAGCTAGAGGTCCCAAGTGGTGAGCCATGAATCATGACTGTGCTTGGAAGGAAATTCTGTACAGTGTTGCCCAGGACCCAACCTAAAACCTTATTATATGCCTTTGAATTCTTTGGTACTCTAAGAGACAAATCAACTGCAAATTACTCTGTCCAGCATCTTCTGGTTTCGTTAGTTACCCCTCTCCTGCATCTGTTTCAACAATCAGGATTTCAATAACATAGGAACAGAGGACTTCAGCCCTGCCATTCATAGAGGAGACAATGGAGGAACTGGGGCAGAAATTGATCGAGGAAGCCACAGCTGCATTACCTGTTCAGCTCCATGGATTACAGTGTCTACATCTGGCACCACCAGCACACAACATTCTCAGACTGTTTCATGGTACCAACAGGGCCATTACAGATACCTGCCACGGGGCCCCATTCATTAATTATTTTTATAGTATTCCAGTTAGTACCAGACAGAGGGGTTCACTGACACAAAATATGGAGAGGTTCACCAATTCAGGTGGTTTTAAGAGAGGGCCAGACAGATTTGTGGAAAACAGTGCTGCCAAAATGGCTGCCATTGCATATTGCTGTCTAGGACCAGAGGCACCAGGCCTCTAAGACTAATTGTTGGGGAACAGGCGGTGACAGCTGTTCCCCTGTGTCTTGCTTTGGGGCTTTCCGGAACTGGGAAATACGGTGACAGATGAGAGAGGCCTTTAGGCTGATTCAAGAGGACTGGCAGATCCTTATACTTGGAGCAGGCATTATCAAATTCCCAATGGTCTCAAATTCCTTTGAGGGCCACTGTAGGAAACAAAGCTACCTGGTTGCAATCAGAGCCCTGCTGTTGCGCCTGCCCCCTTTGGGGCTCACCTACAGGAAGAAGATTGGCGTGGGGGCGTTCAGCCAAGAGCCAAACCAGACAATGGATTTCTGGATTGAGAAAAGCAGTGCTGCATCTGTTGACGTTGGGCCTTGAATCGGTGAACAAAGAGTTAAAACCTGGAGTTTTTGCAGCATGTAAAAAGAAGGGTCTGTTTAAAGGATTGTGTGAGGGCACGTAGTCACTCTGCAGCCCATTCTCCAGGTTGCTCATGGTTCCAGGATTCTCCAGTTCCTTTGTAAGCCGGGTTGTGAACCCATGGTAGTAGACTAAGGGCCCCTTACCTTTCAGGATGGTAATGTTTATCTGAGGCTGTGGCTGGTACATCGGATATGCTGCAAAGCGGTCCGGAGGATCACAGCACTGCACACATTCAGTACGTCTAGGCCGCTTACTGTATTTCTCATAGTCATTCTCAGATCTGGATAGGGTAGACAACAGGACATAGACAGACTGAGCCATATGGTTGGGAGTAAAGAGGAAATGGAATTCAGTAACATTGAGAGCCCCACCTGGACAGTGAGATTTGAAAGGCATATATGAGGCATAAGGAAACAATCAGTTTCTCCCCCTTGGGCTTCTCCTTCCCCCGCTCCTTGATCAAGGCAAGGCTGAGCCTTCTCCTGGACTGGCACAGACATTTTCAGTAACCACTAAAAGCTGCCCTGTGGGAAAGATCGGGGAGGACAGAAAGGGAAAGAGAAAACAGAGTGGAAGAAGTATTTTCTTGTTGTTGTTCAGATGTTGAGTTGTGTCCGACTCTTCATGACCCCAGAAGTATATCCTCCAGTAATTCAAAAGAGGAAAAAAGGACCACTACTGCTTGTAACACCTTTATTATTTTCACAATGTGATCTGTCCTGTGCTGGCAAACTACGTAAGTATAAACTAGCTTAAGCCTCCAAGATTAACCACAATAGATCTGATCCTGGATGCAATTAGATGGTGGGAAAGGCACATGTCCAATCACACTGAAAAGAGTTACTTATCAAGGAGTGATCTCCCTTAAAGCGACCCTTCCCTCTGTCACAGGGAATTGCTCCAGTCTGATCCCACAAAGCAGCAGCCCTACAGTAGTAACCAGACCAAAAAGGGCAGACACCATTATGTGCCCTTTTACATGCAGCTGCTAATAGGTAAGCCTGCACAGATGTATTGTTCAGAAGAGAGGGGACTCTCCAGATCTTGTTGGGCCCTGGCCTAGACACGCAAGCAGTGAGAAAGAATAGGAGGAACTTCACTGCAGCTGATATATACACAGAAATCGAGCCTTTAAAAGTATCAACCAAATCCTCCCCCTCCCCCAATCATTGTTCTAATAAGGATAACCAACCATGAGGCCAGACCTTGTTTGTAGGATGGAGAGGTGAAACATACAGAGCAGTAGGATGACTGGGGAATGGGGAAATGGGGGGGGGGGAGAGAAAGAGACTCTGAGACGGAAAAGCTGGGGCAGGCCTCAGAACGGCATCCTTTTTTCATCCTAGTGCATCTAAAGTACTTGTGGCATTTTCCAATGCCTAGCTCCATCCAAGTGGAGGAGAAGGAACAATATATGGACAGACAGCATGAAATAAGCCAACAGAAGAGGGCTCGCTTACACATGGGGAGGGGGGAGAGAAACTGTTTTTGAATCAATTTTTAAAAATCCAAATACACAAAACACAGGGAAGCATGGATTTTTAAAATTTTATTTATTTATTTATTTATTTTGCCCAAGAAGTATGTTTGTTTGGTTGGAAAGCTACATATTTTACTCATCCATGAGAGGATCATTTATTTTAAATTGCTTGTGAAGTTGGTTTATTTTGAATCATTTTGGCATATGTGAACACTTCTGTCAGTATAAATTGTGTCTGTGGGATTTGTAATGGATGCCTGAATCACAGGTTTCGGGCTGCAAGAAAACCTTGCAATCCAATCTGAAAAGACCCAGCAGAGAGAGAAAAGGAGTACTACCTCCTTTGCAAGCCTGCAACTTGTTGATTTTGTCAATTTCTCTGGTCAGTTTCTCTTTGCCTCTCACTGGTGTGCCTTCCCTGGGCTGGGGGCTGCATTGCTCCCTCTCCTTCTTCACCCCCTTTGTGTGTCTGCATGTCTGCCTGCCTGCCTACCTGTCTGTCTGTCTTCATGTGCACATGGTGGGCTCCATGGAAAGCTTGCAGTCCAATCTGCATTTTTTTCTGTCTATCATACTGAACTATTGCTATACCAGAATGCAAGAAATATTTTTTTAAAAAGAAAATAATGGTGCAGCAGCTAGTGGCTGTGAGAGGCAGCCAGCCCAAGGACAGGCAGCCACAGGACAAAGCTTCAAGAGGTTCTAAAAGCCCATGTAGCCCCCTCGACTGAGCTACAATACAGCTTTAAAATGGATTAAAAGTTTTCATGAGCAGATGATACACACACTGATCCGAAAAAAACCACATAGCTACCACATGACTTGAAACCGATTTCACCCCCCTCCATCCATCTCCCAATTCATTTTCATAGTGTAACTGCACGCTGAGTTGAAGAGTGTTTAGGAAAATCCTAACCTTACAAAACAAAATCAGGCTGGACTTCATAGGACTGAAGTCTCTCTCTCTCCTCTCCCCCCCCCCCGTGTCTCTCTCTCTCTCTCTCTCTGTGTGTGTGTGTGTGTGTGTATGTGTGTAGAATAGAGAGGCAACCACTAACCAAGAAAAAAAAATAAGACTTTGATGATCAGATTATTAAATGAATCTGAGGTGGGGAAATGACAGGAAATATTACTGCAAATAATCATATTCAGTGGAATTTGTCCCAAGGTTAAAGGGATGGATGAATCAAATCAAACATTAAGCATGATTACCTTCAAGATAAAGAGTTGTCTATGGTAGGAAATCTTATTCACAGATTCATTAATTTCTACCTTACTTTTTTATGCCTGTAATTATAGTTTCCTGGCAGTTAGGAGGGTAATCAGCCTAGCCTAGGATGATAATTTCTCCTTTCTTTTTAATGACAAAGTACCCTCTCATATGTCCAGGGAAAGGCCAGATGGGCCTGCTCATCCATTTTATTTTCCTTAGGACTTTCCTGCCCTTTAGCAATGCATGCATGACCATCAAGAAAAAAAAATAGCTATTTCCTGTTCCTGTGAAAGGCCAGGAACAGATTGAAAAGGAGTAGCCAGACACAACAATAAGATGTTGACAAGGAGGTGGGCTCACTACACTATAATTCTATTGAAAAGGACCCAAGATGGCCAGATATTTATTCCAGGATGAGGATAAGGCCTGCTTGCCTCTTCATTCTCCTGTCACACTCTTGCAGTGCTGGGATTAATGCCTAAGGCTTTGCCTAGGTCCTTTAAGAGTCAAAACACTATGAGACTGAAAGCAGAGGCCAGGTCAACCTGGAATTGTCTATAAGGACAATTTACTCCCCAACCTGTATTTAGCTAGACAACTTTATTACTCTCTCTGAAATCCCTGGCCATATGATCTTATTAGTTTTCCTTCCCTTAAGATGCCTGAGTGAGAGTTTCCTTTCCTTACACTGCTCCCCAGGTTCTCTTCAAGAGAATCTACCACAACTGAAGACAGGTCATCTCTGTCACCTCCAAATCGATTTTTAGGGAATATTTTCTCTGCATGTGGTAGCTCCCCCAATGTATTTCCTCAGTTTTGGGGTGGGGGAGGCTTAAGAATAGATCTCTCTCCCTCAACTACTTTGCCTCTTTTCAGCCTCTGTACCTCTAACTAGTTAGCCCAATTCACAGGCCCCAACTTCTGGAATTTGTATCCATCCCTCTATAGCTCATCCAACTTTGCAATAACAGCCTGAATCTCCCTTTCAACTATGTGAGGGATGGATTTTAAATTGAAATTTTCCCCTTTAACATTTTTGAAGCAAATGCATTTTCATATCTACGTGTATTTACTTACTCTTTGCTATTTATGCAGCTTTATTGAAAATTTTGCTATTCTCTAAGGTAATAATTTAGTATCTTTTGTTCCATTTTATTAAAATTGCCCCGTCAGTTCTACATGAGGGGGAGGGTGCAACTGCACAGTAGGGCAAATAACATTTGATCCATTGTCATTAGCACCAATGGAAATCAGCTTTCCACTGGTGAAATCACTATAACTGCCCAATCTACAATTTGCAGAAGTCGGCAAGACAGAAACTGCCATGAGGTGCTAACAAGATGTTAATTGACAATTTTTACCTATCTCTTTGCTTATGTAGTTCTCCTAAGTGCACTAGAGAAAGTTTGTACTAGCACTGAGTAGAAACCTTTCCCATTCTTTTCCATTCTTCCCCCCCCCCCCCCAACATTGTGTAGAGACTAGGGACACTCATTTGAGGGGAACTAGGAACACCCTTTGCACGATCAGGCAATCACAGCAGCAGAAAGTGGACAAAAGCAAGGTCAATCCTATCAAAAGATATTTAAATCACACCTTGCTAGATGAACAAAAAAAGGGCAATTCTTTGCTCAAAAAAGTTGATTCCACAATAGGCTTCCTCACATTGAACTTTATGTTACCTGCTTTTAATTTAAATACATCTGTGTCCAATGTGACAGAAAATTGTGGGGAAAACAGCCAATGTAGTCACGCCCTGAGTTGTTGCATCTAATCTACTGTATGCGCACTACTGCCAGGGTCTAAAGTTTCCTTAAAGGTGTACAGTTTAAAACATCCATGAATGTGCTCTCAGAACATGACAGGTAACAGCCCCCCAAACAACTGATTTTACTCTGTACCAGTGGTGCCAGTTTCCCACCTAATTGTTAGGCGTCTGCTAGGAAGATGGGTATGCCCTGCAGCTGCACATATTGTATTTAAATAAGTACAGCCTATTATTTTCCCACAACTAGCAGCAGCAAATAGTAGCCTGGTTGGTGTCAAATTTGGGCAAGCAATATCTGGCCGATTACAGGAAGAACAGATACTCTAGCCAGGAGACTGAGCAAAATGGTCACAGGTCCAGGAATTAGATGGCAGTTCCTGTAACTATCACTGCATTAATGAGGAAAGGAGGTGCACAGATTTGGCAAGACTTTCCTCAATGCATTCCCCTTGTGCTTTAGAATGGGGCCCCATAATTCCTAAGGAAGCTTCTGTCTGAAATCCCAAACTGGACAGATGATTTACTGTTTGAGCAGAGAAGCAGGCGGGGAAGAAACATGGTTTCAGCATACAAAATATAGCCTAGGTGATGAATTTCTTTCATGTTTCAAATTGGAAATGAGCTTATTGGAAGCACCAGGCACTTGCTGAATCAGCAACTAAACCATCTTCAAAGACTTAGCCATGCTGAACTGAACCTCCCTGGTCCTGTAATGGGTGAGAACAAATGAGGTCCTTCACAAGACATCTGGATAAGATTCACACGAGACCAGCTGAATAAATCAAGTGTGTGTTTCCACTCCTTTTTTTGTCGGAAGAAGGAGCACTAGTAGTCTGGGTAAGAATCCTCTTCACTGAACCAGTGTCAAGTCCTCCATTCAGAAGAGTGAAGCAACTAATTTTAAGTGCCATGAATGGACAGCAAATGCTTAACCGACTCTTGTTCCAAACAACTTGTCATACCGGAAACATTAGCATGTTTAAATTGTGGCATGCTCTTTTATGGACTGCATCAGATACAGCCCAGGGAGGTGGGCTGCGAGTCACAAGTACTTCTGCCAAATCTGCTGTTCTGTAAGGTGCCATAAGGTATTTTTCCTCTCCCCCCCCCCTTTCCAATAGGCTAACACAACCACCCCACCCCCTGGGAATGGACTGTTTTGATATTCTTAATGCCAGGGATGGGGAGAGGCCTACATCTTGAGGAAAGGCTAGGAAAACACAGGCCCTTGCAGTACAGAAGATGGGTAGGGAATGCTCACTCTGCTTAAAGGCATCTTAATTTTATGCTTGTGATGCAACCATTAAGACCCCTTTTGCAGTCATTTACATCTCCTTCACAGCCATTATCACTCAGCAGCCTCTGGCTCCATTTAAACTAGGACAGAGTGATAGAGTTAATTGTGCATTAACTGTACACTGAAGATGCACATTAATGCTGTTAATTGGGCATTGAAGTACACCATGAAGTTATTTCTTTAACTGTCATCAGCAGTTCCAGCTGAAGGCATAGCAATATTGTGCAGATGCCCAGGTATACTGTACCTCTATTTAGAGTCCCTCTGACTAGTTGGCACCCTGGGATCAAGTGTGTTACAGGTGACAGGCAAAGCCATTGGTAGTTGCCGTCCATTTGCTTGCTGACTTCACTGTCATAACCCACCTGGAAGTATGATGCTGGGGTGGTGGCTGTGTTGGTGCTCCATGGCTTCTTTCCACTTCACTCTCAGTGCATTCAGCCTGGAAGAGCAGACAGATGAGCAAAAGGGCACTTGGCATCAATACTCCCATCATGGCTCTGAGCCCTGTTGGATAAGAACAGAATCAGGCAGGGAAACACAGTGGGGTGGACAGGATGGGATTGGGGATATGGTCAGGGACAGTATTCTGCTTGGTTGCTCTACTGACGAGATTTGGGGAGTTGGTGGGGAATAGCAGATCAAATTTCCCCTATTGGAGATCCCTTGGTTAGAATATAAGCTAGTCTTCTGAGCAACAAGCATCAGCACCAGCCAACATGGACCATCAGAATCTCTTATCCACACTTTACATTGTAGCCTGACTCCAATGTTCATCTTGCTAACATTTTCCATAGTAGGCTAGGAAACATGCACAGCTGGAAGCAGATAATGGACTTGCGGCTGGGAGACACAAAGGGGGCACAGAACTGGGAGAGATGCCCAATCACTGATCACTAGTACATGTCCGTTCTGTGTTCCCAAATATTTGGAAACAAGTGATTCCCATCCCCTCTTACCGCCGTAAAATGCATGCTTGGTATATTTCAGTTCTGCAAACAACCTTGGAATGCTCGAGGGCTCAAGAGCCATTTGCACATGAGCAGCCCTGGGGGAGCTCCAAAGGCAATGTCAAAACAAGTGCTATACCTCCTTGTCTTGCAGTAGTGGGCATATTCTGTACATAAACTTGTTTTTTCTTGACAATGCTGTGTAAAGATGAAATCTTGATATGAAGATATTTAATGGGCAAAATACCTACAGAGCATCAGCACCCTCTAGCCGCATAATGAGATACTATCAGTGAGGGCTAATGCATACTGCAAGGAGCTGATGTACTTCTGTGGACTCTGGCTATCATTTACACACTGAAAAATAGCAGCGGCGGGGGGGGGGGGATGTGGTTGGGAGCCTAGGCAGGAGAGAAGTGGTATGAACCACGTTCCCCAAACTGGGAACTGTCAAGTCAGGGACAATATAGAGCTGGTTGTAGGTGGAAAGGAGAAACTGGGAGGGAGGATTCAGCACATGGTTGTTTCCTCTTCCTTTCCCCCTGCAAATCTCCTCCAACAGGCAAATCTCCCCTCCAACACCACTTTGCAATGAAGAAGGAAGAACTGGAATTTCCAGACCTGTTTCCTACAAAAAGCATAGCTTGGCCCTTAGCCCAGGCAAATCCAAAGGAGAGACAAGAGGAAAAACCCAAAGCTTCCATCCCATTCTCAACGGCAAGCACAGAAATGGGAGCTTGAAGGCTAGGAAAGATGTTGAAGAGAAAAACACTGTTTCCTGCAAAATTGCCATGACGGCAATGCACCGATTCAGTTCTTCCTAAGTGCCTTTGGACTGCTTGTTGCAGCAGTCCTGCGGTTTTGTCCTTGGGCAAGCCTGTGATTCCACAGCAGAGTGTGTGTGTGGATGTGCAAATGCACGTAAATGTGCACCATTTGGATGCCTGTCCCACCCCTGTTATATTATAAGCGGATGCAACATAGTGCCTAGCAAAACTGGGCAAGCCTCCTAAGATCTGTGGTCAAAGGGCCTCTGGGAACATTCTCAAGGAACAAGCTACTCAGCTGGGTTAAAATCCAGAACCAGAAGATTTCCAACAACAGAATTATGTCTTGCAGAGCGTAACGAGCAGGCACACGGACCAAAGGAGACAGCCGCAAGCCGTGTGCAAATAGGAGTCATTCTCATGCAGCCCGTATTGATGTACCAGACTCCCAAAGCTGATATGGGTGCACTCCAGCTGAGCCGCTGTCAGAACATTGGCCCTCCCACACTAAGCAAAGAACATGCAATTCACTCTGCACTGCATTCATGAATACACGATCTATACTGGAGATAAAAGCCGTTTTGAACCTTGTCTTCCGATAAGGGGCTTAGGGGAATTAACATTTTCTAAGGATGATGAAATCTTATTTTGTAGCCAGTATTTAAACATTCAGGCTCTTTGCAAAGAAGGCATGCTAGTTTGCCCATTTTAAGTCATTAGTGGAGACTCTTCTACAATGCAGATAACATACATCACTCACACACTCTCAATACATAATGCATAAACAGTTATTTGGTGTGCATGGCAGGCACACCTCCCCTCCCCCTCCAGGCCATGTATTTTTAATATACTTTGAAAATATCACAGATGTCCTGGCTCACGGCAAATCACTCTTAGAAATATGTCTACCCCCTGCATAGTCTGCACCAGAGCTAGGAGAAGCCACTTCTCAGACTACCGTTTCCAGAATTCCCAGAGCCAGCCTATCCAAGCTGGCTGGAATATTCTGGGAACTATAGTTGGTGAACATTAATTCTTCCACACTCATGTCCATAGCAGTAAATCTTACCTTCTCATGTGTCTTATCTCACACTGTGGCAGAAGTCCAGTGTGCACAAACAGGCAGGCAGTTTGCACATAAGAATGTGATGCCCCCTGAAAAATGGTGAACAAACAACTAAAAAGCCAGAGGTATGAGAAAGAGGAGTTGCCTCCAATCTTAAAGCAAAAAAAGAAACAACAATCCTAGTTACCAAACTGTTTGGCACATGCCATATACTGATGGGGATTTTAGCTGTCCAGAGGAACTACACATGGTAATCCACCTGTGGCGATTTACTGAAGTCTGAGCACAGAAGTATTGTTGTTCTTCTCATGTGGATGGGCTTTAAGTGATTATCATTAGGATAATTAACTATATTTCATCCATATTGGGGAGTTAACCTATTTGTATTGGCGGTTTGTAAATCCTATCCTGAAACACTGGGAGGTAAGAAACAAGAAATCTAAGAGACCGTCTCATCTGTTACTGATTATAACACATGACATCTACCAAGAACGACAGAAGAAATAATACAATATGATAAACAGAATTTGTAATACTGTATATTTAAATTCAGGAACACAAAGACAGTTCCACCAGAAAATGAGCCTAGCATGTGTCCACAAAGGAAGACGTTGCTCTGTTCAATAAAAAGCATATATACCTACTCAAAAAGACATATAATTGGACAAATGCAAGCTTGTTATGGCGGCTGGAGCTGAGGCTCCAAAATGGTATTTGTTTTTTCCGGTTCACTTTGGACATAGTCCATCTCTCATGGGCCTGATAAATCAGCCTGTAATGCCTAGGAACCTACAGCTGTCATAGCCTGGGGGGGGGGAAAATCCCCTCAGCATTAGAGAGCTAAAGACTCAGGAGTTCATTTCGCCCAGAGGACGTTTGGGGTGAACACCAGAATAAAGTCCCAGGTTCTCTCCGCTTACCCTTCAAAACTACCAATCTTTAACCCTCTAGGAAAGAAGCACAAAGCACAGAGGAAGGGAAACCACTCCAGGATGGATTCCTACAGCAGCCCAAGACATTTCCAAACAAAGTGCTGGAATTACTGAAATGCTTGCCAGTCAGTGGTAAGTCTGCCAGCAGGCGTAGAAGCCAAGAAAAGAGCCACTCTTCTCTTTTCCTATGCCAGGGCCAAGGTGCCTCATTCAGATTCCCCAGTAAAACGTGTCCTCGAGTGACACTTCCTCAAGAGCTGAGTTTATGTAAAAAGGTGGATGAAGATTATTTACATACAGATTGAATTCCAATGGATTTGGGAGGCTCCGCTTTACATCTAGGGATGTACACAATATTGTACTTGCCAGTTCCAGACAGGGCTGGCTGGCAGAGTGATGATGAAAGGCAATATACAGTAGGTCCATTTAAAAAGATATATATCCCTGTTACTGTAATGCAGAGATGGACAACTTGTGAGCTTCCAGATGTGTCTGGAGAGCAACTCCCATTATCCCTCATTGTTGGCTGGGCTTGCCAGAGATGATGGGAACTGTAGTCCAACAACATATAGAAGGTCATAATTTGTCCATCCTGCTGTAATAGGAGGATTCCACACAGGGCAGATCCTGGAACACCTCTCTCTCTCTCTCTCTCTCTCTCTCTCTCTCTCTCTCTCTCTCTCTCTCTCTCTCTCTCTCTCTCTCTCTCTCACACACACACACACACACACACACACACACACACACACACACACACACCCTCCACCAGCATACACAAATTATCTAATATACCAGAAGCCTGAGCATCACTGTGCCTTCTAGAGGAAGGGTCCTTGTATGCAATCCCAGACAGCCTAAGGCTGCTGCAACCCATCCACTCCCGCTGTCAAGCTCACACAGATCAATCCTAGCCTCTTTGTGCATGCGCGCGCGCATACACACACACACACACAAATTCTACAGGCCTAAGTTTCTGGCCCCAGAAATCTATCCAGCTGGCTGGCACCTACCTTTGGGGCAGGATTACAGGCTGCTAAGAGCCACTGGTTGCCTTGGTCTTCTAGAACATCCCTCCTCTCCAGGTAAACAAATCTACCCCCTTGCTAATGGGGTAAAAAGGGAGAATGTCAGCACAGCCCCGTTTCTTGCCTTGAGATCTCAGGTTCCAAGTAGAAAGCTGCTTTCTGAAAAGCCAAGAAAGAGAAACACAGAAAGAGAGAGGGAGAGGGGAAGAAAGGGGCAGACACTGCCTGCTGCCGGGCCCTCCTCCCTCAGATGGGAGCACAGCTGCCGTTAACCATATGTATGCCCAACACTCACAGCTGGGACAGAGAAGGCAGGTTTCCTCCACCAAAAAGTATCTCCAGATGTTGGGGTTCAGAGCCAAGAAAAGAAGGGGGGGAAGGAAAGGAAGAAGGAAAGTTCAGCTGCTGCCCACAGTAATGAATGTTGGATTGGCAAGAGATCGTTCTGAAGCTTATGTCAACCTGGCCCAGAATCCCACTGTCAGTTCACCTATGACTGTTTTGATGTTGTTTCTTGGTACTGCTGTGCATGTAGCCCAATTCCCCGAGTAATGAGACATTCAAGTCCCTTGGAATGCACTTGGGTTTGGCTTCCTTTTTTGGGGGGGGGGGAAGAGCTCTGGGAATTTCTTGTAATATCTGGCTTATTTGCATACACATAGCAATATCTGCTTTACTTATATGGTTTAATGATATAAGGATAGGCAAAGGTGAGCAACACACACTCCCGTTGCACAGCAGATCTACTACCCCTAGATCAGATCCCCATAGAAAGAGGGAATCTAGACTACATAAAGCCTATAGCTTGCTCACTCTAAGTGTACTGGTAATGCAGTAAGCACATCATTATAAGCAGATCTTTCTTAAGAGGTAAACAGTGTCTGTTTATTTTAGATCTCTTCAGCTCCTCATGTTGCAAGCTGAGCTTGCTTTAGATTTTTAGATAGACAGCAAGCTTAAGAACAAGCTTTGTCTTGTTTTTACTTGTGCATATGAAAGCCATGGTGACACATGCCCTAGTTCCATCTTGGCTGGATTACTGTAAAATGCTCTATATGGAAAGTGTTCAGAAACTCCAGAGGGTCCAAAATTCAGACGGCTGATTGGGGCTGGTTGCAGAGATCATGTGAGCCTCCTGTTACAGCAGCTCCACTGGCTGCCAATCTGTTTCCAGGCACAATTCAAAGTGCTGGTCTTAACCTATAAAGCCCTAAATGGCTTGGGTCCAAGCTATCTTAAAGACCGCATCTCTCTCTATGAGCCTGCCTGGGCTTTAAGATCATCAGGGGAGGCCTTTTTCTGTCCTGCCACTCTCACAGGTACACTTGGTGGGGACACAGGACAGGGCCTTCTCTCTTGCTGCTCTCAGACTTTGGAACTCCCTCCCACAGGAAGCTAGGCTGGCCCCATCACTGCTGTCCTTCTGCAAGCAGTCAAAGATCTTTCTCTTCAGGCATGTGATTTCCCTCTATAAATGGTGGGCTGAGAGGGTTCTTTAAATAAATAATTGTGCTCTGTAGTTTTAAATGTGTTTTACTATTGATTTTATTACTATTTTTAATGTAATACTTGTTTAATTCTTTTTAAATATTTGTATACTTACTGTTTTTAACTTCTACATATTGTCTTTTTAATGGTGTGAGCCGCTTTGGGTTCTATTTAAGGAGAAAGGTAGGATAAAAATATTTTAAATACATAAATAAGCTAATCTGAGAGTCTTTTCAACCAAAAAGCAGGGTTAAAAAACAGGGCATGTTCTGTACATACATGCTTGGGAACCGAAACAAGAGGGAATGCAAGGTGGGGAAATTATGCAGGGATAAAGAAAGTTACAAAGCTGAAAAGTGTGCATGGGTATGCTGCCCGCATGCTTTTGGGAATATAAATGGTGGCCAATGGTGTGATAGCATGAGTCCTCAGAAGGCTGCGGTTCAGCAGTGGAAAGGAGGCAAAGAGCCTGCTGTTAGCATCTTCTAGCCTTAGACTAAAAGGTGTGGGAAGGAGAGAATTAGGTTTCGGGTATACTTGTCTTCAGGTATGTGTTCTCTCAGATCAGTTTACAGCTGTTGCAGGACTGATCCCCTAAAGATTAAAGCATACCCTTAAGTGCCTTGGGTTCCTCAATTGTACCGCCAAAGAATTAAAAACATGGGAAGTTGCCTTCCACCAGCCTAGCCTCTTTGTCTAATAATCTGACTAGCAGTGGCTCTTGAGGGTCTCAGCCCAGAGACGGCACCAACCATTTGCTTCCAGGTGTTCTTCTTTTTTTTTAATGGACATGGCAGGGACGTTCTGCACGCAAAGCAAAATGTCCTCTGCTATGGAATTCAGGTTACCACTGTTTTCTTCCCATCACTTCAGTGGGCGCCAAAGTTCTCCCCATTTCTGGCTGTATCTTTTGCAGCTTCTTCTTCCTCTGCATCTCCTTTCATTTGTGCCTTGTCACCTCCTTTCTAAGGGCCTGTCCAGACGGGAATTTGGAGCAGTCTGGTTCACACATAACACGCTGTTGTTTTCAATGTGATCTATTTTTATCTCTCCCTTGAGTAATCCTTCCATTCAGACTGGAGATTCTCTGACAAGAAAGCTTCATACAGGTCTTTGGCTTGCTGGTTTCTTTGTTTGTAAGTTTACCTGGTTTACTCATGAATACACGAAGAGTCGGACATGACTAAACGAATAAATAACAACAAAAAGAGGTCACGGCAGTGGGGTGAAGGTTGAGGAGATGGGAGGTAACACCCCTTTTCCTGCCTTTTTCCTCAGCCCAGGGTCTGTTGGGGCTTGTGACGGTGGAGCCCATGGCATCAACATTGCTCCCTTCCTTCCTTTTTCTCACAGCTGTCATTCAGTGGAACACAGTGGTTATCCTTTTTGTTGTTAACTAAAGTAAGTGGTGTATCAAAATAGCAATGCATCAGCCTAACATGGTATTAGAATTGCGCTACATCAGTGATTTATTTTTAAAAGATGACAACAAAAATAGAGGAGGTGGTTTCTCCATCGTCCCTTTTAATATCACAACCCATCTATTATGTAACAGAGTTGTCACCTCTGATAACACCACCCACAGCTCCATTTGGATGCAAAGTGGTTGTCTGCACGGGCTACACAATAGAATAATTAGGAGCATGCCAGATCATGCACACACAAAAAAACAAAACTCAAAGGCCCCTGGCCTTGTACCAGAAAAGAGAGTGACAGCTCTTAAATGGGCAGGATGGGTTGATCCAATTTGGATCGAACCAAACTGTGCCAACATGGTCCAAATACTGACCTATGCCTGTCTAGACAGGCCCAAAGAAAGCAGTCCTGGTTCTGCTGACTCTATAAGGACACATAGCTTTACATAAAGTATGAGTGTTCAGGCAGCATCAGAGAGGAGTTACATTAAAGAGGACAGTGAAACATAGGGCAGGGAGCCTGGTAATCAAAGCAACTGTGACATAAGCCTTCACTCTGGGGAGCGGCACAAGTAATTGATCCTGACACCATGCTGTTTGAGACAGCTAATTTTCTGCACCTAATGCATTGATTGTCTCACTATTAATAACATTCAATATCATTATTCAGGAGCAGAAATGTGAGCAAATGCCATTTCTGCTCTACAAGCAGTCAACAAAGGCCCGAGCAAAGATGATCCGCTAAATCCGAATCCCCTCTTGTTTGACTCCTCAGTAGGCTGAGTTTGTCATGCTGTTTTAAAAACACATCTCTCTGACTAACACCCAGCCTCCTCACATATGTAGGTCACGGCTGTTAGCAAAAGCCTAGCATAGTTCATAGGAAACCTAAAAACACCAGTGACTCA
Source organism: Pogona vitticeps (assembly GCF_051106095.1). Taxonomy (NCBI): domain Eukaryota; kingdom Metazoa; phylum Chordata; class Lepidosauria; order Squamata; family Agamidae; genus Pogona; species Pogona vitticeps. The sequence goes on along the minus strand of NC_135784.1, from coordinate 140,543,902 downwards.
TTAAGAAGAAAAACCAAGCTATAGTCCGGGATGAAATTATTCCCCTAATAGTTCCCTGAACAAAATAAAGCCCTAAGCAGATAGCCATGTTCCAAAATGAAATTAGGAGAGCTAAGACTAATTCAAAACCAGTGCTCCTGACATAGGACTGAACAGCAGCAAGAAAGCTGGAGATGCAAGCCTTGACCTGAATCCAGGCAAGTACAATTCCAAGGAGAAGACTCCTTGGAAAAGACTTTGATGTTGGGAAAGTGTGAAGGCAAGAGGAGAAGGGGACGACCGAGGATGAGATGGTTGGACAGTGTCATCGAAGCAACCAACATGAATTTGACACAACTCCGGGAGGCGGTGGAAGATAGGAGGGCCTGGCGTGCTCTGGTCCATGGGGTCACGAAGAGTCGGACACGACTAAACGACTGAACAAACAAACAAAACAATCTCTGTAACTGGAACATGTGAACAAGGAAAACACTTTTAATTCTAACCACTTTGTTTTTTCCCAACTCACTCTTTTAACAAATTTTCACTATGGTGCAGGATTTAGTGCTCTGCCCAGGTTTTTCTGTCTTCTCTTCATACGAGGAAGTTGGAATCCTCCAATGAAACAGACTTGCAGGCAATTAAGGGACAGTTAAAAGAGAATAGTTCTTCATTCATCACATAATTAATATAGGAATCAACATATGCCAGTGGTGGTTTAGCTGACTTTGGAAGGGAATTAGAATTAGACACGTTCATGGAATCTGATTTTGCATCTAGCTTTGATACGACAGAGTACATGGAAATTCCACAACTAGAGGCACTTAAATCAGAGCCTAGAAACCTAACTTTTTCAGACTAAGTCTGTTTCCACCTTCTCGCACCAGCCAGAATGGCTCCACAGCTTTCATCTTAGATGATCAAGCAGGCCAAAGTTCATCATGATGGCACAGTATCATGGGAAATCTGTGAGGGCAGGTGGCCTCACAGCTGGATAGGGGTTTAACTCCTAAGCAGAAGCACTGCCAACTATTCTTACTGGCTGTCCCATATGTTTCCCCAGCAGATGGTATCACTCCTGTAGAAACTGAGCTGGCACTTGACTCCACCTGCAGTGCTAAGAGCGAAAGTGGTGCCGGGAGGGGAAGTGAACAGCCATTTGGTGGCGGGAGAGCCACCAGTAAAGCCATGCCCAGAGGCCCACTGAAATTTGGAATCAGCCCTGAGCATATATTTCCATCTAATAAGGAAGCATTAACTTCAAAGCAAGACAAAATTCACTGTGTAATATGTTGCCATCAAGTCAGAAGCAACCCAGTGGCCCCAATAGGGATTTCAAAGTAAATGTGATGTTTAAAGAGTGATTTTATCAGTTTCACTCCCATCCCTTGGGTTTCCAAGGCCAAACAGGGATTCAAACATAGGGTGTCAGAATCCTAGTGTCACTCTACCCATTACACCACCCTGGATATCCATATGCTATATTTCCAACATTGGAAGATCTGCCAGGCAAAAACAAAAGAAAATTTAAAAAAATAAAGAAGAAAAAACATTGTGGTGCCTCAAAGACTAACTGCAATATTTTAATGTGAGCTTTCATGGACAAGTCCACTTCTTCAGATCTATATTTTCCTCAGCTCTTTGTTGTCTAACTGAATAGTGGCTACTTCAGGCTACAATTCACCACCCCAAGTGTAGGTCATCTGAGAGAGATGAGAACATCTGTTTCTCTCGTGGCTGGAACAGGATGCAAATGTAAAGGCTTTAAGACATGCTCTTTCTCTCTCTTTCCTTTTCTCTCTCATCCCTTCCTTTTCCTCATCTGTGTTCCCTCTTCCCTTTATAATATCATCTCTGAGGAAGTAATCTTGCCTGTGAAAAGTAGTATACACAATTTGATGCCTTTTTTTAAAAATATGGCCTAATAAAGTTAACACCCTGATAATGGACTTTAAATTTTCCTTTCCTCATATTTTCCTTTCCCGTTTATTTTTCCTAATATCTATCATCGTGAAAAATGCTGGAGATGTCAAATGCTGGAGATGTCAAAAACTCTCTCAGCATAATATAACATTTTAGGTAATAAAGAAACTGCTTGACTGAGTACAGTATATTGGAAGACCAATATTAGATCCCCGAATTGAGAGAAAGGCAGGACAAAAATAACAAATAGACAAACAAACCTGAACATTAAAAAAATGACTTGGGTTCCTCTCACTTTCTCTTTTACAGTTAACTTTTATATGAAGGTGATGTGACCAAATCGCATTTTCAAAGGTGTGTGTGAGGGTTCAGGTTGAAACTCGGGTGGTCTCCCCTTTGCTTGTATTCCTACAGCTCTAAACATGGACACTGATATTGGTTGCAATAGCTAAACATTAATCTAGAACTATTAAATAAACAGTCTCCTTCAACTGGGACATAGTCTTTCTCCTTTCCTTCCGACTGGGGCGGCAAGGATTTCCATTCCTCTTGAACAAATGGGTTTCCAAAACTTGAATTCCAGGGGCCCAGTTACTCAGTTGCCAGTCCTTTATTTTCATCCCTGTCCATACAGGTAACAAGGACACGGGCGCTTCTCCCAAAAATTCCCCCAATTTCATCCTTTCCCCTGATTCTATGATTTCCCAGGTTCTCCCAGTCCCGGACTCCTATTCATCTCCCACGCTCGCCATTCTATCCTTTCTCGCCTTTCTTGTTCTGCTCTCTATCTCTCTTCCCTTAACCTCCTTCTCCACTCCCTCGTCTTGGTCTCTCCCCAGTACGAAGGTTTTGGGGGAATCACCACTATCCACCTATGGTCTGCTTCTGCCTGAGGTACTTCCAAGCTCTCCCACCGTTGCATCCAGGGGAATTCTAACCAGATCCATTCACACCCTGGTGGTAGTGTCTCTTGTTCTTTTATCTCCTCTCCTTCTCCTTACTTCTACTTCCATTGTATATTCTCTCTTTCTCTTTTTTATCCCCCTCTCTTCTCCTTCTTTCTTTCCAGCCTTTTCTAACTGGTCTCTTAGCTCTTCTATCCCCCCCCCCCGGGCCCTTGAACAATCCTTCCCTCTTGGCCCCCTTGAGGGAATCCACGGCATTGTCTGAGGGAGCTGACAGTCCATAATCCCCTTCGCTCTCCCCTTTGCGGGAATGGACAGCGCTCCACAAGAGGTGGGGTCATCTCCTGGCTCACGGGAGAGGGGGGTGAAAGGAGACATAAGAAACCCATTTAATTCAAGCAATATGGTTTTATATCAAAGCCATGCTTTTAAAAAGAACTCGCACAAAGCCAGATTTCACATCAAAGCCTTTTTTTTTTCAAAGTTCACTTCTGAACTAAAAAGTGCTTTATTGGTTCTCCTTCTAACCTCTCTACCTTTTTATCTTATGCAAGAACATTTCAGAGGCATCTGACTGTAATTCAAAGTTTTTCCCTATCCATCTCTTGGAATACCCACTACTCCCACCCTAGTCCTTTTGTCAAATGTCTTTCTTCTACAACTGCTCTCCTTCCTTAAATATATTTGATACCTCCACTTGAGAGAACAGAGGAAGAGCCTTGTTAGGAGCTGAATTCTGGATGTGCAAGGTCAGAGGGGACTTAATCACATGAGTTCTTATCTACAATTACTTAAGACTATGACTACTTGGTTCTGAACTGACATGTTATTCTGAGTCACTACAGAATTCATAATGGGATTGTGCTATTCCAGTGCCAGGACTCCTAGGTGTATATTCTTGGATGTAGACTCAAAACAAACAATATGGAACTTTTAAACGTATTTGGAACAAACAACAATTGTGTGCCACTGAGTGAATTCTGACTCATAGTGACCCTTTTCAGGGTTTTCTAGGTAGAGAGTACTCAGAAGTGGTCTCCTATTCCCTTCTTCTGGGGGCATTCTGTGACAGTGTAGCTCACTATATAAGGGAGGAAGTGTATGACCAAAACATGTTTCTCTCTTGCTGGGGAATGATAGCAGTGCAGCAAACAACAAAACCTGGCACCACACTTCAGAGCATTCAGGGCACACACCTGTGTGCAGCTAAGCTAGCAGTGCACTGAGTGCTCTTGAGTTGTATATTTCTGTACAGGCATGCCTAAGGACTGATATTCTATCTGAATAATAACTGTATGCCATCAAGTTGATTCAGACTTATGGTGACCTTTTCCAAGGTTTTTCTCAATACAGACTACTTACAGTAGACATGGTTTATCATTTCCTCCTTCCAGGACATTGCTGCTTGCCCAAGGGAGGCACAGTGGGGCATTGAACTGAAAAGGCCTCCTTCCACAAGGCAGGTATTAAATGTTAAGCGTACATTAAGTCATAAACTTTTTTCTCTCTTTTTGAAAAGAACATTCCAGGGCCCCAGTTACAACTGCACAAGTTATGGGGTGTTTTAACATTTTCCCCAACCACTAGCAATATCCACTGCTAGGACCTGGGAGAGGGGTTCCATCTTCTGTGTCTTCTGCCTTGTATTGAAAAGAAACTGTATTCAGAGTGGGCTGGAGCCCTCCCAATCTCTGCAATGAGAGGAAAGTGCCCTCTTTCATCATAATCTTGCTGGTTGTCACTGTTGGACCTCTCAGCAACCTTTGATATCATCGACCAGAGTAACCTCCTGGGACGTCTCACTGGGATGGGACTTGGAGACACTATTCTGTAGTGGCTCCAGTCCTTCCAGGAGAAATCAGAAGGTGTAGCTGGGGGGGGGGAACACTCCTGTTCAACACCTTGGATGTTGGCATGTAGGATCCGTCAGAATTCTGTCTATGCTATGAATATCTACACAAAACTGCTGGGAGAGTTTGGAGTTCAGTTTGAAAAGGATGTCAGTGACACCCAACTCTGTACTTCCTCCCCATCTAAGTCCAAGGAAGCTGCTTGGTCTCTAGATCAAGGGTCTCCAAAGTACGGCCTCTGCTTCACATCCGGCCCACCTGACCTTTATATCTGGCCTGTAGATGTGTGGGGACAGGGGCACAGGTGTGTGGAAATTCATGTGTGCAGGCGGGAGTGCAGGTGGGCAAGAGTGCAGGCATACCTGGACATGCTCTTTCGCCCTCACAAATATATTATGTGGCCCTCTGTGTGAAATGTTTGGAGACCCCTGCTCTAGCTCATTGTCTTGTGTTAGTGATGGATTCAACGAAGATGAATACAGTGAAACTTAAAACAAGTCAGAGGTGTTCCTAGTTAATGTATTCTCAAAGGCTTTCACGGCCGGGATCTGATGGTTGTTGTGGGTTTTTCGGGCTCTTTGGCCGTGTTCTGAAGGTTGTTCCTCCTGACGTTTCGCCAGTCTCTGTGGCCAGCATCTTCAGAGGACTGGAGTAGGAACTACGTCCATGCTCCTAGTTAGTTTTAGGAAACTTCAGCCAATCAATAACTGGGGTTAGTTACAGGTATCATATAATTCCCCTCTTACAGCACTTCCACTGGCTGCTAGTTTCTGAGCACAATTCAAAGTGCTGGTTTTAACCTATAAAACCCTAAGTGTCTTGGGTCCAAGCCATTTTAACAATTGTGTCTCCCTTTATGAGGCTGCCCAAGTATTAAGATAATTCGGGGAGGCCTTTTGCTCAGTTCCACCACCAGTGTTTGGTGGGGACACAGGACAGCTTTCTCTGTTCCTGCTCCCAGACTTTGGAACTCCCTCCCACAGAAGGCCAGGATGGGCACATTTTTGATGTCCTTTTGCAAGCAGAGGAAGACGCCCTAGCCAAACTACACAAGAGCACAGTTTGCTGTCCTCTGAAGATGCCGGCCACAGAGACTGGCGAAACGTTAGGAAGAAAAACCTTCAGAACACGGCCAAGAAGCCCGAAAAACCCACAACAACCATTAGATCCCGGCCGTGAAAGCCTTCGCGAATACAGAGGAAGACCTTTCTTATCAGGCAGGTTTTTCCTTTGGGACTGGCTATCTGAGAGAGTTTTTTTTAATGGCTTGTTGTGTCTTGTTGCATTTAAACATATGTTCAGTGTTTATTTTCTGTTTGTAATATATTTGGTCAACTCTTTTTAAATATTTACACACAAGTTTTTTACTTTTAAATATTTTAATGATGTAAGCAATTTTAATAAAATGAGAAAGTCAGGTTAAAGGTATTTTAAATAAATAAATAAAAATAATAAATAAATAAATAAATAAAACAATTTTTCATCATCCTCAGTCCCGCGCGGTCTAGGATGCTCTCTGTCAAAATTAGCTCCTGTTGTAGAGAACAAAGCCTGTCAGGCGGCTGCGGCCCAAATGCCTGGCGCTGAGAGGCCTTCGAAACCGAGCACTGCCAACGGCGCGGTCGCAGGGCCAGCCCTGGAAAGGAAGGTTCCCGGGGGACAGCAGCAACCGTGGCAAGAAAAAAGCCAAGCCTGCGCCCTTCCTTACACCGCCTAGTGTCGGTGATGAACAGGGACGCTTAAAGACCATTTCCTGATAGCGGACCAGCCGACCTCACGACGAAACGCCCTAGAGCAACCCAGTCGTTAGTGCAATGAATGGTGGGAAATGTAGTTTATTTCCTTTAAAAAGTCTTTCCTGGCGCGGGAGCAGTCGTCTTTTTTCCTTTAGGCCGCGAGGGGTGCCGGGATTCGTAGTCGTCTTCTAGGTGCGATGCATGCTGGGATTCGTAGTACTTGCGGAGGGAGGGAGGGAGGCAGGGCGGAGGAGCGAGCGGGGGGAAGAGAGCGAGCGAAAAAGAGGGAGGGCGGGTGTGCCGCGGAAGGACCTTCCCCTCCCTCCCTCCCTCCGGTTGTTCCCGGCGTGGGGAGGAGCCTGATCGGTGAGTGGTTGCTGGGGAGGAGAAGGCGGCGGCGGGGAGGGGGGATGACCGGTTTCGCGTTGTCTGTATTGTCTTTGACGTGATACCTGGCAAAGAACAATTGGGAAGGGGGGTTTCCTTTGCCGGCTCTTCCCTTCCCTTCTCACGGGCCCCGGTCGCCCAGCTGGGCTTGGGAGGGGGGGGGAAGCCTGCCGGCCGGCCGTCCCAACCACCCATGTTTCCAGCCTCGGAGGCGGGGCGTTGCCTTGGGTGGTTTCCCTGGCGTGGTTTGCTGCTCCTGCCAAATCCTTCAGCGCCTTTTCCGCCCTGGATACCTGGGGCACAACGGTGGTGGAGTCGGGTCAGGATCACACACACACACGGACACACTCTCTCACCCCCCCAATCAGCAGCCCCTTTCCTCGCAGGCCCAGAGGCGATGCTGCGCAGGGAAGATGGCACCCCAAGGCAGCGCATCCCTCCCCTCCCGTCCCCTCCCCAATGGCTGTTGGCTGTGCTGGCTGAGCAGGATGACTGCAACGGCGAGCTGGGAATGCAGGACTGTTTTAAGCCCCAAGGGGTCACGATCCACGGATGGTGGAGGATGCACCCACCACAGACAACTCGGTGCAATGGGGGCAAGGAAGTTTAAGCCTGAGATCTAGTGATCCTGGCAAAATCCCTTCCTGTCTCCCACTAAGTGCCCCTGAGATTGCTGCATGGTCACTCCTTCCAGCAGCAATAAAACCTGAGTCTCAGAAAGAGGACAGTAATGGTTGCCTATCTCGTTCCTAATGATCTTTGCTAAGAAGCCAGGGGAGAGAGCTTTTTTTCCTTTGCAGCCAAGTAAGTGATCAGCTGAACTGCATCAGGAGGTGGGTGGGACCTTGCTGGCTTCAGGGGCCATCCAGGGGCCATCCAAGGGCTGCTGGTTGTGCGCTCTTGCCGGAGTCCAGCACATCTAAAAGGACCAGGTTGAGGAAGCCGTGACAGAGGTTAAGTGTTTCTCCGTGTTGATGCCTAACACCCACATCAGCAGCTTATACTTACCTGCATGTCCTTCTCTACCGACGACCATGTGGCAAGAGGGCTTTCTGGATGTTTGCAGCCATCCAACACTTGCAGTAAGATACCCCTTCTCTTTCTGGTCATATCTTGGCCCAGCAGTTCTATCCTTGGAGGACTTTAGTACGCCTATACGTTTAGTCTTGGGTTCTAGTTGGTCAGCTGCCCCAGATGAGCATCATAAGGGCCCAGATGGTTTTAGTGGTTTGTAAGGCCCAGCCGATGAGTTTTCAACCAAGGCTGCCAGATGGGGCGTGCCGAGGCTGTGGAAACAGAACCCTCTCTGTTCCAATGTCTGGGATGATAAGACCAACACTGGAACAGGAATGTGAGGCCATTGTGTGCACAGTACTGTAGTTTTTTTTACCAGCACAAAAAAAAAGCAAAAAAAAAAAACCCAACTTGGTACAACTTGGGAGCTGTGATGCTGCTAAACCCTGAGCAGTTGTCATAGTTTGATAGTTATGAAGTGCTACAGGTGGGATCCAACATGATATGAATTATGGGGATCCTATTGCTTGCAAAACCTGAGGCCTTATACCACACTCACTATTCAGGCAGAACAGGAAGGAAAGCCTGTCTTATCTTTATGCGGAACTGGTTGGGCAAGTCGGCAATCTTTGGCCTGATGACATTTCCTGATTTCATTTCCTGGATCCGGGAGCTGTGCTCAGGAACAGTATTCTGCCACCTGTTACCATCTATAGGTATATCTGGATCCCCAGAACTGCCAGCAAGTTATGAGCGGGGAGCAGTCGAACAGGTCTGGAAGGCCTCGGGCTTTGGCATTTCCTACTCAAAATGATGCACAAAACCAATCTTCTGGGGTGGGAGATCCTTTATTGGTGGGTGCAGCCACGACTCCCCGGTTTTTATTGTCTGCAGTTAGAAGGCTCATGTTAGGAACTGAATCAATAAGAAGGGAGTTGGAGCAACGGGGCTTCTGGGACCCAGGAATTGTGGGTTGTGTTCCTGGCCGGGAAGGGCAAGTGGCCTCCATTTTCTCCTCTTTTCCTGATTCCCACTTCTGTGTGCCTTTTTGTTTGGACGGCAACTTTACTTTGTGCAGTTATTTAATTAGTAGAGCTTTGATTGATTGGTGTTGGTCAATCTCAATTGCTGGGAACAAATTACTGTATGTGAGTTAAGAGCTTGCCTGTTTGTTTGTTTGTCTGTTTTGGGGGGGGGGGTTTCCTTTGGCTAATTTAGTTCCAGCCTGTAGTTTTAAAGATTCCATAATACTCCACTTTGGCAGATTTAAGAGATCGTGTGAGTTGATTGTATAATTTATGTTGGGGAGAGTAGATTTCGAATCCCCATTCAAACACAAAGCTAGTATTAACCAGACCCAAATAAATTGTGTTAAATACAGCTTATAGATAGCAGCCGTGCCATATAAATTTCGTAAGATTAATAAGGTGATACCAGATGTATTTTGGAGAAATTGTGGATCAAAAGGTTCATTGAAACACATGTGAATCTCCTACTGAAAGGTCAGATCATTCTGGGATGAAGTGATAGATTGGATGAACAGTTAACATGGGAAAAGGTAGTCCCTAATGATACTTTTTATATTTATTTAAAATATTTATATTTGTAAAATATTTGTGTTCATATAATAAAATATTTATGTATAATTATTTAAAATACTTATTATTTAAAACATTTTTTATCTTTTCTTTGCCCTTAAAAGGACCCAAGGCTATAGGATATGGACAGAAGCAGTGATGGAAAACTGACTACTCGCTTCAGACTGATTTGAGAGAAATAAAAAGAATGTTGCTAAGATTTGGGACCATTTGTTGGGGCTTTTAAAAAAGTTGTATTTGAATGAGAAATATGAGGTTTTGCTGGATTTTTGGCGTGAAACCTTTGAAGTTTGATAGAATCCTTGAGTTAATGGATTATAGGAATGGATTATATCGTTCACAGAGATAAATTTATTGTTATATGATTATATAAGTAATTGAGTTATAGGTCTTTGCATTATAATTGCTTTTGTTGATTTGTCCAAGGATTATCAATAACAGTAAAAAAAAAAGACACAAAGTTTGTTGGCGATCGTGGGACAGTTTTTGTCTCTGAGCCTAAGACACTTGACAAAGTCCCCCCCCCCCAATAAATGTGAATAGGAACACAAATTCTATCCTGAGCTCCATGGAGGATGAATGAGAAAAACAGTATTAATGGTAGATGTTAAGGCTGTTTTACATTTTCTTCACTGTTTTTTAAAAAAACCTTTTATAAAAGGTTTGATAGTGTGATGAAGTAAGCAGTTAAGCTGCAAAAAGAGAAGTGATTATTAGTCCACTGAAATGCTTTACTCAGTTCACAGTTTGCATGTCAGTTTCTGTTGAACAATTTCCTGCAGCTCCAGCAGGAATCTTAGCAGTGCTGTATTCTCCTTGGAAGAGCCACGCCCTGCCCTTTTTCTTTTCCGTTGCAGCGTTCCTGACCCAATTGCCTGGCTTTTCCTTTTGCTGCTGCAAAACTAGGCCACTCTTAATTATTTTCACATTTACTTCTCCCATAGACATGGGCAGGTTATCACAACACTCTGTCTTGCACTGCTCTCCTCTCACCCACCTGATTGCAACCTTCTGACCCTTGCTGACCCTTTTCTTTCCTTCCCAGGTTCCCAGGAACCTCAGGCTCATGCCCGTCCCAGTGCGCCCACGCCTGCAATGGGATGATTCTCTAAATCCCTTGCGGATTAGCGTGGGCAGCCTCCCAGTGCTGGCGTCCATGACCAAAGCAGCTGATCCCCGTTTCCGCTTGCGTTGGAAGGCCATTGTGGCAACCTCCCTGGCCCTGGTCCTTGTGCTACTCCTACTCTGCTTCCAGCGTTCGCCCTCAGCAAGCAGGCCCGTTCTTCCCAATGCTCATAATTGGCAGCTCAGTTCACTGGCTCATGAGCGGTACAATGACACCTACCCACTTTCGCCACCTCAGCGGATCCCAGAAGGTGTACGCTACCGCATCGGACTCATTGCTGACCTTGACACGAACTCCAAGGGTTCTGGTGAGCATACCTGGTTCAGCTACCTGAAGAAAGGTTACCTGACATTGTCATCTAGTGGTGACCATGTGTCTGTTGAATGGGATACCAAGGATGAAATGTTGGAATCTCACCTGGCTGAGAAAGGACGTGGCATGGAGCTCTCTGAACTCATAGTCTTTAATGGAAAGCTCTATGCTGTGGATGATCGCACTGGTGTGGTCTACCAGATTGATGGCACCAAGGCAGTACCTTGGGTGATCTTATCTGATGGAGATGGCACTGTTGACAAAGGTGAGCTCATGATGAATTGACTTTGATTTCTGTGCAAGTTCATTGCTTGACATATGTATCAACCCTAATTTTATCAAAGTTCCAGATATACCTGAGGCTGCCTCTAATTTTTCTGTGTCACAGAGTTACCATGTCTTTTGATCCAGATATCGCTGTCCTCCAATTCCTTTACAGTATTCTTCAGCTGTTAAACTGTACTAAACTCAGTTACTTCCCCTTTTTTTACCACTGGGCTGAGGGACCACTTATTTTTTTAAGAGTATTCCTTATGAGATAAAAATAACTGATTTTTTTTTTGCAATTACAGTAGAACCTCAGTATCCACTGATTCACTTATCCACGGTCACCTGCAGTCAATGTAACTAGATCACCAGAAGCTGTTTAAATTCTGCAGATCCATTCCTCAGATTCAGGCCAGATTCTCAGATCTCTTGAAGCAAGGTTTCACAGAGAAGCTATGAGAGAATTCTTCCTAGCTTGGTAGAAGGGGAGGAGGTTTCTTGAAGGAAAAATGTTCCTTTTTCCATACAAGTAATAAAGTTTAAAAGCAGAGTGTTAAAATCATAGTGTTAAAAGCAAAGTGTTTGTCTCATGAAACTGAATCACGTGAAGCATTTTAAGCTCTGGCAGATCCATTCCTTGGGGCCAGACCAGATCTTCAGAGTACTTGGAGTAATGTTTCACAGAGAAGCTAAGGGAGAATTGCTAGCTTGATAAAAGGGGAAAAGTTTCTGATGGAAAAAAGTTTGTCCTCCCATATAAGTAAGAAATTAATTAATTTAAATTTAAAAGCATATTTACTAGATGTTTGCTCAGTGTTTGTGAGTATCTGTGCTTTTTAAGCATCCAGGGGGTGGGCTTGGAACCAATCCCCTGCAGATACGGGGGTTCCACTGTATTTTACTCTCCTTTTTTGGTCCTAAAAAGGTTTCCCAAGTCAACTTCCCAAATTAAGTAACACATGTATATGAGAAAACCCCTAGCTATACAGTCAGGAACTAAAAAGCAAAGGCTAAGAGCTTCAGAGTAGTTGAAAGCAGTAGCATAGAGCCTATGTAAAAGTGGTTTAGTTTAAAATAACATGAAATCACATCAAAAGGAATAAAACCAGGAGAAGGTGAAAACTAAGGTAAGGTAAGAAAGTCTTAATGCCCTCCAAATACTCAACAAAGAGAACAAATCATTCAAACTTTGCTAGAGAGAGAATTCTAACAGTATGAAGCTGCAACTGAAAAGGCCTTTCCATACATCTCATCCAAATTCCGAAAGCACTAGGGAGCAGAGTAAAGTCTTGGATGAGGAATGCAATGAGATGGGCAGCTTTTGTAGTATGAGACGTAGCTTCAAATAACCTGCTGAAATATATATGCCATTCTTCTCAGGAGGGAACAAGAGTAGCTTATGTCCATCTATCCAGGATGTCTGTCTTTTAACTGGACAATCAACTCAATGTTGACTTGAACTGTTGTCTTTTTTTGCCCAGGGTTTAAGGCAGAGTGGCTGGCAGTGAAGGATGAGCATTTGTACGTGGGAGGCTTGGGCAAGGAATGGACAACGACCACAGGGGAGGTACTGAATGAGAACCCCGAATGGGTGAAAGTTGTTGGCTACAAAGGTGATGTAGCTCATGAGAACTGGGTGGCCAATTACAATGCCCTCAGGACTGCTGCTGGAATCAAACCCCCAGGTAAGCAGTAGGGGAATTTTTGGATTTGAATAACTTGGGATAAATATGCACATACCTATGTATTTTCTGTAGTTCTGTTTCCAATATGATTTTCCTCCTAAAAATTTCATATTGCTAAGCACCAGAGTTGATGGGGGCATAAAGGAAGGAGAACAGATGATGAAGAATTTGGGGAGGTAAGCTACAGATGCCTTTAAAGAGGGAAGGATAGGGAGTAAGGTCCACTTCTTTCTTCTTGCGCATACTTCAATTTGTTCTTGGGCACACTATGATTGCTATAAGATACTGTGTTAGTGTATGTAATAATTCTAACCAGCATTTCCCCCAGGACTTTAAGTTGATAAGTTCTTAATTCTGTTACTTCAGTGTACCGTATTTTTCTGTGTATAAGACGCACCCCCTTTCTAACCCAAAATTAAGAAATCTAAGCAGGGCTTAGCAAGTGACAAGAAAGTTCCTGCTTTCCCCCTGCACTTTCTTGTGAAGAAAGTGGAGGGGAAAAGCGGGAATCGAAGTGCTTTGATCCCTCCCCCCTTCTTACTTCAGTCCTTCAATTTTTAATCTAAAGATTTTAGACAAAAGTATCTTATACATGGAAAATATGGTATATGTCTCCACTCTCGTAACTGCTGATAATCTGTTTCTCTTTCCTTCCTCCCAGGTTACCTGATCCATGAGTCTGCCTCCTGGAGTGAGAGACTCCAGCACTGGTTCTTTCTGCCCCGCCGTGCTAGTCATGGACGCTACAATGAGCAGGAGGATGAGCGCCGTGGCACCAATTTACTGCTCAGTTCCACACCTGACTTTGCCGATATCACTGTGAACCACGTTGGTGATATCATCCCCACTCATGGCTTCTCCTCTTTTAAGTTTGTCCCTGACACCGATGACCAGATAATAGTGGCACTAAAATCTGAAGAGGATGCTGGACATGTGGCCACCTACATCACTGCTTTCATGCTGGACGGCCGTTGCCTCCTGCCTGAAACTCGCATTGGTTCTGTCAAATATGAGGGCATTGAGTTCATCTGATGGACAGAAATGGATTCTTTGAGACAGGCTGATGGACTGGGAGGAGGGTGGCTACAGTTCTGCCCAGGGCTTTTGTCTCTAACTCTGCCTCAGCTGCAGAATGTTGTCATGGCACCGTTTTTACCTTTATAAAAGGAAATTTTGCTACTGTCCTTGTGGCGTGTTTCTGTGCTGGCCTCTAGTGGTGCAGGATAACCAGTGTCCCTGCAAATGTTATCCCAATTTCATTGAGCCCCACCAGGAACTAGCCTGGTTTCCACATGACTCTGTACTTTACTGGACTGTTCTGGTAATTTGGCAGAACATACACAAGGAAGAATTGGTTTGATTGCTTTTCCACTTCACTCTACATCTGCCACCCTGACTTTTACTATGATTCACATGTGCCTTTGCTGTTAAGGGGAAGGCTTCATTCTTGATTATACAGCAAAGTTATCCAGTTGTTTGGAGGGTCATTCTTTGGAAGGTAGCTGGCCCTACACAGCTCTTTCCACCATAGTTTTGATTTTAGCTGGGTGAGTGCCCTTTTTTGTGGAACGTCAGAGATAGGACCTGGAATCTAGTTCTGGAAAGTGCCAGATAACAGCAGACAGAGAATAAGGACACAGCTTTAAGAGTCGAACGGAAAGGTGATATGCTCTCAACCATGTTATGACTGAAGCAAAGTTAAGTGTTCTCTGCCATCCTTAATCTTGAGATAGTCCATGTGGATATAAACATGAAAGGACATATTTTACCATATGCATTTCTCAGAGCAAATGGCTAATAACTTTTCCAAGTCCAAAGCCATGTTTGATGGACTGACCATAACTAACCATGTCAGCGATTTACTACTAGACAATGGCAACCGTTACTAAATACTTCAGTCAGAGAATATGCACATCCTGTCATGTTTATATCCTCTGTTCTCCACTTTCCTTCCTGTTCATCACTTTTTAAAGGGGAGTTTCAGTATCAGGAAGTTGACATCCTGTGAAGGTATTGCTGCTCGAATAATGAGTCCTAATTTAGTGCTGCTGAAGGATGTTTTTTTCTTTGAACATTGAGGGCCTCTTGTGGTTCCTGTCAGATAGGATAAGATCAGGTGAACGCATGCCTCTTTCTTGAACTTTTCCCTGAGTGTTCATGGCTGCCTTGGCACCGTGTGTTTCTCAGAGCTAATGATCAATCACTTTTCCAAGCCCAAAAGGCTGTTCTGAATTTGCTTCCCTGCAAGTAGCTAACAAAGAGTCATAATGATTGTTTGGGTTCAACTTTTATCATAAAAAGATAGTAAATGCAGACGTAAGGCACCTGTTTTTTTTTAAAGCATGTTTTTGTAGATGTACTCAAGAAGCATGGGTCTTACGAAATTGCTTGAGTCTTTTGAATCTAGGCTTCAAGAACTTTGAAGATACGCAATGGCCTTTGGTCTATGCCATAATGTGTACAATTTTAACTTATGCCATGTTAATACAATATGTGTCTGTACAAAGCTGCAACATACCGACTCAGACCATTGGTCCACAGGAGTTCAAAACTATGTACTTTAACTGCTAGGAGACCTCCAGAGTTTCAGGCAGAGGACCCTCCCTTCCCTACCTGGAGAAATTAAGGACTGGTCCTGGGTATTCTGCCTTTCAAACCATGTGCTCCCCCCTTGGGCTAGAGCCCCTCTTTCCAGATACAGAAATATACATGGATATAAAAATTTCAGTGAGCTTTTTATTTTTCAAATGAAATGTTTTCAGAGTGCCTCAAGTGTAATAATGCTTTGTGTTTATATCCTAAATTAATACATAGCTTCCAAATTATGACTGAGATTTAGAAAACTTTAGTCACTAGATGGCAGCATTTGTTCATTGCAGTGACAAGACCTAAAGAGTAATTTCCATCATCTCTAAAAGGACCCGCTCCTTCTGTTAGGGTGTGGTATAGTGTTTATATCAAATGTGTCAAAGCCTAATCAATGTGTGAGTTAGCATTTCCTGTTAAATACACACAAAACTCAGATCACTGTGTATGAATGAAAGGCATACAGAATGAATTTGGCACAAAATAAAATCAAGACTTGATGACTACCTATAGTTTTGTATTGAAAACATTGTCACATCAATTAAAATGTAATGTCACAATTTTTGCACTTAAAATGCATTATCTAAATTGGCAAAACAATCTGCTGAATAACCATGAATGGACTGTCACTGAAAATATCAACCAGAAGGGTTCTTACATGTGTATTTTGTTGGCATCATCCTTTTCGTTGTGGAAAGATTGCATGGATTAGCCAATGGATTTTGATAGTTGCATGCCAGCAGCTACCTGCTTTATTATAATTAGTTCAACTTCAGTATCCTTTGCTGTAACTCACCATCATGTCAGCAGAAAAACAGAAAAAGAGCCAAGTAACATCAGACCAAAAGTTTTTCTGGTCCACCATTACTCTTTAAATAGCAATGACCCAGTTGCTTTTTTTCCCCTGATGAGAGTTTACCAACCGGGCAGCTGCACCTTCTGCCTCACGTCCTCTAGCAACTGATGCAGAGGGGTGCTACCTCTCATGCAGATAGTACATAGCTATCCTAACTAATAGCTACCGATGACCTTATCTTCTGTGTATTGTCTCCTTTCAAATATACTCAAGTTGGCATATAGTACATCACTACATCCGGTGGCAGGGATTTCTACAATCTAATCTAATCTGATATAATGTAATCATTTTAGAACTGAAAGGGATCATCTAGTTAGTGAACCTCCCAAACTCTGGCCCCACAGCCAGATACCTAAACCACTGAGCTATCCAGCCGTTACACTATATGATGCTCTGCCTTTTTATCGATCTTGAATCTCTCAGCATTCCATTTCAATTGATAAATTTATGCATTGGCTGCTTTGAAGCTTTAGCAGAAAATACCATGCGGTCATGAAGTGTCCACATTTTGGGAAATCTAGTAGTTAAATCATAGAATCATGGTTGGAAGGGGCCTATAAGGCCATCGAGACCAATCTCCTGCTCAATGCAGGAAAAGGAATCAAAGGGTATCTGCCAGACGGTTGTCTAAATTTCTCTTGAATGCTTCCAGTGTTGGAGTGTTCACCTATCAAGGTAACTGGTTCCATTGCCGCCCTGCTCTAACAGGTGGGAAGTTTTTCCTGATAAGTTAACTGAAATCTGGATTCCTGTAACTTTAGCTCATTGTTCTGCACTTTGGGATGATCGAGAATAGATCCTGTCCCTCATCTGTATGACAAGCTTTCAAGTATTTGAAAAGTGCTGTCATATCTCTCCTCAGTCTTCTTTGCTCAAGGCTAAGCATACCCAGTTCTTTCGTTCTTTCCTCATTGAGCTTAGTTTCCAGCCCCCTGGTCATAATTGTCACCCTCCTCTGAACTTGTTCCAATTTGTCAGCATCCTTTTGAAGTGTGGTGTCCAGAATTGGACACAGTACTCAATATAAGATCTAACCATTGCTGAATAGAGGGGAACTAGTACCTCATGGGATGTGGAGACTATACTTCTGGCAATAGAGCCTAAAATAGCATTTGTCTTTTTTTGTAGTCACATCACCCTGTTGGCTCATATTTGGCTTGTGATCTACAACAATTCCAAGATCCTTCTCACTCGTAGTATTGCTGAGACAAGTATCCTCCATCTTGTAACTGGGTGTTTGATTTATTCTTCCTAGGTGCAGTACTTTGCATTTATCCCGGTTGAATTTCATTCTCTTGTTTTCAGTTCAGTTCTTAAGTTTATCTAGATCATTTTGAATTTTGTTTCTGTCTTCCAGGGTATTAACTATTCTACCCAATTTTGTGTTATCTGCAAATTTGATTAGCATTCCTTGCACCCCCTGATCCAGGTCATTAATAAAAATGTTTAAGAGCACTGGGCCCAGGGCTGAGCCTGGGGTACCCCACTTGTTACTTTCACCCAGTTTGAAAAGGAGCCATTAATAATCTGTGTACGATTCTTTAGCCAGCTGTGTATTCACCTGACTGTTGTTCTATCCAGTTCACACCTAGTTAGTTTGCTAATCAGAATATCGGGGCCCCCTTTGTCAAAAACTTTGCTGAATCTGGATATCGTTGGTGGTTGCTATAGTCTGTTTGTTTCATGACTTTTGTTGTGTTAAGTCAACCAGATGAAGCTCACTCAAGGCAGGAACCTAAGCAAGGTATTTATCTCAAGAACAAAACTAGGGAACTGTTGGTTTGTGTAGAAATTTCTACTGCAGGTGGGAATGGTGGAGTACTGTGCATGCATTAGTGTTCCAAGATAGGCCACTGACCTTGGACTATTAAATCCTGCAATCGTGGTGTTTGGATTATAGATCTTCCAGGGCTTCATCTGACAAGTTGCTAGGTTTCTGTGATCTTCTTCCAACCCCACCCTGCCTGGCCGTGTCTCCCTCTATGGCTAAAGTTACATTTCCAGGGCCAGAATTTTTCACTTTTTGCTTCTATGATCCTGCTGCCTTGAGCATTCAGAAGCATTACACCTTGTGAAGCATACAAATGGTTGCAACGCTCAGTTCAGTGGTGCTGCAAAATCCTCCTAGAAATGCGACCAACATCCTTTTCACTTTTGCAGTGCATATGAGACTGCACAACATTGCAGCCCCCCTCTGTTTGTCTTTCTTTCCGTATCGGAGTGTCACTTTGAGGCCCAGTGAGTTTGCAACTGTCAGTAGAAAGTAAGCAGTCAAACTGTCAAAAGGTTATTTTTCAGTGAATGACCTTCCCAGTGTCCAAGTGATGAACAAAGAGCAGTCCTAAAAACATTGACTCTTGAGCTAGATGTGTCCAATATTTGGTAGCCTGTCTGCCTTCTTTCCTCCCCCTCCCCCTCCCCCTCCATCAGTTTCCCTTTTTCCATCCATTTGTGGTGTTTTCTTCATGTTAGTCAGAGCTGGGGGGGAAGGCATTGCTTCACAGGCCTCCTGCTATTCCACATTCTGTTCTAAGCAGTGTTCCACATTGCAGGATGATGCTTAGTAGTTCCTCAGGGTGGCTCAGTCTGCCATTGGTCTCCCTCCTGTGCTTTAGTGAGCCTTGGTATGCATGGAAACAAGGCAATTGGACTCACAGTGTTTTCCGAGATTGCCCTAGAGTCCATGGAGAATTGGTAGCCTAGAACCATGAGAAGCCAAAGCAGCTGTTATTTTCTCTCACCAAACACGATGTGGAGCCAATTACATCCTCCTCCTTAAGAAACTGGTAAATATACTGCACCTACCATGAATTTATTTCATCTTTCTCCTGCTTTAAATCTATCCGTTCTACCTCTTGTATTCTGTCCTTCATTTAAACCTACTGTTTCTCACTGAACTCTAAGTTCCCATGTGCAATGCACTGTTTCCCTAATAGTCTTCCTTCTGCTAATTTGGTGAACTACCACTCCATGTCACTGTTGTCTCTTGCCCCCGTTCCTGCCATTGGGAATAGTCTTCTGGCCTATTGCTAAGGATGATACATAATCCCTGTTTTATTTTCTTTAAACATATCCCATATAATACTTTAATGGTTCAAAGGTAACATTTTGTTCTTGTTCGCTCACTAATTTCCCTGATTTGTCCAGGCATAGGGCAGCCTGCTGTATATGTGCTATCCCTCTAAAAGATCCCGGTAGTACTACGTTTGCTGAGCACAAAGAGACAGACGGCTGCTTGCATAGACCCATAAAGGAGGACATCAGTTAGCAGGACATTGATTGCTTATATATTGCATGTACCCATCTGGATTAATGTTTACGCTAGGGAACTCTGTAGCTCAGATCACAATCTTGTATTCCATCAATCCAGCATTAACCTCCCACAGAAGCACATTCAACGGCATGCCTTGAGAAGACAAACCTGCACCCCTTAACTGCTTCTCATGCTTATTGTAAAATGTGGACCTGTAACAATATGAACTGTATACTTACCAAGACATTGGAATCTTTTTTTTAAAAATAGTTCCAATAGTTATAGTTCCCAGGGTCCCAAAAGTAGTTAGTTGCCATTATGGTCAGAAATGTTTCAAAAACTCAACTCTTTCCCATTTCTCAAAAGGAACTAGAATCTGTTAACTAGTTAACAATTTTTAAACCATCTGTGTGGTACAAAACACACCCTCCTCCTCCTCCTTATCTCACCATAGCCTCAATGTCTACAACAGAGCACTAGGCAGCATGAGGCACAGAATTCATGGGAGGAGCAACAGAAGGGTCCCATTTTATTTGACCTATGAGGTATTCTGCCTCTGCCATTTAGTGGTTTAAATCCTGCTGGCATAAATATGCCTGAGGAAGGATGCTTCTGCAGATGTCATCAGCCCGAGTTGGTTTCCACAAATTAAATACTCTCACAGATCTTGTGTAATCCTTTTCATTGTGTGGAAGCTGTGGGAGCCACAGGATACAAGGAGGAAGTCTTTACTAAAATCGTTATTAGTGGTAATGTCATCCAGGTAGCTTTGATTCTCATTAGTTAAAGACTTCCCTTTCAAAAATTGCCAGCTTTCTACAGGTATAGTTATACCAACAGAATTTCAGCAAACGAGGCTACACTGCAATTACTATAAAAGTAAAGCAGTATAACTATCCTTTGTGAAGCTACACTTGTAATATAATTATGTGTTTGTATTGGATAATGAAATGATTACAAGTAACTTATTGCTTCCAATATCTGTTCCTACCCACTGAGATGTGATCCAAATCCAGATTCCAGCTAGCTACATGCAACTCTCTGCTAGCTTTATCTTGTACTACCTAAAGGAACTCACCTTAGAGGGTCAGGAGCTGTCTGACTGAGGCAGTGAGACATCAGAGAGACCGTGAAAAAAGCTCAGGTTGACTGGGAGAATCTGATCCCAACCCAACAGTGCCGATTATGCTGAGAGAGAGAAGACAATTCAGGCATTCGCACCAGATGGCAAAGGTCGTTAGGGAACAGAGGTTGAACGTCTACAAACTGTGATTGTGGAAAGGTCTGTGGAGGTGAGAAGGGTGGTGAAGCTAACTTCTCTCTACCCTTGAGAAAGGACACTTGAGTATAAAGTTGGTTCCTCTACAAATGACCTTGAGAGTGAAGCTGGCAATGGTGGAGAAGTAATGTAGATAGTTCATAATAAGTGTTATGTTTGTTATGTGAACTTTAACCCTGTATCTTACTTGAAATTATGAATGACACTGGGGTGTTGTTTTTGGTTCCTGTTCTTCCAAAGCAGGCCTGCCCTTTCACAGCTCCCTTGGCATAGATCTAAACTAATCACTTGTAGAAGATCTTATGAAGTACTTGAACATGAAATTTGCTTTGCATCGTATGGAATGTCTCAGCTCTTGCCCAATGTTGCTTTGTGCTCTTTATAGGCTTTACGTTCCTTCTGCCAGTTTCTTGCCTTGGCAGCTCACCTCCGCTTCAAACTATCAGATCTAGAACAGCTCTCAAAAGTTTAAAGTCATGCATTGCCCATTCTATCATAGCTGCTGAAAGCAAATCCTCACAAAATAAAGATCTATTGGGCTTCTTTAGCTGCTGCTTGTGTGGAATTTTGCCTACAAAACATCAAGTCTAACCATGAAGCCTATACTGTATTGATTTGACTGTGAAAATATTGGAACCATCTACTTTTCTCTTTCACGTCTCTCTCTGCATTTTAACACCCTTTCAGCTGCTGCTGAGAGTTCAAGAAAAGTAGGGTGGGGGGCAGCAGGTTATTAATGTTTGTCTTATTAAACAAATGTTTTAAGACACTATAGTAATTATTTTTGCTACTTTGTCCAACTTCCAATTGTCACAAATGATGTTGGTTGATTAACATGTATCGCTGCACACACATAAGTGTCTATTGATTTCATGGAGGATACAGCAGTCAATAGCTACTGGTTCTGATGGACAGACTGTTTCCCCCAATGACAGAGGAAGCACAGTATGCTTCTGCAGATCAGTTGATAGAGAACATGAACAGGAGGATACTATTGCGCTCAAGCCAAATTCATGCTTGTGAATTTTCCTGATGGAAATGGCTGATATCTGTGTGTATGTGAACAGAAGATCAGACTAGATGGCTATGATTCAGTTTGGCTCTTATGTTACATTATGCTCACGCAGCTCTTTTGTTTGTTTGTTTTACATCACATGTTCTACCACCACAGCTTGAAACACAGACCTAGGTCCTGCTTGTGATCTTCCCAGAGGCAACTGGTTGGCCACTGTGTAAACAGACATGCTGAGTTATAGGCCTTTGCTTTTCCTGTATTTTTAGGATTCCCGAAACCGTAGACATTTGTTGCAATACAGATATGCTACACACATTGAAAGAAGCTCTGGAAGCTGTGTTCTTTGAGTTGTGGTCAATACAGTCATAAATTACCAGTGTCTGGGTATATAATAGTGCTGGGCAGGCAATTTTTTCTTCCTCAAACCAAAAGTTTGCATGCTGGCATACTGAATACAGGATTTCTACGATGCATCTATAGAGGACTCACAGCTGGGATTATGTAATGTCTCCACAATTTCCTCTCCCTCCCCCACTCCAAACTTCTCCATGGTCCAAATTTTTTGAATAGATTGATAAAAGGGAATCTTTGCCAATCTGGTGTTTTATTGTACATCCACTTGGTTTTTGCAAAAAGCAAAAAATGGTCATATCATGAAAGTTGGATGGTAGTATTCAGTACAAATTCTCTGGTAATATTCACTTCCAATTTGGGGGGGGGGGGGGGTATACAGCAAGCTGACAAGAAGTCAGAGAAGTCATTTCCAGAAACAGTTGAACTCACATAACATGAGTGATGCAGAATAGAAACTCAGTGCAATGAAACAGAACAGAAACTTAAGTGTTTCCCCTCTTTTCCTTCTAGAGGAGCAGCTGCAGAATCTAATTCCTACCATCACTCTGTCCAGAAGCTCTTCAGGGCCAATGATGCATCTTGTTGCCAGCATCTTCCACGGTAAGCACAGTATTCGATCTAAAGATACAGAAATAGTTAAAACAATAACTTGCATGAAGCTTCTACTGGATGTATTATGGTGGCTCTTCAGGTCTGTTGGTTAGCTGGTGTTGTGGATGACTGAAACTCACTTCAGGATGCTTTCTATTGTATTCCAGCACCAGACAAAAATATGTTGTCTAAGGAGGGCAGCTTTTAGCCTTTCAGATCATGTAGGACTACGACTCCTATAATTCTTCAACATTGGCTATGCTAGCTAGGGCTCATGGGGGAATGCGGTCCAATAAAACCTTGAGGGCTATAAGTTACCTCTCTCATGTACTATTTGGATAGCTGGCCAGCTGTGCACGGTGGGGGTAAAAGCACACCATCTTGAATGAACATGCTCTGAGATCCACAAATTAATTTAGCATATTACACAAAAGTTGCCCAGTTGAGGCTGTTGTTGTACAGCATTCTG
Organism: Pogona vitticeps; assembly: GCF_051106095.1. NCBI lineage: Eukaryota > Metazoa > Chordata > Lepidosauria > Squamata > Agamidae > Pogona > Pogona vitticeps. The sequence continues at coordinate 140,520,717 of NC_135784.1, read as the reverse complement.
GTTTTGATTTGATCGCATACATATGATCCAAACCAACAGTTTCACTGAAACTTTATTTCTGAAATGTGCAGTATGTTTGGAAAGCAACTCCGGTCTGTGTATGGTTGCTGGTACAGGGAAGCTTGAGAAACAGCATGAGAGAAGTGTGCTGTGTTTATGGTAAAAAGACTCCTTTCCCACCTCCCAGCATATTTATGAATGGGCTGAAAACAAAACATTTGTGTGAAACAGAATCTTTCTGTGGGATTCTGCCTCCCTCTTTGATCCATAGAAGACAAAGTGGTTCTTTAACTATGGTGTCCCATCAGCCACTGTTCTGAAGGGGCTTATTTTATGCAGGTTTCTGCCCATTTCTTATGGCACACCATATGGGAGCCTGCTTGAAAACTTACGAGGTGAAAATGGTGCTCTCATATATCGGAATGGCACAGATGTGCTGGCTGAATGAGGTGAAAGAAAGTGGAAGCTTTACTAGGGTAGAACACGCTGCTTATCAGTTCAGTATTTTATGTTCAGCACAGTTGTACTCAGCATAGATTCAGCACGCTTCTCTTAGAAAGGGAACATTGCTAGCTTGATCTTGTGGCACCCCATATACTGTAAAGTATAGCTAGTCTTTCTATTGAGAGGTAATTTTTTGCTGGAAGAGTTTTGCTTAGCTCAGCTGTTCCTTCTCAATCACAGGAAGTGTGAATTTTAGCCAAAGAAGAGTGAGCATGGACTTCAACAATGAGGAAGGTGAACACATGAGCAGGTGCAGAGCCTACGAGAGGAAGAGGGCAAGAAAACATGTTGGGTGTAAGGGAGCAGCTGCAGTTTCCCAAGTCATTCGGAGGGTTTGGTTAGATTAGTGAGATTACCAACGGTGCCTAATAGATTCCTTGCCAGTGCAAATCACCCACAAAGTTATATCTTACTAGGGTTTGGGCGACCAGCTATTTAAGTATTGACTGATAAAGGCCATACTTGAATTTAATCATCTGAAATCCTGTTTGTGATTTGAAGTTGGCTTCTTCCAAATAATTGTAGTTAAAATATATAGCATGCTTGTGGATTCAGGCAGAATAATGAGTTGCAGAAGTGAAAAGAGAAGTAAAAACTTCTAAACATTCCCTTGCAGCTGCACCAGAGGAGGAGCTAGCGTGGACAGCTGAGACCTTTTTGACTGTGCTATTTATTAGTGTGAAATTCCCAGTGTAGAGTAGTGGATTTGATTCTTCAAAAAAATCTCTGCTTTATGAATGTGGGATATTTCTGTACCCATTATTCTAAAAGCCAAGAATGTTGCCAGCAGGAAAAAGGATGCCAAGCTTTACATAGCAAAGGGCAGCCTGAATGTTGGCAACACCAATAGCAGCAGTCCAAGACGGTCTATAGGATACCTTCTTCTGCTCACTACTATTCACAAAGTGACACCATGCAAGGGGAAATCCCAGAAAACTCTTTTTTTCAACAATTAGTAACTTCTTACTTAATCACAAGGCAATTCTCAGTGTGAATATCCCCATTTCATCATTATAATTTTATAATATTTTGTCTGGGTACCTCTGTTTTTTGAGTTGCTTTATGGAATACTGAATCCTGCTGTCAGCACAATATATTGGTTCCCTCCTGTCCTAGAGTGACAGCCTAGGAGTCTTGAGAACAGTGTTCAAATCCTCACTCAAGCATGGAAACTGACTGGGGCAGTGGAACTGGTAAAAATACTCCTTAAATACCTCGCTTATCTCAAAATTCCCATCAAGGTCATTATGAGTCCAGCTTGACACCACAGAACACGAACAAATTTATTAGTGTAGTGAATTGTTCTGTACTTAATGCAGGAGTAAATAACCCAAGTTTTTAAGAGTCCTAGTCCCATCACTCTATCCACTACACCACACTGGTTACACATACTTAAGACATACTGGCCAAACAGGGTCACTTTAGGTCAATATGCCATTTGGATGCATGGATCGCACCAAATGGCATACTTGATCTCTTGGCAATCCTATTTATTCCACTCCAGACAAGCCCTTGCTAATTTAAGCTAACATATGCCAGTATGGTTGGCCCCGCCCATTTGCTTTTAGTTTTGCATGCCACTGAGATGTGATCCCTGAAAACTTACCTTTAACTGATCCCCACTCTTATGCTACAGTAAAACTTTAATATGCTGTTACGTATTCATTTTCCCCCTCTTTATTCTGAAGCAATCAATGTAGCTCTGATAATCAGTGCAGGGCATTTAACTCCCCCCAACCCCAATCTAGTTCATCTGAAGGTTCCCCAACTACCCCCAGTTATAGAGGTTTAAAAAACAACAACACCTCAATTAAATCCAGGCTATGGAAAGCTGCGGTAGAGAACAGAATGCTGTGAAACTGCAAATACATTTATTTCAAAAGAAAGGAAACTTCCCATTCTCATGCAAACTCTAAAGAGTTTTGGAGAACATTTTAAGCAATGTGACTAGACCCGATTTATCCTGACATCATTATAACCTACCACAAGTCCACTCTGGGGGTTCTCCCTGTTGGTTAAACTGAACCTTTCCACGTTTTTCGGTTTTTGTTAGCTCTTTTGTGCCTGGCCCTCTAAACTCGTTTATGCTTTATCCTTCTCCCTCAGGTTGCCTGCACAGGGCTACATTCTGCCTATTAATGCTGTGTATTCTACTGTCATGTACAGCTCCCTCTCAAGGTAAGTTGGGTTTCTCTTGGTCTTTGATACCCCACTGAAGCAGCAGCAATTTGAATAAGTGGTAGGAGTCACAAATATAATTAATTTGGAGTCAGGTTCTTGAGACCTGGCTTTATGACATAACCTAATAGAAATCAATAACAAAATCAGAGTTTCTGAAATAGGCTGACACAAAACTGTGAGTGAGTGGCAAGCTTGTCTGCCTACTGAAAATTGTGTGTTGATGTCTCTTGACTGAAAAGGTGGACAGAATGGGTGCTGATGAGTGGCTTCTGTGCTCAGATGCTCACCAAGAATATGCCAACGTAGCAGATTTTGAGGGAGAATTCTGAGTTGATCCTGGGATTTGTTAGACCTGGTATAGGAATACTAGATAATGTTACCGTTAAGCTGTTCCAAACTTGAAACTGGCCTACCAGAAGGATCTGAGCATGGAAATATCTACTTTTACCAGATTATTTATTGCCATCCAGTGGATGCTCCACAAAATAATCCAACAAAACTGGATTCTTCCTAAACTAATAACACTTGCCCATCTAGCTACAACACACAGGAGTGAAATACATAGGCTGTAGTTTTATACACAATGAATTAGGGCCTTATGAGTAGACATGTGCTAATATACACTTGTTTATTTATTATTCATTTATTTATTTAAAATATTTTTACCCCATCTTTCTCCTTGAAAAGGACCCAAGAAGACTTACAACAATGAAAGACAATATTTAAAGTTAAAAACAATGAGTATACAATGGTGGTTAATATCAAAAATCAATATTTAAAAATTGTGAACCATGAATAGGAGGCATTATGCATCAATTAATAGGCAATATGAAAACAAAGATCAATAAGTATACAAAAATTTTAAAAATGTCATTCAGAGGAAAAACAACCCAGTTAAAGCAGTAATGCATAATAATCTATCAAAATATAGATAGATTTCACCTCTGTGAAACTGCTGGAATGGCCATTACTTGTCAGGCCTGAAATGAATGCTAACTCTCTCCCATCACTTGTCTATGGATTTACATAATTAATATTCCCAGCATATTCCCTTGGAGTTATTACAAATATTAATCAAGTATTTAATGGTTAGAATCCTATTGGCAATTTACACCTGTATAAGGGAAATTTCAGAAGTCTTGGTGGCAAATTGCCACTCATTAACAAGGTGCTGAGTGTATTCCCGGGTGCACATCAGATTGTGTGATTCGACTCACAACCAGGAAGGCTGCCAACACCTTATTAATGAGTGGATATTTGCTGCCAAAACTTACACAATTTCCTTTATGCAAGTATAAATCAGCAATCAAATTTTGACTAAGGCTTTATATAAATATCCAATTATTTTTACTACTGTCAATATTTGACAATATCTGTTTGCAGAATTGTGTCTGGCTGATGTGGAACAGCAAGCTGACAACATCTGAAAATTGACATGCAATCACATTAAAGCTGCAGTCCTAATCATAATAAGTTCAGAGACATGTACAGGACTGTACTTTATTACATTTTCATCTTATTTGCTGGAATTGGTCTTCATGTAACATCTGTGTAACTATGGCATGGCATAGCATAGCATAGGCATCCTTCAGTCTCGAGAGACCATGGTAACATGCTCTGAATCGAGGAGTGTCCTCTCCAGAGCATGAAGCCCGGGTAAAGTAATATGGAGGATAGGCTGTTACCCAAGCAGCAGATCCCCCCTCTCCACATTGCTGAAATGGTCCAATGGAAAGGCAAGAGCCAATATAACTGGTTCCAGCAATGTTGCAGGAGTTGGCAGAATGGCATGAGCTGCCTTCGGGACTCCAGCTCCGGATTTTGCTCTAGGTTAACTCCTGAAGCCGTTTCCATGAGTGGATATAGCCACAGACACCATAGTGGATTATCAACTGCCTTACTTCCTAGGATGCAGAATTTCTACTTTCTTGTGACTGCATCTGATTAATGATGGTCTAGGGTGCATCTTGCAAGTTATGTGCCTGCTCATGTGATTCATTGCACGACTGTGGTATGAGTCACCACTTGAATAATTAGCTGAAATTAGTCCTGACAAGATATGAAAACCTGATACAATAGAATTCCAGCTATAGTATTACATGTTTTAATCTGCTTACAAATATACCGCAGAATCTGCTGATACATACCCTCTTGAACCAAATGAACAACCATATGCTGAATTGTGATGAGATCTCCAATTCTAAAATTCATATGCCAGAACATTTTGATATCAGAATCTGTTCTGGAAGATTTGAAACTTTAGCACATTGTGACTCATAGAACGATCATTTACATTAAAAAAAATTCATAATAGCACCTTTAGAATCCCATCAATGCTTTCATTCAGAACAGCTGCCCACAGTTTCCAAATACCCTGCTTTCCCAAAAATAAGACCTAACCTGAAAATAAGCCCTAGTATGATTTTTCAGGATGCTCATAATATAAGCCCTACCCCCAAAAATAAGCCCTATTTAAGTGAAACCCCGCCCTCCACTATGGTGCAGAAACCAAAAGAAGATGACATGACTGTATTTGAACAAATGTAGATTATTGTACACGAAAAATAAAATAAAACATCACCTGAAAATAAGCCCTAATAAGCGTTTTTTGGAGCAAAAATTAATAGAAGACCCTGTCTTATTTTCGGGGAAACACAGTACATAGAAAGACTGAGTAGAGGCATACCTGTGCAATACAAGGGGTTTATGAATTGCTCTCTGACGCCTCAGGCTACCCCTCCTGCTTCAGCTTGTGGTTTGCTTCTGTTCACTTCCCCTTTTGTGTTTGCAGCTTTATATAACGGAGCAGTGCGTCTGGCCAACGGGAACTCCCTCAATGAAGGCCGTGTGGAAGTCTACTTTGATGGCCAGTGGGGGACAGTATGTGATGACAACTGGGACATCACTGACGCTTCCGTCGTCTGCCGCTCCCTGGGATTTGAAAAGGCAGAAGAAGCAAAGACAAGCGCAGCATACGGTGAAGGTACGAACAGTGGTGCAATCAGAGACTCTCTATAACCTAATGTCCCTGGCCTATTGGCCAGTCAAAGAACAGCAGCTGAGGAGAGCAGTGGCAAATGGCTAGCATCAGCATCTGGCTTGGCGTGGGCAGCACGCGGAAGCCCACCAAGGCCGAGGTGGCTCAAGACGCCTCCCCTGTTTTCTTACTTGTCAGAGAGATGGTTACAGATGCACCTGTCGCAATTTTTTCTTTATAAAGATAGACTTTTGTCTGACAGAAGGGTGCCTGTGTCCAGGTTAATGTGTTTGGCGCTAAGGCAACAGGAGCAAACTCTGTCTTATTTCTACAGTCTCTGTCTTATTTGTACAGGGATGCCATAATTTAAGTTAGCTTTAAGTACTAAACAGCACATCCTGACAGTATTTTTTTTTAACAAGTCATGGTTGGCAAACAGTTGCATTTTGTTCTGTTTTTGCTCCATCGTATCCAGAATGAAGAAGCACTTACAAAGCATGGGATGGAGAGGACAAAAGAAGATACTGGTTTGACTAAAACTCTATGTGCTAATTTATCCATAGAGATATAATACCAAAAACAATATTTATAATTTAAGCAGAATCCCTGTGCAACTCACTCAAGTAGGCAAGATGCCAACCAGATGACTTGTGTGCCTTGTGAATGTGCTCATCCGGTTGTTCACTGTGAACGAGAAACTACAAGTTCCCTGATCTGTGTCCCCTCCCTTATGGTTCCGTACCTTTAAATCAGACTTGGACTGGTCAGCCTTTTAAATGGAGGACCAATTTCCAAAGGAGGCTTTCCCCCTGGTAGCCCTTTGGATGGACAACTATCCTCCTTAGAAGAGGACATGAGGTGACGTTCCAGGGCAGTAAGGAGACAAATGTTAGTTGTGTGTTTCATAATTAAAGTGGAACACATGCTCATGTAAAGCCCAGGGAGACCAATAAAGTGCAGGATCTAGAATTACTTCATTGCATCATTAGTTAGGAAGCTTGCTTTAATTCCTTCTGAAATATTTATCTGCTGTAGACAGAGATGCTGTCCTGCAGAACCATAACTAGTAATTTTGTTGTCCAGGGCCAAAAATTAAAAAAAAAAATTAAAAAAACCTCCACTACACACCAAATATAGAGGGTACAACTAAAGAGATTGCCCGGTTCTGCATCAATTGTCCTCAGAAGTGGCAAGCTAATAGGCAGGCAAGCCACCCGAACTCACCTTTCGGTAGCAGAAAACACAGGGTCGCATGGTGTCACCATCCCTACAAAGTCCTGCTCATCCACTCCCACTGTGTTAGAAAAAGAGAGAGAAAAGGAAGAGACAGCCGCTCTGCTTCCTGGCATATTGCTCTCCTTTGATTGCTGGTTTCAAGGAAAGTCCTGGGAAGCAAGGCATGATGGAGAAGGATAGCTTCTGAGCTCACCTGTGCTCTGAAACTGAGCATGGCTCAAGCAGCAGGTTGGGGACGCTACTGCAGATGGGGGAGCTTGGGCTGCCCAAGTGCCTGCCTTTATCTTGTTACTCCTAAGGAGGATTATCAGAGGACAGGACAATTGTTGTGGTCATGCCTTCTCAATTTGGCACTCTAGGGCTTTGGAATCATCATCATCAACAACAACTTAGAACTGCAGAGCTGGAAGGCCCAAAAGAGTGAAAAAGGTCAAGCATGCTCCGTCCTAGAGTGACAGATGCTAAAGGGAAATAGATGAGGTTGCCTGGCTTAGAGAAGATTGTTGACTAGAATCCTGATCAATCTCATTAAGGGAGAGGAGATACTGTAGTATTTGCTTCAGGCCCTGACTGTAGTAGCAGTAACAACAATAACTTGATAATAATAGTACAGTCTGCCTCAGGTCATGTGTGTCAAGTGGCCTGAAGAAAGCCTCTGTTGCTAGGATCCCATAGATTTACACAGCTAGATTGTATTGAAGCCCATATCTCTCCAGTTTATTCTTTGATTTGCAGAATCTGAGAAATGGTATGAGTTCTACCTACCTCATCTACTCACTGTCTCTGGTGGTGTGACCAACGGCTGTTTTCGTTTTTCTTTCACAGGTTCAGGACCGATTCTTCTAGATGATGTCAGTTGTGTTGGGACAGAGATGCATCTTGGGCAATGTAGTTCTCCAGGCTGGTTGAACCATAATTGTGGACATGGAGAGGATGCAGGAGTGGTGTGCTACAACAGTAGGTGTCCATTTTGATATGCTTTGTCACCAGGCTCATGTGGGCAAACATTGCAGGCAGGGGAAGTTCCTCCCAATATAGTTTCAAATAGAGGGATGGTCAGTGGAGGTTTTTTCTTCCTCACTTGTATCATATCTAGCTATTTTTATCTCTGTCACTGTCCTCAGGCTGCAAGTGCCTAGCCCGCAGGGGAGCACACCAGACTGGAATACAGTCTCTTGGTGGGTGGGTGGCGGTTTTGAAAAGCAGAATTTGAAAAGCCAGGCTGGGGTCAGTATGATCAAGAGACACTACCAAAGTGTTCAGAGACCCAACAGAATAGGTAGCCGAAGTTCAAGCCACAGAAGCTCACCAGTCCACACTAGCAACAGCCATAAGCTAAGTCAATTGGGAGGGGGGGGGGTCTGGGCTGGCATCCGCCAAGCCAAGAGCCCAAGCAGTAACAGAGGCTGTACATAGAGAAGGAAACCCAGCAGAGGTTCAGAAAGCACAGCAGGGTTTGTTGGCATTCCAGCAACTCACAGATGATGCTCCTTCCCAATTGTTTGCTCAGCATGGAATTACGCCTCTGGCAGCTAGTCTGGCCTGTGTCTCACCCAGGGACTCGGCTGCAGGCTTTCCAGCCTCAGGTCTCCCTAGAGAGAGAGAGAGAGAGAAAAAAAAAGGCTCTTCCTCACAAGGAGTGCCCAGTTTACAGGGAGGCCTCTTTTCCCAAGGAGCCCTCCCATGCACTGCACCGGGTTGCCTCCAACCTGACTTGTGCCGTTGTTTTGTACTGCTATCTTGGACTGGGAGGAGGAATTGTCTCCTCTAGACTTGGTGTTCAGCACTTCCCAGCTCTGCTTCCACCAGCAGGTGCCAACTCAGAAGCAGCGCCCAGAAGAGGTAGGGCATGGAAATTGGGGCACTGTCTCTGAGTGGGTGCCCACCAGTGGAGGCAGGGCTGGGAAGCACCAAAAACATGTTCGGCTAAAAAAAGAATCGGCACAAAACTGCTGATTGGTGGTTCATGCCCATCTCTAGTCTTCCCCCTCAGACTCCAGCCCTGGGCCTTCCGACTCTCTTGGCAGCTAGTCTATAATCCTCTTGGAGGGTTCTGGGTTGCCACCTGGCCTTCTAGGTTTGGGTCTTCATCTAGGGAGGATTTCTCAGCCGAGGACAAAACAATTGCTTACCATTTCAACTCTTATGTGATTCTTGCAGATTTTTTCCACACTCATCCAATTTTCAGGCATTCTTCTTCAAATCTACACCTAAAACCAGGACAAATTCTGTATACTCTTATATATGGAAATCAAGTCACTTCTCTACAGTGATTGTTCCACAGAACTTTCTCTTTTTGAAGTTGTCCTATTTGTTACAGCACATTGTGCTGAAAACATATGGTCAACCTTTTTCTATTCTGGTCCCTGAAATATTCTTGCTTGTGTCATTCCAGATCCTGACTTTAATCCTGGAAAGTTTCTTCTGGATCACTCAGGAAGTTTCTCTGAAGACCTTAGTAAATTATATGACAGCCAGCAGGACTGTGACCTCAACATTATTGTGCTGGTGGCAGAAAACAACACAGAATACAAGAGATTGTGTGCACATCGACTGATTCTCCGTGCCAGCAGCGAGGCTAGCTTTCTGCTCCAAAAGGGTAATGATTCGTGGATATTGCAGGTGGAAGAGGAGTGCTTGCCAAATGTGAACAACTTTCTCAGGTGAGAAAACATGAAGATTCATATGGCAAGTCCAACCGGTGTTTTGATTTGCATTGCAATGAAACTTGTGCATTAGCACTGAACTACAGGTTGATTGATTGATTGATTGATTGATTGATTGACTGACTGACTGACTGACTGACTGACTGACTCACTACATTTATATACAGTACATGTAGTGGCAAGCACTCTGACTGCTTTACAAAATATTAAAACACTCAAACCCACCCATCCCCACTTCCAAGAAGCAAACAATTCTGAAAATCCCCCAGTGCTGACAGCAACAACAATTAAACAAAATAGCATAAAAGTCTATTACAGGGAGAAGGCTTTATGAACAGCCTCCCTGAAAAGCTCTGGTTTTACCAGCTTTCTGAAGGTTGGAAGGGAAAGGGTTTGGTGCACCTCCCCCAGCAGGGTATCCCACAATGTTGCAGCCACCACAGAGAAGGCTCAGCTCCTAGCTGTGGTTTTCTGGGCCTCCCTCAAGGTAGGAGCTTTATATGTCAACATGAAGATCTTGATTTTGGCACAGGAGCTTACAGGCAGCCAATGCAAGTAAGCCAGGGTCAGGGAGATATAATCACATCTTAAGGCACCTGAAACCAACCTGGCTGCCACAATTTGAACCTGTTTCTGCTTCCACGTTGCCTTCAAGGGTAGCCCCATGGACAGAGCATTGCTGTAGTTAATGTTCAAGGTCACCAAGGCATGAACTAGGCCTGGATATATGTTGGCCGCCTCAGTTTTTGAACCAAGCAGGAGAGAACACTGTTCTGTATCCAATGTTTCTTCCTTCATTTGGTAATGTGAAACAAATCATTTGCTTAGGCAATGGAAGCATCTCAATAAGGCTGGCAGATGGTTGGCTACTTTCCAACCTGCTGTTAAGCGAGGTCTGTGTAAACATGACAGAAGCCACCCTTGCCCCAGTCTTTCTACTAACCGGCTTCCCTCTATATTCAGTATATATGTGCTTCATGGATGGACATACAGTTCTCTAACCAGCTTCTCTATGCAGCATGGTTCTTGATGGCAGGGGAAATAAATTCAGGAAGAATAAAACCAGAGCAGAGAACCAGTGTAGAGTAGTGGATAGTATTTATTTATTTATTTATTTATTTATTTTATTTATATCCCGCCTATCTGGTCGGGTGAGGACCACTCTAGGCGGCTAACAATAATAAAATGATACAATAAAAATGTATATAAACAGTTCTAAGTGATAAAAACAATACATTACATTACACAATACACAAAGCAAAAACAGTAAGAGAGGAAAGAAGGGCGTCAGGAGTTATCTGATGGGAAGGCCTGCTGAAACATCCATGTCTTTAATTGATTCTTAAAGATACCCAGCGAGGGAACCCCGCGAATCTCAGGAGGTAGATTGTTTCAGAGGCGAGGAGCCACCGCCGAGAAGGCCCGATTTCTTGTCTTTTCCTTCCGGGCCTCCCTCGGCCTGAGTTGAAAAAAGGCGGTGCGGACCACCGACGCCACCTGGGATTCCATAGTGAGCGCCAGGTCCAGATGGATCCCCAAGCTGCGGACCCCATCCTTGGTGGGCAGAGTCACCCCCCCCAAAAGAGAGGGAGTTTCCCAAATCCCCAGCTGTGGGGCACCCACCCTCAATACCTCCGTCTTGTCCGGGTTCAGCCTGAGCCCGTTCTCCTGCATCCATTGCAGTACGGTCCCCAGGCAGCGCTGAAGGGACAGAACGGCATCTCCTGTGGTTGGTAAAAAGGAGATGTAGAGCTGGGTGTCATCAGCATACTGATGACACATGGCCCCACACCCCCTGATGACCCCACCCAGCGGCCTCGTGTAGATGTTGAACAGCATTAGGGAGATAATCGACCCCTGAGGAACCCCACAATTGAGACTCATCGGGGCCGAGACACTCTCCCCAAGCTGCACTTTCTGGGGGCAGTCCTCCAAGAAGGAACGGAGCCAGGCCAATGCCAGGCCATCTATTCCCAAATCAGAGAGCCTCCCCAGGAGGATACCGTGGTCAATGGCATCAAAGGCCGCTGAGATTTATTTTATTTATTTATTTATTGTATTTATACCCCACCTATCTAGTCATTTCGACCACTCTGTCGAGGAGGACCAGCAGAGACACTTTGCCCCTGTCGGCCTCCCTCAGTAGGTCATCACACAGGGCGACCAATGCCGTCTCTGTACCATGGCACAGCCTGAAGCCCGACTGAAATGGATCCAGGGCATCTGTTTCATCCAGGAGTGCCTGGAGCTGATCGGCCACCACCCTCTCGACCACCTTGCTTAGGAAAGAAATGTTGGCGACGGGCCTATAGTTGCCCATTTTGTCCGCCGCCAAACTAGGTTTCTTCCTAATGGGCCTAATGAGTGTGTCCTTCAGGGCAGATGGAAATCTGCCCTCAAGGAAAGACCCATTAATTATAGCGGTGGCCCATTCCGTTGTTGAAGGCCTGGCCGCTTTGATTAGCCAGGCCGGGCAAGGTCCAAGGAGGAGGTGGTGGCACGACAGCGATCAAGCACCCTGGCCACAGAGTCAGGCGTGACAGGCTGAAAGGAGTCAAGAATCACCGGGCAAGACGGAGCACTGGACATCTCTGCTCGACTCACTGTGTTCAAAAAAGAAGAGAGGTCCCGGCGGATGGCCTCCACTTTCAATTTTAAAAATGCTGCAAATTGGTCCGGTGAAAAACTAGGGGGAGGCCTGTCACCCAGACCAGTTCCAGACAGGTCGCGTACTATACGGAATAGCTCCGCCTGCTGGTTGGACACTTTGCTTATCCAGTTAGCGAAGTATGCTCGACTGGCAGCCTTTACCTTGGCCAGGTAAAGGTTAGTAGCGACCTTGACAGCTATCCAATTAGAATCCATCGGGTCCTTTCTCCATTTGCACTCTAGCCCTCTCCTGACCTGCTTCAACACCCGGAGATCCTGGTTAAACCAGGGCGCCGGGCAGTCTCTACGGCAGAGAGGGCATTTAGGAGCGATCATGTCTACAGCCCTAGCTGCGGCTGCGAACCAGCCGTCAACCAGACCCTCAACAGGAGCGCCATCCAGGTCAGCCGTAACACCTCATGGCTTCCTGGAATCCAGCCAGATCCAGTAGCCTTCGAGGGCGGACCATAACAATAGGTCCCGGCTCCCTGCGAGGGGAGAGAGCCATTTTGAGGGTGCATTTTATTAGGTGATGATCCAACCATGACAAGGGTACCGACTCAAGGTCAGTCACCATCGGACCACTCTCGCTCCCATTAGTGGAAAAAACCAGGTCAAGTGTGTGGCCACCCACGTGGGTGGGGCCGTTGACATGTTGGGACATGTTCAAGAAGGTCATGGTCTCCAAGAACTCAAGAGCTGGCCCGGAGGTCTCTGCCCCCACATGCACGTTGAAATCCCCCAAAACCAATTGCTTTGGGGAACCCAACAGTGCCGCGGAGACAAAGTCCACCAGCTCCGATAGGGAAATGGCTGGGTCGCGGAGAGCACGGTAACCCAGCAAGATCCCAATACCATCCCTGGCCCCAATCAACACGTGGAGAGCCTCGAGATGAATGTATGATGAATGAGCACCCAGGAGACCAGGGTTCAAATCCTTCTCCAGCCGTGGAGGTTTACTGGGAAATGGCAATGGTAAAATCACTCTTTAAATATATCATATATCTTATAGCACCCTTTTATGGGTGCTGTAAGTCAGATGCAACTTGATGGCATATAGCAGCAAAACCAGGGTTATTTCAAGCTCACTATTTAAAAACATTTTTTTCATTACTTAAATCTTGAGAAAGAGATTTTTAATGCAAATGCAAATTACTGGAGTTTTTATTCAACCACCCCAAACTGCTCCACAAATACTATTCTACCTACAGAATTCCAGATGCCCTTGTAATTGCTCTTGTAAACAGAGATGCAGACTGGGTGACTCTGAGCAGGAACATAACTAGCAGAAAAAGTTTTAAACAGCTACCTTCCGTCTGCCTCATAAAGCTTCCTTTCATTAAGAAGAAATCCAAATCACAAACCCTATTGGGTCTTTAATGTATATGCATGTAATATGTTCAGGTTAGTGTTTAAGTTTGTTTTATACACATGCATGTGATCTTGTCACTCAGTGTAGCACATGCATGCATGTGTGAGTGACCTTCCAGATTTGTGTAAATATTCCTATACTATGGCCTCCGTTTATTGGAATCATTATAATGCAAATGAAAACTCCATTAAGACCATACTAACAGGACAACATGGAAATGGCATTTCGTAAAACGTCCTTGTGAGATATCCGGCAGGTCCTATAATGTCCCTGCCTGAGCACCATCCATTCCAGTCGAGAGAAAAGAGAAATCCACAAACCTTCAAGCTGGGAAGTCCAGGGTAGAAAGAAGGGTGACAATATCTGCTGCGGAAAAGAATGGGTAGAAGAGGAAAAGGTGGGAGAAAGAGTAAAGGAAGTAACAGGACAGTAAGAAAAGGTGGGAAAGGAGGAGAAGGGGAAAAAGAGGATATGTAAGGAGGAGGCATCAGGAAGAGGAGTAGTAGAAGCTGGGTAGATAGAAAAGGAAAGGAAAGATCCTTCCCCCAGGATGGGAGTTGATTTGACTAGAGAATCTCTGGACTAATTAAGTGGAAACGGCTTATGGTACCCGGGGAGGAAGCTGAAAGGAAGAGGCGTGAGGTGGTACAGTACCTCAAAAGCCATCTTATTGGGGAGAGAAACAAGTGAGGGAGTGGGGAAGAAAGATTTAGCCAATACATCTGTGCCATCTCAGAAAGGGCAAATATATCCAGAGAGAAGCAAGAGAAGGCCAGATGGCAGAAGCATGCTGGGATGGAGAGATGCGAGAACCTGAATCATGGGAGATCCAGGAGCTGGGAACCAGGACACCAGAGTTCGAGCCGCCAAGAAGGAAACTGATGCCATTGGTCCCACTACCATCAAAACTAACATTAAACTTTAACTCAGAGCCTGGGTATGGACAATTGGGCTTCCTTGTAGACAACCTGTTTGTGAACCAAGACAACCCCTTCCTCAGCCCGTTACGTGAGGAAGAGAATTTGACAGTTCAAGTTAATGTTGTTTTTATTTACCTGAAATAAATGTTGAGGATTTGAACCCTGAGAGTAAGTCATGTTTACCAAGTCTTAAGGAGGAATGGAGAGACACTTCAGCTGAAGCCCCAATCGAAGCCTCACAGTCATTTTAACCTAAATCTTTTTTCTATCAATACCCTGAGAACAAACTTTTATTTTAAAAAGAGTTAAGCTGTTTAAATAACAATTTCCACTTGCTGCTTCCTTCCACCCACTCAGGTATTTCTACACAAGGCAGCTGAACATCACAGTGGATTCAGTAAAGTGCTTCCACAAGCTGGCTTCAGTTTACCATGTGCCCCGTTTGCGAGCTTACTGCACTCAGGTCTTCCCTGCCCTCATTCCACTGGACCCCTCCTTTCGTGTTCAGCTGGAACTTTATGATTACAGCCTAGCCAGTGGAGATGCCCAGTTGCAAGATGTCATCCTACAGTACCTAGCCTGGAATTTTGATGCCTTGACCCATACTGAAGCCTGGAAGGCCCTGACCCCAGACAAGATGGAGGGTCTCCTATCCTGTACAGAACTTGTGACTGAGAGTGAATGGTCACTTTTGAGAGCTCTGGACCACTGGGCTCAGAATCAAACTAATGTAACCATGGAAGGCTTTGTAGAAAATATCCATTTCCCCATGCTCTTCCCAGAGCAGCTGTTTGAATTTCAGTTCAGTCTGAATCTTTATATGGATTATAAGAATATCTTCCAGAGAAAGATTATGGAGGCTTTTGAGTTCCACACAGTGCCGTTCAAATCCCTAGAGCAGTACAAGCTCCATGAACTCAGAGGGGTTCCATACACCCCTCGCTTTTACACTGGATTATCTTGGAGCTGGCACCTGGACAACATCTTGTTGACGCAGCAATCTACGTCCAGCGACTATTCCACTGCCACCCCCTCCCTATCGTTTAGAACGATGAAGCACCCCAGCTTCCTCTTCAAGGACCAGAATGTATCGTGGTCCGTACAAAAGGGACCCACTGATGGTTTCAGCTCCTCGGACAGTTTCCCTCTTTTCCATCTCGAACAGAGAGATTCCTCAGATGACACCATCCAGTATGAAAACAAAGTGCTCGTCCTCTGCAAGGGATTTTATGTCACAAATGTTCTTGACTTCATAAATGGCACAGCTGTGGTCCCCGATGCTGCCCCTGCTGCCTCCTTCCCTTGCCCAAGCAGCCATTCTAGCTTTATTGTAGTCATACGTCCTAGTTACAAGCTGAATGCCTAAAACACCAGGCCCCTCCTCACGGCTGAAAGGAAAATCCCTGCAAAGATGCAAAGTCAGGCACATCTGGCGGTGTTTTTAATGTTGAATGCTTTAATTTTGGGCTGCTTTATTTTAAATTGTTTTAAAATTGTTTTATGTAGCTTTGTAACCTGCCCTGAGATCCTGTGATATTGGGCGAGCTATAAATGTTCAAAGACTTTATTTTCATTTCCTTTTATAATTTGTATTGACAAAATGCATTGTAACAGTTTAATAAAGCAAAAGACAAACTATAACTTAACGTGGCTTGCTGTTAAAATTATTTTCAGTTCTTTGTTAAGTCAACCTCTCCCAGCTATTATATTATATAATTCTAAGCAAGCAAGGTCATTTTTTTTGGTGAGCTTAGGGCTTAACCACACATTCTAATACTCCTGTTTTTTCATTGGGTTTGGCATGCGTGGAAGTGAATTGAAAATCTCCAACTACATGAGTGACAGCTAAGCATGATTTTTTAAAAAAACCAGAAAGTGGTTAAAAAACCACCTACATAAGGGTTGCTTATTTTAAATCAATTCTGGACACTCTTTTTTTCTCTTTTTTTACTAGTTTTGGCATGCATGGTCACCTGTGCTGGAGTAAATTGGGTTCGTGAGGTTTGCCAAGTTATGAGTGCCAAGTACAATGGGTTTTGGACTGCAGCATACTCGTCCTCCCCCCCGCCCCCTTTCTGTCTGTGTTTCAGCACTGTATTATTTAGCGCTATGCCACTTCAAAACTTACCACATTTTTCCGTTTACAAGACGACCCAAAGTATAAGACAACCCCCCTTTTCTAACCCCCAAATTAGAAAATTTGCATGCTTGTGCCCCTTTGATCCTCCCGCCCTTTCCCCCGGCTGCGTTTCCTGCTTCCTAAGCCCTGTAGAGCTTAGGAAATGGGTAATGCAGCCATAAAAGGGCAGCACGCTCGGCCCCTTTGATCCTGATGCCCTTTCATGGCTGCTTCAGGATCAAAGGGGTGCGGGGGTGCTGCCCTTTCACGGCTGCTTTACTCTGTGGCTTCGCAAAAGGCAGGGAAAGCGGCTGCCTGCCGTGTATAAAATGACCCTCAATTTTTGGTCTAATTATTTAAGTAAAAAGTCTTGTTTTATACACGGAAAAATACAGTACAGTATATTTAAAAATTAAATATTAAAAAACATTATTTAGTCTAGACATGAGGATTTTTAAAAGACAGCTGTTAGAGTAGTTGTGGGCTGTGTTGTAGGCTGCTGATGCTGGCATCAGCTGTCTCAAGGCAGGCAAGCTGTGCCTCAAGAAAGGCATAAGGTACAGTCGAGGTGAAGAATTAAGTTCCAGGTGCAGAGAGAAAACAAGGGAAACTGGGACTTGGAAAACTGAAGTGCCAATGTACCACACAACTTACAACTGGACTAAAAGTTGTTCCATGAGGATGCACACGCCGACACAATAAACACATGACATTAAATGGATTTCTAAAAACCTGCACCCACTCTCAATTGACTTCAACCGTGTAGTTGCACCCTGTGTAGCTGCACTTCAGCACAAACATGCACATTATAAACAACTTAGCATCTGGTGCTCTTAATCGGCTGACTTACCAAGCTTGTTTAATCACTTGATGCAGTTCCAGAATACAGTATAGTTATATCTTTCACTTTTCCACATAAAATTAAGCTGCTGTTTGAAGTCACAGGTACCCTAAACACACTTCAAGGGATAAACTATTGGCATTGCCATGTGGGAATATCACCTGGAACGTTGGCCGCCTGAAGCAAGGCTGTCCTTTGGCTGACATCTAGTGCATAGGGTTATGTGTGCTGTGTACAAATATCCTTAGCATTGGCTGCACATGCGCAAAGGTCAGAATACTCTGCTAACTGCACTTGTATATGTTTTATGGCTCTTATGTTGAGAAGTTACTAGAAGCTCATTATTATTCCTAGTTCAAACACAAGCTGCTGTGTCGGACTTCTTTGGCATCTTGTCCAATTAGTTCTCGAGGGCTTGAATGCAGAAAGTGTTGGTTCTGCATTCAGTTCAAAAAAGGATTATGTGCTGACTTTACATGCCCTCCCTTTTATATGATTGATTTCTTATTTGTGAATTCCTAAACAGTTTGGTTTACTTTTCTTCTGCGGGGTTTGATAAACATAAGCTAGTAATGTCATCAGTCTGTCGCAACGAGCAAAAATAGGAAATACCAGTGACAGTAGTCATTGTTGATGCTGTGCAATTAGATGGGGAAATAGTTTGCATTTTGGACCATTTGTGGCACATTCTAGCATTATTTCCCCATGATTGCATAACTAATGGGCAAAAGTACTCCAGCCTGACCCTGATCCATGCCCAAGCTGGATTTTTTTTTGGTCCAGTGACAGGGCGACTCTTCTTTTGGACTGATTCCCTGACAGACAGGAGGATCGCTGTAAGGGACATCACTCCCAGCAAATTGACCCTTTCCGTGAGATCAGATATGACCCTTTCTCACCACCCGATTG
Source organism: Pogona vitticeps (assembly GCF_051106095.1). Taxonomy (NCBI): domain Eukaryota; kingdom Metazoa; phylum Chordata; class Lepidosauria; order Squamata; family Agamidae; genus Pogona; species Pogona vitticeps. Next base: position 140,502,343 of record NC_135784.1, on the reverse strand, counting down.
CACCCTTAAATGGCTTTCAGTGTTTATCTCATGAAAAATCTGTTCTCACATATATTTAATCCATTTAGTGGAGTATTTGGCTAATTTCAATAAACTTTTATAAAATAATGAGATCTTTCTCTTCGCGTTTGTCACAGATGTGATAAATTGCTGAAAATCAGTAAGAAGACTTATGTACTTGCAAACTTATTTTTCGTTCTTCATATCAAAGTATTGCACAATTTTAAATTATGGATGTATATGGAATATTGGGGACGTGGTGGCGCTGTGGGTTAAACTGCAGAAGCCTCTGTGCTGCAGGGTCAGAAGACCAGCAGTCGTAAGATCGAATCCATGCGACGGAGTGAGCTCCCATCGCTTTGTCCCAGCTCCTCACCAACCTAGCAGTTCGAAAGCATGTACAGTAAATGCGAGTAGATAAATAGGTACCACCTCAGTGGGAAGGTAACAGCGTTCCGTGCCTAAGTCACGCTGGCCACATGACAATGGAAACCGTCTTCGGACAAACGCTGGCTCTACGGTTTGGAAACGGGGATGAGCATCGCCCCCTAGAGTCGGACACGACTGACTAAATGTCAAGGGGAACATTTACCTTTACCTATGGAACATTGGTAAAGTTAAAAACAAATTAAAATTTTAAGATAAAAACTATTTTTGACTGGACGTTGACTGTTTCAATAGCATTAGACATTTGCTAGATCTTCTTTTGTACACTTGGTGGGGAATAAATTGCATGCACATAAGGGCTGTGTTGACTGAATTTCCCCACAGTGACAGGAAATTTGACCTGTATCAAAGGAACCCCATTTTATTTGATTATTCGTCAAAGGAACCCCATTTTATTTGATTATTAATTGTTCCTACTTCACTTCAAAGTCTATTAAATGACTTCCAGGTTGTCCATCCAGAGTTTTGTCCTGGTAGGAGACACTCTTTAGCATTCATGCATTCGGTAAGGTGTATTGTTTTTTGTTATTCATAGGTTTAGTCCAGCATCTTCTCATTTAATATTTAGTATCTGAGATATATGTAGATCGAAACAAACTTCTAAACATATGACATGCAATATGTGGTGAATGTGGAACCACCATAGTGGGATATTGTGCCATTTATCTTTGACCTGTGAACCATTTCAAATCTTCACCCTGTGGGAAGATATCTCTCAACATGTATCAATCTCTTTCCTCCCAGTCCTTCCTGAATCCATACAGAACTCTAAAAAGTTACTGTTGTGAACAACTTCCAATACCTCCCAGTCAGTACAGTCAAGTCTGATTCTGTGCTATCACAAAGCAGTTTTTAAGGCCATTGGGATCTCTTCCCTCATTTTCTGGTTTATTATGAGGGCTCCATGTTTCCCTGTGGGAGCAATGGTAGTTCTTTCCAGCTTTAAAGGGGTCTCTGTATCAACCTCAGAGCCTGTTTGCAATATGCCAGAAATTTGTTATTTCCTGAACAGGATCATTCTTTTAAAAAGCAGTTGAATTGTTCAGGTACGATGCTGCTAAATAAGCACTGTCAGCATTTCAGACTGGAAAGGAACACGACAACAAAGAAAATCTGGATTCTCACATATGCCTTGAAGGGAACAAGATCTTAGTAGTCATCAGTCTCTTACAAAGCGGAACACAGAAGCCTTTTTTTTTTTTTTGCTGTACTGTATATTCTAGCAATATCAGCTGTGTTTGCATATTATTCTCATTGTGAAGACCCATGTCCCCTGCCCATGTCTAGTAGACCCTTCCACAGCCATTCAGCCACACCACCTTGTTAGCCTTGGGATGAGTAAACCTGGGAGAATGAGTTGGGGTAAGGACAACAGAACCAGCCTCACACCTACACCTCCCTGCACTCCAGGCTTGACAGTGCTTCTAGGGAATCCAAAGATCCAGAAGGTTTAGCGCTTGGAAACAGTATGCTCACCTTTTAAGTTAGAGCTGCCACCACACTTACAAAGGAACAATAACTCCCAGAAGTAGTCAAGGCAAGATTTGGATTCAGTACTGCAGACACTCAGCCAATTGGATCGTTTATTATCTTTTTATAAAAAGAGTAAAAATACAGAAAAAAGCAAAAAAAAAAAAGTTGAAATACGTTTACATTTAAGGCAAAGAGTACTATGAAACAAAGCTAAGACAACCAAGAGGAAACCACCCCCCAAAAAAAGCAAAAGAAAAAAAAGCAAAACTCTTTGGCCCAAGACTCACAGACTAGTGCAGAAATCAGCATAGCTCTTAGGCACATAGAGTGTATACAGCACAACAGAACAGCAACTGAGCCTAGCATCTCCTAAGAGTCAAGCTAAGCCAACTAAAGAAATGATTGAACCTTTTTCCATACATTAAATGTCCTGTTCTAGACCAGTCCAGATTAACCACCAGATTTTGCATTCCTTCTAGCGTTCAAGCAGCACCTTCTGACCCTAACCACCCCCACCCCAGTCATTTTCCTACTTAGCACACTACCAGGGAACTGTCTGGGCCTGGCCTTGAAGGCTGCTTTCTCAAGAGATAAGCTGCAGGTGCTACTCCTCCTCCTTACCAAGCCAACATTGACTCTTAAGGCACTTGGCCAGCTTCCCAGACACACACAGGAAAGCCTGAATGTTCACAATGGATTCCAGGTTCTATATTCTCAGTTTCTTTGCACTCATCTTGTGACAATATAGTGAGGAAACATTCCACTTTTTTTTTCAAAACACCAGGGCTTAAATTTTTGAGTGTTCCTAGTTCAAGATCAGTTCATGTTTTTTTGTCCTCCTTTCTCCTTTCAGGTATTGAGATAAACATTTGTCACACCTACCCAAATATGTTTAACTTAGAACATCTAAATCAAGGATCTGATTATCACTTCTTATTATAGGTTCCCTCTACCACAGTGGGTCCCAACCTTTTTGGCACCAGGGACCCGTTTAGTTGAAGACCATTCTCCAAGGACCGCGAGTGGGGGGTGGGGGGTGTCCCTCCATTGGGGTGGGTGGGTGCATGCATGCAGATAGGAATGTGCATGTTGAAAGAGTTGTGGTATTACCAGGATGCACCAGGTGGCGTTAACCAAAAGAACTTCCCTGAGAGATGAAGATGCCAAGCAATAAAGCAGTGTTGATAGCAGAATAGTTGTGTTATTTACAGGATATATACATATTTGTACAGCTTAGTCCTTGTTTCCAGTCCCAAAGTCATACACAGCAGTTTCCACAGAGTTCAATGCATAGAGTCAAAGTCCTTATAAATTAGTTCAGCAGTCAAATACCATATGTTCAGTCCACTAGCCAGAGTTCTTCTTCTAATACACAGCACAAAGACACGGCTTCTTCCAGGATACTCCAGCACAGCACCAGGACTACACCAATGACACCAACAGAGTGTGTGTGCTAGGTCTGCTAGCTTTATCCCAGGGTTATCCAATCCTGCCGAAGAGGCAGAGGAACTCGAGACCAAATTGCTAACTTGCGCTGGATTATGGAGAAAGCCAGAGAGTTCCAGAAAAATATCTACTTCTGCTTCATTGACTATGCGAAAGCCTTTGACTGTGTGGACCACAGCAAACTATGGCAAGTTCTTAAAGAAATGGGAGTGCCTGACCACTTTATCTGTCTCCTGAGAAACCTATATGTGGGACAGGAAGCAAGAGTTAGAACTGGTCATGGAACAACTGAGTGGTTCAAAATTGGGAAAGGAGTATGGCAAGGCTGTATATTGTCCCCCAGCTTATTTAACTTATATGCAGAATACATCATGCGGAAGGCTGGACTGGAAGAATCCCAAGCCGGAATTAAGATTGCCGGAAGAAATATCAACAACCTCCGATATGCAGATGATACCACTCTGATGGCAGAAAGTGAGGAGGAATTAAAGAACCTTGTAATGAGAGTGAAAGAGGAGAGTGCAAAAAACGGTCTGAAACTCAACATCAAAAAAACTAAGATCATGGCCACTGGTCCCATCACCTCCTGGGAAATAGAAGGGGAAGATATGGAGGCAGTGTCAAATTTTATCTTCCTGGGCTCCATGATCACTGCAGATGGAGACAGCAGCCCTGAAATTAAAAGGCGCCTTCTTCTTGGGAGGAAAGCGATGACAAATCTTGACAGCATCTTGAAAAGCAGAGACATCACCTTGCCAACAAAAGTCCGAATAGTCAAAGCTATGGTTTTTCCTGTCATGATGTATGGAAGTGAGAGCTGGACCATAAAGAAAGCAGACCGCCGAAGAATTGATGCCTTTGAATTGTGGTGCTGGAGGAGGCTCTTGAGAATCCCCTGGACTGCAAGGAGAACAAACCTATCAGTTCTAAAGGAAATCAACCCTGAATGCTCACTTGAAGGACAGATCCTGAAGCTGAGGCTCCAGTACTTTGGCCATCTCATGAGAAGAAAAGAGTCCTTGGAAAAAACCTTGATGTTAGGAAGGTGTGATGGCAAGAGGAGAAGGGGACGACCGAGGATGAGATGGCTGGACAGTGTCTGCGAAGCAACCAACATGAACCTGACACAACTCCGGGAGGCAGTAGAAGACAGGAGGGCCTGGCGTGCTCTGGTCCATGGGGTCACGAAGAGTCGGACACGACTAAACGACTAAACATACATACATACATCCAATCCTGGGATTTCTTCCTCAGCTGTTACAATTAACTCAGCTGTATAAATTCTAGCCTTACTTCTTTCTACAGCACTGATTCTTACAAACACTTACAGTGGGGTCTTGACTTAAGAACGGCTTGAGTTAAGAACATTTTGACTTAAGAACCACTCTCATAGGAAAATATTGACTTGACTTACATACTTAGATTTGAGTTAAGAACTGAAAAAACCCACGTGGGAGGCAGGGAAAGTGCAAAATTTGAACTTTCAGTTAACTGTTGGCCAGTGAAAAGGGTGCCTGTCTGCTTCCTCACTCCTCCCAGCGTTTAGAGAGTGGATTGGGAGACAGTCTTCAGACTGCCTGCTACTGTACTGCCTGGACTGTATTTTCCCTGCCTTCCCTGAACCTTTCTTGACCTAAGAAAAAAATAAACAAAATATCCCCCCTCTAGTGGTCGAAGGCGGAATAGCAGCTTCCCATTAGTTTCTATGGACGGAAAAGAGCAGATACGGATCAAATGGTTTTCAATGCATTCCTATGGGAAATGCAGATTTGACCTGAGAACTTTTTGACTTGAGAACCACCTTCCAATACGGATTAAGTTCTCAAGTCAAGACCCCACTGTACTTCATTGTACAAAATTGTATTCAACAATTCCTCCAGGTTTATCTTAAACCTGTCACATGTGTGTGCATACACACATATGGACAAATTCATTCGGCCCTTGAAAATCTGTCTCGGTGGCCCAGTCCTTCCAAGGCCACGGACTGGTCCTGATCCATGGTTTGGGGCTTGGGGATCCCTGCTCTACCACACTACAGCTGCTAGTCTGGCACTGCATTTCTGCAATTAACCAAGATTAAAACAAAGGCTCTCTGTAGCAATGAATAAAGTGCAGTAACAGAAATCAGTAAACTTGTTTTCTCCTGTTTACAACCACATTCTCTTGAGGGGAAACATGCTGGGGCCACACATGGCAGTGGGCAGGACTGAAGGCAGCAGTGGATCAGTGGAAAAGGTAAGCTTTTCTTTCTCTCTGAGCCATCTTCATCCATCTTTCTTCTGTTACTTCTTTCCTCTCTTCCTCCCACATCAGTGTTGCTTCCCAATGGAAGTTCCCAAAAGCAAAAGCTGCAAGCACACTGAATTTTTCAAACGCATCTCCTCCCTCAATACAGTAGAAATTGTGTCTTATCTATAGGATGCATGCATAGCATAAGAGGATCACAGTAACCATCATAGTCAATTGTCTGTATGGAACTGGCATAGGGGAAAGGAACAAGGAAAGGGTATACAGACAGATTTGTCCCCCATTAGAAAGACCACAACACATGTTTACAATAAAAACATTGTGACACAAATAGATGCCCCTAATTTGACTGGCCCCTGAAATGCGTGAGGTGGTTTGTTTCACTTGTTTTCCCTGTTAATGAAATGCCTTCCTATGCCAGAGGCAGAGAGGCCAGGTATTTTTATTTATAGCTGAGCTGGTGAATCTAAAGCCCTCCAGCCACTGCTCTACTTGGACTACATAGGGCTACCATTGACTCTCGCCAACATGTCCAGCAGTCAGTTATGATGGGGCTTGTAGTCTAAAGCAGTGGTCTCCAACCTTGGGCCTCCAGATGTTCTTGGACTACAATTCCCAGAAGCCTTCTCCACTACCACTGCTGGCCAGGATTTCTGGGAGTTGAAGTCCAAGAACAATTGGATGCCCAAGGTTGGGGACCACTGGTCTAAAGCATCAACAGGTTACCTACTTGGGATTTACAGAATGTTTTTGACTTCACGATTTGTACTACTATGTGTACTGTCTGTCAAGTACAGATGAGGTAAACCTTGCAAACTCTAGCATTAATGTCACGCAATGACAAGCTAGACTCTCATTGTGTGAACCTACTTGGTAAAGTCTGCAGGTAAGACTGCATCAGTTAGCCAATGCTATTGGCTCCAAGCATTTTGGGGGTGGGGCATGTATGCACAGGGACCGACAATGACATTTATTTGTGTCTGAATGGTGAAGCAAAGCTTTACTAAGGGTTGTCCCTAATGATGGTGGGGGAAGGGAGGCTCCAGCCCAGTCAGCAAAATGTCTTGCGCCAATACTGATTTGGTTAGAAGAGCGCCCTGCCCGCTACGCCTGGGTTTCTGCAAAGTGGGTGTGGGAACAGCAGATGTCTGAATTTGAGGAGTGGACCAGCCCTTGGCCTGTGTTTACTAAGTGTCCATGCTTTCTGTGCTGTGAGCAATAAAGCCCACAAACGGCTGCACATGTGTTTCCATTTATCTCCAACAGCCATGACTCACTGCTGGGCACTCAGCCGGCTCCACTCCCTGGCCATCAGCAGGACCCGCCTCCAGCCTGGCTTCCTGACCCTTAACATTGTCAAAACACTCTGGGCAGATGCTTTCTATGTGCCTATTGCATATTTCTGTATCTCCAGGACATTCTGAGGATGCTGCACTGTAATCTTCCGAGATTATACTGGAAGTGTCAAAGGAACAACCTTTGCGGAGTGTTTAGAAATAAGGGTGGCATAGATGAAAGGCAAGACAGGACCCACACATGAACTTCCATGAGAAGGCTGTGAGGTTAGGACACAGAGAGTTCTCCTTCTGAGCATTTTCATACAAAATGACTTAGAGCAAAGATGGGTGTTGTGGCTCTCCAGGTGTTTTGGAACTGCAATTCCATAGTTCTTTATTGGCAGCTTCGTCGGTTAGACTGAATGGCAAATGTAGGCCACCAACGTTTAGAGAGCTGCAACTGTTGTTCAACCTCTTTAGATGTATTAAAGAAAACAAGAACCCTTGAGAGTTGCCCACTACATCTTAGAAACAGAGAATGTGGCAAGTCAAAATGTGGCAGATACAGGCATGGGCTCTACAAAAATAACAATGCATTTCCCTATACTCCCAGCACCTTTGTATCTGAACAACTTCTGGAGTTCTTCTGGCAATTAGCACTGGGCACCTAACGTCACCACCTTAAACCAGAGGCAGATCCTTGCTCACTACTAGACTAGTCCTTTATTTCTGGATGTTAGGATTAGGGGAAATATCACTAAGTCTGATTAATTAATCATTTTCTCAAGGAGTGATCTTTGAAAAGGAGGATTTCTGAATATTACCAGCCACTCTTGGTTCAGTCTGGGTTTGCTGACTGAAACTATGGTGAAATTGAAGGCAGGGAAAGGAAACTTTTGACTCCTCAGGGTTTCATCTTGTGGCTAACAGTTTCTTTTGCTTGTATAACGGACACAAAAACAGAAGAGTAGTGGCTGTACAGACTATTTACTTCAATGTAAATTATTTTGGATTACAGTTCACTCCCTCAGATACACAGATCATTGTAGTTAGGCTACAGTTTTATATACTCTGTATGTGTGAGGGCGGGAGGGGACCAAGGAAGATAGGGAAAAGAACAATTAATCACTATTCTTTGAGGCTACTCTGTCATGTCCTGTGTTTATATAACCCTGTAGTCTATTACACTCTGTGTCTGAAAAAGTGAATTGTAATGCAGGAAAGCTCCCACTGAAATAGATCTGTTAGTCTTTCAAAGCCCCACAACTCTTGTGCTTAATACACGCGGAGACAGATTAAAACATGGCTACCTCTTTGAAACCTGCTTCCTACCATGATCAGCGATAAGAAGCTGTTTAGCCTTGGGGGACTGAATTCTGTGGAAATTGAGCTTCGATTTGCACAACCCAGAAGCTGCCGCAGAGAAGGAGGCTCTTGCATGCAGCTTGGCAACCTGTTGCACAGAAGAGCGGTTTCTCTCTCTCTCTCTTGGAGAAAGCTGTAGTACTGGACCTTGCTTCAGAGTGGACATGGCTAGAACTGAGCTGGTGAGAAAGCCATAAAAATATTAACGAAAAAGAACTGTGCCCCCCACCCATTGTTGAAATGCAACGAGGCCCTCCCTTCTCAAAGAGGATTTCTGCTGGGAAACGCCCCCTCCCCATCCGCGGGCTTGAGGAGAAATACCAAGAGAGGCAGAAACAGGTCGTTCTGTATAATAAATGGTGTACTGGTACCACCGGTACTGGGGAGAGCTATTTGGTGAACCCGGGGCTTGATATTCGGCTCAGGGCGCTACCACCACATAGTACCCCCTTCCCACAATCCTTGCTGCTATTTTTAAAAAAAGACACCACACACTTCTTGAGCACCAAGCATGCTGGTGCTGCTTAGCGGAACAGGGGGTTGGCTTCCTATGGCTGGTGTTTCTTAAGCGGCGAGCTCCAGACTGAGAAGGGCGGGAGCTGTCAAGCAAAGAAAGCCCGCGCAGGGATTGTAGAAAACCGACTGGAGCCGGGGCCGGAGGCGAAGGAAGGGAGAGCCGCGCAAGAGCGCTGACGGGGAGTAGGCGAGCCGCCCGCTCTGGCCCGGTGCCACGGAGAGGAGGGGCAGCGAATCCCCAGAGCCCATTAAAAAGCCAGGCTTAGCTGAAGAAAACACCTCCCTAGAAGGCAGCAGCAGCAGCGGCCGCAGAAGCAGCGAAGCATAGCTACGGTCTGCGGGGCTCCCAGTCTTCCAACGCCGGGACCCTCTTTCAGGTCCCCCCCCCCACTCGCCCCACCCCACTCCACTCCGGGAGAAGGGCCGACGGGAAGCCAAACTTTCGAGGCTGGCTGTGGCTTGAAGCGCCACGAGTCCCCTGGGGGTCGCCGGAGACCCAGAGGTTGAGTGAGTGCGTGCCTGTGTGCGGGTGTGTGCGCGGGCGGACGGGCGGGCGGGCGCGCCTCTGGATGAAGCGGCAGGCGCCCTGAGCAGCCGAATCTCGTCAGCCCGACCGTCCCCTCCTTGTCCTCCAAGATGAGTGCTACGCTCCCGAGCCTTCTGGCCTCGCTGGCCGTGTTATTCCTGGGAAGGATGGACCGCCTCGCCGACGCCTGCAGCTGCTCTCCGGTGCATCCGCAACAGGCGTTTTGCAATGCAGATGTAGGTAAGAAAAGGACGGCCACCCTCCCCTCCTTCTCTCTGCAGCTCCCCTAGTGGTTTCTTTTGTGGTGCGATCCCACCCTGCCCTTCTCTCCCCGCCGGGAGCTGCCTTTTCTCCCACTGCTGCAAACTCACTTGTTAGCCGCCAAAACAACCCCACCCCTTTATCCTGCAAGGAAAGAGCCGCCGTGTGCCCGAGAATAGGAATGTGGGTGCCTTCTTGCCCCGGCCCTGGCCAGCAGTGGCTATTGTTAGCAAGGATCTCAAGAGCGTTTGTTGGATTGTCATTCCGTTGACCGACCCCCTTCCACCCTCCTCCACACACCCCGACTTAATGACCTGATCCACAGGAATTCATGTGAAAGCACAAATGCAGCCACGGATTCACATTCCTTTTTGCTAGCGGTGGCTTTCTGCCTGCAAGAAGGTCGGCTGCCAGGCGGACAGCTTCGGTATCAAGGAAAAGGTTGGAAAACCGGAATAGAAGCGACCACAAAATGAAACTTCGTAAAGGCAAACAGAAAGCGTAGAGCCATCTTCTTTGGTACAGGCTGGGAGGGGTGAATACTGTACTTATTTCCTGGATGCATATATGGATCTCTTTATATATATACAGTATACTGCAAAGTGTATATATATGCGATTTTTAAAAAAAAACTGTATTGCTCCAGTGGGGATTGAGAAGCAAGATAACCAAAATGCTGCAAACTAGGTAGCAATACAGCTATGCTACACCAGTTTTTTTGGACCAATGAAGTTTAAGTCTATGCACAATGTTGTCTTTTCTCTGCCTAGAAGTAAAAATGCAGGTTCCCTGTTCTTACTATATCAGGATCTGCTGGATAATTTCTTAGGAATTAGTATGCAAACCCTGCCAACCCCAGGGATATTTCTCTCTTTTTGTGTGTTGCTGGCCTGGTGCCTAGAAAGGGATCAAATAACTTGAGGTCCTTTTGACCTACAAAGTGTTGAAAGTCAAAGAGACAGATGGAGGGAGGCATAAGAGGACAGGAGGCTACTAGAGTTTGGCTTTCCTGGTATCAGCAGGGAAATGGTAGGGCATAAGGAAGCTTGGGCCAGCACAAAGCAGAATCTGGATTTCCATCTGCTTACTGTGTATAAATATCTTCACAGTCCCTTAAGCTCCTGGCTTAGGGCAAAGAAGCTGTCCCTCCCCAGGGAAAAGCTTAAGTCTCTCATAATGGCTGCCACTTTTCTTTTCAGTTGTAATGTCTCAAACCTCTTCTGGGTTTTCTTGGAGCAAAAGGGCAGTTGTTTGCCCCATCAGCATATCTTTCCAATCAAGCTAAAGATTGCTTGGAGGGGAGGATGCTTTCATTCATTTGACTTGATTCCCCAAACAACAGCCTGTGTAGCAGTCTCTTAAAGTTGCAGTACATTACCTTATTAATATCATGCTAAAGATTCTCCCTGAGGCTTTAAGCCAGAATGGGGCAAACCTTCATAGTCCTTACAAAGATGGGTTATGATCTGGACTCTCTTTAATTGTGAGAAACAAAGAATAAGGGCTCTCTTCTGTCAAAGCCTCTGGAGCCTGATCATGTGGCCCAGGCATTCAAGGTGTCAGTCGAGACAGTTCTCCCCACCAGACACACACACAGTGTCTTTTCAACACAAGGGTATAACTATGGAAATATGTGAAGTAAAGAGAGTGCCTCTGATTTTGTGTTTCTTACCTTTACTACTGAGTAGCCATGTAATGCTTCCCAATATCTCACATCTGGAGCTAGAAAATGGGATTTCCAGGTCAGTAGCTGGAGTCCTAAGCCTCTAATACTTACCTCTTTAGAAATTATGCTTCCTTCCATGGTAGCAGATATTTCTTTAGAAATCAATTGATCTAAATTAGTGGAAGGTGGTTCAATAATGGACTGGTGAGGAGACCTTCTCTTCGGGCCTGCTCTCGGTGAGACTTACCTTTGCTCTCCCTGATTTTGGAAGGCTGGATGCCTTTTTTGCTTCACCTGCTGCCTTACTAGCTTTAAAGAGTATGAGACTTTGGGAACCACTCACAAGAGGCCCTCCGTACATTTCTTTCCACCGTTAAGCATTCCACCATTTGGTGAGCAGAGATATGGTGTCACCTCCATCCAACATGGCTGAGGCCTGTGTGAGAAAAGTTAGTCTACAGTGTGTGGACTGTTTGATTCCACTAAGGCCTTCATCTGCTGGTTCAATTAGATGCCAAAGAAGAGGGCTTGAGGCCCTTTCTTTTCGTCATGTTGCTGTGTGTTCCCTACATTTGACATGGGTTTCGAAGGACTGAAGTGAAGGGAGAGAAAGGAATTGCTTTGCCCTTCTTTTAAACTAGGCCCTCTTCTACCAGGTCCCTCACCATGAGCTGCTCTTTATTTGAAGGTGTTGTCTTTTTCCCTTTCCAATTCCCTTAGTTTGGAAGCAACTGAAAGGCTGGGCCTGGCAGGGCTAGGCCTCAAATTCCATCTTTTTTTTTTCCTGTGAATAATCCGGTTATTACATTTTTAACATATTAAACTGCCCTGGCCTCAGCTTCCAGATCTTCCTCTAAAAGATGGAATTTGGAAATGTTTGGCAGAGCTGCCTCTCTGCTACAATAATTGTGTCCATTTAGAAGTTCCAGACTTTCTTATGTGGCCCAAGTTGCCTTCCTTGATTTTGTAGTTTGGCCAGAAACTGAGCTGCTGCTGCTGCTGCTGCTAGCAGCATCTGTCTGCGGTTTCTTTTTGCTTTCCAGTATCTTCTCCTTCCATGGGAGCAGACATTTCTGAGATATGAAAATGGGTGATTTGCATTCTCCCTGGAGCATGACCCGTGGAGGCAGAAACATCTTATGTGTGACAATCTTGTAGCGGTTCCTTTGACCCCTCTGGATCCCACAGGGCCCTTTTCGCTCCCTGTGATGAGTAGGACACAGGGAGCAATTCTTGTTTGCTTTCATGTGGATGCCAGAACAGCTCTTTTCGTAGTAAGCCGTCCGCAGCCATGCCTGAGAAACACCCGAGTACCATGTACTTATAGGATTTGGAATTATATTATGGATTTTAAGTTGTTCTGTTAGTTTTATTCAAACTGAATGCCAAAGTCAGGTTACTAGTACAATTTTTTTTTTCAAAAAAAGAAAAATAAATAGCCAAATATCAGTGGAGTCAAAGTCAGAAGCTTCTTCCCCCGCCCTTCTGCCACTACCAAAAATGATTTCTAATATGTACTTAAATCACTGTTCCTCATTATAGAGTGTTAATGGCAGAGGTTCAAGGTGTGAAATGGTTCTATCTGTTAAAGAGATTCCTTGCTATGATGTCTCCCATGGGAATGACCTTTCTAACCTTTCATTGGATTATAAAACCATATTTTTGTAAACTCACCAGCAACAAGGAAAAAGGAAGATCAAATATGAGATGGATTGACTTAATAAAGGAAACCACGGGCTTGACTTTGCAAGAACTGAGCAGGACTCAGGACCTTTTAAAGCCACTGGTTCATAGGATTGCAGTTAGTCAGAATGTACTTGACAGCACATAACAGCCTTTGGATATGAATCTTTCTTGATATCTATAGAAAAGGATACCAAAACAATGGGTATTGCAGAGGAAAATGAATCCAAAACTGAACAGGAATATGTAAATTATAGCAAGAGGTTTTGAATGAACAATGATAGAGAAAAAAATACTGAATGAACTAATAGTATGTATTGTGATACTGTGATTGGGTTCTTTGTCTAGAGTGGGCGGGCCAGGGGATTCGACGGGAAGGACAGTCGGAGTCGAAGTTGTCGTTATAAAAGGATTCGTTTTATTAACATTAACATTAAACAATCCAGGACCAAACGGGTCCGGCAACTCTTCGTCATTCAACAGATTGTACTTCTTGGGTTTGGCCCCAGGTCCCACATCTTTAACTCTCACTGTTTCTTTGCCCCAAAGTGGGAAATTACACTCTGGTTCCTGCCTCCATTCCCTTCTCCTCTCACCTGCTCCACACTTGTCTATTTCCTTGGGAAGAGACACCAACCCATCTTCTCTCATCAGATTTGGAAAACTCTTCACGAGGGTCGCGATCTGCTCCCTTTCTACTCCCGTTTCCACCGTTTGTGTCTCCCTGCTCACTCCCTCTGAACTGCTCTCTCTTTTCTCCCCCTCTTCTTTTATATTGTCATCCCATCTCCACGTCCCTAACTCCTCCCCCCAGTCTCTGGACCTCTCTGCTAAAAAAACCTCTATTGCTTTGTTGGTCGTGCTTTCATCATCATCCAACTTGATCAATTCCCCTACGGCACATCCTTCACACTCTTCTTCTTTGGATGTCTGTGAGGACGGCTCACTTCTATTCCTCTGCTCACAGATATGCAACCAAGTTAGTTCAGTTAGTTACTGAATAGAACAGATCTATTCAGTAGAACAGCGACATCTATGTTGGCTTGGGCATGTCATGAGAATGGCTGATGGTCGGATTCCAAAAGAACTCCTGTATGGAGGGAAATCGCCCCAGAGGGAGACCACAGCTGTGATACAAGGCCATCTGCAAGCGGGATCTGAAGGCCTTAGGAATGGACTTCAATAGATGGGAAACTTTGACATCTGGGCATTCAGCCTGGAGGCAGGCGTTGCATCATGGCCTCTCCCAATTTGAAGAGACACTCGTTCGGCAGGCTGAGGCAAAGAGGCAGTCACGAAAGCAACAAAACCAGGGAGCTGGACAGGGGACAGATTGCATTTGTCTTCAGTGTGGAATAGATTGTCACTCTCAAATTGGCCTTCTCAGCCACACTAGATGCTGTTCCAAATCCTCCATAGAGAGCACGTTACCATAGTCTTTCGAGACTGACGGATGCCTAACTGAATAGAAGGAGGGAAAGACCTGCCATGTAAATGCCAGTTTAGAGAAATGTTGAGGGGAAAGAGCTTTTCTATGCCATCATTGGGGAGACAGGTAGCAAGCTGGCATCTGGAGCACAGTAGCAGGTACTGACTTTAGGCTGTATCTATGGAAGCAAGATTAGCTAAAAGGAAGATTGGATGCAATCTCTTGTTTCTTCCTTTTTAATACTCCACACTCCATTCCCATAGACTGTGCTTTGTGGTAATAGCAGCACGGCCCCTGTTGCTCACTGCATTCCTGCCCCTACTCGTAGAACCTGTTTTTGCAGGGACCCTCTTCTTTTTTGCTCATAATTGGTTTCCCCGAGATGGCTGTTAGTAGAAGGCAGTTAGTTGTGTGAATAAAAGCAAAACGAGTGGCTATGAATTTTCTGGAGGGAAATGCATTGTCTGAGATCTAAGCCATTTTAAGTCGGTGCAGCCATCAAAGAGGCACCATATGCTCATTGGCCCAAATCCTGTTGCTTAATTACGCTGACAAAAGGGCAGTGGCATAAATCACATTGGCAAATTGCCACTAATTAATGAGTCTACACTTGGATTCTTGATCACAAAAGCCAGGACACCCAGCTGGCACAGAATGAGAAATAATTGTGCAACAGAATTTTGGCTATGGTTTTATGAGCTCTCTGTATGTACCACATTCACTTGAGTTTTTGTGGATGTTTTCATTTTGGGTAGGAATGGCGGAACGTACCTTTTCGGGCACAAAAACAACAATAGGGATCAGATACACTGTGGGTGATCAATAAACTGAAAATATAGTACTCATCTTTGTTAAGATAATTATAACTTACTGTAAAATAATATGAAGAAGTTAAGTGTGATGTGGATGTGCATGATGACTAATGTATGTGTGGTTTGATGATGTGCTATCCTACTCTCTAACAATGATGGCCAGAGGGTGACTGCTGCACTTTACCTAACAGTAGGTCAGGCCTTGATCATAGTTGTCTCAAGAGTTTAGTATACTGTATGTCTGAATACGAGATGCTGAGAACACGCCTATATTGCCTATAAGCTGTACATGTGAGTGTCCCAGAAGCGTCTTGTTGGCCAGTAGAGAGACGCATCTTGGTCACCACCAGCGTAGCTGCTCTTATATTCTTACTTCATTTTCCATGCCTGCAGACACAAAATTGGTATGCAGAAACATGCACGTTTGTACCTTTTTAAAATTTTCCTTTTGAAACCCACTTGATTGACACGGACCAGGGAGAAACGACATTACATTGGTTTATAGTAAAGTCTGGAGAAAGGAGCAGCAACCATGCCATCTTTCACAGTACCAGTTTGGCGGACGGTGTGATCTGAGTACCCTACTGGGCTCCACTTCAGATCTAGGATCTGCAAGTAGCAGCTTCTCTAATACTGGGCAGCTGGGGATTGTGTCATAGCCCTTTTCCTCCTGGCACTGCCACAAAACATACTACTCTACTGTCACTTGGCTGTCTGTCATGTGAGATCATCATAGGACTTCAGGAAGCTTTATCCACGTCCTGCCTGAGCTCCTGCAGCTCGTCCCAACTGATAAAGCTCATGCGTGTGACATTTTAGATTGCTCTGGCAGCTCTGTCTGGAGCACCTCTCTTTCCATCTTAGGCTGGGTAATTCATAAGATGAAAGCACACAGCAGATTTTTTAGAGAAGTGAGGTGTATCTTGAAATGCCCTCACTCTGTTGAGTTTACCACTTCCTTTCCAGGGCTAAAGTCTTACATCAGGACTGGGGAATGTGTGACCCTACAGAGGTGGTTCTCATTAGCTCCTTCAGCACTTCCACATAGTCAGTGGAGAAGGGCAAAGAGTCTAGCAGCATCCGTTTCAGGCTATTTACAACTGATTTTTACAAAACTGAATTAACAATTCCCATCATGTTTATATCAAACCGGTCACAGAACATCCACATGTTCTTCAGCCCTGGGTTACTCCACTGTCTCTCCAAACAGCCTGGCAGTTTCTAACAAAGAAACTTCTTTGCACAGCTGGTTTCCTGTGTTGTTATCTCACTCATCCAGCAGTTTTACACTTCCTCGTTTGCTCTTTAAAAAAATTTAATATTTTAACTTAAAACTAAAAATTGAAATTAAATTAATTAAGAATTAAGAGTACTGTTATAGCTCAGTAAGTTGGAAGGCTGCTTGGCTGCAGAGCCAGGGGCCAGCAGTTTGAATCCCCAGCGTGCCTCATGGCAGAGGAGCCAGCCAAAATCCCCAGCACATGGGTGCTTATGGAAGTCATGTGCCCTCCCACTGGGCAGCCTTGGGGGAGATGCCTGGTCCCAGGATTCCAACAGAAGGAGGACCCAGTAAGCCACCTCTGAGGACTTTATAGCTAGAAAACCCCATAGCAGGGTCTCCTTAAATTGGAATCAACTGGATGGGCATAAAACTTTTGTTGCTGCTGCTGTTTTAAAAGGACATGGCAAATGAAGATACAAACACATGAATGATCCTGTGGAGCTTTAAAAATTTATATTAAAAAAGGCAAACATACATGTACAGAAGGGGCAATAGTGATGTTTGTTTTGCTGGCATGTACATAATATCACGGAAGTGGAGTGAAGCAAGCTTCACACGACAGCTTGAGGCAGCTGTTGTCAGTTCTGGGTTTTATTTTGCTTTTATCGTGCCCTGGGTTTGCTTTTATTTTTTTATCATCTTTACACATCCATGCACACATGAGTGCACTCATACAACATCAGTGCCTAAACTCTACCTAGCCTATGTGGTGTGCATTTTGGGCTACTGTCATTCTGTCTAGACTGGGAACTCTTGACTTTTAATGGAAATGCCAGAATGTGCTGAGGGATATTGGAAAGGGCCATAAAACAATTTCTCAGCACTTAGTTGATTGGTTGTGAGTGTTCCTTGGGTGCTGAAACGGTAATAAACCTTAATATAAATTTCTTCTACTGCTTGTCTATTTTTTAAAAAATACAATAGTCAAATAACAAACAATGGCAAGGAATTTCACAGCTTGGCCTGAAATCAAAAATGACATGAGTTTGTGATGTGTGTGTTAAATTACTGCAGCTAGAAAATTGCTTTTTTCTAAAAAATATCATTATTATTTTTTAAAAGTAATTTGTTAATTTTTAGAAAGACAACTTATGATTGGTACATGTTACTTGAAGCAACAACGTAACACACACACACACACACACACACACACACACACACACACACACACACACACATACATTGGTGCCTCGCATTGCAACGTTAATTCGTTCCGCAAAAATCGCTGCAGAACGAAAATGTTGCAATGCGAAATTAAAAAGCCCATAGAAACACATTAAAACGCGATTAATGTGTTCCTATGGGCTTAAAACTAACCGTTCAGCGAAGATCCTCCATAGCGCGGCCATTTCTGGTGCCTCTTAAGCGAGGAATCCATCCCAGAAAACAGGGGGCGGCCATATTTTTTCCCCGGCGGCCATTTTGAAACCGCCGATCAGCTGGCCAAAAATGGTCGCTTTGTGATCATCGGTCATCGCAAAGCGAAATTCCCCCATAGGGAACATTGCAAAGCGATTGCTTTTGCGATCGCAAAAAATGCATCGCAAAGCGATTTCGTCACTAAACGGAGTGATCGCTATGCGAGGCACCACTCTGTGTGTGTGTGTGTGTGTGTGTGTGTGTGTGTGTGTGTGTGTGTGTGTGTGTGAGAGAGAGATACTTGAAGCAACAACGTAAGTGTAAGAGTGGCTAAATACCCCTAAATAGAACTTCAGAAATTAGAATGGGTATTCAGGAATAACAAGCAAGTGTGTAAGTGTAATGTTATCATTAGTACACCTTTACATACTTACTAATACACATAGACAATGACATTACCAGTCATTACATCACTTTGTAAAAAGGAACTGCGCTGGTAATGTCAGCCAGAAGCTGACATATTACAAGTAACATTCCATACTGTGTTCCAAAGTTTTTTCCAGAATGTTCAGATTATTTCATCAGCACAGAGTCAAATTGTATCAATTTATTTCCCCCTAATATAAAACTTTGAATTCAGAGTGCATGATTTGGGGACTGGGACATTGTAGATAGAGTTGCAAAACTTGGTAGCAGTCCCATAGATTCCAAAATATCCTGCTCCCATGAAGGTGTGCTGATTCCTTTAAAGGTGTTAGTCTAGTCCATCTGGTTAGGAATAAGCCACCTCCTGGGTGGCACACACTTCTCAAAACTGGAGCACAGCTGTATCATTCAGACTGTTGCCTGTGACTGGGCCCAGAAGATAGTTGGTCAGTTTCATTTGTTCCAGCTGGTTCTCCCTCCACACCTTCATCAGCTCTTGGTGGTGGTGGGTCATAAGAAGGATCAGAGCAATATGGGTTGGTCAGTGCCATGTTATTTACATTTTTATCTTAGTTTTTCTCCGTGGAGGTCAAGAGTCATGTACAAAGCCCCTTTTAATCTTCTCAATAAACCTTTGCAGTGGATTAGGCTGAGAGGGTATGAAGGGTCCAGGGTCACCAAGTGAGCTTTGGGTGGCAGAAGGAGATGTTGAATTCAAGTCTTTCAAATTCTAGCCCAACATTCTAATCACTGGCAAGAATTGTATTAGTCATTGATGGCCTGAATTGCAGCAGCAGATGGTCACTATTTAATGAGCTGTTCCTTGAAGCACGCTAGTTGTGTGACTTGCTGTGCAATAAGGAATATGCTAGTGGCAATGATTCATTAACTAGCAGTAGTTTGCTGTTTATACCATTGCATTTATGCCTACATAACTGTGAAGATCTTGGTCACCGTTACTACGATAGCTCCCCTTCTTGCCTCTTAGTAAAAGACAATGAGACCGTAGAAGTATGAAGCATAATGTCCTTTTTTTAAAATACTTTTTATCCTCATGTGAGCTGAAAAGGTTACTTTTTAGAAGTAATTAGTTACAGTTATCATTGAAGCCACCACAACTATCAGGTAGTTTGTTGCCACTATAATTACAGGTAATTTTACTAACAGTTTACCTCCATGTTACGGAAGGGTAACTAACACAGTAACACTCTAGTGATTGGAAAAATTCTGAATGCTTCAAGCCAGTGTTGTGAGGTTCAAAATACACAGTCTTTCCATTTCCTCTGTGAGCCAGCCCTCGGTTCGTATGACATTTGTTCTCTACCATTTAGTGGGTCTGTGGTTAGTTAGTAAGAAGCAGTGTGTTTGTCAAATAGGAATACCTATAACTTTGAGATCTCATTTATTATATTGACAGTATTGTTTAGAAGTATATCTTTAAAAAAAAAACACATTAAAAAATCACCACTGACTGAATCCTCATGTCTGCAATTCTTTAAGGAATTACAGAGTGCCAGTCTGTTCATGTCATGTAACATGTGAATTCCACTCGAGCAGTAGAGAACCGTGAATGAGGGATCCAAATGTGGAATGAAAGAGGGTAGGACATGGAAGGAAGACTGGAGGTTCATCCCACGGGAGTATTTCAATCCCATTAAGTTCCTCGTCAAGTACTGATTGTAACAGAAATTTCCCTGACCTCCAGATGACATTCGTTTTATATCTCTCTCTTTACATAAATCCTGGATCTTTTTTGACTCTCCCCAAATCCTTCATTTATTATTTTTTTATGTCACTTCTTCTGTGGACAGAATTCAGTGTAATGGATTTTCGTGCTGGGAGCTTTCAGTTCTCAATTACGTATTAATGTAGAAAGCCCACTGTTGTTGATGTGAGACTGTTGGAAATAAGGCAGCACACCAAGCAGGCAGAAGCTCCCCAAGGAAAGCTGACTGAGTTGCAGTTCGTATTACAGTATACTGTCTTCAGTTTGGTAGGTGTGAACCCTAGCAAACCCCGAGGCGGCCCTGAGTGTTCTATCATATTATCAAGTCTGTGCTTTGAGAGATACTGGTGATTCTCAAATGTGTTAGGGTTCCACAGTGACAGAAGGAAGACTTGCTTGCAGTGAGACATATCCACGATATCTGTAGCTGAAACTATACTCTCCAGAAAATGCAGATTGAATCCATAGCAACTCCTGTCATAGTGGTTCAAAATGATACCTAGTCCAGCTCGTTTCTGATCCTGTTTTTATAGATACGCCACAGTTTTGAGCTGCACAGAACCATCCCCCTTTTTGTCCGGCCAGTTGTCTGCTCACCTCCTCCTCACCTCCCTCCCTCATGACTCTCCCTTGCTCCTCCCTCCACTGACCCAAGTTATGCCTTTAACCTTCCCCTGTCCCCACCGTTGTGCTTAGGTGCACACATGTGGAGGACCGATTTGTTTGTTTTTCTAAACCTATATTTAAAACTGTCTGAAAAGGCACAGAAACACTTAAAAAAAAGAAGAAGTGCCAAGACAGGGCACAACCTTCCCATCATCTGACATCACTTCAGGTCCCCACCCACCCACAGTGACAGTGTGCGCATCCCCCCACACTGAGATATACTGGGTAAAAACATTAAAAAAGATGGTGCAGCTTAGCTGTGTCTTAGAAGTGGGGTCACGCCAAATCCGCTTTCTCAGGTTTATTTCAATAGTGTAATTCCAGCTTTTGTCTGTGTGAACATTGGAGTGGAAATGATATGCATTGATTATTGCCCTTTGGGTAGCCAACTGAGACCTGCGGCCGATAGATTTGGTGTCAGAGAAGGTGTCAGGAAAACATAGGTGAATTTTGTCTGTGTCCTCCTGTCATCCTAGGTATGGATATTTCTCTGATATACAGAATAATGCCATCTTAACTATCATGGCTTCTTCCTCTCAAGTGCCACAGTCCTTGCGGTTTGCCAGAGAGTAATGGGACAAAAATTTTTTCACTTCTCAAGGATGGGAATGATTATCAAACCGTATTGTCTTTGGTGGGAAGTGCTCATAGAATGCAGTCTTACAACAAGCAGCATTCAGAAAGCATGAGACATCATTCTGCAGTTTTTACTTTGTTTTGGAAGATTTAAGAGTCTGAAAATACTCCCATAAGACGTAGGAGTAGCCAGTGTTACTAATTTCATCTGTTTTAATTTCTAGCCCCTGTTATTTCTAATCCCCACAAAAGTGCCTGGCTAACACATTCCACCCGCCCCTGACTACTTAAGCTGTGTATTTGGCACTTGTAGGTGGTTTAGACACAGTTAAGACATAGGTCCTCTCCAGAGCAGCAAGCAGAGGGGCCATTCAGAGAGGTCATTAGAACTCTTGCCACCATGGTAACTAGTAGGAATGCAGTTGGCACCATCTCAGGACTGAGTCACTTGTGGGTTTGTTTTCATTTCTGTTTTTCTGAAGAGAGATGTCCAGAGTAGCCAGAGATGAAGATCAAGAATAGTAGTATACAGCTCAAGGGGAATAGGGCCACTGTTATCTGAACTCAGTCCAGTAATACCAGAGACACTAACTAAATACACCAGAACCAGCAAGGGCAACATTCTGCCTAGTTGCAAGGCTAAAGAGATGCAGCCGAAATGAACAGCCAAGATTGCTAATATTTGGAAGGCCTTACAACATATCTGTTGTTGTTCATGCTGGATGAAAAGAGATCACAGAGAGCCGTTTGAGTTCGTTGCCATTCTTACTGGAAAGGAAGGGAATAGTCATTTTCTTGGCTCAAAGTCATGTGGGAGAAAGTGAGTGATATGTGTGTGGGATCCCTGGACTGAGGCCAGGTGGGAAACCACAAAGGTCCTAATGAGGCCCTAGACCACTGCCTATTTCTACTTATTAGAAAGAAAACACAGACATATTGCTAGCTGAATACTAATTGTGTAGGTGTGGAGCTTGGGAAGTGAAAAGGGTAAGCTAGAATCTGTATTTCAGAAGACCATCGTTTCTTGCATGCCATAGCTTACCGGGGAGATCCATAGCAGTGCATCCGGCATCTGCTGCATCTGGTGGCTGAGAGTGGTGTGGACATTCCTCTCGGATATTTTCTTTTTGATGACAAGCAGATCATTGACCTTGTTGTCCAGCATTAAGCAGCAGGATGGGTTTTTTTAAATTAAGACTCAAATTCTAGAAAGATGTCCTGTTGTAATTTTTTTAAAAATCTAAGCCTTGATTGTCCTTGCATTTTTAGTTTTCTTACATATCGTTATCTCAGATTGGGTGTGAGGGTGGCATGTCTGGTTAAACCAAGACCTGTGCTTGAAACAAGGGGTGGGGTGTGATTAAACGTAAGAAAGATGCACGGACATAACACAGTACAAGTCTTGTTAGGTCAGACGAAAGGCCTATCCAATCCTGTATTCTCTTCACATAAAACCAACAGCATCCTCTGCGATGCTGATAAGACGGTATGTGTGCAGCAGCACCCTCCCAGTGGTATCTCCCAAAAACTAGTACACAGAGGTATAAATGCCTTTGATAATTCAGAACTACCCTACCGTAGACTTTCATAGTCCATGTCTCAAAGATCTCTTGAAACCAGACATACACACATTCGCCAATCAGACAAGTACCATGTTATCGAAGCCCTTGAACATTTTAGTCCTTTCCTCACTAGCTTCAGTGTTTTCGAGGTTAAATGTATTGAGGCATTCTGTCTGTTGGACCATGCCAAAAATATGTCCTGGTTAACAAATCCATTTGCTGGGACTGGCGACTTACTTTGGAGATCTAGCAGCTGTTCATTAGAATAATGTCTATATACCAAAATAGTGGGAAAGGTTAAGGAGAACACTGCATTGCTAGAGACCAGAGAAATTTGTAGCAGATTGTAAGCTTTTTTCACATCAAAGTGGTAAAAACTGATAACCAAAATTCTGTTAGAGGGCTTACTTATTGCAGGGCTGGAGACTATGTGTCTTGTACTTTGATGTGTCACTTTATTCTGTTTTACTCTGGGAATCTCTCTGGGACATCTGCCATGGAATCCATTTAAACCTTGTTATTACTGTGTTGTGCATTGCCAGCACTACGGATCCATAGATTATAGCTGCGGTTGCATTACTATTATGTATGTTTTAGATTTCGTGTCTTGTATTTACACATATCATATAATTTCTGAAGAGGCCTTCTGGCTTATCCTATGTGGAAAATTTGTATTAAAAATAACTGTGTTTATGTTTAGTTTTGGATTGCCTGTTTCTCATTCACATCATCATTCAGATTTCTATATATCATCTATGAAGGATAGATCCTCCATTAACTGGAGAATTCTCACAATTCTCAAATGCTGAAGATGATGATTTGATAAATTTGGGGTGGATAGTTCCTGATCTCATCTGTGTTGTGCTTGTTTTGGCTGAACTGGCCGGGTTTATCCTTGCTGAATTCTTTCCTTTGGTGTGGGTCTTCATTTTCTGATGTGTGGCATGTGTCATAATGGAGCAGAGCTGATCACTGAGAGAAATGGTATGTACTCTGAAGCTGTCTCGATAGCTCACTGGAATGGACCACAGATGTTGAGGGTTTAGTTCCTCATTCGGCCTCCTGGGAGAAGAGCCAGCCTACAGAGGCTTGGACAAGTTATGTGGTCCCAGAACACCACTGGAAAGAAAGATTGGGAAATCTCTTCCAAGTACATTAAACGTAGAAAAACTTGAAAAGGGCCACCATAAGTCAGAAATGACTTGACAGCACCCAGTTATTACTGCAACATTGCCTACTGTGAGTCTGAAGTGCAGTGGAGTGAAAGTGCTCTATAAGTACAGAATTAAGTGCCATGCTTACTGTTGCATTTGTGCTGATCTCTAAGGGATGTCAGTCTGCAGCATGGATCTGTACGTTTTGCCTGGGAGATTCTGGGAGCTGCGGTCCAAAAAAAAAAAAAACACACACACAACAAAAACCCAACAACACACAAATTTGTACCACTGTATACTAGGGTATCATGTCACTCCAAAAACCATAGATGCTGCGTTGGTAATTTCACTTCCCAGTGGGTTATGTGAGTTTTCTTCTCATCCAAGGGGGAAAAAAACCTGGCTGAGCTTGTGCCAGCAAAGACATGCATACTCAAATAGTGGCCTAACAGTACATCTGCTTCCCCTCTGCTGAAGTCTGAAATGCGATTAGCAGCACACAGCAGCAGTGTGCAGAATGCAGAATGCTAAAAGAGCATTTGACCTTTTCAGATCTTTAGATGGATGAACCCACCACACACATGGGAAACCCAGGTCATTGGTTACAGCAATCTATAGCCATTACTGGAGCTTCCAGGATTTATGAAAGGGAGGTTTATTATTTATTCATTTGATTATTCTACCTGTGGTGACCTGTTTCTGTGCCAGTGTTGGATCTGAAGACTATAACTGTGGTCATGCTGTGGTTGCTGCATTTTAACTGCTATGGAGTGACTTGTTCTGCACCATGGCCAGGGTTATACATCTTCACTTGTTTTGCTCTAGTCAGTGAGAATGAAAAAATCCAAATGTTTTCTTGAGTAAGTTACAAGAGTTTTGATACTTTTTTAAAAAATTAGCATTTTGGAGCTTTTGTGAAAAATCAGCAGACATACTTTTTGTGCAAAACATTGTATTCTATCTAAAAAGGTCTTGTATTTTCTGCAAAGTGCAGGGTGTTTTTTTTTTTCATGAATTACAAGGGTTTTATGCAAAAAAAGGAGGTTCACTACTGTTTCTGTTTTAAAAAGGTCTTGTATTTGTGTTAACCCTTCTTTTTTGAAAATATGGCAAGGGGGTCTGTACAGAATTTAATAGCTTTTGTGCAAAAATGGAGTTTCTTTACTAGTCCTGATGTTGATTTTGAAAAGCCCTGTTTTTAAATTTTCTCTCATGTAGGAATGAAAAATCTCAGAGGGGTTGACAGATTTTTCCATGGAGCATTGTGATGTGTTGAGACTCTTCAAGGATGAGAAAATATATGAGCTTTATGTTATATGTTTAATCATGATGTATTTATTTAAAGAATGATGGTGTGGCATGATATATAAATATATAGCTGCTTTGCATCATAGATCACATGCATATCTAGTATACAGTCATATAAGTTAAGACACCCTTCATGCGGCAGCTGTGTACAAAACCCTGGGGCGAGAATGCTCTAGAAAGAGTGGGTTCTCCTTTCATTGTACTATCCTTATATTTTGTAAATGCTACCCTGGTTCCTAATGCAACATTAGCAGATATATTGGGAAATGGAAAGAATAATCTGGTCTGTGCTCAACTGATGCTTTAAAACGACAGAAATTGTTGGGTCTTCTTCGTGGTCTCTGTGAATGCACACTAATGGGTTAATCTGCGCATGTGCAGAGCAGCTTCAGAATCTTCTAGAGTTTAGGCACATGGTGCCGGGACCTCCCACACGCTGGCTATAACTCCGCCCCGGCACCGAGTGCCTCAGTTCCATTTCTGCCACCGCTACTGCAGCTACGTGATCGTTTCTTTCCCTTCGACCTTAAATCAGACTTTGGACCTCCCGGTTATTCGACTTCAGCTTGTATCACCATTCTTCTGTTTCGTGAGTTAAACGCTAAGCATAGAGCTGTGTTGTTGTTTTTGCAAGTTTATGGCTGTGTCGGGGCCTTTCAAGTGACAAAGGCCCTCTTTCTGATGGCTGTTTGCAGTGCTTGTTCTGCCTCGGAGAGGAGCACCAGCCTGCTTTGTGCACCGTTTGTAAGGCTTTTACTAAGCCTGCTTTAAAGCAGAGACTTCAGAGGCTTCGTTCCTACTTGTGAGAGAAGTCTGTCTGCCCTGCATGGGCCTCTGCTATGGAACCACCGCAAGCTCCTCTTTCCGATACCTCTTCTACTGCCATTTGATCACCTATGGCTGGTCACAAACCGACAAAACTGGCACCCTTGGGCTCAAGTTTGACTGCTTTGGCGTCGGCATCGAAACCACCTTCAACCTCAATGCTGAAAAGGAAGAAGAAGTAATCTTCTAAGGCTTCTAGGCCGCTGACTGCACCTTCCCTGTCGGCTCCAGTATCCCATGCCTGGCATGACATGGTGTCTCTAACTATACCATTGGGAGATGATGATATTCCTCCCTCGAGGCTAGAATTGGCGCCTTCACCGCACATGAGTCTCTCTCCCGGGTCAGTGGGTAGCTCAGTCAAAATTCAGCTCAAGACTTGAGCCAACCCTGTGTCACCACCAGGCTTGGTCGCGGATGTGCCTAGTTAGAAGAGACAAAAGACTTGACACCTTGAACCCAAGCCCGAGTGGGCTTGACAGCCACTACGGCCCGGAGAATACCCTCCTTATGGAGAATTCTGGCACCCTCCCTGGGACAACTCACGGGACTTCTTTGATCCCAGAGGCTATGATCTTGAGGCGCGTAGGCCTCCGATACCCTACAATCCAAGCTCGCATTTTTGGACTCGCCATTGGCCACCGTATTACAAGCCATATCCTTTGCCTCCTTGATATCATCAGTATCCAGATGATTATCTTTATTACCCTGATGGTCGGCGTGTTCATCCTCCATCTCGAGGACAAGCTTTTCGACCAAGATCTCAGGACGCTCTGCCATCTTCGGGTTCTAGGACCCATACATCAGGCCTGTCTTCGGTACCTCAACCGTATTCGGGGCCGGCTTCACCGCCACTGCTCTCACCAAGAAGGGCTTCGCAGGGTCTGAAAGAGGAGATGGTTGAGAACTTAACTATCCAGGCTGGCGGATTCGACCCAGCTCGAGCCCGATCATCATTCTCCCGCTCTCCTGAACGTGACTTTGGGTTTGACACTGGATTGAGTGATGCTGAAGGGGAAGTCAGAGACAATTCTCCTCCTAACATTCTAACTCCGACTTCAGACGTTACAGGAAGCCATCCACCATCTCCCTCTGAAGACTATACAATGTACTCGCACCTCATCAAAAGGATTGCTGAAGTCCTGGACCTTGCAGTTGTACAGCCTCCAGCTGAACAAGCAGACAAGGTATATGAGAGCATCACAAAGGATCAGGTGCCCCCACTTTGCTTGGCCTTTATATCAACCCTCCTCAGCCTTCTGAAGGAACCTTGGGATAAGCCATCGACATCTCATCAAATCCCTAGGAGGGTTGAAAACCTCTACAAGACTCATGGCAAGGATACCGACTTCCTTTCTAAGCGTCCTTTACCTAATTCATTCGTAGTCAATGCAACACAGAATAAGGCTAGAAATAGATCTACTTCTAATGGCTTCCACCACTGCGGTAGTTCAGCATGCCAGGTTGAAAATGAGATCAAGCCTGGTACCTATCGCTATACAATCCTCTCCTAGACTCTCCTTTCAAAGTGCTCACAGTTATAGCAGAGCTAGCAGCACAGCTGACCTGGTGGTCCTTCCGACCCAATCTTCTCGTAGGAAGATCTTTTCAGCCTCTGACGCCAAAAATACAGGTGACCACGGATGCCAGTCCAACAGGTTGGGGGGCGCACGTCCTCAGACTGACGGCACACGGACTTTGGTCACACAACGAACGCTGTTTGCCCATCAATTTCCTCAAACTACTAGCCATTTACAAGGCCTTCCGGGTCTTCGAGTGTCTCCTCTCCGGCCATGTGATACAAGTGGTGTTCGACAACACCACAGCTGTATTTTACATGAACAGACAGAGTGGCACACATTCTCTACACCTCCTATATCTCTCAGTCCAGATCTGGGAATGGTACTACAGCCATCACATCTTCCCTGTTGATGTACATGTGGCTTCTGGAGACAGTGTTCTAGCAGACTGGCTGAACAGGCTCGAAGATTGCAGCCACGAATGGTCTCTAGACGAAGCTGTATTCTACCACCGTTGGGAAACACTGTACATGGATGTTTTCGCCTCCTCTCAACAGGAAGTGCGACTGTTATTGTTCCAGGGCAGGGATCGGTCCCCATTCGTTGGGCGATGCATTTATGGTCCCCTGGATCGGGGGACTCCTGTACATGTTTTTCCCCCCATTCCACTGATCCAAAAAGCCATTGTCAAGGTGCGTCAGGAACAGGCAAATGTTATTTTCATCACCCCTTGGTGTCCTCACCAGACTTGGTTCTCCGCACTACATCAGGACTTGGTGGATCATCTTCGACTACCATTGTTGCCTCACCACCTTTCTCTACATGAGGGCAAAACGTTGCACCGAGATCTGGAGTCCTTGCATCTCATGGCTTGGCGGCTGGTCCCTCGACAGCTGATGTTCTGCTCCATGCTCGCAGACCTTCCACAACTGCCATGTACGCTCGTAAATGGAAGGTATTTTTCCGACTTCACCATCAAAAATGGCCTTCCCGCGAGGCCTAACTCTCTTGATGCACTGTTGCAGTTCCTGCTTCTCCTCTTTCATTGAGGCCTATCGCACTCTACCCTTAAACTATATGTGGCCGCAATAGTGGCACATCAACCTCTTGCTTCAGAAGCAGCCAGCTTATTCCGGCATCTGACCCTAAAACAGTTTTTGAAGGGTCTGAAAAATATGCATCTGGCCTACAAACAGCCCACACCTCAGTGGTCTCTGCAGCTTGTTTTACAGAAGCTCATGGGTCTGCCATTCGAGCCTCTTGGTACCACGTCTTTCAAGCTACTTATGCTAAAGACAGCCTTCCTCCTTGCTGTTATTTCAGCGTGACGCGCCGGTGAATTGACAGCTCTTTGAGTTGACCTGTTGTTCCTGCAATTCCACCCTGATAATGCGACCCTCTTCCTGGACCTCTCCTTTCTGCCATAGGTGGCTACGTCCTTCCACCTGAATCAACTGATAGTATTGCCTACCTTTTCCCCGAATCCAGCATCAAACTTAGAAAAGTCTCTCCACTCCTTGGATGTCAAGAGAGCACTTTCCTATTATATCTCCCAGACTGAGTCTTTTCGCTCCTCCCAAAGACTCTTTCTGTCTTTCCAAGGACAATCAAAGGGCCTTCCAGTATCGACACAGACTATTTCCCGATGAATAATGGCTACAATACACCTGCCGTATGAACTAGCTCATGCTCCTTTGCCAACTACAATTCGGGCCAATTCTACCAGGGCAGTCGCCTCCTCCACAGCCTTCCTTAGGGGGGTAAACCTGGCAGATGTCTGCAAAGCTGCTATGTGGTCTATACCACTCACCTTTGCAACCCACTACCGTCTAGATGTCTGAGCCAAGGCAGAAGCTGCCATTGGGAGGGCTATCTTGGCATCTGTCTTAGCGTGACGCCCACCACCTGGTAAGTCACCCATTGCTAGTCACCCATTAGTGTGCATTCACAGAAGAAAGAGAAGTTACCTACTCTGGTTCTTCAAGTGGTCATCTGTGAATTCACACTCCCCGCCCTTCCTCCCCGCTCTACGTGGCATGCTGTGCAGTGGTGGGGAGTTCCACGGAACTGAGGCACTCTGTGCCGGGGTTATAGCCAGCATGTGGGAGGTCTGGGCACCATGTGCCTAAACTCTAGAAGATTTTAAAGCTGCTCTGTGCAGGCGCAGATTAACCCATTAGTGTGAATTCACAGATGACCACTCAAAGAACCACAGTTACAGGTAGGCAACTTCTCCCTTCCATCTTCATGTGCTATTTCTGCTAATATAGTAGGATAAGATTGTTAAGTATCATGCTTCTTTACACCATTTGATTCTCATCTAGACAAGTGTGGCAACAATGGACTATTTGGTTCCTTGGTGCTATTTCTTAACATCAGACTTATGTATGCTGGGGCTTTCTAGATTGAAGTCTTATTCAGGGATCCGATTGAAATATAATATATTGTTTTATTCACTTAGAAAAAAGTCCCATTCTTAGATATTTAGGTTTATCTCAACATGATATACTGTACTGAGTGATGTACATCACATCTGTATCTGCAGATCCAAATTCTTATATGGTGTTCTTACCCTCGGCCTTGGTGTTCCTTCCTACCCTAATATGTAATGGCAGTGTTTCATTTTGCTCCTAGCACACATTTGTATTCATTCCCCTTAGTTACTGCATTCCCAGTTCTTTGTTCTTATGTGCACTTGTGTAATGCTTCGTGTCTTTTGCTGAAATACTAATCATACTTTGTGAATATGGATCCAGTTTTTGACTGGCCTTAAAAATGCTGCCTCAAATTTGTTGTCATTGAAGTGGCAACATGGAGTATTGGCTTTGACAACTCCTTGAAATTTGGAAACACTGGTAGAGTGGTGTAAGTAGGGAGTTGAGCCTCTGTCTCCCTCCCTACCAGTTCTGAAGTGGAGGGTTGAGCTTGAACCCATTAGGAGTTGACCACAGAGAGGCTTGTTAGCCAGCAAGACACCTCACTGTGTTTCCGATTCATTCGGAGTTATATTCCTTTCACTCTTCTCCAGAGGCTAAAATAAAAATTTCTATGGATTCAAGTTCTAAAGTTGGTTTTCTGTGATACTGTGTTCATTTCTTAGAGTGTGCACTGTGTGTTGATTATTGCTCTTTGCGGTTGCACATTTCTTTGCTTTATCATGGTGTGAGGTGTTGCAAGTCTTACTAGCTCTTCCTTCCTTCTTTCCTTCTTGTTATGTGCATGTGATATAGTCTTCTCTGTGTGGAGTGAATTAGAGGGTCAAGATAAATTGCCCTATTTTGAGAGGAACAGGAGGGGTGGCTGCCATCTCATACTGGAAAACACAGCAACTTTGAATGTTCTTATAATATACATTTGCACATGAAAATGTTGTGCAATCTCTTCTCTTCCCCCTGCCCCCCTTGGTGATGTGTTTCCTTTTTGAAGGGGGATGCATAAGTTCTGGAGAAGAGTTTATGCTGGGTCAGGAGCACGAGTCACCAGATATAGTTGCAAGCTTGTGGATTTCTGCTTATTTTTTATGATTAATAAAATCCACAGTGCTGGTTCCAAGAGAGCTGTCAGCTCTGTGGCTCTTTTGCTGGGAATTGCTCAGCTCATGCCAGGTGTTTGTAGCAGCAGGGGAACCTCAAGGGCCTTGATCCAAGGATATCTTCTCAAGTAGAGGTGCTGCGGTCCTGACTACTTACCATAGGTTCTGAGGCAGACTTCTATATTGGAACTTGAGTATATGTTTGTCCTTCCTTTGGCTTCTAGGTCTAAAGTACATAGAGGCTTGCTTGTGCTAGGTTAAAGTGGAAGAGTATGTGTTCCGGGTCAATGATGCATCTTTCAAGCTTCAAGGCAGCTGAAAGAATCCTGTGGGATGTACTGGGGGCATATGAGAAATTTTCTTTGGTTCTGGTGTGGAAGTCCCACCAGAATCGAAGGACATGAGAGACACTGCAGACTAAAACAACCAGAAAAATCTGCAGTAGCTGAACATGCCCTGAAACAAACTGGACATGAAATTCTATTTCAAAATGCTGAAATACTGGACAACACCAGCAATCATTATGTCAGATTGCACATGGAAGTCATTGAAATCCACAAGCACAAGCACAATTTCAAAAAAAAAAAAAAAAAGAGGAAAGTATGAAGCTCAACAAAACTTGGCTCCCAGCTATCAAACATGCTACGTGCAAGAGGTCAACAAACTCTACCCGCCGCTCAGAGTGGTATGAATATACCAGATGGGCGGGATATAATTCAAATAAATAAATAAATAAATACCCACCCACAAGGACAGGGGATCACTACACACAAAAGACCAGCTAATGACACCCATCAACCACAGGAACAGATAATCTCTTCCTCTTAGCACAACAATACACCCACAACAATACACACTAATCACCCATCTACAGGAAAAAGACAAAAGCCTATCTCACAGCCATAAATACTGCACTCCCAAGCCAACTACACCAGAGCACAGGTTGCTGTCCTCTGAAGATGCCGGCCACAGAGACTGGTGAAACGTCAGGAAGAACAAACTTCAGAACACGGCCAAAGAGCCCGAAAAACCCAGAACAACCATTAGATCCCGGCCGTGAAAGCCTTCACAAATATAATGTCTTTTCTGTCAGTCGAGACTGCTTCTTCCCTGTCCATTCTTCCAGTTTACTATCGACATTCCAGATGCTGTCTACCATGGGTCAGGGAACTTTTTTACCTTTTACCCCCCCCCCAAATTTATATACACCGACATTACCCCTTTGATTCGAAAGGAAGGAAATCATACATTATTTGAATTAAAAATATTATTGAATCTAGACAGGCTGTGTACCGAATTAGCAAGATGCACCAAATTTGATAAAGATGTGCACTATTTTTGCTGGAACACATTGCACTCCAGCCATGGTGTGGTATAGGGAGTAGTAAGGTGTCCAACATGCCTAGCAAGTTGCATTAAATTTTTGGTAGCTTGCAGAGGATTTAATCATCATCAGTGGCTACCAGAGTGGTGCTAGCAATGACGTGCTTGCTAGAGACAGCCAACACAGAATTGGGGAGGGGGCTTTCCCTACCACTTTAATCATTCTATGTGTGGTGTGCAAAAAGGAACAAACCAGGCTAAAGGCCGTGTCACCCACCCTGGTGCCACAGCCCAATATCAAAGGACCAGTGTGCTTTTTTTATCATCATCAATGGAAAACTTAGCAGTGGCCAGAGGACTGGAAAAGATCAGTCTACATCCCAGTCCGAAAGAAGGGCAGTGCCAAAGAATGTTCCAACTACTGAACAATTGCACTCATTTCACACGCTAGCAAGGTTATGCTCAAAATCCTACAAGGTAGGCTTCAGCAGTATGTGGACCAAGAACTCCCACAAGTACAAGCTGGATTTCGAAAGGGCAGAGGAACTAGAGACCAAATTGCTAACATGCGCTGGATTATGGAGAAAGCCAGAGAGTTCCATAAAAACATCTACTTCTGCTTCATTGACTATGCAAAAGAATGGCAGAAAGTGAGGAGGAATTAAAGAACCTTTTAATGAGGGTGAAAGAGGAGAGTGCAAAAAACGGTCTGAAGCTCAACATCAAAACAACTAAGATCATGGCCACTGGTCCCATCACCTCCTGGCAAATAGAAGGGGCAGATATGGAGGCAGTGACAGATTTTACTTTCTTGGGCTCCATGATCACTGCAGAGGGTGACAGCAGCCACAAAATTCAAAGATGCCTGCTTCTTGGAAGGAAAGCAATGATAAACCTAGACAGCACCTTAAAAAGCCACCCTTTCCCCCCCACCTTAATTCAAGGTTTCTCTTTTTCTTGCCTGTTCTTTTTCATAGTTTTGAGTCAGTCTTTCTCACTCACTCACTCTCTCCCTCACACACACACACACACACACACACACACACACACACACACACACACACACACACACACACACATCAATCCATCCACCCACCTTCCCTCCATTTCCTCCCTCCCTCCATTTTCTACATACATTTAAATAAGCTTGATGAAGTCCTCGGTCTCTCGCACCTTTCTTCCCTCCTTTCCTTGCTTGTTCCTTGATCCTTTCCCTCCTGCTGCTTCTTTGCAGTCATTTCCGGAGGAAGCAGTCATTCAGCAGCCCCGGATTGCTTGCTTGTTCGGGACTATTCCACAGCTGCAACCAATCAAGGAGGCTTATCTCCGATCTCTCTGGAAGAATGGAGGATTTAGAAGTGCCCTGCTGCAACCAAGGAAGCAACAGGGAGAGATGGCTTACAATTTGAGGTTTGGCTGCAGAGTGTGGGGGCGGGAAGGAAGGAGGGGGTAGCACTCTGCTCATTACCCCCAGGATTTTCACTTTTACCCCATTCGGAGTAATTTACCTCTGTTCCCCAACCTATGCTGTCTACCCATTGAGACATTAGAATGGACACAACATAAGCTAATGTTGGGAAGTAGAGACTTGTCCAGTTAGAAGCTTTGCAAGTGAATCATTTATGGGAAAAAGGTATATACATGAGGCCATCACCTATGTTATTTTGAAAGATGTAGATACCCTCTTTGGAGCAGCACCAAGGCTTCTGACTTATGGAAATACTGTATAATTTTGGAAATATAGAGTGGAGGTTTTGTCTACTGTGTGCAAAAATAGGCAAACAAACAACACCTCATCCCTTCATCCTTCTGTGTCAGGAAAAGCTGAATCATGCAAATACTTTATATGAATTAAGCTGGTAGTGCAGAGTTATTTATTTCTTATTTGCTCTATTTGTTCTGGTTTGGGTAATCAAAGGAGGAACAAAGAACAACTATTTTTAAAAGCTATATAGTCATTTTTCTTGATTCTAAGATTTCAGCAGGTTTATCCATATATTTTCAACTGTACATATTCATAAGGGTGAGGAACTTATATGTGAGTTTTATTAAGAGCTGAAACTCTCCAGGAACCAGATTCCATACTCAACATGACTGTGGTTTTTTTTGTGTGTGTGCTTCTGTAGTATTGTGCCATATACGCTCCCTACATGATTTGCAGAGCTAGATTTCTGTAAACTGTTAGAAAAATGCTTGCAGTGTATCTTCAAATAAGAACAGGAAGAGTGGGTCTTGTGTGAACTTACTTATTCTGCAATTCATCCAGTAAGTCCTTACTTTCTTACATGTCAAAAATTAAAGCTCCTAGCCATTTAATTTTGGGGGCACAAAAGGAAGAAAGCACATGGGATTTCTTTTTTTTCCTTTGATCTCTCTCTCTCTCTCTCTCTCTCTCTCTCTCTCTCTCTGTGTGTGTGTGTGTGTGTGTGTGTGTGTGTGTGTGTGTGTGTGTGTGTTACACGGCTCTTGTTGTTTCATTGAACTGCTGGCTGTTTGGCTGAGAAAATGCAAAGCAGCAGTTCCCCTTCTACAAAGCCACACTGTTCAGAACTGAAATCTTCCTTCTACGAGGTTACATTTTTTGTCAATGATTCAGCAGCACGTGAGTGGAAAAGCCTGGAGCCATAACTATTAGCCAGGCCTAAAAAATCTCAGCCGCTGTCACACAATCGTCTAGGCCAGGCCAAAAGCATCCAGGCCAGGCCACAGGCAGTTTGCAGCAAACGGAATGCAAATGGAGGCCTCTGAAACTGAGGCTGATGATGGATCCACCATATGTGTAGTGCTGGGAGGATAGAGTCCTGCAAGCAGAGATGTATCCTCTCTGATGTCTGAAACTTAGTTACAGTGAGCCACAGCCTCGATTTGGGAGAATTACAGACAAAGAATGTGCATCATTCCAGTGCTCTGCATGAAAAGAAACCCAATACAATTCCAATACTTGAAAACTATTAAAACATTTTAAAAACACAGTAAAATAGTTATCAGTTATGACAAAAAATAGCAAATGGAAAGATAGAAGATCAAACTATGATTGATCTCTCTGTCTCTGTCTCTCTCTCTCTCTCTCCAGTTACCAAGCATTCAGGTGAATAGACAGATTTTAATTTGGGCATGAGATGAAGGCAATGTTGGTGCCGTTTGAGCCTCCAGAGGGAGAGTATTCCAAAATCAGGGCACTACAACTGAGAAGGCTTTCTCTTTGTCTCTATGTAATGTATTGCTATATACATAAAACTTCAAAACCCACCCACTCTGCACAGATGGCTTCTACAAATCTTAATTATTGGTCAAAAAGAGAAACTCTTTCAGATATCTAGAACTCAAGCTGTTCAGGGCTTTAAAAGGCATTTTTAATTCCTTGAACTCAGACTGGTAAACATATTGGCAGCCAGTGAAGTCTGATAATCTTGGCACTGCAGAGATGGAAGGGGTCCTGTGGATCAACGAGTTCAGCCCTTGTCAAAGAGACGCAGTGGGGAATCGAACTCCTAACCCAGATACCTAAACCACTGAGCCATCCAGCAGTTCATTTTCAGAACTGGTATCTTATGGCTTCTGAAAGGTGCTCTGTTGGTCTACCTGCCACCTATTCAACTTGCTACAGCATTTGTGTTGTCTTCAAGGTCAGTGCCACACAGAGTGCACGGTGGCAGATTAAATCGGATGTTACCAGTCCATGAAGGATCAGATTATTCCTACCCAGGAGTGGTTGTAGCTGGTGCACGTTCTGAAGCTGGCCCCAGGTACTTTGAGCCACTGAATCCATCTGGGCTTCTAGTGGCAAATAGAGGTCCAGGAAAACCTCCAAGCTACAAGTCTGTTCCTTTTTAGAGGGAGTATAACTTCATTCAAAACAGATGCTGCTCTTTGTGGCAGTGACTTTAGTCTACAGACTGGATACACCATGCCCTGAATCCAGATACTCCCCTGAACGGATATGGTTGCAATATTTGTCTGCTGCTTTGCGACACAGAGACACAGGCTTGTTGGAATGCTAGGGTCTAATAAGAGCAGGCAGCCACCTGGGCACCGTGAATGTCTGAAGGAGCCAACTAGCCAAGATTAGTTAAACGAGACCTACTGAAAAACTTCTGTGCAGGGGTCTGCAATATCCAGGAGCCCGGCAGGGTATTTTAAAACCTAAAATAGGGCCAGATACTTCTGGTTGATGAGATACTATCAACTGGTATCTCAAGCATCAAAGCCTGGGGATTCATCTCTCCATATGTTTTTACTGCTTGCTTTCTTCTTGTGCAACTTGTTGGTTAAATTTATGCTGCATATTATTATCATTCAGGTAAATGTCTCATATTTACTGTACAGATAATCTTGATACACTGTGCATAGCCATGCACGTGGTAGCTATCTCTTGGGAAGTGTGGTATGAGTAATCCACTCAGCAAGACCCCCAAAGTAAGACAACTGAGATTGTGAATGGGTGGGGTATTCCTACTGAAATCTCTTGTGGTGCTGAGATAGTATGAAGTAGCCCTTAGATCTCGAACTGTAGAGATTGCTTGACAGAGGCTTACCTTTGAATAAGACTCCCTACTTCCTGGTTGACCTGGTAATTTGTTTTGGCTAACAGTTCCAGGCCAGAATGAAAACGAGTTCAAAGGTGGAATGCTAGGAAAAGCAAAGACACTTGTTGGGAATTGGTTTCAGAACTTTTGGGCTGGGGTGCAATGATGATGGGCCATAGCTCAGTACAAACTGTACATTTTGCATGCGCAAGGTCCCAGGATTAACCACTGGAATTCCCAGTTTAAAGGCAAATGGCTTGTCTTGTAGTTATTGTTGGATGCATGTTACAGTTTAATGACATCTGAAAAGCCCCAGATTGCCTATCCAGATACTGTAGTTTCAGGCAATAAAGTGGTGAATGATCCCTGCTTAAGACTGTAGAATGTTGGGGCCAGTGGTAGCAGGCAGCTTAGGTCAAGGATGAGGGAATATGAGGTCCTTCAGACTTGTTGGAGTGTTGCACTCCCATCAGCTCTTGGCAGTATAGCCAGGGATGAAGGGTGATGTGAGTTGCACTCCCACAGCAACTGGCAAGCTGCACTTGGCCAGTCCCTGGACTAGGTGGAACACAGCTTTTTGACTCTATAAAAGGTAGCTTTATGTGAGGAATTTGCTGGATAAACAGGAAGTTGAGTCAGGTTTCTGCCTTTCCTAACAGCACAAGGAAAAATAATTCAGTCTCAACACAGAGGAGCTCCAAAAACAGAAACAAAACAAAAACACCCAAGGATGAGTCTTGTAGAGTAGAAAAGACTGACAAAGGTATTGTAGCATCCTACACATCTGGAAAAAAAACACAAGCTCATCCTTCTGGAAGCTTAGGCCACAGTAATCGTGCTGGTCTTTATGGTGCTCTGGGAGTCTTTTTTGTTTCTGCTGCCTGCTACAGACTGGAATTTATACCCAATTAGACTGATTGGCAACATGTGTATGGAGAAACAGAGGAGGTTCTTCTTAACACATTGAACAATTTATGGATGGAATTTGTTTTGAGGGCCTGCTCATGCTACTGAGAGCTTTTTAAAATGTCCTGTCTCTGTGCTGTGCAGCTATGAGTTTACAATAAATTGAAGTTGTATTTCCTGATGTCTAAGCTTACTTTTTTAAAAGGACTAGATCTTATTGTTAGTCCCAACTAGAGTAGTTCTTTTGAATCAATGGGATTCACATAACTGTTGATTTACTAAAGTCCTATTGATAAAATTGCCCTATTTAATTGTATCTAACAAATGGGTTTACCTCTAAGCTTCAAGCTCTTAATTAGAGGAAGAAACATGAAAACAGAAGGACTTGGTTGCTCACTGTAAGTCAACTTAAGTAAAACAAATGAGTAAACAAAAAGCAAGCAGAATGGGAAACCAAAGGATTTAAGGTATGGGTTGGCAAATTGTGACCCCCTGATATCAAGATATTGCTGGACTACAGTTCCCATCAGTCCTTTCTGGTATAGCAAGTGATGAGGGTTGATAGGAGTTGCCATCAACAACATTTGGTTGCCATAGGTTGCTCACCCCTGCTTTAAGGGATCAATAGATTGCTCCTGGTCTTCTCTGTGATGCAGAAATAAGAGGAAACGCCTTAATTCCTAAACAACCCAAGTTCATAAACAGTGCAGTGGGGTCTTGACTTAAGAACCGCTCTCATAGGAAAATATTGACTTGACTTAAGTACTTAGATTTGAGTTAAGAACAGAAAAAAACCAACGTGGGAGGCAGGGAAAGTGCAAAATGTGAACTTTCAGTTAACTGTTGGCCAGTGAAAAGGGTGCCTGTCTGCTTCCTCACTCCTCCCAGCGTTTAGAGAGTGGATTGGGAGACAGTCTTCGGACTGCCTGGTACTGTACTGCCTGGACTGTATTTTCCCTGCCTTCCCTGAACTTTTCTTGACCTAAGAAAAAAAGAAACAAAATATTCCCCCCTCTAGTGGTCGAAGGTGGAATAGCAGCTTCCCATTAGTTTCTATGGACGGAAAAGGGCAGATACGGATCAAATGGTTTTCAGTGCATTCCTATGGGAAATGCAGATTTGACCTGAGAACTTTTTGACTTGAGAACCGCCTTCCAATACGGATTAAGTTCTCAAGTCAGGACCCCACTGTATCCAGAAAAAATTGCTGCCTTTTGACATTTATTTATTTTGTAAATTTATATCTGCTGACTTAGAATGAGACACTACTCCAAATGGCTTATAAAGGTAAAATATATTGTATAATATGGTTGATTAGATTTTTCTATGTGTATTCTTTTCTGAGCTTTTCTGTGGTGTTGTGGCATGGTAGTTTTCAGTTTGTAGTTGTTCCCTGGAAGATTAATGTGCAGAAGATTTTGACTTTTGGAATGGATCTTATTTGCCCTTTTGGTCATTATTGTGTATTTCCTGGGCTGAAGTATAAAGACTGTAAACACAGTGATAGAATTTCCACTCAAAACAAGCAGGCATTTCTACTTTAAACTGGGATGAGAGCAGGCCATAGGCATGTTGGAGTTACGCCATTTTTACTAGAACCCCAAGATCCAGCAACCTGAGTCAGTTGCAAACGGCCAGTGGTTTCCCAGCCTTGGATAACCCAAGTGTTCTTGGACTGCAGTTCCCAGAAGCCTTCACCAAGAGCTATGCTGGCCGGGGTTTCTGGGAGTTGCAGTCCAAGAACATCCGGGTTACCCAAGATTGGGAACCACTGTTCTAAATTAAAGAACAAAAATAGCTCAGAGCATATTGTGATCCCGAGACTGTGTTTTCAATACCAGAACTGAACTAGACTCGCAATGTGTGAAAAGGAAGATGGACTGCACCTGGAGAGGAGGGGAGGGTAAATGGGGTGAGAGTTGATTTGAACCAAGGACTAATAGAGTGGGCGGATGTCCCCAATGTGCCTGTATATGGGTGTCCCCATAAAGTTTCAATGGCAGGAGAAGACGCAGTATTGAGCTTGGTGTCGTTCTTGAGCCAGTGCATGGGAATTCTGATGATCTTTTTATTTGGTGAGAGCACACAGAGAGCGCCAAGAAGAACGGTCTTTCTTGCTTCCCATCCCTCATTCTCTTTTGCACAGGGACACTTAGGACCAGAAATAAAGGCACATCAATAGTTGGGTTTAAAATACAACTTTATTTGACCACAAGTTCAGTGTAAATGCTAGAAGGGAAAAGAAGAGGGTCGGGAAGGAACCTTGTGTGCCCAGTTAAATAACCCGACTGACAAATACGTTTAACAAGTGAAAAGATTAATCTCTACATCTTAGAACAAACTCTGTTTTAAGAACAACATGTTCCAGTTGCAGCAGCTTTCCCTGTTTGAGAGGCTAGTTGTAGATGCTGCAGATCTGTGGCCTTCTATCTGAAGCAGGTAGCGGAATAAGGATTTTGAGATATGACTGTGAGCATTCTTTATGATTGTGGATACTGGGTATAATTATAAAACTGTAGGAAGTCGACATAAAACGAAGAAGCTATATTGCTTTTAGTGCACTGCCCCTAAGGATTAACAGCTTTAGAGTTTGACTGCTGGTACCCCTATTCATTGTATTGAAGGGTATGAATTTCCTCTCTCTCTTTGTATTTCAGTGATCAGAGCAAAGGCTGTCTCTGCAAAAGAGGTTGACTCTGGTAATGACATCTATGGGAACCCCATCAAACGCATCCAGTACGAAATCAAGCAGATAAAGGTAACAACAAGCCATATGGGTGGGTGTGTCCCATTTACCTGGAATTTCATCCAAGAAAGAGAAGCATAATGCAGTGTACAAAAGACACCTGCTACTGTGGTCCTCCTGTTCTTGTTGTATAACACAGCTGTTTGGCAGAAGATAGAATGATGCCAGCCAGAGCTTTGAAAGCATCTAGTGACCACAGTCCAAAGCAATTCCACACAACAGGAAAAAAAATTGGCGGACTCTTTCTTAATCCAAATTTTTACCTGTCCAAGGCTGGATTAGATAAAGGACTCCCAGGGAGGAATACCACAGGATAATTGGAAAAGGTAGTGGTGGTCGGTCACCATGTGGTCCACGTTGCTTTATGGCAAAGGAGAGTGGATCCTTTTAAGGAGAAAGGTGGGCTAAAAATATTTTAAATAAATAATTACAGTGTATACCCTGGAGTTGTTCTAAGTAGGCATTCTCATCCACCATAATAACAGAAAGATAACTCTTTGAGCTTGTGGGTACCAATCCTCCGTAAAACTGTTCCATCAGTGGTGCTTTACTTCAGGTTGTCCATGTTGTATAAACAAAAGGTTTTTGCCCATGGGCTGCACAGATTGTGAGCAGTAAGTATTCCTTACCCATGTGTCAGGCCTGCGTAGTTAAGAATTATGTAGGGCCATATTTCAGGAACTCTTGGACACAGGATAGCCTCCTGCCTATTTGGATTCTGTCGTGGCTTCTGTTGTTGGTTGTTAAAAGGTTCTTTTGATGGTGGCCAAAATGGAGATAGTTAAGCACTAGGAAACAATGGATACCCAATTTAGGGGTAGTACATATACATCTGTTGGGATAACTGTCTAAGTAGGAAGAGGCAGGCCAGTAGAAAAGAGTTCAGCCTACGGCAGTGATTCCCAGCCTTGGGTAACGCAGGTGTTCTTGGACTGCAGTTCCCAGAAGCTTTCACCACCAGCTATGCTGGCTGGGGTTTCTGAGAACTGCAGTCCAAGAACCTGCGTGACCCATGGTTGCGAACCCTTGGCCTACAGGATGGCGGAATATCCGCCCCGGAGATCACTATTATGGTTTTGCCAACCGATGACAGTGGCCAGAATCTTATTGGCTAGTTATGCCAGCAGAAGTGCAGGCTATAAATTGCAGCAACAAATTGCACCAGTTTCATGTAGGTTGTCTCTTGGGATGTTCAAATTGCATGAATTGGTGCACAGTGAGGATACAAGCGGCAACTCATTAACTAGTAGTAGTTCACTGTTGTAATTTATGCTATTGCACTTAAACCAGCATATCTAACCAATAGGATTCTGGCCAGCGCTTGTTTTATTTAACAACAATGTTCTGTTTGGTTTAAAGATGTATAATATTTTTTAATTCTTGTTTCAATTTTTGTTTGGTTATTAAAAATACTGTAAAATGATATTAATGTTTTTAAAAGGAGGAGAAAGATACAAGGGAGACAGACAGAGATAAGGAGAGGGGGGAAAAGAGTGTGTGGGCATGGAACAGGCTGATTTTTTTTTTTTTTTGCCACAGATATTATTTAAGGAAGTGTCCTCATGTTGGGACCAAATTATTGAAGAACAGGATTCCTGCTGCCAGTGCAAACTATTGTATACTCTGATCTCCTCATTCAGACCAGTTTTTGTGCTTCTGCTGAGCTCTTAATGATGCTCCGTCTGCAGAACCAGAGTCTGAAAAGGATGCACGTAATGGTGGTTTTGTATTCTTGCAATCTCAAGAAAATATGCATTATAAGTTTCTGAGGTCCTGTTAATTTTTAATGATCTTGTTTTTCTCCTGTTTGTGGGGAAGCTTAAATAATTTGTGGGAGTTTATTACAATCAAACTTGAGCATTTCTCTTCTAAGATGTTGCACATTTTTAAAACACAGTCAAGATGTACCTTTTCGTATCGTGGTGTTATTATACACTCAAAATTTTATAGATGGTAATAGGTATGTTGGGAATGTCCCTAGAGTCCAAAAACAGAACACGACAGCCACAGAATGTGGCAACTGAGGTCAGTTGGTCATGGAGTCTGGGGAAGTGAAAGACTTCACCTGGAACAGATCCTGAGGTTGTCCTTGTTTCCTTCCTCACTTTTTACTATGCTGATAAATAAATCAGTAACTACTTTGGGTTGAACTGCTCTCTCTCTCTCTCTCTCTCTCTCTCTCTCTCTCTCTCTCTCTCTCTCTCTCTATATATATATATATATATATATATATATATATATATATATATATATATATATATATATACTGTACACACACACACACACACACACACACACACACACACACACACACACACACACACACACACACACACACACACACACACACACACACACACACACACACACACATACTGTATATATATCCCTGCTATTCCTTGGCTTGCTTCCCTGCACCCTGTCAAACTGGCCACGATTGAAAAAGATACAGTTTAAATTAATTTTTTTGTTAGCACAGTGAAGAGAAATCCAGTTTAATCCCAGAGTGATCTTCTGCCTGGTTCCTTTACACCACAGCTGCCATTGCTGGCTTGGCCCTCACTCAGCCTCTTTCTTTCAGATGTTTAAAGGGCCTGACCAGGACATCGAATTCATCTACACAGCTCCTTCCTCAGCAGTATGTGGGGTGACGTTGGATGTCGGTGGCAAGAAGGAATATCTCATTGCAGGTAACAAATAATTCTTGCAGAAGACAATTGTGACCAAAAGGCCAAGGAGAAAAACTTCCCTGCCCCTTAGAAAATTGAATAGAAACAGGATGTCATCTTGTTTGCATGGATGTGGTAAGCCCACATTCAAATCTTTGTTCCAGTTCAGAAGCTTACTGGGTGAGTTCTGGAACAAGTAATTTTTTACAGCAGAACTGTGAACCTAAAACAGCCCTCAGCTATTTGGAGAGAAGGTGAGACAAATATGTAACGAGACCAAAAGCCACAGGCTGCTGCCTTTGATCACCATTCAGAAACTTCACTTGGTTGAGAATTCAGTAGGCAGGATAAGCTCTAGCTAGGCAGAGCAGTATTGCATCAAGTCTTAAAGAATACCCCCGGCTGACTGTTTCTAAACCAAAATTAAGATACCGGAGATTGGTTGTTGTCGATTTTTCGGGCTCTTTGGCCGTGTTCTGAAGGTTGTTCTTCCTAATGTTTCGCCAGCCTCTGTGGCCAGCATCTTCAGAGGACAACACTCTGCGCTCTGGTGGTGCCGGCCACAG
This sequence comes from Pogona vitticeps, assembly GCF_051106095.1. Classification (NCBI taxonomy): domain Eukaryota; kingdom Metazoa; phylum Chordata; class Lepidosauria; order Squamata; family Agamidae; genus Pogona; species Pogona vitticeps. Next base: position 140,458,523 of record NC_135784.1, on the reverse strand, counting down.
AGACTGGTGAAATGTCAGGAAGAACAACCTTCAGAACACGGCCAAAGAGCCCGAAAAACCCACAACAACCATTAGATCCCGGCCATGAAAGCCTTCGCGAATACATACTGGAGATTATCCAATAGCTTGAGGCCCAAATACCTAAAGCCCGCCCAAGTTTCAGTACAGTGTATTTTAATGTTTGAGTGTTTTTATTTTGTGTCATTTGATTTTAAATTGTTTTAAATATTTTATGTTTTAAAATTGTTTTGATCTTGTGATGTAGGATGGGTTATGAATGTAGGAAGAAAAAGAAAGAAAGAAAGACCCACCTTGGGTCCTTTTAAGGAGAAAGTGGAGTAAAAATATTTTAAACAAACAAATAAATGAATGCACCATCTCTTCCCATTCCATGCAGCTATATATGATCTTCAGATAAGGCTTTTGATGAAGTACATTATATTTGCATTAAGGACTGGGCCTTTTTCGTGGTGGTGCTCTGATATTAGTGCACCCATATACAGTAAATTTGACTGATACCAGCAGTACAGTATTATTTGAGCCATTTGAATACATCTTTTATTTATTTACCCAGGTATTTTGAATTGAATTAGTTGCCTCTGCCTAGTTTTATGGTTCTGCTGCTTCTGTTATATTTTCTGCAGCACCCTTAAATCTTGTAGGGTGAAGAGCAGGATTTTTAAAAATGGTAAAAATAAGTAAACAAATATACAAATGCATATTTGACTAGATATAACTACACTTACTCTGTTCTGTATGTTCTATGGTAGTTACCTACCAGTATCTAAGATTAAACACACACTCATCTGAAACAGTTATAACCCATTTTCTATGACTAAGGGTGTGTTTGTTTTCAATGCATCACAAACTGCCCTGGTGAATATCATGGATACAGACATGCTTGGAAATAATGTTTGCAGAGCTCATCCGGGCGCCATCTGCTGGTGATCCCCTGAAGTGATGCCTGGTGTGGTTTTTCTTCCGATTCTCAGCAGGGCTCTTGACTATGATGTGTGTTGTGCAGTAATGTACATTGAGCGCATTTAATATTGACCATGTAAATTGGAAAGTTCTCACCCAAATCTGAAACATCAAACAAGGGGCTAAAATGTTGACATAAAAGGAATTAAGGATGCAGAAAGGAAGAGAGAAATGAGAAATTAAGGATATAACATCTCAACAGCCCATTGAGCGTAGGATCAGCTTAATTCCCCCATTGTTCTCATATCTTACAGGTTCAGATTGTGCTAGTTAATCCATCAATGTGATACTGTTAAACCTGAAGTGCTCACTTCTTTTTTCTCTAAGTGGCAAAACTTATGGAAATGGTCTTCGAAAATGAAGAACAAGTTATATATACAGCATTTTTCCATGTATAAGACTATACTTTTGTCTAAAATCTTTAAAAATTGAGGGTCGTCTTATACACGGGAGCAAGCTGAGGAGAGAACAAAAATAAGTGGAGGGGAAAGCATGGATGAAAGTGATCCTGCAGGGCTTTGATTCCTTCTTTCCCCTCTACTTGCTAAGCCTTAGCAAAAGAAAAGCAGGGATCAAAGCACTGCATGATAGCTTTGATCCCTGCTTTACCCTCTGCTTGCTAAGTGCCATGGGGCTTAGCAAAAGGAAGGGGGAAAGGATCAAAGCAATCCCGTGGATGTATAAGGGGGAAAGGGATCAAAACGATTGTGCAGTCGCGGGATGGCTTTGATCTCTTTCCCCCTCCTTTTGCTAAGCTCTGCAGGGCTTAGCACGAAGGGAGAAAGCAGGGGTCAAAACAATCTTGCAGTGCTTTTATCCCTTTCACCCTACACTTGCTAAGCCCCACTTAGATTTCTTAATTTTGGATTAGAAAAGTTGGGGGGGGGCAATCTTATACATGATGGCATCTTATACACGGAAAAATACAGTACTCTAGTGAGCCTCTTCAGTATATTATACACAGAGAGTGTGTACATACTTATACACACACACACACACACACACACACATATATACTGAATATGTATAATGTACAATGAAAATATGAACAATATATACTGTATATGTGTGTGTAGATATCTTGTATGGAGAAGTAGTGCAGGGAAAGTGCCCCAGAGGGAGACCACAGCTGCGATATGAGGATATCTGCAAGCGGAATCTGAAGGCCTTAGGAATGGACCTCAACAGATCGGAAACCTTGGCATCTGAGCGTTCAGCCTGGAGGCAGACGGTGCAGCATGGCCTCTCCCATTTTGAAGAGACCCTTGTCCAGCAGGCCGAGGCAAAGAGGCAGTCCCGAAAGCAGCAAAATCAGGGAGCTGGACAGGGGACAGATTGTCTTCAGTGTGGAAGGGACTGTCACTCTCGAATTGGCCTCAGCCACACTAGACTCTGTTCCAAGGCCTCTATTCAGAGCACGTTACAATAGTCTCTTGAGACTGAAGGATGCCTACAAACGTGTGTGTGTGTGTGTGTGTGTGTGTCTGTACACACACACACACACACACACACACACACACACACACACACACACACACACACACACACACACACACACACACACACACACACACACACACACACAGTGGAACTGGTAAAACAATTCCTTAAATATCTCACTTACCTTGAAAGCCCTACTGGAGTCTCTATGGTTCCAACTTGATGACACAGAACACACACACGCATACTATGATGTACACAACTAGCTTACTACAAAGCAGCCAACAAATTCCTTTACAAGATTTGGAAGTGGCATGATTCCTAAAGTAATAGAGAAGCTAAACAAGAACTTTCATTATAATAGTTTCACAGTCATTAGAATTTAAACATTGTTTCAGCTAATAGCATATTTATGAGTAGCTATCCATTCTCCTAGAATAAGTTGCGGGGGGGGGGAGATACAAGTGGTGGTACATTTTAGCTCACAGGGGATGATATTGTTAGTGTCCCTGGGAAATTAAGCACTTCCTATACATATGCCAAGAAGAAATGGAAAGAGACAGTTGCATTGCTCTGGAGGGAGGGTAGTAAAGACAACTGGAGCCTTTTCCTTCATTCCTCAGAGTCTGTCAGAGAGAGGGTGAAAGGGAACTTTTTCTTACTGGTTTGCATTCCTTTCTGTCTCCTCTCTAGTCATCTCACAGCATCCTGAAAAAGAATGTTAAGCTTCCATTTAAAAAAAAACCTGCTGTGCAAAATCACGGTTCTCATTAAGTTTGTATCACCTTGATAAAAGGCACCTCTTCATTCTTTAAAATGCATGTCTGGATGAAGTTCAAAGACCTGAAAACTGAAAACTCGGGAGTAGGGAGGTGATTGAATCATAGGGCTCGGCTTTTGGAGTTGGCTGGAGCAGGCTAAATACGGTTGTTTGGGGTCGAAGAGAGGTCCCGTATGCCATTTGGTGTGAACACATGGCATATGCTTCTCAAGCAACCCTATTTGACAACTTCCATTAAGAAAACATGAACAAAAAGTTCCTTGCCCTCTCCTCCTGGGAGGAAGCTTTCTATTTTTTTTTAAAATCTAAGTATAGTGCGTCAGTAGACCAAACAGTCTGACAAATGCCTGTGTAGTTACTCCTAAAGCATGACAGAAACTTTTAAAAGACATAAGTAACTCCAAGTGACTGAACAATGATACATATAGAAAAGACCTTCACTCTCTTAAAATGCAAAACTGCAGGGCAATTTACTAAATGGATATGGGCAGCAGCAAATAGCAAGGAAGTGTGAAGTTTGCCATGATGGCATGCTGTATTGACTTTAGGCATAAGTAATTCTAAAATGTACTTTGTTAATATATAGAGGATAGTTCTGTCAGTTACAGTACTATTAACCATATAATAAGAAAGCCCATGGAGATAGATGCTGGACTTTCCCAATGGCATATAGCTGGCTGATTATTGGAAGACAAAGCACTGAGCATAATACAGTGGTGCCCCGCATGACGACGATAATCCGTCCCATTGAAATCGCTGTTTAGCTAAAATCGTCGTCATGCGAAATCCATTTCCCCGTTGGAATGCATTGAAACCCAGTTTAATGCGTTCCAATGGGGAACGTGGTGGCGCTGTGGGCTAAACCAGTGGTTCTTAACCTTTTTGAAAGAAATGCCCCCTTGAGCCATTGAGGAAGTTATCATTGCCCCCCTCCCTGAAGTGATCAAATCTTACCTACCTACCTACCTAGCTTGTCCCCCCCCCACCCGGGTGCGAGGCAGCGCTTCACGGGGCGAGGATGAGGACCCAAGAGACCCTTTCCTTCCACCTGATCCACACTCAGTGCTCCCCTAAAGGAGAAAGGCGAGACGTGGTAGGTAGAAAGAGCTGGATCATCTGGCGGCAGCAGCAGCAGCACCGGATCTACTGCCAGTATTGCGGCTGCAGTCGTCTTCACAGGTTTGGCTCGCTCTAGCGCCCCCCTACCACCCCCCTTCTGTTCTTTTGCCCCCACACCGCCCTTTTTTGTTCTACCGCCCCCCTGAAAAATGAAATCGCCCCCTGGGGGGCATTATTGCCAACGTTAAGAACCACTGGGCTAAACCACAGAAGCCTGCATTGCAGGGTCAGAAGACCAGCAGTCGTAAGATTGAATCCACGCGACGGAGTGAGCTCCCGTCGCTTGTCCCAGCTCCCACCAACCTAGTGGTTCAAAAGCATGCAAATGCAAGTAGATCAATAGGGACCACCTCGGTGGGAAGGTAACAGCGTTCTGTGTCTAAGTCGCACTTCAGACAAAATGCTGGCTCTATGGCTTGGAAACGGGAATGAGCACCGCCCCCTAGAGTCGAACACGACTGGACAAAAATTGTCAAGGGAAACCTTTACCTTTAATAGGGAAAATACCTGGTCGTCCAGCGAAGATCGCCCATAGGGAAGCCATTTTACGAGCGCTGATCAGCTATAAAAATGACTGCCCTGCCAAGCATGGGTCTGGAAAACACAGGGCAGCCATTTTGTGAAGCTGACAATCAGCTGTAAAAATCGTCGTCTTGCAAACAAACGTCCAGCGAAAATACCCCATTGGAATGACTGTTTTGCGAATCGCTATAGTGATTGCAAGTCATCGTTATGCGGATTCGTCATTTAGCGGGGTCGTCTTGCGAGGTACCACTGTAGGCCTATTGGCGTGACTCGCTACATCAGTACTTGTATTTTGATTTCCCTGGGAAATAGTGAACCTGCTTTGCATGCTTGTTTGTTATTGGCACTTTTTGGGCTGATATGAGATGGTTGCTAATAGATAAGACAGCTCTGGAGAACTCATGAAAATGTGTGTGTGAGAGAGAGTGGGTGGGGAGAGGTGCCCCCCTCAACTAATCACTGTTTTGTTATGGCAGGGAAGTCCGAGGGCAATGGCAAGATGCACATCACACTGTGTGACTTTATTGTTTCCTGGGACTCCCTCAGTGCTACCCAGAAGAAGAGTCTAAATCAGCGATACCAGATGGGTTGTGAGTGCAAGGTAGGTCCAAAGTCAGGTGGATTTCCTGCAATACCTTGAACTGTGTATTAATTTTTAAATGAGTTTTTTGGAGGGTCTGAATTTTAAACTTAGGGTTTTTTTTTGCATATTAAACCTAAACGTTATATTGACAACCACAGAAAAGTCAAGAAGACTTTTCTTACATTAAATGTTGAGCATTTCTCCCAGATACGATAGTGAAGCCACAGCCTCTGATTTTTTTTAAAAAAAATACAAAGCAGAAGTAGGCAACATGCATCCTGGAGGCTGCATGAAACCTGACAGAGGCTCAAAGCAGGTTCAAGCATCCCTGTAGCCCTCAGCACCCCCTATATATACATTAAATATCTTTAAATCAAAATTTTTGTACTCCTCTAAAGAGGGGCAGTTTTGCTACATTTTAATGGGAGCCTAACATCCCTGTTAGACCTTGATGTTAGGAAAGTGTGAAGGCAAGAGGAGAAGGGGACGACAGAGGACGAGATGGTTGGACAGTGTCATCGAAGCCACCAACATGAATCTGACCTAACTCCGGGAGGGAGTGGAAGACAGGAGAGCCTGCCGTGCTTTGGTCCATGGGGTCACGAAGAGTCAGACACAACTGAACGACAACAACATCCCTGTGCCCACCCATTAAAAATAAAATAAAATTAGGCCACTACAGAGTACATGCAGAGACAAAAACCGATCTTTTGGTCAGAAGTCTTTTTTTGGGGGGAATGGGGAAGTCATAGGAGAATGTATAGCCTCCAAGATGGGCATTCATGGCCCCTGGACCTCTGGAGATTGCCCAGCCCTGATAATAGATTGTAAGCATTTGCTAAAGTACAGCAGGTAAGAATTCTTCTTTGTGGTCTCTGTGAATGCATACAAATGGGTTTCAGGGCACCTGTGCAGAGACTCTTGGAAACTTCCAGAGCTTTTACACGTGTCCATTAGGACCTCTCTTCCGTCACGCTCTCCCCGCCTATGGCATAGAGTGCCTCTGTTTCTTTTTTGCCACTGCTGCATCAACACCTTGGCTATGGAGCTCCATTCATGTCTGTAAGAAAATAAAATAAGGACACTTAGATCTCTTCAGGACCTTCCTCCATTTCCTTCACTTTGTGAGTGAAGAAGAAGAAAAAGGAGGAGGAGGAGGAGGAGGGAAAAGAGAGAAAGGGAGAAATAAGGAGAGAAGACGAAGCTCTTTTCCCATGCTATTTTCCACTGGGCCCTTCGCTCTTTTATGGCCTCTTCAGGCCCCTTAAAGCAGTGTGAGTCTTACCTGAACAAAACAACTGTATCTGACGGGCATTCTCAATGCCTCTTCTATTTAGGTGAGACTCGCCAAACTAACTCCTGCCAGGCCTGTAAAAACTTAGCAAAACCAGCGCTTAAATTTCGACTCCAATGCCTACAATCTTGCCTCTGGGAAAAATCTCTACAACCATCCCAGCACCCGGACATGGATTCTAGCCAGGCCCAAACTACAGATCCCTCACCTACCTCTCCCGCTTCAAGATCCATCCAGTCTACAAAATAAAAATAAAAATAAAATAACATAAAAATAAAAATCCAAACCAACATCAGAAGTGAAGCCTTCAGGGTTGATACCGAAGCCTATATCAACCCATTCCACTGTGTCGACACCGAAATCAACATTGATCCCATCAGATGCATATAGGAAGAAAAAGAAGTAGGCCAAGCACCCTCATGCTTCATTGCCTGGGGAATAAGCTAGATCCCCCACCCAATCTGTGGATGAAGCTCGGCAAGAGACTGTTTGCCTCGAATTATTGTCTGGGAATGAGGATGTCCCTCTCCCTCTGTCTGAGCCCTCCCAAGTTCAGTCAGACTGGGAGAATACTTCGGCTGAGGTCACTGCAGTCATGCAACCGGTGCAGGCGAGCCCTAGCAATAAAATGAGCTCTATTTCAGGCCGTACATCAGTATCGGTCTTGGACTCGATATGGGATGATCTCTCCCGAAAGACGACTCATAAGACCCACTACGTCGACCTGCATGTCGATACTGAAGGGCACCAACCTCATGCTCAATACCGCACGATTGTACGTCAGGAGCCCCCGTATTGCCATAAGTGCTTTAAAAAGGTTTGTCTTTATGACCGACCCACCTATTATGAGCCTGAGATTTATTACGATTCCGGACCATACAAGCCAGACCCTTGGTATTGTAGACACACTATATGTCACTATTATGCCTATGTTTACTACTTGGGCTCTTCTTCTATGTCCCTGTCTCCTCTTTGATACCAAGCACCAGCTGAGGTTCTTCCATACCAGTCTTCAGAGGATGACTGGCATACTGTTTCTCCAACTCCGGTACCATCCCAGCATTGTAAAAGACCCCTTCCAACTGATTAAGAGAGTTATCAGTTGACATTGAAAAGATCACATCGGCACCCACCCGACCATCTCGAGCCCAAGCAATCATGTCTCAAGTTCAGTCATCTTCTGTGAAGGTTACTACAACTTCCCGGGTCCCACGACACTGACACCAACCAGCTACTAGATGGCAAATTATGCACAAATTGGACAGTGCAAAAGATAAACAACCTCTTCAACATCCATCGGCATCAGTCCTGAGAATCCTCTCTCCATTTCTGGAGCAGCCCCCAGCCCCCAGTATCGTTTTCACACTGATACTGACAACTCCAATGCTGAAATGGCAGATTCACCACCCAATATTCCAACACCAGATTCTGATATCACAGAAAACCAACCTTCATCTCTTTTGGAAGATTTTACATATTACACCCAAATGATCCTCTGTATCGCTAAGGTTATGGATCTTGCTGTTGACCAACTGGCACCAGAGGATAAGGAATCCGAGCATATTACTAAAGACCAGATCCCTCCACTTCATGTGGCTTTTATTTCTTCTCAAACTTATAAAAGAATAATGGAAGAAGCCATCCTTGGTTCCTCAGATTCCTAGGAGGGTCAAGAAACTATACAAAACCCATGATGCGCTACCACCTTTCTTTCTAAACATCCTCTCCCTAACTCATTCATTGTCGATGCTACTCAAAATAGGGCAGAAAATCGCTCTGCCTCCACCCCCAGCAATCATGAGGGTGTTGACCCACCTTTTCTGCAATTCCGTCCTGACAAAGTCACATTCTACCATGACCTCACATTCCTCCCTAAAGTTGTATCTGGCATTCATTTGCAGCAACCCATCATTCTGCCTACATTCTTCCCATCACCTACTAAAGATTTAGAGGTGCTCCCTACACTCCTTGGATGTTAGGCGCACCTTGACTTTTTATGTCCCCCATTCTGCTTCCTTTCAGAAGTCTTAACAGACTTCCCAAAGGCATCAAAATGACCACAGGCAGAAGCAGTTCTTGGGTGAGATGGACACGGAGTTCATCAAGGTGCTTCTGTTGCTTTTATGAATGGCCTTCAGGCTGATTAGGGATAGTGGCAAAGGACAGATACTTAAAGCATCTTTTCTCTCAACAGATCTCTCGCTGCCCCTCCATCCCCTGCTATGTATCTGCTCAAGATGAGTGCCTGTGGACTGACTGGGTGACAGAGAAGAACATCAACGGGCGGCAGGCAAAACACTATGCCTGCATCAAGCGGAGTGATGGTTCATGCGCGTGGTACCGTGGAGTGGCTCCCCCCAAACAAGAGTTCCTTGACATTGAGGACCCTTGAGTCCCCAGGGCCATGGCATTCCAGTAGCCAATAGCAACAACACCTGTAAGAAATTAAGATTGGTCCACCTTTGACATCACTTCTTGGAAACAGCATGAAAATAAGGTCTCCTGGGCAGGCACGGTAAAAGGTGGGTGGAGGGGGCTAAGGAAGAGGATGTCTTGGCCACCTTTATATTGCTTAGTCTGTTTCTTCTTCCTTGTTGTGCCAAGGTGTGGTTTCTTAACTTTTTTGTGTCATAGCAGCCGATCCACCAAGGCACAGTGGAGAGAATCAGAATTAACAGTATGACTTGCTGTCAAAGGTGTTGTCTCTGATTCTGTGTAGCTGGCCTACCAGGTTCTTTTCGCCTTGAGAAGGGCATCCCTCACTGTGGAGACAGCTCCCACCCTGCTTGTTTCTCACCCTGCTGGCTTTTGCTTGTTTGAAAACTCATACCTCCACACACACCCGTCCATAAAACACTGTTGCCACATTCACAGATACAGGTCTCTCTTAGCCCCCATAAAATAAAATATTGGCTGTCACAAGTCATGGTATCCTCTTGCTCTAGCGAAGTATGTTGTTTTCCTTTCCCAAGGACAAAAGAGCCTTGAGGAAAAAAATAGTTGAGAATCAACCATTTGAAGGTCAGTCTTTTCTTCTCTTCAAGCAAAGCACTTTGGGAACATAAAGCTGACATATAGTCATTAAGCCCCTGTGCATGAGAGATGCATGCAGATTCCTGCTGTGTGTTCCTAGGTGTCAAGTTTCATTACGAGAACATTTGCCTGGCCATCTAGGTTAGCCTGTCAGGCTTCCTAGTCAAACCATATGCTTTACCCGCTTAGTATTGCATGCCTGTGCCATTCATGTATATCTGGTGCCAAAACCCCTTCTTGGTCTTCAGATAGACTTGCTATTCCCTTGATACGCACAGCGTTTCGTGGACCAAAAGAGCTTCCCTTCCTCTTCTCTCTCCTGCTGATTGAACATTCTTGCTGTGCAGAACAGTAATTTTTAACGTGGCCAGTGCATCTCCAAGATCTGCCAGATGTCCTATGTAAAAAATTATTCTTTTGCCAGGAACTCCTCTGAAGGAAAGAGGTCCCTCCCACATATGTGACTACAAGAGCAGGCAGGTCAAGGTATAACCTTGTAAACTGTGAGTATAAATGCTATGTTATAGTTAGGAAATGGATCTTGGCTGCCGGCAAAAGAATCCTTGCTCATCTCCTGCCTCTGACTCCCTCCCTCCCCTCCCCTCTTCTGAGCCAATTCTCTCTCTTTCATTGTGCCCCCTGAGCTCTGTGTAGGCACCCGCTCTTGGCAATACGCAAAATCAGTTTGGAGGGTGTCCAAAAAATACAACTAGCTAGACCTGTCCCTTAGTAGCTTTTTCATGCTGTTCATCAAGGTAAGAGTTTAAAAGATGTCATATTGGACCAGTCTCTTTGATTTCAGTATATTTTAAGAAAGAAGGAAGAAAAAAACTGTTCAGGCCAATATAAGACTCCTGTTTTGCTTCCTGTATGGTTATAGCCTATGTGACATTTACCTCTTTTTCTCTGTTTCTCTTTGCTGATATTCTTTGATTTTAATGTTTTCCATTTGTTTTGGCAATCAGTTGTATCATTCCTCTACTCCATTATTTTCTTTTTAATTTCCTTGTTTAGCTGTTAGATTTGCACTTATTATTATTATTTTTTTAAAAGGGGGTTCTGCATTGAAAGCTTTTAACAATGGGAAGAATGCCAGAATTGTATGGAGGGTGGACTTCCTCCAATTATTACCGAGTGCCAGTGGGGACAGTATTTCTCCTCTTGTCTTCCTCCTCATGCCTCTGCAACATGTACAGGTGTGTGGGGTTTTTTTCCCCTCTGGGGGTTGTAGGCTGGCTGTGACACGTGACTGCTTCTTGCTAGCCAAATTGCAGCTCTGTGCCTGCCAGTGAGCAAGATACTCCTGCCCTTCCAGTAGCAACCATTGTGGAAGATCTATTTATGGAAAAGCAGTATCAAAAGCTCTTCACTTGGCTTAATTTATATAGCTGTGTGGTTTTGTGCCACACTGAACCTTCCCTGATACATTCATACATAAATGCATACAACTCAGTTTCCCCTTTTCCATGCCAGCAACTCAAAATATTTAAAAAAAAAGGTTTACATTATTTTCAAATCTTTGCTTAGTAAGTATGAAAAATAAGTATCTAACGCTGCCATAATTTAAAGCTTATTGGGGAACTGGGGCTGGGATGCTGTTTGGTGGGTGGAGTAATATGGGGGGAATGGGGACCTTTTTGTTGTTGTTGGATTCTGAAAGCTGAGATTTTCTTGTGCTGGGAACACATGAAAGTTGTTGAATAGACAAGCAGACTGTGCATGTCTCTGATGCTTTGTATAATTCATACGTGGACACTTGAGTCTTTGGACAATAAACAGTATTATCAAATAATATGGGAACAGACTCTCCTTGCCCAGAGTAAAACTTGTAACCAGTTGTAGAGATTCAGCCATTGAAAAAGACACACTACAATTTTGTGGGGCCCCTAATCCTAGGATAGGGTGAAGCTGTGAGTTTGAGTTGTTTTGTGGCCTGAGGCAGGGAAAGAAACTCTGTCTTTGGTGTGTGGCCTAGCTGGAGGCAGAGGCCTAGACACTGTAGCTAGCTTACCAGTGGATGAGTGGTGGAAGCTAAGTTGTAACACAGACTCTCACCGACAGGAAAAAAGTGTACTTTTAAATTGAGGCTTGAAAGTTGACTATAAGCCTGAGGAAAGGAACATGCCTTTAACCAGGGGAAAGAAAGCTGAGCAAGTGCCTTGTGAAATGGCTGTTGGGTCAGATAATGAAAATGGGGATTTTGAGGAAGGATTTACCTCAGATCAGGAGAGAGAGACCTCAAGGGAAGACCCAATAGAATTCAGAAAGTGGAAATTGGAGATAGAAATGAGGGCCAAAGCTGAGGAAAGACAAATGGCCTTAGAACTGGAGAGGGGAAAAATTGCCCTGGAAAAGGAGAGAATGGCATTTGAACTGAGGAAACTAGAACTGGCAGCTCAGGCCAATAATAACAATAACAACAATGGCAGAGATAACTCTGAGGGGAGACAGCTGTCAAAGGCAGAAGAGATTCCCAGTCTTTAGAAAAGGAGATGATCCTGAATCATTTCTGGTGATGTTTGAGAGAGCATGTGAAGATTTTGAAGTGAGGGAATCTGAAAGAATGATAGTGTTGAGATCTCAAATTAGTGGAGGCCTGGCTGAGATCTATGCGGAGATGCCTATAGAATTAATTAAAAATTATGGGGAATACACGAAATTAGTTTTTGCCAGGTATGGCATAAATTCAGAACATTTGAGACAGAAATTCAGGGCTCTAACCAAGAAACCTGATGAGTCTTACTCTCAGTTGGGGGCAAACTTGACCAGATACCTGGACAAATGGCTTGTACAGGAGGGAGTCCAGACAGTACAGGATCTCAAAAACATTATTGGACTGGAGCAGTTTTATTCTCTCTTACCTGGAGAACTGAAATATTTAATCAGGGACAAGAAACCCAGAAATTTACAAGAGGCAGGGGAGGTTGCTGATTTTATTTCCCAGATTAGAAAACCCAGCTTTTCTGAGGGGAAAGTTGTGAGGAAAGCTTGGGAGGACACAAACAAATATCCCAAGGGACAATTTAAGAACCAGCAGAAGGTCGGGGCCATTTTGTGGGCAGACCAGAACCAGACCAGAAACCAAAATTTGGAGGGAAAAGGAGTTAAGGGTGCTGGGAATGATCAGTTGAACTTTAAGACTTGTTTCCGGTGTGGAGAGAAAGGCCACATTTCAACCCAATGTGGTAAAAATAGAGAATTTGGGCCACAAAAAGGAAATTTAAGTAAGCCCAAAGCTGTATACTGTGTGCAGCAGGAACAGGTTAATCCACCAAGGGAGGAGTTAGTCGCTATGGCAACACAAGCTAAGCTCTCTACACAAGCTGATAATATTGAACATGATCTTCCTTTGGCAGAAGTTAGACATTGCTTTTTAATTAAAACAGAGCAGGAGTTATTTAAAATGGCTGGAGATAATATTTGTGTCTTTAATAATAAATACATGGCTCTGAAGGACTCATGCTCACAAGTAACCTTATGTCACCCTGATATAGTCCCTCAGAAATACATTTTAAAAGGGGAAGACATGTCTGTTAAGGGAATTGGAGAAGAAGCTGTCATTTTGCCTGTGGCTGAATTACCCATTCGATATCAGGGATGGGAAGGACAGTGGAGAATAGGAATTTCTTCACAGTTGCCAGCAGCGGCTTTGATTGGAACTGACCTGAGCATGTGAAGAGGGTTTTAGTTCTAACACGTTCCCAACAAGAGAAAGCAGGGACAGCTGAGGAAGGGAATGAAAGTCATAGGATGTGAATGCCTGACAATATTGACACATCCAAGATAATTCAACTTAATATTCCCCAAAGCAATATGTTCACTCAGGAACAAAAAGCAGATTCCACACTGAAATGCTGCTTTGAGAACGTTTCTGAAGTAAAGTTAACCCCTGAAAGACCTGAAAGGTTCTGCACTGAATAGGGCTTATTGTACAGAGAGTCTCTGCTGAACCCCAGGAAAGGAGGGGAGAATATTCAAAAACAGTTAGTGGTTCCTGTGAAATATCGCCAGAAAATAATAGAAAGGGGACACTCAGATGTATTTGCTGCTCATCTAGGCATTAATAAAACCAAACAAAGAATATCACAAAATTTCTACTGGCCTGAGATGGGAAAGCAGATTAAAGATTTCTATCAAAAATGTGATGTTTGACAAAGGCAGGGGAATAGCCATGATAAAACTTTTGAGTTGCTGTTTGGGAGAAAAGTGAGAGGACCCCTTGACTTACTCGAAGTTGGGAGAAGATTCAAGAATCTGATCCTGAGAATGTAATATCTTATTTAGACAATCTGATGAACACTCTGAAGCCTCAACCTACTCAGGCCTCCAGGAGTGCTCATTACTCTTTCTCTTCAACTGCTGCCACCAATTATGATTCAATATTCAAAAAGGACAAGTGTTTCTTCCAAAACAAAATGTATTTATTGGAATAACAAAATAAAATGAGTAAATCACAGGTAGATAATCATGGTTTCTCATTCACTAACACACACAGACTTTTCCTCACTGACTATTTTGGCTCACATGCCTACATACATGCTAATCACTAACTCTCCAGCTCTCAATCTCAATTTCCAACTCAATCTCTCCATCTAACCCTCTCACACCTCTCACACCCCTTTTATATTTCAGCTCCTCCCCCTTCTGCACCACCCTCCGTCCCTTCATTGGCTTATGTTCCACTGCCCAGCTGTGACGGACAGGTGAGAGCAGAGCTGAATGTTACAATACCTCCCCCCTTAGCAAGTTGTTTCATGGGGGAAAAGCTAAAGTGCTTTCCTCTCATGAACAACGAGGAGCAAAACAACATTACATTATCCCATTAATACCATAACACTTACCAAACATTTAAATCAACATTAATTAAACATCTTACCTGCATTTTATACTTTAATCTTACACTCTAGTTGCCATACCTTACCATCTCCAATGTTCATTCAGGCATATACTTAATAAAAAAATATAATATTTTAAAATACTTACATAAAATTTCTTTTGCTTACAAAACAAATAACATTTATCAATGGGTACATGCACATCCAACTTTTATTACTTTCACCATTCTAAGAGTCCATTCTTTTCTTCTTTAGTCTTCTGGTCTTCTAGAGAGGGCATCTGCAGCACCGTTCTGAGTCCCTTTAATTACTCGAACCTCAAAATCAAAGTCCTGCAGGATCAAAGCCCATCTCATCAGCTTGCTGTTGTTGGCTTTGATAGTCCTTGACCACAATAGTGGGGAATGGTCAGTACACAAGACAAAATGTCTTCCCCAAATATATGGCTTAAGTTTCTGAACCACATACACGATAGCAAGACACTCTTTTTCGATGGTGGACAGGTGTCTCTCGCCTCCCTGCAGCTTCTTGCTCAGGTACGCCATTGGATGAAGATCTCCGCCGTCGTCACTCTGGCACAGCACGGCTCCTAACCCGGAGTTGGATGCATCTGTGAAGATGGTAAACTCGTGCTGGAAATCCAGAGCTCTTAAGGCTGGGTTGGTTATCAACGCCTCCTTCAGCTTCCCCAACGCCTCCTCGCAGCTGCTGGTCCACTGGATACTGTCAACACTCTTCTTGCGTGTTAAGTCAGTTAATGGAGCTGCTATCTTGCTGAATCTAGGAATAAATCTTCTATAATAGCCTACCAGCCCAAGAAAATATCTGACCTTTTTCTTGGTGGTGGGTCTAGGCCAGTTACTAATAGCTTCCACTTTGGCTTCTAGGGGTTTGATCCTACCTCCCCCCTACTACATGACCCAAGTACTTCAAGTCGGGGCTACCCAGCTGGCATTTGCATGCTTTCACTGTTAGCCCAGCTGCATTCAATCTTTGCAGCACTATCTCTAAGTGACAAAGGTGATCTTTCCAGGTGTGACTAAAGATCCCTATATCGTCAATGTAAGCCACTGTGAAGTTGCTAAGCCCTTGTAAAGTTTTGTCCAGAAGTCTTTGGAAAGTAGCTGGTGAGTTTCTTAACCCAAAACTCAGGACACAGAACTCGTATAAACCAAAAGGGCTGCAAAAGGCTCTTCTCCTGATCTTTGGGGTCAATTCTCACTTGCCAAAATCCTTTTGTTAGATCTAGGCAGTAAATATATTGACATCCCCCTATGGTCTCTATCAGGTTGTCTAATCTGGGCATAGGATATGCATCCGGCTTGGTTACATGGTTCAGCTTTCTATAGTCCACACAAAACCGAATACTGCCATCTGGCTTGTCAACCAAGACTATAGGAGCAGACCAAGGGCTGGATGAAGGAACAATGATGTTTTCTTTCAACATATCCTGTAGCTCCTTGCGCACCTTATCAACATATGGCCCAGTAACTCTATATGGAGTAACTGCTTGTGGGGGTGCATCTCCTGTATCAATCTTGTGCACCACTCCCTTGGCTAACCTGGGTTTGCTTGAGAAAACCTGTTGGTACTTTGTAACCAAGGCCCTCAATTCACTTTGTTGCTCATGGGAAAGTACAGGGCTAATTTTGACATCTTCATGGTTATATCTTGCTTTCCCCCTCCCTTCCCAATAGGGTAAGTCATGTTTCTCATTGTCAGCTTCCTTCATGGCAAACAGCACTCTGTTCTCCTCCCTATAATATGGCTTGATCATATTCACATGGACCACCCTCCTGCCTGGGCCTCCACCTTCCTTAACGATATAATTAATGTCGTTCATTTTACACCCTGTGAACTGGTCAAAAGAGTCAGTACTCTAGAGTGGAGGTATGAGTAAGGGTCGATTTTGACTGTTCTCCAGGTTGTGCTCTCCCTCTCCTGGCCCTTATTGATCCCTAATCCCAGAGGGGGAGATTGTTCATTTGATGATGTATCCTCTTTCTAAAGGTCCTCTTACAGCACTCTCTTTTCTACATACATTGCCTCCCACATCCCTGTTTCTTGGAACTGGCAATCACATCACCCATGGCTTAGGTGACAGCACACAATTAATTCAGCACCACAGAATGATTCACTATAAGGCAGGTTCCATGGTAGACATTATTGTTTCTGTCCATGGAGTTTTCTTGGCAAAGATACTGGAGAGAAAACTCCAGAAAAACATCTACTTCTGCTTCATTGACTATGCAAAAGCCTTTGACTGTGTGGACCACAGCAAACTATGGCAAGTCCTTAAAGAAATGGGAGTGCCTGACCACCTCATCTATCTCCTGAGAAACCTATACGTGCGACAGGAAGCAACAGTTAGACCTGGATATGGAACAACTGATTGGTTCAAAACTGGGAAAGGAGTAAAACAAGCTGTATACTGTCTCCCTGCTTTTTTTAACTTATATGCAGAATACATCATGCGAAAGACAAGACTGGAGGAATCCCAAGCCTGAAGGTGAAAGAGGAGACCACAAGAAATGGTCTGAAGCTCAACATCAAAAAAAACTAAGATCATGGCCACTAGTCACATCACCTGGCAAATAGAAGGGGAAGATATGGAGGGAGTGACAGATTTTACTTTCCTAGGCTCCATGATCACTGCAAATGGTGACAGCAGCCACAAAATTAAAAGACACCTGCTTCTTGGGAGGAAAGCGGTTACAACCCTAGACAACATCTTAAAAAGCAGAGACATCACCTTGCCGACAAAGTCAAAGCATAGTCAAAGCTCTGGTTTTCCCTGTAGTGATGTACGGAAGTGAGAGTTGGGCTATAAAGAAGGCTGACCACTGAAGAATTAATTGATGCTTTTGAATTGTGGTGCTGGAGGAGGCTCTTGAGAGTCCCCTGGACTGCAAGGAGATCAAACCTAGCTGATCTGAAGGAAATCAACCCTGAGTGCTCACTGGAAGGACAGATCCTGATGCTGAGGCTCCAATACTTTGGCCATCTCATGCGAAGAGAAGACTCCTTGGAAAAGACACTGATGTTGGGAAAGTGTGAAGGCAGGAGGAGAAGGGGCCAACAGAGGATGAGGTGGTTGGACAGTGTCATCGAAGCTACCAACATGAATCTGACCCAACTCCGGGAGGCAGTAGAAGACAAGAGGGCCTGGCGTGCTCTGGTCCATGGGCTCACGAAGAGTCGGACACGACTTAACAACTAAACAACAACAATGGTAGACATGTGTTTCTACCTCACTGAGGGCATTTAGCAGTTCTCAAAGATTATATGAACCCCAGACTGATTTCTCTGATGATTCCTTGAATAGCCAGGATGCAGTTGTCACATTGCCTAATGAGGATGCTTTATGGTTTCCTTGGTGCCTGGCATGCTCCAGGGGTCATATAGAAGGGCAAGACTTCCCACAAACGTTTAGTTGTGTAGAGATCCTTGCACTGGTGATGATGAGTACAGTACTTGAAAGTTAGAATAACCTTGCATGTTTAACCCACTTTGCCAGCCGTAACCTAACTTCACTGTCAAGATTCATGCTGTAGTAGTGCACTGTTTGGAAGACTGATCCACTGAGTTACCACCAGAGCATAGCTAGTTGTGGCCTGCATCAGATTTACCAAGTGTGAATATTATTTTCTTACGGACACTCAGCAACTCAGATGCAGGCCCCAATGACGTAACTATGCTGTTCTTTGGAGCACAAACCTATCTGAGGTGAACTGGCCATTCATCAGCTGGCTGGGATGGACCCGTAGGAGACGTCACCCTGCAAATGCTTGAACGGTCCACGATCTCTGTGCTGGAAAAGGAACAGCAGAGCACAACACCTACATGAAGCACATGCATTTGCGTTTTCTAAACCTGTAGTTCTGTGGTAGGGCATATGTTTTTTTCCACCTGAAGGCCCCAAATA
Organism: Pogona vitticeps; assembly: GCF_051106095.1. NCBI lineage: Eukaryota > Metazoa > Chordata > Lepidosauria > Squamata > Agamidae > Pogona > Pogona vitticeps. Next base: position 140,440,007 of record NC_135784.1, on the reverse strand, counting down.
TAATTCTTCCGATCTCCAAAGAACCATAGGGAAAAAAAAATCTTTGCTTGGGACCACAGGAAATATGCAACCGGCTGAGTAAACAGGACTGACCTAGGTGGACGAAGAGACTTCCCATCGCATGGCCTTAACCTTAACCCCCCATAACACCTTCCCTGGAAGGGTTTAAGAAATTAAATCTCAAATAAGAGTGAGCGAGGCTTAACGAACGTTATCCCCCTTTAATGTCGTCGCACCCGCATTCGCCTTCCATCAAGGACGGCAAGACTGACACGGAGCCCAGAGGCATCACATCATCATCATCATCCGTTCGCCTCTGCCGCCGCCGCCACCCCCCCACTCCCCCCACCTTCTCCGAGGCACGTGGCAGGAAGTGCCCTCCGGTCTCTGCGGGACACTGCGGCTCCTGGGCGCCCAAGCCTCTTCTCTTCTTCTTTCCTCCTCCTCCTCCTCCCCTTTCCTCTCCTCGCTCAATAGACGGCCCTGCCTGCACCCGGTCAAGGGACCCGTATAAGCTACAGGAGGCCCCGCGCGGCCGACGAGGCAGTGGGCTTCAGGAATGCCTTTTGGGCAACACACAAAGGGTAGCAGCCAGTGGCGGTCTGGGTAGCCAAGTGCGCCTCTGCGGTCCGGGGCGATCCGGCATGGAGGCGTCACCGTCGCCCCCACCGGGGCCCGGGAAGGAAAACAACAGGCGGCGGCGGCGGCGGCGCCTGCCCGGCAGCCACCGGCGGGTGAGCGGCGTCAGAGGAGGCCGGGCGGGGCTTCCCTGTTTCTCCTCCCCTTGAGGAGGCGGAGGAGGAGGCGGCGGCTTCGGCCCTGCACTACGGCGGTGGCGGCGGCCTAGCAGCTGCGGCGCCCTCTTCCCTGGCTGCTGCCTCTTTTACGCGCGGAGGACACGTGTAGGGCCGCGCACGCGGGAAGGGCCCGGGGGGACGTGAGGAGCCGCGGAGGGTCGGTGTTGGGGCTCCGCGAAGGAGACGGCGAGGGCTCCCCGCCAGCTGCCGCCCGCCCGGGGCAAGTGAAGGCGCTCAGCGCGGGGAGTGCAAGGCGGGTGGAAGGGCAGGACGGGGAAGGGGAAAGGGAAGGGGCCGGGACTGACTCTCGGTGCAACCGAGGGTTTGGGTCGGCGTTTCGCGGGAGGCAGCTGGCGGCGCCTGGCCGAGTCTCCTTCGCGCCCGGCCCTCGGCGCCTCCGTGCCAGCCTTGCGACGAGCGGGCGACCCGAGGCCTGCTTGCGGCCGCTCCCTCTTGGCGGGGAAAGGCCGCCTCGGCCAAGCGACCCGCTCGGCGGAAGAGGGGGCTTCTCGGCCGCCGCCAGCCCTGTGAATCCGGAGGCGGCCGGCTTGTTGGAGGCGCGAGAGGCGCCCTGTGTGTGTGTGTGTGGGGGGAGGTCTGTTCTGGGGGCCAGGCCCCGGACGAGGTCGTCGGAAAAGGCGGGTGCGGGTGCGGGTGGCCTTTGCTCCGGAGGGATGATGTCAAGCGTGTCGGAGGCGCTTGGTGGCGAAGAAAGGAGGTGTCGGGGCCTGATCCGTTGTGTGAAGGTTGCTGGGCCTAGGTCGCATTCCGGGGGTGGGGAGGGAAAGCGTAGGTCGAAAGGCAAGCAGCTGTCTGCCGCTTCTCTTGCCCTGATCGTCAAACCAGGGGGAAGCACCCTGGCCAAAGAGCTGGGCCTGGTGGAATATAAAGGCTATTTATTGCCACATTGTGGTTTGCTAGCCAGACCTCTTTAAATGCCCCATCAGAAACGCCTGGTTTGGTTTATTCATTTGCATTGGCAGCTCCATGTTACTTCTGTGCAAACTGGATGCCGGCTTGTGTGTATAGAGCCCGACTCTGCATTTACATAGAGGCCTGTCTTCTCCTTATGCTGACTTGTTTTTCAGGGTCAAGGATGCGCAGGGGAACACTGGCCGTCCATTGCCTTCCTATTAGTAGCCTGTGTGTCCTTGACTGCTGGCTTTAAATGCTGCTGCTGGCTGAATTCTGCCCCGCAAGGCAAGGGTTCTGTCATATGTACAGAACAAATGCCTTACAAAAATTTGTCTGGAAGCAAATGAGGGCAAGGCACAAACTTGGTGATGTATGGTTGGCCAAGGAGGATACTTCCAGGTGTTGGTATTTATTGAAAGCCGTGGAAGCATGCTTCTAGCAATAGGATTACCCTGGGTTTTAAGTGTCCTTGCTTTTAAAAAAAATCATTTCTCTTTCCCCTCACCAACTCCCCAAAATCTGCAAAAAGTGGGATATGTGCTTTTGGAAATGTGGAGTCTCTGAGGGCTGTGTTGTATGCGTGATGCTGATGGTTTAGTTACTGCTGAAAAAATACGTCACTATCCCCCATTTTCCCTATGCAGCATTACAAATATTTTTCAGTGGCAGTCTCTGTTACACCCACCCGCACATCTCTTAGGTAGCTAGACCCTAGGTCTAGCAGAGTAACTGTGGCCTTCTTCATGAAAGGCTGCTTTATGTATTTTATGATATTCATTTGAAGAGTGTTCTGACATCTAGGGGTGATGCGAACCTTTTTCTTTTTCTAAGAACCAGGTATGAGCTTATCTGTTTATGAGGCCTCTTCTACTTAACAAGGTGGTCCTTGTATTAAATGTGGCAACTGTGTTTTGCGTCCCTCTGAATAACAGGCCTATTGGGTTTCTCCACTGGGTAACAAAAAAATGAAAATGCTCTGTGGTCCTTGTGCACAATCCGAAATTAAGGGTGGGTAATATCTTTATTGGACCCTTGAAAATCACAAAGGTAAGATAGCTTTTGACTCTCCATAAGCAATTGTTAGGCTGAGTACCCCCCAGTTGATGGGGGTGCTCAGCCTGACAGTGGTGGTACAGAAGAAACATAAAAGTTCCTAAAATCATAGCCAGGCTCCTTTGCTAAAATTAAGTTTCAAAATAGGAACTGTAGTGCAGATCAGAGGTGTGGGCTTCAGTCTTCACTTTTGGTGGTGTGGATTTGAATGGCTCTCATAACCTTATTGGAAAAAGGGTTTCCAGTCATTCAGCATCCTGCACCTCCCATCACCCTGAATCAAAACGCGGTTTCTTTCTGTCCGGGAACAGGCACACAGAAACATGGCAAACCCCATATCAGAGACATTGGGATAAACTTTAGTCTGTACACCTGGAGACTCTATAAAGGTCTTCTCTATTGACCAATATGCACTTTCTGTTGCTAGGGGCTGTCCTCAGGTGTCATAGTAAGCTTTTTTCCTTAGAAATTGATGCTTCCTGAGGATGTGGCAACTCCCAGGTCTTGAATTCAAAGACCATTATGTGAATTGCTTATTACCAAGTGTGGCTTAAAAATTATTTTTTAAATTTCATACATTCATATACCACTGACTTAGTGCAAAAACACTACTCTAAATGACTCACAGCATCACACTAGAACAGTGACACAAACACCCAACCTTAAATGCCTCAGATGAAATAAACAATATATACAGATACTTCAGAATGCAAAGGGAAATAGAAATATGTATTTATTCTTCAGTCAGCTGGTTAACTGTAGGACATCTCGACAGCCTATTTGTTTATTTTATTTATTTATTTATTGCATTTATATGCCGCCCATCTAGACATAGTCTACTTTGTTAAAGATCTCCATGTGAAAACTCTTTATGGAGTCAGGCATGTGGCTTTGTGTGTGTGTGTGTGTGTGTGCATATGTGGGTGTGCGTGCGCGCACGCATTGTTCAGGATTAGAAAATTCTGGATTCAGGAGGTCAGAAGATGCTAGCAGGTATATTAAGATTCATAGTGATGTACTTTGGTGTGATTAAATCACAAACATGTTTTCTAGGCTAGAATTTTGGAATACATTTACTTTGCAATGTTTATCTTATCTATTGACAGATTCTGGCTTTCAAAGGATTGAGTTTTTAAGCTTTGCAGTGAGAAAAAGATGAAGTACTGTTACCATAAAAATAGTAGGGTCCCCTGGTTTTTCCTTTCTACTGAGAGAAAGGATGTGTAAATTGCTCCCTTGAATTTTATCTAGAAATTCTACAGTGGAGAAAACAGAACACATGGATATTTTTCCAGCATTCCAAACACATAATGTGGAAATTGGAATGCTGTTACAAGAATTCTGGGGTTAGATACCCCGTAAACGGTGTTGTTGAAAAAATGTGTGATATTGGTTGCATTTCCTGTAAGACTTTTTGTATTAAATTTTTTTAAAAGTGAAATTAATTTATTGATAGTTTCAGTGGCTTATTTAACACCATCATTGTGCCTAGCATCTCTCACAGAAAAAGAGGTCAGGCCCCTGCCCCAGAGGTTCACTGCCAGAAAGGGGCAGGGAGTAAGCAAAGAAAGTGTTAGATCATAGCTAGCCTGTGTACCTAGGCTTGTTTGTAGTAGGCATGGAGACAAGAGGTTATGTCCGAAACACTGAATAGATTCTTCATTCTGAAGTCAGATCATTTTTCTTGCAGCTTTATCCTGCAGAGGAAAGTTTATTTGCTAACAGGGCAGCCTTTGCCACCACAGAGTGATGCGCCATGCCTATAGTGGACAAGCTGAAAGAAGCCCTGAAGCCTGGGCGGAAAGACTCTACTGATGATGCTGACTTGAGCAAACTGTTGGCAGCTTCTGCAAAGAAGGTTTTGTTGCAAAAGATTGAGTTTGAGCCTGCCTCCAAGAATTTCTCCTACCAGCTGGAGAGTCTTAAGAGTAAATATGTTCTGCTGAACCCAAAGACGGAAAACCCCAGTAGGCACAAGGGCTCCGAAGAAGGATCTCTCCGGAAACAAGGTGCCTCGGGGACTCTAGCTGTGTGGTGGGGAATTGGTTGCTCTTATTATGATTGAGACAGCTGACGACTCCTCCTCTTCTTTCCTTTCTTTCTGACAGGCAGTGAGCATGCCCTGGGAGGAGATGGAGTGCCAGCCCCACAGAAGGTCCTTTTCCCTGTGGAGCGTCTGTCCCTGAAATGGGAGCGGGTGTACCGTGTCGGAGCAGGACTCCACAACCTGGGCAACACTTGCTTCCTCAACTCCACTTTGCAGTGTCTGACCTACACCCCGCCTCTGGCCAATTACCTGCTTTCAAAGGAGCACAGCCGCACTTGTGAGTGCAGTGTCAGGACTTTGGGGTCTGCTGCCTGCTTGAGGAGTGGCCAGCACTCCACGAAGGGCTCTGAGGCACAAAGGATGTGCTTTCTCACTTAAAAGTTGTACAGAGTAAAGTTGGCAGCCGCAGAGGCTTTTACATTGCAGTCCCAAGAGCTCTACAGGGGTGGGTCACAAATCTCTAAGCCAAAGGAGGATGTCTGTAGTCCTCCAGATGATGGACTGCAGGTCCCTTTCTGTAGTTTTGCTGGGGCTTGCCATCTGAGCAGCCCTTAAACAGCCATACACGCGCACACAGAGAGAGGGAGGGAGAGAGAGAGATCATAACAGGTAGCAAGGGAGAGGGCAGATGAGCCCATAGTGGAAGAACTCCCAGATGCAAGGTTTGGTGGGGCTCGCACCCTGAAGGTGGAACTCAGAGCAGCGCATGCCTGGGCGACAAGTGCAAGAGTTCTGCAACGTCCTCTCCTCCTACAGGGAAAGCAGGAGATTCCTGGGTATGCCTGAGAATGCTTCCTTTTTACAATTACCACTTCTGGATTACTAACAGGAGGGCAGCCAGGGCTCCAGAGATTTCTGTACTTGCCCCTAGGAAGCTTGCAGGAACAGTTCCCCCCCTTTCTGCCTGTGGATCTGTTCTACCCTGCTGACTAAGAGAAGCCTTCCCAGGGATTTTAGGATTGCTCTCTAAGAAATGGAACAATTTGTCTCAGCATTCTTAGTTGACATCTAGCTCGTGCCATAGACAAATTGTGCCTTCTTAGCCTTCTAGTCTGAATTATGGGTGATAATAATTCCCTTCTTATCATAAAAAAGGCATTATAAGGAGTAGTACAAAAATAGCATGCTCTGTTGGAAGAGGTATACCAATGTGAAGTAGTAATTTAACCTTTCAGTGAAGTCAATCCAAACTCTTGATGCAAGAGAGTTTAAATTGTAACAGTTTCTCACTGTTTGGTAGAGATTTTTGAGTATTTACAAGATTAATTTCTAAGCCTCAGCAGTGATGCTTTTACCCCCACTCAAGCAATATCTAAAAATCATCACTGAGTGATCCTTGCAATTCTGATAATAGCCCTTGGAGTAGAAAATTTTCTGCAAGTCAGACTACTTTAGGAACTTGTTTAACAGAATATTGTACTTAAGAATCCAAATAGATTGCAACTTAAATACATTTCTGTTACAAGACGTTTTTATAGTGGCTGTCAGGTATGGTGTTAAAGATATTGTGTTTTACAGCTTTTTGAATAGGGTTTGAAGAATGCAGGATGTTTTTGCACTTATTTTCCTGTGTTGGAAGCATGGGAGATGTGATTCTCAAACTTGGGGCTGCCGACGTTCCTAGATTATAACTCCTAAAAGCCCTGCCCATTGGCTGTTCTGGCTAGGATTTCTAAGAGTTGTAGTCTAGGAACATGTGAAGCCAAAGTTTGGGGAATCACTGCCTTGTGTCTGTAGACATTCTGCTGAATCCGGCTGCATTAATCCGGTTGCAGGCTATGCAGGGTTGAGGGTTGGGTTTTGTTTGCATTGTAGAGCTGCGAGAAGGTGAGCAGGGCATGGCTATCTAAGGACAAACTAGCACGCAATGCATCTTGCCTTTCTACAGTGTACTGCAGCAGGCAGCTGCTGTACAGGGATGTTCATTCACCCTGGCAGGGAGGGGTCTAGCAGGTACTGTTAGCAGCTGCAAAGAATCAGAACCAGCGTTTGGCTACATGATTGCTGTTCTAAGCATTAGTCATGGAAAATATACATGCATGGCGAAAACTGGATTGGAATTACTTGGAAAACATCAAATATCAATTCACATTTGGAAAGGCAGACTTCACTTATCAAAATTTAACTCATTCCTTTGCTAGTGTTTGGCCATCACTTGGAGCTGCTCAGCAGAAAGTGTTGTGTTTTGAGGGACTTTAGACATGTGGGAAAAGAAGCTGTCTGTCATAGAGTGGGAAGCTATTTAGTCACATATGCATATGTAACATGGTCATAATGTAAACTGTCCTGGAGAGTTCAAAGTTTCCTGATGTAAGTAATGGGAAAATGCAAGAGTATAGCACAGATTCTGCTCCTGGTAGTACACTGCCTCTAGCAGAGAGAAATAGCAACATTTTTGTTGATGTACATGCAGCTTTTTGTTTCCTTCTGTTATTGTATGTGTGAATCTTATGCAGTATTAGCTGAGCAGATAGTTTTCTTGGGCCAGACAGAGCTGTTTTAAACTCCCATTCTGAGGTTCAAGCCAAATCAGCATCTGCTACTATCCTTGAAAACAAAGTGTCTTTCTGAAGTGGGTGCGAATTCATCCTGATAATTATTTTTCTCTCTCTCTTCTAGGCCATCAAGGAGGCTTCTGCATGATGTGCATTATGCAGAATCACATGATTCAAGCTTTTGCCAACAGCGGCAATGCCATCAAGCCAGTGTCCTTCATCAGAGATCTTAAAAGTAAGCAGTAGAGGAAGCTTTGTTTGCTGCTACGTAGTGGCATACAAATACCCTGCATCACCTCAGGATGGTGGGTGGTGGAGACATTCTTTGTGTTTGTGTATGTATTGTACTGTGTATAACCTTGAAATTTTGAGAAGACTGTTTTTCGAAAGTAAAGTTAATCTCCTGATTGCAGAGGGAAGTTTGAAGACATGGTAACCATAAGAGTGAAAATGGTTAGAGGTATTTCAGGTAGCTTAGAACTGTTTGGGAGTTCTTGGTGTTCTTCCTTTCCTAAACGTTCAACTTCTAACCAAGATCATTCTGAAAATTGCAAACAGACTAAAATACTCTGTACACTTCCAGTCATTAATGTTTTGCTTAGTTACATTATGTTCAGAACTGAGATTTTCTTGCTGCAGAATCTGGGTTTTTGGTGGTGATCATATTGGGCCTTATTGATGACATCTGTTCCCAGCAGTGTGGTTCTTGTGTTGTGGCGTATGGGGGACAAACCTCAGGCTCCCTTTCTCTTTTCTCTGACAGAGATTGCCCGGCATTTCCGTTTTGGCAGTCAGGAAGATGCTCATGAGTTTTTGCGGTACACAATTGATGCCATGCAGAAGGCCTGTCTCAACGGTTATACCAAGTACGGTCAATTCCCTGTTTCTGTGATGGAGGTGGTTATGACAACATTGTGTACACTGAGTTGAGGAACAGATTATATTGAGACCTGACAATCTTAAATCGTATGCAGTGAACTTAAATGGAAGCATGAGTCAGTTACATTGACTATGAGCAGGGGAAATGTTGCATGCTAGCCAAGCAGCTTTGTAGCTAGTGCTGTCAACTTGCCCTTTCCCAGGGAAGTATAAGTGCCTCTGCATAGCTAGAAGTCTTGTCCTAAGGGGGAGACCCTTCTCTAAGCTCTCTGGTTGCCCCTATGCTTGGAGCAGCCAAAGGCTGTTATGTTAATCACAGACAAGCTGTCGTGTTGAATGGAAAGCATGTCATCACTTCAGAAATGTGTTCCAATTGCTCATAACATTCTGGTGCTTGCCTTTCCAGGCTGGATCGCCAAACTCAGGCTACTACACTGGTGCATCAGATCTTCGGCGGCTATCTCCGCTCTCGAGGTGAGTGCAGCTTAGCAGGTGCCACTGAGACTAATATACCAAGAGTTGCCAATTTTGATTTCTTGATACGGCTCTGCATGGAGGTCCCAGTACCACCCTACGGATGTTTCATGCTTTGACCAAATCTGCTGGTAACACCAGAATGTTCTTGGTCCAGCTGTACTTAGGTCATGCCAGCTGACCTGTGGGCATGGAGCCGCCCATGATCTGCTGTCAGATTTCCTACTGGCTTCCTTTGGCCTTTGTCAAGGCAGCAAAGGGGGTATTAGGTAGCCTTGAATATTTATTTTGTTTGGATGTAGACACAAGAGGGTATCCAATATAGTGTGGTGGATACAGCAACAGACTAGGACTTGAGAGATCTGGGTTTAGATCCCCACTTAGCCACGTAAACTCACTTGGGAGGAGGTAGCAGTGGTAAAACCATTCCTTAAATATCTCGCTTACCTTGAAAACCCTATTAGAGTTGCTATAAGTCGGATGTGACTGGATGACATAACACACAGAGAGACCCCATTGTGACAGTGGCAGGCAGCTGTGGTCATGAAGACAAGACAAACAACTCTCCTACTTTCTTTGCAGTAAAGTGCTCCGTTTGCAAGAGTGTTTCGGACACTTACGACCCCTACCTGGATGTGGCTTTGGAGATCAGGGTATGCCGCGGTTGTTCAACTTCTTGTAAATTCCAGGGCATGGATATGAATGTTAATAGAAGTATTTGTTTTGTCTGTTAACATGTAAACATAAATGCTATTATTGTAGCCCCCGGCTCTTGCAGTGTTGCTACATGCTGGGTGATGTTTTATATTCAGTAACATGTAATAAGCATGTGCCATATAACTGATTAGTTGCCAGTATATCACTGATGATGAAAAAGAAGTTGGGGTGGAGAATGGCTTTTGGGATGGATTGTCAGTACTGGAGGAGATGGGCTACAAAAGAGTGAACACAGATGATCAGATTACTTATAAATTTACTGAGTCAGATAGTGTGGGTTTGAAGAGAGACACTCTTGCAGCTTTTCCTTCATGTTGCTGCTGTGGCTCTCCAGTAAAGAATTTGTGCACTCCTATCTGAGAAGCGTCTGTGATCTGGCCAGGGGACAATAACTTTCATGCTGATTTATATTGTCTGGCATGTGGTTTCTTCCTAGAATCCCTAGAATCCTCTTTTCATGTAGTCGTGGTCTAGTACATTTGGAGAATACTGGGTGTAGGAAGATTGGGCTACTCGTCATCTGAGTGGGGTCAGCCTGGGCTTGAGTATGGCCCTGTTCTTCACCTGGTTTGCATCTTTGTGTAGGGTGCTCTTCTGAATTTCACTCTTTTGCCTCAACAGCAGGCTGCCAACATAGTTCGGGCGTTAGAGTTATTTGTGAAGGCTGATGTGCTGAGCGGTGAGAATGCCTACATGTGTGCAAAGTAAGTTGCCCTTTAACTTGGCATTCGTCTTCATCTACAGTACCTGTTCCTCTCATTTATCCTCTTTTGGTCATTCTGTTATATTAAAAAAGAAAACAGAACAAACAAAAGAACAGGGCTCCACTTCCTAGAATGGAAGGGTTAACTTATTTATTTATGGGGTTGGGCAGGTTTGTTCTAAGCTGTAGCTTCAGTAATTGCTGGCTGACTCAGATGAAAAACGTGAGATGGTAGAAGAAGTAAAAGAAAGTGGTTCCGTTTTTGATGGGAGGAGTAGCTGAATGGAAAACACTTGCACCCAAAATTTGGCTTGTATCCATACAGTACATGATGCATTTAGAACAGCTGTCTTCTGTTTGAAACCAAAAATACCGGTGCATGCAACACAGATGGAGGTAGCTTGAAATTATAAAAAGCAGCTGTTCTCCAAGGTCTTTCAAGGTTGCCCATATAAAGTGCAACTGAGCTGCTGCGTAGTTGTGAGGGGATATTCAGGAGATCTCTTGTTCGCTCTCAGAGTTCTACAGCAAAGAGCCTGTGTTGTGTACAAATGTATATACAGAGTTGACCTTGTTTCTCCTGCATGCAGGTGCAAGAAAAAAGTGCCAGCCAGCAAGCGATTCACCATTCACCGGGCATCCAATGTACTCACAATCTCGCTCAAGCGCTTTGCCAACTTCAGTGGAGGCAAGATCACCAAGGTGTGGAGACCTGGAAAGTGGGAGGCTGCATGCTATCTCCTCAATAAAAATCCTTGGAACAGATCAGCTGAACTATTATTTCTCCCTTTATCCAAAACACCCTAAAAGTGGATATCACTGTCTCCATATGGTCTTGTTGGGTGGGTGGAAGGAGTGCAGTCCTGGATGGTAGTCTATAAACCCCTTGGCCTCAACCCAATTGCTGTTGCCATCTAGAGTTGACCCATTGTATTATGGTGAGTCAGCATGTATGCACATTCCATTCAGTGGGTCTGTCCTCGTTGGGACTCCTTTTTGGATTCAGCATGCCTCTGTTTATCCCAGTTATGAGGCTGTAGGTGCACCTAAGAAACAGGATCTTAGCAGGTAGGACAAGTTCCTACAGACTATGTTCCTTTCCTTTGCAGGATGTAGGCTATCCTGAATTCCTGAATATCCGTCCATACATGTCGCAGAGCAGTGGTGACCCTGTCATGTATGGCCTGTATGCTGTGCTTGTACATTCAGGATATAGCTGTCATGCAGGGCATTACTATTGTTATGTCAAGGTGAGTTTTTATCTTCTGGCACTAGCAAGTGCTAATTATTCCAGTAAGGCAGTTTGTAGGGTACTATGAGAGATGCTATCCTTAGAGGCTGGGTGGTGATGGTGGTGACACTGAGCTGTCAAGGGTCTGCTTTGGTTTCTGGTCCATTGTGCAACATTCTAGCAGGCTTATGTGGCTGAGTGCCTCTTTTGACACAATGGTTAAACTGCTGTACTGCAGCCAAAACTGTGCTCACAACCTGGGATTCAATCCCAGGTAGCCGGCTCAAGGTTGACTCAGCTTTCCATCCTTCTGAGGTTGGTAAAATGAGTACCCAGCTTGCTAGGAGGGCAGTGTGTAGCCTGCATAATTGACTTGTAAACCACCCAGAGAGTGCTTGAAGCGCTATAGGGCAGTATATAAGCAGCATGCTTTGCTTGCTTTTGCTTTTGGACTCCCTGCCAATGTTCTTAGTTCTTGAGGTTCAGCTGCACTTATTGTCAGAAGTGGAGATCTGGGAATCTGTTGCTACATCCCTAGCTAACATCTGACAGAGATAGGTGGCTGTCAGGACAATTGTTGTGCAGTTACAGTTGAAAATGCAAAGGTCTCCAGAAGAAGCAAAGAATGAGATGAAATGGGAGAAATGGGTAACCTCCTCCAGTCCCCCATCCTTCTTATCTTTAATTGTGCCATATTGAACAAACAACTATGTCCTAATTACTATTTTGTGTAAAAATAGTAGGCTGCTGGGTGCCACAAGGGAGGCTCACAAACAATAGCGAGATGGCACTATCACTACCTTTGAGTTAGTAGTCAGCAACAGGCTGTCCCAACCTCAGTACATTGTAAACATACTATCATATCTTGCACACATTGATGAAGCTCATTTTTAATGCAATCCAGAGTGGGAAACCTGTGGCATTCCATGAGAATACAGTCTAAAGGGCTCATTCCCTTTCAGCCAGCCAGAGGTTATGGGATGAGACTAATCACCATCAGAGGGACTGGAGTGGCTTTCCTCACCCTTGGCTTTTCCCCAGGCCAAACATGACACATCTGTGCTTGAGGCAATTACACATCCTTTCCTTTTCTTTAGGCTAGCAATGGGCAGTGGTACCAGATGAATGACTCTCTTGTACATTCAAGCAACATCAAAGTTGTTCTCAACCAACAGGCCTATGTGCTCTTCTATCTTAGGTAAGTGTGGTGCCTGGTAGCAGGTCTCTTCCTGGCTAACCTATCTATTTTCTGGCATACTGTGATGTTAGCCCCTGGTCTTTTTGGTGATGATGAGGCAGACCCCTTATCGATATGGGCAGTACACCTGGCTGAATGATACATGGATGGCAGTAATATGGTGGCTGCCAGTGTGTGCCTATCCAAGAAGAGTTCATGACAAGCCTCTTTGCAACTCTTGCGTGTCATGAGTAACAAGGGTCCCAGGTAGTAGTTTCATGTAGGTGAATTAGGTGCATGTTGCAGTAATGCCATCAGTGACATAGAGGAAGGGCAGGAGCTTAGTAGTAATGCATGTGCTCAACATGCATACAGACCCAGGCTCTGAATTGCTGGTGTTTCTGGGCAGGGCTACCCAAAAAAAAAAAAAAACTTTGAAATCCTGGAATGGCAATAGCTGTCAGTAAAGTCAGTAGCAAGCAAGATAGGATTAGGGATCTTGATGTAAAGGAATTTGCTGTTCTGTTTCATACTCTTCAGGCCTCTAGTATAAGAGATCATCTTTAAAAAGAGCTGCTAGATTGCTATCAGGACAAGAGGGCTGGACCCTGTTGTCCAATCATGAAAGAGCTCCACTGATCCTTAATCCATTTCTGGGCTCATTTTAATGTGTCTCTGTTACTCTAAACCTAACCCTAAATGGCATGAAACAGGATACTGTTAAGAGCTGTTTTGTTCCACATGTACCTATGCAGTTATTAAAATGTTCCTCTGAGGCTCCATTTTGGGTTCCCCTGTCTTGAGGAGTTAGCCCAGACAGGATACAGCCTTTGCAGTTTTGGGCCCCCCAACTGTACAGCCCCGTCTCCAAGGAGGTCACCTGATTCTGACACCTTTTTAGTGCCAGTTCTGTTTACATGCATGGGACCTTCAGGTGCTTTCTAAAATCTGGCTCCCCCCCCCCCCGCCATGTTATTATTTTTCATGTTGCTTTTGGTAAGTGCTCTGTGAGCTTCCTTGTCTGAATTGTAAAGTTTTTTGTTTTTGTTTTTTAAAGGCCAAAATAAGTCAATAATACATCATGTGTATCCCTGCTCTGGTCTATTTCTCCTTCTTTAAGGCTCCCGAGCAAGAAGACTCCTGAGATGTCCATCTCTAAAAGCAGCTGTTCTATGTCCAACCGAGCAAGCATTGTCTCCAGCCACATGAAGAAAAGCATGACCAACGGTGCCCTCTCATCACCGCTAGTTAGCAAAGTGAGCATTGGCTTGGTTTCCCTGCCATCCAGAATTGGCCCTCGTTGCTGCAATGTGTGCATCATAGTTTAAAAAGAAAAGTTTATGTTTTCCCAAATGCCCCAAAGCAAAATTGAACTGGGTTACCTATGAATTCAGTGTAAGTTCGATAAGGGAATGGCCACAAAATTATGGGTGCCTGGGAGATAATTTGAGAATCAAATACCCTACTGTCCATGTTTATGGACAGCCCTGTTGACATTTTTGCCGCTGTAGGCTATTGGAGATGTTTGAGTAGCTGGGGGAACTTAATGCTGCCACTGCTTTTATTTAGCATTGTAAATCAGGGTTTGGGTTGTACCACTACAGACTGCAGGTGGAATTCACAAGACCAGGTGTCCCTCCATAAAGGAAAAAAGGTGGTCAAGAGAAGACTTCTGCCTTAGTTGCAGGCTTCTCCCCCAGCCCTTGTCACAGAGTATTCCATCACAAAAGCCTTCTGCTGTTACACCATTTCTGATATGATCAGAGTATAGGCTGAGCCCAACTATTCCCATCTATTTGGAAAACTAAGCCAGAGACCACTTCTTCAGACCATTAGAAAAGAGCCCCACTGCACCATGGGAGTGATGAGGAATCCCCATGACTTGCAAAGGTTCATGAGTTCCAATGGAGGCTCTCTTCTATAAACATCCATGGAGCAGCGAGGCAGGCAGCTAATGGTCTGAGGAAGTGCCATGAAAACAGCATGGAGGCAAAGGGTTTGAGGGCTCTCAGTCCCATAATTCAGCTTGTGGGGGTTGCTACCGATTATGGGGCTATGAGTTCTTTAATTTCAAAAAATGCCATCCCTGTGGAGCAGTATTTCTGTTCCAACTACTTGGGTTTGGGAGATTTGAAGGAGGGAAAGTCGTCTATCTGGAATGCAATGGCTGTTGTGGGTTTTTTGGGCTCTTTGGCCATGTTCTGAAGGTTGTTCTTCCTAATATTTCACCAGTCTCTGTGGCCAGCATCTTCAGAGGACAGCACTCTGTGCTCTGGTGTAGTTGGCTTGGGAGTGGAGTATTTATGGCTGTGAGATGGGCTTTTACCTTTTTCTGTAGATGGGTGATTAGTGTGTCTTGTTGTGGGTGTATTGTTGTGATAAGGAGAGATTATCTGTCACTGTGGTTGATGGGTGTCATTAGCTGGTCTTTTGTGTGTCCTTGTAGCTGGGTAGAGTCCGTTGACCTTTTGCACGCTGTGCATTTGGTCATGTTCTGAAGGTTGTTCTTCGTAACGTTTCGCCAGTCTCCGTGGCCGGCATCTTCAAATGACAGCACCCTTCAGAACACTGCCAAAGAACCTGAAAAACCCACAACAGCCATTAGATCCCGGCCGTGAAGGTCTTCGCGAATATCTGGAATGTAGTTTGCTAGTCTTGCTGTCCTGGGTGGAGCTGGAGTGTTGGCCAGATGCAAGCACCTTATATTTTCTGATCCCAGCTCTGTCTTCATCTAGCATTGGTATGTCTCTACTCCACAGAGGCAAGACATGACTCAGGCAAAGAAGAGTTCAGAAGCAGAGGAATCTGGAGTCCCCGTTTCTCGTAGTTCCTTTGCTTCCAGCTCTAAACCTCAGAATGGGATCCTCCCTCTTCCTCCTGCTTCTTCCAAGCTCATCCTGAGCACCGGATTCTTGTCCCCCAAGCTCCCATCCAAGCCCAGTTTCCTGGATGACTTAAGCAAAAGATCCAAGAAACAGCTTCTCAAAACCTCTCAGGACTTCGGTGAAGATGGCAGTGCCAAAGTGGACACGGGCAAGCAGAACTCCTGGGGCGACAAAGGGTTGGCGTCATCTTCACCGCCGGCAGACACGCCCGGAGGAGACCCTGAGGCCAAGGGGCGTGACGAGGTCATAGAGCTGCCAAGCAAAGACTCCTTATCCTTGACTTCTTCTTCATCATCTGCATCGTCTTCTAGCAGCTCCTCCTCCAGCCCTGCACACAACGCGGCCAAGGGGCTGCTACATCCTTCGGTCGGCATCAATGGTTACTGCTCCTCTCAGGAAACGGACTGTGCCTCTGGGAAACCTGTTTCTGAGGACTCAAAGTTTTCCAAGCTAAAGTCACCCTTGCTTGCTAACGTGACCAATCGGGAGTTGGGAAGCACGATGTCACCCCCGCCTGCGAAGAAGCTGGCACTTTCTGCCAGGAAGGTGCGTTTGGGGGGTGGGGACTTCGCCCCACTCTTCGCTGAGGTGGGGGAAATGGTGATGAGGAAGGTGGGGGGGAGACGGGGGGGGGAAAGAGCAGGAAAGAGCCGTTTCCGTCTCACGGTGGTGCTTTAGGCCCAGGAAATGTTCTCACCTGAGCAGCTTTTGAGGCGTGTGCCCAGTGCGTCTAGTGCCCTCTTGCTACCTAACATAGGAGAGACCATATTGTGGAGGTAGAAATAGTACTTAGCCTTCTCTACAAAGAGATCTGCTTTCCTGTGGTTTTGGATTCAAATCTGTGTAGGGCTCGCCTCCCCCACCGACCCCTTAGTTTCTACTCATTGGTAAGACAAGGTCTGCAGGTGGTGGAGGCTCAGCTTAAGGAGAAACACTTTCCACCTAACAAGACTGGAGCAGGAGAAGCATGGGGGGGGGGGAGAGGTGTTCCCCTTTTTTTTATTTGGGAGGGTAAGGGAAGGCCTGGCGTGCTACTGGGCAAATGAGAAGGCCTTCCAGTTGCCCATTATTTACTGTTAACACTTCTGTCTCTTTTACGTATCCTTTCTTTTTTTCCCTTTGTTTCTAACAACAAACACTTTTCTGATTCTTCTTCCCCCTCTTATCCCGCCCCCACCCATCCCCTTTTTGTTTTTCTCCCGTCCTCTCTTCTTATTCTACCCTCTGCCCCCTGGGGTCACGGAAACCTCCTTTTTTAGACCACCAAGTTTTTATTTATGTCGATAACTACAGGGCAGCAACACACAGCAGAAAGTGAGCGGCAGTGAGCGTCGAGTGCCGCCCCACTCCCCACCACCAGCTGCCACAAACACCATCCACCCTGTCTGTGCCGCTGTGCTTGGCTGTCCCAGGTAAGCAGCCTTTTCCTCCCCTCCCCTCCCCTCCCGGCTCTTCCGGGCACATCCTGTAAGTAGTCCTTGTCTCATCCCCATTGAGCAGTTGTTATAAAGTGGCGTTTGACACCAGGCTTCCTAAGATAGACTGAGGTGGAGCCAACGTGGAGAGTGGATGGCTGGGATGATGTGAGTGGTATCAGGACGGATTGGATTTAAATCAAATTGATTGAAATCACAATTTACATTTTTTTTAAATTGGATTTTTTTTTCACGATTTAAATAAAAAAATACTTTAAAATTTAACTTGTCATTTAAATCATGATTTAAATCCATTTGATTTCAATCAAATCTACACTGCTACCACCATTACTTAAATCCCTTTGGTTTTAAATAATCACTGATTTTTATCCACCTTGCAGAATGTCTCACTGTGAAAGGCTGCATTCTAACCTATAGTACTTTCCCTGAGTAAAGCCTTTGTTATGTTATTGGCTTGACTGGAATCTCTAGAGCCAGGTGGGTGACTTGGCACCCTCCACATTTAGAATGCTCATCAACCTTAAATAACATAGCCAGTAGTAAGGGATGTGAATCAAAACCTAGAACGTGGGGGGGGGGGGGGTTTGCGCCACATGGCCTTCCTGTCCTCGGCTTCTGGCTCCATGTTGGTGACCTCCAGTTACTGGCTGCCATGTCTGGTTTAGATCCTTTTGGTTTCTGCTGTGAAATAGAGAATCTTGCCCAGTGAGGTTGGGTGTCTGCTTTATGTGGAAAAGACTCTGGAGAGACACTTCTTGAGGTAAGGTAGGAGCCATTGGCAGCCTTTTGTTAGAACTCAGCCCCAGCTCTCTGCTCCCTTCATTCTGCTCTGTTGCGCCCAACACTGGCTATTTCAACTCCCCAGGGCTCAATAAATCTCCTGGGGATGAAGTCTTGATATGGCAGAGCTGTTGTAGAGGAATGTGATTGCTCTGCTCAGTTCTGCATGGTCGCTAGGCTACCCCAAGGTGCTTCACTCTTTGCCATGAATTTTGGAGCTCTTAACAAAATATACATACTTGTTTGTTTGATGTCATGTGGCAGCATTTGTATGGTTTCTTGAATACTGGCAAAGTGTAGCAGATTGTTTTCGACCAGAGTCGGGAAAGATAAAAATGATGTAAAGCAGAGCATCAGAAGAAAAATATCTGTAGGGAATAGGTCTGCAGGCAGAGAGGATGTAAAGGTCAGGTTGTAGACATTTTCTCCCTGCTCCTCCACCTAAAAAAGGGGTTCTTACAAACAGCTTAAATTCTTTAACTGCACTTCTCTGACCATGAGTCTAAACTCTAAAGCCCCAACAATGTTTCAGCACTCAGGAAGAAAAGCTAACAAGAAAGTAGAAATTCTGCATCCTATGAAGTAAGGCAGTTGATAATCTGCTATGGTGTTTTTGTATAGCTGCACAATCCTGTGTGGATGGGAACTGAGGAGGTATGGAATATTTGACAAACCATTGGGTCTCAAATTGTTAGATAAGCATTTGGAAAAGGGATGAGAAGAGATTCTTTAGTCTGACATCATTAAGAGTCTGAACCTGGAATGTGCAGCCAAATTTGCATCGGTGCCCAGCTGATGTGTTTTGTCCTTCTGGGTGATGTCAAGGGCCCCTTTGTTTTATCTTGTTGGTAGTGCTAGCAATGTTTCTTCTCTAGACCTGGGACTCCAGGAATGTTCTGCAGAAGCTCCCACCAGCCAGCACCAGTTGGATCTTAGTTTTATCTGTGCATGCTTCTCTAGGGTGCTCTTGCCTGCTTCCAAACCTTCAGCACCTCCACAACCAGCCAACAGCACTTTTGCCAACTTCACACCCTCATCCAGCTTCAAATCTCGCTGCCTCTCTGCTGCCCCTCTGTCACCACCTGCTATGTCCGCACAGGCCCCTACTCACTCTTATCCAAACAAGGACAAGGGGCCTCTCCCTACCAGCTCAAAGAAGAAAAAAAGGAAGCGTAGCTCCCTAGAGGAAGAGCAAAGTGCCCACTGCAGCCCAGCCATGTCAGACAGTGATGCTGAGGCGACCTGGCTCTCTAGGCCTCCCAGGAAGAAGAGGCAACTGAAGGAAAATGGGAGCACCGTGACTTCTCCACAGAAATTTAACCTGGTGGCATCTGGAAAGGAAGAGGAAGGGGAGGTGTCTGGGGACTGCAAGGCATCAGATTCTAGTCTAACCAGTTCCATCCGGAAGAAGAAGAAGAAGAAAAAGAGGCTGCAGCAGAGGGAGGAAGACTGCACACCTTTGCTGTCCTTTGTGAGCAGGTGAGCATACAATCTCTCTTAAGGCATTGGTTTTGCCCTATGTGTTCACACCATGCCTTTCTATCACCCTCCTAGTTTATATTCTGCATCACTTTTCTGCATCCAGACTTTATGTCATGGTGATTTAAATAATGTCCCATTTTTAAGTTCCTGGGCTGATTTGTAGTAATTGGTTGCTATAATTTCTCCTGCACCCCAAATTTTCTGTGTGTAATCAGAAGTTTCGTAACACTCAAGAACATGATCCAAAACTGCTGGCAGTTTAATCTGGATGCTTTTGTTTATTTTGTATCTGCTTTTGTGGAGGAGTTGTAAAATTGAGTGATTTTGATTGGTACCATCTGTATCCATGATGGTGAAACAGGGCCATTTGGTGAAACGTGTGTTGGTAGATATTAGAATAATATTCCACAATGACACAGAAATTAAATCATATATACACAGCTTATAGCCCTTAAGAAATTGTGGGGCTGCCAATATCCAGCTGCCCTAGCTAACAGGTTACCAGGGTGAATAATTCTGGGCATTGCAGCCCAACATCTGGAGGGGTGCCCTTGACCCCATGCTTCATGCATATGAATAGTGAAATCAGTTTTCTGAATGTTTTTCTTCTGCAGGCAACATGGACCATGTGTGCATACGAAGAAAATGGCAGGCTTAGGGGAATCCCAAGGGTACCTAGAAACAAGATATTCTAAAGGTTTAGGGATCTCAGTAATGGCTGAACTGAGTACTGAGAATCCTCAGTAGCCAAAATGCCAACTGATTAGGGAGTGGTGGGGTAGAAAGCCAGATAAGGTGGAGGAGAATCAGTAGAGTATCCCACAAAAAGGCATGACCGTTTATTCATTCATTTCATTTATATTCTATCCTTCCAGTAAAGGGACCCAAGGCGGCATCTGGTCCAGATTGCTTTCCAGAGTTGAGTGTTCTGTTTTAGGTTGTCCTTGTATTTGTGACATTCCAAGATTGGAATTTGCAGTATGGCGAACATGTGACCTATGGGATCATACTTGGTTGACCTCAAGTCACATTTTCCTGTTCTTGCTTCATTCTTTCAGATAGTAACATATTTGTCTGTCTTCTGGTAGATTCAGTTTTAAGAGGCTGGTTATAGACTTCTCTCTATTATCCTTATGTTATATTCAGGAAAGTCAACTGGATTGACTTTTAAGGATGACTTGTCAACTTTGATTTTAAAGTTTCTAATATACACTTTAAAATTTAGTTGATACTTAATCTTTCTTCTTATATATTTTATTTGTTATCTTGTAGCTTCCCTCCACAGAACGAGGCAGAAGTATGCCAGCTACATATGCCAGTGAAAGATCTCTGTAGCACAAAAAAGAAGAAGAAGAAAAAGAAGAAAATCAATCCGCTTCCTTCACAAGGATCAGACCAAGGCAGTTGTGCTGGAGAAAGTGAACACCGCAAGCGCAAGAGGAGGGAGGAAGAGGGCAGCTCTGCGCCTGCAGTCAGCAGCTCCCGAGAAGAACTTAGTGAGAATGGACTTCCTTCAGCAAGAACCAGCTCCCCAGGTTTGAGATGTGGGATGGGGGCGGTGAGGGGTAGGGAAGAGTGTCCATGGTAGTGGTATGCACTAAAGATGGGCACAAACCGCCGGTTCGGCCCAGTTTATTCAGTGTCTGAACAAGCGTTCAGTGCTTCAAAGTCCCACCTCCTCTGGCAGGTGTCCACTCAGAGACAATGCCTGGAGGAGGTGGGGCAGGGAAGCTAGGCCAGTCTTTGATTGGGCAACTGCTCAAGAAGGTGGTGCTTTGAAGCACCAAACACCTGTTTGGCTGCTAAACAAACAGGCACACACTGCTGAACTGGTGGTGCAGGCCCATCTCTAGTACGCACTCATTCCATAATCTAGGTTGGCTTTGCTGCTGCTTGGAATTGGCAGGGATGCACTTCCCCTTATGCCTCCCTGGGACACTGAGCTGAAAGTAAACATGACTATATTCCCCCTGCTTTTACTCTGTGGGGAGTGATGTTGATACCTACCTGACCCTACAGCTTTCAGAGATACACAAGAAAATTATCCACTTATATACTTAGTGTATTTAAGGAAGTGGCTTCCACACATCCAGTCCAGAAGGCTGTTGGTAACTTATGGATGTATAAGTTGCATAGTTCACCATGGCAAATGGCTGTTAACTAAGAAGGCACAGTTGCACTATAAGGGGCATGCCTGAGTGAGCAACAGATATGGGCCTAGTAACTCATTAATTAGTGGCAAACTGCGTTAAGTTAAGCAGTTTAACTTGCACATTCATAAATTGCCAGTACATTCCTGGCCCCAGGATTTCAGTACGTGACTGTGATGTGCTCCTAGACCTTTGAGCCCCACCCCACCCCTTAGTAACAACTGCCCATTTGGGTTGGGCAAATAGGTCATCTGTTCCCAGATGAGCAGATGTGCTTGTTTCTCACCTAGTTCATTGCAGAACAGATTAGGATACCAACTGAATGATAGTCCTACTTTTATCCTCTGGGATTCTGGTGTAATGGAGAAAAAGGTGAAGAGTAGAAATGTTGTCCGGAATGTAGCAGCATCTTGCTCGTGTTCACCTTGAAGGTGTTGGTGGAGCATTTTGTCTATTTCTCTCAAGACTGGGGAGTGTGCTTGACCCTAGGGAATAACAAATTTCCTCTCCTGCTTTTCTGTGCTCTCACCTGTCCAGCAAGGTGTCCTTGATTGTCCCAGCACATATCCAGGGAGAAAGATCAGACTTGTGTATGTGGCATTTCCATGCATGTACTGCAACTCTGAACCTTGCTCTTTCCACAGCAGCATCAGCCTATGACAGCCAGCTGAGACATGAGGGTGTGAGCTCCCTTAACATCCTGAATCCAAAGAAGGAAGTGAAGCAACATAAATGCGGACAATCTGATGTTGTCCAGGAGTTACTGAAGGGTTCTTTGGACAAAGCTTATGGAAAGCAAGGTATTATTTGAGAAAGAGAGCCAATGGCCAATGAGTAAGACCTTTCTGTTCCAGGGAACACTCTGATAATTGGTTTTTAAACGGTGTTCATGGACTTCATGTGTGTTTGCACATGTGTCATGTATGTGTGTTAGAGTGAAGATTAGGATTTCTGCACCTAGATACGCAACCAGAAAGGACAGTATCCAAAGAAGAGATAAGTCTAAAGTCTATACATCTAGTAAGTTAAGTTATCTCTGGTTTTGGCTTCCTTAACCTCTTCCAGTGGAGCTGCCTTGTGCTGGATCTTAGGCATCTAAAGAAGAAAAGAACGATAAGGTTTAGGTTCCTCTAGTGAGGTGGTGGGGAATGAACAATCCTCATGATTGGTCCTGCAACTTAGAGCTGTTTGGAGTTGCAGCCCAGCCTGGACTTCAGAGAAGGAAGATTTCACACAGGTGCCTTACTATTTTGTGTGTGTCCCCGAAAGCATATGCTTGGAGGTGTTTTTTAACCTTGCACCATTTTTCCATCTCTTATGTTGTAGACAATAGAGACTTTGACCTTTTGAAAAGGTTCCCTAAACTTAATGTAAAACTGCCTGAAGGGACCGTTCCTGTTTTCCTGGGTAGGCTTCTTTTGAGGATGACTCCTTATGGAGAATTAAGGAGAGGTCATATGCCAGGAAGTAGTTTTAGAAGAGCTAGCTGTGTTAATCAGTGCTGGCATATAGAAAACCAAAACAAATGAAAAATAAAGAATGCAAAGATGTTGTGGAACAATATTTTAATGTGAGCATGCATGGACAATCAGACTCTTAGACTCTGAGGAGTCTTGTTCATATAAGTGCACCTTAAAATATAGCAGCTAGTTTTTTAAGGTGCCGCAACATTTTTGTCATCTTTATTTTTCATTGTTCTTTTGTATATACCAGGAAGGATCCCACTACTGCTAGCTCTTCTGTAATGCTGTGTTTGTTCCACAGTGCTGACATGGGACGGTGAGGTGTCGGCTGTCAGCCAGAATGCTGTACAAGATGCTATATGGTCCCAGAGGCAGACAGTCCTTGATGATTGGGATGAAGAGTTTGACAGTGGGAAGGTAAGGAGCCATTTGATGCAAGCATAGAGTGTTCACTTGCAAGTCTCAGCTAACTGTAAATTAGGCTTCCTGGTTTTAAATTCATCATTTTTGTTTTTTTTCCAAACAGTCATGTTGTTGTTCTGTTATATGTGGATGACCTAAAACTGTATCTAAAAAGTTCCATAGAGATAGAATCACTACTAAACACAGTGCAAATATTTAGTGAAGATATCCAAATGAAATGTGGAATTGACAAATGTGCAGCTCTGTCTATACAGGATCAAAAAACTAGATGGAGTAGAGTTAAATAGTAATGTTATAAAATCACTATCAAGTGATGAAAATTATAAATACCTCAGAATACTAGAAGCAGATAACATTGTGCCCACAAAAGTTAAAGAACTGACAGAAAGGGAAGATTTCAAAAGACTGCAAAAAATCTTAAAAACAAAATTAAATGGTGGAAATACAATCAAAGCCATAAACACATGGGCCGTTCCAGTAGTTAGATACCCAGCTGGAATAATAGACTGGACTCAAAACGAATTAGAAGAATTGGATTGAAAAACACAGAAACTAAAGAAAATGCATCACACACTGCATCCAAAAAGTGATGTGGCCAGATTATATCTACCACAAAAAATTGGAGGCCATGGATTACTGCAAATACAGCAGGTAGTAGTGGAGGAAAAAAGGAGCCTAAATGATTATATCAGTATAACAAGAGAAAAATTAATGAATTGCTATGGAGAATATTTTGAAAACAACAGAAACAAAGGCTCAATATAAGAAACAACAATTTAAAAATTAACAGCTGGAAAAATAAACCACTACATTTATTTATTTATTTAATTTAATTTAATTTATATCCCGCCTCTCTAGTCAGCTCAGGACCACTCTAGGCGGCTGCATGGACAACATCTGAGAAATATTGATGAAAAGCATGATCATAATTCAACATGGGCATGGCTAAAACTGGGGACTCTTAAGAAAGAAACTGAAGGCTTGATTTTTGCTGCACAAGAACAAGCACTCCAACGTGATGAAAGCTAAGATCCAATGCATTATTGCTAACAGAAAATTTTGACTATGCCGAGAAAAAGATGAAACTGAGTGACACCTCATCTGTGAATGTCCAAAGATTGCACAAACAGATTACAAAGTTAGACATGATAGAGTGGCAAAATTAGTGCAGTGGACATTATGCAAAAAAATATAACTTGCCAGCTTCCAAAAAACCATGGGAACATCAGGTAGAGAAGGTGTCAGAAAATGAGGAAGTCAAAATCCTGTGGGATTTCTGGATCCAAACTGATAGACATCTTGAACATAACACATCAGACGTAGTAACAGAACAAAGAAATGTCTGGATCATTGACATTGCAATTCCATGAGATGCCAGTATTGGAAATAAAAAATTGGAAAACCTAACAAATTACAGAGACCTGGCCATCCATCTCGCCTCTGGAAGAAACATACTTCAGTGGTCCCCATAGTCTTTGGGGCTTTGGGAACAATGTCAAGAAATTTCATACAGTACTATAAAGTTGCAGATCTCGAAAATCACACCATCAGAGCTACAAAAAATAGCAATTAGGAACAGAATACATATTGTGCTGATGTTTAACAGATAGGTTTTTGGTTAGAACTTTTATATAATACAAGCCAATTTTTAATAATTTTGACAGCTTGGTGTTTTTGAATAATATGCCATCAAGTCAGTTATGACATGGTGACGCCTTTCAAGGTTTTCAGAAGTGATTTATCACTCCCTTCTTCTGAGGGTATGCTGGGACTGTAGAGTTTGCCCAAGCCTATGCAGGCTGGCTCTTCTCCCAGGAGGCACAAGAGAATCGAACTCCCAAACTCTAAACCACTGAACTGTCCTGCCAACTCTATGATGATCATTACAGCAACCTAATAAAATATATTCAGTACTAACTTAATTGAGTCATTATATGGCCTTGGGAAATAATAACAAAATTTCTGGTTTTCCCAGTTTCCCTCCCCATTGGGCTGGCTAGGAAGGGGGGCGGAATTGGGAGCCCAGGCAAATGCAGAAAGCCACACATTCTACAGCCTTTAATGTACCTGAAACTTCAGAGGGTTGGAGTGCACTGCATCAATCCAGAATACAAGATCAACAGTGTAGCCTGTTGTGAAAGCCATAGTGCTAATCAGGGTGGCACTTTGGGAATCTCAGCCTTGGGATGACTCTGAATCTGGGACATAAACATACACGAGTGGTTAATGTTCTCAGTTAGTTTGTCCCCCTACCTCTACCTCCCCCATGGTTCTTTAACATAGGAAAGTGAGCTTTAATGTAAGAAATGAGCTGGGAAACATGTGGTCCCACAGATCATACATTTCATCCTCCATTGGCAATGTTGGTTAGGGTTGGTGGGAGCGGCAGCTCAGCAACACCTGGAAAGCTGCACATTTGCCATCTCTGGTATAACTTAATGGCCAAGAATCCTCTTGCATAGCTATGCCAATTGCTGAGTCATACAACTCAGTACACCACTGATAGTGACTACAGTGGTTTCTTAACTTGGGGCAGTTTGCCTCCAAACATTGTACTCTTATGCTATGATAGCATAACTGGGTCAGAGGATATGGGTCAATGTGTTGGAGAAACTCCCATGGTTCAGTTATAAGAGATACTGTAGGTGTAGAGTTTAATATGGCTGTGGCTTCCTGTCTTTCTTTTTTACACTGGAAGCTGAACAAATACATATTACTATTTTTTTCACAGGTAAAAAAAATCAAGAAGCTCAAACGTGAGCAAAGAAGAAGCTTCAATGCCTTCCAAAAATTGCAAAGCCGGCGTAACTTCTGGGCTGAGACACATCCGGCTAAATTGACGAGCCTGAGCTACCGGCTTTGAGATGGTGAGGAACGTCATAGGAAGATGAGTTTATTTTATTTTAATTGCAAGGATGAGGCTTCTGGGAAGGAGCAGATGGGCAATTATTGGATGGATGAGGGGTGCAATGGAGTGTAATTAGGACTTCATGTTTTTGAAGAGGCGAGAAGCGCTCCTAATTCTGCAAAAACAGTTGCTAAACTGAACAAACAGAAAAGCCTCTATTTTATATTGTATAGTACGGCTGAAATGGGATCTCTCACCTTTTGGTTTCTTGTTTCTGTTTGCTCAAACTTCCTTATTTAGACAGTTATTTTAAAGGGGAAAATGTCAGTTAATATTATCAGCCCCCCCCCCAATAAATAGCACCGTAGCTCCAATATTTAAAGGTAAATGTTTACTTTTCCTATTTCTCAGAAGTAACTGAAACACTTGCTTTAAAAAAAAACACAGAATGCTACATGGCACTCACTTCCTATGCAAAGCACTGTGCACCTTGCTGATATCACAACACCTGCAGCAGAGCTTAAAGCATCAGGAGTAGACACAGCACCTGACAGCATTTGACCCATGTGAAATTTGTTCTCCCCTAATTAGTGGGACCACACCACTATAATTCACAAGTTTATTCTTCAGTATATATTATATATATACTGTATCTGTTATTCTAAATACTAAAGTTATGTTCTGTCCTCTGAAACTTCTAAGGATTTAAATGATGATGGGGAAATTCTGTAGGAGTTCTGCTCACAAATGTTACAATCCCCCACCCCCAGATTTACTCCTGTGGTTCCAGAATTCATGATGTCTGGCTTACTGTAGTCTTCCTTGCTTGTTCTCTCCCCTCCTGCTGCCCCACCCCCTATGCAGTGGTGTAGTCAGATGCAGATTTCCCTGTGGCATTAACCTGTTCTGCTTCTCAACCCCACAGATGAGTCCTTAGCTACCGCAGTGCTATGGTGAATTCCTGTACTTTGACACTGCTATTGACCAGCATCGTACTGTCGACAGCCGCAGGTTCCCAGCCTGGCAGAATTCACAGTGAAGGTTCTGCTCCTGCTCCCAAGTGGGATGCTGCGATTACGGAGGGTTCTGATGGATCATCTCTGCAGCTTGGTGCGGGAATCGGGCGTCACTGCTATTCGTGAGACTGTTACGAGGAGCATTTGCCAGCGAAGGCAGTGTTCCAGGGTAGCAGTGAACATCAGGCATGGATCAGCAGTGAGGCCAGGAGTAACTAACCTTCTGGAATGAAATCCTTCCAGTGCCTCCCAAGCTCAGTGAGCTGTGATGCCCTTCTCTTGCCTCCAGAGCCAGGAGATGAAGAGAGCTAAAAGCTGCGTCTGACTCCTTCGAAACGGACACTGTATTGCCTGAAGTGGCATTTTGCCTCTTTCCTTGCTCCCCAGCTACGTCATAATATGGCTTTTCTTAATACATTTCTCCCCTTTACCTGGAAATGTTCTTCGACACAAATATTTTTCTAAGTAGTTCTCCACATCTCTTTCCTGTTGTGAAGAATCCATGAACTGTTTTTGGTACAGCAAGGAAAGTTGTTGGAGGGGTTGGCCAGCCCTGTAGAATCATGGGTCTTTTTAAAAAAAACGACCCAAACTAAAAAGCTTTTCTTTTTTTTTTTTGTAAACCCAATTACTGAGTACTCAGGAGGTTATGTTTAATCATGACAGCTTCTTCATAGCATCCTGTAACCATAGCTAAGTCACAGTACCATACCAGTTGCTGCAATCTTACTATTTTGTACATGCAGGTGAAGGACTGGATGTCTGGCTGTTCCTCAGTACTGAAGAAAAATCCCTATAAATGGGATTGATTTAGACAAAGGAACATTCACGCATTCCATTTCTGCAACTAGAATCCTGCTTGCTTGGGTCTTCTGGCAAAACAAAAACCCAGCATTTCAATGGATAGTTGTCAAGCCACAAAGGAGGAAAGATCCCTTGTTTCCACAGGGTTGGCCTAATATTTTTTTTAATTACTCCCTTGCATCCACTGCTGCCTTCCCCAGTTTGGTCCCTGCCAGGTGTATTGGGCAAGAATGTCCACTATTCAGGGTGGGTGGGTGTTAATGATGGAATTGATAAGCCAACATCTCTGAAGTCTCTGTGCACTCGTTTGGGAAGAGCTATGGTGGCCATTAGTTAGGTAGCCTTTCCTGTAGTTTCCCAAAAGGGAATGATCAATTTGAGGGGCAGTCCATCTGCATCCTGCCCATTCTTGCATCCCCTGCATCTAGGAGGCCATTTTGTTGCCCTTTCAATGTTTGCACCCATTTTCGTGCATCCACACATTGGGTGCAAGGGTTGAAAACAAGCCATATTCTTTCTACCATGTAACATATATAAACACAGCTGCAAGTTTTGGCCCTTGTGTTTATTTTGAGCTAATGATTGTTGTTTTTCTTGCCTTGGGGGAGGGGGGGCACAAAGACTCTTCTTGATAGAATCTCTCCTGCTGGCGGTGCCCATTCTCAACTCTCCTGCCGACATATAGATACCCTGAACAAGGGTATGTTTTGCACCTCAAATTGGGGCTTATTGCTGTAGCCCTAGTTGTAGCAATGGTTCGTGGTGCAATAAAGGAATGTTTTATGTATGTGTCCTGTTTCTTTAACTCTTGACTTGGTCAGTTTCTCTAGTGATTGATTGCAAGGGTGAGAGAATTGACTGTTTGACTGGTTGTGAGAAGGAAAGTGGGGCATCTGGTTTTCAGTGACACCTTGCCCAACAGGTAATAAAAGGCAATGTAACTTCATTGGGAGCATTGTTACATCAGAAAAAGTAGTACAGAAGAGATGGTGTGACATCCCAGACTGTGTTTAGCTGAAGTGGTTATTATATTCTAGTCTGTGCCCGCTTTTCCAGTAGCTGACAAAGGGGTGTCCAGGGTCTTCTGCAGAAATTTCATCACACAGTTAGTGTCCATCACTTCCATCATGCTATTAGTCTGGCACATGAGCTGAGAGTTGCTTTTCTGTTCCAGCTGGATGGTGAGTTTTAAGCCCACTGGAACGCATTGAAAGGTTTTCAATGCATTTCAATGGGTTTTTTATTTTTCGCTTTGTGATGTTTTCGCTTAATGGTGATTTTCCTGGAACGGATTATTGTCGTTAAGCAAAGCACCACTGTACTTTCTGTTTGCACACATTTACATAATATATTGCTGTGGTATGAGGCTTGGGAATTGTAGGTCCTTTCAGATATATCCTAATACAGTGACATTCATTGGGGTTTTATTTTATCAGAATTAGCCTAGCTTGTGCTTTGGTCTATAATTCACCAAGAGTCAAAGATCAGGGGGGAAAAAAAGACTTGTGAGCAGCCACAAAAATCACAGACTGTTGAACATGACAGGATCAGGTTGCTTATGCTTCCATATTTTAGCAGTGAGAAAGGATCCTATGTGCAATAGAGTAGAATTTATTAAGGCTCACTGCAATGGTTCAAACTATAATTCTTCATTGTGGTCTTCTGTGAATGCACACAAAAGGGTTAAGTCAGCACCAGCGTGGGTTCCTTCGGAATGTTCCAGAGCTCTGTAGAAAAAGAAACATAGTTTAATACTGCCCATACTGCGCATGCTCCGCCCGCCCAAGCCTCAGTTCCATTTCTCCGCCGTGCGAAGTGGTTCCTTTCGGCTTAGCTCTGCTAATTCTTCGCTACTGATGAGTTTTTCAATCGATTTACTGGACTTCTTTGACCTTGGCTTGCTTTTGACTACTGTTTTGGCTTACGGACTTGGTTTGGCTGCTTGGACTCCTTTCCTTTTCATTTTACTTTGGATCTTCCTTTTCCCACCATTTTTACTGGCCCAGCTTCGCTGCTTGCTAGCTTGCCTATGCCCCCCCCACGCTCAGGGCCTTTTAGCCGGTGCGTGGTTTGCTCTGGAAAAATCCCCTATCACGACGGGCACGATACTTGTTTGTTCTGTTTGGGAGAATCGCATTCATCCCAAAATTGTAAACATTGCAGCGCTTTTACTAAAGCAGCTCTAAAGGCAAGGCAGCAACGTTTAAAGTTGCATCTCTGGGACAAGCAGTCAGCTACAACTAAAGAATCCATTCAGCATCTTGCTCCCATCTCTTCATCTCTCCCTTCACCAATTTTGGAAGATTCGTCAAGGGACAAGGATTCCATGTCAGAGGTAGCTCTCTCACTTTCTCCTAGACAGAGCCAAGCTTACCCCTCGGCATCCCATCTCCGACGCCTAGCCAGCTTATTCAAGTAACAGCTAGCTTGGGATCGGCCCCTTTAAGCCCTGTTTCCACCGGGCGGGCATCTTTGGTTCACTCAGCGTCTCCGGCTCCCTCTCAGCCGTCGCCTCCACGCAAAAAGGCTGAAAAGAGAAAGCATGTTTCTTCTGATCGATGTCAAACTCCACGTCGAATGGAAAAAGGCAAGCATCGTCATTCTCGACGTCATCATAGGTCTTCGTCGGAGGATTCATCTACCTCGGGGTCGAGGCATAGACGGCACAGACGGCGTCGACAAAGAGATTCTTCTACTTCTTCCTCTTCGACATCGTCAGACTGTTGTCAATGTCAGCGCCATGTTAAATACGTCTATGTGTTGTCTTCTGCTTCGACCTCGCCATGAAAGCATCGACGTCGACACCGAGACGGTGCGGATAAACTTCCTCAAGTACCTCCTGCAGAAGCTCCTATGCTGGAACGTCCTGCTAGTGTACCTTCAACATCGACTACAGTGCCACCTACACAGCACCCTACTCCGGCCCCTATCGACGTCGGGTCTCAACGTCCACAAAGGGCCCATGTAGTTTCTTCCGAGGATGAGACACCCTTTTCTTCTGCAGCCTCTGACTCAGATGGTGAACATCCTTGGCAACCAAAACCTGATGAGCTACCGTTGGGGGAGACAGTAGGGTCCGACATGGGTGACCCGCATGATTCCTCACCGTCTGAGGACTTTACTTCTTATTCTCAAATGCTTTCAAGGTTGGCGAAAACCCTCAAGTTACGTGTGAATGAGCCTCCACCTCCAGAGGAGGATCTTATATTTGGGGACATTAATAAAGAGTGTTCCCCATCTTCTAGTCTATCTTACTTACTGGTCTTATTGGGTCTTATTAAAGAACTCTGGGATCATCCTTCAGTCGCAGTACCTTTACCCAGACACACTGAGAATATGTATAAAATTAATGGAGATGATGCTAAATTCCTTTGGAAGCACCCAATTCCAAACTCACTAATAGGTGAAACCAGTTGCACTAAACCTACTGGGAGAGCGCATGTCATCCCAACTAACAAGGAGGGTAAGAAACTGGAGATGATAGGAAGGCGACTTTACTCCCTTATTGCCTTCATTCTTCGAGTGGCCAACTACCAGACTGCACTAGGTGCTTACCAAAAGCAACTATGGCTGAAGATTCTTCCAGGTTTAAAGTTACTGCCTGAAGAGGTGAGGCAGGGGTATCTTAACACCTATGAGGAGGCTCAAATGGTCTCTAAACACCAGAGGATTGCCACTAGACATTCAGTGGAAGCGGCTGCTAGGATTCTTGTGTCGGCTGTGACTCTTCACAGGCATGTGTGGCTTTGATCTGTGAACATCCTTGATGATGTGAAGACCAAGGTAGAGGATGCCTCGGGTCTCTTTAATGAAAAGACTGATGGTCATCTTGAGGAACTGCACAAAGCCAAGAAGACGGCTAAATCTTATTCAGCCTCAACCTAGATTTAATAAATACCAATGGAAGAAGTCTGCAGTTCAATATAATCAGTCTTCCCAACAATACAGGCAATTCAAAGGTTCATCCCAAGCTAGATCTTCACAGGGTACTTCCTCAAATTCTACTTACCGTGCTCAGGCTTCTCAGTGATGCCAGTCATACAAACCCCCTGCCAAGAAACACAAACAATATCTTTGACTCGACAGCAATACTGCCACTTCCCTCTCCGGTAACAAGACTACAACCGTTCATTCAAAATTGGTCCACCATCACAAAAGACTCATGGGTTCTAGACATCACTCAATCCGGCTACCGTCTAGAATTTATAGAATATCCTCCTCTAGGTCACGTAGAACACACTTCATTCGACCCTGCCCTAGAGGAGGAAGTTCAATCACTGTTAATGAAGCATGCCATCCAAAGAGTACCAAAAAGAGATGTTTTGAACTGTTTCTACTCAAGGTACTTTGCCATTCCCAAAAAAGATGGAGGAAGAAGACCCATCATGGACTTAAGAATCCTAAATACTTACCTTCGATTCCGAATGGTGACCTATTGATAATTAAAGATTGGTTCGTGGTCATAGATCTGAAGGATGCATACTTTCATATAACAATCCATCCTTCATATCGCAAATTTCTCAGGTTTGTTTTCCAGGACGTCATTTATCAGTACCTGGCCCTTCCATTTGGCTTGGCAACGGCCCCCAGGACATTTACCAAGTGCATGGCACCTATTGCTGCTTACCTAAGGTTGAACGGTGTGCATGTTTTTCGACGACTGGTTGGTGGTCTCCAGATCCAGGGCCCTGAAAGACACAAAGTTTATTCTGCACGTCCTTCGAAATCTGGGACTCAAGGTGAATTACAAAAAATCCCATCTAACCCCCTCAAGAGTTGTAGATTATATTGGAGCCACGATAGATGCTGTCAAGGGTCGCATCTTCCTTCCACAGGACCGAATCCGAAAAATTTTGAAAGTTTTAAGGAAGTTCAAGGCAGGAGCCACAGCGTCTGCATTACATGCTCAACATCTCCTGGGCCTTATGGCATTGACAACCCCAGGCTTGGATCATGCTTGTCTCAAACTCAGGTCCCTGCAGGTGTGGCTCCTCTCCCTCTTCGACCCTCTTCAACATCATCAGGAAAGGCATCTTTGAGTCACACCGGAGTTGGTCCAACAACTACGATGGTGGAGCTTTGTTCCTCACTTGCAAGTAGGATGTCCGTTTCAACCTCTCCGTCTGACTGTCCAGGTCACCATGGACGCCAGCCCCACAGGCTGGGGAGTGCATTGTGCCCAGCATCGCATACATGCTCGATGGTCAGCGCAGGAACAAATTCTCCACATCAATCATTTGTAAATTCTAGCCATCTTCAAAGCACTCAAAGCCTTTCTCCCCCTCATACATGGTCGCGGGGTCCAGGTAGTCATGGACAATACCACGGCCATGTACTATCTAAACAAACAAGGGGGCACTCACTCTCACTCCCTGTTGTTTCTGACGGTGATGCTATGGGAATGGTGTTACCACCACCACATTTTTCCGGTGGCGGTCCATGTAGCAACAGAGAACAATGTGCTGGCGCATGAATCAGATACACGAGTGGGAACTGAATGCCAGGGTGTTTGACGATTTGTGCCGTCATTGGGGCACCCCTGTCATGGACATCTTTGCCACTTGAGCAAACAGGAAATGCCCAAAGTACGCTTCCAGGGCAGGCCGGGGACAGGATTCCATGGGGGACGCCTTCATGATACCATGGATCTGCAGGTCTGCTCTACCTGTTCCCACTGTTTCCCCTGGTGCAGAGGACACTGGTCAAATTGCGACAAGAATCGGCAGAGGCAATCCTAGTGGCGCCGTTCTGGCCTCGTCAGTCGTGGTTTCCGACCTTAGCATCAATGGCAATCGACTCGGTAACGCTTCCGACCTTCCCCGCACTGCTTTCACAGAACGCGGGCAAGGTGCTTCACCCGGACCTTAACACGATACATCTTACTGCATGGAGATTATCCCCAAGATCAAAGAAGTTTTAGATAAATCTAAGAGGGAATCAACTTCGCGGCTTTATGGTTATAAATGGAGAAGTTTCCTTAAGTTCACCAAATCCAAAGGTCTCGCCTCATGTCCAGTTACTCTTTCTACCTTGTTACTGTTTCTCCGTTACTTGTTTGACTTTAACTTGTCAATTTCGACCTTGAAAGTTTATATTGCAGCTATTGTTTCCTTCCAACCTCAAGGATCACCTGCTTCTCAGTTGTTTTCATATCCTACGGTTAAAGCCTTTCTGAAAGGACGTACTCATTTGCGACCACCTGTGCGACGGCCAGTCCCCCAATGGTCACTTCATCTTGTCTTGCACTCCCTGATGTGTCCACCATTTGAGCCAATGGCTACCTGTGACTTTAAACTTCTATCGTTCAAAGTTCTCTTTTTGGTGGCTATAACCTCAGCCCGTAGGGCCAGTGAGCTGGCCGCTCTCAGGGCTGACCAACCTTTCTTACAGTTTTTTCATGACAAGGTGGTGTTACACACGGACATTTCATTTCTCCCTAAGGTGGCTTCAGAATTCCATCTGAATCAATCTCTTATACTGCCTACTCTCTCCTCTGAGCCTACCAATGACACGGAGCACATGCTCCACATCTTGGATGTCAGAAGGGCACTTGCTTTTTACGTTTCCAGGACTAAAGAGTTTAGATTATCTCCCAAACTTTTTATTTGCTTTTTTGGACAAAAGAAAGGTCTTCTTGCATCGCCCTCATCGCTCTCGAGATGGCTGGTCTCTACAATATCTTTAGCCTATGAACTCCAGCAGAAGGTGCCACCTGAAGGTTTGCGTGCTCATTGTATCAGAGCAGTTGCATCTTCTACAGCCCTCCTATGTGGCATCGATCTACCTGACATCTGTAGGACTGCCACTTGGTCTCAGCCGTCCACCTTTATCACTCACTACAGATTGGACCTGAGGGCTAAAAGAGAGACGAGATTTGGGAGAGCTGTTCTGGCATCTGCCCTTCAGTGACGGCCTTCCTTCTGGTGAGTTAGTTTGCTAGTCACCCTTTTGTGTGCATTCACAGAAGATCACGATGAAGAAAGAGGGGTTACTTACCTGTAACCGTGGTTCTTCAAGTGGTCATTCTGTGAATTCACACAATCCCGCCCGGCCTCCCCACTTTCTGTCACTGTATATATGTAGAGCTCAGGCTTTATATTTATGTGGCGGAGAAATGGAACTGAGGCTTGGGCGGGCGGAGCATGCGCAGTATGGGCAGTATTAAACTATGTTTCTTTTTCTACAGAGCTCTGGAACATTCCGAAGGAACCCACGCTGGCGCTGACTTAACCCTTTTGTGTGCATTCACAGAAGGACCACTTGAAGAACCACGGTTACAGGTAAGTAACCCCTCTTTTTGGTGTTCTCTGTATGCCTGCTCACACACTCAATTCTCTCGTACTTCTCTATTAGTTCTTATTCACTGTACCATTCAGCATTTACTTCATGCTGTGCAATGCATCTTTGCCACATTTCCTTGAAGTTAATTTTTTTCTTTTTAGTTTTAATGACTTTTAAGGGGGGGTGTACAAAAAAAAACAATATAAAATCAAATAATGAGAAGTAGAAAAGAGTTTTGCGGAGTTGAGAGAAAACAGGAGAGCATATATCTTCCTGCTTCTTGATTTTTACTTTTTGATGGCACAGTAATCATCTTTGGGAGAGCAGAATTGTGTACTTGGCGATGCTTAGCACTGGTACAGAATATGTTGAGAGTTTCTAAATGCAATTTATTTTTGAATTACTGTGGCAGAAAAGCTACTCTGTCCTTCAGTAATGCAGCACTTGCCTTGTAAATTCCGGTAAGGAACCAATATAATGTATGCCAAAACAGAATACTGTACAGTATTGGATGCTATTAAGGCTAGAAGCCTGCAGCTCAAGAGCAGGTTGCCTTAATGAACTTGTCCATTAGGTGAGGAGGGACCATTACTGCCTTCACCAGTTGACATTTTGGCTGCCAGTATATCTATCTCGTAGAATAACAGGAAAGGATTAGGAAAGAGTTTTTTGTTTGCCATGATGACAGCTTCCTTTAGAAGCTTCCTTGCCCTGTGAATTTGTTCTCATATACTTACAAAAAAAAAAAGGAATAATAGTTGGCTCTGCTTGAAGACAAGATGTCACCCAAGACAAAAACTTAACTGCCAGTATCAAATATTTTCTCAGTGACAATTCTTAGCTACTCTGTTTCCTTAGCTATCTCGGTGTGTGTGTGTGTGTGTGTGTGTGTGTGTGTGTGTGGTGGGTGGGTGGGTGGTGTGGTGTGTGTGTGTGTGGTGTGTGGTGTGTGTGGGTGTGTGTCTATTTCCAGTGACAATAAAAGCCTTTCCCCATGGAATGGATGTGGAGAGGGGAAGAGAGAGTAGTTGTAAGTGGGAGTGTGCATTGGTTTACAGATTCAGACCAAAGCCCATATTCCTTTTAGGCAGAGCATCCCCTTCGGAAAAACAGTACTGTAGTTCACCAAAGAGTTAGGCAGGGCCATTAAGCACGAGGGTGGCCTTTGTTGTGTAGGTTTGGAACGGTAAAAACCAAGCTTGTTATCCAGAAGTGTTCAGTAAAAGAGCTCTTGCTGCCTTCAGATTTTTCTTTTAAAATACAAAACAGTTTACAAGAGAGCATGAATGTGCTCGACTCATTATCATGGATATTACAGCTATTATTTTTTTTAATTTGCCCTGACGTTTTTCAAGCTCCCCTTGAACAAACAACTGTTATGGTGGAGTCGGCACTTGCAGCAGATCAAGATGTCACCTCAGTCAGGGCTAGGTTAAAGGTGAGAATGGCAACATGGATACTGAATAAAATATATTGGGTTTTGAATAAAATCATTGGGGGCAGCTAGATCTGAAGATTGGGTATGAGATTTGAAGAGACTGAAATACTACTCTATATAGTAAAGACATGAGAGACAATGGAGTGTCAAGAGACCCTCTTCAGCGGTGGGCAAAATGTCGCCCTCCAGATGTTGCTGAACTGCAACTCCCATAATTCCTAGCCTGCACAGCCAATAGTGTGAGGAGAGTTGGGCCTAGCCCACGCAGTGAGAAATGTTGGGATTTGCAGTTCAGGAACATCTGGAAGGCCGCATTTTGCCCAGGTCTGTGTCTAGGTTAAATCTGAATGGTAGGAAACAGAAGTAGTACTCCAAAAAAGGTCATTCTGTTCTAAAAGATGCTTTAGGAGTTGTTCTGATGGTATTAAATCACATGATCTCTGTGGCAACTTCAACATTAATATAGCACCCACTTTGTCAACTAACTACACCTTTTTCTCTCAAACTCAAATAAAGGAAACCATCCAGAAGATCCTGACCTGAGCATTCTGGTCTATAATGGAGCATCATTCTTACCTGTCCAGAATTCATTCTAATCCAGATCACTAAATATACTGTCTACGTAGCTCCCTTACAGAGGTTGAGAACTTGCGACGATCCAGATGGCTGGTGGGCTGCAACTCCCATCATCTTAGTTCTGGTGGGTGTGGCTGATGAGAATTGTAGTCTAACAACATTAGGATTTGTCATTCACATTTTTTAGTCTCCCAGAATTATCCAGAAATTTCTTAGGCAGAATTCTGAGAGTTTCAGCTCTCAAACCCAGACAACAATATTTCACTCACCTGGAGGAGGGCCTATATTGGAGGCTGCATGCTTGTTTCAGGCCTATTCTTCCTGTTGGTATTGTACAAAAACTGAAGTTGCCACAGTCCTTTCTGGGCATTGCTTTTGGAAGGGGCCCTCTACAGATCCTACAGGGCAGCAAGACATAATTCTAAGAGAGGCTGTTCTCCAGGTGAGCCGACATATAGGTGTCTGCAAACCACTCAAGAGTGGCCTTTGAAGCCAGATGGGAAGTATATAAATTAAATAAATAAAGTGTCTGTAAGCTAGAGCTCCCAGGATTCTGTCTAGGAAATTCCTGGAGAATTCTGGGAGTTAAGAGTCCAAAAAATCTGAATGGCACATTCCTAAACAAACATCCAATTCTTCAAAAAAAAGTTTTTGAATGTGGGATACTCTGTTTCAGTACCCACAACTGCAAAAGCCAGGAAATGGCCTGATATTACTGCCAGCAGGAAAAAGGATGCCAAGCTTTACATAGCAAAGAGCAGCCTGAATATTGTCAGCACCAATGACAGCAGTCATGATGGTCTACAGCAGTGGTCCCCAACCTTGGGCCTCCAGATGTTCTTGGATGACAACTTCCAGAAGCCTTCACCACCACCTCTGTTGGCCAGGATTTCTGGGAGATGGTCCAAGAACATCTGGAGGCCGAAGGTTGGGGACTATGAGTCTACAGGACACCCTCTTGTGCTCACTACCATTCACAAAGTGACACCACACAAGAGAAAATCACAGAAATGGACTCCTTTT
Source organism: Pogona vitticeps (assembly GCF_051106095.1). NCBI lineage: Eukaryota > Metazoa > Chordata > Lepidosauria > Squamata > Agamidae > Pogona > Pogona vitticeps. Next base: position 140,401,914 of record NC_135784.1, on the reverse strand, counting down.
TCCATCAATTAACCACTTCTCACACAAAAACAAAGCAATTGACCGGCCTGTTTTTCAACAAGTGTGAATAGTAGTGAGCATAAGAGGGTATCCTTTCTGCACCAGTGTGACTGCTGCCATTGGTGTTGTCAACATTCAGGCTTCCTTTTGCTACGTAAAGGTTGGCATCTTTATTCCTGTTGGCAATGTGAACACAATACTCTTTAGCAATATCGGGCCATTTCCTGTTGTTGTTTTTAACTGGTACAGAAGCACAATACCCCACATTCATAAACCAGACATTTCTTGAAGAATTGAATTTCCTGGCTTTTGAAAATGAGAGTTTAAACATACATACACAAATTCCAACAGAAACTTCTCTCACAGGATTACCCAGTGCTAGAATATTGCAGAAGATGAGCACATGATCTGTACTATGGTTCCTGGAAGAAGACAGAAGTGAGAACATTTGAAACAGTATGGGCACACAATGTGGCTGTAGTCCCTCTGTGCCAGAATATTTCGAAGGACTGTTCTGGACTTAATGAAACAGTGAAGCAAAGGTGTGAGTAGGTACAAAACGTACAATGGAGAAAGATACACACCCTTAAACCCATCAGGTAAACTAATGCTGCTCTACCTGCTCTGCAAAATGCAGACTAGAAATCTATGTTTCAGTTTCCAAACCCTTTGTTTGAATTGGGCAAGCTAAGGAAGAAAAGCTATATTGGACCAAAAAGTCTATGGACATATTGTGCGCATGTTTTCCAAAAGATGTTCCCTCACCTTTAGATATTAAAAGAATAAGGAAGAGGTTGGAGTTAGCAAAGAATTTAACTGGAAACCAAGATCAAAATCATCCATATTATGTGGAAGAAAGACAGTGAAGAAAGAGAGGAACAGAAATAAACTCATTTGAAATGTGGTATAGGAGGAGAACTGTACAGATATGAAAGACAGCCCAAAAAGTAGAAGAGTAGGTGCTCAATCAAGTCAAGCCTGAACTCTCACTAGAGCAAAAACATTAGTCAACTGAGCCTATCCTGTCATGCACATACAATGGAAATACTTGTACAGATGTGACCAGAATAGACTTTATTGCTGGGGAAAATAGAGTGGAGATATAGGACTTAACATTAGATCGGTTGATTCAACAGAGGAAGCCACAGCTATTAGTTTACAAGATCTGAGCAGAATTTATTAAAAAAAACATTGCTAGGAAAGTGGGGGGGCAATAGGAAGAGAGAACAACTTAATATGAGATGCCATTGGTTTGCAAGATCTGAGCAGAGCTGTTAATGATAGGACACTCTGAAAGTCAGTCCTATAGTCACCAAACATCAGAAGTGACTTGATGGCACATAGCATCTTTGGAGTTTTTTTAAAATTACCAAACAATTGTTTAATGACAAGGTGAGTGAAATAGGCACCCAAGCTCTGCTAACATTGGCCACCTCCAGCCACAAATATTTTTAAAAGTAATTTCACAGCTTAAATAAGTGAACTTCTGAAAATCTCTTCTCAATTTTTATATATAAATACCAGAAATAGAAACTCTTTACAGAAATAGAAACTGTTTAGCAAGGAAGGAGTTAAAAAGTTGTCTTACTGAGAGTAATTTAATTTGGTTCTGTCTGGCAGGGTCCAGACCTCTCAAGCTTGCAATAATGTTGATGTTTATATTTAGAATGCTGGTACAGTACTTAAAAGGAAGGCAGAATGTCAGTCTCTCCCACCACCTTTTAAATAGTTATTTTCAAAGTCATTATTAGAACTCTGGATGCCTGGATTCCTTCCAAATAAAAAAATGGATCTGGGACTAACCATTCTTGATCAGGATAAGCCACGTTGGTCTTTTCAGTATATTTAATATGTTTGAAATTTGCAGACAGGAAAGGTAGCTGGAGTCTATATGAGTGGTGGTGGTAAACAGATTTACTTTTTAAAAATTTGTAACTCAAAAACTGTTTGCTCAATGTCCCCAAATCTGGCACAGAGAAAGACCAGAGCAGTCTCATACAACTGTGCCAAATTTGGTGCTGGCCTGATAGTGAGTTTCAAAGATTTACGTAACATTTTGTTTCGGGTGCTCCAATTTTTTTAGTTGACTTATGGAACACTGAATTGTGCTACTGGACAATATCTACAGCTGTACTCTCATGCAGCAATAATACCTTGCTTTTAGTGCAGACCTGGGCAAAGTGTGGCCCGTGGGCCACATATGGCTCGCAAGCTGCTCCTGTCTGGCCCACCGGTCGTCGCTCCAGTCCTAAAAAAGTTTAGGAAGTTAATTATGTCAGCTTTGCAGTTCATTCACCACAGGACCTCACCCAATGGGGCCTATTACTACCCACAAATTGGGGGCCTATTTTTAAGTAAAGTTGGTTCGGCCCCTGAATATAGTTCAGATGTTTCATGTGGCCCCCTATAGAAATTAATTGCCCACCCCTGCTTTAGTGGTTCTCATGTGACTTAAGCAATGCGTACCTCTTCCTTCCTGTCACTCCCTATTGCACAGATGGCAAAGAGGTGTGCTTCTGGCCCACATGGCCCCTTCCATCTCTGAAGCTGAAAATAGTTCAAAGTGGTAATCTACAGCCACAGAAGCCTCTGAGGATGTGATTTGCCATTTAAATCAGCAGTTGTATAATACTATTATCTAAGTGTATCTTGGCAATACCTTTAGTAGACTACAAACAATTGCACATACTGTACTGTATAAGATAGCTTTTTGATCCTGTATAGGGCTTCATCAAGCTTGGTGCCACATAGCTGGGTAATGCTGAATATAGAAGTTTTAAAAACTATGGACAGATGGGCAGGCCAGGCTAGTTTGTTAAAATAAAGTTTTCAGAAGGTGGGGCTGCAGACTCAGAGGTGTAGAGTGCAGATTCTGCCACTGGTGGAGTGGGCCAACGTGTCTCCCACTCTTGTTAGTCAAAGACCTGCCAGCCATTCATCCTTTCCCCCCCATTCTGAAACACAAGGTTCCTTTCTGGTTATCAGAGGCAAGTAAATAGCAAACCTGGAACCAGAGAAATTGGGATAAATTTTAGTCTAGATACTGTACTAGGCTAGCCAACTGCAACCCAATTAAGAGGATTACCTACCTAATGGGTGCAGAAAGAAGTATTCAGAGTGCAGCCCTGCCTGGGCCATGTTAAATGCCTATGTTTGTGATTGTGTGGTTGTCTAATACTGTATGGGTATCACCTACGTTTGCTTTTGGATTTCTATCAAGGAACACACAGCTTTTCCCCTCTTAAATACTATATGTTTGCCTTTTAAACCTCACAACTGATGTCTTTAAATGCACTTATCTTTTAACCAGATGTGAAGCTCCTTGGGTCCCGTAACAGGCAAAAGGGCGGCATAAAAGTTAAGTAAATTTATTCCCTTCCCGAGCTGTTTTTGGTCAGAAAACGACTCGAAGCTACCCGAAGTGACGGACCAACGTGACTTAGCATTTGGGATGTGTGAGTCTAATTTCCTACCCCTCCAGGCCCTAAGCGGGCAAAGCGGCCCATCCCCGCCCTCGCCCACCGTCGCGATGTGTCTCTTCGGGCTTTCAAGCAAAGGGGGGGCAGGTGTGTTTCCTTTGAGCGATTCTACGCGCGGTGACTCCACACAGCGCGGCGCGCCCTGCCTGGTCGATCCCCGGCCGCCGCCGCCGTACTTCTCTCTTGCTTCTGTGCGGCGACACGTGTCCCCCGCGACCTCTCCTCTCGCCCGGTCAGGTTTCGGGGACTCCGCCTCCGCTCCCTGTCACGTGTGCACGGCGGTGGGAAGGAACTTGCAGAGTAGCGGCCGGAGCCCCGCAGAGCTTGAGCGGGCGCCGTAGAGCGGAGCTCACGTTGGGAAGATGGAGGAGGACGACGAGAGCGGATTCGGCGAGGGTGAGCGAGCGGAGAAATCAAATGCGAGCCAAAGGGAGGGGGGCTCAGATTAGGCTGGGCGGGGGGGGGTCCTAGAGCGTACCTGGGGGTGACCGTGGAGGAGGGGTGGCGTTGGAGGGGAGGGAGAGCAATTAACGCCTTGATCTCTCGGCTTCTAATAAGGGGGGGAGTGGCCCTTAGGACCGTCCTTGGGTGGAATTGCGGTGGGTTTCGATTGCTTCGGACCCGCCCCACCCCCCTTCGCTGGATTTGGGGAAAAAGTCGCCTCTCCTCTTTCTTTTTGCGCATTCTGCCTTTGAAACAGAGGGCGAAGCCATGGTGAACGGCTGGGAAGACCCCTGGCGACCTGGTGCCCCCCCCCCAAGGGACAACAAGGGAGTTAGCTGCACCGAGGGGCTGCTCCGCTCAGGGGCAAGAGGAGGACGGGGTGGTGGGGTGGATAGAGAGGAAGCAGAGGCTATATGTACCAGGCGACGGTGTGGGGCGAGGTACCACAGGGGAGGGGTGGAAATGCGGAGGGTAGGTTTCTCTGGGCCGGGGTTGGGGGGGGGAGCTGAGGTGTTAGCTGGCGAGTAATTAGCTGGTTCCTTCCCCCCCCCCCCCGAACCTCCCACCCCTCTGTGTTCAAGAATGTTATAAGGAAGAGGGGTTGCCCCATGGCGGGCAGGGAGGTTCCCTCGACAGCTGTTGTACTCTCTGGGCACAGGGCAAGGACAGCTGTTCCTCCCTGGCGGGCTTGTGGTGGCCGGGAGGAGGGAGGCTTCCTCGAGGTGGAAGTGTGTGCGTGGAGCTTGAGAAGTGCTCCCCCCCCCACACACACACCCCTGCCTTGTTAGCTTCTCTGTGCTGGGGGTGAGTGGGTCGGGGCTCCCCTCAAAGCGTTGGCGGCCTGAGGAGAGGGAGGCTGCCCTTTGACTGAGAACCCCGGGGAGAGGGTCTCGAGAGAAGGGGCCTTGCCGGTTGTGTGTGTGTGCCGGCACAGGCCGATCTTGGTAGGAGACTTTCTCCAGGCATTTGTTCCCTGAGGGCAGGTGGGCTGCACAGGGATGTGGGTTGGGTTGGGTACAGAAGCGTCCGAAAGGGGAAGGCGGGGTTGTGGGGGGGGGGCTGGAGGGCAGCAACAGCTGCACGGGTGGGTGGCAGATGCTTCCCTTTTCTGCTTGCCTTCCTCTCTTGCTTTTGGTCTGGTTGGAGGGCGGATGGGAGGCTGTGTGTGGGGGGGAGGGGGAGGGGGATAACTCTAAAGCTGAGCTCCAACCCAGCTGTCACATGTGTGCCTTGTGGGGGAAGAGAGGCTGTTCTTCGGAGCTTGGGCTAGCAGTTATCACCACCTGACCCATGTGCTCAGCTGCCTGCCCATTTCCTGCCTAGAGATACACACCCCGCCCCTGGCCCAGTGGGTCCATTTGACGTTATTTGCCTCTTGCCACTTGGGCAAGGCCCTCCACTGAGCCTTGCCCTCACTCTCAAACCTGAGCTACAGCTGCAGGGCTATGTACTCTGAAGTGTTGGCAGGAGCGGGTGCAGCGTTCCCAAGACACCAATGCTCAGAGGAGGTGTAATGATGAGGTGTAGTATTCTTTAAGCCTGGTGGCACTGGGTTTATCCTGAGCATGGGGAAGGAGAGCTGGCCCTGAATGGTTTGAGGAGTTCATGAAGGAAAGTCATTTGTATGCCTTGCACAAGAGATAGGGTGGACTCACTTCCTGAATAAACCCACATGTATAAGGAACTGGACACATTCAGAAATGCTGTGACAAATAGGGTAAACATGACTAAAACCTCACAGTATTTATCTTCTGAGAAGCTGTCCTCTAAGACATAAAGATCTCATGTATGTTTGGCTCAAATCTTCCATTGCTTCTGCTGTTCTTGTCTGCTGAGCAGGCTGTTAACATGATATTCTTACTCTTTCATAACAGAGAAGCTGCTCCGGGCTGTGGGGGAGAAAGAGAGATGTAGAATTCACATATTGATCCAGGATATAGCTGTTGGTTATTTTCTAAGCCGTCCCCAAGCTGGTGCTCTCTAGTGTCAATGGCTACAGTTCCTATCATCCCCTGGCAGTGTGACTTGATCTGTCTGGGGACGATGCAAATTGCATGGCAGTACATTTAGAGTGCAGCTGGTTGAAAAAGGCATGACCGAGAATGAATACACATTGAACACATCTGTAGGTCACATCTTATCCTGTTAATGCTTTTGTTGCTGTTGCTGCTGTTTCTTACTACCTCAAATATGAGAATTGTTTCCACAGCATGTCAGAGAGGTATGGCTTACTCAGCTTTGTGTCTACAACGCTGCAGTGAAGGGAGCTTCCCAGAGTTATTTTTTAATTAATCTCATTCATGTCTCCCCTGAATCCAGCTGAATTCTTTAATGTTGAGAGGAACTCTGCAGTGTCATTGCACCAAGAGAATGAATTAATATGTTTGACCCAGTTATGGGTGAGTGGCTAACTTAGAGGCTTTCCCAATGGAGCTGGGATCTCTGTTCGCTGTAATAAATGTTGGGATGGGAGAAACCTGCTCCATGTTTTCTTTCTGTTGCATGGCCTTATCCCTTCATGCAAATTACACCTTAAGCTTTCTTTATCGGTGTACCAACATTACAGTCTCCATGACCCGTTGCCCTTTGAGGTATCTGTGGTGTGCTGTGTGTGTGGTGGATCTGGCTGATATAACCTTTGACCCTTAGGTGGCTTTTGAGTAGGGTGGTTTGGACATAGCTCTGTACAATCACAAAGACCCAGGCCAAGGAAGAAAGCCACCAGCATTAATTAGTGAGAGTGATGTTGAAAGAGGCAAAGAGTACTCTTCACCACATTTTCCCTGCCACTAACATCATTGTTCCTGATTTATCTAGTGCATGGCCAGTCAAGCTGTTTTGATTGCTTTTTTGCCATGATCCCAGAGACCAGGTCTGGAGGAGAGAAAAGTGACTCTAAAACTCTGTGTGCAGTTGCTTTTATGTCTAGAGTGTACTGTGAATTCTGGGTTGGATGTACAGTAATAATCTTCCTTTCAGGCAAGTGGCAGTCTGCCCACTTCTGCTTGCTGTTATTCAGCCCTGTGCATTCTAAACCTGGGCAGTGCTGCCCAGTCACATGGAGGGGTCCTGTATTTTCATCAGCAGAGGTGACTTAGGGACAACAGTCATTCCAGGGACAGATGTTTTCTCCTCTCCTCCCTCTCTGTAACAGGCTAACAGCCCCCTGCAGGCTAGGCTATACAGGGAGGACTCTGGATCCAAGCTTTGTCTTGTTTAATTGCTACTGATAGCTGGGTATATTTAGGTTAATTGCTTTTTGCAGGTTCTTATATCTATGGTATAATTCATTGTGTGGCGATGGCTACTCTAAATACAGTGACCAGAGCTGGAAAACATTTCCAGTTCTTGTATGAAAGCCTAATGTTTATTGTTTTTGTTGGTTACTTATTTATTTCTTTTAATGCATTTAAGTTTAGATGGCTGCGAAACAGGGACAGGAAGAGAGGGAGAGGTCAGGCTATGTTGTAGTGGCAACTTGAAACTTGCCCCTATGGGGTTTGATTTAAGAAGACTTTAAAAATTGCCTTTTTCCATCCAGGGGGATACTGTATTGAATATGATAGGGAGATGAGTCAGTTTTGTACTCTGCTTGGATTCTATTGCAGAAGGACCCTCTCCCTCTACTGCAACACTCCTCATCCTGGCATTATTTAAATCTGGACAGCTTAGTGTGTACTCTTCAGTGGCATGCTGCAGACATAAAATTCAGCATGCTGCCCTTTTTGGAAGCTCAGAACCAGCCTGCGGTGTCTCTGCTTGAGCACTTGTAGAACAACGCACAGGGGCTGCCACATCTGAAACAAGCAGCTGACTTGGCTGAGTTGTTTGTTTTTAGGCAAATAAAATGTCTTGGTTTTGCATGGGGGTTGTCAGGTTGCTCCAGTAGAAGAGAGAGCAAAGGTATCTTCAGGAAAGTTATGAAGGGGACTCTTTGGAATATAGGGATCTCATTGAAGTACTGTATTCCCCTTGATTACATTCAACAGGTCTTTATGAATTCTCAAGGGTAGAGTTTGGCTGTGCTGGAGGCTGAGAGATAAGAGTCCTCTCTGGAGGTGCCTGTGATGTTCCCAGATACAGAGTGCAAACTCTGAAACTGTTAGCAGATTTTATTAACCTACCTTTTTTTCTCTTCTTTTGAGAACAGGGAGGGAAACTGCTGTGTATGTACTCATGAAATGAATGCCACATCCTCTGTACTAGTTTTTTCTCCTGGGCGGGGTGGCTCCCCCATATTTTGGTTCCTCTTTTTGGGTGTCATCATTTACACTCCTTTAACCTTTCCTCCTCTTCTGTCCTTCCTTTGTGTGCCTTGCCAAGGTCTGTCCAGACTGCCCACAATTCCAACTGTAGACTCTGCTGATGGGTTATTTTAATGGGACTCAAGAGAGCTAGGCAACTGCAGGCTTTATCCAGCTATGCGCACAGTACATGCATAAACCCAACCCCCCCCCACAATGTTTTCTTGGCCTTGATGTTTTGCAGTAGCAATGTGGTCTGTTGCTCTCAAGGTTGTCTGTAGCCTGCAAGTCTTTACTCTCTGCTTTTTGTTGTTTGTATTCCATAGGCATTTCCTTCTCTCCTGGCTTGGTAATAAAATCTGCTGGGCAGGGACACAAACAGTGCAGGAGATGGTCTCATGTTTCATTCAGTGGCTGTTGAATATTCCCCCTCCCCACATGCTGTAAGAACCCCCTACATGCTTCATAGGCAGCTGCTGTGTGTCCCGGACAAAGTATGGAAATTCCAATCTCAAAATGGCCCATCTAGTATAGGCTAGAAGTTAAGTAAAGGAGGAGGCTATGATCCTACAGAACTGCGGTTGGGCATTTCTCTGCTGGTTCTCAGAAGGCACTGGGACATCCTTAATTTCTTGCAGTTGTGTAGTGAGGCCATCTGAGGTTGCCTAGTGCTGACACATTTATTGCCAGAAAGATACTGACCTTGCCAACAAGAGAATTCATATGCCTGAAACTTCTATACAAAGTCACATTTAAAACTGGTTTCCAGAATCTCCAGTGATCATGCTAGGGGGATTCTGCAAGTTGTGGTAAAAATTAACTTCTCCCACGTCAGCTTTTATGTGCCTTGGCCCCTTGTATCCTTTTGAAATACCCAAGAAATTAAGCTGTAGAACCAGCAGGTGGCACTCTTTCCTTGAATGTCTCCTGGTTCTGACATGTCATTAGTGTCCCAATTAAACCCCCAACATTGGGTGATTTCCACTGATCTTCTATGCTTTTAACCCATAAAGGATATTCTTTTCATGATGCTGTGTGATTAATCAGAAGCTCTTTGAACATCTGTGTGTTTGTTTTCTGATTTTTGCTATGCAAAATGAGTGGGCGTATGTCTGCTGGTCTCAGATCATGAAATGACTTGCTTCTTTTCTGGGAAGGATACTTCATTGCACAGACCATAACATCTTGGATGAAGAGGTGTGTGAGTTGCAGGTGTAATGTTTCCTGAATTTTGCATGGTCAAAATGTAGATGGTCTTAATAGATTTGGGGAGGGGGGAGAGCAAAAGGCAGAGTGACATTAGTATTAGGGGAACCTTTGTGGTGTCTGCACCGAGCAGGTTAAAATATTGTGTGACTTTATTATAGAATTCATTTATGTTCTTCTATTCTCATTGGCTGAGGGGTGAGAGGAGTTGTGGTGTTTATAATCCGACAATGGCAGCAAACCAATTTCTGATTTGTGCTTTCAAAGAAATTCATGTTGTGTGATCGCTGGAAGCAATGATGCTCCAACCACCAAAATACTGTGTGGGATTCCCAGAAACCATCCAGAATCCAGGCTGACTGTGGTACATTCTCAACTTTGGCTTCATTCATCTGTGCAAGGGGCTTACTATGGAGTTGTTGTCTATTTATTGCCCTTTAGCAATAGTGGAAAACACTCTCGTTTATATAGCGGGGGGAACTGTTGCTTTCATTGAAGTGATGGTTTTGTGTGGGTAGAAGTCGCTTCATAGCAAAGATGGCTTTGCTTGGTCAGCACAGTTGGAGAGGAGCTTGCTCTCCGTGTGCGCATGCTTTGTTGTGGCTGGGAGGGGGCAGCTCGGGGACCGCTGGTGGAATGTTGCTGAGGAGGCAGCTTCTGCCTTGCGTCTCCTGGTCCTGACCACAGGAAAAAGGCTGATCTGACATGGTAATGCTGCTGCTGCTGTGCCACAAGCTGCCGCTTGGCCAGAGATGAAAAAAGAAACAGATTCCAGATTGGTGCCCACTTGGGGGGGGGGGGCTTCTTTCAGTCTTGCTGCCTCTCAGAAAATTGTTTGGGAGGTAGCCATGTCCCTTTGCAGTTGGGTAATGCCTGTTCTTCCAGTACAGTCTTGCTAATCTTGGGGATTCCTAACTTTTGAGGAAGCTGGAGAAATGCCCCGCCTTTCTGTCTGTTGCACTGACTGTGCTGCTGAGGTATGGGGAAACTTAACTAAAATTTATGTGGCCAGAATGAAACACGAAACCTCCTAAACATAGATAGCTTGTTCACTGAAACTTCTACTCTTGACATTAGTCAAAGCACCAGAATCTGTTTTTTTTTCAAAAGTTTCTTGCCCTCACTGCTATGAAGAAATTTGAATTGTTTAAGATTCATTGAGTACGGAAGAGGTTGAGAGAAGGATCTTGTCATAGGAGGACAATCTTCTTTAACCTAGCTCACCCCTCGTACTCTGGACTATGACTCCCATAAAGCCTGACTATTGACCAATCTGTTCAGGGCCCATGAAATGTATAGTCAAAACCATTCAGAGGGCATTAGATTAGGGGTGGCTGGAGTAGGATTTTCACACTATTGCCATTTCCATCTCTGTGAGTTTGAGGCACAACTCTTGCTGTTTGCCCCAGATGTTGAGCTGTACCTCAGCATCCGTTTGGCTTGCATCCCTTAGTAAAGCATCCCTCATGATGCTTTACTACCCCAGCCTGACAATGACATCTTCCCCATAGAATCCAGTGGTTGTTGTAGTTGTATTTTTTTTTTTTTTACAAATAAAACAAATTGAGTGGGGGAATCTAACCTTGATGGAAGGGCATCTAAAGTGTATTCCTGTTGCAAAGCTGGGCTTCAGCATGTGGGCTTCTCTGAAATCATCTTTGTTCCATTTTCCTCCTGCCTTCACAGGGCACATGTGTGAAGTCTGCTTGCTTTTGTGTGCATGCGTACGTGTGTGTATGTGTGTGTGTGTGTGCATGTGCGTGCCTGTCTGCTTGTCTGCCTAGGTGCATGGGTTTGGGTATATGAGCTTCCTGTCCCAGCCTCAAGCAGATTGGCTATGGTGCTAATCCGGCTGCATGGAGGATTACCGGCCACCAGGATTAAAGGATTTCTGTTTTTAAAAGAGAGAGAGAGACTGTGAAAATGAGGAGGATGGGCAGGCATAGACAGAGAAGGAGATGCAGACATGAGAGAAGCAAGGAGCAAGGCCTCTGATTGAGGAAAGAAGTTTTTGGCTACCATGAAAAATACAATGCTGCACTCTAGGGGCAAGAAAGCAACAGAGCTGGTGGAGAGACAGATTTTGTACCTCACCTAACAGGTGGAAATATCCCTTATGCCTACAGGACAAACACAGGGATTCTCAGTCTTGCGCTTCTCTCATAGGAAGTCTCTCTCTCTCTCTGTATGTGTGTGTGTGTATTGGGAGTGAGGAGTGACTTACAAATCCGTGGGTCGAAGAGTGTATGCACTTAGTTATCTTCTCCTGTGCTGTTGACTCTTCTTCCCAAATGTGCCTTTGGGAATGTATAGCTTGCTGAGACATTCTTGTTTAGTTCTGGGAATTGTGACCCCCCACAAACAATGTCTTCGGTCATACCTTTAAACTGTAACACTGTTAGATAGTTTTTTCATTGTTTTGTTGAATTCATGGTATTCTTTGGTAATAAACATCCCTGCTCTAAAATGGATTAGTCTCAAACTGGTTTATGTGTGCAACATTGCTATGCCCATACTGTGTCAAGTTTTTTACATTCAGTTTCCAGGATTTGGGACTGAGAAGATAGATTCAGGAACCACAGTGTACATTGTGTAACCTTTCTCAACCTCTGCTTTTAGTCAGTCAAAGGAAAAAACACAACATTGAGGCTATATTGATCCATAGGAATAAAACAAAACCTACAGAAATATATGGTCAAATTCCTTCTTAACCAAGTTTTTTCTTTAGTGTCTAGAACAAGGGTCTCCAAAGAATGGCCCGTGAGCCACATCCGGCCCACCTGGCCTTTTTATCGAGCCCATCCATGCAGGTGGGACTGTGTGCGTGCAGGTGGGCAAGCTGGAGGGCAGATGGGTGGGAGCACGGGCATGCTGGTGGGCGGGTGTGGGGATGCGTATGTGTGTATGCAGGTGTTTGTTCGGCCCTCGAAAATAGCACAAATATATTATGTGGACCTCTGTGTAAAAACTCTGATTTAGAATGTTTTCTGTCTCCATTAGCACTAATGGGTATGAGTCTTCAGGGTATGTTTAAAAAAAATCCAAGTCAGCTGATTCATTATTTAAATTGCGTTAAAGTATTCCAAATGTTTTACAGTTTGGAATGGTTCTTTTGTCTGTGTAAAGTTCCTTTATGTTCTGCCCTTGGATATCTGTATTTTAGATTTTGTGTGGGGTTAATTGTCTAATCGCTTGGAGACATTGTATATTTGAACTTTGCAAGGTACACATGTTTAAATTTTTGTAATAAAAATGATATATGTGCACAATGGAACCTGCAGTTGTTTCGTGCTCTTCAGCATTTTTTTTTGGGGGGGGATTGCTTTTACTTGCAACTTTTATTGTCATCCAATGCTGCTGGACTACAGCTCCATTAGCCCCAGTTACTATGTCCAGTGGTCAAGGATTCCAGGAGATGTACTCCAAAACCAGCTGGAGGGTCACAGGTTGTGTATTCTTGCTTTAAAAACCTACACTCTACATGCCAAGGTCAGGAACTCTGTTATAGTGCTTCTGTGGGAAGAGCAGCTCCATAGACTAGATGCATTCAGAGTAGATCTGAACCAGCAACAACCTGTGTATCAGCTAGGTGAGAAACAAAAATCAATTCATCATCCTAGTATTGTGTATATACATATATCCTGGTGAGTATTAAGTCACTACATGAGGACAGTGCAAGGGATTGTCTCCAGGAACCAACACACTGTAGGGGTTTTATGAGACACTGCCAGGTATTGCCAGTTCCAGATACTGGAGCGGTATCTGTTCAAAAAGCAAAACTTTGCATAGCAGCACCATTTTTAGGTGTTATTCCTAGAATGGCAGCAGGTTACTGGAGCAAATTTGAACATGGCAATTATGACAGCTCATTTCAGGTACTCTAATTTATAGCTCAAATGGTTTTTGGGGTGTGGGGGGATGAAGAGAGTGATAGGAGGGGCAAGGGTAATACAACACTCCTTTGAGGTAAGTGAGAGGTCATGTGACATCTCCACTGCTCTATGTGCAGTATAAAACAGAAGTTCACAAGGTCCTTTGATCTCTCCTCTCAGTACTTAAAACAAGAGTCATAATTTATCACAACACTGAAATGATGTGAGGATTGGTGCCATCTGGGTCTCTACAGAGGGAAGATTCTGCCGCCAGTGCTCTAAAATAGGAGTAACATTGTAAAGGGGGGGGAAGTTGATTTTCAAGCAATTTTGAAACTGTTCCCCCCCCCCTTTATGAAGTACTGTGCCTCATGCATAGACCAAATGAAGCTTTTTATAATTGGCAAATGTTTTCTTACTTTTTAACCCTGTCCTCCTGTTGACCTTTCTTGCCTATACTGTACCACTGTGTATCTCCCTTTCCTCTCTATGTATTCTACTCTATTTTGACACACAAATGATGTTGTCTGGGAACAATGCTTTATGTTACTCAATTGCTAATAATTGAGTGACTCAGATGTTTGACTATTTTTAAATTGTTTTATTTCTGTTCAAAATTATACACTTTGCATAATACAAAAATAACACACCATTACAGTTCAATAAGAAATTATTGCTTGTTGAATGTTAACCAGGGAAAAGAATATCATTTTCTAACAAACAAAGATGGGTGTTATTTACTGGAATCCTAAACCAAATTACCACGTAAAATTACTGTTTTGTTCTCTTTTGGTTGAGAAGCGAGATTACTGGAACGAAGTGGAAATAATCTGCGTTGGCTTGTTCTTGGCTAATCTTATTTGTGAGTGTTTCCCCATGATCAACAGAACACAAAGCCTATCAAGCTATTATGAAGTGAAGGTTAGAACTCTAATTTTTGACATTTTGGCTTTTAGCTACCACAAGGAGTATTCGTGGTGGCTAAGCTTTCTACAAACGTTACACTCTGTGTATCCACATTCTTTGGGGATAACTTGATAGTGCTTCATCTGAATGAGATTTCCATGGGACCAGCTTTTCATTTTTTTTAAGACAAACTGTTCTGCACAGTTCAGACAGCCAGGTGTAGAATGATGAAGTTTGCTAATAATCTGGGTGATTTCCTTCCGGATGCCCCTTAAAACAAGCTGCTTGTTATTTTCATATAATAAAGTAATGTGAGTTTGATTTTGTTTTTAACACATTCCATCCTAGCAAGACACCATTAGCAGGACCTAAGGGACGCATACCGCTGATTACCCAATAAAATGTCAAGCATTTGGAAGATATCCCAGTAGCACCTGTGGACTTTCTCTTCCCTCCACCTCCCCTACCTTTTCTACAGCTGAGCTGTGCACCTGTGCCTGTTGAATGATGCCCCCCCCCCCAGATTTCCCCCTGTGGTTTCATTCGCTTCTTATCCAACTTTGTGCTTCAGAGCTTCTGGCCCTTTAGAGGCCTCTTAGGAAAGAGAGGCCAGCTGTGAAATGGGAAATGAAGGCAGGAGGATGTAATGAACTCTTGTTTGCTGGGCTGCAGCCTTGGAGGCAAGTTGTTTTTCATGCAACCCCTCAGAAGCAATCCTATGCAATAATAGTCTAATTGGTTACTTACCTGTTCCCAGCATCCCTTTCAGTAGCTTTCTTGACTCTTCCTTTTTCCTCATGAACTCTAGATGTAGGAATACCCATTTCAGTTTGTTTTGGAGTAATCGTTTGGGAGTAGAGGGCTATTTCCCTTGGTTGGCTGCATATTTTAAGCTTGGTCTAGAACTAAGGTTGCCTTTTGCACCCGTGGAGATACAGTAGTAATACCAGTATTGCCATTTGAGTTGGTCTTCTCACAGTACCACTGAGAGTAGTGGACAGCATTTCAACTGGAATTCAGGGGATGTGGGTTCAAGTCCTCACTCAGCAATGGAAATTCATTTAGGGATGGCAATGGCAAACCATTCCTTGAATGCTCGCATGCCTTGAGACCCTAGTAGGGTCACCATTAATTGGAATCAAATTGGCAGCATGTAACAACAGCAACAACAATAACATCCAAGAACCTAGACTGGATTAGAAATTCAAAGTGGATGGAGTGTGTTTGGGCTTGAAGCTGGTGACTCTCTGAGATTAGATGGCAGAGATGTATGGGAGTATTCCAGTAAGCTTGAAGTTCAGGAATTATAGAAGCACAGTGAATGGATGTCTTTCTGTAACTTTGTGTTTCTCGCAGCAGCTTTTTGGTGACCAAGGCTATTCTGAGTGGATAGGTTGCTTTTAACATAAAAGGGGTTTGATAAGAAGCATATACTGTAATACTCTTTTTTCCTCCTATACGTAGTTCTGCTTTGCCATTCTCTTCCCAGACAGCGGAGGATTTCTGTAGTCTAAGTGACTTATGGAAGTGATGTCTAGTTACTTAGAATTATGATTTAGACTGTAGTATGGAGTACTTGCCTGGCCATTGAACTAAACAGAGCTTCTGAATACAGTACATAGGATTGTCTATAAAATACTGGTATTACATTGTTTACAGAAAATGAGTTTTTCAAAAGGATATATTGATCTATAGAAGAGAATCCTGCATTGCTTAAGGTGAAAGTGCATAATAAGGTCAGGCTTCACAGGTTCCCAGCACAGGACCAGACCAGTCTCTCTGATTGGAGGGGGGGGGAGTGCTAGTTACGCTCCTTTCCTTGTTCAAAATCTTAGCTAACATTTCTGCTCTCAAAAGGGGTAAAAGGACCTTTTGAAGAGAACAGCTGAGAATCCCACAATAATTGCCAGGTCTTCACTGTTAGTTGCAACTGAATGAACCCTGTTAACTTTTGAAACTGTTACAGCTAGGCTAGGCTTACTTTGGTTAGGTGGAAGCTTTTTTCTGAGAGTTTTGTTGAAGAATGGTAAACCCTCGAACTGTACCTGCTGGAAAGATCCACATGGGGCTGTTCTTGATTCTTCTTTTTATGATGTTGTGCCAGTGGGAAGCAGAAACCCTCCTGGCTCTGCCTCTGTATAACTCCTGCCCTGCTGCTTTGTTGCGCTTTCCATACTTGCACACATACACACCACTCTTTGGTGCCTGTATACACTATATTTTGTTCACCTTCCCTTTATGCAGTGACTGTTGCCATGCAACAGTCCAGCTCACTAGATGCTTAAAGCTCTAAGAATGAAGCTGGATAAAGCCAACCTAAAAATACCCTTTGCCCAAATCTCCTCTGGGCAATTGGGAGGAGCAGCCAGGGTGGAGCTAGGGGGCACCTAGGGAAAAAAATTCCCAAACTGAACTGTCCTCTAAGTGGCTTTGTGTGTCTCATTGGCTGTACTGTACACTTATAGTAATAGTTTCCTGGCAAGGAGCTATGATTGGCTGGCCTCAATGCGTGGGAGCCTCTAATGTTACTTCTGCTATAGCTGGACTAAGGATCCCTGTCTTGGTGTGTCTCCCTCCCCCTTCACAGAAGAGGAGGTAGGGGCAGCTGCTGCTATTGCTGCTTGGAAGCACCATTTAGTGCTGTGAAGCTGGACATACTGAAACTCTCCAGACTTCTCTCCTCACCTTTTTCTTGCTGGCTCTGACCTACTAGGCCTTTTCTCTCTGCATCCCCTGTTCAGCCCTGACGACATTTAGTTGAACAGCATCATCATGGGCACAGTCAGTGAGCTCTGTGCTTCCAGTTTTCAAGCCTTCCTCTGCCCCTCTACCTTGGTGGCAGCCAAGCCAGGTAGGTGCCATATCCTTTCTTGTTCTCTGCCTCACGTATCTTGCTAGATGGCACATAGTGTTGCATTGGAGGACACAGTGGATAGATGGGGGTGTCAGTGGTTTTATTCTGATGTGCCTTGTTTTGCAAGGTGAGTTATGCCAGGCAGTATTGGTGTCTCCTTTTCAGTATAAAAGGGGACAGCAACTGCTGAGGGAAGGGATCTGGGCCATAGCTTCAGGGCCTTGAACAGTATACAATTTCCTATTTACTGAGATACAATACACTAATGTTTGGCTTAAGTGTAACCTCACCTCCTGGAATTTGAAAACCAAAAAGTAATTCAATTGTTTTGGGGTGGGGGGTGAGGAGAATTCATGCAGTTAATTCCAGAGACTAGGAACTGATTCGCTGCTGGCATATGAGTGGAAGAAAAGGCAAGTGTTGGTTCATGGCCTTGTGTGTGTTTCAGAAAGCATTTTGCTCCAGAAATCTGCTTCGTCACATTCACATGCAGACCCAAACTGCAAACTCCAGCTCACCTGATAGTTATATTTTCCTTATTTCTGCAGGTTTTGCAAAAGAGCTATGAACTGCCTGTTATACACTGTTCTGCACAGAGGAGATTGTGTATTTCTTGCTCCCTAAAAGGGGAACACTATGTTTGAAACAGTCCTTATGGAGTTTATGGGCAGGTTCTCTTTTTTTCTGAGTGTCTTAACAATGAAATTGTAGCTATGCTTTCTTGCCTGACCTCCTTGGAGGACAGCATATGCTGTGATGGGTTGTATAGTAATGGGTAGGCAACCTCTTCTTCTGACTAGTTTGGATTTTGCCTTGTGGGATATTACTAATTTTTTTTTAAAAAAATCATGTTTAAATATAGCTTGCTCCTGAAGCTTCTCTTCTCTTCTAAACTCTGTATTCTCATTTTCTAAAGTTACTTTATTAAGAGGAGGGCTCTGGCCAGTTTACAATAAAATCTGTTGTATACAGTAAAACAGCAAAGCAAATGGAACAGAGCAAACAAAATCAGCAGCAAATCAGGTAACTACGGTACTGTATAGTCATAGGAAGGAAGATACCCTCTTCTCACAAGATCTGTATCTTGCATATCTGTTATGCTGCTGTTGTAGTTACTGCAGGTTTTCCCCAGTATGTGGAACTGATGATGGAAAAAGCTTCACCTGATAAATGTCTGCCTATTTAAGTGAGTCCCTGTCAGAGGAAAGTGACAAACCCAGTTTATTTGTGTTTCTTGTTCCATGTCAGTTAGCAAGGAATTCAGGGATTTCCATTACTGAAGTGGCAGCTATTGCAGTTGATTATGCAGCTGATGCAGTCTGGTTGCCTTTTTTTTGAAATTGTTAAATCTGTTCTCCCCTTTCCACCTTTGGAAAAAAAAGCACATGGGTTTCTAGTCCCAAATATTTATAGAGGAAAGCATGAACATATGGATGGTTCCTGCATATGCTGTAGTAATCTGTTCTGTTCTAGTGAGAAGATGATGGCATTTTAAAGTTTCCTTCCATCCCACCTCCTGTTCCTCTCCAACAAGTACAGTATAGGATTGGCACGTCCTTGTCTTAGGCATAGAAGTGGCATGCTGAACTGATTATCTGACCATAATCAAATGTTTTCAAATACTCCATGACGGCAAGAGTGCCACTGCTTTAGGTGAAAGATCACCTTTTAAATGTTACGTTTTCAATATTATTAATGCTAAGCGAGAAATACTGGTTCTGTAACCTGGGGCAATCTACATAGAGGTCAAAGTGGCTGACCACCTGCTATTACTGTTAATATCATCACGTAGGAACACAGATAATTATCAGAAGTAAGAGTGGGTAATTTAGCTGAATTTTTATTTAATTTTTTTAAGTATATGTAGGCTGATTCTGGTGTTCCATGACAAAAACAAAATGTTTATTGAATTGTTCACATTTCTAGAAACATCATCTATGTTTGTACATTTGCTTCACCTTTATAACAGTTGCCTTGCTTCCTACAGACAGTTGCTTTGTTTTTGTAAATGCTGCAGGTTTCAAACTTACACTCTTTTTGGTCATGCAGAAAGGTCGTAACAGCCTGAAATGTGGAACAGGAGCAGTGAAATCTTTTATTAGGTTAGCAGCAGGTCAGCTTTCAAGTAACACAGAACTCTACAAATTAAAATGAAATATTCAGTGCAGTTCAAAAGGGCACATAACCTACTCTCACATAAACAGATGTTATTGTCTAGAATATTATTTGGTAGGAATAAGACTTCAACAGTCTGAGCCGCAACATGCAGTCTGGCAGCACTACATAATAGAGCAATGACTGGCAGTTGCCAGGCCTGTGTGCGTCTTTAAGAGGATCTCCTTCCCCCCTGAGCTGCTTGCAAAAGAGAGCACAGTTGGAGTTTGTCACAAAGTTATGGGAGGAAGAATCTAAGAGACTGTTTAGGCTGGGGACAGCAATTTCCCAGATTCAGCCCAAGAGCCAGACTGAAGGAGATTCTGGCTTGGCAGGAATTGGGGGAAATGGAAGCCAGGTGGTCTCCATGGAAACGGGGGCTCTGCTCTGTACAGCTAAGGAACGACAGGCAGTATTCTTTTGGGACTGCTATGCCTCAGCTATGAGTGGAAAGAAGTGTGCACTTGTCCAATAGCGTGCACACACACACACACGTGTTGGCACGTACACATGTACTCATGTTTCTCTCTGGTAAAGACATCTGTGGAGAAGCCTTCACTGCTGTTTAAGTGGTAGGCCTGCCAGCTTTGGAGTTGGTGGCCCTTTCCTAGCAGCATGAAGGTTTATGTCATGCAACTGTAGAAGGCAGCTACCATCAGGGAAACAGGATGTGGTGGCAATAACAGCAGAAGGCAGGAAGTTCCGTGAGGTGCCTTGAACCCTCTGTTCTGGCAACTTGATGGAGTAAGCAGAAGGCTGTTTGTAGCTAAAAGCCTCATCATGTGTCCAGCAAATGTTTCAGTAAATGGGGTATACAAAGATCTTTAATCTGAAAGCAGATTGCCAATATCCATCCTTCTAATGTCTATTCTTCCTCTTTGCTGCTGGCCTCTGCAGCTTCAGCTCCCATTACAATCTCCTAAAGTCTAAGGGCCTTCAGGAGCCTACTGATGCTTTTTCCTCCTATTTTCCCTCAGCTTCAGTTCAGATCTAAAAAATAGAGGGGCCATAGGCAAGCCTATGTTAGCTCCTTAGTTATTTATTAACTTCTGTTTTCTTTCTTGGTCTGCCTGGGAACTGCTTTTGACTGGTTGTGGAGCTGCAGATAACTTCCCAAGCCATGTTTCAGCAGTTACGTCTGGTTTTATTATGAATTCTAGAAGGGACATTTCCCACAAATCTTCCTTGTTGGCTTGGGTAGGGTTTATTATTAATTCATTCATTTCATTTTTAATCTCGCATTTCCCCCAGTGAGCCCAAGGTGGTACACATGGTTCTTCTCCTTCATACTGTATCCCCACAAAAGTCCTATGAGGTAGGTTAGGCTGAAAGAGAGTGACTAGTCCAAGGTCACCCTGTGACTTTCATGGTTGAGTGGGCATTTGAACCCAGGCTTCTCACGTCTGGTCTAGAAGTCCTGTATAGCACATCACATCACTGGCTGTGCCACGGAACAGTTACAGGTAGAGAAGAAGACATGGTGTGTTAATAGAACCAAGCTAGGAAATAAGTAATGAGGAACAAGGACAGAGCTGTTTTTGACAATGTCCCCTGCTGTCAAAGAAAAGGGATGCTTGTATGTGGCATTGGAAGTTACGGTATATTCCATGTTGTATCTGATTCAAAAACTGTGTTTGATTGGCTCGCTAATTATTATTATTTTTTTGTGCACCAGGGATTTCCCTCATCTGGATGCCCTTGGCAGCTGTCTGGATGTGATGCTAGCGGGCAAGTTAAGATCTGGTGCTAAACTAGCCAGAATGAGAGGGTGATTCCAGAATGATTCACTAATGTGGGCTGACATCCCTTCTTATACAAATAGCTATTGGCACATGAATCTGTGTAATTCCTTTTTGTAGTTTGCATGAGTTAAGTTGCAGGAATCTTAAGGCAGGAAGGTTATATTATTTCTGCTAGACCAAGAGTCTGTTCTATTACCATAATTTCTGTTCGGTGCTGTCCTCTACTGGTTCAACAGTTTAAAGACAAAGGAGGCTCTGCTTTGAACAATGGCTTTCTTTGACAAGGAGGGGGCAGTGCAAGTCTAACTCTTCCCTACTTTTGAATGGCAGTTACTACATAGGACAACCTGTAATGAAATAAATTTCTAAAATACCTACCACCAAGCTATTATGCACTTGCTACATATCCTGGGGGACTCCGACCTCATAGCCAATTGATAGCAGAAAAATTGCAGTCCTTTCAGTAATGGTGGAGTTACAGGGAGACAGCCCCTAACACTTGCTTGAGGTTCCATGGCATTCAGAGTTCATTGAAAGAAAGTATTGTGGCAGCTTCTAAGGGCAGGGCTAGGCAAACACTGGCTCTTCATATATAGGTTCCCTAATCTCTGATTGTTGGCCATGGAGGTTGTGGCTTTGGGGAATCATCATAGCAAGGCTCTTCCTTCACTTCCCGCAATGCTGTTTTAGGAATTGTCAGGCTCTTCGGAGTTCTGATAATATACTACAGTATTGGGCTAAAGTATTTATAATTTTCATTTTTATTTATAACATTTATGTTAAACGTTGCCAACATCTTTCTAAAGGGCACTGTCAAATGAAGGGCACAAAGTTATCTAGTCCTGTGTTAACAGTGGTCCTCTTCAAAGAAAGATGTGGTTTGTTTGTTTGTTTGTTTGTTTGTTTGTTTGTTTGTTCGTTCGTTCGTTTGTTCATTCATACGTACGTACATACATACATACATACATACATACATACATACATACATACATACATACATACATACATACATACATACATACATACATACCCCGCCCATCTAGACCGAAGTCTACTCTGGGCAGCTAACAATAAAAATGGAATAAAAACAATATAGTAAAATAAAAGACAACAATATAGTTCAAGATGGGGAAAATAGGTTTGTGTTTCTTGAAGAACGAAGGAATAGGGGAATATCCTTTGTTGCACTAGAGTGAGAAATGTAGCTGTTCATATTCTTCTCTGCTGAACTGTGTTGGAGTCCAGCTCTCTATCTTCCTCCCAGCGAAGTACAACTTTAGGATGCACTTCAGGATGTTAGTGTGCTAGAACTACTTCAGGGTGGCTGGTGTGGCACACTTCCCCCTACATCTACTGAATTTTCTGACCCCCTACTTTGCAAGCCATGTGGTTGGAACAATTTGGGAAGGTAAAAAGATGAAAACAGGGTCTGTATATACAGTATCTTGCTTTCCAGTGCCTGGAAGAGGGCAGGGTGGTAGAAATGGAAGGCTCCAGTCATTAGAAAGAGTTGCACAGTGGTGTCTGCTTTTACTTTGCAAGTTTCCAAGCATTCCCATTCCCTGAATGGGAGTTTGTTTGGCTGGTCTGAGAACTTCTGTTAAGGGCTTGTCTACACACCCGGTTTGGAGTGGGCTGGAGCAGGTAAAATAGGTTCCTTGGAGGTCTGGTATGCCATTTTGTGCAGTCTTCACATCCAAATGGCATACAGAGCTGAAGTGACTCTATTTGGCCCCGTCAGCTCACTGTCAGAGGTGGGAGAAGACGGAGAGGGCAATGAGTGGGATTTTTGTTCGCTTTTTTCTTAAAGAGCCAGTTGAGAAAAGCAAACCAAAAGGCCCCTCCTGTTACCACCACTGCTCAGTTTGCACCTTTTAAAAAGCCAAGGCAAGGCACACATACGTGCAAGATGTCTCCCCATATTGTCTTTGGAAATAACCCTTCTGTCTCCTCTTATTTCTTTTATTTATTTATTTAACTTCTATGCCACCCACTCTATCCAAAGGTCTCTGGATGGCTTACAACAGCTCTTCCTGCTGCTGCTGCTCTACTTGTCCTTTTAAAAAAAGCCAAGCTATACATGCAGGCACACAGACAGACGCATATATGTACACACACACACAAAGGTGCATGCACATGTGCACAGGAGGGTTTGGCTTTCCAAAGGCAGTACAAGGTAGCTGCCTTCAGGAATTAAACACTTCCATTGAGCCAAGAAAGTGTTTAACTTGTCTGCATGATGAAGTGGCTTTCTTGTTAAGCCACTTCACAATATTGGCAAACTGAAAGAGGAAAGCATCCTTTGGTCCATTTCCAGTGATCATATGCACGGGAGACGGACCAAAGTAGAATGATCCTCCCTGTATCAAAAAAAGGAGAAACCCAGAGAGGTATGGACAGAAATGCCCTGGAGATAGTCTGATCACACACCCAGTCATCCAAAACAAAATACTTCCCAGACTGGGCCCCTGCTTCCTTTTGCTTAAGAACTCAATATGATTGAGCTGTGCCCATAAGCTGCCTTTTAAAATGTTACATATTTAAGCCTCTTCTTTGCCCGCCTGTGCAAGTGCTGTTTCAGGAAGCGATCTAACAATGTGCCCTGTTGGGTGGATTAAAGCGTTTGCCATTTATATATATATTTACTACAAATATATCCCACTTTCCATGGAGCTCTAGGAGATGTTCAGAGTACTACTCCATTTTATTTTGCCTTTCAGGGTTAGTCTGAGAGAAAATCATTGGTTCAAAGTCACACAGAGAACTTCCAGGTTCAGCAGCCAAGGGGACCTGGGTTTCTCTAGTTTTAGTCTGATTTTCTAAGTGTGCCTTGCTGTCCCTCCTCAACATACTGTACTGTTCTTGCCTGATGTAATAGCACTGAGAGCTAAGCTTTGTGGTCTCCGGTCTTTCTTACCAGGGTTGTCAAGGGTTAACAGCCCTCCCAAACCTTGAAGGCTCAGCACAGGAACAGGGCGTTGCTAGTTATCTCAGTCTTAGGCAGGACAGTAATGAATGACGCTTATCCGTCCCAGGCAAGAGCCACCCATTCGCTGAGGCAAGACCTGACTCATTCCAGGAAGCAGCAGCCAGTCAGCAAGTCAGACACGCAGGTATCTCCCCAGTCAAGTCACAACTCCCTTGGAACGGACATTGAGAGTGGCCTGCAGCGTCTCTTTGCCCCTGGCAGCATGGTGCTCAGGATGGAGAGTGGTGAGTAGGGGTGGGGTGGTGAAGAGTCCCACACTCCCTCCCTTGGGTGGGTGGCTAAACTGTCCAGGAAGAGGGACCCCTATCAGTTTTTATTTGACTGGGATGTGGGAAACCCTGGCCTAGCCTGATTACTTGGTACAGACACAGATGGGACAAGAAAGGCTTTGGAAAGTGGCCTTGTGTGCTTACACAGCAGTGCTGCTCCCAAAGACCTGATATTTTACTAAACAGAAGAGAGTTTTGAGAAACTGGCGTGCAACATTCCTATCCCACAGAGTTCTGCTGTCCCTTGGGATTGGTCCTTGGATTCTGGGAGAATATTTGCATTAAATAGCACCAGGTTTTCTTGCTCTTGTGGATGGTGCTGTGGCATACAGAGGGTGTTCTTTGAGAGCCTCTGTGCAGGAGACACCATTACTCATACTTGTACAGTGGCAGTTTTTCTTGGCAGCTTCAAAGCAGCATGCTCTGGCGTGTTTATGGGGCAAGATCCCTCCTGCCCATTTTGTTCCTCCTACGCCCTAGGGTGCCCAAGGGAGTGCTGGAAGGAGAGCATATGAATTTAGCTAAGCAACATGTGTTTATGGGCAGACCTGCTTCTTTTGACTACAGCGGAATGCCAGAAGTTGTTATTGTGACTTTCCCTTGTCTCCAGATGAGTTGGGAGAGATGCTGTAGGAAGAACAGTATGTTGAGGAGGGACAGCAAGGCACACTTAGAAGATCAGAGTAAATGAATGGCAGGGTGGGGGAATGGTATATGTCTCAGTAAAGACTGGACATTTGACTAGTCAAAATTATTATTTTACCTAGGGAACAAACCAGATACTGTCAAACAGTGGTCAAAATATCTTTAACAACACAATGGATCTTTCTATTCATAAAGAGAGATGATGGTGGATGTGAATGAATTTCTGTTTTACTGTACAGTAGTTAACTTTTAGAACCTGCAGTGAATTATTCTAATTTTAAGACTAGGTGGGAGCTAAACTTTATCCTTATTGCTTCCATCTTTGAAGTGGGAAAAAATGAGGTGAAAACCGAAACCACACATTCTCTAGTAACAA
Source organism: Pogona vitticeps (assembly GCF_051106095.1). Taxonomy (NCBI): domain Eukaryota; kingdom Metazoa; phylum Chordata; class Lepidosauria; order Squamata; family Agamidae; genus Pogona; species Pogona vitticeps. The sequence continues at coordinate 140,376,734 of NC_135784.1, read as the reverse complement.
AGGAAAGTGTAACTGTAATCAAACAGTTAGTAGTGTTGTTAGGAACTAGTAGTATACTGGTAGGAGATTTTCTGGCATTTTTATTATTTCAGCCAACCCATTTACCAAATTGTCTCTCAAAAGTCAGTCTTTAGCACAGCAATTAGAAGCAAATCTTAAATGCCAAAATGAAAGTCCAAAGCATTTTGCCAAAATTGCCACCACCCTTATATTTGAATAGCAGGTCAGACGTACGTCATTGAAATCACGGATGTCTACGGTATATAAGAAATATTATTCTCTAATGTTGCTGATTTTGCTGGAGACATTCAAGGGAAAATCAGACAACCATCTGTCAGATCTGCTTTGATTTAGATTCCTGCATTGATCAGGTATTGGACTTGATGGCCTTTTAGACCCCTTCCAACTCATTTAATCTATTATTGTCTTCGGGGCCTTCTAAATGGAGCTGTTCTTCTACACACATCCTGAAGGAATGCGGAGTTTTGCTAGAATGCAAGGTTCCTTCTAATTTTCAGCCCTGCTGGGCTGGGCTCTGCCCCTCTTGTGTTACTCCACTCCCCACACCTGTGCAGGTTTCCTTTGCAACAGGAATTAAAGGGGCTGAAAATGATCGCCATGAGTGCGGTGAGGAGGAGAAGCCCTACGCAGAGGGGGGCAGAGTTGGGCACTCGTGTGTAGGTGTTCTCAGAGGGAACCTTGCTGGAATTCATGTCCAAACTTCAGGATTCATTTCTTTTCTCATTGAAAATCTGTTACCACTATTTAAAAAAAAGCTAAAGAAACTGACTTCTCTGAATTAGCTTTTAGTTTGTTTGTTTTGAATGCTAATTGAAAGCTTCCACCTGGGAGATTCTTGCTTTGGAAATTAGCTTGAAATGGGAAGTATCATAGCACTAAACCCTGCCCCCTGCTATAAAGCATTACTGAAATAAACTAAGCCTCCTAGAGCAGACCTGGGCAAAGTGTGGCCCAAGGGCCACATATGGCCCGCGAGCTGCTCCTGTTTGGCCCGCGGACAGTTTTGAACACCAAAACCATTTACTGTATAGCTTTTTCTCCAAAGTTGATCAGTTGTTTATCTTTATCTAAAGAGGGCAAAAACCCTCTTTAGTATTTGTGAAGATTAACAAGTTTAAAATAAAAACAATCATAACATCACTGTTTCATTTTATTTTTAAGTAAAGTTGGTTCGGCCCCCCGAACACAGTTCAGATTTTTCATGTGGCCCCGCCTATAGAAATTAATTGCCCACCCCTGTCCTAGAGGGACAAAAAGGAGCAGAAGGTTATGGGGAAAGCACTGTAGGTAATAAGAGGTCTATTGTATGAATGATGAGGTGGGAAAAAATACAGATAAAAAACATGGAGCCTTTACAAGAACAAATACTCCGTCGAAGGGGACCCTCACACAAGACCTCAGTTTGTAAGTGAGCAAAGCTTTGTCCTGGAAGGACACTAATTCCAGATGTAGAAATATTTCATAGAATTTTTTCCCACTCTTCACCCAGTATTCTTACTGGGAAAACTGATAGGGGAGAGAGAAGTAAAATACAAGGGTTTCCGCTTAATTATTGAATCTCTTTCTCTCTCCCTCTTATGTTTTTCCTTTTTTTCACATCTCTTGAGAGCATAATCTTTTGCCTCTCTACTGCAGATTGTGCCAAGAACTACCAGTAGGTACCAGTCTATCTTCTCCCACCTGTAGAATTCCAACTAAAGGGGACCAGTGAGCTAGAAGGACTAATGAGTGATACTGATGTATCAGATGGGCGGGATACAAATTAAATAAATAAATAAATAAATAAATAAATAAATAAATAAATAAATAGATGATGATGATGATGATGATGATGATGATGATGATGATGATGATGCCATGTGCATTTTCCTGTTTTCTTAGCAGGCAGCTGATTGACTGCCAGTGTTTGCCTGGTCAATTGACTGCTATGCTAGTGCTAAAAAGTCAAGGAGCTCTGCTTCTGTATAAATCCGAAGAAGAGGTCCCTTGCTAGCTTAGTTTTGGATTTGTGCCTTGGCTGTTATTGCAACACTATCAGTATTCTGCAGCCTTGGCCTTGTGACTTCCTTCCTAACCCAGACCTACTTCCTTGAGTAATTCAGGCTGTATTTTGACACCACCACATAAGGACATGGCAAAAAATGCAATTTGTATGACACAGACCCATCTGATCCTTCAAAAGGCAGAAAATTCATTTGGCATGGGTGAGGGATCAAGAATGCAGTTACTAGCATGTTCTTGTACTTCTTGGCTCACTTGTCATGGGGTCTAAATACAGGGCTGCTTCTCTACGTTGTTATTCCAACTGCAGAGTAACCTGAGCTTATAACAAAGATAACTAGGACACTCTCGTAGTGTGCCAGATAACCAAAGGGAAGCATCTATATATGCCTCCCCCTTCCAGATTTTCTTGGTGATCGACAAAGGCCCTGCCAGCATATGCAATATGGAATCTTTCTTCTGGTTTACTCTCTATGCTGACTGCTGCATTACATGGCATAGTGTAGCTTCTCTTTCCTCTTGGGGGTACATCTTTCTGGATATGAGCACCTCACAACATTTATGCATTTGAAATCTGCTTATGTTGACATATATGTAAAATGCAGTGGTCCTAGACTACAAAGAACAACTCTTGAGTCACCAATCAGTTTGACTTTCATTTCATGTGAAGGTGAGAGCATGCTTTAATTCCCTAAATCAGTACTGTAATTGCTAACATTGGGTAATCCAGGTGTTTTGGAGTGTAATTTCCAGAAGCTTTCACCAGCAGCTACGCTGGCTGGAGTTTCTGGAAGTTGCAATTCAAGAACACCCGGGTTATCCAAGGTTGGAAACCACTGCCCTAGATGCTTGAAGATCTGCTACTGAGGTTTGTTGTTCAGTTGAATCAAAGGATTTCAGAGCAATTATTTTTTCTTCAGTTCATGCACCCTTAAAACAGTAAGGACAATAGAAGTCATAGTCCAACAAGCAAAGACCTGTCTTAGAATGGGCTGTTCTTGATCTCAGTCCATTTAACACCTCCGGCTTTATGACTTGCACTCTATAAACTCTAGCACTTCTTAATGCTAATAGGTTTTATTCTTTGTTACCAAGCACAGTGTGAATTTATTTTGGGAATTTCTTTGATTTACATTATTTGCGTGTGATTTTTTTAAACATCTGTAAACAAACATTTAATAGGAATTCTGAATGGGTTATAGAGTCACAGGTTCCCTTTCTTGAAGTGATAGTCATTTCTGTTTAGTATTTGATGTTGCCTCACCTGAAACCTATACATGCAACATGTTTTTAAGCTGCAAGAGAGAGAGAGATTTATGAAGATAGTTAATACAATCTGGAATATGTGGAGGAAAGTCAGCTGGATGTTTTCTCTCAGGTCTGTGCAAAACTGGATAGATAAAAGTGTGATGAGTGCCTTTCTGTGCAAATTTAGAAGTAAAGAAACATCTAATAGACGTAATATCTGTTGCACCAGTGGCTCAGAAATAGATACTGCCTGGCTGAATGGGCTCTTCTGCAAGTTAGCATCTCCCTCTTGCAAAAATGGCTACGGTGGTAATTGATTATGGCTGGGGGAAGAAACCTAACTACCATTGCTTTACATCATCTATGTAGGGGAAGAATAGCCAATCTTTTGTCTTCTTGGCTATGTGTAGTGATTGGTTAGGGGCTGCATACTAATTTATATAGCCGGAACTGCCAGCTTCCCAAGAGAATGGTGCCCCTTGCCCACTGGATTGCTGAGCAACAGGCTAGAGGGACAATGTCTGCAGGAAGATTGGGTAGAGGAGCTCACGCCTTGGACAACTTGCATGGATCACACTGAAGGTTTCCATGGGTCACCTGTGGGTTGCAGGATGTGTATGTGTGTCATATGGTGAAATCCTCTTGCTTCAGGATATAGCATTGGTTCCTAAGCAGCTGGAACAGCTGTTCTGCTTATCTGACTCCATTTCTATCAGCATTATCCCCAGTGGATTGCTTCATGAAGAGCCTTTTTCTATACTAATAAAGAAACAGATATAGTATTTAAGATATTGGGACAGAGTGGGATCATCATATTGCCAAGTTTTTGGCCTAGTCCTGGATAGTAACTGAAGTAACAGGGAAAGGAACATTAGTTCCCTTCTCTCACACACATTGGGCTTTTGTTGGGTAACATCTTGACCATTGGTTGTGCCACAGTGCTAAAGCATTTGAAAGCAGGAGGCAAATTCAGTATGTGGCTTCCCTCTGGTGGCCTCCATTTTTTGTGGGAAGTGTTCAATCTGTAAGGGTATGTGTACAACACCTTGCTTAATTTTTGTAACATGTAGTCACTTTTCCCCTTGTGCCAATTGTAGATCCTTAAAAAACAACAACATAAAATTAGATAGGTAAGCATCCTAAGCTTGAGTGTGGTTCACTTTACATCAAATCTAGTGGCAGTCAGGGCTCCTGCTGGAGATCTATAGATCTGTTCCCAAAGAAGTGGGTTGTTCTTCAGATTGCCTCTTCAAACATAATGGGGAAATGAATTTCTCTAAGAGATATGCCTTCCCTCAGTAACCAGTTACCTGTGTGTGATTTTTAGATAGATTGTTATATGTTATGGCTTTGATTGGATTTTTAGTACTACTTGTGTTTTCCATTTTTGTGATTTCCATTTCTGAAAGTGACATTTTTTAAAATTTTTGTAAACATATTTATCTTTGCTTTAATATTGCCTGTTAATTATGTAAGATGCCTCCTTGTTTGTTGTTCGTAGTTTTAAGTATTGTCTTTTAATTATGTTAACCACCATCATATACTCACTGTTTTCAACTTTGAATATTGTCTTTCATTGTTGTAAGCCGCCTTGGATCCCTTATTTTAAATAAATAAATAAATAAATTTTTATTTCTTATTTATTTATTTGATTTATATACTGCCCATCTGGCAGCCAGGGCTTGCTTTCGTGTGACAGTAGGTGGAAGCACGGGCCTCATCCATGGGCCTATTTTAAGAGAAAACAGCTGTGAATAAAACATACTTCTTTAGTCTTGTAAAGTCACATTTGTGCCGTCACAAATGCTGTAATGGGTACACCTCAAACTTGAAGAAGCCGAAGTGGCAACCTGACTTTGGTACTTGTAGTGGTGGAGTTGTTGCCTTAAAAGTATATCAGAACATCTTATCCAGACTTTTGTGCTTAAGTCTCTGGCTACACTGGTGATGAATGTACTGTAATTGCCCAGACCCCATGGAATACATATCCTAGTGATGGGCTTGAGAATTGGGAGGGAATGAAGGAACAAGTCCAATGATAATCAGTCTAGTCATATCAGCTCTCCAAGTATCTGCCGGTATAATCTGACTTAAATTTTTTATACAAGAATTTAGGACAGCAGTTCCCAACCTTGGGTAGCCCAGGTGTTCTTGGACTGCAACTCCCAGAAGCCTTCACTACCAACTGTGCTGCCCGGGGTTTCTGGGAGTTGCAGTTCAAGAACTGGGTTATCCAAGGTTGGGAACTAGTGATCTAGGACACTGGTTCTTAACCTTGGGTTACTCAGGAGTTTTGGACTGCAACTCCCAGAAGCCTTCACCACCAGCTGTCCTGACTGGGGTTTCTGGGAGTTGCAGTTCAAAAGCATCCGAGTAATAAAGGTTAAGAACCACTAATCTAGGATATTAACAATGTCTGGAATTTCTTTTCTCTTTTCATATGGTTAGCCTCAAACACTACCTGTTCTCCATTCTAGGGGGGCTGGGTTTGAATACCTGGTACAGTAGTGCCTCAACTTACAAACGTCCCTACTTATAACCATTTTGAGTTACGACCAGCTTCGGCTGCAAAATTTTGCTTCTACTTGCGACCGGAGCTCCCACTTACAAACAGAAAAAGGCAGGGGAAAAAGGCGAGAATTTCAAATTTGTAACTGTAGGTGGCGACGAGGCTGCTTCTTTGTTGCTCTTTCACCCCAGCAGTTAGATAGTGTGTGTGGGAGGAGGCTTGGGACTGCCTCCCTTCTGCTTCTGAGTGAGTGTGTGTGTGTTTTTGCAGGGAGGCTTCGGGCTGTCTGGTAAGGTGCTGTTGCCTGCTTTTTAAAAACTGTTCTGGGTGTTTTTGCAGCATGGTTTTGGGCTGGGGGGGTTATGATTCTGTGATGTGGTGGGTCTGGGGGGTTTATTTGTTTGTTGGATTCCCCCCCATTTCCGATGGATCTTGGGGGTTTGTTTTTTGGTCCCCCCATTTCCAATGGGTCTTGGGTTGGTTGCTTTTGGTGCTTTTTCCCCATTTCTGATGGGTCTTGGGGGGGTTGTTTGTGTTTTGGCTTTCCCCCCATTTCCGATGGGTCTTGGGGGAGTTGGTTGCTTTTTTGGGGGGTTCCCCATATCTGATGGGTCCTGCATGCTTCCCTTGCTTTTTCTTTTGTTGTCTTTGCATTTCCAACCTGCTCCCTTTGTTCTCTTTGATTTCCGATCTGCTCTGTTTGTTTTCTGTGCATTTCCAATGGGTCTTGCATGCTTGATTGCTTTTCTCTCCCCCCCCCCCCCCGTGTCCGGAAGGGATTAATCACATTTCCAATGAGTCTTGCAGTGATTTTTTAGGGGGGTGATTTTTTTTCCTTTGGCCGGAATGGATTAATTGCATTTCAATGCATTCTTATAGGGAATGATGCTTCAACTTATTACCATTTCGAGTTATGTCCATCTTCTGGAACAGATTGTGGTTATAAGTCAAGGCACCACTGTACTGTATTCATAAACATTATTTTATTTTGCCACGTTCCTCTCAGCCCTGAAGCAACAGAATCCCCAAGTTGCTTGTGCCTGGCCTGGAATGTGTTGGTTAGAGTGATGACAGTGAAATCATGATATTTTTTATTTATTTATACTATGACTAAAGAAGCGCACAAGATAAGGTCTGAATTAGAGATGGGTACAAATGGAAAAAATGGCAATTTATCATTATTTTGTAATTCATCAAGGTCATTGAATCTTGAATTTATGAACTTGTTTTTGACACATCCATGAATCGATTTGTTAATTTGTCTTTAAAACCCTATAAAATGCCTCCCCAGGCACCAAGAGACGCCAAGATTGCAGAGAAGCTTCCCTGGCTGTCCTCTGCAAGTCCTGCAAGTTTGGTGAAGTTTGGGTTTCAGATGTCCAGGCTATACACCCACAAATTGGTTCCCCCCCCTCCAAGCCAGCTGCCCTTTAGCAGCTTGGGGAAAATGAAATCTATGTCAAACTTGGATTGTAGAAAAGAGTCAGGGGAAGCTCGTCTGCTATTTTGATGTCTTTACATGCGGGAGGGGGGGGAGATTTTCACTGTGGGTGTATAACTCAGATGTCTGAAACCCAAACTTCACAAACCTTTTGCATGGCTTGTAGAGGAATGCCAGGGGAAGATTCTCTGAGATTTTGGTGTCTCTAGGTGCCTGGGAGGCCGTTTTATAGCCCAGCAAATTTTTAAAATTGCTAAACATTTGCCAATATATATTTATCAGGGGACATCACTTCTGACGAATACAAACTGACAAATTATTGATTTTTTAATTAATGTTGCAGGTCATGTTTATAGTCATGCAGTAAGAGATTTCAAGAAATTAGCTTTTGCAGTGTCCAATGTATTGCTACCTTTAACTATTAGATCATACTTCACAAGGAATCTCACCCATAAATATATTCTCCCCCCCCCCCGAAGTGCTTATTCTTCTGAGAAATGAAATGCTATATGTTCAGGATGTAGTGCATGTGCTTGAGCTCAAAAAAAAAAAAATCTTTGACAAGTGCTGCAAATGTCCTTCCATAGGCTTCCTGTTAATGTGTTAGGGACACAGTTGTATGTTAATTTTGGTTCTGAAAAACTCCCCATGAGGTGCTGCCCTACTGCTTTTTGTATGATGAATATTCCTTTCGACTTTTCCACCAAGTGGCAGAACCAGCCATTGTACATAAATGAAAGACTAAAGTACTCCAGGTGGATGCAGTGGGCATGAAATAACATGCAGATTCACACAGTAGAAATAATTGTCATGCAAAGATGATGGATCTATTAAACTCATGGTGTCTTGAACATGGTATATTGTGAGAATATTGCCTAAGATTTTGAATGTCATGAGGAGTTATTTGCAGGTGATAAAGGATCCTTCACTGTGAAAAATCTGTAAATTGATTACATGTTTTTCAATTTCCTACCTTGTTTTCCTGTTTCCATATCTCATTATGAGATCCTCCTCTGAAATGGGTAAATATTTATTGATTCCCTCTTTCAAAATAGGTATTTTTTTCTTGCATGTTGTTCTAATGTGTATATTTTGTATTTCTTTTTGAATTGATTACTTTGCTCATTTTAAAATATACCTTTGTAGCTGTGTGCTATTCTCAAATTCGTGCAAGATTGTGTGCACATCCTCTCCCTGCCAAAAAATGTATCACAGGCCTCACAAATTTGTGTATTTCTGCAGCATTTCTCTATTCAGCATTCTGCAGTATTTCTCTGTTCAGGAAAAAAGGAAAAAATTGGTATTTTGATGTGCAAAGGAGAATGCAACAAATCTTTCAAGTCTCTAAATGTGTTAGGAAGACTGCTTTGTACAGTATTAGGAATTTTCCCCATGTTCTAATGAAAGGGAAAAAAAACAAGAAAAAGTCCCTCTCCCCATTTTCATGTTCTTCTACCTATTACCAAAAAACGAGATTCTGAAATATGAGTGATGTGTATTAACAAAAGAGAGGTGCAAAACTTTTGTGCTTTTTTGTTTTCCTCTTTTGTTTAACATATCTTTCATCTTTTGTCTCTTGAATTGCCTTGGAAATTTTTCATCCACTAGCATTATGAGGACTGCTATTAACAGCCAATCAGAACATCTGGGGTAGGTGGGAATTTTGAATCTGTAGAAGGGCCTGGAACCAAGTAAGGACTGCTCTTTCTTTCCTTCAATCATTCTTAATGGCTGGGATTACAATATGCTACCTAACCACCTATTCTTTCTCCATCTTGGGTCCTTTCTTTTTTTCTTTTTTCTTTTTTTTCCTTTTCTTCTTGATCAGCCCCCCACCCCTATGTCGTTAGATTATTTCTTATGATGCTGCCAAGAAAGATGTGAAGATAATAACTAGTGGAAGAGGGAGAAGAGTTTTCCTACCTTGTTTCCCCTAAAATAAGACCTAACCTGAAAATAAGCCTTGGTATGATCTTTCAGGATGCTCGTAATATAAGTGCTGCTCCAAAAATAAGCCCCCTGTTAAGTGAAACCCCGCCCTCCACCCTTGTGCAGCAACCAGAAGATGACATGACTGCATTAAATGTAGATGGTTGTACATGACAAAAATAAAACATCCCCTGAAAATAAGCCCTAATGTGTTTTTGGAGCAAAAATTAATATAAGATCCTATCTTATTTTCCGGGAAACAGGGTATGTTCCAATAGCATGGGCAGTTGCTTGGAGTTTATTTTTGCCTTTATTTGCTTGCTTGCATTTTATGGTTTTTGGGTGAAGAGGCTCTCTATACCCCACCCCACATGTTGGGGTATGTGTGTGCTTTCTCTGTTTGTTAAAATATTATTGGTTAATATACACTGTATTTACTCTGTTAAAGTAGTATGTTTTGTGAGGGAGGGTGGATCTGTTTTGTTTACACCTGTGGATGTGTGTGGCAAAGGAGATGGGCTTTGTGTCCTTGTCAGGGTGTCACTGGACGGTGTGGTTGGTGGCTGCTGTTTGGTTAGGCAGAGCTTGGGGCATTTCTTTTGTCCTTCTGTGATTTTTCTTGTGTACTGTTTCCTGCTTTTAGAATAGATTTTCTGTTACCTCATCTTTGTGCTTTGGAGTGGTTTTAATGGATTATTTAGAGCTTTTTCGAACTAGTACCATAAAACACAGATGTGTTGGGGAAGAACAGAACGCAATAGCCCAAAAGAGGAGGTTTCTTTCCCGTAAAATGAAAGGACTAGGTCAAGATGAAATTGAAAGGGGCATCTCTGCAAAAGAACCTGAAACAAAACAAATACACAAAAATTTGCCATGCATATCCCTAGAGCCTGCTTTGAATAGCTCTTAACAGCTATTTTGAAAACAGACCTTCTTTGTGACGGATTGCTGCACACAGATGACTTGTCCTGAGGTAAATGCCAACATGTGATATGTATTTCAAGTTCCCTCCACATCCTAGCTGTAAGATGCAAAATGTTTCAAAGTTTGCTGCTTCATGAACTGGGTATCTTCTTCCTCTTGCTTGCTATCTTTCTGTTGCTGGCTGCCACCTTTGCTGTTGGCTGCCTTGTGGGTCTTCCTGTGCATCAGTAGAATGAGAAATGTGTTGCTGACAAGGATACTGGCTTTTGGGGATGCTATCATATCTAGTTATCCATACTGTAGTGTAGTTAAAGAGCTGGGGTTCAGGGAGTCAGATGCAACCTTTGTTCGTTATCTTTTCAGTCTGACAGAATGAGAGAATAATAGGTTCCCCAGGTATGCAAGGATCAAATCATCAGGATGAGGTGGCAGCCGTGTGGCCTGTGTTTAATCTTCCTATCTTTGCTTGAAGAAATTGGGGAGCCAGATCTTCATGGAATGAGTCAAATGATCAAATATTTTGAATGCTCAGCACCTGAATCAGCAGCCAGGATTAGGAAAGAGGTTCAGTGAGGTTAAAGGCAGAACCTGACACATGTATAAATAGGTTTGATGTAATAATAAAGAGGAGTTGTTCTTAGGCACATCATCTAGATGCATTGCACCTTGTGGTGATTGCATTGAGGAGAGTCTGAGGAAACAATTCATGACTATCCAGCTGTTCTTAGACTCTAATTCTAATGACCTCTAAATATCCTGGACAGTTTAAAAAGTAGTAGCAATTTCTGAGTATCTGAAGAATCAGAGGTTCCTGATCTCAAGTTGAGAGTTCTTGGGAAGAATGTCCTACAAGGACTAGTTTAGGGAATTTGGAATGTTTAGCTTTACAAAAAGAAGGTGGGATATGATAGCCATGCTTAAATATTTGAGAGGATGTCATGTTGAAGAAGGGACACGTTTGTTTTCCAGGACTCCAGAGACTAGGACAGGGAGCAATGGTTTCAAACTACAGGAAAAGAGATTCCATCTGAACATTAGGAAGAATTTCCCGATGGTTAGAGCTGTCCAGCAGTGGAATAGGCTGTCTCGAAGGGTGGTGGAATCTCCTTCTTTGGAGGTCTTTAAGCAGAGGCTGGATGGCCATCTGTTGGGAATACTTTGATGGATGTTCCCGCATGACAGGGGGTTGGACTGGATGGCCTCAGTGGTCTCTTCCAGCTCTATGACTCTAGGACTACACCAGAACACAGACAGAGTTCTAACTCCTGTCCTCTGAAGATGCCGGCCACAGAGACTCGTGAAACGTTAGGAAGAAAAACAGGCCAAACACCCTGAAAAACCTTCAACAACCAATAAAAATCATGTTTGAATCCAAAAATCAAAGAGCATAATAGCCTAATAAAGATCTTTTTCTGGTATTGAAGGAAACAATTGTACTCTTGGCAGGCATGTAGAACCTTGAGAAAGATACCTGCTATATCATTATTGTTGCACAAGAGTGTAGCAGTGATCTTCTGCTGGTGGTAGCCCAAAGAACAAAAAATTAATAACTTTTAAACTGGGCTTCAAATCTGCAGTGGTGAGGGAGTATACCAGATACCTTGCAGTTGTGGCCAGGTATATTGGAACCACAAAACGAAGCATCCACACCAGAATCAAAGAACATGAGAGACACTGCAGACTGAAACAACCAGAAAAATCTGCAGTAGCTGAACATGCCCTAAAACAAACTAGACATGAAATTCTATTTCAAAATACCAAAATACTGGACAACACCAGTAATCATTATGTCAGACTGCACAGGGAAGCCATTGAAATCCACAAGCACCAGCAGAACTTCAACAAAAAAGAGGAAAGTTTGAAACGCAAAAAAACTTGGCTCCCAGCTCTCAAAAATACAGTGTGCAAAAGGTCAATGAATTCTACCCAGCTACAAGGACCGGTGATCAGGACACACAAAAGACCAGCTAATGACACCCATCAACCACAGTGACAGATAATCTCTCCTTTTTATCACAACAATACACCCACAACAAGACACATTAATCACCCATCTACAGAAAAAGGCAAAAGCCCATCTCACAGCCATAAATACTCCACTCCCAAGCCAACTACACCAGAGCACAGAGTGCTGTCCTCTGAAGATACTGGCCACAGAGACTGGTGAAATATTAGGAAGAACAACCTTCAGAACACAGCCAAAGAGCCCGAAAAACCCACAACAATCATTTGGAGAGAAAGGTCAGAGAAATGACAAAAAAGACAAGTTTCTTTAAAGTAAAAAGCAACATCAACACAGGTTTACATTAAAGAAAGTTATGGAGTGGCACTCCTCCAGTCATGTATTTTCAGTAAACATTCTCACAAGATGTCTGAAACCAAGCAGTCTCCTCACATATGTTTTCAATTTGGAAATATGTTCCACATCTGGGACAATCTGACCCTGTTGATCAGGAGGCAATTGGATCTTAGCTAATGTTTTAACTTTTAACTCCTCCCTGGACGAACAGGCTTATCAGAATCATGCTTGCAAGTGTCTGGTTGCAAAAATGGAGATACAAAAATAATATTGAAAATATTTTTGAAAATATTTTTGAAATATATAAAAAGAATACAGTATAAATATTCAAAAGCTCATTTGTTTAAGCAATGAAATTGCTGTTTTTTGCTTTGTGGCTGGGGATGGTCTTACTTGATGTTAGCAAGTAATAGAGAAGGGCACTTCATATTCATATCTTGGGCATATGGATATGACCTGCAGCACCACAAGTACCATGGGGGCCCAATTCCCTCACCCAGAACTGACTGGGTGACTCACTAGGCTCTGCGTGGTGCTGGGGTCCTTCGGTGGCATACCAATCTGAGCAGGAGCCAGACTGGCCGTTTCCCACCTCCCCGGGCAGTTGAATACTTTGGTGCGGAGGCAGGACAGCAAGTCTCCTCATGCAGCTGATGAGTGGTCAGCTGAGTGGGCAGGTGGAGAGGGGGTGGTCAGGCTCTTGCCAGGATTGGTGCTCTGCGGTTAATGAAAGACCCCAGTGCCACGTGGAGCCTGGTGGTACAGGGATTTGGGCCCCTAGAGCACCTGTAGTGTTGCAGGTCATATTAATATAACAGATACGAATACGAAGTGTTCATCTCTAGCAAGTAATGTCACCTTCTATCCTGTCATAGTCTCTTCTCAGAGTTTTCATTCCACCCATCTTGTCACTATACAATAGCTTGGTAATGTAAAAAACCCTCCAAATATGTTATGTGCTATCAAGTCACTTCTGATGTGTTAACTGTATGAGCTAGTGACATCCTGACTATCCTATCATTAACAGTTCTGCTCAGATATTGCAAACCAAGAATGTCTCGTTAGGGTGTTCTCTTCCTACTGCCTACTCCCCAGAAATATTGTCTTTTCCAATAAGTTCAGCTCAGGTCTTGCAAACTAACAGCTATGGATTCCTTTGTTGACTTACCCTACCTTATGCTAATTTTCCTTTTTTCTTACTGCCCCCCCCCTTCCTAGCAATATTGTCTTTTCTAGTCAGTTCTCTATTAGTATAACCTCATCTCCCTCATTATTGCTCTAGTCTAGTGAGAGTTCAGATTTGACTTGATTGAGCACCAACTTATTTCTGGTGGTCTGCGGTATCCCTAAGGTTCACCTCCAACACCACATTTCAAATGGGTTTACCTCACTCATCTTCTTTCAGTTCTATTTTTTTACCCACTATGGAAGATTTTGATCTTAGTTTCAAGTGGCAGATTTTGCTAACTTCCAGCCCCCCCTTTTTTTTATTTCAAAAGATGTGGGGACATATTTTGGAAAACATGTAGGCAACATGTTAGTAGCGACTACAAGAGGGTATGTATGCTATCTTGACTACTCCTATGGGTGTTTTCAGTATTCAGGCTGCCCTGTGCTATGTAAAGCTTGGTATCCTTTTTCCTGCTGACAACACAGCCACAATACGTGCAGCAGTATTGGGTGATTTCCTGGTTTTTTGAATTAGAGATACAGAAGCACAACATCCCACATTCATAAACCAGACTCTTTTTTTCATTTTAAAGAATTTAATAGGTTTTAGGGAATCACAGACCAGCAAACCTCACCAACTGGCTGACAGAACTGTTGAGAATTATAATAAACCCATGCCTACCTGTGTAGCTGATTGCAGCCACGAGTAGTGTCCCTTATCAGTGTGATTCTGTTTCATCCCAGAACTGTAGACAGGACTTCTTAAGAGATTATATGCAGAATAGGAAAATCTGTTGTCTTTTAATGAAACCAGATCAAAATCAGAACATAAGAAGAAAAAGTGTTTTTATGGTAACATTGGGATGCGGGTAAAATGAACGAGGATCGTTGTGGGCAGGCTGAAAACAAAGTGGGAAGCAATGCAGGCAAAATAGTTTCCAGTTTGAATCTTCAAAACAAAAGTCACAAGATGAAGTTTGTTCCCAAACATAAAGTTGATGCTTGACTTTTATAACATGGGTAAATTTCACAAGGCTATGCGTGAATAAAAGCTGTATTCCACAGTACTTGAAACTAGTAAATATGCCTCGGGCTTAGGTTGCACAAGATGAAAACCTATTCCTCCCACACTGGTCTTCTTCAAAATGCTGCCTGTCAAACTAGTTGGTCTGACAGGCAGCACAATTCTCCTAGCCAGCAGCTGTAGTCCCTGGGGACTGTAGGAACTGTAGTCCAGAACATCTGGAAACTACCAGGTTGGGAAAGGCAGACCTATGTTTCCTTTTCAGTAGAAAGGGAGTGTTGTATGGAGCAATGTCAGATTAATCCTGTGCTTCTGGTGCATTTAATACTGAGAGATAATTTTTCCTGAGTGAAGTAGAAGTAAACTCAATATAGACAAAACTTCTGGAACTGAGGAAGTGTTTTGGAAAAGTGGAGGGAGCAATCTCTCTCTCTTTGTTTATGTGTATGTGTGATTTTAAGAGACTAGAAAGAATGTCCTGCTGAAGAACACAATTCCATGAGGAACTTCAGATATCAGTCCCAGATGGGGGTGGAGCTGTTTCTGAGAGAGCAAGACTGAATATCAGTTCCATTCATTATTTTGCTGCTTGCCTTGATTCTGTGTGCACATTCTCTGGCTCCTCTCTGAGCTGCAGCCATGGATGAGTGAGGGTTAATGCCGGGGCTGTGTGTAGCGGCAGGTGGGCGGTTCCAAAGCTGTCAGCCTTCATGGAAGCCAGCACCCACCAAGAAACTCAGTTAAGGAGAATGAAGGGAGTCCAGAGGGACAGCGCTTTCTCCTTGACAGGGCTGGGCTTCCCAGCACATGGGCTCCTAGTGTACTGATGGTACATCACAGTGTTTGCATTCATAGCGGACAGGAAAAGCAGGGTGGCAGCCTGGGTAAGCCTGTGCATATTTGTGTGTGTGTGTGTGTGTGTGTGTTGAATCAGAATTCCAGCTATATTTTAATATTTTGCCTGCACAAAGCTTCTATTTGACACCCAGCCTGTGCACTGGCCCATCCAGCACAGCTTACTGCCATGTGTCTTGTATTTTATCCATGCTAGGCGCCATGTGCCTGTCCTTTCTGTCACAGCCATACATCATGCCGCATGCCTTTCTGTCCTGTCATCAGCATGCTTTGCTCAGCCTGCCTGTCTGGGTATTTAAGGTTCCTTGGAAGCTCACTCTGAGCATGGAGGAAGCTGTGTCAATGCTCCTTTCTTTTGAATCCAATCTTTTTGGAGGGAGGGGGTGAGTTGAAGAAGAAAATAAGCTGCCTTGAATAAGTAGTTGAAAATGGAGAGGATGGGTGAAGAATGTGGTAATATGTTTTTCCGGAGTATGCTGACTTCGGTATGGAAATCTTTATGCACCTGGTGCCAATAATTACCCAATTTGTCAGATCTGATTATGGGACCAAATCGTTCTTATGTGTACAGGAGGAAATGAAAGAGCTCTTCAGGCAGTGTGGAGATAGGAGAGGGATCACAACTTTTTTCTATGGGGTTGATGAAGTGAAAGCTGAACAAATGTGTCTTGGATGTACTCTGAGTATACAACATAGGGTATGCAAAGTAAACACCATTATTGCTGATATGGACTGCCTCTGCCCTATGCAAAGGGTGAATGGGTGGGTAAACTGAAAACATATGGATAAATAGATGTGTTAAAGGGAGAAGGGGAAGAGTGCTGAACAGGAATTGGCAGAGGATATTTTATGAGACCCTTTTGTGCAGGTTGCAAAGAGTATGAGGTCTGAGATAGCTTCCCATCAAGGTCAAATGAACTTCCTCTTCTGGATCGAAGACTGGCATCAACAGGTGGGCCTTGGGAGGGGGGGAATGGCAACATGGGCCTTTAAGCAAAAGGTGTTTGAAGGAGAACAGTGGGAAGGGGAATAGCTGTGTGACATTTTAGAGCCCTATAAATTGCATCTGCCCAGGATTTCTAGATGTTTATAACTCTTATTCTTTAGTTGACAATCCTACCTAGATTGGGACTGAACATTATGAAGAGCAGCGGACTGAGTGTAAAGAAACTTGATTTGCTTTGTGTTTCCTATTTCCATATACCTCTCTGCATGCAATCTTGCCTCAATTAGATACTTTCTGGAATTTTGGATTACAGCTGCCATCATCCCTGACCACTGGTCATGGCAGTTAGGACTGATTGAAATTACAGTCCAAAACATCTGGAAGATGGGCAGCACATAGAAATGTCTGCATTAAACCAAAGAGGGCCAGAGGAGAGTTTTGGGGAGTTAGGTAGGACTGTTTTAAAGACCTGATATTGGCTATCCCTGACTGAGCAATTGGTTGCTCCTGGTTATATATTTTTTCTCTCTGCAGGCTAGGGTACAACTTGAGGTGGGTGACGCATACCCTTTTGGTTCAACTTACAGACATGAAACTGAGGAAGCAGGAAGGGATCTTATTGGGTGTGTTTTTCTCATCTGAGCTTACATGAGGAACTCTATACTGCAGCCCAGGAAACAACACTGAGCTACACTCAGGAAAAGCACTGCCACCAGCAAGGCTGTATTGGAAGAAAATGTGGCTAGAACTTGGAGCCAAGACTGCCTGATCTTGCGAGAAGAGAATGAAATACAAGGTGGAACTGAGACCTGGCATTCTCCAGATGTTGATGATTGATTTATTTATTTTAGTTATTCATTTATTCATTTGATTTCTATACTGCCCATCTGGCTACAAGACCATCATCCATTACCATTTGCCAGACTTCATGGAACTGATGGGAGATGAAGTCTCAGTAACATCTGAAGGGTTACAAGTTCTCCATCCCTGACTTTGGGACAGTGAATAGCTCTGTTAAAGAGTTTGGTTGGCACATGTCATGGAAGCCAGCACTCCTTTCAGTCCAACTACTTGATAAGATTCTCCTCACGTGTATTGACTGCCTTCATTCGTTTTATGTAGTACATCATCCTTGACAGATGACAGTCCAATCTGTCAAGAATGCTGTACTACATAAAATGAAAGGAGAATCTATTATCTTCCATTCCACTGGTAAAACCTTACCTGTTGAACAGCTCTCACCATCAGGATATTCTTCTTAATGTTTAATCCAGAACTCCATTATCTGAGGTTACAATTCAAAATCTTTGTATGTAGTAGTGACTTTGGTACAGTTGCAGTTTTTGTTAATTGACCAGTCAGACATTGTCAATTGGCAGCTGATTATTTGTTGCAGCCAAATAATCCATGAAGTCAAATATGTCCCTGCATATATGGCAGCAGCATGCTTTATATTCCAGTAGTAGGAAGGTAGCCTCTTTGCCTTTTTCCTCCCTTTCCAGTCCAGTAGGTTTTCCTACTGACTACTGTACTTGATTCAGTGGAGGCATCTTTGAACAGAACATACACAGTTTGGGAGGAAGGCACAAAGGAATCAGGAGGAACATGGGAGGGATTGTACTATTGCATCCTAAGAGCGTTTGCCTATGTTTGATGAATACAGGCAATGGATATTAAAAATACAATGACTGTCTTCTCTACTTGCTGTTGGATTCCAATTGAGAAACCAGTGTCTGTAGCCAGAATTTGGGCTGTTGCACAAGAAGCAACACAGAACAGTGGTTCTGGGATTGGTGGCTTGATAGATTTTGACACAGAAGTAACCAAATGCATTGGCAGTCTGAATAGAGTGTGAATCAAAGGTGTATGCAACCATGAAGATTGGTGTCTGCACAGCAGAACTTAGAACTCTTTTTCTGATAAATAACTACCATCCTTAAGCAATGTGTCTTGGAGCTGATGAGCACCACCCAGGGTGGATAAAAGTCAGTGATTTTTTTAAAGAAATTGATTTAAATCACAATGTAACTCACAATTTGTTTTAATTTTTTTAAAATTTAAATTGTCATTTTTTTTTAAATTTTAAAAATTTAAATGGCAATTTAAATAAAACCTACCCTGGTATTACCATCTAAAGAGTGCAAGAGAAGAACAAAGGGGAAGAATCAAATATCACAATCATCATATTGCCAAGAAAATATTCCTCTCACACAGGCACTTTCCAGGTGCCCAGGAAACACTTTGACTTTCTCAAGGAAGAGGAAAAGATATCCTTTCCTCTTTGGGAAATATTTCTGCATGTTTAGAGGTGCTCCCAGTATGTCTATGGGTTGCTTTTTAAGAAAATAAAATGCACTCCTGTAAGGGCCACAAATGCCTGATAATGAGGTCTGCTATAGAGTCCATTGTATTTTGGGGTGGGGTGGGGGGGAATGTGGCTTCCATGTGATCTTGCACTGTGCTTTTGTAAAATTCCTGATATAGAAGACAACAGTTTTTGGAAATTAAACACATCCACACACACACACACACTGGAAGTGAGGAGGCAGTGTCTCTTTAAGAGCAGTCTCTTTGTATTCTGCGGCTGCAGTAAGCTTGGCTCTGGGCTCCTGCCCTCGTGTCCAACTGCAAAGCAAATGAAAAGGCACTTCCCTTGTTTGGCTTCTCTGTTCCTGCAGCCCTACAATGGAGCTTTGTTGTGTCAGGAACTCTGATCTTTCTGGAAAAGGCTCAAGGCTAGGATTGGACTCCCCATCCCAACTGCGGGTCTGTGCTTCCAGTAAGGACAGGGACACCCCCACTGCTTCCTCCAGGCAGAGTTTTAAGGTGCAAAGGAGCTTGCCATCCCTTCTTCCCCTGGCTGGATAGAATGATGCCTCCCAGAAGATCACATGGTCCTCCCAGTCTGGGTGGAATAGCGGAACGAATGGTAGAATCCATCCTCTAATGATACTGGCCTCTGGGCTCTGCCGTGCCTGTCCCATTTTCAGCCAACTAAATCAGCAGAAACCCTGGCAGGGCCAATTCAAGAGACATCTCTTCTCCCCAGTGACTAAAATGTGACAAAGCCGAGCATTGCACAAGTTCCTTCAGTGGTATTTAGGGGAATGCCCATCTTTTGCCCTGATGCAGAAGTGAAACCCCACTGTGCAGAATTCCATCAAATAGGTGCAAGGCCAAAGTTCCCAAATGCATTGTCTTCTTCAGCTACCCGGTATGGAGTCTCCTTTTTGGAGTACATGTGGCCAGCTAAGCATGCCATAAAAGTTCATCCTTTTGCCGTGCAGCCCTCATCCTACTTGGTCTCCCTAAGCACTTCCATTTTGCTTGGCCTCAGGTTTCTATAAGAAGAGTCAAATTATTTGTTTCTTCTGTGACCTGCAGCGAGTGTGAGCCTAGTAGATGCAAAGCACATCCACATAAAATGCTGGACATCTATAAGCCCTGCATTTGGGGGGCCCTTTCAAGGGGCAGCAAAAATCAGATTCAGCTCTAGCACTGGGTTTTTCAGGCCAGCTCTGTGCCGATGGCTGCAGCAGCCCCAATTCATTCTGGAGGATTGTGAAAGCCTTGGGACCCAGGAGTCTTACTGTGGTGTACCTGGTACTTCATAGGAGTAGGCTTTGTTGGCTACAACATACAACCCACCCTCAGGAACCTTGGCTGAATAAAAAGCTGTTTCCCTCATCCCTGCCGATATGCGTACACATGCAAGAGAAAGAGTTTTTGAGAAATAGAAGCTAGATGGGTGGAGCTGGGCCTTATCGATGACAGTATAGAAAGGACATTGGCATTCTGCTCTGCTGCTACTGGCATCACTGTGCTCTGAGGAAAGAAACTGCATCTGTTGGACTTCTCTCTACTGTTCAGTTGTTACATAAATGCTTAGGAGTAAACCGCATGTTGAACATGAGCTGCTTCTGAAAACTTAAGGGTATTCATTTTGTCTTGATAGTTCATCTAATGCTTTATCTACAGTTGCATTAACCTTCCCAATAACTTTGTTTGCATGGTTTTCATGTTGCTTTTCTTCATAAAATAATGCAATGCCTTCCTTACTCACTCTTGTTTCAAAGAGGATCTCATTTGTATCATTAGCCTAGTGTTCAAGGTATGCTTTCGTGGTTTATGATCTCACACAGGCCCCTGTAACCTACTATGCAAAACTCAGGTAGCAGTACAGTGGTGCCTCGCTTGATGAGGATAATCCGTTCCAGCGAAATCGCTGTAGAGTGAAATCCTCGTCAAGCGAAATAAAAAAGCCCATTGAAATGCATTGAAAACCAGTTCAACGCATTCCAGTGGGCTAAATACCTAATTGTCCAGCGAAGATCCTCCATAGGGCGGCCATTTTCGGGTGCCTGTAAAGCGAAAAATCCATCCTAAAAACAGCGGGGAACCATTTTGCACAGCGGGTGGCCATTTTGAGAGCCGTCGATCAGCTGTTTTAAAACCATCGTTAAGCAAAAAATCGGTTCCTGAAGCAGGGAACCAATCATCGTTAAGCGAATTTTTCCCCTTTAAACATCATTTTGCGATCGCAAAAGCGATCGCAAAACCTCATCGTCAAGCGGATTCATAGTTTAACGAGGTAATCGTTAAGCAAGGCACCACTGTATAAGGAGAATGGAAGCAGTGGTCTGCGTCTAAGGAAACTAGAAGCTATTTGCAATTTAATACCAAGTAGATCTTCCCTTGTATTATGACCACTAGAAAGAACCCCTCAAGTATCAAGAAACTTGTTCTTGTTGCATCAGAGAAACACTGGCATTCTGTCTCTGACAGTGGGTAGCTTGATGCTTTAGGACATTTATGAGCATGCTATGGTAATATTTCATATCCAGAATGCTTGGTTTTGCCTTAAATATCCAAGAATGAAATGTAAGCAGACTGTTTGGAGACATGTGTGCTAGACAATCGTATGCTACATACAGTATCTCAGAATAGTATTTTGGGTGTCCTAGTTGCAGTAGATCACGTCAAAATATAGATCCACTTATAAATGACTGTCCCTCACTCTCTCCTGTCACAGTGCCCAGTGACCTGACCCCTGAAGAGTGCCAAGAGCTTGAGAACATACGTCGGCGCAAGCAGGAACTGCTGGCAGACATACAGGTGTGTGGTGTGGGATGTGAGTGCACTGGTAGCAAATAGAAGGGCTAGAGCACGATGGTAGAGCATAAATTGTACATGCACACCAAAGGTTCCTAGTCCAGGTAGGGCAAGAAAAGGTGAAAAACACCCTATAAGAAATCTTGGAGAGGTTGCTGTCAGTTAGTAGAGACAACACTATTAGATAGCCTGACTTGCTGTAAAACTGCATCCAAGTAGTTAAACAACAGGAATTGTGTGTGTCATTCCTGACACAAGACATGACAATACTTTCTACCATGTGCTACTTCCCCTCCCAAAGAAAGCTGGGCAGTTCCTATAGACTCTGGCTGTTTATTTCCCTTACTTTGGGGCCTGAAATTTCTACATTGCCATGGCTTTGCCTTGGAAATTTGAATAAAAATAAAGGTGTGCTTTTAAGCATGAGCAGAGTTCCTTTATCTTGTCTTTGTGAAACACCAACACCCCCCCCCCAATTTTTTTGTACTAACAGCAAACAATTCTCATTGGGTTGGTGTTATCACATTTCTTACTTTGAAAATGAAGCCCTGGATGTTCCCAATTCCCCTCCCCCATCCAATTCCAATGGATGGAAGCCTTCTTTGTCCTCCATCCTTGAAGATTTGCACAGCAGGGGCATGGGGACGTGTCATGACAGATCAGCAAGGAGACTGGTTGTGGCCATTCCAACAAGGGTAGAAAGGGGTGAAAAATGGCCAGGGCGGCAATTCGCCAGCGGGGATTCAGTCTCTAAACATGAAGGTGGTGTGGAGGCAATCCCTCCTCCCTTATCTCTAACTCTCACCTGTCAGGTCAATCTTCTGGGTGGCCCTGAGAGAGGCTGGGGTGAGGGTTGTGTAGATGAACTTTTTTTAAATTCATGTCCCTTTCTCTAACCATGCACTATTCTGTTCTTCCCTTATAAGACAAGGATGTCATCATTTCCATTGTCCAAGAAGGGGATGTGTGTTCCTGAGTGATGCTAAGTGTCTTCCCTTGTCCCCCAGTCTCTGAAGTTCGCTTAGTCACTGCACTCTCTATGAGATAACTAGACCCACACCCATCCTGTAACTCTGGCATGGGATACTAGTTCCCTGTGTCAGGTTGCTTACAGGCACTGTGCTTGGCAGGGATGCTCATCAATCCCATCAGCAGTAAATAAGGCCATGGCAGAGGCTAATCACTACCATATGCTGGACATTTCCTAATGAGATTAATCCAGTAATTTCATTAGCCCCAGGGGCTCATTCTTCTTCCTTCCTTTTCTTTTTCTCTTTCTTTCTGGAGGAGCTGAGCCTCCTTATGATGCCTCCCAGAGACTGGCATCCACACCCCTATTTGTCTCTGAGCCAGAAGAGGCAGACATGCATTTCTCTCCATCTGAGAGGAATGGGTGCCTGTAGGAGGCATTGGCTTTGGCTCTCACAGATGAGTAGTGAAGACTGTGGAGTGGGGAACAAGGTATCTCCCTGGGCAGGAAGGAGAGTTCTGCCTATTAGATCTGTGAATGTAGCCTTGTGCTCTTGTTTCTCTGAGTTTATGCCTAGCAGGCTCTTAGGTTTTAGTGATGATGTCTTAAGACATTTCTTCTGGCGTACATGGTACTTGTCTTTTACTGTCTCTTATTTATATTTCCTCCCACTTTTCCCTAGTCATTGCTCATCTACCAATCTAGATTAATGAAGTTGGAGAAAAGCATAAAGGTCAGACAGGGATAGAGATCTGTTTAATACTGTCCCCTATTTGCCTGCTAGCTGAAGAAAAACTCAATTTCTTCTTCATTCATTTTTTTCCTTGCACTTTTCCCCCAGCGTCTGAAAGATGAGATAGCAGAGGTGACTAATGAAATCGAGAACCTGGGCTCAACAGAAGAAAGGTGAGTGATGCTTCTTTTGAAGAGGTAGGGAAGAAGACATGTAGGGGCCTGGTTTTAATTGCTTTATGCGAGTGGATGCTGGAGAGAATACAGTGAATAGCCTGCAGAAAGATTTGCAGAACAGCTGGAAGGATTTCTGGCATTAAGGAACATACAGAGTCAAAGAATCAGAGTTCTTCTTCAAGGAGATCATGTCTGAACTTTAGTATACAGCAGAGCCCAAATGTACGTAAGTGTTATTTGATTATTAATTCATTGGACTTATACCCTGCCCATCTAGTGGCAAGCTGCTATTCTGAGTGGCTACAAAAAACATAAATGGACAAACAGGAATTTGTGAACCTCTCTCTGCTGGCAGTCTATTATTCTTGTAATTTTATTGCTTCTCTTTGAAAATTACTGTATTTTTAGAGTATGATGCCTTCTTTGGATTTTTGTTGTTGTGATTGTGGTATTTTGATCTTGATTTGCTAGCTGCCCAGAGTAGTGGCTTCAACATTAGTTATGCAGGATAAAATGCAATTAAGTAATTAAATAAAGCTTAGATATATAATTAAGTGCTAACACTCAAAAATTGTTAACACTCAAAAAAGACACTCCTAATCCTATCACACAATATTCTATATTGTCTGTTCTGTTGGTTAAAATAAAAAGAGAAGTGAAATGCCCTTGGTCCAAATGCCTTCATAATTGATACGTTTGTCTTGATTTCTAAGGAGAGCAGGAACTTTGCTCCATGTTTAATGCCTCTAGGCTGGACATACTCTGCCTGCATGTGTGTGTCCTTAGTGCTCACTCATGGAGATAGTGATGTAGTCCTAAATGCTTCCATGCTGCTCTTAATATCATCATGGGATCTCTGGCATTACCTGTGGCAGGAGGTCTCATTTCATTCCATTCCATTGCAGCACACAACTCTTTTAGGCCTGGCCTCGCTTGCCCATCTGGCACCAGATTCCCTGTCATAGGCTGTTACTCTGAACTGGGGCGGATGGAATCACCTGCAGATTAGGTGCCCTGACTTGTCAATGGAAACTGACATGTGATGTCTCTTTCAATCAGTACAGTTTCTTAGGCCCCTCCATGCAGAGGGCAAGTTTTATCATGCAGGGCAACCCAGGAAGCTCTTCTGGCTCCTTATTTGATAGGGACATATGCAGTATTGACTAGATACCTCTCTTCCTCTAGAGCAGTGGTTCTTAACCTTGGGTTACTCAGGTGTTTTTGGATTGCAACTCCCAGAAGCCTTCACCACCAGCTGTGCTGGCTGGGGTTTCTGGGAGTTGCAGCTCAAAAACACCTGAGTAACCCAAGGTTAAGAACCACTGCTCTAGAGCTACTTCTCTGCCACAGGCATCACTGTGCTGGGAAGCATTGAGGCTCTACTACATTCAGTTAGGACTTAAGAGGGCATATAATATAGGCTGGCCAATATACCTCTTTCTATTTCAAAATAGACTTGAAGGTGGAAATGGTGAATTTCTGGTGATCATACATCTTGTTTGGAATGGAAAAGTGTCTGAAGCTGAATTCTTATCCTCCCTTGTGTTTGTGACTTGGGGTGGCTCTTTGTTCTATTTGTCAGAAGGCACTGTGCAGCTATTTCATCCAGCTTTCCTCTGTGGATATTCTGTGGAATGTTTAAAAAAAATTAGAAGTGGGAAAATATGGGTGTATTATAAAGAACAGGTGTCTGTGTCTAAACCCCTTGTAATATTAAGTGAATAGGGCCAGTATGATAGCACATTAAAAGGCCATCTGGGAGCATTCCTAAGTTGTAAGAAGCACTTCTCAAGGAGGTAGCATCCCAGACTATTCTTAGGTAGTGAATTTGGAGGATTCTCATCAAACCTTTCATATTATCTAGGAAAACCATGCAGAGGAACAAGCAGGTGGCGATGGGTAGGAAGAAATTCAACATGGACCCTAAGAAGGTAACTTTTTTGCAGTGCTGGCAGCAGTTATGGTCTGTGAGACACTAGAGGGTTGTTCTTGCCAGGCAGAGTTAAAAGGATCTCATCAAAAATTCCTTCTGGCATCTTGGTTACCCTGCTCAGATTTGTGTCTGTATGTGTCAGTCTTTCTTGTATGTGCATCTTCTCCCTCTATCTTTTTACAAATTTGTTTACCCAACTGAACAATGTCTTCTTACTTATAAGAAGCAAACATCCCAAACCTATAGTTTCCTCATTCCATCTTTAAGCTTTATCCTTGGGTGGGTGTTTCTTAGCAACTAAGTCAATTTGAACTTGACTTGTGGAGCTTTGGGTTACAGGACGTCTAGCAGATGTGAACTGTGGGGAAAAACCCACTAGTCCAAATCTCATCTCAAATTCAAAACTCCTTAATTGGGCTTAAATGTACTCTTCAATCCAGATCCTCTGCCTTCAGTATGATTGACCCTCATGATTGTAGTATGAATTCACTGCTTATACATGGAGTAGTAGTGTTAACAGAAGTTCCTGATCACTATAACTGTATAGATCCAGAGTGATGCCCTCTACTCTCTGTGCTTGCAGGGGATCCAGTTCCTGATAGAGAATGACCTCCTGAAGAACACACGTGATGACATTGCCCAGTTCCTCTACAAGGGGGAGGGGCTCAACAAGACTGCCATTGGTGACTACTTGGGTGAAAGGTAATTGGGTGGGAGTTTTGGAGCTTTGAGTCAGATTCTTGCCTTTCTTTCACAGCAGCTTTTGATTCTCATGTCTGAGCAACATTCAGGGCATGAGGGAGTCCTGCTCTTTTGCCAGTGCCATGTGGATTTGATTCCCCATGTAGAACAGCTGAGCAGGGGCCCACAGTCAAAATCTTCACGTAGCTGTGACCCAGTATTTGTTCACCCTAGTTGGGGAAAGAGCTAGGAATGGCAGGTGAGGTTGTGTGTATTGAAATATTTGGGTCTGCTGTCTTGCTCTTGATACAGCTGTTACTTTGGCTGCGTTGGACTTGTAAAGCCCTGAAATTGCCTGCCTTGTTCCTGACCACCTGGCATACTCAAGTCACTTCTCAAAAGCAAAGGCTGGGATATATTGTAATGTACACTGATCTCAGGCAGGAGTAAGCACATCTCATACCCAGGGGTTTGAAATAGCCCCAAAGTAGCCACAGACCCTCAGAAGTTGTCCACCCTGTCTAATGCTTGTTTTTTTCTCATTCTTATGATGTTCTTAACATTAAAGAAAGGACAGCAATTCAGTGGAATAGTTCTGAATGATTTTAATGTCTCAGGATTACTCCCTGACCCCTCAAGTTAAAACAACAGGCAATGGGGAAGACCTCAGCTGAAGTTCTGGAGAGCCATGGTTAATCATAGTAGTTACTACTAAGCTACACAGTCCCATAGTTTGACGTCTGAAACACCTTGTGGTAGAGGAAAGGAGGAACAGCATGTTGTAGCCTGCAGCAGACAGGGTCTTGCAACCGTTTGTATTAGGTATTGTATCTGAAAGATGAATTGTTCACATTCATGCTCTTTCTCTATCTGCAGAGATGACTTCAATATCCAGGTGCTGCATTCATTTGTGGAGCTCCATGAGTTTACTGACCTCAACCTTGTGCAAGCACTGCGGTGAGTAAAAACAAGTTGTGTGTATGTAGTAGCAGCATTTGGGTGGATTTTGCATTTCCCTCTTCTTCCTCCACCAAAGAACTTGCTACAAGGTGGGCCATGGGGCTGAGATGAGTCTCAGCTAGATTATAGGAATATAGAGGGGCTAAATGTGTCTGCTGTATCTTCATATCTGTTCAGGAATGTAACTGCTGTGGCATCGTTACCCACAGCACAGCTTAAACATACATTTATTTTCTGTGGTCCCTCACAGGCAGTTCCTTTGGAGCTTCCGACTGCCAGGTGAAGCACAAAAGATTGACCGGATGATGGAAGCATTTGCACAACGATACTGTCAATGCAACCCTGGTGTCTTCCAGTCAACAGGTATGTGAATTGTCAACTTGGCTGGGCAAACTGATGTAGAAGTTTGTGTGTGTGTGTGCGTGTGTGTGAATAGTGGAGTTCTCTGAAGGCTTCTAGCAGGGCTTTCTTTTGGCTTCCAATGCCAGATTTTCAGACTTGGTACTTGACAGTGGAGAAGAGTTGGCCACTAGATCACATGAAGTTTGAGGCAGAGAGATTTTAAAAATGCTTAGAACCTTTCTATCTTATTTGGGATGGCCTGGTAAACTATTCTGCCAAGTCATGCAGGGCTCACAAATTACTGATGCTCCCTGAGCTCTTGCCTCATGTTATACTTAAAACAGGACCCTTGAAGAA
Source organism: Pogona vitticeps (assembly GCF_051106095.1). Taxonomy (NCBI): domain Eukaryota; kingdom Metazoa; phylum Chordata; class Lepidosauria; order Squamata; family Agamidae; genus Pogona; species Pogona vitticeps. Next base: position 140,349,103 of record NC_135784.1, on the reverse strand, counting down.
AACATTATAGGTATATATAAGAAACAGTAGTCCTTTAGAAAGTCTGGTACTTAACCACTTAGACTTTAAAGCTTAAAGCCTGTCCTTTAAATTAGGGCTGGAAAGAGACTAATTACTTGTACAGTGGACCCTTGACTTACAGAATTAATCCGTATTGGAACGGTGGCTGCAGGTCAAAAAGTCTGTAGGTCAAGTCTCCATTGACCTACAGTGCATTGAAAACCGATTAATCACGTAACTGGCCGTTTTTGATCCATTTTGGGTTTTTTTCTGGTCTGTAAGTCAATTCTCAGGCTGCAAGTCAAACCTAAGTTTTGCAGCCAGAGAAGTCTGTAACTCAAAAAGTCTGTAAGTCAAGCCGTCTGTAAGTCAAGGGTCCACTGTACAGTACTTGTGTTCATGTCTTGATGAACCTAAAGGATGTTCCTTACCATCCATAATTCCTCACTACCTTCTCTTCATTCCTCTCTGCACCCAGATACCTGTTATGTGCTCTCCTTTGCCATCATCATGCTGAACACCAGCCTCCACAACCCAAATGTCAAGGACAAACCAACTGTAGAGCGCTTCATCGCCATGAACCGTGGCATCAATGATGGTGGGGATCTGCCTGAGGAGCTGCTGCGGGTAATCTTTGAGAGCTAAGAGTGGAGTTAAATTCTGTGAGAGGATTATTAACCATGTCACCTACTGCTAGACATGCCAGGGATGAAGCATGGGATCTCCTACATGCAAATCATGTTCTTGGCCACTCTGCTGTGGTCTCTGCTTAACTTGGTCTTGCTTGCTGGGAGGGAAGAGCTGGACTTGCACAGACACAGGAAACTGTTGTAGAAGTGACCCTTTTCTTCTCTCTGCCAGAATCTCTATGACAGCATAAAAAATGAGCCCTTCAAAATTCCTGAAGATGATGGCAATGACCTAACACATACTTTCTTCAACCCAGACCGTGAAGGTTGGCTTCTGAAGCTTGGTGAGTAGGTCTGCATGAAGCAAGGGCTGAGTCATCAGAAGCAGGGCTGCTGTTGCCATGGCATGGGCTGCAGGGAGCATGGAGTTCAGCAGGAGTCTGGTGACTTCTCTTAGCTTGGAGCTAGGTGGCCACACAGTTTAGAACACAGGACCTGCTACAGAACTTGGGGACTTCTCATCGTCTTTGCTTGGGCTGAATAGCCACGGGGGGGGGGGGCAGTCTAGATGCAGTTCTGGCTAACTTCTTGTGGGTTTCTTTAACCTGGGTGCGCCCAGCCAGTTTTGGTTGTGATCTGGGGGGGGGAAAGTACATTAAATGGGAAATACTTGCTGGCTTTGTGGGTCTTACGAACAACAGGAGAAATCAGGTTCCCCTTGGTTCCAATGTCCCAAACTAATGATCGAGATTTTGTCTGTGGTGACCTGCTTCTCACCTCCACATTGCAGGCAAGCCTCTGGCATCGCCTCACGCATCCCACACACTGGCAATGCATGCATGGCATCCGCAAGGCATTCACGAACCCTTCCTGTGAAACACTTGGCCATCCTCCTTCTGCTTACTCTGAATATTCCATTGTCATCCCAGGAATTGGCTGAAGTAGGCTCTCAGGCTGGATCGTTTGCGCCCCCCCCCCAAGCTCCCTTTAGGGCTCTTAAATCTCTTTAAATCTGCAAATGAAATTTGAAAACTCAGGTCCTCTGAATATTCAAATGCAATCACTGAATCTTTAATGGAATGCAACTAATTGAATTATTCATCTATGAATGTAACCTTTCTGATTTTGCTTTGAGGCTTTTGTGAATCAAAGTAAAAAAAAAAAATAGATGTTCCGATTCCAAGAGTGGAGATGCAAACCCTGTGTGTTTTTGGTGAATGATGTCTGAGCTAAACTGCAACTTGAAGCTGAGTTTGAATCCTCACTTTTTATATTCCGTACTTTCTATTTCTTTCTGCCAAGGCTGTATAATAAATGACCATGCTGTGTTCTGGATTATAAGCAAAGGAAAAGTGCTTCCACAGCAATCTTTGAGACTAGATTTGCTCACACAATAAGGCTGGGCTACCAGTTTGCACAATTAAGAATATTAGCATACTTTTTAAGCTTACAAATTTTGGAAGCAGCAAATACAGTGGGGTCTTGACTTGAGAACTTAATCTGTATTGGAAGGCGGTTCTCAAGTCAAAAAGTCTGTAAGTCAAGTCTCCATTGACCTACAGTGCATTGAAAACCGATTAATCCCGTAACAGGTCGTTTTTGTTCCATTTTGGGTTTTTTCTGGTCCGTAAGTCAAATCTCAGTCTGCAAGTCAAACCTAAATTTTGCGGCCAGAGAAGTCTGTAACTCAAAAAGTCTGTAAGTCAAGCCGTCTGTAAGTCAAGGGTCCACTGTATATGCCTGCTTGAAAACACTGTTGCAAATACTATAGTACTATGTAGCAAAAAATATTTCAGCTTTCTGGCAAATGGTGTAATTTCCATTTTCTGACAAGTGTGGAGAGTCTGTGGTCCTTCAGATATTGCTGGCCTACGATTCCATTATGGCCAAGCAATCAAGGATAATGGGAGTTGTAATTCAACAGTATCAGAGAAAGGCACAGCTTCCTGACTCCTGTCTTGTGAACTATATCTAGAAAAGACACTTGGTTTGGAAGCTCCATCAGAACAAATATCCTTAAGGATAGTTTTGTTTGCGACCTGGATGGAGCTCTCTGGGGCTTTTGTTTTTCAGATTTATGTTTCAGTTTTCTTATACATAGCTATACCTTCATATTCGTATTGTCTAGGATGAAACTCTTTTGAGTCAGGATTCCATTCACATGAGATAATGCATCCACCATGCTTGAGTTCCATTTACTTTTCCTTTGCTTCCTTCGGGTCACCTTTTCTAAAAGCATTGATACCTGAGCTATAGGGGCAATTAGATTAAGTTTTTTTTGTCATTAAATGAAAGACGTTTTTATGTTCCCTAGCAAGCAGAGCTTGTGTGCATTTGGCAACTATGGAATAGGTACAGCATCTGTCCAGAGAGAAAGCCGTGATTAAAGTATAATCTGGATTTGTAGTTATAGTTTAGGGAGAGTATCATAAAATAAGTGGAGGAGGATCAGGTTAATCGAATATGGTACCTGCATTCAAGATGGACCCTGGAGAGACTAAGGTAACCACATCTGAAACTAGTATTTTTAATTTGTATTTGATAACTAAATGGAAATAATGTAGAGACCGTGACTATGCTATAACTGAGATGACTATTAGAAATGATACATCAATAGCTGGCAGTGATTTTTATAATCTTTTAGGTCATGGAAGGTCCTTGCCTTCCAATTAAACAAATCTTGATTAAAACAGTAAGGAATGAGGATTCTAAAATGAGATTCAAACTGCAATGCTCATGTCTCCTAGCTCAGAAAACATTCCCCATATCTCTATTTATGTCCACGCCTGTCTTTGAGACAGAAGTTTGTTTGCATTTCAAAGTTTTGATGTGTTATTTTAAAAACTGACTCAAATCATGCAAATACTAATGCAAGGGGTCTAGACATTGTCTTGAAAAACCATTTCTGATGCCCCCCGCCTTGGGCATTCCTTCTGTTGCTACCATTCCTTGGGAGCAGTTGAGGAAGTAGAGAGCTCTGAGTTAGAAATGGGCATGAACCACAGGGTTCTTACTCGAAGGGAGTAGCCTGGCTTCCCTGCCTCTTTGTGGGTGTCCGCTGGAGGAGGCAGGACTTTAAAACACCAAACACCTGCTTAGATGATAAACTGGCATGAACTGCCAAACCAGTGGTTCATGCTCATCTCTACTCTGAGTCCTTTTCCTAGAGGGATATTTGAGCATTGGTTCCATCTAGATAGGAGCGTTACCCAGATTAGATTCCTTTGGTTCCTAAGACTGCCCTCTGGTCCAAGGCCCTAAGGAACACTATCTGGGGAAAATTCCTTTAATCCTTGGACATTTGAGAACACATTTTCAAATTTTTCTGGCAGTCTCAGTTTTCAAAAGACTGGACAGCATCCTCCAACTTTATAGTTATCTACTACCTTGCTAGAGAGGGTAGCAGATAACGAAAAAGGGGGCTCAGAACCCCTGAGAGGAGACTGTTGAGTCTATGTATGCTCTGACTTGAAGTGGTAGCCACTGGAGGTGATTTCCCATGTGGGCAGGATCTCAGACATGGTTTATGGCTGTCTCCTGACTGACCCCTTTTGTCCTTGATGATACATGCCATCCTCCATGGGGCTGTCCTGGCTGCAGATCATTTTAATATTCACTTGCCTTGGCACTAAAATCACTAACTGCCCAATCAGTTGCTTCTGTGGCAAAGAAGTTAATGAGGCTTCAATGAGGCTTTCATTAGTCAGGAGCCGGGAGATCTTTTTCTTCCAGGAATTCCCGAAGCTGTTTTATTTTTGGTCTTGGCATCCTGATGACCTTGAAGATGAAGGGTGGGCATGGTCCTTTCCAATATTCTACTGGAGAGGATGACATGCATCATAACAGAAGAGGTGTTAGACTCATTATGAGATGAGCACCCCCCCCCATGCCAATGCTTCCCTATCACTCAGATCCCTTTAGCTTGGACATCACCCTCTCCCTTGGCTGACTGCAACATGGGGTGTGCACCAAGAGCAAATTTTAAAGTCCTTTGTTTTTTAATTTTCTTTTCTCCCTCATTTTGTATGTTTCCATGATTTTGGCTCTACCTTTCCCTGCCCCCCAAACTCCAGGAGGTACGTACCCTCATATCCCCTTGCTAGCTTTGCTGGGGGCCATGAACGTGCTGCAGTGCTTCTTTCTTTCTCTGTTTTCTCCTTATTTTTTTAATAGCTGGTGATATATTAGTATCATTGCTGCTGTTGCCACTGTTGCTAATTGGCTGCACAGTCCCTGGGGAACTTGGTGAGAGCTGGGGTGGTGGGGTGGGGCAGGGGAGGGTTTTTGGGGTCACCTGTGTTCTGCTTGGCACACAGCAGAAAGCACAAGAAGCTCCTTGAGCCATGCTTGAATCTAGCAGCTGCTCTATCCCCAGCTTTGTCCACATCCCAGTTTTTAAAAGGCAGAACGATCTTTGGGGGCACATTCCTTGGGGGAGGCTTTCACACTCATTGAATCTAGGTTCAGACTTTGATTTAAGCTGGAGAAGAAGGAAATAGGGCTCATAATTATGCTGGAAAGAGGCAGCTGTTCTTGCAGCAACTAGCTGTCAGGGGTCAATTTACTTTTGAATGCAGAGAAGGTAGAGGTTTTATTTGCTGTTTCTAGTAAGTGCTGCACTGGATATGTGGTGCCTCGAAATGTCTGCATTGTTGATCCAAAAGGTCCTTTCCAGATGCTATAATCCTGATACCTTGGTTGCACATGTATTGTTGAAGCAGCTAGATGATTTTGCCTGTTTTTGTTGATGGTGAGGGACAGCTATTTGCTAGTCTTGCATCCAGCAGCTGGTCACTTGTAATTCTTTTCCACAGCAAGCACAACAATCAAAGGTGTTCTGCTGGAAGGGCAGGGGACCGCTTGGCTGTCCAAGCAGAATGAGTACTTAACTGGATAGTGCCCATGCAAGGCACACCTCAAGCCTCCTCCCAATGTTCATTGTGTGTGAGAGAGATCTATATCTCTATCTTTATTGATTGATCGATAGAGATATAGATATATCCTCATCACTAAGTGAGTGCCTCTCAGTTCTGTGCTCTAACCATTAGGTACCCCTAGCTGCAAGGTTAGCCTCAACCTGTACCGTTAGATAGAAAAAAGGAAATTTGGATCTAAGAGGGAGCAGCATTACCTTTGTAGTGAAGGACCTTACCGTATTTCTGTTAAATTCTGAATCACTTTTCATAAAAAGAATTAGATAAATCCTGAACTAGTGTACAAAGAGAATAAGTTTAAAGCAAAGCGTGCTGCTTAAAGCAAAGCGTGCTGCTTTAAAACACAGAAGCCCAGTAATTAACCTAAGACCTTCATTTGGAAAGGCCTTCAGAATTTCAAGCCAGCAGAAAAAAGATGCTGTTTATATAACATGGACTAATACCTCATTAATCCCTTTTAAACTGATGCATGGTCGTATAACATTGTGGACCTGGTTGGTGAAGGGAGGAGACATGTTTATGTGTGAGGTGGATTCCAGCAGGTGGCATCCGGTCAAAGAGTTCAACCAGCCTGAGCTGTTAAGGTCTTCATTGTGTCATAGTGACGTTTCTCCCCAAACCATTTATATAAAAACTCTTGTAGTCCAGCTTTAGTCGTTTCTGTGAGAATCCTATGACCTAGGTCACCCCTTCCATTTAATAAGGAGTTATGGTTGGGACAGGATCTTTCCTATTGATGTTCCAAATTGGTTCTAGTCATCTATATAATTCTGTGAACACCATTTACTAAAATAAGGCAAAATAACAGCTTTTAAACTTGTGTTGTGTTAGTATAGGCTGTAGCTATATACTGTATTTTCAAGAGTATTTCAGTATTCAGACAAACTTAGAATAAATATTTAATCAGAAGAAAGAAAGAAAGAAAGAAAGAAAGAAAGAGCGAAGGAGCAAGCAAGCAAGAAAAGCTGTGCCTTTTCTCTCCTGGAGATTTTTGGCCTCTGCAAATATATGGTGATTGCAATCTTGTATATTCTCACATGTGGTTTTCATGGTTTTAACAGCTGAGGAGGAAACAGCTAAGGGTTCCAAACACATAGCTGGGACCACTCTCTCCATTTTTAAGTCTGACAGCAAACTGAAACATTCCACACTAAGAGGCCACCTTGAATATTTGGTAGCCAATTACTTAAAAAAAAGAGACTAGGACCTAATATTTTATATCTCTCTAATGACACCCTGGTCCCTCAAGCTTGTTTTCATATTCTGAAAGATCCAAAATGAAGTTATTCGAGATTGACAACCTCCCTTAGGGATTTCTTCATAAAGCTGTATGATGAAGTAACACAAATCCATATTCACATTCTTCTTCAGAACTCTTAATTGGGGGCAGCAATTCCAAGTGTGAGCCCTTGATTGTTCAGGATCTCTGTTTAACATTTTGATTTTTAGAATCAAAATACCTTGGTGAGTAAAATTCCATCAATGTCTCTGATGAAGCCTGCGTGGGCCTTTCATTAAAAGGTGGGCTGGCGTAGGGCTTCCTATGATCTGTTCCATTGTGTACTCCTCTGGTAGTAACATAGGAATTCATCTCTGACCAGGTCAGTCAGGGTATTTGGCTTTCTAGCTATGTGTTGTCTTCCCCTGAGTGGTAGCAAGTTCCAAGATGTTGAGCAGAGGTGTTTCAGGTCCCTTGCCAGGTTTGGTAAAGTTTCATTTTGGGAAGTAAAGCTCCCAGACTCTCCCATCCAGCATGGCTAATCAGGAGATTCTGGGAGCTGAAGTCCACAACAAGTCACTTCTCTGAGTGTGGTCACCTGCTTCCATAATCCTCCTCTCTGGCAATTTCTGAGACTGAATTTGGGGGCTTGAGCTATGTTGCTCAGTACTACAACCTGTTCTGTTCTCAGGAGCAACTCTTTAGAGAAAGTTGTTACATTATAATACTTTTTTACATACTGCCAAGTCAAAGTCTGACTTATTAGTGATCCTTTCCAGGGTGTTCTAAGTATAGAGTACTTACCCAAAACTACACAGGTTGGTTCATTTCCTGAGAGAGACCCAGTGGGCAGTCAAACTCTCAGCCTCTTGCTCTGCAGTCAGGTAGCCAACTCATTTAGCTTATATTAATGTGAGCAATCCCACAATATCAGGGACTGGCAATTAGTGGGGATTTCTGTGTTCCCTGGGGACTGTAGCAGACACTATATGGAGGCTCTGGCTTTTTCTTTTTTTTTCCTCCCCCCCCCCCTTTTTTTCTTTTCTTTGTTTTTGTTTTTGGGCTGTTTCATTTTTGTGTTCTTGTGTTGCTGAACGAGGCCTTATTGTTGTGTGTGCCTGTATGTGGTTGTCAGGGCCTCCCCGGGTAGGGCTTTGAGATGGCTGCCTCTTTGCTTTTGGCTCTTCTTGCCTCTGCTGGGTTTGAGGGACCAGTTAATGCGGACAGAAGTGCCTCAGTGCTGTTGCTGTCTCCCTGCTACCACCCCCTCCATGATCTTTTCAATGCCTGCCTGCCCTGTACCTCCTGCCTCTCTAATTCACAGCCATCTATCTGTATGTATGATGCACTGTGTTGCAGCCTTTGCTTGGGATGGGACAGCTAGAGTTGGCTGTGTCGGCTGTGGTGTTTTGCTTTTTGGTGGGTGGGGTTAGGCAGCTTTGGCTCTTGATCGTTTCGGTGAGTCTCTGTAGACTTGTTACAGTATTCAGAACCATATATGAGTTGTATTCATTATTTATTACATCTATACCTTTCCTTTCCACTAAAACAATGCTCAAGGTGGCTCACAAACTTCTTAAAAGAATAAAAGCAAATAAATATTTAGCTAAAATATTTTTTTACTGTGTTGTTTTTAATGGTTTTAATATATTTAAATGATCTGAATTTTGAGATAAATGTGCTAAATATTTAGCTAAATTATTTTAGCTAAATATTTAGCATATTTATCTAAAATTATGTCAACTAAACCCATTTCACTGTGAAACTATTCAAATGGTTTCAATATATTAAAACCATTAAAAACAACAAATAACACAGTAAAAAAACAAGCAGGGCAAGGTAGACATATGGTAGTCTAAGAAGATGTCTTTTTGTTCCCTTCTTAAAATCAGGACCTGAGTGGAAACAGATGTTAACTTGGAAGGCACCGTCTTATGATCTCTTACCGGAAAGTTTCTGGAGTGAGGGCCCTTCAGTATCTTTGCCACTTCGTCCAAAGTGTTCACCATACCAAAGTCCCAGAACTTGAATCTGACCAGCCTGTGAATGTTCTGATAACATTCTCAGCTGTAGCTGGACATAGAATTCAGCATCATCTTGAGAATGGTGGTGAGGTGTGGCTTGTCTTTACATTTCAGAAGGCAGAGATATTGCTCAATGGATTCCAGTTCCAAGCCAAATCTCACCATTCCTGCCATCATTATTAGAGCTGGATTAGCAAAACATCTGAGAAGAATATGTTCAGCTAGGCCACTTTTTCCCAGCCTGGTTCCCCCCCCCCCAGTCCCCCGGTTTGGACTACAACTCTTATCCCCCAGCCATCATGGCTATGCTGCCTAGGGATGATGGGGTTTGTGGGTAAATACCGGTTTGGGGAGGGCAAGTCATACCTGCATAGCACACCATGTGGCTCACTTTTTTTTTCTCATGTGGATTTCAGCTCAGCCTTCCCATGTCTAGAGGCCAAATTTTTAAAACCACCCTAGGACAGGATGAGATACTTGCTGCATCAATATTTATCCCTTTTAATCTGAAGGATATTAGTGAACTGTTCTTGTAGGTGCCTAGAATAGTGTGTGTTAGGGCAGAACAGAAAACTTGCAGTGACCATAACCTGGGACCAAAAAGATGGGTTCCTTCACATCACAGGGTGGGAGATCTGCTTTATAATAACTAGCCGCCCCTCTGCCAGGGAAACCCTTGGTTGCATTGTGAATCCCACCGTTCTGTCCCATTTCCTATAAAATAGGTAGGATGCCAGGTTAGAGGGCAGCCTCATACAAGCAGGTTTCTCTGGGGATCGTATTGTTTTCAGTGCTGGTTCTGTTGCAGGCTTTGGACATGGTTGCCCTAAGCATATCTTGGCATCAGTGGGAAAACAGTACCTCTTCCCCAGGACTGATGTGCATGACAAATCAGCATCTGCTTGATGGTACACTGTAGGGCACTTCCCCTGTGGCCACCACCACTCCCCCCCAACAGCTTTTTTTTTCTTGTCATGTAGCCACCCGCTGCTGTGGTGTGGGGCTGGCTTTGCTTGCGCTGTTCACACCACTTGCTCTGATACTGTCTGTCCGTGCCCATAGCCTCTAAGCTCTGCCTCTGCCTTAGCTGCTCTTGTGCCCAGCATCCACCCTTTGCCTTGGGCAAGCGTTGTCAAGCTTGCTTCTTCGTTGTGCAGGTGGCCGGGTGAAGACATGGAAACGGCGCTGGTTCATCTTGACAGACAACTGCCTTTACTACTTTGAGTACACCACGGTGAGTGGCTCAAGGGGCTCAAGTTATGCTGCAGATATATGCAGTTACCTGACAGGGTTGCTGCCATGCTCCTTTGAAAGACGGGAGTAGGGCATGTAATTTTACTTTTACATAAGAGCTTAGAAGTTGAATTATTTGGATAGGAATGTGTGCCTCCTTATGGCTAGAATGGAAGATTCTAGCCATAAGGAGGCACAGCAGACTTAAACATGAAACTGATACTATTCATTATGCTATAGTATAGTGCTCCTTCCTGCAGTAGATCTACTGTGCGCTGTAATAGATTAGCATTAGAGACTAATTTTACTGAGAAGGGAAGCCATTTCATTGTTCATTTTTGGGATGGAGAAACATGTGGCATTTCTCAGAATGCACAAGCTTATCACTGCTGCATTCACAAGCATTTTTCTTTCAGGACAAGGAACCACGAGGCATCATTCCACTGGAGAACCTGAGTATCCGTGAGGTGGAGGATTCTAAGAAACCGGTAAGCAAGTGCTGCTTCCAGAGCTTCTAGCTTGGTGAGCTGAGAAGAAAGTGTTGTATCTTTTAATGCTGTAAAAGAAAGGGGTGGGGGGAAAAGAACCCAAACCTAGTACCAAGAAGAGCTGTATTGTGCAGGTTTGCTCACAGTGCAGAACTTGTTCTGCTTTTGATAGTCATGGGGAAAAAGAAAAGCTAGGCAAGGATACACTGTAAGCAGTGAGCAGCAAGAACTCTGCACAGGTAGACCCAAATAGCCCTTTCCAATTCTGTCTTTGCTACTCTAAAGGCAAGGAACTTCATTCGTGGAAGCAATTGCTGCCTTTCTCAGGATAGCACTGCATTTTGCATGGTATATTATTTTCTTTGCTTACACAGCACAGAATCTAGAAAATATACTGGCTTGTAGAGACCTCCACATGCTGGGAAACTATAGCATCTGAACAGAAATAAATGTTATCAGCATCTATGGCCAGAATCCTGTTGCTTCTACATGACTGCACAAAGATGGGAAATTGTGGAACCTGCTTTGGCTCACAGATGATGTACCTGTCAGACAACCAACATGCAGCTACCCAGAACAAGCCAACATATCAAACCAATGCAAACTATGTTTTAATATCATGACCTGTTCTGAAGCTAATCATGGCTTCCCAATTCAAATTAATCAGATCGTGGGATTGGTTTTGTGGTATGATTATTATTATTAATGAAAGGCATTCTGGTTTCCCATATGGGAGGGACTCTTAGGGAATGGGTATCATTTTGAAGTTGTGGTGTTCACCAGTTCTCTTTGATCCACTCTTCTTGCAGAATTGTTTTGAGCTGTATATCCCTGACAACAAAGACCAGGTGATCAAGGCCTGTAAGACTGAGGCAGATGGGCGGGTGGTAGAAGGGAACCACACTGTTTACCGCATCTCTGCACCCACCCCAGAAGAGAAGGAGGAGTGGATCAAGTGCATCAAGTAAGTGAGCAGGAAGAGGAGAAAGGGAAACAAGTTAGGGGCAGAAGTAAAGTGAAGATGCCCAAGGAATTTCTAGACATTTGGCTAGCAGCAAGTAACGAACCACCTTTCTGGAAAAGCAGGAGGTGAATGAATTCCTGTGCTTCCCTTTCTGACTCATAGATCTGTGATGGGTAAGATTGGTGGATCTATGGGGATGGAGAGACAGAAACTCAGAATAGGTTCCAGAAGTAGTTGGCCTCCTGTGTTGCTCTTTGCCATTGATATTGAGGGACTGAGGAAGGAAGTTGGGCAATCCTTAGGGAACATTACAATCTTCACTCACAATTCCCTTGCGTGCGCCCCCCCCCCCATTTTTAGCTAAATTATGCCCACTATAACCTTTAAAAAAGGTTAGTTCTCCTGGCTTCTTTAATTTTAGTAGCGGTTGGGAAACATTTCTGATCAATCTGGGATTCCCCCTAATGCTTCTTCCTTTCTCTCTCTCTTTCCTCTCCCACGTCAGAGCTGCCATTAGCCGGGACCCATTCTATGAGATGCTTGCAGCCCGAAAGAAGAAGGTTTCCTCCACCAAGAGGCATTAGGCACCTGCTTGTTTTATGCAGCCATGATGTTGACAGGGGATGTTTTTCAGCCCTCTGGTACAGAGGAACCAGAGACTACATGGAACCGCCTGCTCTGTATTGCTACCCTGAGGGGACTAGCTTCAGCTTTTGCTAATCTTTTCTGGTTTGAGGGCAGGAAGAGTTGGTGGAAGGGGGAGATATGCCATTGGCAGGCACCAACTCCTAAAGACTTTATTTGCAAGAATGCCATCTCCCTGCCAGCCCCTCAGCTGGGCAGCTTGAAGCCAGTTGTGTCTTTGGTAGCCCAGGGGGCAGGGAGAAAATGTGGTTAGGATCTTTCCTACTACCATAGCCAGATGGGCATAAATCTATTCAAGCTGTCATTGGAAAGAGTGAATTGCACCAGGCTTCATGTTGACAGCCTGACAGTCCCAGAACCAAGGATAAACCACAGACTGCCAAAGGCAGAGATCAGTCTGCAATAGGGTGAAGGGTAAGACTTTCTAGCATTGAAACATAAAGGTTTCCATGGCACTCGGGTTGCTGTGATTCCTTATTCCTTGGTTGTGCAAGCCTGAAGGCTTCCTTTCTTAAAGCAATTGTATTGTGCACTCTGTTACATTTAATTTCTGGGGTTGTCTTCAACAAGAAATTTTATTAACCATGTTGGAAATAAGCAAGCAAGGGAATTGGCCCCAACAGCCAGCATGGATGAATAATGTAAGGCTGCTGCTTCCAGAATTTCAATTGCCTTCGTTCTAGAGGGCATCTCTTTAAGCTGTCTCTGATGCTATGTCAAAATGAGATCAGCTGGGCTCAGTTTGGCCATCCAACCATCCTGAGAAGGCAATATGGATGTGCATGCAGTTGTGCGTATGGAGGAGGCATTAACCATTGTTGACACATTATAGGCTGCTTTTGTCAACAATTGCTGGACTGATCCCAGTTGAGCATGATCCTGTCCCTTCAATAGATAGGATCTGCATTTTTCCAGCCTCAGTTTAAGCTCATGTGTTGCTGAGGAACAGAAAAGAAAAGGCATGAAGCAGTCATGGCAGAAAGAAGTGTTGAAGAACTGGCACTGGAGTTTTCTAACTTCATCTGTCCTGTTTCACTTGCACTTTTCAGTAGGAGTGGAGTTGGGTGACCTGAAATGAAGTCCACCCTAGACCAGTGGGAGGTAGTAGAAGCACAAGGACAGGTGGTTGTTGGCTAGGTAATTATTGGGAGCCCACGGAGGGAGGGGGCAGGGGTCCATATGATGGGGCATGATGGCTTATATTTGAAACATGGAGATGGGGGTGGCATAAGAAGGCTGCCTTCCCTTGTCGATGAATTCATCATGCTCCTTGGCCAGCTCCAGTTCTCCACCTCAGTATTAGTCTATTTATCGGAGATGTATATACTTTCTGTATAGAGTTTTCCCCCCTTTTAGATTATTTTGTATTTGTTTTAAATAAGATGATTGTTTTTGTGAAACTTAACAGGATTCTGAAATGTGGCTGGGGCACAAGGGGAATGTGGGAGGAGGGGTGGAAGTTTCTCTGGGTCAATTGGTTTGGTTACAGTTTTGTTTTGAGTCCTTTTTCCAGGGTTTTTGTTTTGTTTTGCCACAAACTTGTGATCTAGCACACAGCAACCACAGCAAATAAATGTTGATCTCACACTTGGCTGGATGCCTGTCTTTGGCTGTGTCTAGTCTTCTGATCTACAGTATAGTTATATGCATTTCTGGCACTGCTTCCAAGTAACTAGTTACTTATAATTCATTCTTTTTCCCCCTTAATAGCAAAATATAGCTACATTACAATAATAATTCAGAGCAAACATCAACCTTTTTATGATAAATCTGTAGTTTTTTTAGTTAACTCTGTAGTTACAGGTGTGTGGCTTCATTAAATGCTGGGGGAAGAATACCATGTAGTGGTTTACAGGTAACTCAGGAAATCACATTGGGATACTCTGTCTGTGCACCATAGTTAACCAATCACAAATTTGACCATATTCCTAGCACATGTAAAATGTGATGAATAAGCAACATAAGCACTTGGCTAAATTATGGACATTTCTACAATGCTTCCCCGTTTTGTTACAAATAAGCACAGTGGTGCACCCAGTCAGTTATATTCCGCGTCCATTTCACTTTTCCTTACATATCTCTGCAGTGCTCATATTCTTTGCTCAGCCATACTTTGAGATATAAGCACATCAGAGGATGTTTATCAATGAGATTTGTATGTCCGTTCTACTAAGTCACAATTGTTCAACTCTTATAGCAGAAGAAAGGCAAAGCATGATCCTCTGATTAGGAGAGAGGATCCTTCTCTGTCAGGCAAGAAAATAATACAATGCTCTACATACAGGCAGTTTTTACTTATTTGTGTGAGTGCCCGCTATGTGCCCATTCATCATGACATGACAAGTACTTACAGGAACAAGCTCTTTTATTGGAGAAACACAACTTAATAAGAAAATGTGACTCAATAGTAAACTTATAAGCTTTTAGGATGCCAGGGAGCTAATTTCACTCCCACATGGTCCAAAACACAGAGAACAACCTCACAACAGTCTTTTACTGGGGGTAGCAGAGCCCTACATTATCTACCAGTTCTCACTGGCAGGCTAGACACAGAATGCCACAACTTGGCTGCTGGATCCAGGCACTTAACTGGCCATGAAGCAACGTGGCAGCTACCCCTCTCTAGCCATTGCTGGTAGCAGCCACTCCATAAGTATGATACTCCTCCTTGGAGGCATGGCCAAAGTTTATCTTGACATGGCTGGGCCTGCCAGAGTAACAAGGTGTGGAGGGAGGTGATATAGGAGGAAGGGCGACTGACTGGCATCAGGTATGCTGACTGGGAGGTCCTTGCTGTGAGGTTGATTGCTCCTACTGCTTCCTCTTCCAGTGGTGCACTCACTACTGGTTCCAGTGTTTTAGCCTAGCCTTGTCTTGTCTCATCTCAGTGTACTTGAGCTGCTTCCTTGGGCGGCATCAGGAACTCCTCCCATTGCCCAGTGTCTGGCTCCTGACAATGGATGGTTTCTGTTGGCCACCAAGCACTCTGGTAATGCCAACACCTCTTGGGCTCAAACACCTGCCAATCTGCGGCATCAGCCTAGCAGTTCCCCTGGTCCCCCTCTCCTCCTTAAATCCCCACCCAGGGTGTGGCTTCTGAGGTGTCATCTGTTTCTGCGCTGCCACCACCCCAGTCCAGAGGTAAACTGTGCTTTGGGAATCTCACCTTGACTCTCAGGGAGGTGGAAAGCCCACTCTCACCAGCAGAGGAATCGTGGCCAGTCCCACAAATTATTACTTACTTTAAGAAACCTTAGAGCAAGCAATCTGAGAGCAGGGTGCCTTATTTATCCTCCCTCTCCTTGGGTGGAAGTTCAGAGCTACCCTGATAGATGGTCAGCAGGTGGCAGCATCATCTCGGTTTTGGGTTAATTTAATAGTCCAGTCCTTCAGAGAGTATCTCTTCCTTAAATCAGTCTACCATGTCTGGCTCTGTTTCTATTGATGATTATAGGCTTTTTAAGAGTTTACTGAATTTCAAAATGTTCACTGTCCACGTTTATGCACAACTGCTCTTTAGAAGTAGTATCTATAAAGTGTAGAAAAGCCAGTTTCACTCACATTAATGGTGATAAGGGAATGACCTGTTTCAGTTTGATACATGGTTCTGGGCTTCTGATTGTTTTGTGTATATCCAGATTTGAAATTTTGGTTTGCCCAGCATGAAGACCACCACCCTATTTACTTGAGGGCCTGATTTAATGCATTCTGATTTGAACTAAAAGTTGTGCCAGCCACCATCAAAATAGGTTTGCCTTTTTTGTTTGCTCATAAAAATGTGTGAATTTTGGAAATCTGGCAGCCTCTTCATAAAAAGCCCTGAGAAACTGCAGGTAAGTGCACCTAAGGATTTTTGTAGTATTCACATTTAAGGTCTTTTTGTGCCATCTCACTGCATAATGAATGTGTCTATGGTGTATATATTTTGTCTTGTGCATTAAGACTTACTCTCTGTGTATGAAATTAATGCACAAACAAATGTATACCTGGCCACAACTGCAAGGTATCCGGTATACTCCTGCAGTGGTGAGGGGGCCATTGAAATCCTCAAGCACCAGAAAAACTTCAACAAAAAGAGGAAAGTTTGAAACTCAACAAAACTTGGCTCCCAGCTCTCAAAAGGTCACGAACTACCCAACCACATTGGAACCACAAAACAAAGCATCCACACCAGAATCAAAGAACATCACACTGCAGACTAAAACAACCAGAAAAATCTGCAGTAGCTGAGCATGCCCTAAAACAAACTGGACATGAAATTCTATTTCAAAATACTGAAATACTGGATAACACCAGCAATCATTATGTCAGACTGCACAGGGAAGCCATTGAAATCCACAAGGACCAGAAAAACTTCAACAAAAAAGAGGAAAGTTTGAAACTCAACAAAACTTGGCTCCCAGCTCTCAAAAATACAGCATGCAAAAGGTCACGAACTCTACCCAACCACAAGGTCAAGGGGATCACTACCATCAACCACAGTGACAGATAATCTCCTTATCACAACAATACACCCACAACAAAACACACTAATCACCCATCCACAGAAAACAATACAACCACAACAATACACACTAATCATCCCAACTCACAGCCATAAATACTCCATGCCCTAGCCAAACTACACCAGAGCACAGTTTGCTGTCCTCTGAAGATGCCGGCCACAGAGAGTGGCGAAACGTTAGGAAAAACCACCTTCAGAACACGGCCAAGAAGCCCAAAAAACCCACAACAACCATGCTGTAATAATTGCCAATGCGATTATTACGTTTCTGATATGGACTTGTCAACAGGAGACGTTTTCTGCTTCACTACAGCCCTCTGGAATTTCTAAGGCTGCTGAAGCATGTCTTACATCTAAGGAAGATCTGTAGGGTTCATCTATAAATAACAATGATGATGAAGCAAAAAATATAACTTGCCAGCCTCCAAAAACCTGTGGGAATATCAAGTAGAGAAGGTGTCAGAAAATAAGGAAGTCAAAATCTTGTGGGATTTCTGGATCCAAACAGATAAGACACCTTGACCATAATACACCAGACATAGTAATAGAATGGAGAAAGGTCCAGATCATTGACATTGCAATTCCAGGGGATGCCAGAGTTGAAAATAAAGAATTGGAAAAATTAAGAAAGTACAGTGACCTGGCAATCGAAACTTCTCACCTCTGGAAGAAACACACTTTAGTGATCCCCGTAGTCATTGGGGCTTTGGGAACAATATCAAGAAACTTCACACAGTACTATAAGCAGTTGCAGTTCTCAGAAATTGCACCATTAGAGCTACAAAAATATCCGGCAATATTAGGAACAACATACACACTGCACCAATATTTGACAGATAGGTATTTGGTTAAAACTGTTGCAGAGTTTTCTAGGTAGAGAGAGTACTCAGAAGTGATTTACCATTCCCTTCTTCTGAGGGCACCCTGGGACAGGGCAGCTTGCCCAAGGATATGCAGGCCGGCTTTTCTAGGATGCACAGCACGGAACTGAACTCCCTGCCTTTGGCTCCATAGCCAAAAGCCTAACTCGTCCAGTATTTCATCAACTAGGTGTAAGATTATAGTTTGATGTACTTGAAAGTGCAATTATAATCTTTGCTTCATATCATTGATTTGAAAAGCTCTCTTCTATAACAACTTTGCAAATCAGGACCTTGCTTTTGTTAGGCATGTTTTCGGTCCTTGCCAATTTTTAAACCCAGCAAGTAGAACCTAACATTCATGTCTTTCTCTGGATTGACTTATCATAAAACGGTCTTTAATTTCAGCCCCTAGCAATTTTGACACACTGCTTGAAGAGTTCCTGTCTGCACTATGCATCTGGTCAAACACATAACACATCATTGTAATACAGTGCTCCAATCCTTCACTGATACTTATATAAACAGTGAACTGCTGTTTTATGTTTTTCATCAGCCATGTATTTGTCACACACATCTTTTATAGTTGATTTCACTTTGTATCCCCACAATAGAGCCAAATCACAGCAAACAACTGCTTTTGTTTATGACACCAAAACCTTTCCAATATTATCTATAATTTGAACTCTAATGCTAGATTTATCCATTTTATTAAAACTCAGGAAACAACCCCATTTTTTACCGAACAAGGCCCTTTTACCCACTGTAAATATGTTTCTTAAAGAACTGTGCCCCCAAAAAAACACTCTTCCTTGAATGTTATTTTTATGTGCACATATTTCAAAATTTTTTAACAGTCTTTAACTGCCTCTGAATATCTATTCGCCAATTCTACCACTACTAATACTGTATATATTTTCAATCTCTTGGTATGAGATTGAATCTCTAGCCACCTAGAGAGGTCATATCGACCAGATAGGCGGGGTATGTATGTATGTATGTATGTATGTATGTATGTATGTATGTATGTATGTATGAATGAATGAATGAATGAATGAATGAATGAATGAATAATAAATAAATAAATAAATAAATAAATAAATAAATAAATAAATAAATAAATAAATGATAGAAAAAGAAACCATTGTACGTATCAGTTCCTACCCTATTAAAGACTTCTTCTACATCTTTGACTCTGGGGATTTTATTAAGTACTCTTGCTTTATCCCAAGCCTTTACTTGCAAGGTTCTTCAATGCATTATCCTCCGTGGTAGTGGCATTTTAATTTTTTTCCAAATTAACTTCATATTCTTTATTAGACATCAGAAGCGCTACTGTTTGATAGAGACACATGAAGCCGTTTCTTCCATTCTTTAAACTCTAATTTTTTTTGCAGTCATTAGCCTTTGCAATGTTTCTGATATTTTCTAATTTTGCATCAGATAATGTTTCTTTTCTTTTCATTATACTGTTCAAATTGTTTTAATTTAAGATTTGAGATTTTTTTAAAGTATTAGATGCAACATGTTTACATTCTCTTTGAGGGAATTTAATTTCCATGGTGAGAAAAGAAGGCCTACTTGGCCTGAGCATTCAGGAAAATGGTAGGCTTCATTTGAGGCCTTGTTAATTTTTTTTTCAAGTGTTCCCTCAGATACGTTTTATCTCAGTTATTTCTGCTATTTGTGGATCATTTCCAAGTGTTATTTTACACAACTTGGCTTTCTCAGTGTTTTTAACAGGTTTATTTGTATTGTCCCATTTCTAGCCTAATTCTTTGGCTTTCCCTCAGCACATTATCCCCCTGCCTGAGATCTCTTTATCAAATTTTAGTGAGTGACCTGTTGGTGTTTGTCCTCTCTGAGGACTAGTGTCTTGAAACTTAAATTGTCTTTTTTTTTCCTTTTCAATAGTTAAAGCTCACTTTTTCTCTGGGAATTAAGGAAGATTTAATACACTTTTCCTCGGGTTGAGTCCTTTTAACTTTTCAGTCTGCGCAGATGTAATAGTTCTGTTTCCCCCATTCTGATGTACAGATTTTTTAATTTATTTTTATAATACGTTTTCCTCAAAGGTGATTTTGTAATACTTCTAGGATTAATTTCTTAGAAATTTCTATCTGAACCTATTCACATTTTGTTCTGATCCTTCAGTTTCCTGTCCCTCAGTTTCTTCCTCCGATTTTTCTTTTCCACCTGCCCACTGGTCAAGATTGCATCAGATAAATTACTCTCCTCTCCATTATTCATTTCTTTTCCTTCTTATGAGGCATTTTAAACTTTTATTGCATGTTTGTACTTCCTTTTACTTATAAATCTCTCTATATAGTCTGTCTCAAGGTCAAGTTTTCTTCAACTTAAGTGTGTTTGCTTATATTTAGATCAGTCACACCATTTTAGCAGATTACTGTTTGCCTCACAATCCTTGTCCAAGATAACTTTTACCAAAGTATCTATCACACAACATGAAATGAGAAACAATCTGCATCTTCCTGCATTTGCTAACAGTGGTGCCAAATAGCAAAATACTTCGTAGCTGTTCAAGCAGCTGCACAATAATTTTGCCTCACTTGGTTTCAGTTAATAATGCATGTCCTTCAGACAGTACATAACTGCTGTTTCATCATCCTCAGAAGGACACAGTATGAGAGAGGCTGAAAGACATGCCAAATCATAGATTATTTGAATAGCATCAAGCTGCAATCTAGATTTTCTGGATAGGAATTATTTATTCCTTACAAACCAGATAAGCTCTGAAGTCTTTCACAGGGGCCATCGTCAGGCATTCTTGTTGAGGGAAATGTTAAGCTTGAGAGTGTGGGCAAGTGCACTAGCTCTGATCCCTCTCTCTCACTTGTCTTTTTGTCATCCCGGTACGGATGGTGAATGTCTGCAGTGGGAAGACTTCAACATTCATACAGGCTCCCCGCACACTTTAGAACCCTGATTTTTCTGATACTAACCTCATAATACTCTACAAAAAATTCCAAGCAACTAATTGGTATTCTTATTGCATAAACATTTCTAGAATGTTTATTACATAGGAAGCAGGGGCATGCAACAAAATGCAGCAACATGGACTGCTGTCAGTATATAGATACTGAAGAAGTTCAATGCCCTAGCTTATGCCTTGATCATATGCCAGGACATTAACATTTTTTAATTTCCGTTTGAAATAACAAGGATATGGAGATCAGCAAAGACTTGCAGGCTCAGTATCTCCCCCCACCCCTCACTGAGATGTGTGTGGTTTCTTATCTGCTGCTACAGAGGAGATTGCCTTGGAATCTGTGGGAGATTTGTTTGTTCATCCCAAATGGCTGCCTCACTAGCACTTCTCACTGGCCACATCATAGTTATTAACTAGCTCATACCTGCCTGTGACATTCACAGAGTGATGGGTCTGGCAGGAATCATCATAGTAAAGGTGGGAAGAAAGGCCTTTTGCATGTGAATGCTCAGTAGTGCTTCAAGGGGAGCACGGAGAAGGCATCTGACTTCTGTAGTCTAAAAGTGCATACAAATGTCTAAGTTTATGTGCAGATGTCCTTTTGATTTTCTTAGCTGTATGAAGAAACAACTATCTGGTCAGTGGTCTCCAGATGTTTCTAGACTAAAACTTCCAGAAGCCTTCACCATGAGCTGTGCTGGCCAGGATTTATGGGAGTCACAGTCCAAGAATATCTGGGGATCCAAGGCTGGGAACTGCTGGTCCAGATCCCAGGCTCAGGATTAGAGCTACCAGAGTCCACCAAAGAATCTTGGAAAAGAGTGACAAAGGAAAGATACAAAGCTTTTTGGAGAGCAGGCATCTTTAATAACATTATAGCTCTGAAAGAATGTTATCTTTTTGAGCCAGGACTGTTGGTATAGAAACGCTTGATTCACAAAGAGTTTTGATCCATTAGGTCAGAGGTCCCCAACCCCTGGTCCACGGCCCTGTGCTGGCCTGTGGCCTGAGCTGGACCAGGCTGCCGAGACAGATCCCGCGCACGCACTTATTCCTGCACTTACCCCTGTTTGCGCCTGCACGTGCGCTCCAACACACCCATCCGAGTGCCGTGCTGCCGTTTGTGCATGCGCACAAGCACTTGTGCGCCCACACACATGCGCAAACGGCAGTGCAGCGCTGACATGGGGGCACGTGCACTCGGACAAGAGTGTGTGCATGCTTGTTCACACATGCACACGAGTGCGGGGGGGGTGCCCTACCTTCCCCAGCTGGTCCGCGGACTGAAAAAGGTTGGGGACCGCTGGGGTAGAGGACCCTTGGACTGGTAAATGGGAGAAGGTATGGGTTCCCCGAGAGGAAGTTGATTACTCCCGGAGAAGGGGTCTACCGCAATGCCCTTCCTATTGGGGAGAGTTTGAGGCCAGAGAGTGGCACAGGCGGCTCGGGGAGGAAAAGGAGGCGGTAGACAGAGAAGAGAGAGCGCGCCAGGTATGGCATCTAGAAGAAGCCCAGAGGAGGGGCTACTTAATGGAACATGGAGCCCTCTACGAGAAGAGGAAAACCCTTATGGGACAGAGGTGCGAGATGAGGAGCCAACTCTGCTACTAAACCCTGAGACAGAGACTTGTGAGTTGGAAAAAAGTCATCTGTGTTTGAAAGGACCTTGGGACGAGTTGGGCTGCAACCCCTTTGTTAAAGACGTTTGGATGCCCTCGTCGGATCCGTTGGCAATGAGAGAAAGCTGAGTTTGGGCAAAAATATTTATTGTTACATGTTCCAGTAAAACTAGTTATGACTTTTCAATGCAAGTGTCTCCAGAGTCTCTGTTTAAAGTAAGGGAGGCAAAGTACGAACCCTCACAGTGAGTGACATGGCTCCACCTTCCCTGGAAGTAGGAATTAACTTTGTCTTTGAAGGCCAGCTCCACTCTATCATGACTAATATACTGTTGTTCTGCTAGTTAGGAGGAAAGTTGCTTTTAGGACACATTCAGTAATTTTTAGAATACTGTGATGTACCCTCCTTAAAAAAAAAGTTCAGAACTACTATAATGACTTAGTTAATAATTTGCTTTTCCTTTCCAACAAACTAAACATGAGCTCTCTCCCTCTTGGATGCACACCTTAATATGGCAAAGAGTCTTGTGTCTGTCAGAGAAGCCTTAACAGGGCAGAACAAAGCCATCAGGAGGCTAGACTCCATTATAAGTCAGGACTCCTAGTCACTCAAGGTAAAATATCCTGGAATTTGCAAGAGCAGAGCAGGGCTATTAACAACAGTCAACCAATACTGTACTGTTCCCATGAATGAAACCCCCAGAATGCTGTGCGCATTTTAATATGCAACAGTGGAATGATGATGAAATCGTAAAAAGACATCTGCTCTAAAAGCATCACCTCCTATTTTACAAACTGTGGAAGCATAATTTCCAGTTCAGTAAAAGAAAGTTCTAGCAGAAGGTGGCAGTTGAGGCCACAAGAACCTTGAGGGAGGCAGTATTCCTTAGCAGTTGAGTAGCTTGAGTGGATGCCTCTGAACTGTATCAGTACATTTAATCAAAGAAAAAGGTTGTGGTACCCATCCCCCCCCAAAAAAATCAGGACAACTCTTGTGAGTATTGTTATTCCTCTAATTTAATAAGCCCTTAAACTATAGCCCTAGCCAGTGTCAATTGCTCTTCCTTGGACTGTGTTCTTGTTGTTGTTTAGTTAAGTCGTGTCCGACTCTTCATGACCCCATGGACCAGAGCATGCCAGGCCCTCTTGTCTTCCACTATCTCCCGGAGTTGGGTCAAATTCATGCTGGTAGCTTTGATGACACTGTCCATCCATCTCGTCCTCTGTCGTCCCCTTCTCCTCCTGCCTTCATACTTTCCCAACATCAGGGTCTTTTTCCAGGGAGTCTTCTCTTCTCATGAGATGGCCAAAGTACTGGAGCCTCAGCTTCAGGATCTGTCCTTCCAGTGAGCACTCAGGGTTGATTTCCTTTAGAATTGATAGGTTTGTTCTCCTTGCAGTCCAGGAGACTCTTGAGAGTCTCCTCCAGCACCACAATTCAAAAGCATCAGTTCTTCGGCTGTCACCTTGAACTTTGTACAGGACTAGAATAAGGTGATAGGAGACATAAAATCCATATCGTTTATTGCTCAGATTTAACAGTTGTTTAATGTTTAAAACTATTGAATCTCAGCGTCTTTTGGATGTACCTTTGACCTCTGCTTGTCCTGTATTAATGGGTAAATTTGTCCAGCTTAAGGATGTTGACCGGATCCTTTGGTGAGGTGAAAGCCACTTCTTGTATGTGTGATTCTTGCCCTTCCTGGTTAATAGAAACCGCCAGGGCACAATGGCCAAATGGGTGAGGGCAGTGATGGATCTCTCCCTCGCTAGGACAAGATAGTGTTCCAGCTGGCCCAGAAGAAATGGTAACATGATCTTTGTTGAAAAACCCTCCTTGAACCCCACTGTACTGGATAATTACCAGCTAATCTCCAATATACTATTTTTGGGCCAGATACTAAAGTATGTGCTGGCTTCTTTAACTCCAGAGATGCCTGGATGAATCTGTAGTCACCTTTTCTAAGATCAATTTAAAACATGCTAAATCTAATACAAATACAGTTTTCCCCCTAGTGTCACCATGATGAATCTAATTATCTACTGTGTTTCCCCGAAAATAAGACAGGGTCTGATATTAATTTTTTATCCAAAAAAAGCATTAAGACTTATTTTCAGGATTTTTTTTTTCATGTGCAACAATCCACATTTATTCAAATACAGTCATGTCATCTTCTTCTGGTTGCTGCACAATGCTGCACAATAGTGGGGTTTCATTTAACTGAGGCTTATTTTTGGGGTAGGGCTTATATTACGAGTATCCTGAAAAACCATACTAGGGCTCATTTTCAGGTCAGGTC
Source organism: Pogona vitticeps (assembly GCF_051106095.1). NCBI lineage: Eukaryota > Metazoa > Chordata > Lepidosauria > Squamata > Agamidae > Pogona > Pogona vitticeps. The sequence goes on along the minus strand of NC_135784.1, from coordinate 140,324,734 downwards.
TTATTTTGGGGAAAACAGGGTAGATCAGTTGCTATCTGGCTTTAGCCCTGGCCACAGGCCAGGAATAGTTTTGGTTGTCTTGGTGGATGATCTATGCTGGGAACTGAACAGGGGAGTGTATTTCTGTTGATTCTGCTGGGTCTCTCTGCAGCTTTCAGTATCATTGACCATGATATACTTCTAGGTCATCTCTCTGGGACAGAATCTGAAGGCACTGATTTCTAGTGGTTCTGGAGTATAGGAGCGTTTCAGTCAGGAAGCTGGAGGGTAAAGGCTTCAACAGATCCTCTATAGAAATTTTGATCAATATGAGCAAGTTAGAGGGTAGAGCCTTTCAGTGTGACCCAGGTTCTGCCTGTCTTTTATTGGCTATTCACAGATACATCTATTGCAGAAAGCTTTTATTTTTCCCAAAGGTGATGGCCAATGAATCTCAATCTAAAATTAAACCCAGCACAAACCCTCCTTTGTAATGCTTACTGCAATATTGGTATATACTCTATAAGGAGGGGGACATCAGCATGGTTTCTGGGGAAGTTGATGATTCTGCAAGCATCTTGACAAGAAGCTTTCTTTCCAATGCAGGAAAAGTAAAGTATTGACAGAGAAGATTTTCCAGTGTGTTACCTTAGTCTTGCCCATATACTGTATTGGCTAGCTACTGAGTAACCAGGATGGCAACAGTGGGTGACAAACGACTGGATTTCATAGAAAACTATTGCAATCTCTCTCTTCGTGTTAAACCTGACAAATGGGCCAAGTTTGCCACCAGTGAGGATGTCCTTGCCATGCTCAATGAGTTCTATGAGAAGCCAGACCTGACAGCACTGGTGATCACCCTCAATCCCACTGGGCAACTAGTTCCTTGCCTTGGCTTCCCAGCAACACTGAAGAATAAAGGGATTTATTTCGTGAAGAAGAAGAACGAAAACATTACTAAAGAGAACTACCTTGATGCACTCCTTGTTGGAGATATCAGCCCTTCCCCTGTGGAGCAGTTGATGGCTGTTGTGGAAGAGGTGGGCTCGGAGTTTTGTTAATATTTCATTACATGATGCTTCTTTATTTAGCAGGCAGATAGGAGTATTGCTTTGCACCTGATGAAAATGAGGTTCATTTTCTGTGGTGCATCTTGCAATGCTTGCTTGAATGGATGACATGAAGAATATCTTCAGGAAGCGCAGAATTCTTGTGTGAGCCTAACTCTTTGCTCTTATTTTTTGCACATGTCAAGAACATAGGAAGTACAGTATTAGATTACGTCAAGATAGCTGTCCATCTAGTTCAATGTTTTCCGTTCTGAATAGTAGCAGCTGTTTTGCAAGGAATCGGTAAGAGCTATTTTCCAGCCCTGTTGTTGGGTGTCTTTTAACAGGTGTTTTTGGGAACTGAAATGCAGAGATGCGCTCCACCACTAGGTTGTGGTCTCGTCCCTGACTGCAAACTGGAGCATAGCAACATAGTCGGATAAGGGGCAGGGATGGAGGGAAAGAAGAAGAAAGAAAGAATTTTTTTAAAAAAGGAGAAAGAATTATAAGTATCAGTACTAACACAGATACTGTTTAAGGATAAGCTTTACATAATCTTTGCTGACACATTAGTAACTTATTTCACAGAGCATGTCCTGAGACTGGCAGTATTTTTAAAAATTTCTCCTTGTTTTTCCTAATGGTCCTTGACATAGTAATCTGCTTCTTCCCACCTGCTACATGCCAGAGCAAGTTTTTCACTGAGCCATTGAACAAAGCCTAACATTGTAGTCCTTTCTTTGAGTTGATTGTAGTGGGGTGAGTAGGAAGAAAACCCCAGCTAAGAGCACTGTCTGCCACTACTTATGCAACGCCTGTGTAAAACTGGCATAGCTACGGTGTAGTGGCTGCAAGAGGTGGTGGGACCATAGGATCAGCAGGCCTGTCTGTTCATCAAGGGTTTCTAGTCACAGATGTCTCAAAAACAGGCCGGATTTTTCCAAAACAAGTTAAAAAAAACCCAGATCCATATGCTGTGATGAAACATGGATGCATGCATGGTAAGAAAGTAATTCTTCTCTTCCAGGTGGTCTACTCCTTATTCCTAAAGAGTGACAATCTGGCAGGATGGCCTCGGGTGGTAGCTGACGATGTTATACGGCAAGCCCACCGACTCAAAAATGAGATGTTTGTGATGGGAGGAAAGATCAAAGGAAAAACCCTGCTTCCATTGCCAGAGCACCTGGATAGCACAGACAGTGCAGCAGATATGCTGGAGAGGTGGGCGCCTTTCAGTAATCTCCACCACACCTATTATAATCAATGCACTATGTGTAGGCTCTGTTCAGATTTAAAAATCACAATCAGGTAGCAATTATTTAAAAGTTTCAGGTTACACATGTATCTATTTCACGCACTGCCCTAGCATTCCATGCTTTTTTCAATGGTTCCTATCACCCCCCCTCAATTCACCCCTCCCTTTCTACCCACCTCTAAATGCTTCCAGATTCTGCACCCTGCACTCGCTCTCTCACTCTGTCTCCCTCATTGTTTCTGCCCCAGTGTACAGAAGTTAATTTGATTATATGAATGCTGTTCTGCTGCTAACAAGGATGTTTGCCTTTCTACCTACACAGTTCCTCAGTACCTTGCACTCCACAATGAGGAAGGAGACTGGGTCATAGTTAAAGGCCTATGATGGAACTAAGGAAAAATTCCTTGACCCCCTTCTATGATTTGCTACACATTTCCTTTTGCTATTATATGAGATGTTAGAAACCACTTATATTTTCACCATATTTTCAGTCTGTCTTCCGCTGTGGACAGTTCACTGTTACACTCCATCGAAACCATCATCATTGACTGGTCCCATCAGATCCGAGATATCTTGAGCAAAGACTCTGCACAGCCCCTCTTGGATGGTTTGAACCCATTACCCAGAGCAGAATTTGATTTCTGGTACAGTCGGCAGGTTAACCTGCAGTGTATAAATGAGCAGGTAGGCTGCAACTTATTTCAGTGTTTGCTGTAAATCCCCAAATGTTAAGGCAGCCCATGAAGGTATGGTTGGATGTATTGTTTGTTTATTTGCTTTCTCCTAGCTGTATGCCCCCCAAGTGAAAAAAATTGCTGATATTTTGGAGAGAGCAAAGAGCTGCTATTGGCCAGCACTCAAGAATGTTTTCAAGGATGTAGCTGCAGGTAGAGTCGCATTTCTTAACATTACACATGACACTTCTGCATTCTTTTCCAAATGGCTGTGAGCTGTTTGACCACTGAAGCATCCCCTCAGTTCATCTACCTTTGAGCTCTTTTTTAAATGCAGGACTTAAGGAAGCTGAAGATATTAACCTATACTTGCAGCCACTTAAAGTTGTCTTGGAGGAAACAGAACAGGCAGAATACCACCAGGTATATAAAGGAGGAGGAAATGGCATTTGATGGTCATGATAAGCACTCATAGGTAACAGACTGCATCACTGTTAAGAGGTCTGGTTAAAAAAGGAAAGAAAAACAACCAGTGAGTATTTCCCCTGTTGGAGTATCATCTACTGCAAGGTGGGTGCAAGTGGCCAGTCTGGAAAGAGAATCCTCTGCTGCCTGCCCCCACCCCGCCAGTCACTGAGGAAATCCAAAGGTGGGAGAGCCAAACTCCATTTTCTCAAATGGCACTCCCCTGGCTGAGACAGTTCGCTCTTTTGCCCTTCCTCCTCCCCACTGATCGACATCAAGAGGTGGAAGGCAGCAAGGGAGAGATGTGGGGGGAGTGAAGCCTGGTTTGGAGATGAAACACAAGAAGGAAAAGCTCCCTCTGATGCTGTGACCATTCCTGTGGTGTCATTCAACTCATTTTTGTCCCCTACTCCTGGTCTTTGATGCGGCTGTTTAGTGTCTACTCTGGATCAAAATCTCACACATTTCTTTACTAAAGGTTAAACTATATGTTCCATAACTGTGCTGAGCATTGGCCTCTGTTCCTACCCACCTCCAGAAAAAAGCAACAAGAACAGCTGCACAGAGCCACAGTTCTGTGCAATTCCATGTAGTACATGGAAATAAATGGTAACCCTTTCCTTCCTGTGTCATGTTCCAGCTGAATTCCCCCCCCCCCCCAGCTGCTATTTGCCACCAAAAATGCTGTTTATTACAGTATGGACGCTGAGAGGTAACCCTTAACTATGATTGAAGCTGCCAGAAGTCCCGTTCACTCATAAATGGAAGTGAAAGGTGGGACATTACTGTATAAACTAAGCATTTCTTTGGTGCTATTGCCGAAGTGCTATTGCTGCATAATTTCTCTGGAAATGAAAAGATGCTTTGGGCACCTTCTGTTTTTAAGTTTTTCACCCTTGCACTCCTACCTTCAGTAAGACTTGTTAACATGGAATTGCTCTTTCTAGCCTGAGGAACTGAAGCATTCAGAAATTTGGGTAATGTATTCACAAATTAATAAAGATGATGAACAGCTTTATAGGTACTAAGTGGAAATACTGCATTATCTCATCCATGAACAGTTTACTTGTCTAAAACCTTTATTCTCTCTATGTCCACACAGTTACCTTCATTCATCAACAATGTCATGTACACCGTATGCTTGGTCTGGGCCAAATCAGAATACTATAATGTGCCCTCCCGGGTCATTGTCATTTTGCAGGAGATCTGTAATCTCTTCATTGAAATGGTACTAATTTATGAAAACAAATTTCTTAACTATTAAGATTTCTCCAGTTTGTTTGTTTGTTTTAGTGTTGATAAGCATCAAATGCAGTTTCAGTCTTATACAATTTGCAGAGGTGACAAAAGTCTAACCATGAGCAAGAATTGTGCAGGCGGAAATAAAAAAAGCCCTATAGACAGGTTTGGCCAAGGGTGAAAAGGCAGTGCAAAATAAAAGGGATTGAATTTAATTAGTTAGTTAATTAAATGTTAGTTTTAGAATTTGCAGAATTAGAAGTGATCACTAAATACCGGGAAAAGGTACTTTCATTGGTGGCTTCACTGTGCATTGCCAACCCAAGAAAAAGAAGGTTCTGAAACAGATTTTGGATATACCTTGTTGCTCCACCCCACCCAGCCCCCTCCACCACTGAGGGCAAACTGCTGTGAAATCTCTCAAAATCTGCAGCAGAATTGTCTACATGCCTTACTGGCTTCCCTGTAATTACATAGCCCTGATTCACTGAAACCAGTGAGACATAAGTCATGACTTCAGTATAATGATTCTCCACTTTTGTTCCTCCAAATATTTTGGACTTCAACTATCAGAATCTCTTCCAATACCTGTGTGATCCAACATTCTCTTTTCTTCCTCTGTTTATCTGTTTCTAGTGTTTGTTTTGTGTGTTGTTATAAAACTAATAAAAATACTCTTATTGGCCTTTGCCATACTATCACATGACCCAATGGCGAATTTGAAACAGTCCAGCCCTTTTTCCTCCACACTTTTATTTACTTTTTACATATATGAGATTAGCACTAGATCATGTTACCAATTTATCTAGTACTGTAATCTGGTGATCTACCACTAAACTAGCATGAATATATTAGTTCAGTGCTAGATCACCTCCAGAGGAGAATTTTAAAAAATTATGAACAAAACAGAAACAACCCAGATGAAATAAAAGATGTTCCTGTGGTTTTTGAACACATGTTAAGAAGGACTTTGGAATGCTGCCACTTTTTCTGGAACATTAGGCAACCCTTTCAAAACCAAGCATAACAGCAAACCATAAAGGGATCAGCAGGGGCGGGGCCAGGGCAAGGAAGGAAAGAAAGGGGACTGCGGACTAAAATGTAAATCATTTTGCATTGAGTGTGAACGCTGAACCCCTAAACCAATCCGCAGACCCTGTGAGATCACTGACTGAATTCAGCCATAATACAGCCGATGAATCAAATCACAACAGAGCCAAATTAGAGCAATTCGGCTTGCCAATGCAGTCTCAGCTTTGGTTTGATTATAATACTACTTCCAGCACATAGTTATCCCCCAATAAAGCATTTTAAAAGACTATAAGGTTCTAGTATCAAGGTCTGGCTTAGTCTTGTCTTATGCACCTGAGCATCATCATTGACTGTACCTTTTCTGTTTAGACACGTAACTTTCTGAGTCCTGAAGAAGTGCTGAAAGGTTTGCAAGGAGAAATTGAGGAGGTGCTGTCAGGGATCAAGCTGGGGATCTCTGTCATAGAGAAACTGTACAAGACCTATGATGTTTGCTGCACAGATATGATGCCATCTTTTTTTAAGGTCAGTCATTGATAGTATTCAGCACATGTTAAAGACAAGGGATGTGAATAAGGAAATTTCTTAGATTTGATTCATTTCAGTTCTTCTGGGTGTGTGTGTGTGGGTTCCCTGATTCATTTTCAGATCTTTCATTTATTGGTCCTTTGGTTAAGCATGAAAGGGACTGGCTTCCCTATGCATGTTTTTGGTGCTAGTCCTAATCAAGCCTTATAGAATCCTTAAAAACCACTCCAAAAAAAGCAGGGGCAAACAGACAACTATCGGTTATTCCAAAAGCAGGCAAGGAAGGTACACAAGAAAGAAAAATCCATCATCATGAGACTTTTGCAGGCATGAATACTATTCTGAAGTTCAGATTCATTAACACTATATCACAATCGTCTTTCTCAGTTCATCACCAGGAAACAATAAAGATGAGAAGGAGAAATAATCATCTTCATGATCATTATCAGATCTATCTAGGGTGAGATGTTTCAGAGAGACCATCTCTGACCTTGAATGCAACAGAAGAAAATCAAGTAAACACCTCATCTCTCTAGGCCCACACATACCCTACATAAGCAAACATAATACACTTCCCCAAAAAGCCACCAAAATATATTATGCAATCAGTGAACTTTTAATAGACTAAATTAAATACACAGGAAATTACCACAAATCAAATGTAAAAAGATCTGGAAGGAAGAAAAGAAACTCCTCAGAACAATTCAGCAAACAGAACAGCTATTCCCCCCAATTCAATTGTAAACAGAAAAAACAATTATTGTAAGAGTAAACAACAATTTTTTTTAAAAAAAAAAAAAAGCAAAAAAGCAAAGCATGCTGCTTATATACCGCCCCATAGCGCTTCAAGCACTCTCTGGGCGGTTTACAAGTTAATTATGCAGGCTATACATTGCCCCCCCCCCCACAGCAAGCTGGGTCCTCATTTTACCGACCTCGGAAGGATAGAAGGCTGAGTCAACCTTGAGCCAGCTACCTGGGATTGAACCCCAGGTCGTGAGCACAGTTTTGACTGCAGTACAGCGGTTTAACCACTGCGCCACGAGGCTCTTAACCAAATAGCAATGCATTATCCAGCACAGAAAAACACACGTGCCTGAAACAATTAAGTGGATAGCAATAGAGCCCTCCAAATATGATATACAACAATAATTAACTAAATAGCAACTAACTGGCAAAAAAATGCCCCCCAGAAACAATATAGAAAAGATCCAACTTTACACAAAACAAAACACAGTACTGTAAAAATAAGCAAACAGCAGTATAAAAACACCAGAGCAACCTTCCACCCTAGACAGGAAAACAAATTATCAAAATTAAAAAAAATAATAATACACAAACAGCCCTCTCTCCCAAAGACCAGCAAAAGAAATCAAAGAGGTAAGGGCAGGTAATATACCCCCAAAACTCAGGAATATCAGTGGCTTATGGATATTTCTCTCCCCCTCCCCTGGCACTCTGATGCCTTTTCAGTCTAATAATGCAGACAGTGCACCAGGTAAGGCAGCAGGAAAAATAAAGGAAATAAGAGAATTAGCCCCCCCCCCCAGCAAATAAAAAGGGCAAAAAAGGATGTAGTCCAAATGAGCAAAAAAAGGAGAGGGAATCCAAAACAGAGGCAGAACCAGATGATCAGCAAATCCAAGATGGAGGAGGCCAAGCCAAGGAGTTCAGCTCAGCATCAGTAAGCGCACAAGGAACAACTACTGGTATTCGCAAAGGCTTTCACGGCCGGGATCTGATGGTTGTTGTGGGTTTTTTGGGCTCTTTGGCCATGTTCTGAAGGTTGCTCTTCCTAACGTTTCACCAGTCTCTGTGGCCGGCATCTTCAGAGGACAGCACTCTGTGATCTGGTCCACTCCCAAGCCAACTACACCAGAGCACAGAGTGCTGTCCTCTGAAGATGCCGGCCACAGAGACTGGCGAAACGTTAGGAAGAACCACCTTCAGAACACGGCCAAAGAGCCCGAAAAACCCACAACAACCAACAACTACTAGATTGGCCAAAAAAAGAGGGTTATTCTGAAACCTGAATTCATGTAGCTTGTTTACATGAGTAGGTAATCACAATAAAAATATCTGTTATTATATAGACTTCATGCATAGTAGGCTCCTTTTTCTTATGCAGGGAAGGAGTGTTGTACCTCTGACATGCTCCAGTAGGCAAGGCTCTACAAATTGGCACTACGTATCTGTATCCCTCTGTGGGACCCAGTCCCTCCCAATTTGAGACCTGTCTCCATCCATGTACTGTACAGAGTCTTCTGATGGAACAATGCTTCATCAGATTCGTGGCTTTGTTCCTTTTTCCTTCCTACGTTCTTGGCTAAATTCTTTTGGGAACTTTACCAAAATAATGTAAGAACATTCCTCTGGGCTAAAGATGGTTCAGATTGACTATCAGTGTTCTAAGACTTTTAGAATGTATTCACTTGAAGTTGCATTTGAACAACTGGTCACAAACAGCTATGTTTTTTCATGTGCAGGACAAAGAACCACAGTACTGGGAATTCCCTTCAACTCTTGTCTTTACTAGAATGAACTCATTTTTTCACAGATTGAAGACAATAGAGGTGAGAATAGAATAGTGCATCTAAAATATAAAACAGCTGGATAGACAAATAGGCTATCAAATGAGAATCTTTACAGGTGATAATGCAGGTATAGTTGAAGCAATGTAGATAGCTGAGATTTAAGATACTAATCCATCTTTTAATGATTCTGCATATGTACTGATAGAAGAAAAAGTCAATTGTTATGAAAAATGGCATTAAAATTGAAGGTCTTGGTTTCACAATTTTCAGATTGTAAAAATGCGTGGATTTTCAGTTGATCACTCCAATTCTTTTTTAACTCAAAAGAAGATTATGTAATTGTGTTTTTATTTATTTATTTATTTATTTATTTATTTATTTATTTATTTATTTATTTATTTATTTATTTATTCATTCATTCATTCATTCATTCATTCATTCATTCATTCATTCATTTATTCATTTATTTAAATTTAAAGGAGCTGTACATGACAGCAATTGAGTTTCTCAAACTGGAGAAAATTGAGTTGGGAGGCGTGAGAGGCAATATCCTAGGGAGCATGGTGGTTCAGATCTATGAGGAGGTTCTTGAACATGTGAAGGTCTTCGCTGAATGCAAATATGATCCTTTAGATCCAGCAGATGAGGTTAGTGGCTTCTTGGTGAAAATCGTACTTGTAGGCTGGCCGATAAATTATTGATTTACTGTGAGCCAGCAAGTCCCAGTTACTATGGTAACAAATGTATTCTAAAATAGATCCACTTAGCTAATCCTTTGCTTAGATATGCTGATTTAATTATCTCTTAAAGACCAATCTGTATAATATATGGGATATAGCTGATTTAATTTATTCTCTTGTTTTTATTAAAAGCAATTTGATGAAGATTTTGCAGACTTCCAGATCAAAATTCAGGACTTAGACAGACGTCTGGCCACCATTTTCTACCAAGGATTTGTTGACTGCTCCAGTTTTGAATCTGCTGTCAAGGTACATTTTCCTGTAGAGGTTCTACATGTTTTTTTTTAAATCTAAAAAGCAGTTATATTTGTGTGAAGTGAAGGAAGAAAAAGCTTATGATCCAGCAGGTGAAGAAACCTTTCCTCTATAGCTGACATGAAAGACCCTTTCACTGCTCAACTTCCATGCCAGAAAAACACTGTGTTTCCCTTCTCATACTCTGTGACAACCCAAAGTCTCTTATGATGGCAAAGAGAAAGATTGGGTGGGCTTTTTTTCCTCCTTGCTTCTCTAAAGGCCATGGAAGAACATAGTTGCATACAATAGTTCCATCACGCTATACCAACTCTAACACCTGCCAGGCTGGCAAGCATTGTAGGCTCCATTAAATTTGCTTTATAGGTATGTCACAATAGTTTCAGCTACAGCAGATGTATGCAAACTCTGGTACTTCAGATATTGTTGGAATGTCATCCTTAGCTTTATCCATTGGCTATGTTGATTAGGGCTAATGGGAGTGGCCAGCAAACCATATCTGGATAGGAGAACTTTGCCCATTCTTGAGCTACAGCCACCAGGTTACAAGAAACAGCTGCCACCTACACTACAAGATCAAGGTTGATGCCCTGGGGCTGAATTACATTATGAGGAGGGAGCTGGTCACTGTGTGGGATGGAGGCTCAAGACAGAGTCAAAGAGAAGAGGCCAAAACAAGGTGGACAAGGCCAAGTGTAATTCTTAATACTTTGGATTGCTTCTGGCCAAGCATAACTTGATTCTGCACATACTTACTTGGGAGTAAGCTGTGCTCAGCAGCTTTCCTGTTTGCTCAGTTTCATGCAGCACCTCTCCTACCTACAAAGCTCAGTTCTACAAGTCCCACTGAGTTCTCTCAAGCAGACAGACCTTTCAAGCATGAGCTTGTCAACTCCAGCGTTCCCATGGCCAGTTCACTCTGCAAGGCTTAAGGTCCAAATGATGCTTAGAGTTGCATTAAAATTTCCTTGACAATTTGTTTAAAAAGATGAAGTTGTAATTGGGAACAGAAAGTGGGGGGCAGGACGTGGAAAGTCTTTTCTTCTGGCTGTTTTTTCTTTAATTGACTGAAGTGCATTTCTATTGGGTTTTCCCCCATGCTTAAAGGCTTCCAAATGGATACAACATACAGAATATATTATGTACAGAGCCAAACCGCAAAAGAAAGTTAGCAATATTAAGTACTTTGCAGATTGTTGGCTCTGCTTAAAAACACCTCCACATCCTTTCTAAACCCCAGTGCTGCAGTGATACCTACTCTGTCTCTAATGCAGAGAAGATTGGGGGGGGGGGGGGAGAAGAAAGGGTTTTGCTCTGGGTGAACAAGAAGGAAAAGAACTTACGCATTGTCTCTCCCGTGCTGTCTTCCAGCTCTTGATGCTGTTTGTCTTTAAGAACTTCTTCTCTTTTTTTCAATGAAAGTGTCACACAAATGAAGTTTGATAAATGGACCTCTAGTGGAGAAGTAAAAAAAACCCTCATTGCTGCTCTAAAAACCGTGATTTTCTGTCAAATTAATCAACACTTTCCCATGCATCATGTATTCACCCTTTTTTACATTGATTCAAAGCACACTAAACCCTATGTAAATAGAATTTTTAAAGTATTGTAACCACACTCTCATTCATGAGAGGATGAGTCTGGCTTGCCTTCCTGATATTAAATTTGAACCAAACAATTAGAAAACAAAGCTTTATCTGAATAATCAGTCAAGGAACATATTACAGTCATATAATTAAGAGTTTTCTGTTTCAGAGCTCAGAAAGAAGAATTTAATATTTAATGACCCTAGAAAGAGGCCTGGACTATTGCCAGAATAAGCCACCACTTCATTGCAGGAGGCACCACAGAGCACCACAAACCTCATCAACAATACAAATTAAATTCCCAGAGGCAAAGAATCTCACTACTTCCTGATAACTGTGATTAGGAACTTTAGAAAAGAAAAGAAAAAGTTATACCAGAATTGAACACATATGTATGATGGCTATATGAAACTTTTTTCTTGCCCTGTAATCCATATTGTCAGTGAAATAAAATACCTGTAATAACTAAGAGAACAAAAATAATAATGAAAGTATTGGGGTACCTTGAAATAAAATTGACAAATATATTTCTGGCTCAACTTTTGTGAGTTGCAACCCATTTCCTCAGGTGCCCCAGGTTTATTTATATAGCATACATGGAAGTAGGATAGGGACCAAATGAGATGGACAAAAGAGGATGACCATTATATTAATATTCAACTTCAAAGGCACCAATAACATTATTAGCACTGGTAATGAATATTAAAAAATATTGGTTACATAGAGAGCTTCATTTGCATTGGAAAGACATCATCTATCATTGATAGTAAATGACAGATACTGTTGGCTGCTTCATCACAGGATGTCTACATAATCAAAGCCTGCCACAAATCAAAGAGCACAGTACCAAAGCCTGTTGAGAGGTTTTTGTTAGCTAATGCAGAAAGTCCTTCAAGGAAGACTTTCTCTCATTATTCTGAACAATGAATATAATAACATTCCAAAGGCCCACATAACTGAGCAGTGGGAAGATAATAATCCAGGATCATTATCCTACCTTACTTGGTTCTGGATGGCTTCAGCATGACATTATATCCATTCTTCTCAAAAGTAACTTTTCAAGCCCTGGATGGTAATTGTAATTGAACAACATCTGGACAGCCACAAGTTCCCCATTTAGTAGAACTACTGGAAGAGTTTTTGTGTATCGCTTCATTTAATAGCAAGCTCAGGTGATGCATGGTGATTGGGCTGGTACCAAAATGGGATTCCTGAGGAGGTGGAGGAAGGGATATAGGAATGTTTCCTGGGGGGGGGGGGGACACACAAAGATTTTCAAAAATTTTGAAAAATATTTCTAAAAATCCTAGATGCAGACCCCATTCTTCTGATCACCCCAACAGAAAGTGAACATGGCTAACAGTGAACTGGAAAAGAAAACAGAAAAGCCAAGGGAGAGCAGAGAATGGGGTGGAATTGAGTATTTTGGAAGAAAGTGTGGATGTCCGGGACCCTAAACTTCTTAAGAAGTGGGTATACAATGCAACAGTTTGTTGCAGGTCTGTTTATTTAGCGTAATTCAGAATGGCTTGTATGAGTCTTGGAAGCACTAAGAGATCCTCAGAGAAAGCATTTTTGTTTTATTAAAAACTGATCACTGTGTTATTACTTTTGCAATGTTCTCTAGCAAATCCATATGTTTGCCTCTCTGTTGGAACGGCCATTGATCAAGGCAGATGTGGCTCCCCACTATGCAACACTCCTGGAGATATTCAACGTTGAATTGGACAATGCAAAGCTTTTGTATGATGCTCAGATAGCTGCCACTAAAACAGGGGACCATGTGCCTCCCATTAGCAAAAACATGCCGCCTGTTGCTGGGCAATTAAAGTGGGCTTTGGAACTCCAGGAAAGATTGCAGATCCCAAGGAAGGAATTGCGTGCCATTGATCATCCGTAAGTAACTCTCAGTGCCTCTCATTAGAAAATATCAAGCCGTCAGAACTATATTGGCTAAAGTAATTGTATAGGTTCATGTTTCTAATGTCATTCAGTTCCTCTCTTCTTCTGACACTGGGCTTTTCTTCCCCCCCCCCACCCCCGCTCCAGTGTTATGCTCAGTTCTGAAGCCAAGCTGATATATGGGAAATATGAGGAGATGATACGTTTGCTGAAAGGTTACCGTGAAAGGATTTATGAAGAGTGGATCAGCCGAGTCGACAAAGACTGTCAGTTCAACTTAGAGCAACCTCTGATCCAGAGAGATCCAGAGACAAATCTTATTAAAGTTAACTTCAGCAAAGAGGTGTGTGAATAATATAACAACACACTAGGCTCTTATTGCAGTGTGTGGATTAGCTTGCTTGCACTACCTCAGCCTCCCTCACCCTGGTGCTCTTCACAAGACATGTGGGACTACAGTTCTCATAATGTCCCACTTAAAGCCAGAAGAAGTATTCAGGACAGAATTTTGTAATTAGTAATTCTGGTGTTTTCAAATTACTAGAAAAGCATGGAGTGGACTTCTTAATATTACAGTGTCTGCTTGTGATTACTTTTTGTTGATATATGCCATCAAGTCATTGGCAACCTATGTTGACCCTATGAACTAACAACTCCCTAAAATCTCATGTTTTGTCTTCCCATAATTAACCATGGCAAGTTACTCAAACCTTATGTAGATCCCAAAGGATCCCGGCCAATATGTTTGACTGTGGCATGTAGTTTGGTGCAAAGAGATGTTGTTCGTGACCCTCCTCTGCCACCAGTTTTGGAAAGAAGTGCAAGATCTTCCACTGGTGTTGATGTAGCCAAGAGAGCAAGACGTTTGACTGACTTGGCACCTGGGAACAAAAGAAGTAGGGTGTCCCAAGCAATTCCCTCTATTTAAACACCAAACTGTGCAGACCTTTAAAAAAGAAAGAAAACAAAGAAGGAGAGTAGGTCTGAATTTAACAGCAAAGCGGCCACATAAATGAGGAGTGCAGAATCTGCCCCCTTCCAGATGATCCCATCATCACCAAGAATTGTTCTTCTAAAAGAAGAACTTTTCTTTCCAAAAATTTTAGACAGTATTGAAATCCAAACCTGGTTGAGAAGAAAAGTGCCTGAGGACAGAAGCTGAGGATGAGGAGTGAGCGCTGTGCTGCTGCCCTTGGGAAACTTCTAGGGTTTTTTGCATGTCCCATGCATTATCCTACTCTGTGATTAGAGGCTGTTCCATTTTGGTTCCACTTATCCTGGGCAGGGTGACAACATGAAAAGGAGGACCGGGACCTTGCACATTTAATACTTGTGTGAAAGACAGAATTTCCTGCTGAAATTCCCTCTTCAGTACAACTGTTAAAGTGCAAGATCCCTGTCTTCCTTCTCATGTAACCACTGCAGGCCATGGTGAGCTCATTCAATTTATCTCAATTGAGTCCACCTATGTTCAGATGCACAATGAGCAGTAAGTGGAGTCTTTGGTCCCCAAATTTTTCCTATTGATATGATGTTGCAGTTGTCACATAACATCCAGTTGTATTCCAAGCGTATATAAGAGGTGGATCCAGGTAACAAATCTGCATGCCAGACTGTTGCTTTGGTTCTTTTACTCTTTATAGAAGGGCATTTGTTTCTCAATTGTTCTTAATGTCATGCAGCTTGTGGCTGTTCTCCGAGAAGTCAAGTACCTGAGCTTTCAGCAGCAGAAGGACATTCCAGACAGTGCTGCAGGTCTCTTCTCTCAGAATGAAACATTCCGGACGTTTGTGGACAACTTAGATCTTATTGTTGGCTGGTATAATAAGGTATATATGAATCGTAGCTGAGAGGCAATTTGTTTCTCCTTCCTTCTGAATCATGTATTTTTTTATGAAGTTCAAGGTGGCACATCTGGTTCCCATCACCCTCATTTTACCTGCACACTAACCCTATGAGGGTTGAGAGGGGGAGGCTCGTCTCAAAATCACCCAGTGAACTTCATGGCTGAGCAGGAACATGACCTGGGGTCTCTTCAGTCTTATTCCTAGAGCAACACTCTTTTCTGCTTACTTCATCAAGTAGTGACATTTCAGCATAACATGAAGTCACTGTAGACATTGGACTATAATAAAAAGAACAAGCTGGCAAAAGATGTTTTACACCATTTGTATAGACACGCCATTTTCTCTGTGGATATTCCCATGCCAGTATGTTAAATACCTAAATCACACTTTTGTGATACTTTCTAGAATTAGCAGGTGGTACGCGGTTCATCACGTACCTAGAGCTGTTGAGTCCAGTGGAAATCTCTTTGCAGGAAGGTCTTCAGAGCCCTCTAAATATCTAGAACGGGACTGAAGTTAGACATACAGCAATCTGGGCAGTTCCTTCAACTCCTCAAAATGAATTTCAGCATGCATCCCAAAATAAGCTTCTTCTTTTTAGATCAAGCTGACAATTTTGCCAGTAGAACTTCCACTGGTCAATGGTGAGCTGGAAGAAATTGACATTGGCTTGCAGAAAGCTGAGACTAACCTTTTCTGGAGCAATGAAGGTACAAATGTTCTCTGTCATAACTCATGAACTGAAATCTCCTGTTTTGTAGCATAGCAATCAGATGAACCTGAAATTCAGGACCAAACGTCATGCATCTGAGCCCACCTGCCTTCATAGTAAATGGCCATTCAACCTGCGTCTCTTATCATTTGCTTGATACATTGAGACTGAGTGCACACAAACCAGAGAAAGTGTTGTTTGTATCTTGCCCCAAAGATTATTGTGAAATTTGTGTGTACAACAAATCCATATAACCTATGTCACATAATACATACTTTAAAAAAAGATCAGTTGTGGCATCCCTATATTGGCCTTCATCACCTCCTGTTTAGCTTCAACAAGAGAGATTTGGAGAAGTCTGAAAGTTAAGACAAGGAGATTGGTTGTACAGGAGGGGCACCTATGGTGTCTGGTGATATTTACTGTGTGTTACCTTACTCCTACACCCCCCTCTTGACAGGTGTTATGGACTACATTCAAGAGATGCGCAATGTCTTATATGATCTAGAGACAAGAATTCAGAGAACCAAGATAAATGTGGAGAATATTGGGCAGCTCATGCAGGTGAGTAACTTGAAAACTGGTTTCTACCAGTTTGCTATGGAATGGGGAAATACTCCTTGATGTATTTCTAGTTTTGCTCCTCTGCGTCTAAGTTATCTTTTCCTAAACCATGTATCTGATTCTTCTCACAGGAGTGGTCAGCTAGTCCTTTGTTTGAAAGGAAAGACAATAAGGAGACAGCACTTCTCGATTTAGATGGAAAACAAACAAACCTAAACAAACGCTATGCAGCAATCAAAGATGCTGGGCAGAAGATCCAGGCTATGGTTGAGGTGAGAAACTGGGGGTGCGAATGGATAGCCAAATTATCACAGTCTGGATCAGGCTGGATCATGTTAAACAGTGTTGCTTTGAAATGTGGTTTGTCATTTGGGGTGATCCTTGCACTTACATGCAAGAATCAGGTTGTTTTAGAGCAGGAAAGCATATTTCACCTCAAGTGACCCTGTTTAGCTCGTGCTCCCTTTAAAGGGAAAGAAAACAAATAAATAAAAAGTAACAACACCAAAAAGAGAGATTTCTCCTTCTTGTCCCTTCCTGTCTCCTCCCTCCATGGGGAAGAAGAAGGAAGCTTTCATTAATTTTTTTTTTCCTAACTGGCATAGCGCATCAGCACTGCCTTACAAAGGCTTGAAAGACACACACAGAGAGAAGCACATTTGCAGTGTTCCTCTCTCCATCTCCATGGAGAATAAGAGAAAGCTTTCATTTTCCAAAGATCATGAAGTGGGTTAAGCAGACAGCTTAGGCTATCCGCTTTGATTGATCCAAATGATCACACATGCTGGGATCAAACCAAAATGAAGCAATTCTACTTGCATCGAAACAACAACAAAACAAAACAAAACAGTAACTCCTGACAGATAGCCCAAAACTGTGCGACAACCTGATTCATATTGGCCTGTATGTCATGTCGTCAGTGAAAAAAAGGAGTGAAACAGACAGTCTTCGTATTGAACCAAACTGCAAGACAAATCCCCATCTAGCCACATTTTGAGGAAGGAAGATACTGCTTGTCATAATCTGAACAACGGCACACATATAAATGGCAACTTTTAAACAACATATTTTCAGGAATATATGCAACTGTATCAGAAAATGTTTGATTTGCCTTTCACTGCTGATTGTTTTCGTTGTATTTTACTTCTTTGACTATTGCTTTTACATTTTAAACAGACATTTGCGGTTTATTTCAGGTGGTTGTAATTTGTTATTTTGTAATTTGTGATGTTAAGTGTGTGCTTTTATGTAGATTGTTAGATGCCTTGAACACTTATGATGAAAGGCAAGATATAAATCAAATTAATGATGAAGGTGATTGATGAATTATTGCTTAAGTGTACCTATAATTTGCTTTCCTGCACACCAAAGCCGTCAAACTAACGTACAGTATAATCATAGCTCCTGCTGATTGCTTGTCTGCTGCCCCTTTCCTGGCTTAAGATAAAAAAAGGTTGAGGAGGACAGCCAATCATTGCCTTAGTTATCACGATCAGTTCCCTGTTGTATGAGTTGTTCTGAGTTGATTTAGGATATTTAGACAGAGACTTAACTCAGCAAATTAGAGCCTCTGTCTGGAGCATAATGATCAGTGCAAAGGTTGGACTGCAGTCATTTACCGTAGTTCTATAGCCTCTACTCCCTCCCCTTCAGATCCTCACATCCCCCAACATTTTTGTAAAAATACCACCAAACTTTTAAAAAAACTTTTTTTTCTTTTTGATGAAAAAAAAATCTCCAAGTGCCCTATGGGCTGCATGGGAGCTATTTTGCCACGTTTTGAGGCCCCGCAGTAACCCCAAGCCTTTTTCAGTTTTTAAAAAGTGTGGTCACTAGAGGATGCAAGGCACTTTTTCAGTTAAAAAAATCTAACTTTTTTTTAGTTAAACAATTTTTTAAAGTCAGCAAAAACAGTGAATAATACTGTTGCTCATAGCTACAGTGAGCCCATTGAATCGGGGGTGATTTGGTGAGTCAATTCCTTCATACAGACGTTCTATTGATTCAATTGCACTTTTCTAGCTGCAACTTTTTATGCCAAGTAACAACTTTCAGCTAGTGTTTTTAAAAATAATTTTTAGAATGTACAAATTAGCCTTTTTTGGGCTATATCCCTTCCCTTTGACCGCATTCTTTTGGGGGCAACGACCTTCAGGCTACCTGGAAATCAGAAAAATGCCACTCAGTCTTGCTGGAATTGTCCATCCCTGCTCTATTCCAAGAATATGGAGACTTCAGGGTCAGATCTATCTCTTACAACATCATCTCTCTAGATATGCATATCTTTTGGTGCTACGTGCCTAAGTCATCAGACATGCAAACAAGGCTGTGCTTTTTCCCAATAATAAAACAGAGGCAAGATAGTTTGCACAGTAAGGGAAACTCATTAGAATAAACAGGCAATATTTTCCTTTCTGGGGGTGCTGCTCCAAGATACAGAATCAGCATGGCATCTAGTAAGTTTATTAGACAGAGCCTTTCTAGTGTGGATAGCAGAAAAGAAGCAAAACCATTCAGTTGGTGCTATATTGACACTCTTCAAAGTAATGGGCTGGAACTTCAAAGTGGAACAAGATGTCTCTTTTTGTGGACATCTTGTTCCACGGACAGCCCACCTCAATCCACACAAGCACTGCATCATGACAGATCTTTTGCCTCTGATTTCTTGACAACTCTACAGAAGCTTCTCTTGTAAACTGTTTCAATCACAAACTCCACATTTTGGAAGTTTTGACATTAGTGATAGAGTTGCCAAGAACTGTTGTGAACAAATGTTCTGGTTTTTATGAAACTTAAAGGATTAATAATTGAGAGAAAATGGATAAACCCTTAATACACTGTTTTGTAAGTAATGTTTGTTTGTTTGTTTGTTTGTTTGTTTGTTTGTAGGAAAATGCAGAGTTGTTCAAAGCTGACAAGAAAACAAGAATGTGGTCTAATTATGTAGAATACATAGATGACATTGTTTTGGATGGCTACTTTAAGTTTATCCGCAAATCACTGCAATTTCTCCTCAACAATATGTCACCTGATGTGCGTTGGTTGGTTCCTAGTGCTTTTAAAAACATAATGTTCTGAACACACCATGTATCAATGGGCATTGTGCCACATGCCAGAGTTTAAGTCACAAAGATGTGGTTGTTTCATTTCATGGCCAAATAAGCCATATTTTGTAACCAGCAAACTGAAATGTTGCTTCCAGAGTAAATTAAGCAAGGATATGTAAGTGCATTTTTTTAAAAAAATGGAACAACAGATCCTAAACCCTCTCAGTCAACTCTCTGACTCTTGGGAAGGGATGCAGCAGCAGCTCCTCTCTGTCCACAGAGAGGGGTTTTGTGGGAAAGGGGGAGACACGCCACTTTGGAAGACCCTGTTGCTCTCACCCTGAACTCCAGATGTATAAATGTACCATGTGTGGCATTCTTGACAACAGTAAACATCCCTAAATTGGGATGTTGCGGGAGTAGCTTTGGACTTTCGGGAGGGTCAACAGTCCTTCCAGTCTGTTGTAAAGGACTAAGATCAAGCTGAATTGAAACTGATGAGAAAGAATTTTGGAAAGGAAGAAGACGGGGTGTGTGTGAGGAGAGCAAGTTTACTCCCCTCCCCAGATACCTTCTTCCTTTCCAAATGTCCACACCCTGCCCTAATTAGTATAGCCTAGTAGGACTTTTATCCCCTGCTTCTTTTGGCTTGCTCCATAGCTTGTTCTGATTTTTGCAGAATCAGGATTTTAACAGATAATTTTGTGACGGGAATGTGGAGGGATACCCAAGCTATAGAAGGAAAAGCTGTTTAAAATTTGTATGAGTTTTCACTTGTACTGAATTAGGTTAGAAATGTTCAGTACAAAATACATATACATTATGTCATGAATGCCACGTCCTCAGCTTAGAGGGAACTATGAACGTAGGAAAAAAATGCACATTGCATCCCATACGTTTAAACGTTCTTACCTTTCTAAGATGATTATATGCTTTTCAGAGAAGCAGTTTGCGTCTCTCAGAATATAGCAGCTCCCGCCCCACACTTATTGTAAAGTGCTTGCAGTCCTGTCCCCCTGGCCAGTTCCAATGTAAGAAGGTTTAGAGTATAGAAACGCTTTGGGTTGCCAAGGTCATTAAAACTCTTCTACTGTGGGATGGAGGAGGAATCATCCATACCAAGCCAGGCCTCAAAAGGACTAGGTCCAGTTGGACCCAGGGGTGTTCCCTGGTATGTGAGGGCATCTGTGTGTTTCCTTTTGCTCTTTGCCATCATGCTGTGTCATGATCACCTATCCATACAATAAACCTTCAAAGGCATTGGTGACTTTCTGTCTTCATCAGGACACAACGAATGTAAATTGTTTGAATTCTGACTGTTCCTAAACCACCAACTGACTCGTGAATTTCTATGCAGAAACATTCCCTTTTCTGAGCGCCTGAGTAAATATTCAAATAATCCAAATGCTGGTGTCTGCATTCATGCATTTCCAGTCCCTACAACCTGCTAGAGGCTGCAGCCATAATGAGAGGAGTGAGGAGGCAAAGGTTGATGAAGTGGAACTGGTTGGACGATGTTCCAATAATACTTTGAATGTAAGACCGATAAAGAGTGACTGATACAGAATCTCCTAATCTGTTTTAGGCCAATGCCGCCCCTTTATTTGAAGTCCGCTTAGAATTATATAAAGATGATTTAAGGTACCGTCCATCACTGGAAGTGGGAGCAGACCAGGGTTTTTTGGAAGTGGTAGAAAACCTGATGAATGACATCTATGAGACTGCTAAGCTAATACCAAGACTGGCAGAAGGGAAGGGCAGCTATAAGGTTAGTACTCCTCTGACAGACAATTGTTCATTTGCCCTGGGTGGGGATCACTGATTGTGACCTCTTGGCTTGCTTGACATATCTGTGCCTTTCTCTGAACAGTGATTATTTGCGCTGCTGCACATGAGGAATGACATGTATTTTATAGGCAGAGTTTAGATGTTATGAGTTGCAAGTACCCTGATTAATTATAACTAGTTACCTAGAAGTAATTAAAC
Source organism: Pogona vitticeps (assembly GCF_051106095.1). NCBI lineage: Eukaryota > Metazoa > Chordata > Lepidosauria > Squamata > Agamidae > Pogona > Pogona vitticeps. Next base: position 140,303,340 of record NC_135784.1, on the reverse strand, counting down.
TGTGGTATCTTTGTGTTCCATCAAGTCATGGTGACCCTCCAAGAGGTCCTCTTAGGAGGCCCTGCTCAGATCGTGCAAACTCAAGGTGGTGGATTCCTTTATTGAAACAGTCTCCCTCTTTTTGTAGTGCCTTCAGATTTTCACAGCATTATTATCCTTCCCTGTGAGACTTTCACATTATACAGTTTGGCTGTAATTGTGTCAAATTGTTTAAACTCAGAATTGGAGTTTCTTTTATTGGTGTCGTGAAAAACATTTTCTAGTTATTTTCAAAGATACCTCCTAAGGGTATTTTAAGGTAGTTTTAGAGACACGTCGACAGATATTTTGAGGTGCTATATCATTCTGTGATAAGGCTTAAATTGCAAGGAAAGCATATCTTGGTTTTGCCTTTTTATTAATATTTCCAAAGTGTAGTATTAGAATTGGCTACTGGAGGAAATCACAGAATATTTCTCACTATTTTTTTCTGGCCTATTGGTAAGGAGAGATCAATCTATCAGTAAGTGCAACCCACCAAAATGACTTACATGATTAGAACAACACTAACAGTAAGAGCAGCCTGACTGCTGAGAAGTAATAAGAAATACAAGAAGTTTATTTTTAAAGGTAGCATTTAAAAGCTCTGAGTACTCTGCAATCATTCCTCAGCCAATGTTCATGGGCAAGGCCCTGCACACCTCTCTTGTGGTGAAACAGAAAATGTAGAATAATACATATCTGTGTCTACATGCCAAGAACTCTTGAGCTGCCTCCAAGATATCACTATGCCTGAGTTTGTATTCCAACAATTCATTTCATGTAGAAATTCATTTTATGGCTGGAATTAAACTGAAGAATTACACCAGTACGAGTATAAGTCCATTGGTATAAATTGTCTGTGGCAAATTGCTGCTGGTTAAAAAGCCACAAGGACATTTGTTGTTGCAAGCCAAGTCACATCATGGGTGTGTGACACTATATACAACAACTTTTAACTGGCTTCTGAGATTTAAAAGCATAGATAACAGGATTTTGGCCTAGGTATGCTTTGGGGGAGGGGAAAGGCGAACTGGGGACAGGGCACAAATGAGAAATAAGTAGTGAAAAATAAGGCAGTTTTCAGTGGATAAGAAGTAAGACTTTTCCAGTCCAAGTCCATGTTTCAGTGGCCCAGCACCATAACTGTATGTGTCAATAATCAAGTCTGCCCCCTTATTCTCTCAGATAGGAACAGAACAGAAATACAGTACATTCACATATCCTTTCAAATTATTTGTTATCTGTATGTTTTCAGTCACCATGATGCTTAGAAACATAGTATTAAAAATTGTATAGACTCCCAGGATTCTAAGAAAGCCATAGCATTTTGTACTAGAAAATACAATTCAGGACTGCAAAATCTGCAGAGTTTCAGGTTTGCCTAAAAATTATAATAGGAATTTACATTATTTTACTTATTTAGTTAAATTATTTTTATCCCACCTTTCTTCTTAAAAAAGAACCTAAGGCGGCTTACATCATTAAAAATACAATATGCAGATGCTAAAAACAGTAGGTGCAAATACTTAAAAATAATTAAACAAGTATTACATTAAAAACAATAATAAAATCAATACTAAAACAACAGAGCACAACCATTCATTTATGTGGTTTGTTTGCCTTTACATAAATGCATTGTTTGACCTCTGTTGAAGATGAAAACAATCCAGAATGTCAAAGGAGACCGTCTGAATCAGACATGTGGTCCAGCATTACTTTTCTGACAGTGGCTGCCCTGATGCCTTCAGGAAGCCTCCAAGTGAGTGTCACTTTCCATGTTGTTGATCCATGTGTTTCCCAAATGGCAATCATGTCTCTTAATATTTGCAGTCTGACCTAGAAGATACAGGAGAGTTGATAGAGATGCGAGAGGAGGTGGCAAACCTTGTAGTCAGTGCCATGAAGAAAGGGGAGGAATATGAAGACTCCTTTGAGAAATATTCCTACCTTTGGATGGATGATCCCCATGAATTCATGCAGCGCTTCCTCACCTTTGGGCGTGCCCTAACAACAGAAGAACTGGAGTCTCATGCAGAGGATTACTTGCCTCACGTTGCACCCACTCTAGAGCAATTTCAGCTACAGGTGAGAGGTGAAGAGTGTGAGTTTGCGTGTGCTTCACTCACATGCAAGGTGTTTTTTTTTTTAAATAAATGTAAGTAGCAGTAGATCCATGAGTAGAAACAACATTCAGGTCTGGGTAATCTCTTTACTGTATTTCTAAAATCTTAGAAACAAGGTGAGCTTTGGAGTCCCCTAGAATTTACCTTAAGACATAGACGTTATAATGGTGTCATCTAAATTTGGTTGTATGTACATTTTTGGACTTTTTGCTTCCCTGATCCTTCACATTTTATGACATTGTGGGTGTAGAAGAGTTCCAGAAGACTTAAAAAGCTTACCTTTTTGTATGTTTTCAGTGATCTAATTAAGGCATTACCCACTTGAGAACTTTATCCACTTGTATAGTGTGGGGGAAGCTCCATGCACTCTTTCAAATCCCCATTCTTCATATGGCTAAACTATACCGTGCACTTTCCAGTATCCACTCTGTAGATATATTTCCTGTTCCATTTCTTGTTTCACAGAAAAATAAGTCATACTTATTTTTTTTTTTTCCCAAGATGGCGCTGGTGCCGGTCGATTAGCGTTTCTCTCGCCGACCCAGCTTGCCTCTTGGGACTCTCTCTTTCTCTCTCCTATTTTTTCTCTCTCTTTCTTTCCCTTGTCTATCTCCTCTCCCCCCTGTTTGCTTTGGTTCCTGTTTGGTGTCCCCCGTCGCTGTGAGAAGTGTGGAGCGTGGAGCGTGAGGGTGTGCTTGCTGAATCCCGGACGCGAGGCGGCTGCGGCTCGAAACGCGAGGAGTGGGGGTGTAGAGCCGCAGCGGATTATTCCGACCTGTCGCTGGGCTGTTCGGGAGCCGGGAGCCCCTCCCGCACCTAGCAAGTGGAGCCGATTCGGGGAGCGGCTGGAGCGGACGAAACACGGCGGAGCAGACGGAGGCCAGTGCGGGTTGAGCTTTGGGCACGGGGTCGGCCGCGGCCGGAGGTCCCTGCCTGGGTTTGCTTGGCCCCGGGGATTTGGTGGAGCTCCTCGTGAACGATCGGAGGCTGGCGGGATCCCAAAGGAGTGGAGGAGAAGGGGGATCGGAGCCGGCCGGGATCAGGAGCGTGTAGCGTTGTCCTGGGGACCAGGGAGAACTGGCGGGTCCGCTAGGTCGCTGGGGCTTTTGCGAACCGGCGCCATGTTGGCAGCTCCCTTTCTTGTACCTGGCCTCTTTGCTCATTATTTTATTTTTAACAAAGGCGCTCACCAGACTGACTTCCAAGAGCTGGGAAAGGCAGGGACTAAGCTTTTTCCACCTTGGCTTCTGGCGCTACTGGTGCTTCAGTCCAGGCCTGGAAACATCATCAATGTGGGCCCAGAACTAATTCTTAAAAACTGCAAGTTTCATCCCATGCATAAGAACTACAAATTAGCTCCACCAACGAGACCAACGATAAGGCCACAGGCTGGAAGATTGAAAAACTTGAACATATGGGGGGGGGACAGCTATTATGATCCTCTGTTATTAATAATTTTTCTCTTTTTTTCTTTTTTACTAACTATTTAATTTTAATTTTAATTTTATTTATTATTAAGTTTGATATTGTCGGTTTATATGTTCTTTATTGGTAAATTTATTTTAGTATTGTACTTTATAATTTTTTTTTTTAGTATATTTGTATTAAGTTATTAGTTCCTTTTTTCTTTCTATTTAATTTATTATTATTATTATTATTATTTTTCTCTCTCTCTTTCTCTTCTCTTCTTCGTCATGGAATGGGGGGCCTGCCTTCCCAGCGAGGGGCCACAAAACATTTCTGTGATAACGGGTAGAGGGCGATATGGCGTTGACTCCATCCCTACACGTGTCAGAAGAACTACGAACAGATGTCTAAAGGCTGTTCCTTGTTCTGAGACGGAGATCAACCCCCAGTATCGAGGTAGCCAGACCAGCCAGCCCTCCACTCTACGCCTGATGTTGTTGAACGCCAGGTCTGTATCTAATAAAACCCAACTGATTTATGACCTTATTCTGGAGGAAGATGCAGACCTGGCCTGCATAACCGAAACATGGATTGGCGGAGAGGGGGGTCCCCCCCTAGCTCTCATCTGTCCGCCCGGTTATGCTGTTCAACACCAGGGTAGACTGGAGGGACGGGGGGGGAGTTGCCATTGTTTATAAGTCCACCTTAGAGGTAATTAGGCGCTCCTCGGTGGTAAGACCGGGTCTTGAGGCTCTCCACGTGTGGATTGGGGCTAGGGACGGTATTGGGATCTTGCTGGGTTACCGTGCTCCCCGCGACCCAGCCACCTCCCTACCGGAGCTGGTGGACTTTGTCTCCGCGGCATTGTTGGGCTCCCCGAGGCTATTGGTACTGGGGGACTTCAACGTGCGTGCGGGGGCAGAGTCTTCCGGTCCAGCTCTTGAGTTCTTGGAGACCATGGCCTTCTTGAACATGTCCCAGCATGTTAACGGCCCTACACACGTGGGCGGCCATACATTAGATCTGGTCTTTTCTACCAATGGGAGCGAGAGTGGTCCGATGGTGACTGACCTTGAGTCGGTACCCTTGTCATGGTCGGATCACCACCTAATAAGATGTACCACCAAGATGGCTCTCCCCCCTCGCAGGGAGCCCGGACCTATTGTTATGGTCCGCCCTCGAAGGCTACTGGATCCGACTGGATTCCAGGATGCCATGAGAGGGATTACGGCTGACCTGGCTGGCGCTCCTGTCGAGGCTCTGGTCGAGGCTTGGTCCACTGCCGCGACTAGTGCCGTAGACATGATCGCACCTAAACGCCCTCTCCGCCGCAGAGATCGCCCGGCGCCCTGGTTTACCCAGGACCTCCGGACGTCGAAGCGGGTCAGGAGACGGCTAGAGCGCAAATGGAGAAAGGACCCGACGGTTTTTAATCGTATAGCTGTTAAGGTCGCTACTAACCTTTACCAGGCTAAGGTAAAGGCTGCCAATCGAACATACCTCGCTAACCGGATAAGCGAGGCGTCCAATCAGCAGGCGGAACTATTCCGTATAGTACGTGACCTATCCGGAGTTGGCCCGGGAGATAGGCCTCCCCCTAGTTTTACACCGGGCCAATTTGCAGCATTTTTTAAATCTAAAGTGGAGGCCATCCGCTGGGACCTCTCCCCTTTTTTGAACACAGTGAGTCGAGCTGAGATGTCCAGCGCTCCGTCTTGCCCGGTGACTTTTGACTCTTTTCAGCCCGTTTCGCCCGACACTGTGGCCAGGACGCTTGACCGCTGTCGTGCCACCACCTCCTCTTTAGACCCTTGCCCGGCCTGGCTAATCAAGGCAGCCAGGGCCTCAACAACGGAATGGGCCACTGTAATAATTAATGGGTCTTTCCTTGAGGGCAGATTTCCCTCTGCCCTCAAGGACACACTCATTAGGCCCATAAGAAAGAAACCGAGCTTGGCGGTGGACGAAATTGGCAATTATAGGCCCGTCGCCAATGTTTCTTTCTTAAGCAAGGTAGTTGAGAGGGTGGTGGCCGATCAGCTTCAGGCGTTCCTGGATGAAACAGATGCCCTGGATCCATTCCAGTCGGGATTCAGGCCGCGCCATGGAACAGAAACGGCATTGGTCGCCCTGTGCGATGACCTGTTGAGGGAGGCCGACAGGGGCAAAATGTCTCTGCTGGTCCTCCTCGACATCTCAGCGGCCTTCGATACCATTGACCACGGTATCCTCCTGGGGAGGCTCTCCGAGTTAGGAATAGGTGGCCGGGCATTTGCCTGGCTCCGTTCCTTCTTGGAGGACCGACCCCAGAGAGTCCAGCTCGGGGAGAATGTCTCGGCCCCGTGGAGCCTCAATTGTGGGGTTCCACAGGGGTCGATCATCTCCCCAATGCTGTTTAACATCTACATGAGGCCACTGGGGAGGATCATCAGGGGGTGTGGAGCTCGGTGCCATCAATATGCTGATGACACACAGCTCTACATCTCCTTTTTTCCAACTGCAGGAGATGCCGTTCTGTCCCTTCAGCGTTGCCTGGAGACCGTACGGGAATGGATGCAGGAGAACGGGCTGAGGCTGAACCCGGACAAGACGGAGGTACTGAGGGTGGGCGCTCCCACAGCTGGGGATTTGGGCGATTCCCTCATTTTTGGGGGCGTGACCCTGCCTGTCAGCGATGGGGTTCGCAGCTTGGGTATCCATCTGGACCCGGCGCTCACTATGGAAAACCAGGTGGCGTCTGTGGTCCGTACCGCATTTTTCCATCTCAGGCGGATAGCCCAGCTGCGACCCTACCTTGACGTGGGGGCCCTCACCACTTTGGTACATGCGCTTGTAATCTCAAGATTAGACCACTGTAATGCGCTCTACGTGGGGCTACCTTTGAGGCTGCTGCGGAAACTTCAGGTGGTGCAGAATGCTTGCGGCCAGACTACTCAGTGGAGTGAGAAGATACCAACATATCTCCCCCACTCTGACCGCATTGCATTGGCTGCCCATCCGATTCCGCATCGACTTCAAAGTACTGATGCTTACTTATAAAGCCCTAAACGGTTTAGGACCTCAATATCTGGCGGAACGCCTCCTCCCACCAAGATCTACCCGTGTCACTCGCGCAAGCCAGGAGGTAAGGCTGAGGAGCCTGACGCCGAGAGAGGCCCGGAAGGAAAAGACCAGAAATCGGGCCTTCTCGGCGGTGGCTCCTCGCCTATGGAACAACTTACCTCCTGAGATTCGTGCGGCCCCCTCGCTGGGCACTTTTAAAAAACAACTAAAAACATTTATGTATAAGCAGGCCTTCCCAACAGCTAATTCCAACAGTTAATTCCTGACGACTTTTTCTTCTATACTCCTATGGTCTTTATTTTCGTGTATTTGTAATGTTTTTAATATTTACTACTGCTGATTGTAAGCCGCCTAGAGTGGTCGAATTTGGCCAGATAGGCGGGATAGAAATGAAATAAATAAAATAATAATAAATAATAATACTCTTGTATGAGAGAGGTGATATATCTTTTCTTGGGCTAGGGCTGTAACAAAGAAGCATTCAACAGGAATGGCCCCTAGTTTTGCTGGGAGCAAAACCGTAAAAAACTATAAACTTCAAATTTCCATTTTGAAAATACAATTATCTTCCTAAAATCAAAACCATATCTGTCTAGTTCAAGGGTAACATCCCCTTGATAGGATGAAAGCAGAGAGTCTTATGCTGTTCCTGTACTATCAAGGCTGGGGATCATTTTAGATTATGGTTGGCTTTACCTTGTGCTGGAGTGATGACTGAATTGCATTGCAGATTTGAATTTTTACTGTCAGTAGAATTTAGCCTGAGATAGGTTTGTTTGACTAGCTTAGAAGCAACAGATAGTTTTCTTATTTGTTTCTGAGGCTGGCATACAAGTAGAAACCATGTGTTCTTCTTCGCAGTCTCTGTGAATGCACACAAATGGGTGCATTCCCTGGCTAGCCCCTTTCTTTGACAAGTGGTCTATCATCACCAAAGACACTTGGGTGTTTGCCATCATACATTTTGGTTATCTTTTAGAGTTCTCAGATCTTCCTGCTATTGGTTGCCTCAAGATCACAGCTTACTCACCTGCTCTAGAAAATGAAGTCTCTGTTCTTCTCCAGAAGCATGCTATTCAATGCATTTCTTCTCAAGAAGCACTGGACAGCTTCTATTCCTGCTATTTTATGGTTCCCAAGAAGGATGGTGGACTAGGACCAATCTTAGATCTCCAGTTCCTCAATACTTACCTTCGTCCAAGGCGTTTCCGAATGGTCACCTTAGAGTCAGTCAATCCGCTTCTTTCTGCAGGCAATTGGTTTGTGGTGATAGATTTACAGAACACTTACTTTCATATTTCCATCCACGAGTGTCATTGCAAATACCTACGCTTCATCTTCATGAAGTCAGTGTACCAATTCTGCGCCCTACCATTCGGGCTTGCCACTGCAGCAAGGACCTTCACAAAGTGTTTGTCTCCAGTAGCAGCCTACCTCCGTCTGCATAATATCATGGTCTTTCCTTATATAGACAACTGGTTGATCATCGCTGGCTCTTACACCAAGGCACAGGAGGATACACGTTTTATTCTACAAACTCTGTCAGATCTAGGGCTCCAGGTCAACTTTGCAAAGTCCCATCTTCAACCGTCTCAGACGATGGACTACATTGGCGCTTGCTGATTCCAACAGAGCCAGGGTCTTCCTTCATTCCAAAAGGATTTACAAATTGAGCCAGGCTATTCTTTTTAGGCCTCATGGCTTCCACCACGTCTGTTCTCCCTCACGCTAGGTTGAAGATGCACTCTCTGCAGGCGTGGTACCTGTCTCAGTTCAATCCTCTATTAGACAACCCTACCAAACACCTACATGTGACTCCAGAGTTAGCAAGTCAACTGATGTGGTGGACTTTCATGCCGCATCTTCTAATTGGCCAACCCTTCAGGCCCCGTCAGCTGGCAGTCCAGATCATGACGGATGCCAGCCTGATGGGTTGGGGAATGCATTGTGGCATTCATGAGATCCACACCTTGTTGTCCAGCTCAGAGAAGCTGCTACACAACAATCATCTCGAGATGTTGGCAATAAACAAGGCTCTTCACACCTTCTATCCTCTCATGGTCGGTCGTGGAGTACAGGTGGCTACAGACAACACGACCACTCTGTATTACATAAACAAGCAGGGAGGCATTCACTCTTTGTCCCTTCTGTATTTAGCGATCCACCTTTGGGAGGGGTTGGATCACCACATATTTCTGGTCACCATCCACGTATCGACAAAGGATAACGATGTGGCTGGTTGCCTGAGCTGCCTAACCTCTCAAACCCATGAGTGGGTTCTCAACAACTCTGTGTTCTCCCATATCTGCAACAAGTGGGGCACACCAGCCATCATCATCTTTGCCGCCCAGCCTCCCCGCTGTCTGTCACGGCTTGTCTAGAGCTTTGTAATTTTCAGAGCTATGACAGTGGTGGATGTTCGGAACTGAGGTACCACAGGCGGGCGGGGCATGTGCTCCATGGGGAAACATTCTATTGGTCAGTTATTTAAGCTCTAGAATATTCCAAAGAGTCCTGCGCAGGTGCAGTTTAACCCATTTGTGTAGATTCGCAAAGTATCACTCAAAGAACTATGGTTATATGTAAGTAACCTCTCTTTTTTGCCAGCTATAGTACTCTCTTCTCCTGTGACTTTTTGTGATCTAGATTGACACGTACGAAAAGCTCTATGAAGAGGTGTCCAAATTTGAAAACACCAAAGTGTTCAATGGTTGGTTACAAAGTGATTGTCGTCCCTTCAAGCAAGCACTTCTAAACACCATCAAGCGCTGGAGCTTGATGTTCAAACAGCACCTCATTGACCATGTCACCACCAGGTAGGATGAGAAACTATTCGGGCAACCTGGAAACCATTCTAATATTACAGCTCCCCTCTCCAACACCCACATATGCGCATTGTAATTTCCTACAACTACGTAGTGCAGAGGCTGACAACGTGTAGCTCACAAGCTGCATACAGTCTCCCAGAGCAATTTTTTGCAAGCCCACAGCACCTCAACATTTCCCCCTTTTATTTACTTGGGGAAAAAAAATCTTCAAGGAGGTATGGGAATTGCTCCTGAAGCCTCCAGGTTGTGTCCTCAAGGAGGTGTGGGAATTTTCCCATGTTCAGAAAGCTCTGCAATTAACTTCTTTAACCACACCAAATTGACCATCAGTTCCTCTGAGATCACCCACCTCTGATATTGTGCCTAATATACAAACCTTGGATGAATTGTCACTTAAGAAAGCCCCGAGTTCCAAGAATTAGAACCCAAGGATGAAGATGGCCTTTCTTCCTCTCCTTCCCTCCTCTGTAAAAGCAGGATGCAGACTTAAACCAGGAACTGTGTCCTGAATGTATGCATGAGGTGGTGGTGATCTCACAACTGAAGAATAAACTCACCTGCTCTGGAAAAATACATAATAAACGAAAACTTTAATATATCTGAGTATGTGCCTCACAGAGTGGTGGATAGCTCAGGGATTTATTCCTCTGGCCGCAGAGCCAGAGATTGAGAGTTTAATTAATTCCCCACTGTGCCTTCTTGACTGGGGCTGGACTCAAGGGATCCGTAGGGTTCCTTCCAGCTCTGCAGTTCTAAGTTTATTAGTGTAGTGTTTCAGTTAAGGGCTCAGCTGAGACCAATGTGTAATTACTGAAGGATCCTAGCTAAGGACTTCAGCTGAGAGCAATGTAAAGGCATGGACTCCCCATATAAGGCAGGCTCCCATGCTGAATCAGTGTAGGAAACAATTGTTGTGTTTACTTGCAACTTGCTTTGGTATTTCCTGGAGCTGTCTTGACCCTTGGACTGGACCTGGACTCATCTTTGTGATTCCTTGACTCCAGCATTATTACTGCTGGTTCTGATGAATTCTCTGGCTTCTGACCTTAGACTGGGTTATTGGACTTTGCCTTTTGGTTACTGAAGTAAATCATGACAATTATTATAAGCGTATCTCCTCCAAAACTGAGAGGGCATCTCTCTTTGCCTGCCAATCCCAGCTGAAATTCAGGAAGTCCTGCCTCCTCAAAGTAGGTGGAGGGAGTCACTCATCTCACAGGCATCCTCTTCCACTCCCAGAGAGAATGGCCAGTGTATGTCTGCCATGTTACGTTTGTTAGCCTTTAAGGTGTCACAAGACTCTTTATTATTTTCACTATAACAGCCAAAGATGGCTGCTACCCTTCTAGAGATGTGTGTTTCCTTCTGTTTCCCTTGCTCTTGAAGCCTCCAGGTTGTCCTAATGGGAACATGCTCCTTCCTTTACAGCCTTCAGGGTCTTGCTGCTTTCATGAAAGAAGCCAATGCAGGCTTGACTAAACCTTTGAAAGAAGGTGACTATGATGGGCTTGTGGAAGTGATGGGACACTTGATGAGGGTCAAAGAGAGGCAAGTAGCCACTGACAATATGTTTGAGCCTCTGAAGCAAACTATTGAGTTGCTAAAACTGTATGGAGAAGAAATGCCTGAAGAGATCCATATGCAGTTGCATGTAAGTGATTGAATATTTTTCATTGGAGAAATGTTGACATTGCTGCTTTTAACCAATTATAGTGTTTTTGTTTTTGTTTGTTTTTTGTTAGCAAAAGGAAAGACTTCATTTCTTTTTGTGGAGGCAAATGATTCCAGATGTGATATACTTTTAAAATATATTCATGTAGGTGCAGAAAGAAGGAAACTGGCCAAAACCTGCACATGCATCGGTTCCACAGAATCTGCCAGTGATTGCCATCTGGTCTCATTGTAACTCACTGAAGCCATGCATGATTTTTGAATACAGTGATGGTTTTATCTTCCCTCCTAGATTACATTCCTTATTAACTCTGTTCAGAGGGCAAATCTGAAATAGATGAAAGTTTACATCCCCCTTTATTATTACTTGCTGCTTGATCTTTTTGTCTCCCTGTCTCATTGTGTGGCTGCCTGTATTTGTTTTCTTAAACACCTGTCTCTCTCACAGTTGTGTGAGCACAATATTTCAAAAGTTCTCCTTTGGCTTCTTTTTTAGGAATTACCAGAGCAATGGAATAACACTAAAAAATTGTCATTCCAAGCAAAACAGAACGTGGCTCCTTTGCAGGCAAATGAAGTTACAATCATCCGAAGGAAATGCCAGCAGTTTGAGGTAATTTTGGGGTGTATACAGTACTTTCCAAAGCTGGTTCCACCAGTGTAACACAATCAGTGTAAATCTTGGCAGCAGATGGCTCCAAGTAGAAGAAATCAGTATAGGCATTTGCAGTCGGTTGCCTAGTTATGCAATTCAACACACAGCAAATAGTTGTGGGTTTTTTGGGCTTCTTGGCCGTGTTCTGAAAGTGGTTCTTCCTAACATTTCACCAGTCTCTGCGGCTGGCATCTTCAGAGGACAGCAAACTGTCCTGCTCTGGGTTCTTTACTTGTGGCAATTCACTGCTGAGATTTGCCTTGACTGAGGACATGAACACATGAGGCAAATGTTCCCTATTGCAGTTAGATTGTTGTATAAATTTGTGGTCACACAACCGAGGGCCATTATTGAATCATTTACCTGGCTAGCAGTATAACTGTGGTTTATTTTCTCCTTGCTGGGAGGCTTGTGTTATTTTGTCCAATGGTGTATCAATTTATTCCTTATTGGTATGACATGTGGGCACAACCCTATTAATTTTTTTCTGAAGTCAAGTTACTGTGGAAGGTGGCCACCATTATTGCTATGTGGCTGAACTTTAATAATTTAAAAAAAATCATGGCTGGTATATTGATACGTAAGTAAACTTATGTCAACAGTTTTAAAGGCATTGGTAGGTGTTGCATAACTCCACCTATTATCTGACAAGTGACACAGCCCTGGATAAGGGTCCATTGAGTGCAATGCAGTTCTCCCAGAGGCACCAGCGCAACAGAGAAAATTTTACCAAACAGGAAGCCCTACCTGACATATCAAGGTAACATTGCATTTTTTTAAAATAGAGTAAGATGCCGCACTGCCTCAGAAAACAAGAGAGAAGATAAATCGATACCATGGTGTAGCTGGTCATAACTATTCAAATAAGAGAAAATGAATTTGTAATGTTAAAACACATTGGGACATTTGCCTAGGCATATATATCGTACAGCTGTGATTCAGTACAACAAAGGGATGAAATGTATTGTTAGAATAGGGGAATATTTGCCTGGTGTGACCACAGCCCAAGTTGTGTTCACAGGCATAACTCATAGAATTCTTGCCAACAATACAATAAAAGAAATACAACAACAGTAATAACCATTTGCTGGTTTTCCATATCACAAAGAACCTGTTGTCTGAAGCGGCTGCCTCACTCTGCCCAATGGTAGAGCGGGTCCTTGTATGCTATGTTTTGAAGTACAGTATTTGAATATGGAATATCAGTGGTTTAGGCATCTGGCTGCAGAGTGCCACACTGGGAATATTTTAGAGAGTAGTTACCCACAAAGGCCCTTGTCTTGCCCACTCTTTACATGTAATATAGCACCATCCTTATCGATTACAATTCTAATCTTCCCAAGTGCTAGCCTATGTGGTCTTGCTTAACTGTGCTGCTCTCCTTTATTTTTCCTTTTTTTTTTTTTAGATTAAACAACATGAATTCAGGGAGAAATTCCGAGTAGATGCGCCCTTCACTTTTGTTGACCCAGACCCCTATAAATCCCTAAATAAGGTAACTAATAAAGGATGGTAAAAATCTTTCTAGCAATATTTCTGTATCTGTCCTGTAGCACAAAAGAAGCATCATGCTTTTTGGGCCAAAGCCAAATAGCTGCAAAGGCATGTGGGCTCAGTGATTTCCCTGTATGAAGTTGCATACTCATATGGTCAGTCACCAGTGAGAATGAGGGCATGTTCCACCAATTATTCATCAAGGAGACTTCAGCCGAGCAGAGGCTAATTTAATTTACAGGGCAGCTAAGCAGTTGAGTCCCTAGAAGCAAGTTACGACACTTGCCCCTCCATCGCTATCTTGCTTGCATGTTGGCCTTGGCACAAATTATATTAGAGTAACATGTGCTGACATGGCAAGACAGGCAGCTAATCATTACCATCACTAGCATAACATCTGTATTCATCTGCCTGAAGCATTAGCTAATGCCTTTCTCTTTTCTACTTCTAGCAACAAAAAATGATTACTACTATGGAAAAAGAGATGGAAGCCCTGTCCAAATCCGCAGGTTTGTTTGAGGTCTCTGTCCCAGACTACAAACAACTGAAGGCCTGCCATAAGGAGGTGCGCTTGCTCAAGGAGCTCTGGGATATGATCGTCTTGGTAAGACCTTGAATTTGTCATTCGTAGAAAAACTTAATAAGTTGTTCTAAAGCCCTACAGCAAATTTTCCATTCTACCACAATTAAATGAGCATATTGAAGTCAAAATCCCAGCTTTTGCTATGAGCTTATATGATGCAAGTACATTTAAGTCAGGCCTGTAAATTGGAAAGATGAATCTCTTCTCGTGAGTCTACTGTCGGATTGCAGTGAGTGGCTTTATCAAGAAGATTTTGCCTGACAGGGTTGCCTACATAGGATCCAGACTCTGAAAAGATTGTGTTCCTTTGCAAAAGGTGGTGGGCACGTTGTGGCCCTTCGAATGTGGTTGGATTACCGTTCTCAGACTACTGTCTGAGCCACTGGGGCTGAGTTCAACAACAGCTAGAGGGAGACAGGTTCCCCACACCAGCTTTAATGGCTCTGAAATGGTCTTCTGAACAAGCAGTTCACTTGAAAGGGAATCGGGCCTGAATTGCACTCCAGGCAAAATAGGTGAGAAGCAGCAGCTTAGCAGTAGGGATGGGCAGCAAGAACCAAGCAACAAAGAGACTTGAAGTTGCATGAAGGTAAAGCCCTTTGGAGTGGAAGGATTCTCTCTGGGCAAGGAGTGCAAGATAGAAGGCTGGCTGCCTTGCAGATGTGTCTGTTTGCTTCTGCTTGCTCTCTAGCTATATTTGTGTGAACTATCACAAAATGGCACTATCCGTTTTAGTACTTTCTCATTCATAGAATACAATTTCCAGTAAGGAATGTGTAATACTAAGGGGATTGTTAATCACGGCTGAAAGTCAGTTGAGATATTTGTAATCTCTGCTCCATGAAATGCAAGATGAGGCCTTTCTTCATTTGAAAAAAGCACCTCTCCTAAAAACATGCTGTTTTGTGTAGTTTGACTGAGATATAGGCAAAAGAACTACAATAAGACTTTGGGGGCAAAAAGGATAGATAATAGTTCTTATGTACTTCTGTTCTAATGGAAAAGTTATTTAGCACCCTCTGCTGATATTCCAAAGAACAATTTCATTTATTCTTTAAGTGCAGGCATTTTCTCCATTTATTTCAGCAACAGACAAGTACCTCTCTGCTGTATCACTCATACAAGAGAGCACATATAGTCCTTAAGCATCAGATCAGCAGTGCATACATCAAGGATATTTCCTTCTCAATATGGTGATGGGTCAATTTCTGGGCCATTGGCTCTTCGCTTTACTTTCTTAAAAGTAAATTCGATGGGCTCTCATTTTCCTGCATAGGAACCCACCTTCTCTTTAAACAGGCTATCACCTTGTGACAAAGGTTTTGGAGATAACAGTGCTTTCCCTGGGACCGGGAGTAGTGAAAGGCTGAAGAAACAATCTCTTTTCCCCAGCATCTGGGAAAGGCATATTGCAACATTTCTGTTCCCTTTGAAGTTAGAAAAATCCATGAGACACTACAAGATTATTTTAAATAGCTATAGCTATTTAACAGATTTCTAAAGCACCTTTTAGGGCTTAAAGTTCTAACAAGGTTGCGTATCAATAATAAATGGAACATAATGCAATATAAAAATTATAATAAAGGTACTATTCTTAAAATACAAATGCACAAATCTCTAAAGCAAATAGCAATAAAAAATCTACAAGCAGCAATTAATAACACATGGAATTATATTTTAGAGGTCTTCAACTTAAACAAGCAAAGAAGCAAGCAAACCAATGATGACAGAGAGACAAAGAAATTGGGGGGAGAATTTCATACATGCCCAACACTAAAAATGCCCTCCTTCTGGAACCCATGAGTGTATCTTCTCTGTTTAACTGGATACAGTAGTTATCTATGGGCAAAACTATTGCAGTAAATGAGCATAAGTAGGTATAGCTCGTCCTAAAAGATGCTAATGTCTGCATTGACTTGCAAAAGCCAGGTCCTTAAAAATAGTGTCCTTGGGTAAGAGGGAGAGATTTAAAGCTCCTTCTTCTCTGCACCTTTGCCTCTGGACCCCTCACCACCACCATTTTTTAAAAAAGCGAATGCAGATGTAATTAAAGGCTTCCAAGATAGGATCTTCTGACATGGAAATGAACCCACCATGGGAACCACTGTAATATTAAGCTCTACTTCCCACAACAAAGCCTGGTTGAAAATAATACAATCCTTTAGATTAGGTATCCTTCAGTCTTGAGAGACTATGGTAACGTGCTCTGAATAGAGGACTTGGAACAACGTCTAGTGTGGCTGAGAAGGCCAATTTGAGAGTGACCATCCCTTCCACACTGAAGACAAATACAGTCTGTCCCCTGTCCAGCTCCCTGATTTTGCTGGTTTCAGGACTGCCTCATTGCCTCGGCCTGCTGGACAAGGGTCTCTTCAAATTGGGAGAGGCTATGCTGCACTGCCTGCCTCCAGGCTGAACGCTCAGATGTCAAGGTTTCCATCTGTTGAGGTCCGTTCCTAAGGCCTTCAGATCTCGCTTGCAGATGTCCTTGTATCGCAGCTGTGGTCTCCCTCTGGGGTGATTTCCCTGCACTAATTCTCCATACAGGCGAACTTTTGGAATCTGACCATCAGCCATTCTCACGACATGCCTGAGCCAATATAGACATCACTGTTTCAGTAATGTATACATGCTAACAGGAGGGCCTGGCATGCTCTGGTCCATGGGGTCACGAAGAGTCAGACACTCTAGAAAAAGAAAAGTCACAAATCTGATTGAATGTAGCTTTGTGTTAATTGGACAGAGAGGTAAAACAACCAAAAGGAGCAGTCCTAACAGGGGTATTTTTCCTTCATGTGAATAACAACTAAACAACAATATGCTAACAATTCCAGCTCATTCTAGGACTACTCTATTTGGAACTTTGTCCTGCCAGGTGATACCAAAAATGCATTGGAGAGAATGCATATGGAACATGTTCAGCTTCCTCTCCTGCCATGCTCAAAGGGTCTAGGACTCACTGCAGTACAGGAGTGTACTCAGGACACAGGCTCTATAGACCTATATTTTTAAATATGCCATCAGTTTCTTAAGCCATACTTCTTTGTGAGTCTAGAGAACATGATAGCTGCTTTGCCAATGTGTTCATTCAGCTCGACATCTAGAGAGAGTCAGAGATTATTGAGTCAAGGTACACGAAATCATGAACAACCTCCAATTCTTGTGTGGAGATGGTAATAGAGGGAGGTGAGTCCACACCCTGGCCCATGACTTGTGTTTTCTTCAGGCTGATTGTTAGTCCCAAATCTTGGCAGGCCTTGCTAAAATGATTCATGAGTCGTTGGAGGTCTTCAGCAGAATGGGTAACAACAGCTGTGTCATTGGCGAAGAGGAAGTCCCGCATGCATTTCAGTTGGACTTTGGTCTTCACTCTCAATCTAGAGAGATTAAAGAGCTTTCCATCTGATCTAGTCTGGAGAGAGACACCTTCTGTTGCTGTCCCAAAGGTATGCTTCAGCATGACAGCAAAAAAGATCCCAAACAGGGTTGGCACAAGGACACAGCCCTGTTTCACTCTGCTTCGGATGTCAAAGGGATCTGATGCTGAGCCATCAAAAACTACAGTGCCCTTCATTTGCTCATGAAAGGACCTGTTGATGTTAAGGAGTCGAGGTGGACATCCTATCCTGGGAAGTATTTTAAAAAGGCCGTCCCTGCTAACCAAATCAAAGGCCTTTGTAAGATCAATGAAGGCCACAAAGAGTGGCTGTCATCATTCCCTACATTTCTCCTGCAACTGTCTGAGGGAGAATACCATGTCAATGGTGGATCTATTAGCTTGAAATCGACACTGTGATTCTGGATAGACTCTGTCTGCAAGCACCTGGAGCCTCTTCAGCACAACACAGACAAGCAGCTTTCCTACAACACTGAGAAGAGAGATGCCACGGTAGTTATTGCAGTCGCCCCATCTCCTTTGTTCTTATACAATGTGACGATGTTTGCATCCTTCATGTCTTGTGGTGCTCCACCTTCCCTCCAGCAAAGAGAAAATATTTCATACAGCCCAGTTGTGATTACCTCTTTACAGCACTTTAGTAGGGATGTTATCCTTTCCAGGTGCCTTGCTGGAGGCGAGGGAATCCAAGGCCACCTTTATTTCTGCTAAAGTTGGTTCGCTGTCCAACTCTTCCAAGACAGGCAGTCACTCAATGTTATTTAATGCTTCTTCGGTTACTACATTCTCTGTGAAATATAGCTCAGAGTAGTGCTGCCCCCGGAGTTTCATCTGCTGTGCTCACTGCTCTGTCCTGGAATACAATCCAGAGAAATAAAAAAGCACGGTAGAAAAAGAAAAGTCACAAATCTGATTGAATGTAGCCTTGTGTTAATTGGACAGAGAGGTAAAATAACCAAAAGAAGCAGTCCTAACAGGGGTACTTTTCCTCCATGTGAATAAGTTCTCACTTTTGGGGTAAGAATAGGAATGTGTATGCATGTGTTTATGGAAGTATGCATGTATTCTAATTCAGGTAAATGAAAGCATTAATGACTGGAAGACAACGAAATGGAAGGAGATTAATGTTGAGCAGATGGATCTGGACTCCAAGAAATTTGCTAAGGATGTGAGAAGTTTGGACAAGGAAATGAGACCATGGGATGCGTTTGTGGGACTGGACAACACAGTTAAAAATATGATCACCTCCCTTCGAGCTGTGAGCGACCTTCAGAATCCAGCAATCCGAGACAGGCACTGGAAAGAACTCATGGAGGCCACTCAGGTAACCTACATATTCTATAGCAGGTGCCTCTGAATCCTAATATTGTTGTTTAAAATGTCTAACTCTTAGTTAATTTTCTAGTCAAAGCCCTTTGCCTGTAAGTTACTTTCTTACAATATGTCTTTTGGTCTAAAGTAGTTCTTTAATGTTTTTTGGGGAAAAAAACAGATCAGGGGCAATCCCCAGCATAACACCAAATGGTTTCCTCCTCTTAACCATTCCCTTAAACCTGGGTCTGAAATGGTGACCTTACTCAACCCAACCCCAATTACTCTTCCGTAATTCTAGTACTGCTATTTTATCTCTTCATCAACTAAACCTGAGATAATTATGGTGGCCTATTGGGTCATAAGAGGACCTCCCTCTTTGTGTTGTTAAGAAGGACGGGCAGGAGGTTGGGTCTTGGATATCTTGAGTTTGATTTATGTTCTGACTTACCGAAAGCCATTACACAGAACTTCTAAGAAACAGATGGTTTCTAGGTCTCTAAATACCTTTCATGGACTTAGAAGAGGTAGCCATGTTAGTCTGTGCCAGCATATCAGGCAAAAACAAAGCAAAGTAAAAAATAAAGAATAAAAATGTTGTGGTATCTTAAAGACTAATTGCTGTATTTTATTGTGAGCTTTTGTAGACAAGTCCGCTTCCTCAGACATACGACTAGCTTTATTTGATTGTTCCAGTCTCAAGTATGGTGTAGTAAGCAATCTAGGCACCTGGTACCTTTTGACAAAAGAGTGCTTGCTAAAGACATGCAGTAATATTGATCACAGAATGGCTTTTTTTTCTTTTTGAGATTAACATATCTCTTTTAAAGTACAGTGAGTAAAATATTTCTACAAAACTCATTCTGCTACTTTCTTGTCTTGCACATTGTCCAAGACTGCGAACTTGCACTCACTTACTTGAAAGTAAGGCCAGTGAACTTTGTGTGATAGCCTTTTGAGATGCAAATTAATGGGAAATGTCTGATCTGATTATCTTTCCAACATGTACTTGTGTACCAGGTGAGGTTTACCATGTCAGAAGAAACAACGCTTGCAGACTTACTTCAACTGAATCTCCACAAATTTGAGGATGAAGTTCGCAGTATTGTAGACAAGGCTGTGAAAGAGTCGGGGATGGAAAAGGTACTATTTCTGTCATATCATGCCCATCACCTACCTCCTTGTTTAGTATAGAAGAATCAGTATGAAATTATGACTTTAAACAATGCTTCAACATTTGTGTTTCTAGCGCCTGATCAGGTGAGCATTTGGCTCACTGGTGTGCAGTGTGGATGGGTTGATTCAGTCTCTTTTTTCAATGAACAGACAACCTGATCACCAGAGCAAACCAGTCCATCTGTAGAACACCCCTACCCACACCTTTTTTGAGCTACTTTTTGGTGTGGATAGGTGCACTCTAGTTTGGTCCATCTCCAGTGCATGAGATCACTGGGAACAGACCAAAATGGAGCCTTGCAGGCTGTCAAAACTGCCAAGGCTCCATCTGCTGCCAATTTCTGGTTTCAGGAAATGGCTTAACAAGTGAGACACTTCAGGATATCAGCAGATTGAATTCTTCTTCTGCTTCTCTATGGAGGGGCAGAAAAAGTGAAATTATTATTATTTGCTTCTGCTAGACTATTACTGATGCACTGAATCACTTAGATTAAATTACAATAATATGTTCTTTGCCTTTCTGTGAAGTGCTGATCAAAACTGCAGGTGTAGGCAGTTTCTATATTGGCACTACACACAAGGCAAATAATTAAAAAATAATTAAATTTCAGTGATTCTGTGCTTTAAAAATGGTCTAGCAGGGACAAAGCAGTACTTTCTCTTCCCCTGCCTCTCACAGAGAAGTAGAGGAAGCATTCAATTTGCCAGTATCCTGAAGTGGCTCACTTATTAAACCATTTCATGGTATCAGAAATTGACAGCAGAAGAGCCAGACTAGATAGGGTCATTTGAGGTCTGTATGCCATTTGGATGTGAAGATTGCACCAAATGGCATATCATTCCATCCCCTGAGCTCAAGCAACCCTATTTAGATCACACCAGAACGCTTCCAAAGGGCTAGTGTAGTCACAGCCTCACCTCTCTAAAAATGCTAGAAGAGAACTTTGTTAGATATATTGACAAAGATTTTTTAAATCAATGACTTCTAAAAATTCCTGCAATGTTACATACAGAGGAAAAAACAATGGGAAATAGAAGTATTTTTTAAAAGTTCAATTTTCATCCATGTTTCCCGTTCTTCTTTTGTGGACAGTCTTCACCCATGGGAAGTAGTCTCTCTCTTGGAATGAAGACAGGCAAAAATTGATTGCCTATCTCTGTGCAAGGCAGCAGGCAGTCAAGTTTCAAATGGAAGAAAATTGTAACCATATAGTCTGTTACTAGAATAAAAAATCATATTTGGATAGTTCCATTAATAGTTTCATCAGACCATTAAAATATCTTTTAAAGGCTAGCTTTCAAGTCAGTCAGGTTAGGCAATACCGGCAGTACATCGGCCAGAATGATTTCTGGACTTACCTGTTTCTTCCCAGGTCCCAAGTTCGATAATGCTTAGCTTCCAGAAGAGTTCTGATGTCAAAGTCTTCCCTTTTTAAAGACATATGAGTGGTCCAATAAAGCTATTACCCAACACTTGGAAATGTAAATTACAAGAGGGAACCTTGTATCATATGTGGTGGACATGTAGTGAAGCAAAAAATTATTGGATACTAATACATGAATGTTTACAGAAAATTCTGCTACGTAATATACTATTTAAACCAGAATTATTCTTATTAAATATGTCATCAGAGAGCTTAGATAGAAAAGAGAAAATTTTGATAATACATATAATAGCTGCAGCTATATGCATGGAAATGGAAGAAAACCGAAATACCAAATCGTGAAGAACTAGTGGAAAAGATTATAGAAGTGGCGGAGATGGACATGTTAACAGAAGCTTTCAAAGGCAATTTAATCCAAGAAGCAACTGAAAAATGGGACCCTATATATAACTGGATCTGTTCTATAACCTGAAAGCCAAATGTAATAATTTTAATACAAAAAAATCAAATAACTCTAGTTGGAATTATTATAAGCAACTAACAGACACAAAAGTCTTTAATGTAATGATATGTTTAAGTACAGATAATATGTGATAATGTATAGCATGATATATTCGCTGTTATCCTGAGGTATTTCCCTTTACCCTTGAAATAATAATAATAAAAAAGATATTACCCAGCTCTGATTTTTCAAATAATAATCTGGCCCGCTATCAGCCTTATTCAAGCACCCAAAATGTCAGAGTGAGACACCCTCCCTTTCATAGCACAGGCCACCTATGTTGTCTAGGATCTCATATTTGGGCCGTATATTGCTCAAAAAAACTGCACTGGATGCTAGTTCCCTTATGAGTACAGTTGAAAATGCCCATATTTGCTTTCAATATCCTGTGTTGCTTTGGTACCTTGTTCCCTAAAGGAGCACTTGTTCTCACACCAACATGTCTAAGTGTGTTGAGATCATCAGTGGAGGCTTTCCTACTCACTGAGGTGGCTAGTGACCAGAGAGCAGGCTTCTGGGAGGTGTGGCACCATTCTTATGGATGCTGTTCCTAAACTGGTGGAAGCTGGTGCCAGCACTGCCTAATGCCAAAGAGCTTGTTCTTCCTAAACTTTTATAAATGTTATTGGACTAAACCATTTCTGCCTGTTTTGTTTGTTTTTTTAATTCAAAGGTACTGAAGGCTCTTGACAGTACCTGGTCCACTATGCAGTTTGAACATGAGCCCCATCCTAGGACTGGAACCATGATGCTGAAGTCTGATGAAGTACTTGTAGAAACCCTTGAAGAAAACCAAGTGCAGCTCCAGAATCTGATGACTTCTAAGTATTTGGCCCACTTCCTTCAGGAAGTCTCCAGCTGGCAGCAGAAATTGTCTACTGCTGATTCTGTCATATCCATCTGGTTTGAAGTCCAAAGAACCTGGAGTCACCTGGAGAGCATTTTCATTGGGTCAGAAGATATTCGAAACCAGCTTCCTGAGGATTCTAGGCGTTTTGATTCCATTGACAAAGATTTTAAGGCGAGCAAGCCTTCCTTTTTATATGATCTTCATTTGCAGAAATAATGTTTCATGGTTGCTAATAAATATACTGTATTTTCTTTTTTCGACAGGAATTAATGGCTGATGCAGTGAAAACTCCCAACGTAGTTGAAGCAACAAATAAACCAGGTCTCTATGACAAGCTGGAGGCCCTGCAGCAAAGGTCAGGAATATTGTATTTTCTAGCAATTTTTTTTTTGTCAAAACACAACTGTAAATTAAACACTATCTACTAGTTGAAGAAACAACTGATAGACTGCAGAAGTTCAGATGTATCGGAATGCATTCTGGTTTCAATCTGTTCAAGCTGCCTTTCAACTCCAAATGTAGATTATAGCAGAAGCCCTGCCAAAATTTGGGTTTCGGTAACAGCCATGTTATGTTGCAGCCATCAATCACAGCTGAAGAGAAACAGAGTAGGAAGCATTACCCCCATTTTCAAACACTGTGAAATGTGACAAATGCCAGAGCTGTGCTGTGAGATTCAACAAAGATGACTTTCAGGTGCTTCCACCTGGAAAGCTCCTTAGGTTACCCACCACTCCTGCTGTTCTGTTGTGAACCATGAGTAAAATTGTCATGGAATGTCCACACAGCGAAAACATCTGGGGGCACCAAGTGGCTTACAACTAACTGCTTTACAGATCAGGTACATTAATGGCACAGAACGAGCAATAACTAAGACAGTGCGCTTTTCAAGAGCCAACATAGCAGTGTTTCCACTCACTTTTCCTTTCTGACTGTTAGTTTGGCACTCTGTGAGAAGGCTTTGGCTGAATACCTGGAAACAAAGAGACTGGCTTTCCCGAGATTTTACTTTGTGTCGTCAGCCGACCTGTTGGATATTTTATCCAATGGCAATGATCCTGTTGAGGTACGTTATGGAAGGAAGGAACATTCTGTAGAATTTCTGTAAAAGAGTTTGGGTGTTTGGCTCTCAGACCTCTTTTTATTGAAAGCAAGCAAGCAAGCAAGGAGACAGACAGAAAAGTTGATTTATCCAAAGGAAAAGTCACAGCTCAGTTGAAACTGTAAATGGGGCATACAATTGAGATCAGTGGTTGAAGGCAGTAGTACAGATAGGGTTGGATCTCACCCTGATGTCTAGGCCCTTGCAGCCTAGGAGTTCCCAAATTATGAAACAGAGACAGGCAGTGGTACATCATTCCCACATCTGCATTTGGAGGACATATGTGGATTGCTGAAGGATTATTTCTCTCCCCCCCCGGCACAATTTATTTATTTATTTATTTATTTATTTATTTATTTATTTATTTATTTATTTAGTTAGTTAGTTAGTTAGTTAGTTAGTTAGTTAGTTAGTTATTTAGTTAGTTAATTAGTTAATTAATTAGTTAATTAATTAGTTAATTAATTAGTTAATTAATTTGTACCCCCGCCTATCTGGTCCACCAGACCACTGTCTGGTTAACACGTGTCCTTCTATACATTCTTCTTAGAAGGAACGCCTCATGCTCTGACTTATATAATACTTTGCACCCTAATTTCTTTAAGGTGTCCCGTCACTTATCCAAGCTATTTGATAGTATGGCCAAGCTGAAATTCAAATTAGATGCGAATGGGAAGCCTCTGAAGATTGGCGTGGGAATGTACAGCAAAGAAGATGAGTACGTTGATTTTGACAAGGAATGTGATTGTTCTGGACAGGTTGGTGGGCTCTTTCTTTAAAATTCAGCTTCAGTTGTATAAACTAATTTCCATCCTTGCCAAGCAGAATGTTCATCCATCTTCCCTTGCAGAGAACAGTGTTCACACACCTCTCGCAACAGAAATGGTTGATCCTGTTATCCCTACTTCAGGTCAACTCTGCTGCTTCCCAATGGTGTCACTGGACAATCTGCACATTTAGAAATGTTTTGGTTTGGTTTTCATTTTTTTTAATGTCAGGGATGCATGGAGACATATTTGCAGCTCCTCTTACAGTCAAATCATAATCAGCTGCTCACATAACAAGCTAAACCACCCATATCAGAAGACAGGATTCTTCCAGTTTTCCTTTTTCTTCCTTTAGTAACAGAACCCTGTGAGATGCTGTGCTCTTCAGGGTTACAGGATCCTGTTGCAACAACAGCTAGGGTGGACTAAAAGGTGTGTTCCCCCAGGTTTCAAGGGCACAATGTGGTTTCCCCACACCATGACTCTGCCCACCCCTCTATACGTATGATTTTGATATAGTCACCTTGTAAAGACATGTTCTTTGGGTGACTCACAAAATAAATAAATTATAAAAGCCATTACAAAATAAGCCAATAAATCTGATAAGCCAATAAATCTGATAAGGACTTTGTTTGTTTAAAATATTTTTACCCCACCTTTCTCCTTAAAAGGACCCAAGACAGCTTACATGGCTAAACATACAATATTTTAAAGCTAAATGCAGTAAGTTTACAAATATTTCAAAAGAATTAAATAAGTATTGTATTAAGAACATTAATTAAAACCAATACTGAAAACACATTTAAAATCAACAGAGCACAACAAAAAGACATGCTGTTTGCCCCACTGTGTTTGTAAGTTGCTCATTGAACGATATATGGAAATTATCTCTGTGACAAACACGGTGCCCGAAAGCACGCGTGAATGCTCGGACAGAGAGTAATTTGGAGATTGTACACTCTAAAATGTGCTGAGTGAGTCCTAGAACTCAGCTAGACGTGAACAACTCCCCATCTTACAAGTCTGCCCTAATAAGAACACCCTTGTACCTTTGACTCTTACTGATAGAAAACCATGTGGGCTTTGTAGTCTTTAGACTTATCATGCACCGCAGGCAGGACTCCTTAAGTATGCTAGGCCGAGGCAAGCACCATCAGATGACCTATGACAAGTTTACTGTTCAGGAAACCAATTGATTTTTATAATCATATTTTATTAAAGAAAAAGTAAGTTCCTAAATTTCAAAAACAATCTAAGCCATAACAAGCAAATAAACATTGTGCTGGTTATTTACAAAGCTGTAGTGAGGCAAAGAAAACATGAAAAATATCTAAGTGTCCAAAAACATTAAGAGAATCCAAAAAGCCAATAAAATGAATAAAAACAGTTCCAATAAGGTAATCCATTAGGAAAACAAAATAGTCCAATTATGTAAGAAAAAGTCCATAGTCCACAATAATCCTGTAGATGAAAAATGCTATACAAAAGGAAAAATTCTGTAAAACAAAATGTCCCATTGTCCTGAGAATAATCCAAGAGAATAGTCCATAGGGATAGTCCATAAGAATTGTCCATGAAAAGAGTCAAGAATATTCCCTGAGTGCGTGTATGAATAATCCATGTGTGTAGGTCACGAGTGAGTCACGAATGACATTGTCCATAGGTAAAAGTTCCTTTTTTCAAGAGTAACTGGTAAGTCCTTATCTGCCCTTCCCACGATGTCATCCAATCACAGTCCGTCGTTAGGTAAACAGTCCTGTTATACCACCTGACCTTCTCTCCCATGGGTAACAGATGTTATTTGGGCTACTGTGGTTTTGCGAAGAGTCACAACAATACCCATCTATCTTATCACGAAGTTCTTTCTCATGCTTTCAGAATAGCATTCCCTTGGCTCTCACTAGCAAACAACCTGTCAGCATAGCAAAGATCCTTTATACAGAGAAACAAGATGGAACCTCTCTTGCACATTTCTTAATTACAAAACCCATGTGCCTTACAAGATTTTAACCACATATTTCATCTCATCACAATCCCATTGTATCTAAACAGGTCTGTGGGGTAGGTTAGGCTGAAAGATATTGTGCTGTCTACATACAGCCCCATAATGATTCAAACACTCTCTAGGTCAGGGGTTCCCAACCTTTTTCACCCCATGGACCAGCTGGGGAAGGCAGATCAAACTCAGGTCATAAGCAGAGTCTTGGCTGCAATACTGCAACTTAACCACTGTGCCAAGAGGCTCCTGAGATATTCATCATAACTTAAAGCATGCCCAATTGCTTTCATGACTGAGGAGAAATTTGAACTGGTGTCTTAACATTTAGCGTTCCAACATTAATTTCTGAGAGCTAGTATCAACTATTCAATAATAATGCCATGATTCTGATGCAAAAAAGTGACTTGGAGTTTAAGTACATATCTCTATAAATATTTTGATTTTTATAGTTTTTTAAATTAAGGTTTTAGCTAAATGTTGGTAATATCTGCTTTGTTTCTTTTGAAAATTTTGTACACCACCCTGAGTGCTCTCTTTTAGTGGAAAAACAAGTTGTGTGTGAGTGAATGGATGGATGAATGAATGAATGAAGCATCACTTCATGCAATATTAACTTGGAATGTCTGCATCTAGGTGGAGATTTGGTTAAACAGAGTGCTGGAGAGAATGCAGAGCACCTTACGTAAAGAAATTTCTGAAGCTGTTGTGACTTACGAGGAAAAGCCAAGAGAGCAATGGCTATTTGATTACCCAGCACAGGTAAGCAGTGGACTTTCTGGGCTTTGACATAACCTGCCATCTTCCTCAGGCTTCCTTGTAAGGAAGAGAGAGAGAAAAGAAACAATGGACGGGTTAGATGAAGCAGCAAATATGGCCAGAAGATATAAGAACAGTAATCTATTAATTCTGCAACCTGGAATGTAAGATCAGGTCTGGATAAGGTTTAACACCACACCACCATACCTTCACATTTGAGGGCAAAGGGCACTGCCTAAGGATGGTTCCAGCATCTCATAAGGCTTATCATTACCATTTGGCTGTTGTTGCAGATTGCTTTAACATGCACTCAGATCTGGTGGACCACAGAGGTTGGGATAGCCTTCTCACGACTGGAGGAAGGCTATGAAAATGCCATTAAAGATTACAATAAAAAACAGGTGAGCATCGCTTCCCTCTAAACCAATTTGTGTTCCAAGGGTTGCAGTAACAAACCCTGTGCAATAACAAATTCTTCAACAGGGCAACAGAGAATCTTTTGTTTCTATGATCTCCTGCATCGGGTTAGCTCAGCCCTCTTCCTGCCTAGGACTTCCTGGTGTTCATTTGTTTGTATGTAAATAAAATATCTAAATGTTATGGTTATAGAAATCAGAAATGCCTACCATATCATCTTTTCTTTCCCAGATTAACCAATTAAACACGTTAATTACATTACTCATTGGAAATTTAACTCCAGGAGACCGAATGAAGATTATGACCATCTGCACCATTGATGTCCATGCTAGAGATGTTGTTGCCAAAATGATTACAGCAAAGGTATCTTATGCAATACTAAGGACTGTGTAATCTTAGCTTGCTCATTGGTGCTGTGAAGGAAATATTTTTCCAGACTCGTCACAAGCTGGTTTAATGTAGCAGAATGACTTTGATCATTCACTTGTCCTCCAAACACCACCCACCCTCATGTGACAGGAAACCATGCCAGATGCCAATAGTAGAAGGACCAAGCAACACAAAGCAGCTATAGAAATAATTTGAATGCTCCTGTGATAATGAGACATCAGAGAGCAGTAAAATTTCCTATGTTCTTCTCTAAGAAAACATGCAGGAGATTCTAGCAGATAGGATATTGGAGAGATGTATGTGGTTGATAGGTGATGGTTCGGATTCTGATCTGAAAGTGAAATGATCATAACTTGTTGTGTCCTTAGAGCAGGGTGAGTAATCTTCTTGGGTTCACAAGTCTCCAGCTGCTGTCAAACCCTTCAGGGCTTTAAAAAGTGTGGTGGCTTTTTCCTGCAAGACTCCTATGAAATACTGTTTGAGAACAATCACTGTTTTGGCAATCAGCTTCTCTAAGTTGGCCAGTGCGTCGGCAGTTTAGGTTCCCTGATAGATTTCTATGTGATGCACATAATTATTATGAATGTGCTGGAGAAAAACATTTGGTTTCCTTTTGTTTTAAGATCTTTTGGGGGTGTCACTAAGTGTGGTGATAAACAAGGTAAGTAAAAAAATAAATGGAAGCTAGGTAGTAAATACAGGCTGACCTCATATTGCTGAGGATAATAAGTTGCAGCCAGAGTAGGCCCATTGAATCCATAGAACTTACAGAGAAGCTGACTTACCAAATCCTATGGCAATTGAAAGGGTGAAGATAATGAAATTTCAATGTATTTATTCTCTCATGGACTAAATGTGTTTTTTCCCCCTTTTGGACAATAGGTGGAAAGCTCCCAGGCTTTTACATGGCAGTCCCAACTTAGGCATCGATGGGATGAAGAAAAGAAGCACTGCTATGCCAATATCTGTGATGCTCAGCTCCAGTATTCCTACGAGTATCTTGGCAACACTCCACGGCTGGTGATCACCCCGCTCACTGACCGGTATGAGCCACGCAGCTTTGATGGCTGTCAGCCTGGTCCAGTATACATTTTTGAGGGTTACAATGATATACCAATGGCTCTGTGTTTTGCAGATGCTATATCACCCTGACCCAGTCCCTCCACTTAATCATGGGAGGAGCCCCTGCAGGCCCAGCTGGCACAGGAAAGACAGAGACCACCAAGGACTTGGGCAGGGCAGTAGGGATCATGGTGTACGTCTTCAACTGCTCTGAGCAAATGGACTACAAGGTAAAGGTCTGACTCGTGAATGCCACTGTGGTTTGTAGCTGAAGTCCTGATTCTGCCAACAGGAAGTTTTCCTGTTACTCTTATCAGTGCTGGTGGCTTATTGAGAAAGCAGTTTGAGAAATAAAAACTGCCACAATCTCCTGCTCTTAGCATTTTAGAAGGCTCATCCCGAAACACCTATCTGCGCTCTTTCTAAGTCCACGCTTGGCAGTGACTAGGGTGGGATGAGCCCAAGGAGGTTTTCTGCTTTTAACAGAACAGCCAGTTTTGGAAAATGTAACAGAAATATTGATCATAGGCTGTCTTTGCCCTCTTCAAAATAGCCCTCCAAGCAGGAGCTCAACACATTCTTTTTTAAAAATTTTAAATTTTATTAGTTTTTCAGTCTATCTACATTCAGCTCATGCTTGTTAAACATCATGTTTCATGAGTTGCTTATAATTATTTGGTTTTGCATCTTGGTGTCTTCTTAGTTGTCCCTTCAAAATCTATACATTTTTAACCATTGAACCAATTATATATTTTAGTGTACAATATTGGCTACTACTACAATAATATTACTCTCATAGTATACATTGTTCTGAAAATCCTCTAATAAAGTACTTAACACAAGCAATTCTGGTTTCAAATCTATATAATTTTGAGTCAATTTAACCGACCAGCTTTGTATTTTATACCAATAATAACTAAATAGGTTCCTAACACATAATAAGTTATCTAAAGCATTTTATATAGATTTTCTTTATATAATTGTTTAGCCATTTCTATCGCCACATTTTGTCATGTCTATATCATATCTAATATATGCTAATTAAGTACTATTTGTTTACCTCTTATGTCTAGCTTCATTTTATCTTAAGAACCACCTTGTTATGCCTTAACCCTGATTAATGATCCCTTATTTCAGTTTGATTCCCTTTTCTAATATATAAGATATGTCCCCTTACAATTCCAGAAGTTAGGTGTATACATGTTTCAACATTGAAAGCTGCCTTAATGTTTTTTACCTTTGCATCTTTCTAAGTAACTCCTTCTCTTACTTGTCTTTTCCCAATTCTTATTCCTCTCTCTCTAAAAATTCTGCCATTCATTGTACTATCTGTGATAATTTTTTGCACTTGATCTATCTCCAATAGATATTCCAGGCTATTTTTAATTAAATCTACTGGTTCTCTCCCCTTATCTTCCCTTAGCACACAAGATTCCTCTTGGCTCCAGGGTTAGACAGATCTCCTAAATTTTCTCCTCTGATTCCTTCCAGCCCCTTCTTTGATTGGCATACATCATATACCACCCTCCCATTTCCTTGTTCATTATTCCCTATCTCCTGTTGACTATAATTCTTCTTTAACAGCTCCTTAAATAATTTTGCCTCTTTATTGTGGGATCTCACTATTTCTAAAATTGCTTGAAGAGTAGACTTTGTACCATCCCAAAATTTTCCTTGTTGTGCCATTATGTCCCAGATGACAAGTAATTGTATTCCAAGTGAAAGTTGTTCATATGCTTAAAGTAATCAGTCCAATTCCTTCAATACTTGCTTCCATAAGTCCACTTTAATAGACTGATCATTTTTAGGGTTAAGCTTGAATCCAGTCTCAGATGTAGAGGGTTATCCCCGCTTGGAGGCTGAAGGATACTTGCTCATCAATTAGTTCCCTCAATGTTTGTATTCATAGCTTAATGTCTTTTGTAATCCAGCCCCAGAAACAGTCCATTCCCGTATTAATTCTATCCTGGCTGTGTTCCAGTCAAGTTCAAAACTCAGGATACAGTTTAAGAAAAAAATCCACTTTTGCAAAATTAGACTTTTGAGGGTTAGTTTGTCTATATTTCAGTCAGTCCTCTGAAAAAAAAGAAGTTGGAATCTCCATAGAGTCTTCAAGATTCTTTGCTTTTTGCCAATGCTGTAGATAGCTGTAGCCATAACATAACCAGTTTAACTCCAGAGTTCTTTAATTAATAATATGTTAGGAGAAAGATTTCTTAAGTGTCTAACACCAGAGTAGTACCAAACTCCCTTCCTTGAAGTATAATTAAATGTCTAATTAGTGTCCAATCTATTTTCTTTGCTTCTTTTTGCATCTCTTACTCTCTCCAGATTCACCGCTGCTCTTTAACTGGTGAGATTAAGAGACACTATTTCTGTTAAAGGAATTGTGTCATCCAGGGATAGTCATAAAAAGTATAGTTATAAATATTTCTCACCCCATGGTAATGATGTTAATTAGCTGGTTTATCGCTTCTCAATTGCCGGCTGCCGATGCCTTGCAAACAAACTTTTCAGCTACTTGTTTCTGCCCGCTGGTTGATTGGGGAGTTTCCCAGCTCAAACAGGGGTAACTGCCACCCCCCCAGTGATCAACAGGTGACCCCCCCACTTCACCACCTCTTCAGGGTGGTTTTAACCCCCTGGGGGGGGGGGGTCCCAAACAGGTCAGAATTCAGCCTAGGGGATGGAGCTCCGTCCTCCTCCTGCTGCTTCAACTGAAGTCCAAGTTGGTAGTGAGTCCTGCAACTCGAGTCCCCATCCCTGACATCAGTCAACCAAAGGCAGGCTTCTACAGTTAAACAGAGAAATCAGCACAGTTATGCTGATTGCAGGTTATGCAGAAGAGGAAGAAGGAGGAGGAGGAGGAGGAGGAGGAGGAGGAGGAGGCGAAACAAACCAGCCATTACTGCATGACCCCTACTCATGTGTTAAGACATGTGTAGGAAGAGGGGGAAGGTGGCAAGGATGAGAGAAATGGAAACCACACCAGAAACAGAAGATGGACTGATATTTGGGAGTATGTTATTCAGAGAAGAGTGGAATCACATGGGATGTTTTACAGTAGGAGAGTACATGTGTAGCCCAGAACCTCATCCTACCTCTGCTCAGTTATAGTTGGCCTTTATTGTGTCATCATATTATTTATTTCCCAAATTCATCTCCCAACTGAATTCCATGCTTTGTAAAGTCTAATAAGGTATTAGTATATCAAAGTAACATTCACAACACTTTCGTCTTTCCCAGCACCCAGCCATTGTTCCTTTCTAGATGAAGCCACAAATATAGGATATAGCTACACTTTCAGTCCAATTGCTTCATTGTGTTCTGTGTGCCAAAACAATGTTTTTTTCACACAGTGGCAAGGTCACAAGCAACTGTGGGAACTCCTGGGCAGGCAGCACTGGAAGTGAGCTGTCTCCTGTCATTGCCTCTTGCACTGAATTGAAGGGGGGAAAAGCCTTCATATTTTGTTCCAGCTATTTAAAAAACATCTTTGTTTGGAAAGAGATCTCTTCAGGACTTTGTAAAATGTGCAGAGAACTGTCCTGATGTAGTTTCTAGATACAGTACTATGCCCAGAGACCTTCGGGTAGTGTGGGCGGCATATAAGTTAAATAAATAAATAATAAATAAATAAATAAATATTAACGCTAGGAAAAGCTAAAGGCAGTAGGAGAAAAGGAAGGCTTATCATGAGATGGATTGGCTCAATAAAGGAAGCCATGGCAGGCAGGAGTGTTAATGATAGGACCTTTTGCAGGGTGTTAATTCATTGATTCAGAAGAAACCACTTGAAGGCACATGATAACACTTGAGAAAACACATTTTTACTGAAGTAAGTGTAGGATGAAGAGGGCATTTGCAAAACTGAAATGCAGGGAAAGGATTAAGCACCTACTCTTGCCTGCCAGCTCTCCCCTGTAAATGTCAGACACCCCTATATTAACACTAACAAGTGTTTGGTAACTTGGTCGCATGTTGTTCAATCCTGAGGGGGACACCACTCTTATTAGACTCAAGGACACTTAATGCATTTCATCCCTCTTTTAGACAATGCATTTGTAAATTGCATGGAGGTGAAAATGTAACCTCTCCAGAGAGAAAGTGTAAGAGGCAATTAGCCATAAATAGAGTGGTAAAATTATACTACGTTCAGCTTTCCTACCACATTGTATACTTTAAGGATCACAAGTTATTTTTAGGGCGTTGCATGTTTTTCTAGATACTAGAGCTGCAAATTATAGCAGACACAGTAAAAGTATCAAAGCCCACAGTGTCACTTTATTATTATTATTTTTACTGGCACACCTAATTGTACTTCTTCTTATGACATTCAGAACATCATAGGAAATAGTAAACTACTTGTTCCTTACAATAATTCCTTTTCCCCACCAGTTCTATATTCATGGTATTGTTATTTTTTTTAAAAAAAGTATATTAATACAGTGTGTTAATTCTCCGAAAGGTGTGAGGGAATATTTTGATGAATTTAACCAAATTTCAGTCAAAGTCTTGCCAGTAACTGCCATACAAGTATTAATCCTCCATATCTGTCTTGCTATATTGGGTGTTGGGGCTACCTAGTGTTGTGTACTAGGTAGAGCGATGGTTGAGGATTTAGGATACCTGGATTTGAATCCAAACCCAGCCCTGGTAACTCACTGAGGAGGTGGCACTGGAGAAGCTGTTCCTTAAAATTTCACCTACCTTGAAAACCCTGTTAGGAACACTACAAGTCAGATGCATCTTGACAGCGCATGACATAAAATTATTCAATGTGAGGTTTCTTTTAAATGGTTGTCTACATTTTTCTTTTCTAGTCCTGTGGAAATATCTACAAGGGGCTGGCCCAGACAGGTGCATGGGGGTGTTTTGATGAATTTAATCGGATTTCAGTTGAAGTCCTGTCGGTAATTGCAGTACAGGTAACAATTCTCCAGATATCTGTTCAGCTATATATGATGTTAGTAATGCTCTCAAATTTAGCCTTGCAGTAAAATGCTTGCTTTTTTTCTCTAAAATTAAAACAATCCCTTGGGGAAAGTGGGTTGGATCCACAGATCTTCTGAGCTAAGATCTACTTGCTAAACATTGCTGGAAACAGGAAACTGTGTCAGTTTTTCCCAATTCCCCCTTTCTTGAGTCCCTTGCAAGTTGGTACTGAAGAGATGCAGAACCTTCTAGAATAGCAATGGAAGTGGTACAGGCAGTTCCAGGGAAGAGGATGCACCAGCAAAAATAATTTCTTCTTGCACCGAAACGTCCCATTTTGCAGAACCCTATGTTGGATTGCAGCTCCTTCTGTGAAGAACTTCATGGGATCCAGGACGAAGATCCCAATCAGAACTTTTTTAAAAGACTCAAAGCCTAGGAGTTCAGTTTCATTTGAGAGATGTTTTAGATCTCTTTCCAATTCCAATGCCACAGGAGAAACTGGGAAATTTATGTATAGGGCAACTACCCCCAATGGCCGTTTTGGCTGGGGGATCCTGGGAATTCAAGTTTGAAAAAAGTAGTAACTTCTAAACTTGAGCTACTACATGGATTGGGCTCCCATATGCAAAGCCAAGGGCTATTGCCCTAAGGCTCCTCCTTTTAAAAATGGCTTATTTAGTTTTAAATCCAGAGCACAGGCACACATCCTGCCTTCTCCCTGGTACCCCGATCTGATTCCTCATATTAATGTCTCTTCCCTGCCCATGCCTTGCTGCTTAATAGACTCAATGCTGTAAACACACAGTGGAAAATATGTAGATTTTTCTCCTCCTCTTCAGTGGCATGCCGTGTACCCCTTCTGCTTTGCTTGAGCAGTGCTGCATCCAGAAAATCCTGGTGATTATAATGGGGCTCCTTGGCAAGTAGCTGATTCTGCCTTGCTTGTGTTGTAATTAGACCCATCTCTCTATTTAGCAACAAAGCTGTAACTACAGCTTATCTGGAGTGTCGAGTTGTTTGTCATAAATAAATTAAATAAACTTTATATCTAAGAAGTATAAATTGTTTAAGGAATTAGATAATTTCAAACTTGATCATGTGGGGGACTACAGATTGCCTCAGGATATTGACTGTAGATCTGTGCTGAATATTTAGAAGTAAAGTTTTAAGGAGGAGGGAATTGTGCTGAAGGAGGGCACTCAAAC
This sequence comes from Pogona vitticeps, assembly GCF_051106095.1. Classification (NCBI taxonomy): domain Eukaryota; kingdom Metazoa; phylum Chordata; class Lepidosauria; order Squamata; family Agamidae; genus Pogona; species Pogona vitticeps. Next base: position 140,268,238 of record NC_135784.1, on the reverse strand, counting down.
TGCCTTGAACACCTCACCTCGCCCTTATATTTTACTGCCTTTATTTGCCCCCATCTTTTATTGCTGTTCAAATTTGAAGGGCATTATCATTTTTTAAAACCACGGTTGCATCATTACTGATCATATGATCCAGACAATAGGGTACCATGTAGTCAGTGTACTATGTAAATGCTACAAAAAAATGATGTATTGGCATCAGATTCGGGAACATGAATTTATCACCAAGCCCGTTCTGAGTGACGGTGCATAATGCCATTCTCATTTTAATTGGCTTCATGATGATCAAATATGAAATCAGTCACAGATCTGGCAACGCGGCAACTGTAAAAAGTGCATTTAGAGTAAGAAAATGCTTTCTGCACTCTCTGAATAGGTGAACTTTTCCAAGGTTCCTTGTAGATGAACCATAGAAAATTGTTTAAAGGGGGGCGGCGAGCACTCTGCTTTTTCTCATTGAACCATCCAAAGGAGCCAAAATGAGGATTTTATGAAAACGTTTGCAAAACTACTGTCTAATCCGCACACCGTTTTATTCCGCTTCGGCCTAACATAGATGATCCTGGAAAAATTTAATGTGTCCTTATCTCTAAAGTATTGAAGTCTCCAAACACTCTTTAGTTCACTACCCATCTTAAGTGTTATTGCAACTGCAAATGGTAAAGAAAACGAATGTTTTCATGTACATTTGTATTCAAGTATTCTTCAGCTGCACATTGATATTTGTTTCATGTAAGTAAACCGTAGTAAATTCCTTTCATTGTTTAGGTTAAATGTGTTCAAGATGCAATTCGAGCTAAAAAGAAGGTGTTCAACTTCCTTGGAGAAATGATCTCTCTTATACCAACTGTTGGGATGTTTATTACTATGAATCCTGGATATGCAGGTCGTACTGAACTACCTGAAAATTTGAAAGCCTTGTTCAGGTATTTATAAACAGATAGATTGCTGTTTCCGCAGCACAGTCACCTCAGGTGTTCAGTGTCTCAACAATCCTCTTTAAGTCCTTATGACCTTAGGGACAGACCAAATGTAAAAATTCAATTTCTCAAGATGTTTGTTTTGTTGTTGTTGTTGCAGCTGCTACTGCTACTGTTGTTGTACTACCCTATCTTCACCTTCCCTCCTTTATTCACAAATTAGTACGTACTTTTTGTTTTCTGTTGGAGAGAGACTAGCCTTTTAAAAGAAAAACTTTCCGGCATAATAGGACAATCTTGTTATGGGGATTCCCAGAATGTCGTTTAGGCTTCACAAGTCAAGCTTGATGTTGTGACTTAGGTACCCTGAAGGGAGAAGAACTAACAAGAGGGAAAGGTCTGATCCAGTCATCCTCATGTTTTCCTTCCCTTTCTGTTTCTTTGAAAACATTTATTTACCTATTTACTTTTATTGGAGGAATCACATTGGTGCCATTTATCATAGCCTTTCGAGATCTGAACTGCTTTTCTTTGAAGGAGGTAGAATAAACTACCTGCCCTGCAGTGTTTAGTGTTGCGTTACATTTATTTTACACATACAGCAAGCACATGAATTTGATTATAGTGTGACAAAGGCAGAGACAGTGTGAGGTCTTCTCAGAAAGGAGGGAGATAAGTTCTCAGCCAGCATGTTCATGGAAAGAAAGAAAGAAAGAGAAAGAAAGAAAGAAAGAAAGAAAGGGAGAGGGGGAGAGGGGGAGAGGGGGAGAGGGGGAGAGGGAGGGGGAGAGGAGAGGAAAAAGGAGAGGAAAGGAATCTGCTGATAATTCCCTTCCCCAGAAATAAAATCCCCCCCCCAAGTGGTTTCTGAATTTATCTGTGAGATAAGTTCACACATCCATGCACTATTGCTGGCACATGGACCAATAAGAAGGTATAGTTGTGAAAATGCAGGGACAAGGATCAAAATACTTGGTATTTTTAAAAACCAAACCCAAGACCAGCTATTAAAAAAAATTAAGCAATGCAACCAGGACAGAACTGTGTGGACATGAAAGGCAACAGAAAATATTCAAAAAGCAAATGCATTGTTTTTTTATTTTTTGTTTAACTATAACATAAACATAAATATAAAATACATAAATCAAAATACAAATTAACTGTGTTCCCTACCACCATAAAAATACATGATTTTTTAAAAGAAGTGAATATATATAGCCCTGCCTTTTAATACTTGGACCTTTAATTATTCTTTTGCCTAAAATGCAAGAATGCCAACTGCAGCCTTGGAGAGCCAATGGGGGAGCTTTCAGGGCATGAGCAAACCTAATTGGGAAGTTTTTGAATATGAGCTTTTGAAACATAATTATATCTGACATTTACAATGAATACTCACTGAAGCCTAAGGAACAGACTGACTATTGCTTCTATGGTGTAACTGTTGCAGATGTTAACTGTCTCATGTGTCCTCTTTTAGGCCCTGTGCAATGGTGGTTCCTGATTTTGAGCTTATCTGTGAGATTATGCTGGTTGCTGAAGGTTTCATTGAAGCCAGGCTTCTAGCTAGGAAGTTTATCACCCTCTACACACTGTGTAAGGAACTGCTTTCAAAGCAGGTAATTTGGATCTTGTTCCTCAGGTCTATCAGACATTAAGCCCTGATCAGATGATATTCAACGGAGTGTGGTGATCATTGTTTAAGTGGCATGCGTGTCCCTGCCTCCCTCTCTCATTATAGTCTTCATGGCTATAGGTCTGGGTCTGCTCGCAGAGAAGTTCCTGCTCGTGTGTAGGAATGTGAGGAATCTTGGTTCTCACATGCATAGAGATCCTATATGGAAGCAAGCCTTTCAGATCCAGATGTTAGAGGGAGGAAGGGTTTAGGGCCTTCCCTCAAAGCCATAAGCTAAATAACCTCTGAATTGTGTTATGGAATACAGCAAAGAAGAATTTTAAGAACATCGTGGAAGATTTCAAAGAATTAGCCATGTTAGGGTGTGACTAGATGACCAAATTATCCTGGCCTAGACTGGGCAAAATAGGGTTGCTTTGATGCATGGTATGCCGTTTGGGGCAACCTTTGCATCCACATGCAAGGATTAGGTGGTTTCAGGGCAAGAAGCCACACTGCACCTCAGGTGACCCTATTTAGCCCGTTCTTCCCTTTAAAGGGAAAGGGAAAAAATAACAAAAAGATGCCTATCTCTGTCCTCTCCTGTCTTCCCTTCCACAAGGAAGCAAGGGAAATCTGTACAATGTTTTGGATTTATTTCTGGCATGGCACTGGATTGACTTGCCAATCAACCTGTTCATTGCTGGATTATAAAGGATTTAGGAACAAACAAAGTCCATATCCATCTTCTCTTGTCTCCCCCTGTGCTTTAAATAAAGCTTTATATTTATTACGTGGTTAGATTCTGTAACAGTTTAAGCAAGCTGACAGCTAAGTGATCTATTTGGTTTGTTATCATAACAAAACAAAACAAAACAAAACAGAGCAACCCTACAGAGCACTAAAACAGTAAAAGCCTCTACTAGGGATCCAACAAGGGACACATAGGCATGGATAAGGATTGGGCTGGTTCACAATTGCCCTTATGTCATGGGGTTACTGGAGAATGGAGCAAACCAGCCCATTCCCAAAGCAGACCAAACTGTGGGACAAAGCACCATCAAATCACACCCTTAGTTTGTGCAGCCATATAATGTCTAAAGAGGTGCATTTGAGCCTTCCAGAGTTTTTAGCCTCCAGTCTTCTTTTCCCCTTGGTATTCCTGTGCATGCTCTGCCCGCTTTCTTCCATCCTACATTGTCTGCCAGAAAAAAGATAGTGGGGATGTGGCGGGTTGTGTGAATACACAGATTACTCAAAGAACCACAGTTCCAGGAGGTGGGTAACTGTCCTTTTTGATTTTGTTTGACATATTAGGAGATACATTTCATAGTAATTTGAACAATGTAACTGTGATACTCATCACCCCAATATGTTCTTGGTCTGAAATTCCCTCTTAATGCCGAAAATATACAGTAATGAAAAGCTAATAGTGAGTGTAACCTTAGACTATTCATCACAGTATTTCCCTTTGAAGGCAAAAAAAAGGGCTTTATGAGAGGCCATTGTGAGTGCCATTCATCTTTTTGAGAACAGAAAGCATCCATACATTTGTTTGCCTCCCAATCATATCCTTTTCTTTCCTTTGCACACTAAAATAGTCCCTCCTTCCTGACAGGATCACTACGACTGGGGGTTGAGAGCTATCAAGTCTGTATTAGTGGTGGCTGGTTCGCTGAAGAGAGGAGACCCTGGCCGGGCTGAGGACCAAGTGCTCATGAGAGCTTTGAGAGATTTTAACATCCCCAAGATTGTGACAGATGACTTGCCAGTGTTTATGGGACTAATTGGAGACCTTTTCCCAGCACTTGATGTACCAAGGAAGCGTGATCTGAACTTTGAGAAGGTGGGTTCGCTTATGTTTTTTAAAATGCAGATTAATGAGGTAAATAGTATAGAATGTATTGGTGCACAATTGATATGGACCCAAGATAGATTTATCTGCCTATCCATCTGGAACTTTCACACATGTCTTGTTTTTTTTCCCTTCAGATTATCAAACAGGCCGTGCTTGAGCTCAAGCTTCAGCCTGAGGAGAGTTTTGTGCTGAAGGTGGTCCAGTTGGAAGAGTTACTTCAAGTCCGGCATTCCGTGTTTGTGATTGGAAATGCAGGCTGTGGCAAGTCCCAGGTGGGAGCTGTGTGCCAGAGTTTAGGATCACAGAGCTAAGGGTGCCATTTTGTTATACCCATTATCGTTAGCAGGGAATAACTGGACAGTCTGAAATGTGGTGTTGTTGTTTTTTTTAATTTTAGAGGCTGTTTGTATTCGGAGTGACACATTGCTTGTTTTGGCACTCACCTTAGCTGTTGACTGACTTATTGATTGGTATCTAGTAGCTAAGACGGACGAAACACTCATCCCCTTTTTCCTGGCAGGTACTGAAATCACTGAATAAAACATACCAGCTCATGAAAAGAAAACCAGTAGCCATTGACCTTGACCCAAAAGCTGTAACCTGTGATGAGCTGTTTGGCGTTATCAATCCAGCTACTAGAGAATGGAAAGATGGTAAGAAAAAGTGCAGGTGCTTTCCAAAAAATATATCCGACCTACACTTGCAGTAAGAACATTTGCCGTCAGATAGTCTCTTATAGAAATTGTGGCAGTAGAAAAACCCAGACAACAGTACAGAACTTTTCAAAGGGATACATTAGTGTAGGAATAAATTAATATAGAATGATTATTTCTTGGCTGTTTCGTAGAACAGTGCAATTCAAATTGTGAGTTTTTCTTTCTGGGAATTATCAATAGCATTATTAAGATTTTACTTGAGAATGTACATGAAATTTTCACAAGAAAAATTAAAAAGTACAATAACATTCTCTTACCACCACTGGGACTTTTTGAGAGGCTAGAGATATTTTAATATAGTGAAATATCAGGATCTGAAATTATTATGCAATTTTTTGGCTGGAATTCTATGCATACCTAAGTGGGAGTAAGTCTGTTTGAATTCAGTGGGGCTTACTTCTGGATAGACATGTTAAGCATTTTTCAGAAATCTAGATTTAAAATTGTTGGCCAGAATTCTACTTAGATCACTCAACAAAAACCAGAAATTGGGTAATCAGTGCCCATGATCATCATACTACCAGTTTGCCGTGTGTGGTGACATGCCCCAGTTACATGCTCAGTTGCACGCTCAGCCATATGCCCAGGCACACAATAAGAAGCCACATAATTATGAAAACTGCTTGCAGGATCTCTTATATACATGTGATGTTCTGCAATAGGTCTTTGGATGTTGCATACATAAGATTATAAATTGCTTTTGATTTCCTCACTCCATGTTTGAACAAGGTTCAGCGAGAAAAAAACTGAGCAAGAAAATATTCCATTTTTTCTTGGAAGTCTATTTCTTCTAAGTTTTTAACTTCTCTGGCATAAAACACCTCATTAGCAAAGAAGATGCCAATAATGTAAAATGAGAATGGCTCCAATTAGACCTTAGTGTCTCTTCTAGTTATTTAAAATAACCAAGTTTGATAGTATAAACTCTTCTGCCAAGAATACCTCTATCTATATACTGTATACTATAACTCAGATCCAGATTACACAGATCATTCGCCCCACTCAGCATTAACCTTATTTAAACCACTTGGTGTACCTTTCTTACCAGGATAAATTGTACTTTGTTGCACTTCTGTATGCACATGTTTGTTGTATGTTGTTGTTACATGCTGTCAAGTTGCCTCTGATTAACAAACTCCAATGTGTCCTGTCAGCAAGTGTCCTGCTTAGTTTATGCAAACTCAAGCCTGTGACTTCCTTTAGGGAGTTGTATATGTTGTACACCCAGTCTGCCTCTAGCTGTCTTTTTTCTGTACATTTATGTACAGAGACTAAAACACACATTCTGTTCCGAACAGGCTTGTTTTCAACTATCATGCGTGATCTGGCTAACATAACACACAAAGGGCCCAAATGGATTGTTCTGGACGGAGATATAGATCCGATGTGGATTGAGTCCCTGAATACTGTGATGGATGACAACAAGGTTGGTACAGCGAGCCAGAGGTTTGAGTGTTAGCCTCCAGTTCCACAAGAGGAGGCAATGGCATAGTATTTGCCTGTTTCCCTCATAGGTCCTCACCTTAGCAAGCAATGAGCGGATTCCACTCAACCCCACCATGAGGCTTGTGTTCGAGATCAGCCACCTCAGAACAGCAACGCCTGCCACAGTGTCCAGAGCAGGAATCTTATACATCAACCCTGCTGATCTTGGCTGGAATCCGTGAGTATCAGTTCTCTTTCAAGTGTATCCTCCAGTGAAGAAGTGCATGCTGCTTTGCAACTGGAAAGGAAAAGCTTTCCTCCCTGCACAATTCTGCTTTGGCAAGGGCAGATGATGCTTGCATTTAGCAAAATTTAGCATTTAGCAAAAGTAGGGGAGAGCCTGCCCAATTGCCACCCCCCCGCAAGCTCAATTCCCCATGCCAGCCTGATCGCCCCTCCGCCAGCCTGCCACCTTGCTCTCCTACCTGATCACCCACATGCACACCTAAACACACTGCCGCCAGACCAAAAGCCCTCCTGCCAGCCTGCCCCCTCAGCAGAGTGACCGATCACCCCTCATCCCCCTCAGTCTCCTCCTGCCCCCTAAATCGCTGGCTGCCCCCTCAATTGCCCCCCCACACCAGCCTGACCTCTCCCTGTCACACACCCCCACTTGTGACTGACCTTGTTTTTACAGGTGGTGCTAGCGGTGGCTCTGGAAAAGGCGAGGACGCACACGCCAAGTCCAAACTTTTGGATTTAGGCTAAATAAAGTCCCCATGACTTTAGCCTGACTCCGAAAGAAATAATCCCTCCGCCAGTTTATTCAGTTAGTGGGATGAGGCACTCAAACCTGTTTTCCCATGCCAAGAGCTTTGCAGTCCTTTGTCACGATCCCACACTTCATGCTCTAAATAGGGAAGCAATGATGAAAGAAGATAACTTACTATGGAGTATCCAGTTATTAATGAGGATTTAATCTTGGGGCTAAATTCCACACTTAAGCTGCAGGATCAGTACCAATTGTTTTTATCTGATGACGTGACCTGCAGTCTATGAATGGTTATGCCAAATATAGCCTGTTAGTCTTCCAGGTGCCACAAGCCTCTTTGTTGTTATTTCCAGGCAACTTTTTCAACTTTTCAAGCATGTTATATCTTGTTTTACCAAATAAAGAACTGCTAAGGCCCTGTTTTACCACAGAAAAATTTAGTAAGGTGATTTGTGCATTGGAAACTAAAACCCATCATTCATTATGATGTCTGGAATGCTTAACACCTAGTTACACTCCTCATGTACTGTTGTAATCTGTTGAACAGTATGAAGTGTTTTTTCATAACAGATAAATAATAAAATAATCCTATATTTTAAGTTAAATTACTGTAAAATGATGTAATACAAACAGGAGTAAGGGAGAATGAGATGATATTGTTGTAAATTTTGATTCAGATTGCTAAATCTGTGGGAAGCTCTCTTAGGACATCTCTTAGCGAGCAGAATAAAGAGCAACAGGGTTCCTGTGAGCTTTCAAACTCATGTTATTGTTCTGTTCTCTGGAGCAATAAACTAGGCAGAAGGTTAAGCTCAAACACAGTTACTAGGTTTATTCAGAAAAAAACATTTTATTTTAAAAAGCCGGTCTTAAACTTGGGAAAAGACTATGTCTCAAGGTCTGAGCATGTGACCCAGAGTGCAGGGGTTTCGTTCACTATCAAGAAAGAGATGTTCCGATCTTGAGGATTAGAAAGGACTGAGAGGAAGAGGCAGGAAGTAGTGAATCTTTAACTTTATAGGAGGGGCAATAGGACAGTGAGAGATAGTCCGTGAAAGGAATACCTGTAGTTGCAGCCCATTATTCCTTCCAGGATGCCCCATTGGACATCCTTGGGAAGAAGGGAAAAAGAGGTGATATTTCTGGAAGATTCTTCCAACAGATATGAGGAATTACATCTCAAATAAAATGCAAAGTGTAGCAAGCATGAGAATGTGTTACATATTGAAAAACTCATTTAAAAAATTTAATCTACAGGGTGGTGAGCAGCTGGATTGAGCGTCGGGAAGTGCAATCTGAAAAAGCCAATTTGATGATCCTGTTTGATAAGTACTTGCCCACGTGTTTGGACAAGCTGAAATTTGGGTTCAAAAAGATCACTCCTGTACCTGAAGTGACTGTGGTGCAAACCATCTTGTATCTGCTGGAATGTCTTCTGACCCCAACCAACACCCCGCCAGATTCACCCAAGGAGCTTTATGAACTCTACTTTGTGTTTGCTTGCTTCTGGGCATTTGGAGGAGCCATGTTCCAAGACCAGGTGCCTTTAGAAATTTAATTAACCATCTTCTGCTTCATCCACAACTGGATGTGGATGGTGTTTGGAGTGGGTAGGGATGGGAGTTCACCCAGAGTAGTGGGTGCCACTAAGTAGGGCAGTATACAAGTTAAACAAACAAACAAACAAACAAACAAACAAACAAACAAACAAACAAACAAACAAACAACACCATAACAGTGCACAACATGGTATTAGCCAAATTAAAGGGGGGGGGACCAAAGAGCATTATGCTCACGAAAAGCATTTTTCTCTAGCCGTTTCTCAAAGAGTAGTTCAGTGCAGGAATGACATCAAATATCATTTCCTCAGTACCCAGAGTCCATGTTCCTGCAGTAATGTCTGAATCCTCTTATGTATTTGACTGAATTGTGTAACATAAGTGCACATTTTCATCAGGGCTAAGACATTAGGACGAAAGAAGGTACTGTATCATAGGACCACAGCCAGGTACAGCCTCAGCCATATCAGTGTGTTTTTTGTTAGCCTGCCTCTCTGCATGAAAATATTATTTTACCATCTCTCTTAAATGTGTATTTCTTCCTCTTATAAACATATCCTTCCAGTAAGGCAAGTTTTTCAGTGCTGTGTGCCAGAGATATCAGATATGCAAACAAATGCAAACAAAGCTGTGTTATTTTCCAATTGGCCAATTGCAAAACAAAAGCAGACTAATTTGCTAAATGCAGATTGACTCAAGCTGGTGTTAGGACAAACCAACAATCTTTTCTTCTTAAGAAAAGCTATCCAGAGGTAGATGCTTTCCTCAGATCTGCTTCTTGTGATGAAATCAGTGTCTTGTTTGATACAGTTCAGTGTGGCTGCATGTGGATTTTTTTAAGATCTGGCATCCCCTGACTAAGAATTAAATAATCTGGCCTTTCTAACTTAATAGAAAAGCCACATTAAATATTTTTCCTCCTTCTCCCTAGCTTGTGGACTATCGTGTGGAATTCAGCAAATGGTGGGTGAATGAATTCAAAACCATCAAGTTTCCTTCTCAGGGAACAATTTTTGACTATTATATTGACCCAGAGACAAAGAAGTTCATGCCTTGGACTGATAAAGTGCCATCCTTTGAGTTGGATCCAGATGTTCCACTGCAGGTAGTTGCCAGAAATAAATTTTCTTTTGTGTCTATCACATTTATTTTAGATATAAAGCTGCCTAGAGTGGTCTGGTAGTCCAGAAATAAATAAATAAATAAACAAATAAACAAATAAACAAACAAATAAATAAGTTTATTTATTTATTTATTTATTTATTTATTTATTTATTTATTTATTTATTTATTTATTTATTTATTTATTTATTTATTTATTTATTTATTTATTTATTTAAGCACTTATAGCCCACCCTATATCATAGAATGTCAAGGTGGGCTACAAAATTATAAAACAATATTAAGAGAGAAGATATTTAAAACACTTTAAAACGAAACAGCAAAATGTTCAAACATTCAAACATTGCACTAAAACTTATGTGTGCCATGATCTTCAACCCCCAACGGTTCTAATAAATAAGTACATTTTGATGTTGAAATGATGCCAGTGTTGGTGCCAATCAAGCCTCCAAGTGGAGGGCATTCCACAGTTGGGCTAATATGCGGGGGGGGGGGGACATGGCTCCACATAACGAACTGTTCTCAATGGTGGGACATGGAGGTGGGCCTCCCAAGCAGATCTCGGTGATCAAGCAGTTTTATATACCCACTTCCTTGCAGTACCAAAAAACTGAGAATCCAGCACTGGGAAAAGTTTCCTTATTTACTCAATATGCCAATTAAGCCCCAAGAACACATGTTGTGCTATGAAAGCATTTTATTTATGTGTTGCTGTTTGCTTTGAGTTGAAAAGATACTTCCTTTTTCCATATGGTCATATTTGAGGCCAGTTTCCATGTCTATTGAGGCATGCCTCAGAGGGTTCAAATCCTCATTCACCTCAGAAACAGGGAGGCCTTGTCCCCATCAGCTATCTCTCAGTCTCACCCACCTCACAGAGGACGGGAGGAGGACGCTGTGTTTGCCAGTCTGAGCATTTTGAACAAAGGGTTGGTTATCAATGAAATAATAATAATTTTAAAAAATTGCAATCCATGCTACAAATCATGCGCATTCAGCACTGCAGGGAGGGTTTGGTTTTTGGTACAGCAGCAGTGCAGACTTCACACTTCCTCGCACAGTCCTCATAAATCAAACACTTATGGACTCAAAGGTTGAAAGATGGAGAGTATTTCATGGGGAGGCGGACGCCATTGCATCCTGTTGAGTTTTCAGAGATCTGGCTTGTCATGCTGGTGGGCTGAAGACTTATGCTTTTGATCTGTGGTGTTCTTTGACTGCAGCTCCCAGAAACCCTGATTAGCACCAAGAATCCCTTGGCTCTTGCATTGCTTCAAAATCATGACTAAGCACATGCTAGAAAATTGACTGACTATGGCTGGGCTTATCAGCAGACACCAACAAACGGTTTAAGGATTTGAGTTTTACGACAATGTTAGGAACTGTTTTCCTGCAGTGGAGCTGGATAGACATAGAGTAGGCAAGTTCCTCTTACTCACTCCGGAGAGAGGTCATTCAAATCTGAGCGGTCTTTCCCAGACTGAGAACATCTTCCCCAGGTTCTGGACATGCCTAGCTCCAGAGTGCAGGTGTTGTAAAGGAATGCTCCGCTCTTCTTTATTTTGGCATTTTCTGACCTGCATTTTTGGTCATTTTTCTGTCGTTCTGCTCCCAAACCTCAGGAATCCAAATAACACTCTGCAGCTTTGAGAGCAACCCTCCTTTCCCCAGCTCCAAATGTTTGTGGAGTGGGGTGGGAGCAGGGGCGAGTTTCATTAGGATCATAACATGGGGTGTGGAGAGATTAAATGTCCTTCCACTAGTCATTTGTGATTAAGACAACTGGAAAAGGTGCTACACGTACAGGAATGGCCTGGTTGCCAGATGGTGCGGGATATAAATTTAAAGGATGGGCAGTACGTTATGTGACCTGCTATAGAAACGGATGCAATTCCTGATGTTGCGTATTCTAGACACCACTAACCCTACCCAGGCCCAGTATTTTATCCAGTCTGCAAGGGATATGTGAGACAGCTCACATATGAGCTGTTTGACCAATGAAACTAGCTCAGAAACTGCAGCCTTGGGGTTATGATTTTGGGAAGGGAGCAGGGAGAAAAGAAACAGATTTTTATAAATATTATTTCAAAAGGGGAGGATTCAAACAACAAAGCTGATTTCCTAGTGAAAGGAACAAATTATTAAAATAGCCAAAGAGATCTGTATGGGTTATAACCAGCCAGAGAACTATTTAATAGTTGTGCACCAAATCATTTATATCTAGGAAAACTGCTCAATGTATGTGTGTAAGTGTGAGTGTTAAGCAGAATGTTTGGGCTCTGGGAGGGGAAAAAAAGGAAGAAGGGGGAAATGCTGAAGTATGTTATGTGGATGACCTGTAAAAATTTGTGAACAAAGCATGTTCAGTAATGACCCAACCACCTATAGATAATAAATGGAAGACAATTACCATAATCATTTCTTAGGCAACCTGTCCCAAGGATTATTTTACCTCCCTTGTTAAAATGATGTTTCTTGTGTCTAATATAAAGTTGTACAATCTGAGTTTATAAATATGCAATTCTGGCTGTCCACAAATTTTAAAGGATGGTTATAGGAATGCTTTTACTTTTCACCTGTCTTAGATTACCTACTGCCCTTTTGCAAGCCATATAAACATTATTTTCTCATCTTCAGAGATCTGAAAGCAAAATGCAGGAATACAATGTTATTTAATTTAAAAATGAAATTTAAAATATAAAACTATTTAAAACTATTAACATTTTTCATTTGAAATTATTTTACATAACTTATGAAGTTTGCATTTTTGAATTGTTATGTTTTCAAATGAGGGTTGTGTTTTTTTTTAAGGCCTCAATGGTCCATACAACAGAAACCATCCGAATTCGATATTTCATGGACCTACTAATGGAAAAGAAATGGCCTGTGATGCTGGTTGGGAATGCAGGCACTGGGAAATCGGTGCTAATGGTGGATAAGCTTGATACCTTAAACACAGATGATTACATGGTACAATCTGTCCCCTTTAACTTCTATACAACTTCAGCAATGCTGCAAGGTAAAGAAATAAAATACATCTAAATGGTGTAATAGTTTGTAACAAGTAAGAGGTAACAGTGGCCGAAATCCTATTGTGTTTTTACATTGGTCCAACACAATTTACACTGATTATGTTGCACTAGTCAGTATAACAAATACGTTTTTATCCAGTAAATAAAAGAGAACGGTAAAAAGCATTGGTTACAGAAGATACTCATGGCTTTTCTGGTCAGTTTCCAGAGGAGAAATATGCTGATCTATTGCAACAGAAACAGGAAAGAGCCTTCGTGTGCATTAACACTTACTTAATAGTACTGTATAAGGTACAATAGCTGGCTGCATAGCTCAGTGGTGGAGCCAGAGGTTGGGACTTTGATTCCCCTGTGTATTCTCCACCTAGAAAACCCATAAATCAGAATTGGCTTGATGGCATTCAATTACTATTATAAGCTACCAAGTCAACCCATAAATTCATAATACAATAATTGTACAGGCATTGGATGTAGTTTCATTTATTTAGCATGCAAAATGGATTTCTGTTCAGTGAGCAAGGAAGCTGACTTTTTTAAAAAAAATGCAAATAATAACAAAAAGACAGAATTTCTTTTTCTTTTTATTTGCATTTTTTTTAAGAAAGATTTTTAAAAACAGAAGTATAAAATAAGTAAAACTCTTGTCACAATGTAGCCTGAAGAACCGAAGAGTAACAATATTGTCTTAGGAGATATCTATTAAGGAAAAATGATAAAATCTTCCAATGGGAACAGTTTCACAGCTTGAGTGCTGCTTACACAAACCACCCTCTTCAAGTAATCGCCACTCTTGCCTCTGGTGGAACTTGGAACAGAGCCTGAGATGACTTTTTCTACAAGAACACTTGACATTGAAGAGATCTTCCCAGCGTTTGACCTGTCCTGTATTTTTAAGAGGGAAATGAAATTCTTTCCTCTTCCAACTGGATCATATTAGTATTTATTATTTTATTTTATATCTGAAATAGAATCACGGCATTGTTGAAAGTACCTACCGATCATATGGAGCTGACAATGTTCATACTTACAAAATCTTAACTTCATGTTTCTGAAATGTTATGGATGTGATGGCAGCAGTCTGTCACTTGCCTCACCTTGCATGGAAACAGTAGCCATTTGCACACAACACATCCAAGTTAAGTGAACATATATGATGGTAGCGTCACAGCAGCAGGCCTATTCCTGATCTAAGTAGTTCAGTAGACTATGTTGAATGCATACAGGCTATACATACTGCACCTATCAAGGTTTAGTATGTGTGATCAGGAATGCTACAACAAAAAATGGTTGCCCAAATTCATGGACCAGCCTTCACTTGTACAGGTTGTTCACATGGTCTACACAGAGTAAGTAGACTGGGAAGAAGGGCACCTCTCACCAGCAGTCAGCACACCATGTGCATTCAGTTACCTTTTACTAATCTGGCAGCAAAGGTGAAATAGATTTTGCCTTCAGGCTGGTCGATCTTACCTGTTAAACAAATCCTGCGTGGCTGACCTGCCTATGACTGTCTGCAAGACTCTTCCCCACTGGAGGAAGGCTATCTTTTCCATATAGAGTCGATGCCATGTTGTTGCTTTTGACTTGGAACTTGATGGGGCAATCCCGCAAAGGTTGGGGAAATGGTTTATTTGATCACTGAGTGACAACCTGTAGTTATTGGTGGTCTTCTGTTTTGTCAGGTATTCTTGAGAAGCCATTGGAGAAGAAATCAGGAAGAAACTTTGGCCCTCCTGGAACCAAGAAACTTATTTACTTCATAGATGATATGAACATGCCAGAAGTTGACAAATATGGTACTGTTGCGCCTCATACCTTGATCCGGCAGCACATGGACCATGGGCACTGGTATGAATGTAGCTTGACTGTGACCACTGATTAACTTGCATATTTTTTATCGCACAACAGAGTCATATGGGCCCAGAGGTAATCTTACACAGAGTGTGTGTGCACACTTTCAGGTGGACTCTCATGTTCAATACTAGAAATGTACTTTTTGGTAAAATAGTTTGGTAGCCATAGGTCAACACAAAAGTGAATGATACATTTCATTTACATTGGTAATAAAATGGCACACATTTTGGTGTGACGGCATAACTAGAGGTATAGTTACACTTTTTGTAATACAGCCTTGAGCAGTGCTAATGATAGAACCTTTTGGGGAGATCAATCATCCACAGTGTCACCACTAAGTCAGAGGCAACTTGATGGTACTTAACCACAAATGACACATGTTTCTGCCTTCACTTCCTGTTGCATGTTGCTCAGACCCGCATGCCAAGCTCAGTGTGTTTGTGTGTGTCATCACTGGATACAAGCAGAATATTATCACTACCTATTCTGTAGGGCACTTGTGTACAGATAATCAGGCACACACAAAGACAGAGTCTCATGTGCCTGGCTATCTGTGCACAAGTGCACTACATGTACCGTTGCTTCAGGAATTGTACATTCTGAATAACAAGAAACTCCTATTTTATAGAATGAAATAATTTACAACAAATTATATAAGATGTCTGGCTCCTGGTTTTTGATTCTGTATCATGCAGATGGGAGAAACTGTGTTGAGTGGTGTGAAACCAGCACCCTCAGCAATTTAGAAATTCAAATAAAATCAAAAGAAAACTAAATCCTTTCTTCTCTCCTCTCATCTCACATGAAATTTATGGGAATAGCTACCGTATAGGAATTGGTCTCTGTAGGAACTAGTTCCATTGGATTAGCCCTATAGTTTTAAGCCGGCATATCACATCAAATCAGAGCATTAGGAGAAGCAATCTGTTCTATCTACAAGATAGAAGCTTTCCTGTGTGTAAATGACTACTAGGAGAGGCTTTTTGTCATGATTTAGTTTCTGAAAAGTCCTTCTCTTGCTTCTTGTTCTTAGGTATGACAGAACCAAGCTGACGCTAAAGGATATTCACAACTGCCAATATGTGGCCTGTATGAACCCAACATCTGGATCTTTCACTATTGACTCCAGACTGCAGGTAGACATCAGACCTATTACAAGAGTTTCAGTTGGAAGCAGGAGAGCTGAGCTTGGCAGGCTATACTGGCTTTGCTTAGAAAGTCGATATGTGTTGTTAGATTAAAAAGATACATTCTGTCACCACAAAATGTCATAAGTGAATGGCTTACTGTAAATGTTTTTGTTGTAGCGTCACTTCTGTGTGTTTGCGGTGAGTTTTCCAGGGCAGGATGCCCTTATGACCATCTACAGCACTATCCTGTCTCAGCACTTGGCCCTCCGAAATGTCCCAATGGTCGTCCAGAAGTCTCATTCACAGCTTGTTTCTGCAGCTCTGGGTAAGCCTTGCATAAAGCCCCAGGCACTATGACAGACTTTTCTTTTACTTTTTCACCTTCTGTATTTTATCAACACTTGTATCCTGCAGAATTATTAGGTAAAATCCAGATTTAGGGGCCTTTCAACAAGGAGTTTTCTAGGAAATTGGATTTCCCCACCCTTCACTCTAAAATGCATTTTCAGTGGGGGAAGAACTCTTCTCTTGGACAGCTGAGCTACTGGAATTTAGAAGTCTCTCCGGAAGAGATAAGGCAAATGTTCATGGTGGTTTCCAAACCAGCTTCTTTAGCCTTATTCAGCTGTGCTTCAAAATATGTAGAGCTTTTCCAGGGAGTATAATCATGCAGAGAAATGAATCGCAATTTGGACTGATGACATATGGTGAAATGTGCTCCAGCCTAAGTCTAGCCTTTTTTAGTCCAGCTGTAGGGTTACTACTTTCTGGGGCTGGGCTGATTTCCTGGCAAACAGAAAAGTCACTCTAAGGTAGACTGCCCTTGTTGAAGCAATTCTTTCCAGCCTTCTGATCATACCATTACACAGAGAGGTTACCCAGGTACAGTTGCATCCCCCTCTTGAGAAACTCATGTTTCTTTGGTTAAAGGGAAGATTGGGGGGGGGGGGGCTTGGCTTGCAAATGAACACAGCTTTTCTCGAAATTGCCATTATTTGCTCATTCCCTTCTTTTGAAGGACTCAGATTCGGTTCTTGTGCAATTTTAGATTCCTTTTTATCATAGTGTCACCTGGACTCCTGCACTGAATTGTAGAGTGGCTTTTACACAACATCATTCTTCCCATATAACTATCCATTGTTTTTCCACTGTCTCATATTTCTTATTTCACTACACAGAAAATCTGATAAGGTGTGGAAAATCTTCTTAGGGCCTTCCAGTTGCTAGTGTGAGGAACCCTCCAGCTGAAAATGTTCCTTACCAGATCCCTGGTGTCAAGTGTTTTCTATGTTGGCTTCCAGTGACTTTTCAGATCTGGCTTGTAGTGACTTCTTAAAATAAAATGATAACACAACAACTTGTTCAGTGAGGACAAACAAAGAGCTGTAAAGCTTTTACAGAGTTTTATACCTTCACTTAAACATTTCTAGTGTCCAGATTCAGTCTGATTGGTTCCTTCTTCTTGATCCTGGCTAGTATTAGCCATAAATGGCCTATTATAGCCCTGTAGAAGTATTTGGCTGTACACAAATAGGATTAAACTTGCAAGTAGGCAAACGGAGGCAAGTGGTGTGGGTGTACTTACCCGCTGTGCCCCCCATGTCTCTGTGTGCTTTTAGGTTGTTCCACTTTCTCCATGAAGAACTGAGAAGAGCTCTCGAACCATGTTTTGATACATGAAAGTCACAAAGCTCCCATGATCAGAAAGGTTGCTGGATTTCCAATCATGGGAGTTCTGTGAGCATGTTCCACTAAGTAATGTTGCAAAGACCTTTCCTGATTTTTGCACAAAACGGGTGAAGATCTAAATGGCAGTCAGGTGCACAGGGATATTTCAGTTAGGCAAAGAAGTCATGTATGCCTTTTCATATATATATGTGTGTGTGCTGTGTTTCCCCACAACAGCTCTACATCAGAAAATAACATCAACCTTCCTTCCAACGGCCATAAAATTTCACTATGTTTTCAATCTCCGGGATCTCTCTAACATCTTCCAGGTATAATGTTCACTATTGTTATTCTAGCTGTACTTCTCGGTGAATCTCCTACTTCTTTGAATGAAAATAATCAAAGCAGAGCACATCTCACTACTGGTTCTTAAAACCATTCAATGTATATGCGCTTACAATATGGCCAGCCTAGGAAATGAGAAAGAGAAAAATTCCCTTTCTGCAATCCTACCCATGTAGTTTCAATTCAGAAGGGAATAGCAGTGGAGTTTGCCTGAAGACTGATGGCCTGTATTAGCTAAGCTGATTTTACCTTGAATTTGGATCACTAGGATGGGGGTAAAGAAATGCTGGAACTACTGACTTCATTACATAGTTTCAAGGTTCATGTGCTACATCATTGACATCCAGTGGTCAGCCCAGTAGGTATTCCTAGCTTACAACTTACTCAGGAAATGATAAGAAAAGCCCTTGGATATAGGACAGGGAATGCCCCATGCGTTCGCAACCCAAGTCTCTTACTTCAGCAGCCCACCTCCGGAGAACTTCTGTCTAACCTCCTTATCCTCCTCTCCTTTCCTGATGTATGTAAACAAATAATGAAACAAACCCATTTGCAGTGTAACCAAACTACTGCACATCTTAAACACATAAAATACATGTATAAAACATACACCAAGTTGCCAAAACAGCAGTGGTGGGGAAAAAACCCCCCAGCTCAGACCAGGAAAAACAAAACACAGTTCATCTGTGTCACTTTGAATTAAGAAGAGCAGGTTAGGACACTTCATTGTGATGCTGGGACACTTCACGGAGTGGCTGCATTGCCAATACATTGTTGCTGTGTAGGAGCAATCCATTCAATAAAATGAATGGCCATTGGGCTCCCGTGAGTTATTGTAGGATGACATACGTAACAGAAGTTCCACCTCCCTATACACACACACATGCAACTTCTTCTTCTTTCTCCCCTTTTCTTCTTCAAATTTCTATCCAGTCTGCCTTACTGCTCCATGGAGGGTCCAGTCACTCTGACATGGTGACTCAAAATACAAAGTGGTCTCACTGTGATTACTAATCCATCACACTTCCAAATCTGTCCTCTTCAAGATATGACGGCCGTAGCAATGTAGTGCTAGAATCTTCTCTCTTGTGCCAGTAGCTTTCAATACTCAGGCAGTAGGCTTTCCTTTCCTCTCCTCCTCATCTGAGTGGGCAGCCACTGGAGGAGGCAGGAAAGGGAAGCATGCTTTGACCGGGTAATAGGTGAGCGTGCAAAGGAGGCAGGATACGGAATTGTGCGGCATGCACAAAACACCTGTGTGGTGCTGCAGTGAAGTGATCCAAACCACCAAACTGCAGTTTGTGTCCATCTCTAGGAAAGAATGAAAGAAACTGCCATAGCAGAGACAGTGAAGATATGCAAAATAAGACATTGCACTTTAAAGCAGTGATTCCCAACCTTCGGTAACTCAGGTGTTCTTAGACTACAACTCCCAGAAACTCTGGCCAGCACACCTGGTGGTGAAAGCTTCTGAAAATTGTAGTCCAAGCCCCCTGAAAAAAATTTGATTTCAACGGTCAGAGATTTTGTCAGATAAAGAATGGCAAGTTATTATGCAGATGACAATATTGACAGGATTTAAGCAGGTAAATGAGCATCTCAGCCAGATCGAAGATTTAATGAAAGATTTAAGGGAAGAGAAAATACCAGATGTTAAACTACAGTTAAAAGAAATACCAGAACCGTGGGTACCAGGCAATATAAAAGAGAATATGTGTCACCCAGTAAGCTATGTAGCTACAACAGTCAGAAAATCTGAGGTTAAAAATTGAATTACTGTTTTGGATCTGTCTTTCCCTCTCAAAAAATGGAAGAAAATAGAATCACAGAAACAAAAGAAGCATATTGAGAAAATAGGAGAAGTGATTGAAATATATATTCTGTTAGGCCTGTTGAATGTGTGTCTAAGACAAAAGGAAAGTGAAAGAGGGGATGTATTTCACAACTGTTCTCGGTTTCCTGATAGTGTTGGAATAACTTAGATTCAAATTATAACATAAACTGCAAGTTGAAAGCTAGGGGGTAATCAAATAGTTAAAAAAGAAGTAGAAAGTTGAGCTTTTGTTGGAAAATGAGTAGATTATATGTTTCTATACTTAATATGAAAAGATTGGATGATTATATATTTTGTGTTCTCTTATCCTCAAAACCCTTTTCCCATCCCTTCCACTGCCTTTTACCTTTTGTATTCCCAACCTTATCCTTAATAGTTTAAAAATAAATATTTAAAAAAGAAAAAGAAAATTGTAGTCCAAGAACACCTGTGTTACTTAGGGTTGGGAACCACTGCTTTAAAGCATTGTGTTACCGTGAACAAGCTCTTATGTCGCTGTGCTTGCTGAATTCCCACACCCTTTGCCAGGGACTGCTGTTCTCCACACACGAGTGCCTGAAAATCCCTTCAGATCTGGTCCGACTCTGGCTGCATGAAGCAGAGAGGGTTTACTGTGACAAACTTGTGGAAGAAAAGGATCAAGAAAGCTTTGGGCGAGTCATGATGGCTACTTGCAAGAAACACTTTGAGGTAACCCTTCCTTTGGCCACCATCTTCATTTCTTTTCCAGTCAATGTTCTAGATTCAGGGATAAATGTAGGCTCAGCTAGGATGTCTGGATCTTTTTTGTTTTATTAGTAGAAGTATGGCTACTGAACCATGTACAAGAAGACACTGATTTTGAAACTTTGCACATATTCACATGTGTGTGTGTTTCAATGAAAAATCAGGAAGATTTGTCATTGTTGCCTGGCTTGTAGATCAAAGAGCCCAACATGCATCTGCCAGCTTCCTAGCCAATTTTCTCCAGGTTCCCATGTCCCAGATTGGCTCTCTAAAGTGGCAGTTGGACCACAACGATGATTTTGAACAAAGTGTTGATAATTCAATTACAGAACAGATATGTAGATGCATGATTGACTGATGGCTCACTCACTTGCTTAAATACACACTTCATCTTGAAGTTTGTCATTCTGATGAACTGGATTTTAAAAAATCACACCGTTTATGGAAGCTGTATTTGTACTTCTTGCAGGATCTGCCTGACAATATTGTCTTTGCAAAGCCCAACGTTTTTTGCCACTTTGCTCAAGGCATTGGAGATCCAAAGTATTTACCTGTTTCCAACATTCAGTCTCTGAATAAGTTGCTTGTAGAAGCCCTGGACAGCTACAACGAGGTCAATGCAGTGATGAGTTTGGTGAGTCAGAGTCACAGGGAAGATGCTGCCATCCCCATATGTGATGGATCGACACTTCTGTTATCTCCATCCAGCATGTCTTAGATATATTTTATTTTATTTGACTTATTTAAAATATATTTACCCCATCTTTCTCCCCAAAAAGATAGTAGTCGTATTCCGACAGGTCTGGAGGGTTCTGGATTGAAAAAGACTGATGTTGACTCCCTTTTTCTTATTTGTCTTCCCACCTTTTATGTATGTGCCTGCCTTGTACCAACAGCTTTCTCTTTGCATTTTTCTGCTTACTACCCTATGTTGTCTCTTGTTTTGATCATGCAGTATACATTTATTTCATTGCTGGTGAATTTTGGCACAGACCATCCCTCTTCCCCTGCCTCTTCTGCATTCTTTATTTCCACAAAATGATACCCTGTTTCTCTGAAAATAAGACCTAACCTGAAAACAAGCCCTAATATGATTTTTAAGCCCCAGCAAAGTGAAAATCCACCCTCCACCATGGTGCAGCAACCAGAAGAGGATGACATGACTATAAAATAAAACATCCACTGAAAATAAGCCCTAATGCGTTTTTGGAGCAAAAATTAATATAAGACCCTGTCTTATTTTCAGGGAAACATGGTATGCTAAGAAGGAGAAGAAGAAATATCTGTGCAGCACCTTTTGCTAGTACTAGGATATTGCTGTCTCTGTTGGGCTATGCGGTGTTTTCATAATTGTAATGGTCACCTTTGCTGAACTGAAGAGTGTTCACAGTGGTCCAGATTCAAGAGTGAACAAAAAGTAGAAAGGAAAATCTGAGTAGACTTTATGGGGGAGAAAAGGAAATCCCCAATAAGGATGGAGATGCAGAGCAGTCAGGATAGTGGGCATTGTCAAACATTTGTCCCAAATGAGAGTTGGGCCATAACGATATGCCTGCACGTGTTCTGGGGTATTGTCGAAACACTATTTGACATTGCTAGAACCAGTTGTATTGGCTCTTGCCTTTCCATTGGACCATTTCAGCAACGTGGAGAGGGGGGATTTGCTGCTTGGGTAACAGCCTGTCCTCCATACTACTTTACCCAGGCTTCATGCTCTGGAGAGGACACTCCTCAATTCAGAGCATGTTACCATGGTCTCTTGAGACTGAAGGATGCCTATGATGATGATTTTTCATTGCCAGAATGCTGGAGTACATAGAAAGGGCACTGTATTAAGCATGCATTACAAACCTAGCTTTTGTTAATAAAAAGATATGCATGCTAAAACTGACTGCAACAGACACTAACATCAGACTTTGGGCCTATGCCATCTTGGTTGTGGTTTGTACTATTCCTAAGCCCTTCTTGTCATTCACAGGTGCTGTTTGAGGATGCTGTGTCTCATGTCTGCAGGATCAATCGTATCTTAGAGGCTCCCAGGGGAAATGCCCTGTTAGTGGGGGTAGGAGGCAGTGGCAAGCAAAGCCTGTCTAGACTGGCAGCCTACATCAGCTCCCTGGATGTGTTCCAGATCACACTCAAGAAAGGCTATGGAATTCCAGACCTCAAGGTGAAGAGGAAAGGGGTTTTTCTCTCAAGAAGCCAATTTGGGAGAAACAGTAGAAGAAAACTAGCAATTGTACCAAATATCTGATCCTCTTTATGCATGGTAAACTAATGTTCACCAAATATTATTGTCTGAGGATGAAGGCACTGAGTTGGGACAACTCAGTGGTTTAGACTGAGGACCCTGCTACAGGGCCAAGCCTCAGGGAGTGGGAGCTTGAATTTGTGAGGCAAGGAAGGTGACGTTGGGCCCCGTTCCCTGTATGTCTTTGGATAAGCTGCAGGTACAGTCCCAACATGCCACTAAAAGAAAGACCACCTGACAAACCAGTATGTAATTGTTATGATGGCCCTTGTGTGCTCACGATGGATGACTTTCAACATGCAGTAAGCCTGAGCTGTGGCAGAGAACCAGTAATGTCTAGCTTTTAAGTAAGAAAATGCAACAGACTCAATGCATTGCAGCTATCTGTTGAGGCAGAGAAAATGAGTGATATTCTGCCAGAAGACTGGGTGAGGAAGCAAATGTGTGGGGGTGAGTGGGGGTGTTCTAGTTCAAGGCTGTGGCACTCAGGTCAATTTTGCAGCACCTTAGCATCCCTTGGATCTCGTCACCCACCACTTCTTGAAATGTACTTAAATTTGCAAGGGAAATTCATTTTTGCTCAAAGGGTTCCCTTATGCAATGTAGAGGGTATTGTGGCATTCTGACAATATTTTGAGGCGACTCTAGGTCTCTGAGTCTACTCCTGAGTATCCCATGCCCCCTCCCCCAAAATATTTATTTAAAACTGTTAATCTGCTAAAGGAAACCAGGATATTTTTTCCTGTTAAATAGCCCTCTGTTTAAAAAAATGAAACAATTTTTTTAATTAGCAAAAAAGTAGCTATCTACATATTTACTGCACAACAATTTGTCTGTGCGTGCTCACATGAGCCTGTGCATGTGTGTGCAGATTAGTCTCTTTGGCTGCACCTCTCCCTTTAGCCTCTCCCTCTTGGGAGTGTAGCCTTTGGGCTGCCAGGAAATCTGAAATCTACCCATAAGCCAGCTCCTATTCCAGCCTAGCAAAAATTATTGGTATAGATTTCAAGCTTTCAAGGCAGAAGTAGACCAGACAGCAGTTTCATAATTAAAAACAGAACTTCCTTAATATTTGCTTTTCCTGCCACAATTTCTGCAGCTCTGAAAGTTGCAAATTAGCTTGGTTTTGTCTGGTGGCTGGTCACTGAGTAATAAATGCCAGATCAATTTACTAGATGATTACACAGACATGAACGCTTTGAAGCAATGCATATTTGGGGAATAACATTTAATCACCTTCTGATTAAGAAGCTGCCGTCTCCTCTTGACTATTTCTGCTCTGGCTCATTTGCTTTTTGAGAACATAGGACAATATCTTATAACCTTGTCTATAGAAAGTTGTTTTTTTTAAATACGCACAAAGTAATTGAATGAATGTTGATAGCATCCATAGAATGCAAAACGTTTTTTACGTTTCATGATAAATGCCGATTCCTATTTCAAGTGTTACTTTTTTGCACTCTGAGCATGCAGTCAACATTTGTACAATTATCTCACTAGGCTGTACAGTATGGTCAGATGGCAGGAGAGTCACAGGTGGCTCCTCCATAGTACAGCTGCAAAACTTGTGAAGACAGGCTCATGGCACGGTGATCTGAAGAATCCCTTTCTGAAAATAAAGCACATTGCTCTATTTGTCCACAGAGACACATCAGTGATTCACATAAAGGCAGTTTTTTTTTCACATAGTGAAAAGAAAGAGCATTTCCTTGCAAAAGCTTGGTGTGACAGAAGGATATTTTTTGTGCACATTTCTGCTGATATATTGGTCTTCCTGCTCCAGATTGTAGTCTGAGGTTCAGGCAGCAGCTGCGTAGTGATATGCCAGATAGATGAAAGTGCCTGGGGTGGCTTTGATGACACAAATCATTTTTTCTTCTGATGGCAGCTTTATTGTGGGGTGGCTTATGGTCTGAGCAGGGAGGGATTCACCCAATCCCCAAACTTCGGACTGTGTCCTCCCCATCTAGTCAGACATCATGTAGTCTATGTTTTATAGTAGCTCTTCTGTTTCCGAAAACATCTGATCGAATGACACCAATCCATATGCCTTATGACCCTGAGCAACAGACAGAGGAAGCCTTCTGGGGAAATTTCAGTCATGTTAGTCTGGTTTGGAAGTACATGAGTGGCACCTAGTGATCACCAGGAAATACACAAGTTTGTTTTTATTCCATGCACTTACATTGATGGCTCTTTGGAAATACAGTCATGGTCCTGAACATTAGCATTTGGCCCGTATTTTATAATAGCAAGGTTTCCTCTCTCCAATACTAGATTCAGGAACGTTTAGAAAGAGTCACTCAGTAGACCAATAACTGGTCTATAAGAAACTGACAAATATCTTGTCTGGTTCAGGCTGACCTGGCTGCTCAGTACATCAAATCTGCTGTGAAGAACACACCCACTGTGTTTCTGATGACAGACTCGCAGGTTGCTGAAGAGCAGTTTTTGGTACTGATCAATGACCTCTTGGCATCTGGTGAAATCCCAGGGTTATTCCAGGATGATGAAGTGGAAAATATTATTGGCTCCATGAGGCCACAAGTAAAATCTCTCGGCATGCAAGACACAAGGGAAAACTGCTGGAAATTCTTCATTGACAAAGTCCGGAGGCAACTGAAGGTAGGACACCCTTGCATATTAAGCTGGTCCCAGAGGCCTTTGTAGGTAGGACATCGAATGTATTAATGTGTGGTTCTGTGTGTTCTGACTTCAGGACCAACCCTGTCAAGCAGTCCAGTGAAACAGTCTGTTTCAGGTGGCATGGTGGGTGTTACTGGATGATAAATGAGGACAGGAACTGTTGTCTGAATGTGCAGCATTAGGCCTTCCAGCAAGGGAGAAGTTCTAAAATGATAGGTAAAACAATGCTGGAGAGTTGCAACATAAATATAGCTATGCCCCATCTGCAGTGTCTTTAGTGACAAGCCTAAATTACAAAAGGAATGATTTCTAGAGGAGTCTGAAATGCAGCTATGTCTACACAAATATGGTAAACCAAACATCTATTCAGCAAAGTTTACAGTTAAAAATTTTAGTGTCTGCATTCAGCTTTGGAGCTAGGTTGCTGCTACTGTAATACCTGAGAAGACACCCTCCTCTAGATTTCCTGTGATGAGTCACCAAGTGCAGATCAATCAAAAAGTCCACCTTTGCGTCTCTGTACTCTGCTCTTCCACAGACCAGCTCAGCAGAGGTAAAATACTGAAAGTTGGCTGGCGGGGTGGCTTGTTTGTTTCTAAATATTTATATCACACTGGACTTGGGAGGATCACTACTCTGGGTAGTCATACAGTATCAAATAAATCCCAACCCCCTTTTCTCCTTCCCATCATAATGGAAAATATAATGGAAAATCTTCTCGTGCTTTGAGGAAAGGATGAGCCGGGAGACACAGGATTTATAAGTCTTTAGATGTGGAAGAGAAAATGTCTTCTTAACTCACACACAGGATGGTGTGTTCCTTTCCTGTTGCTCCAGGTAATTCTGTGCTTTTCTCCTGTGGGGTCTACCCTCCGAATACGGGCAAGAAAGTTTCCAGCTGTCGTGAACTGCACAGCCATTGACTGGTTTCATGAATGGCCAGAAGATGCATTGGTGTCTGTCAGTGCAAGATTTCTAGAAGAGACGGAAGGAATAGAGGTGGGGCTGCACTTCTAACAGTGTGATTGTGTCTCCCAGCACTATGGTTTGATCAAACCACACATTCTCTTATTTAATATGCTGGCCTGGAACTTCAGCTAAAGCCAAAGTAGACTTTTACACAATAGATTTGTGCCAAAAAAGCAGTAGCCAAAAAGGAACAGGCTACCTCTAAAAAGGGGTAGTGTGGATCATTCTAAGTCAAAACGCACACGCCCAGTTTCATATAATGTTGCCTTGCAAACCCGTGGAACATTGCTAAAAGCCCAGCATTACAAATCTTTGCCTGGAGCTTTTGCTCTTTAGGAAAGACTTGCTGTCTGCCATGTCATTTATTTTAATTCTGACATGTGAAGTAGATAAAAAGCAGTTCTGGAAGTCCAACGCCACTGAGTCCCATTTTATTTGTTGAGATAAATTAACATCAATGTCCCCTTGACACTCGTTAATGCTATTGTTCACCAACAGAGCCTACATATCTTCATACCCTTTAGCACTCATGCTTTTCTTTTTTTAAGTAAATTAAACATCAATAGGTTCTGTATTATACAGCAGAGCTCATGTTTCATGTTTGAACAAAGGTAATTTCTGTGTCCAAACTCTCAGAACCTATGCTGGATTGTAGAAGAATTCCAGTAATATTTGTTTAGCTACAACATACTAAGTTTCCACATTAAATCAGGTGCTAAATATACAGTACGCTCTGAGGAGGCAAGAGCTTACATTTCCTGATTTGAACTCTGCGAGTTCCAGTAACTGGAGCTGTAAAGTTAGGGTTAAACTAGACAAAACACAGTAGTTGTGTTTAGAAATGGTCTGTTAATTGTTTGTCATAGCACATGAGTTCCCACCCCTCTTATATATCATACATTCTCATGAGCTTTGCTTTGTGATTGGCCACTGGAAGCTAAACATAAGGTGGTTCTCTGTGACCTCTGTGAATGCACACAAATACGTTTTACTGCATCTGCACAGGACTTCTCAGAGTATTCTAGAGCTTAAAAAAATGTGATTATCATTCTTACAAACTTTTCACTCCGGCTCCAGAGAGCTCCCATCTTCCTCAGCTGCTTCTTCTTTCTGCTCTCAGGCACCAGCTCAGCAGCATAAACAACCTTTCCAACAACCTGCAAGAAAGAATAAACAATATCTTTGACTTGATCCGCCTGAATCTGTTCTCTGACTGTCCCTATCATCTCCGTCTGACTCCCTTTCTCGTCAAGTGGTCCATTATCACCAGGGATTCTTGGGTACTCTCTATCATACAATGCAGCTACCTGTTAGAATTCACTGACTGTCTCCGACATACAACTTATTTGCCTGTTCTAGAGGATGAAATTTCCCTTCTCATCCAGAAATATGCTATCCAACAAGTACCTGCCCAAGATGTTCTAAAGCAGTGGTGTCCAACCTTGGCCCTCCAGATGTTCTTGGACATTAACTCCCAGAAATCCTGGCCAGCAGAGGTGGTGGTGAAGGCTTCTGGGAGCTGTAGTCTAAGAACATCTGGAGGGCCAAGGTTGGACACCACTGTTCTAAAGGGTTTCTATTCTCAGTACTTTACTGTCCCCAAACGCCATAGAGGCCTTCACCCCATCAATCCAAATCATTTTCTCATGGTCACCTTGGTATCCATTATCCCACTGCTTTCTCCAGATGATTGGTTTGTGGTCGTAGACCTACAAAATGAATATTTCCATATCTCCATTCATGAACCTTCATTTCAAATACCTTCATTTCCTCTTCATGGACAGAGCTTACTAATTCTGTGCCCTCCCCTTCGGGATGTCCACCACTCCAAGAACTTTCACAAAGTGTATGGCTCCTGTGGCTGCCTATCTTTGTCTGCACAACATCACGGTCTTTCCGTATATAGACGATTGGTTGACAGTAGCAGGGTCATACTCTGCAGCCTGAAGGGACTCTGCCTTTGTTCTTCAGACTCTGGCAGAACCCGATTTGCAAGTCAATTTCAAGAAGTCCAATCTCTAATCATCACAGATATAGACTACATCAGGGAGCATCTTGATTCGACCAAGGCCAGAGTTTTTCTCCCTCATGAACGGATATCCAAATTGACGAGAGCTATTTGCCATTTACAACCTCATGCCATGGTTTCTGCTCAGCACACACATCTTGTAGGCTGGATGGCCTCAACCACTTCTGTGCTCCAACTTGCGAGTCTCAAGATGTAATCTTTGCAGGCCTGGTTCCTGTCCCTGTTTGACCCCCAGTTAGATCATTCTTCAAAATGTCTTCTGTCACTCTGGAGTTAGCTCGCCAGCTCACTTGGTGGACCTTTATCCTGCATCTCCTTGTAGGCCATCCTTTTTGACCTCTTCAACTGATTATGCAGGTCACAGTGGATGCCAGCCCAATAGGATGGGGCACACACTGTGGCGATCACAAAATTCATGTTCTATGGTCCAACTCAGAAAAGCTACTGCATCTCAACCACCTAGAAATACTAGCAGTCCTCAAGGCTTTCCAAGCTTTCCACCTCCTCATAGCTGGTCATGGAGTCCAGGTTACCACAGACAATATGACCACTCTGTATTATATAAAGAAACAGGGGGGTATTCACTCACTGGCTCTTCTATACCTCACAAAATCCAGCTATGGGAATGGTGCTACAACTGCCACATCTTCCCTGTGGCTATTCATATATCTACAGAGGACAATGCAGTTGCCGACCATTTGAGCCATCTGACCACCCAAATCCATGAGTGGGTTCTCGACGGCTCTACCTTCCACCATGTCTGCAACCAATGGGGAACACCAGGTCTCAACGTTTTTGCCACCCAGACCAACTCAAATTGCAGCAACTCCTGCTCTCAAGCAGGACGTGGTGTGAATTCCTTAGGCAACGTCTTCATGGTAGACTGGGGTGATGTCCTCCTCTACCTTCCCCCCCCCATTCCTCTTATCCGACAGACAATAGTCAAGCTTCACCAGCTGCGAGCACCATGATGGCCTCGACAACCCTGGTTTACTCCTCTCAGGGCCATGGCGGCCAAAGTCCTGAGACTGCCTCTTCCGCCACACCTGCTGACTCAGAACGAGGGGCCAGCTTTGTCACCCCAACGTGGAATCTTTATACCTCATGGCAAAATCCCCCTGCCATAGCAAAGGTACTGGACAAAGCTAGGAAACTCTCTACTAAATTGTTGCATTCCTATAAGTGGAATGTTTTCTCTAGATTTGTTGCATCAAGAGGTTTATCGGCAGTTCCTGTTTTTGCTGGATACCCTCCTCTTGTTTCTTTGTCACCTGCTTGATCAAGGTTTGGCCCATTCCACCTTGAAAGTTTATATTTCTGCAATAATATCCTATCAACCTATAGGATCTGAGGCAGGTCTCTCGTCTATTTTCCCATCCAACTCTCAAGATGTTTCTTTAGAGGCTTGTGGAACATTTGCCCACCTGTGCGACCTCCACTCTCTCAGTGGTCCCTCCAAGTTGTTCTCCATGCTCTCACTCGCCCTCCTTTTGAGCCCATGGCTTCGACACACCTCAAGCTTCTCTCCCTCAAAACTCTTTTTCTTGTAGCTATAATGTCTGCACATTGAGCAAGCGAGCTGGCTGCCCTTTGGGCCGACACTCCTTATATTCAGTTTTATCCAGACAAAGTTGTCTTGTACCCAGACATCACCTTCCTCCCTAAAGTGATTTCAGATTTCCATGTTAATCAGCCTTTGATTCTTCCGATGTTGTTTCCTTCTCTCTCTCCTGATGTTGAGGGCATGCGCCACTCCCTTGATGTTTGTCGCGCTTTAGCATTTTATTTTTCCAGGACTAAGAATTTTTGCACTTCTCCCAGACTCTTCGTGTGCTTCCATGTCCCACGGAGAGGTTCTCCAGCCTCTTCACAGACAGTCTCAAGGTGGATTGTCTCTGCCATTATTTGGCTTATGACTTGGCAGGCAAGGCTCCGCCAGAGGTGCTAAAAGCGCACTCTACAAGAGCAGTGGCCACTTCCACTGCCTGGCTGCATGGTGTTGAAGTCCCTGACATTTGTCAAGCAGCCACTTGGTCAATTCCCTCGGCTTTCATGACGCATTGCTGACTGGACATCAGGGCCAAGAAAGAAGCGAGTTTCAGGAGGGCTATGTTGACTTCATTGTTGGTGTGATGGCCCTCCTTCCAGTAAGTGAGCTTGCTAGTCACCCATTTGAGTGCATTCACAAAGGCCACAAAGAAGAAAGAGAGGTTACTTACCTGTAACCATAGTTCTTCGAGTGGTCCTCTGTGAATCCACACATCCTGCCCATCCTAACCGCTGTCCACCACTTAGTATCCTGAGCTTTGTTTTGGTCAGAGCTTTGACAGCGGCGGACATTTTCAGAACTGAGGTATTACGGGCAGATGGAGCATGTGTGCCATGGGGCAATGTCCTACTAATCACGTCTTTTTAAGCTCTAGAATATTCCAAGAAGTCCTGCGCAAAGGTCATCATACAGGGCGACCAAGGCAGTCTCCGTGCCAAAACCCGGCCTGAAACCCGATTGAAATGGATCCAGAAAATCCGTTTCATCCAGCAGTGCCTGGAGTTGCCCGGCCACAACCCGCTCCAACACTTTGCCCAAATAAGGGAGGTTCGCTACTGGTCGGTAGTTGACCACCAGCCTTGGGTCCAGGTTAGGCTTTTTAAGGAGTGGTCGAATTACCGCCTCTTTCAAGGCAGTAGGGACCATTCCCTCTTTCAAAGAGGTGTTAATGGCCTCCTGGACACAGGTGCGAACCCCCCTGGCTGATCTTCCAATTAGCCAGGATGGGCAAGGGTCAAGTGAAGTGGTGGTAGAATGGACAGATCTAAGCAACCTGTCCACATTCTCAGGTCTCAACAATTGAAACTCATCCATTAATACGTGACCTAAGCACGGCGCACTGGACACATCCTCTGATTCTGCAGTAACTGTGGAGTCCAACCTACTGCGAATCTGAGCGATTTCCCCCTCAAAATGGATGGCAAACTCATCACAGCGAGCTGATGAGCAGTCCGGAACCTCCACCAGATTTCCCGGTTGAAGAAGATCCCGGACCACCCAAAACAGCTCTGCTGGACGACATTCTGAGGAAGCAATACGGCTGGAGAAATATTGCCATTTCGCCAGCTGTTTTGCCATGAAATAGGCCCAATAATGGGCTCTAAGTCATGTTCGATCAGACTTCCACTGGGATTTCCTCCACCTGTGCTCCAGCTGTCTCCCCTCTCGCTTCATCGTCCGCAGTTCAGAAGTATACCAAGGAGCTGTCTGGGCTCAGCGAGCAGGGAGAGGGCGCTTAGGCGCAATCGTGTCAACCGCCCGGGTCATCTCCTTATTCCATAGGGTGACCTGAGCTTCGACAGGAGCACCGACCATATCAGACGGATAATCCCCCAGGGCATTCAGGAATCCATCTGGATCCATTAGTCTCCAAGGGCGGATCATCTTAATAGATCCCCACCCTTGCAGAGGGGAAAAGAAGCTAATAGACTAAACTTGACCAGGAAGTGGTCTGACCATGACAATGGGTCAGAACCAGCCCCTCCACATCCAAACCACCATCTTCCAGTCCCGTTGAGAAAACCAGGTCCAAGGTATGGCCCTTCCCATGTGTTGGGCCGATGACACATTTTGAGACAGCCCCATGGTTGTCATGGTGGCCATGAAGTCCTGAGCCGCCCCAGTCAAGGGAGCCTCGGCATGAATGTTGAGGTCCCCCAGCACCAACAGCCTGGGAGTCCTCAATACCAGGTCCGAGACTACCTCCGTCAGCTCAGGCAGGGAGACTGTTGGTATGCAGCAGGGTGGGCGGTACACCAACAGAATCCCTAACCTGTCTCGCGAGCCCAACACACAATACAGGCCCTCGAGACCTCCTCTCAAAGGGATAAAAAGCCTGGTCAAGGAGATAGAACTCCTATAGACTATAGCAACTCCCCCTCCCCGACCCTCCGAGCGACCCTGGTGCTGGACTGAGTACCCAGGCGGACACAGCTGGGAGAGGGAAACACCACCCTCCTCTCCCACCCAGGTCTCAGTAATGCACGCCAGGTCAGCCCCCTCATCCAGAATTACATCATGGATGAGGGCAGTTTTATTTTGTACTGACCTGGCGTTCATCAACAGCACCGTGTGGCTCGAGGGTTTGCTGATATGGTCACCTGATACCATCTGGTTGGAAGTAGGACTAGAAGAGAGGATAGATGTAAGATATCTAACCTCTCTTCTCCTACGCGGGCATGTCCTACCCCCACCGCCATTCCTTCCCCTACCCAGCACCACCTCAATGGCTGCCCCCTCCAACACCCTCCCCCCTTCCTGTTCCATTAGATCCACTGTGGGTCTCTTCTTCATTGATGGCAATTAATAACAATTTAAAAACATTTAAAACATATATAAAATAAAATCTTTCTAAAGTCCCTTCTCTTCCCCCCCCCCCGCCATGTGGCTCATGTTAATATGCAGATTAATTACGTACAACGGCAATGTGGCAATGCACATAAATCTGTGATGATTATATGTTGTTTTATAAGAGGTTAATTGGTATCTTTTGGTCTGTCTTGTAGGCTGGTGTTAAGACCTCCATCAGTTTATTTATGGCCTTTGTTCACAAAACTGTCAATGAAATGTCCAAAGTGTACTTGGCCACTGAAAGGCGCTATAATTATACTACTCCAAAGACCTTCCTGGAACAGATCAAACTTTACCAGAACCTGCTTGCTAAAAAAAGAAGGGAGCTAATTGCCAAAATTGAGAGGCTAGAAAATGGTTTGATGAAACTCCAGAGTACTGCCTCACAGGTATGTGTATGAATGAATAAACAGCATTAGCTGTACCATAGTGACGATCATTTCAAAAGCTCTAGCTGGGTTCTTTTGGCAAATACTTACTGAAAAACAAATGAGGATTTGTGAACAGGGTAACTGTTCTGTATTTTGTGTAGTCTTGAAATTCTAATCTGGAATACAGGGTACCCCAAGTTTACTTAATTCCCAGTACCCAATATTTTCTTGCAGGCACTCCTTCCTTCCAGAAGCTGAATTATTTATACACCAGTGAAAGTTTTTGTCCAGCTGAGCAACCACTGCATGTTCTAAACACACTTGATCCATTGTCTAGCACTCCCCAGATGTAACATACTAACTGAAATTTTATGTGAATATGGATGTGCATGTACTTTTTTCTATGTATTAAAAAAAAAAACAGACCAGCTTTTCCTACCTAAACATGGCAGTGAACAAAATTAGAGAGAAAGGGTCTGGAGATACTTTCCTCTCTACGTATTTTGCAGCTCAGAAGCACTCTCCTCAAGCTGCTTTTTCAACCTTGGAAGAGAAGCTCCCTGTAGCTTTCTAGTATCTGGGTTTCTCATGAAAACAGTTGAGGGGCAAGTTGCTTCTCCATGTCTACCTTTTCCACTATGCTCCCCAGCTCACAGCTTGCCCAGGCCAATGTATGATTTTTTTAAAAAAGGGATGGGGGTGTATCATAATGTGTAATTTAAGAGAGTCAGAACTATCAGTAAATTTTTATTCATGTGAAGCAGCTATGTTATGTGCCAAAGTTCCAAATTATGGCAACTTTATGAATTAATTACCTGCAAAAGTCTTGCAAGGCCACAACTCTTTTACTGAGCAATCCATCTCATCTTCTGTCTTCCTTTTTTCTTGCTGCCTTCAACTTTTCCCAGCATTATGGTCTTTTCTAGTGGACCTTGTCTTCTCATGATATGTGCAAAAATACCCTCAACTTCTAGAAAGAGTTCAGAAATAATTTGTTGTAGAATCCACTTACTTGTCTTTCTAACAGTCCATGGTATCTATAAAGCTTTTTCAAAACCAAGTCAATCTATTATTTTTGTGTCAGCGTTCTTCAATATCCAGCTTTCATATCTGTGCACAGTAATAAAAAAATACTGTGGTGTGAATAATCTCAGCCTTGGTCTCTGCCAATACATGTTTACACTGCAAGAGCTTTGCTAGTTCTTTTGCAGCCGCCCTTCTCAGTCGTAGCCTCTCAATTGCTTGGCTGCAGTCTCAGTTTGGATCGATGACTGAACCAAGGTATAAGAAAATCTTTAATTATGTTAATTTCTTTATCATCAACGTTAAAGTCATGTAATTCTTATGTAGTCATTACTTTTTGTCTTCTTAATGTTCAGCTATAATACTGTTTTGCAGTAGTCATTTCAAGTCTTTACTATTTTCTGCCAGTAATATGGTGTCATCTGCAGTTCTTAAATTGTTGATACTTCTTCCACCAATGTACACTATTCCTTGTCCAAATGTGAGCTAGCTGTGAAATAGATATATATTCTTCATATTAATGAAAAAGTTATTGAAATGAAATACAAAATGTTCCCAACTGTAACCCTTCTTTCTCCTATGGTGGAGGGTGACAACTTTACCTTGAGTTGACCCTCCCACTTGCTCTAAGAGACAGGACTTTTTACATCCATCATTTTGTCATGTGAACACCCTCTAGGTCGTTGGGACAGCCCAACCTTCCAGTATAGTCCCTGTCTCCATTTCAATAGGTCATCAGCCAAGCCACCTCCTGACTTAGCTCACTGATAGTTCTCTGTCTTTTTCTCCTTAAAATGGAAAAAAATATGCACACAATTAAAAAAACACACATCCTGCAGTTTATTCTATCCCCAGCCTTCTGCTTCTCTATCTTTTCTCCTTCCTCTGCACCCATACTGAGAAAAGCTTTATTCTAACCTATAAAAGGAGCCTTGTGGCACAGTGGTTAAACTGCAGTATTGCAGCCAAAACTCTGCTCACAACCTGGGTTCAATCCTAGATAGCTGTCTCGAGGTTCACTCGCCTTCCAAGGTCAGTAAATTGAATACAGTACCCAGTTTGCTGGGGGGGGGGCAATGTGTAGCCTGCATAATTAAATTGTAAACTACCCAGAGAGTGCTTTAAGCGTTACGGGTCGGTATATAAGCATCATGTTTTGTATGCTTTATAAAACATGAATGTATTTTCTTCTGAAATTATTTTATATGCTCCAATAGCTGACTTATATTTGCAATTTGCTTTGTAGTGCCCCCTCTTTTTCTGAATCCAGCTTGACCATCTAGCATGTTTCACTCTCTACAAGGTGAAGAAACTTTTTATAGAAAAAACTTTGCTGTAAAAGTTCAGGCATCATTTTGCTTCCATGGAAAAAATAATGTGGTGATCCAATGGCTACTGGACATTTGGGATAGAAGTGTATATAAACTGTTCCCATTCTGTGACCCATTATTTTATTTTCCATATATGGAAGCATATTCTTGTTGAAATGTTGATAAATCCAGGTTTTGTAGCTTGAAATAGCTCTATTGATTTCCCATCTGCTTTTGGTGATTTATTTCTTCCAAGTAATTTAAGAGTAGCTTTCATATTGTTTTCTAAAACTGCAGATTCTTCATCAAAATAATATTTTTCAAAGGAATCTGTCATCCCTGTATTTCTCCTGCATATTTCTTTGGATATTGTTTTCACTTTCTCTTTACTTTGTCCTACTTAGGTAGTATTTTCCCCTGTTGATTTTTCAACATCCATATTCTAGATTTGAATCTTGTTGACTTAGCTACAGTATTATGGAAAAGAACTTTTTCTGAAACTCTCTTCTAGTTCTTAGAAGTTATTGTTCTTTTTCTTTGTATGTGCATATATTTAGGATTCTGACCCTGTGCCTGTCATTCCTTCCTTTTGCTTTTAATATGTCATTTACAATTTTAAGGATCTACTTAGTCATCTACTGAGTATTTTCTTTTAATTACAATCTGTTTGCATTTCTTGCTGGTGACATGTCTGGTTCATGGCCAATCACATTTAACAGTACAAATCTGTTCTATACAAGATCTTTAAATTCTTTTGGAGTGTTGTTTGAATTGTACTTTGTCACTATGATTGCAGCCTTGAGGAACCCATCTGAATTACAGCCATGTAGGGACCCGATTTGAAGTCCAAATTTGGGCCTTGCTAGAATCTGAGCAGCCATGCAAGAAGCCACTTTGGACTATGATTGTCAAGCTGAGACAGGGAAGGTTCACTTTCCTGCCTGTACCATCTCTCCAAAGTTCACCCCACCCCATGCACACAAATATGTCCTTCGTTGCAAAGCAGAGGAAAGCATAGGAGTGAAAGCTAGTATATCTAATCAGAGTCTGTAATGCACACAAAGCAGACCATGTCTTACTGCTCATTCATGTAAGGTGTGTGGCTCAGGTTGATGTGGATTGGAGCTATGATCCCCTAGATCTAGAATGTCTCACTTGAACCATCCATACCTTTTGATTTTTCCTTGAATGTAATCCAAGCCGAGCCTCCACACTATAAGATGTCCTCTTTCTTCTTCTTCCAACACTCCCCTTCTTCCCTCTCATGCCATATCCATTCACAGACCTGTCTCCACTCTTTGGAAAGGAGCCCTGCCCTTTTATGGACAATGACAGAGGGGGAAATTCCTCCCAGAACTCAGATGGAAAGAAAGATGTACTGTAGGATACATGGAAGTAGACCTTAGAGCCATTGATTCTTTTTTTTCCTTGCAGGATGAAATTGTGTGTTATATTAATACCGCAGGCATGAAGCAAATGACAAAATGTAGCTGTGCTGGGGAGAAAAATCCCCAGCACAGCTACGTTTTGCCCTTTGCTTCATCAGAGAGGTAGCCCTGATTTGTGTTGAGGACAATACTCCTACAGATGACACCACAACTGATACCAGGGGCATTCTAACTGTAGGTACACACACCCAGAGCTCCCCACCCCCCAGCCACAAACCCAGGATTGTTTGATACAAAGAAACAGTTTGGGATAATAGATCTGGAAGCTACTAGGCTACACAACAAAATAAGTTCCCAAATGAGGGAAAGTAATCAAGAAGAAGAAGGAAAGAGGAAAGGACTAATTCAAGTCTTTACTAATGGCATGCAGATTTGTTAAAGTATTCCAAATCAATGGGCAACCGAATCACAGCTTAAATAAGAGCAAACAGTAAGTGTGGATTTGCAATGAGATCTTTCTTAGTTGCTCCATCTGATCTGGAGAATGTGCAGGGGTGCTTAGGGTGATCTCTCTAACAGGAGGACAAGATTTATCTCATATATATGGTTTTTTCTTTATTTTTATACACCAACTAACAATGTTTAAGACATTGTGGGTTTCTTTATTTTATAAAAGTTTACTGAGTGTTAGCTATGCTAAATTTTTATCCATGAAATGTTTTTAGACAGAGAAGTTTCACTTGGGGGGGACAAAAGTTCCACACACACACACACTCACACACTTGCTTAAATGTTTGTGCACAGTTTTCTGCTTTTCCCCTGATTTGCGTTCTTGGTACTTCCCCCCCGCCCTTTGAAGTAAAGGTTTCTCTCTGAAGTTATCCACACAGTCAAGGATGAGATAGACAGCATGATGATGTCATGCCATCTCACGGCTAGACAGAAGCAAGTCTTTACCACAATGACAACTGCAGACAAGCAACAGAAGAAAGCAAATCAGTCAGGGGAAGTGGATTATTTTTGCTTATCCTGATTGTACGGAGACTGCTAAATTTTATTGTATGATGTTATGAAACCAAATCAGTGTGAAATCAATGCATACTACCCACATTCTCAATGGGCAAAATATTTGTTAGGTCTGTGGAAATGTCACCAAACAGGACAATGAATTTCACTTTGTATGTGTGCGCTTGTGTGAGTGAATAAGAGAGACAGTGAGAGGTGAATCTTGTCAAACACAAACACACACATTGTTTTGGCTCAGCTTTAGAAGGTTCTTCCCACCTTCCCTCTGGGTACACTTTGTACTGTAGGTTGATGACCTGAAGGCCAAACTGGCTGTACAAGAGCTGGAGCTCAAGCAAAAGAATGAAGATGCCGACAAGCTGATCCAGGTGGTGGGGGTTGA
The DNA here is from genome assembly GCF_051106095.1 of Pogona vitticeps. Taxonomy (NCBI): domain Eukaryota; kingdom Metazoa; phylum Chordata; class Lepidosauria; order Squamata; family Agamidae; genus Pogona; species Pogona vitticeps. Next base: position 140,229,874 of record NC_135784.1, on the reverse strand, counting down.
AACAGAGAAAGTGAGCAGGGAGAAAGCAATTGCTGATGAAGAGGAGTTGAAAGTCCAGGTCATTAACACGGTATGTGCCACTTCTGTCACAATAGCTAATTCCCTACGGGAAGCACTGTCTTGCCAGTAGAGCAATCGTGCCATGCTTACCATGGCGCTGTCACACTATGAAAACAAATCAGGAGCTAAATCTGGGTGTTTGGAATCAATTTAAATTCATGTGGTAGTCACATAGTTTTTTTGTTGGGGTGTGCGTCCTGTTTGGACTCGTTTTAATCCTTTGCATTTATGGATTCGTCACCAGCCACCGTCTCTCTTCCCATGTTCCTCAGCAATATGTGTGCGTGAGAACATACTCAGGAGCCCTTCATTGGAGCAGCAGGCAACATCAACACTTGACAAACCCCACCGACACAATTTGTTCTGACAGAGGCATTCATATATGAGGAAATGATTCAAAATAAATCACATTCATAATTGAGTTAAACAGCTCCCTCAAGGCTGTTTAAAATATCCCACTTTCCCACCTAAAATGCACATTTAGCTGAACGTTGTGTAAATGGATATGCTTAAAATAATTTCAAGCATACAAACCCAGGACTTATTTGACATATAATGCACCCTAGGTTTGTTTCACACATATCAACTATGTAGCACAGGCTGGTCCTTAGTGAGCTGCTGCTAGTTCCGGTCCTGTTAGGCAGCACTGCTTCTAGTGAGTGACTGCAATGCAAAAATATATATAAATAAATAAATTTTAAAAAGAAAGAAAAAGATCCATGCCTTTTACATGGGGGGATTGTTTGTAACATTCAAGGCTAACACCATTAACAAGTTTGCCTTAATGCACTTCCATTGACCTTCACTTGCACTTAAAACCTTCTGTCCATTAGTCCCATTGTGTCTGAACTCTGTTGGCACCAAAGTGCTGGAAAATGCAGCACATCACATGCCCGCCCCTCTAAGCCTGCTTGCATGACAGAGCAGAGCCATCCTTGCTTTTAATCTCTTCAGGTCCACCATCTTCTCCATTATTTTGGATTTCTGCACTGCCTGCTTCTCCCTTCTTGGCAGTCATCATAATCTAGCAAGCTTTCTAACTACACAGTTTCTCCACTGCCTACAGCCAGGGTTCTGAAATTGCCCAGTAGGATCATGTTCCCAAATGTACATTTGGTTTTTCACATTGCTTATAAGTGTACTCTCCCTTTCTCAGCATTACTTGTGAAAATGGGCCTCAACAAATGAGAAGAGGATCTTGAAGAAAGTGGGTTTTTCACACACACAAAAACCAGGTTTTTTTTTACAGAGTAAAATATACAACTGTATACTGTATTTGCATAAGTGGTTTTATTAACTATTCACGTCATCTTGGGAATTGCTTCCTCCCGACCACTGCTGCCACCACCAGAATGTATCAGAAAAACAGCGGGCTTGTGAAACTGATCTGGCCAAAGCAGAACCTGCGCTGATAGCTGCTCAGCAAGCACTGGACACACTCAACAAGGTAAGAAGCCCTTGGAAGCCAAGTCTACCTGGCATGCAGGTTATCACCCTGGGCAGTAACTGCTAGTTTAAGTAATCAACAACTTGATAGTCTCATGCCTGCACTAATAATGAGCCTCTGTCATTTTGTTTGTTGTCTGCATCCTTACCTGGTCATGGAGAGGTATATAAATATAGAAGACATGTTTGAATTCCCTGTGTCTGACGAACTGAATTTTAATATATAACAAGTGGAAGTAAATCTGATAGTATTCAAAGCGCCACAATATTTTGCTTTTTCTCTATTTTCTTTTTTTTTTCCTCTTTTCTTTTTCTCTTTCTCCTTCTTTTTTCTCTCTCTTCCATTTGGGGCCTTTTAGCACATTTCTGTGTACTTTATGCTGAAGGTTGATTTGTATCAGGACCATTAATGAAATGCTTGATACCCCTCTCGATAACCGTCTCTAGGTCCTGTATATTTTGCAAATGGAGGATTCCTGATAATATTTGGAAGCTGACCCCAAATTCTTGAAATAGGTACCTGTAAGTCCAAAAGTACTTGACATGACATCCTCACAATCTTGGAGAACTGAAAATCTATAGGGGACCATCTCTAGCTAGAGCCTCTAAGTTTGGGTAGTATTTGTGACAGGTGTCCATTAGATATGCTTCACTTGGGCTCTATGCTCAATGAATATTTGTTACTTTGTTACAGAGTTCTCTGTATATAGCTAGCTAAGTGCCCTAAAGTACACTGGAAGTTCAAAAAATGTGTCTCCCACGTCTGCCTCTTTCCTTCTACCATTTCCTTTCTCTCTTCTTAGAACAACCTGACAGAACTGAAGTCTTTTGGCTCTCCTCCAGAAGCTGTGGTTAATGTGACAGCAGCGGTCATGATCCTTACAGCGCCCGGTGGCAAGATACCAAAGGACAGAAGCTGGAAGGCGGCAAAAGGCATGATGGGCAAAGTGGATACTTTTCTAGATTCTCTGAAGAAATTTGACAAGGAGCACATTCCAGAACCCTGCTTGAAAGCTTTCAAGTAAGAATGTCAGTTCAGAATTTATCCAAGATAGTCCTTTTAGTCCTTTTACTGGATCGGAGTTGAGAAGAAGCAGACTTCCCAGCTAACCTTTCTGAGGGCCTTCTCTGCAAGGTTAAAAGTGGGGTATAAATACCTAGCAAAAGAAAAGCATCAAAAGTTGCTTCTTAGGACAGCACTGCTCCTGTTCCACACCCTGTTGTTGAAAGGAAACAGAAGTGGGGAACTGGGGCTGAATCCGGTTTGTTGTCTGGGGTTTCCCTGATGGCCAGAACTATCTTCCTATGGCACCATTATTTAGTAGTTTCCCAATTATCTATTATTTTCCATTGCAAAGGCAGAAATGCCTCCCCTAAGGTATGTGTTATGTGTTGTCCAGAGAGAACCAACTTAATCATGACTGTAATAGAGTTTTCAAGGTAAGTGAGATATTTAAGCATAGTTTTAACTATGCCAGCCCCCACCTCCATGGCCAAGCCGGGATTCAAAACCAGGACTGCTGAGTCCTAGTCCATCACTCTATCCATGACACCACACTGGATACTTCTTCTAAAGTGTCATTAGTGGATATACTGTATAAGATTTAATCAAAAGTATACCAGTGTTTGCCAGCCCCAACTTTTTGCCACACCCACAGCTACAGTATGGGCTGGAGCACTTTTCTGAACTTGCATTTGGCCTTTGGACTGAAAGAGGTTCTCCAACCTTGCTTTTAAAACAAAACAAGAGGCAAGAAGCAAATTCTTTTCTTTCCTAGATGAGGCGATCGCTTACCCTGCACACATCACCCATATCCATGGGAAAGTGTCTTCTGCCCACAGCCTTTCCTGCTCATGCTACAGCCCTACCAGCAGAGCAAGGAAAGTTATTTTCTTTTTCTTTTTAATGAAGAACTCAGAATCCTTCTGTTAGCTGTACCCACTGGCCATGCTGGCAGGCAAATTCTGGGATCAACAAAACAAACCTTTCCCTATTCTTCTTGGTCAGATCCAATCCAGCATAGTCCACTTCTGTGAAGTAAAGGCAAGGCACGAGAGTATGAGATGGGCAAATGCTCACTATTTCACCCCTGCCCTCTTCCATGGTGTATGACATAGCTAGACTAGAGGTGTGGCCATCCTCCAACATCTCCCTTCCTACTGAATGTTAACATGGGGGTAGCCTTCACTACATCTGTTGTTTGTACCTCTTATGCAGAGGGGATGATAATTCATGGGATTCCTGCGCAGGTCTCTAAGCTGCTTTGGCTTCCTCCGGTGTAACACCCCTTTGTAATCTTCTCTGTGCAGGCCATTCCAAAATGATCCAACTTTTGATCCAGAGTTTATATTGTCTAAGTCCACAGCTGCGGCTGGTTTGTGTTCTTGGTGCCTCAATATTGTTCGCTTCTACGAGGTCTATTGCGATGTTGCACCCAAGCGGCAGGCCCTGGAAGAAGCTAATCAGGAACTGGCAGAGGCACAGGCAAAACTCACAATGATTAAAAACAAGATTGCAGTAAGTACACCATAACCTCCCTTTGATAAGCTGCCAAAGCCCTCGGCATCCTATCCAAGTAAATACCCCTGTTCTGACAGGTTGGCATTTGCCATTGGCACTCAGCGAACAAATCAATTATTTAGATGGGACTAGCAAATTAAGTCACAAGTGACATTTCCCTATGTCTATGCAAATTGAGAGCTGATGCATGAGCCAGTCAGGACAGCTCAGGACAGATGTGACAGCTGAACTCTTTAGATGAAAGAAGAGCTCTGCCGGATCTGGATGAAGCTCCCTTTAGTGCAATACTGTGTCTCCCACAGTGGAAAACCGGGTGCTTGTAGGCATGGTTTTGGGACACAGCTTGTTCAGCATTGCCCCACTGCAAGCAACAGGAAGTGCATCTGTTGAACTATAGTAGGGACAGGGAACTTTGTGGGGATTTGATAAAACTAGCAAAATTAGTTGGAAGTATGTGTACGTAGCAACTGCCCTACATGGCCGGTTAAAGGCAGTATTGGATAGTTGAAGCAAAGGTCTTTCTCAGCTTACGGTAAGAGCAAAACAAGGTTATTTTTTACTAGTCCGCTTTCATATATAGAAACGCATTTAGTTTCGACCTTGGCTCAACTAGTTAACTTATTGCTCATCTGGTGAGGCATCTTTGCAGGAGAAACAACTCCAGAAGCTCATCTGTCAACCTCCTTGCTCCATCCAACACAGGGGATGGAGACAGAGAAGTGGGAAGGAGTCTTACATGCCATAGAGTGGCTAAAATAGAATAGACGGTTCTTATTATTTAACCGTTCCCTCCTTCCTTGCAGTTATCGCACGCAAGGTTATAAATAATATATCCAACACTTTGGAGGAGACAAACTCCAACTCCTCCAGCAGCCCTGCCCCTCAAGTCTTCTAGCTCCTGTCCAAAGAGGTGGGTGGAATTCTTCCATCTGGCATGACATTCGGGGAGTGGTTGCATTCTTGCAAGCTCCCGCAGTTGAAGGAGGCCCACAGGAAGTGAAATGGCCTCCCCAATTGAAGCCCCAATCTAGACAGCACCTTGGTTAGGACAACGTTTTCTTCCTTTGAGGGGAAATGCTGGAGGAGCCAAAGTGACTCAACCGCCCGCTAAGTTTCCATCCAAGGATTCAGGGCCAAACTATGCATTATAGGTGGCAGCTGTTGGAAGAGAGTTTTCCTTAAGTGCTGAAAGCTGAGCGGTTGTCACAGCAGGAGCTTTTCACACCTGCTGCAGTTTGTAAGTTAGCTTGGTTTTGTTTTCCACCTGGCCTCCAGCATTTAAATCATTTATAATCTGATTTCCCAGACACAAATCAATGTGCTCAAATAAATGATATTATTCCATCTGCCAATGATGACTTTGTTGGTAACAATTGGTTTGCCACCCGCTCATAGAATATCTGCCTGAATCAGGTCTCTGGAACAGCAATGAGCTTGAGCTTCTAATTACTGTGCCTGTGCCGTGTATAGTTTGGCCCTCAGAAAATGCTTGGAAATGAGGATGCAAATAAATTATTTGCAAGGTATGCATACTCTTTATGACAGATGGGCAATAAATTTGTTATGTATTGAAATGAGAAGTTAAGAAATGGAACACACTCTTTTGCTTTTTATGTACATTTATAGAAACCTATTAACTTTTTCCCTCACTCTCTTATTTTCTTTTAATATTAATTTTTTGGGAACAGGGAGGGAAATGCCTGGAAGTGCTTGTCATGCATGCAGCCATTTTTACTGCATCCTCACTTTTCCTGGGTAGGGGAAAAAAAAGAGAAGTGGAGGGAACATCATTTTGAAGTGCCTGTGTCCTTGGGAAGGGTATGGCCTTCTTTGACCTTCTCCATGCAAGGAAGAACAAAGCAACGGAGTCCCAGCCTCACGGTTGCAGAGGGTAGTTGCTTTCTTAACCAATTTACCTTCTGAAGGAGTAGGGCTTTGAGATGGAGAGAGGTGTTGTCCCAAATCTGAGAGCCAGTACAATGGGCCCGATGTGTCCCTTAAGCCACAAGCTGGTTCCCCACCTCTCTTCTAGACTGAGCAAGCCTTAAGGATTGTCATAAAAGTAACTGCAAACTTATCGCTTTCAAGGATCTAAATGCCAACTTGGCCAATCTAACTGCTGAGTTTGAAAAAGCCACTGCTGAAAAAATCAAGTGCCAGCAAGAGGCTGATGCGACTAACAGAGTCATTTCATTGGCTAACAGGTACAAAGCTCGTTAAATTCTGTCCAATGGTGTTGATTATTGGCTTGGCTTATTTCTGCTGTGATTCCGTATTTTACTGGAAGTCAAAAACCTTCATACAGAAAATTCATGACAGATTTTGTGTTTAAACAAAAAATGAAATGCAGCTGGGAGTGGACTGCCAGATTCCTTAAGAAATGAGTGAGCAAAGTAAGGGGGGCTAGGTTTTACCACCATCTCATTTTCCCAATAAAAATCTGCACGCACACACATGTGATGAGAATATAAATGGCAAAGGTGGGAGGCAGTGGATTGGGGAATTCTTGAGATCTTTGGGTGAAAAGCAAGAGATTAATAAATACATTTCAGAAATTGTTCTATGGCGTTAAAAATAATAATCCAGATACAAGCCCCCAGCTATGGATCTCCTCTTTAATGAGTAATTTGGCTCCCTGACAGCCAATATTTCATATCTCTACATATTTCTAAACTTCTAAGGAGCAGAACAGGATTAGCATCCTAGTTACAACAAAGGCAAACATTTGCATCTGTCAGAATGACTAAATTGAACATTCAGCCTTGACTAATAAATAAATAAATAAATAAATAATCACTTACTGTATTGCTTTGTACACCTGAAGTCTCCGAGTGCAAATCCTCTTTGTGTCAGGTCACGGGGCGCTTACTGGCAATTTGCAGTATATCTGTTTGTTTACACACATGCAACCTAAACATAGGCTCACTGCTTGACATTCTAAGAAATGTTTCCAAGATCAGTCCCCCCCCCATGAGACTTCAGTGACAACCACTCCCTGAAGGGCTTAGAGGAGGGGGTTCTCTGCTCCACCCCCCAAACTTTCTAGCTCTCCAACCATACAAACTGCTTCCGATTATAGGCTGCTTTCTCTTTTCCTACAAGCACTATAGTCATCCCATCCCACACCTGCAGGGAGGGAAGAGGGATTCTAGCCCTGACTCCAAAATAGCTCTCTCTCATTCATTCCAGAAGAGTCATGTGACTGAGAGTGACCACCTTAGCAAAAGGAAGCCAATTGCCTAATATTTATTACAGCACTTTTCATTTTATCACTTTTTTATTCATCATTTTGCTGTCCATCCACAGAAAAAGGGATTGGGAAACTACTTTTGACTACTTTGTACCTGGAAGACCCTGTAAAGGGTCACTAGAAGTTGGGATCAACTTGATGGTGAACAATTAGTAATTGTTAGTTGACAGGCTTAGCAGCAAGACTAGATTGACTTGGGTCATTCTGAGCTATGCTAACTAAATTAATCTTTCTTTTTGAAATGCTTCTTAAGACTTGTTGGTGGACTAGCATCAGAAAATGTGCGTTGGGCTGAGTCTGTGGAAAATTTCCGTGAACAGGAAAAAACTTTGTGTGGTGATGTGCTCCTGATTACTGCATTTGTTTCCTACGTTGGCTACTTTACCAAAAAATACAGAACTGAGCTGCTGGACAAGTTCTGGGCTCCTTACTTACAACAGCTAAAGGTAAGTCTGTTCATCACTAGGATAGTAATTGTACATCTCTGGCTTAACCTTCGAAACATCCACCATGAGATGGGTATTTGGGAATGCATGTTGCATTCTGACAAGCTCCAGAATCTGGGGAAATTGTTCTTAGACTACAACTGCCATCATCCATCAATCAGCATGGCAACTGTATTCCAAAAAGTTGTAGTACAGAAATGTAACTTTTTGAAGACATGATACTCCTACCCCTCTCGCATTGTTAGGAATTTAAATGCTCAGTCCAAAGACACTTTAAAGATACAAATGGATCCATTTCAGGCTGTTCTCCGCATTAAATACACGAGAAGTAAATCCTATGGGGTTCATTATTTTCTTACATTAAAAATACATATAACTCATCTTTTTTGAAACTTCTAGAAAAAAAAATTGTCAGCAACAAAGGAGAGCACAAAAAACAGTCACAGCAGAAAGAAAAATGCATCAGAGATAAAACACCTGGAAGTATAAAAGAGTCTTTGCCTGCCTGGTGTCTTAAAGACTTTGCTGTGAGATGGCAGTTGTGTCGCCCTATGGAGAGGGGAAATGTCAGAGACAGAACAGCATCCTGAAAACCCAGAACCTTCACACCTTGCCCACTTCTGTTTTTAACCTCTGTTGTGAATTTATTAAGTTGCCTGGAGTTTACCTTTGAGTTACTGTAGCCAGGCATACAGTTCTGTACCAGCCAGGGATAGGCTGTGCATTTCAGAGAGACTCTTTTCCCCCCAGGTCCCAATTCCCATCACTCCTGGGCTGGATCCTTTGAGTCTCCTAACAGATGACGCAGATATAGCAACATGGAACAACCAGGGTCTCCCCAGTGACCGCATGTCAACAGAAAATGCAACTATCCTATGCAATACAGAACGTTGGCCGCTTATTATAGATGCCCAGCTCCAGGGGATCAAGTGGATCAAGAACAAACATGGAGCAGACCTGAAGGCCATTCGGCTTGGACAGAAAAGGTTGTGCCGTAGCTACTCTTTCTATTCTTTTGATTGTGTTCCCCACAAAGAATTGCTTAGAGATCCAAAAGCAAAGTTAGTTGTGCTCCCAAGGCATTACATTTCATCAGACCTTCTCACACCCAGCAGTTGGGATCTAGATCTGGGACTGTCCATCTAGACTGCACCCTCCTGACCAGGGCAGCCCCTCCAAGGCAAAGGATACATGAAATGGGGAGACCTTGGTCCATGGCATGGGTGCATGTATGGGGAGATTCATTAGAACAGGACAGGAAGACACCTTATTTCCACATATCCTAAATCCAAGCCCTTGTTCTGTATATTTGACAACAAGCCACATTGGTGCAGACCCCATTCCAGTGCTAATTAAAAGAGGTAGCCCCACCCTGGATTTCAGTCATCCCCCAAAGCTTTTGTGTCTCTGAGCATCAGAGTTTGTGAAAAAATATGGTCCGTCATAGTCCTTCAGTATGATAAAAGAAAAAAGGTGTGTGTTCTGAAAGACCATGCAGCATACTTAAGGGAATCTTCTCCAATTCTGTAGCTATCTAGACATCATTGAACAAGCTGTTTCAGTTGGAGACACTCTGCTCATTGAGAACATTGGGGAGACAGTGGAGCCTGTGCTGGATCCTCTGCTGGGTCGAAACACCATCAAGAAAGGGAGGTAAGTTTGTTCGTAGCCACAAGCCTCAGTTGTTTGAAAGAGGAGCTTCTTGGTAACCCCATGAGTTTTAGTGGGTTGCTGCTGAGCAGGTGCACTGACTGTGCATTCTGTTTCTCCCTTTTGCATGGTCAGAAGGAAGTGCAGAATGTCCCGTGGATTTCCACTGACCTGCATCTTTGTCACTCAGGGGCTTCCAGACGAGTAGCATTAGCACACCAGCCCTGCATCTTTGTACTAGGAAAGAGGTCGTGCTGATTTCTAGATGCCGATGAATAATTCTAATTGCAAGAATCATTTCCAACACCAAGGGCTGGATTTCTTGTGCCTAGCGTTTAGATGAGTTCAAAATTACAAGCACATGGCTATACCACTGGTTCTTAACCTTGGGTTACTCAGGAGTTTTGGACTGCAACTCCCAGAAGCCTTCACCACCAACTGTGCTGGCTGGGGTTTCTGGGAGTTGCAGTTCAAAAACATCCGAGTAACAAAGGTTAAGAACCACTGGGCTATACCTTCCTTTCTGGCATGTGTGTATTTGCACAAATGGGCCAGCATCCTGTTGCGTTATGCAGTGACAGACAAGCGATCAGTGAAGCCACCCCTTTGCATGCTGGGTCTTTTATCCCTTGCGAGACTGGTTTTGCAACCAATTGCTTAATTAGTTGTGCAACGGGGCCCTGCTGAGATGGGGAAACATTTATGCAATTGCCCTTACGCTTCAAATAGGAAGAGTGGCCATGGAAATGTGCACTTTGCTTTTGCTCAGAACTTGCCCAACTTTACCAATTTGTCTATTTTCCCACCGAGGTGTGTATAGATTGCCATTCTGTGGTGCCATTTGGAGGGCAGAAGGACAGAAGTCCTTATTCCTTTATTCCCTCCTCTCCCCCATGTTTCCAGCTACTTATGATCATTCCCTCAGGAATATCTAATCCAAGAGGGGGAAAACAAATAGTCTTTTAACATGCACTGTTTTTCTTCATTGTTCAAGCACTTTGAATATATCTAAAAATAGGATTTTGGTCCTTGCTGCTCTTTTGCATATATTCCAACACTTAGAATAGATTTTTTTTAAAGGGGGGGGAGAGATACCGATTATTGCTGTGAATTCAGTTTGAGTAATTCTGCAGCCCTGTCGAGAAATGTGATGCATTGAGTGTAGCTATGGGTTTGATGTCAATTTGGCTTTTGTAACTCCATCTTATCGGAACCTGGAATTTCTAGTCTGGTGAAGTATTGAAGATTCTCTGCTAGGGAGCTCCTCTGTACTATACCTCTCTAGCAGAAAATTCTTGCTACTTCATCAGACTAGATGTCTCAAGATTTTGCAAGATGGAGTCTTGGCAATGATGTCAGACTACCTGGTGTAACTGCAGCATAGATACATTCTTTGTTCTAAACTTTATTTCCTGATGTTCCATTTCAGTAGTCAGACTTCAGCTTCTCAGATAATGTCTCTCATTAACAACTGTCTTGCCCAGTCTCAAGGCCCTTTTGCCAGTTTGTTACTAGAGGAAAGCATGTACGGCTTGAATTCTTGCTATATTTTTACCAATATTTTCCTGAGAAACATTAGTAGGACATTGAATCCACACTAAAATAAAAGAAAGGTAAAGTGACCCTGATCGTTTGCTGCTGATAACTGTGACCTCATTCACAGGCAGACTTGGGAACGGCTGTACTCATTTGTTTAGTTTTCTCATGGCTTCTCAAAACTCTGTTCCTCAGGTACATACGGATAGGAGACAAGGAGGTAGAGTATCACCCCAACTTTCACCTCATCCTGCACACCAAGTATTTCAACCCTCACTACAAGCCAGAGATGCAGGCCCAGTGCACTTTGATCAACTTTCTAGTCACCAGGGATGGGCTGGAGGACCAGCTTTTAGCTGCTGTGGTGGCTAAAGAAAGACCTGACCTGGAAGAACTGAAGGTAAAGGCTTTGCAATCTGGTGAAGAAGCTGCTTTGCAGAGTCTGTAGTGGCCGTCCTTTGTCTATAACTATAATTAGAGCAAAGCAAGTAGTAAAGCTGCCATTTAGATTTCAGATGGACATATTTATGAAGAGAAAGCAAAGGCTAAGTATATTAGAAAGAGTAAAGAACTGATTCGTACGCCGATATAGCCTTCATATCTAGCACAGGTGATGTAGAAATGAAGGCATTCAAAACATGAAATGTTGTCAGAGAGAAGCCGGTACTTGCTAAGGAGGTGAGAGACGAGGGTTGTAGCGGAGGCTGTGGGGGAAAGTCTAGCACAAAAGATGGGACTCGGGCCTGTAAGACGGACACAAGCCCCATGCCTATAGCTGCATTCGCAACCCATCCTCAGTGCCTCTCTGAGGTGTTAGCAATGGTCATGCCTTAGCTGTATGTTACAGAGGGCTTTTGATAATGCAGGGATGTTGGCAAATTCTCGGGCCTGAGTCCTGAGTCGCAAATCTGAGTCCAAATCCTAAGCCTCGAGTCGAGATTCCTTTGCCCTGCCCCCTGAGGCTTGGGATGTGGGACTGGGACCCAAAGACTCAAGATGACATGCAGCGTAGCTGATAGGCAGCACCGTGAGCAGAGAGTGGGGGTAGACTTCCTTTCTGGAATGGGGCCCCTGCCTTTGTGCAGGCCCACTGATCAGCTGGGCAGCAGGTGAGTGGTGGAGGCAGAAGGCCCTTGGCTCCAAGAAGGGAAGCCTAGCCTGCTGCCTCTGAAGATGGCTGCTACTGAGGAGAAGGTAAGAGCCCATCACACACACACACACACACACACACACACACACACACACACACACACACACACACACACACACACACACACACACACACACACACACACACACACACACACACACACACACACACACACACACACACACACACACACCAGCCCCCCCCACCTGTTCCTGCTGCTGCCATGCTGCCTTCCAGGCCTGCACAGATGGTGGGCCTGGAAGGGAAGCCGGGCAGGCCCGTTATTACCAGAGCAGCCCCTTGTCTTTGGGGATGTGCCAGCTTGCCTGGGCCAACAAAGTCAGCTAGCTCTGGGAACGGATGTCCAGTCTGCTGCTTTTGAAGATGGTGTTGAAAGTGGCTATGACCCCAGCAGGTAGGCCAGTGGGGGCAGGAAAGGCCCATATGGAGTCAACCACGTGACTCAGACCAACGAGTCCAAGTCACGAGTTGAATCTCAAGTCCCCAACAAAACCCGCAAGTTGAGTCCAAGTCAAGTTGCCAGTGGAACTCAAGGCAGACTTGCTTGAGTCCCCATCACTGGAATCATGTGTGAGAACATCAGTGAAGGGAGGCAGCTGACTAAGGTTGTTCATTATCCACTTGTTCGTGTCTGAGAAGGTCCCTGCCCTTATGACTTCCTTGAGCAAGCAGAGAATAGAGAGCTTCAGGTCTGTGAGCATCTTGCCTTTTTTAGTTTTGAAAAATGACATTCCCAGGAACAGCCAAGAGAACAGATGCAGCTGTTAATTTTAGAGAGGCTCCTTTTTTGTTCACCAGCTTCTTAGTGCATCCCAAGTGTGAATACTAATTACCTTCAGGAGAAAGAGAGAGAGAAGCAGCATTCAGCCATTTCTCATCCTCCACCCTTTGCTCTTTATTGGCATAGGCTACCCTCACCAAGCAGCAGAATGAATTTAAGATCATCTTGAAAGAACTGGAGGACTCCTTGCTAGCTAGACTTTCTGCTGCATCAGGAAACTTCCTTGGGGACACAGCCTTGGTGGAGAACCTAGAGACAACCAAGCGTACAGCTAACGAGATTGAAGAAAAGGTGTGTGAGATGCCCCCAGCCTTTGCTGTGCTACTGTGATCTATAGCACAGTACAGAGGGCTTGCCAGAATCCCTAGCAAAAGTGGATGAGATCTATCACCCCATCAGAAAGAGGGAAGGCCTGGAGAGGTTCCTTCTGGATTTTCTGTCTATGAAGCTCTGTCAGGTGACATGTGAAATGTTGCTTGTTTTTTAGGTGAAGGAGGCTAAAATTACTGAAGTGAGAATTAATGAAGCCAGAGAAAACTACAGGCCAGCTGCAGAAAGAGCATCCTTGTTGTATTTCATATTAAATGACCTCAACAAAATCAATCCCATCTATCAGTTTTCCCTAAAGGTAATTAATGATGTAGCAGGCTACTTGGATGGGTCATTGATTACATTTGTGCAGGAGAATCATCACTCTTCTCTTGGCACAGAATTTTTTTAGTCAGTCATAGCCTTCTAGTCCATTAATCTTAATAGGTTGCTTGTGTGGTAAGGGTGAATAATCCTCCTAATATGGTGGAATCTGGTAGGAAAACTTCTGCAGTATCACTGCTGTACTATGGCGATCTAGCCGATAGAGTGAAGGCTAACTGAGGACCAGAGAGAAACAACTTGTCACAAGGTCATATTGAAAGATCTTACCAAAAGATTTGAATCTTGATGTCTGTGCTACACTAGAACCCTTGTGTGGGGTGATCTGGTCTTTAAACTAAGATATCCCCCTTGTGCTTTTATAGAATATTAAGCTGTGCAGCCATTTTAACAGACGCACACACACACACCCCACCTTGGGGCTGTGCTTTTACTTCTTTTCCAACCAGGCATTCAACGTGGTCTTTGAGAAAGCCATTCAACGTACTCTTCCAGCCGATGATGTGAAACAAAGAGTGATCAACCTAACGGATGAGATCACATATTCAGTCTACATGTATACAGCGCGGGGACTTTTTGAGAGAGACAAGCTTATTTTTCTAGCCCAAGTTGCCTTTCAGGTAAGAGGATAAATGCTGGGACTAAAGAACTGATGGTGTGTTTGTTCTTTTCTTCATATGTGGAGTCAGTCAGCCTCACTGCTCCTGGGTGGGAGCCACATTACAATTGTAGGGAAACAATAGCATGTGCCACCTTTTATTGTAGCTGAAACATAATAAGTTACTATCTGAGCAAACAAGGACCGTTGTAAAATAAGTTGTGGGAACGTTCATAGCATGACTGAGCAAGCAACCTAGGTGGGTCCAGAGCTGGTTCTTCTTTCTCTAGAGTGCTTCTTAAAACCACTCCGGTTGCCAGAAATAGCAAGAAATGAGAGTGGGGCACCTCATGCAGCCCTAGGGCTGAACTCTGCTTACCCATATCTCATTTCTTGGCATTTCTGGCATTACCCATGCCCCACTCTCGTTGCTTGGCATTTCTTTTTTGGGAAAAGTCCCGACTGCCAGTAGGCAGGAAGAAAGAAAGAAAGAGAAAACAGTCTTGTTTTTACTGTATTTCTTCCTGCCATGGGTGGGGAGAGGGGCTTGTGGCATTTTCTCTATGTGCCAAAAATATTTGGCTGTCTTTAGGTGTTGTGCCAAAAAAAAAAAAAGAAAGAAAAGAAAAGAAAAGAAAAGAAAAAAGGTGGGAGGGGGGAGAATGTCTTGGGAACGTCCAACATGTTTCAGCCTTCTGTTAATTTGGGGACCTTCCCAGGGGCTGGAAGTTGAAAGTTGCATATTACACAACAGCAAACAGAACAGTTACAGTGCAGTCACATCATTCACATTGCCTGGAGGCCTGTCTAAAATGACTTACCATGTTAAAACAAAGTCTATATGAGGAATTACCAGGAAATGAGGAATAGTTGAGAGCTACCATTTTTGCAAATTTTATATTAGAACAGATGTTAATTGCGGTCTTTAAGTAAAGCTCATTTAGGTCAATGGAAGAGATCTCCCCCCCCCCCCAAGCCCCTTTCTTTTGATGAATGCTTGCTAGTTCGGGTTTATCTGTGGTGTTTTTCCTGCTGGTTGAATATTGAATGGAATAACACAGCTATTCTGAAGAGTTTCCAGACAGACTGGTGCAACAACCGTCTGTTTCTGAGAAACAGGGTTGAAGGTACTAAGATAAAGCAGGAGGAACTTGTTAAACAATACAACAGTTTCAAAGAGGAGCAAATTGCATGCCTCCACTCTTTTCAGATACTGTTGTGCACAAAGGATCTATAGAACTTTGAATGTTTTAATGTTCAAGGATAATGAATAGCTCACAAGAAAATGGAGTGCTGTTTTAAACAAATGCTCATAAGATTGCATGATTCTAGTGAAAATAAACATCTCATCTCAGTCATGGGGAGTTATATGAAAAATACACAAGAACTGAGACTTTGGAGGGAGATGTCTTCTCTGCCTTATGGGTGGAATGCCTGCCAGTTAGCTGGTTTTCAGTACTATACTGTATTTTAATACATGGGATGCTGTTTTTTTGGTCTCCTTAAGTGTGAAGGGCTCCCAGATAAATCAGGGGTTAGGATGTCACCCTTGCCTTCCACCCCAACCATTCTCTGAGGGATTCCCTCCTGGACTACCTTACCCCTGGATGGTGGCTATGCTGCCAGTGGTGAGGCTACCCACCCCACCAGATCTCCAGTGAAAGTGGAGGAGGAGAGGATGGCTGGGCAGGTTTGCTTGGAGGGATCAGAAGGCTAAGAATGCACACAAGGACAAGAGAGGGGGTCAAGGACTGAAGGTTCTGGGAAGAAGAGGTCTAGAGATTATAAAAGGGAGGTAGAGAAGAAGTGAAGAGGGACTGGACTGGCATCAGCAGGTTAGAGGGTGGAACACAGGAAAGAAGAAAAGGCTGAACGGGAGGTGGAAGCACTGGAGCAGCCCCAACTGGAACCACCCAAAGAGGTTCTAGAAGTGGCCAGTTTTAGAAGGTCAAGGGACAGGATTGCCCAAAGAAGATCCTGCCAGCAGAACCAGTCCCACCGACACCAACTTCAATCCTGCTGAAGGCAGACAGTTTAATCATCTCCAGCAATCAGAAACAGAAATCTGTGCCATCCAACGCACAACCACCTCCTCACAGAGTAGAGGACAGAGGTGGGGACAATTTTAAGCCTTGAAGTTATAACATTGCCTCATTGTAAAAAACTTGAATTTCAAGTGAAACCTGACTCTTGCCTCTTACGTTGAGACCACTGGACTTTTTTGGAGCCCCCTTTCTCTATGGAAGACCTGGAGGCATACACACAAAGGCACCAAAATATATTGGGCCAGCTCAGGAAAAAAATAGTAGCAAGAAGTAGTTGAGGGAGACAAAACTACATAAATAAAAAAGCAACTGGAGTATTGGGGAAATACAGAAGATGAGAGCAGAGAGGACAGGGGAAATGCAACAATAAGTCTAATAGTAAAAAGGGAAGATTAGGCAGCAGACTCTACCAAGGTCAAGGTCAAAACTAGGAGGCTGAGCTAGCATTACTAAAACCACCTTCATCACTGGAGACACAATTAGTTGCTCCTTTGGTCAGTCATCACCTCCTTCTAGGTTGACGTCTGCAATATCTGTTGAGGATCGGCCTACCAGCATGTACAGTCTACATTTGGACTTACAAGACTACCTGAGGCCAGACTACCTGAGGGTGGAATCTCTACCCTTGCCTTTGGGTTCTCTTTCTCCTGCCATCAGGAGGGCTAATAAATTCAGGAGAAGAACCGTAGCAGCTGTTCTACCAACGACTGCCATGGGTAGTGGGGTGAATAGTCCTAACATTTCATCCCTTCATCCCTAGGTCTTGCTGGTGAAGAAAGAAGTAAATCCGGTAGAACTCGACTTTCTCCTGCGCTTTCCCTTTAAAGCTGGATTGACGTCCCCAGTGGATTTCCTGTTAGGGCAAGGATGGGGTGGAATAAAGGTTGGTTTGGAAGCACAAACGTTGTCGTTGGGCTGCACCTCCCCTCATTCTTCCTCATTGGGGACACAAAGGGAGCAGGTTGAAGACCACAAAACCCTCCACCTGCTCCTCGCCTTTCCAATTGAGAACATGAGCTGTATGTCAGGAGCATGTACATGTTATGAGGCGATGAGGGTGTTTTCAGGAGGGCTTTAATAGGCTAAATTAGGCCCATGAGCTGGATTTTTGTTCCCCCAACCATTAGCTGACATGTCAGGATCACGTACAGCACTCCTGGGTGTCGGGGGCAAACATTTGGCCCATCAACCTTCCAAAGTATCCCACGTCTGTTTTGTACCCACTATCTTCTGTTACACTATTCTCAGGTGCTTTCTGAGATGGATGAGTTCAAAAATTTAGACAGCGACATTGAAGGTTCTGCTAAGCGGTGGAAAAAGTTTGTAGAGTCTGAGACCCCGGAGAAGGAAGTATTCCCTAAGGAGTGGAAGAACAAGACGGCTCTGCAGAAGCTGTGCATGATGCGCTGCATGAGGCCAGACCGCATGACCTACGCCGTCAAGTAGGTGCCACCCTTTTTGGTGCATGGAGGTTGGGAGGTCAGTGAGACTGGGATTGGTGTCCATGGGGACAGCTCACAATGATTGAAACAAGTTATTAGGGGGGAAAAAACTCCAATAAATTACAAGGTTAAAACGCAATTAAACATGCAGTACTAATCCAAAGGCTATACGTTAATCATGCATTCATTACTACAAAGCCTTTAAAACTTTGAAAGCATGCTGAAAAGAATGAGGATTCCAGCATCTAGGAGTGAAGAGGTAGGCTGACTGTTGAGCAGAGGATGAAAAGGAGGGGGGCAGCCTAACTTCCCAAGGGAGGAGAGCATTCCACAATCTGGGAGCAGCTGCAGGGAAGGCCCTCTCTCGTGACCCCCTCCGATGCACCTGTGACAGCAAGGAGACTGACAAAAGGGTCTCCTCTGAAGGATTGTATGGGGAGAGGGTTGTGCTGGTGACTACCGTATAAATCCTGACTAGTCACTATCCTTTGGGCTCAGCCTCCCTCCTAAACTGGCAGAAACCATATGACAAAAATGGTGTGACAGACCCTTATCTACAAGTCCGACAGCTGGCATATCCCTTCTACCTACAGCCCTGCCCATGAGCACAGAGGGCTCCAGTAAGATCTATCAGGGAGAGCATACAGCCCCATTCTTTGTTGGCCATCAGCAGTTCTGGCAAGCTAGAACTACTGTGGGAAAACAAGAGTATAGATATGGTGGGGCATTCTCTTCTACACACAAAAAATAGGGATTTCACTTTATTTATTCATTGGATTTTACATCTCCGTTTTATGGAGTTATCAAAAGGCAATTACCATGTTTGGCACACTCTGGGAGGCATTTTCTTTTGTACTGACTGTCAGTAGTTGTCCCATATCACTGGAATCGTAACCAAAAAAGGGAAAAAAAGGAAGAAAAGCCACTTGTAGAAATGTTTTTTAAAAGTTTTCTATTTCTCTGTGTGCATTACTGTGACCTAAAAGGAAGGAGGCAGATAAGGGATAAGATTAACAGGAAGAGAAAAGGGGAAAGCAGCAGAATGGTTTTGATGGGGTGGGTGAGAAACAAGATTTCCATCTTCATCTTCATCACCATCATCACAAAGCAGCTGTTTCCCTCTCTCCAAAGCTCAAAATGGGTGAAGGGAGGCATGAAGTGCAGGATTTTTAATGGGCAGGATTTTTCTCCTTCACATTGATAAGACTCTTGGAGTTATAACTTAAATCTAAACACCCATTTAAAATTAATACATAGATTAAAAACATTAGTTTAATATGTGACAGTTTCTCACAGATTTTCCATTCTGGGGGCTGCTGCAGCAAAAACAATAAATGCTTTAGTAAGGTCTTAAAAGACTAATGGAATCTCTGCTGTAAGCTTCCTTGAGCTGCCCTTGGCGTTTCATGACTTGGCCTACAGTCCATGAAAGCAGATGCCAAATAGCACTTGTAGGCTTGAAAGAGCCATTAGGGTCACAGGTGTCTTTGTGATTTTAATACAGAGGGCATTGATAGCTTTGTTTTAAGAATGCAATCTGTTGTGCAAGTCTACTCAACAATAAGACATACTGAGGGGAGCCAGTAATCCTTCCAAGTAAGCGTGCACAGGTTTGCTGCCCAAAGCTGTTCAAGAGTGGCCAAACTGGTTAGTTATTTTATGGATCACCTTTAATATCATTAATTGGCAGTAATCTCCAGCAATCCATTCTGCCTGTCACCTGCCCAAATATACCTTTTTTAGGAACTTTGTGGAGGAGAAAATGGGAAGTAAATTTGTTGAAGGCCGGAGTGTTGAATTCTCCAAGTCATATGAAGAAAGCAGTCAGTCTACCCCGATATTTTTCATTCTGTCTCCTGGAGTTGATCCCCTGAAAGACGTTGAAGCTCTAGGTAAGTTGGTAACCCTTATCTAGCAAGCGCACCCTCTGCCAATGCACAGGGAGAAAGAAAGCTTTAATGAATCACAGACAATGAAATAAAACTTTCCAATTTTAATAATTTTGTTAGGGCAAAAGCTTGGCTTCACCATAGACAATGGGAAAATACACAACGTGTCTCTTGGCCAAGGACAGGAGGTTGTGGCAGAAAGCGCTCTGGACGTAGCTGCAGAAGAGGGACACTGGGTCATCCTTCAGGTATTAAATTGCAACAAGATTCTTGTTTATCCATTGCATAAGCTGCATGCTTCCTTTGCACTTGGGACTTAAATAATTTCTTAGTAAGTGAACAATTTTCAGTAGATACATGTGAAGATGCACAAACACTCTGTGGTATTATCCAGAAATAAGCCACAGCAACTAATCCCTCAAGCATACACTGGCATCCTGTTTTGACGGAAAAGTAGAATTCTGAGATGGGACACATATTCCTCACTTAACAGTGAGAATCTCACCACTTCCGTAGGTGCACTACTTGTATGAGTTGAATGCAGATTTAGGTGCATGTAGCCAGGCCGAAAGGAGCCGACTTCCTTTTTCCCTCTTGCCCATGGAAATCCTTCTGCCACCTTCTCCCACTGTGTTGCACAGAATCAAGCAGGTCCGCCGTGCACAACAACCACTGCAGAAGGCATCAGTGAGACCCCACCCAATTACTGGATGACGGTGATGTGAGGCAAGGGAAAAGCAATTTAAAGAAGGATTCCTCTCCTACCAGCAGTTGGATGTCTTCATAGTTGTTCTCACTCCAGCTGCAGCTAAAGAGGGTTCAGAGCTGGGAATGGAAAGAGAGGTTAAACCTCATTAGCAGCAAATAACATGTACCTTATGTACCTTATAGAATATACATCTGGTAGCCAAGTGGCTGAGCACACTGGACAAGAAAGTAGAACGGTACAGCACTGGGAGCCATGATGACTATCGCGTATTCATGAGCGCTGAGCCAGCTCCCTCTCCAGATGCACATATTATTCCTCAAGGCCTCCTGGAAAATGCCATTAAAATCACCAATGAGCCTCCAACAGGCATGTATGCCAACTTACACAAAGCGCTGGATCTTTTTACACAGGTAAGGAGGCTCCCACTGGCTGTCTAGCCCAGTGAATTAGATGTCTGACTGCAGAGCCAGAGGCTGGGTATTGAGTTCATCACTGTGTGTCCCAGGGAAGAGCCAACCTGTATAGCCCTGAGCAGACTGCACAGCTCCCCTGTGCCCCAAGGGGGGGAAAAAAGTAAATTACTCCTGTTTACCTAGAAACCCCTAGAAAAGGGTCAGTGTAAGTTGAAACTGACTTGCTGTCACATAAATATTATAAAGGCAGCTCTACTGTTAACTTGTTTTGACTCCATATTATCTGTCACAATTATAAATCAGCACTACAGTTGGTTTATTTTTTTCCTAGTTTCTTTGGTACACTAGCACTGCCTTGCCGGGAAAAATGGCTGGGCTCCAGCCTCCCTTTTACAGGTTCTCATGTACATTTGTGTCTATAATACCGGTTAATTTCTGGATTACATTTTTTCTCTTATCTGTTGGAGGTAGTCCACCAGCTGAACTCCCTTCTTATCCCAAAAAACTGTTGCCATTTGCTTCTGCACCAACCTTTGCACTCGGAACTTCTTTGGCCTGGGAACCACTGTGCCTCCATTCCTTAGACTGTTCCTTTGTCACAGGATCATAACAGTAGATCCATGTCTCATCACCAGTTACCAGTTTGCACAGGAAATCAGACTCATTTCTTGCAAAATGCTCCAAAACAGCCACCGATGACTCCACACGTTTCCTCTTTTGTTCGGTTGTCAAAAGTTTGGGGATCCACTTTGGTGCCAGCTTTCTCATTTCCAAGTCATTGTGGATAATGGCACCAACTCTCTCACAGGATATTCTCAGATATATAGTAGTACTTTTGGCTGATATTCAGCGGTCCTCCATGATCATGTCATGGATGGCTTTCACATTTCAGGCACAGAGATAGAAACAGGCCTTCACTTTCAACACCAAAATGGCCATTTTTAAAATTGACAACCCAACGTTTAACTGTTGCATATGAAGGGCCGCTGTCGCCCATAGTTTGTGACATTTCATAATGGATCTGCTTTGCACCTTTCCCTTAGAGAAACAGGAACTTGATTATGGTCTTAGGCTCTTCCACATTGAACTTTTCTGGAGGTGCCACCATGTTCAATTTGGACCTGAACATGAAAGATGAGTTAAAATCATAGGTAGTTGATTTTTGCATCATTGAATACAGACAAATTGGCCAATACACCCTGCAATGTATAGCTTCCTAGCTCAATTTTTTTCTGGGAAAGGCTCAATACTTATCAGCACCCCCTCATATTTTATATTATAACTAGAGATGGGACTTTTGTTTAAATATGAAAAAAGTTCTTTATTTTCGTTTTTGGGTTCTTGCATTGATTTCAAAAAGACAGTCTCTTAAACATGATTAGTTCATAAAATAGGAATAAATGAACCTTTTTTCAATTTTCTTTTCTTTTTCACCATCATTGTCGTGCTACATTCCTTGCAGAATAGCGAGCTACTGGGTGCCAATATGTACAGGTCTATTAGGGCTTTTTTGGGCAAGTGTCAGAGAGGACACAAAGAGAGGAAAACAAAACAGCAGAACCAGTTCCTTTTGTGTTTAACAAAAGGAGTAGTACACAAAAGACACAAAAACACAAGAGGCATCCTGCTGAAAGAACCCAAAACTAAACCACAAGATTAGGACAATCTTCCTTTTTCTGTATGTACATCCCACTTAGGTCCCATATACAGTAAGAAGTGTTTAATAGTGGCTGTGAGTGGGCCTGCTTAAGGCTCAACATATATTCACTATAATCTTGTTGTTTATGACCCATTGTTGTTTTTCCTAAATCAGATTTTAATTTGTGAAAAATACATCCCCATGGCTTCTTTTAAAGTGAAATACAAGTTTACACTGTAACATTGTAATGGCAGAATGCTAATGTTTGTTATAGAGTAATAGGTTGCTATAACATAGTAATGATAGTTTAGAAAAAGTAATGAGAATTAGAAAAGATCATGAAGTGTAAGGATGAGTTACTGAGACCAAGACTATCCACACTTTGGTATTTCCTATCACCATGTGTGGGTGTGAAAGCTGGAAGGAGAAAAACTGATTTGTTGGAAATGTGATGCTGGAGGAGAGCTTTGTGGAGATCCTGAACTGCCAGAAAGATGAACAAGTTCTAGATCAAGCCTAAATTATCTCTGGAGGCAAAAATGTTGACGCTCAAGCTGTCCTACTTTGGGTACATTATGAGAAGGCAGGATTCTCTGGAAAAGACCCTAATGCTGGGAAAGGTAAAGGGCAGCAGGAAAAGAGGGTAATCCAATATGAAGTGGGCCGACTCCCTCAAGGTAGCCATAGGTTTGAGTTTACAAGAGCTGATCGGGGCTGTTGAGGACAGGACATTTTGGAAGTCACTCATTCATAGCGGAGATGACTTGACAGCACACAACAACAAAGTTTAGAAAAATACATGTTCCAGAGATTTATTTTAG
The DNA here is from genome assembly GCF_051106095.1 of Pogona vitticeps. Lineage (NCBI taxonomy): Eukaryota > Metazoa > Chordata > Lepidosauria > Squamata > Agamidae > Pogona > Pogona vitticeps. The sequence goes on along the minus strand of NC_135784.1, from coordinate 140,206,806 downwards.
CAACATGGTTAAGGGGCATGAGTAGACTTGGTTTTTAAAAATCCTTTTAATTTCTAATTAATGATTCAATATTATGTTGTTCAAGTACTATACTGATCATTCATTTTAAAGCATTATAACTGGTGTTATATTGTTACTTTATATAAAGTGTTTTATTGTTACTTTAAAAGCAGATTAAAAAGTAGATTATCGCTTCTCGGCCTTTTGGCTAAGATCAAGTGTGTAGATTAAAAAAAAATCACGGTCATAAAACAATATTCACGCAAGGATAATCATGAACAGTATCAATCTACAATAGGTTCATTTTCCTGGTAGGTCACTGCCCAGAACAAGAACCCTCCCTGGCTAAAAGACAGAACACCCAGTACCAAAGGCTTCTGGACCGGTGGGGATTACTCTGTCCTCTTCTCACTCTTCTGAAAAATTCAGACGTTCTGCAGTCCAAAACAAAACAAAACAAAACATAAAAAACTCAGACTGAACAAATGCAGGGAATTATAAGATGACCATAATCGGATGATGCCATTGGGCCATTCCTTATCAAAGTGAGAAAACCAAGTGTGGTGCAGTGGAGATTAGCACCATATAGGCTTATACCTTGGTTCTGGATCACTCTCCCTGCATCGTGGCAACACATATTACCTCATTTTAAAATGACACTGATCAGTCTTTCATAAAGGTGCTACTCAGTAGTGACCTTTCTTGTTCTCTTTTAGGATACTCTGGAAATGTGCACCAAAGAAATTGAATTCAAGTGCATTCTTTTTGCACTCTGCTACTTCCACGCAGTGGTGGCAGAACGGCGGAAATTTGGAGCTCAAGGGTGGAATAGGTCTTACCCATTCAACAATGGCGATCTCACCATTTCCATCAATGTACTGTATAACTACCTGGAAGCCAATGTGAAGGTAAAGATTTGAATTCTTTACATGGCAAAGCGACTGCTAAGCAATAATCAAGAGCCCCTTTCCTCCAGTGCTTTGATCAATGAATGCTAATACGTCTCGGAAATGGAGAAGTGCTTTATTTCCTGTACTTACTGGCTAGTATCCTATTGCTGTTGCCACCTAGGGCAGACCCATTGACTCGAAGGGGTTTGTATAAGATTAGGCTTAGCATTCAGCAATTGATTCAATGGGCCTACTGGCAGGCGGCTGGACTCAGTGACCCTTGGGGTTCCCATCCAGCCCTGTAACTGTACAATTCTATTCTAGCGAGGACTAGCAACAGAGTACCGACCACGGAGCGCAACAAAACAGTGCACCAAGTTGGCAGGGGACCCTGTTTTCAGAGCAAACAGACTGCATTTCTCAGGAAACCTTTTTCGACTGAAAAGTCACGACGATTCTTTACTCTAAATTTAGAGTTGTATTTGGGTAGTGTATTGTGTAAATAGAATGAAAACCATTTTATCAGCCCACTCCTGTCCATAGAATTCAGGGGAAAGTGGCATTTTGTAGCCTTTATAGGTCAGAGGGCTGGGGGTAGTAACAGTACGCTTCTTCAGCGTTACCCTTTTGTGACCATCCTTCGGCTAGAGTGATAGTATTTGCTTCAAATCATGGATTCAGTTAAGATGAATTTTGTCCTTTCCATAAAGAGTCTGAATGTTCCTGAAGAAGTTGGTTCTAAAAAAATGTCTATAAACTTATGCAGATTTTTGTGATAATCCATTTGTAATAACTGTTGGCAACAAGAAAAACGGTTTATTTGTGCTCTTTAAAACAATGATATTTTAATTTAAAATTACCTTTTTTTGTTGTTGAAAGGTGATTGGGTGATAGTAAAGGGAAGATGGGGAAGCGGAAGGGTTTCTCAAAAATATATTTAAAAAGGCATCGCATCCCTGCAGCAAGGGTGAAGAACTTCTTTCAGCCTGGTGGCCAAATACAGATTCAAAATTGGTGAATTTGGTGATTAAAAACCAGTGGTGGGCAGGAAAAATGGTGGACCGAAAATACATTGTATTTTAGCCTAGAGCTTTTACTGCAGGTAACTAAGCCTTAAGGAGAGCTATTTTAGACTTTCAAGATTAAGACAACAGAATGTAAAAGCTGAGAAAGCACCAAATAATGGTATAATGGAGAAGGAAACACAGCCCTCTGAAAGGTCAGATGGGTAGCCCATGAGAACTGCATACAGCCCTAGAATTTTTCCAGTTGGGATAGGATGGGATTTTCTAATTTCTTGGAACACATATCTCATTCTTTCCCATTCTAGGAGTTTTACCCACACTTTACAAACATCTAAATGTTGTTCACTTCGAAGAAAAGGCCTAAACGTGAAGCCATGAGGTCTACCTAGGCATAGCTCCATCCAAACTTCCTGTTCCAGCCCTAGTCCTAACTAGGAGCTTCCTTTCTGGGCAGGAAGTTAGACTGAGCTAGCTAAGCTTTAAACCTTCTAGTCTCGGCATGTTCTCCCAAGTGAGACACATATAGGTGTCGGTAAGGTATTTGTCAATTGGGTAGAACTCCAATAGACAAGTATGAGATATGCAATCCAAGAGATCAGAAAGTCCATTTCATGTCTCCCACCTCCTACTGTACAGTAAAAACTGAACACTTTTTGTAACATAGCCATACTGTTCTTCTGATGTCTTCCTGCAGTTGTTGCTCCAAAGTACTCTTATTCCACTATCCTGAGCTGGGGCTTATCTTCCTAGGTTCCCTGGGATGACTTGCGTTATCTGTTTGGTGAGATCATGTACGGGGGACATATCACTGATGACTGGGACCGGAGACTGTGCCGGACCTACCTGGCTGAGTATATCCGAATGGAGATGTTAGAAGGAGAAATGCTTCTGGCACCAGGATTTCTTATACCACCAAATACAGACTATAAGGTGAGAATGATTGGATGTGACTTCCCAAAACAAAATGGGCTGACATTCCAGGTAGGGGAGGAGAGGACTGCCACTTGTAACTCATGCGGCACAGGAGAGACAACATCGAAATGCCAAGAAAAGGAAACAGCTACAAGTACTGTAGTTGTATGCCAACACACTGAGGATTTTGAAAGGTAATTCAGAGGCAGGATGGGACCTCACCTAACGTTTTCAGGAAAAAATATTACAATTATGGGGAAGCTGGATAGAGGCCCACAGAGAAACACCAGGTTGGTCAAGGGGATTGGTCTTGTTAAAATATATAGTAATCTGGAAGGTGATGTGACAGTAAAGCTTAGAGTAACTTGCCCTGCAGCAGCTGTTAATACCTACTACGATTCCATGTTTTATAGGGATATCATGAATATATCGATGAAAATCTCCCACCAGAGAGTCCTTACCTGTACGGGCTTCATCCTAATGCTGAGATAGGCTTCCTCACTGTCACTTCAGAGAAACTTTTCCGTACTGTGCTGGAAATGCAACCCAAAGAGTCAGATGCAGGAGGAGGAACTGGAGTATCTCGAGAGGAAAAGGTAGGAAAACATACTTGTTTCCTTCAGCACTGGATCTCTAGTACCTATGACTGTCTAAATTTAATTTGTGCTGCTTGGTTATTTTTATTGACTAATAGATTTTAGGCTTACAGAGCTGAACTTCTGCTCCCAAAACTGCTGGCCGTTTTATTCTTTCAGTTGTGTTGGATTTTCTTGGGTCCATGGAAATACTGAATAAGGTAGATGCTGAAGTCTGACCACCACCAATATAGTACATAGTCTTCTAGTGGTTTGTTAACTTTGCTTACACTGATTTTTATGGTGAAGGGCTGACAGGCAAACCTTGTTTGGCCTTCTCTGCAATAGGTAAAAGCTGTGCTAGATGAGATTCTGGAACGGCTTCCAGAGCCCTTTAATATGGTGGAAATCATGGCAAAGGCAGCTGAAAAAACCCCTTACGTGGTAGTCGCCTTCCAGGAATGTGAACGAATGAATATCCTGACCAGTGAAATTAGGCGTTCTCTGAAAGAATTAAATTTGGGATTGAAGGTAAGAGTATATTGCATGTTTTTACTACTTCTAGACCAGAGTTATTAATCTGTCAACCAATCTGATTAAGCATGATATCATAAACAGCCATGAGAAAAGTATAACATGCTTTCTCAGTCCCAGTGATTGCCAACCAGGTTACCGACTTTTCAGTTTTCAATACTCCCCGTTACACATAAGTGAAGAGCACTTTAAAGTGGTAATTTCCAATAGGGGTAAGCTGTGCTAGTCTGTTGCAATAAAAACAAAATCTAAAAGATAGTTGTTGTAGGTTTTTCAGGCTGTTTGGCCATATTCTGAAGGTTGTTCTTCCTAACGTTTCGCTAGTCTCTGTGGCCGGCACCTTCAGAGGACACGAGTTAGAATTCTGTCTGTGTTCTGCTATAGTGTGTGGGATAGACTCAGCTATCCCACACACTACACCAGAACACAGACAGAGTTCTGACTCATGTCCTCTGAAGGTGCTGGCCACAGAGACCGGCGAAACATTAGGAAGGAAAACCTCCAGAACACAGTCAAACAGCTCAAAAAACCTACAACTATTGGATCCCAGCCATGAAAGCTTTCGAGAACACAAAATTTAAAAGACTTAAGGTTTATTTGGCAGATTTGGTGACTCCAGTTCGACTCCTTCAAATGCATCTGAAGAAATGGGCTGCGGTCCATGAAACTGTATGCCAAATACCACCGTGTAGTCTTTAAGGTGCCATGAGACTCTGTCAAACTGGCAGTGGCGCCTTTTTCCAGTCAGACTGCATATTCAGCAGAGTCTACATCTATGGGCACATGGGAACTGAAGGAGATGGCCCAAAGGTGCACAACTTGCACAATTTTCCATTGTATTCATTGGCAGGTTCTTGATTTCAGTACAGAGAATATTCATTGCCCCGGGATTCTTTCAGGCTGTTAGTTAATCCTGGTATATTATTAGCACAACATTCCAACAGATGCTTATCAAGGCTGCAGCAAGCTGGCAAAAAGTGGGTGTTGAAGGAGGGGCAAGAGAGTGGTGTTGCTTCAAGCTTTGGAGTTTCTCTTAAAACAACCATTAGAACTCTGTGCTGCCTCTCAGAAGCAGGAAGTGTACTGATGCTGAAGGTAACTGGTTGCTTTGGGAAATGCCCTTACTCCAAAAGCTTGCCTTACTGCTTAAAACCTACAAGAAACTATGAAAATCCCATAAAGCAACTCATAGGAAGTGGACACAGCAGTAAAATCATGAAAGCAGAAGAATGCTAATCTAGTAGAGAATTCAAAATAGTTTTTTAAAGTATTGTATGCTGTGCTGTTGTTAATCACCCATACCATAATTATACACTCACCTAACATCAACATTGGCAATTACAGCACTAGCTGGGAGGGTGAATCTCATTTACTCATCAAAGCAAGTGCTGGGAAATTTAAATTGCTACAGTAACAGCATTACCTAGAGGGAAGATGCCTGGAAACTCCACTGTAAATGAGGAACAACAGTACATTTACTGCATAACGTATAATCTCAAAAGGAACTTAATTAATGCCAGAGCATTCAGATAACCAGAACCTCCTCTCAAGAGGGGTGCCATTTTCATAAGATCCTACAGAAAGTTATGGACTAGACAACCATAAGCAGTTTATGATAGAGGAAACTAATTTTATTTTATTTTCCCCAAAGGGAGAGTTGACAATTACAACAGATATGGAAGAATTATCCAATGCTCTGTACTATGATAATGTGCCTGATTCCTGGACAAACCGTGCCTACCCATCATTGCTTAGTTTAGCAGCATGGTATGCTGACCTACTCCTTCGGATCAGGGTGAGGAAAACTGTTGTCTTGGTTAAAACTTTTCACAGACGGCAGAACTGGTCCTGCCAAAGTGAGGCACTTGCCTGAGGCAACAGAGTTCTGGGGAGAGAAAAACTCCCTGTCCTAACCCTGCCCTTGGCAGAGATTGCTACTGGAGAACAGTACTGGTGCTGCTGCCCTCCTGCAAGACAAAGACAAGAGGACATGATGATGATACCTGGGTGGCAGCAATGACAACAGGAACAGTGAGAACAACAATGACTGACCTACCCCAGGAACAGAAAACAGGAGAGAAGCCTGCAATGGCTACACAGCACAGGTCCTGCCAGAGGCTAGCTCTACACAAAGCCCTCGGAGACATAAACCAGTGCCTGGCTCTTCAAGAATTTGCCAGCTCTGTAGATACCTGGCGTCTGGCAGGAGACACGTATTGTGCAGCTGTTTCTGCTCTCCTGAGTTACATATTCACCATCACTGTACTTCTCTTTCTGCTTTTGGGGTGGGATGTTTTACTCCTGCCATGAGGCACTATGATCTCCTTGCTCCCGGCCCTCCCTTCAGTCTTTGTCTGGAGGGCACCAGGAGTGGGGAAAGGCAGCCCTGCCTTCTCTCCTTTGTCATTGTTCTGCATGAGCGTGGAGGAGGGCTCCTGCCATTGCTACTGTCTCCTCCTGTGGGGCTGCAAAAATGTCTCCCCCCCGCAAGAGGGAACAAGGAGCTGTTTGTGTTGTACCACATGCAAGTGTATGCATCCACGTGTGCACAAATACACACACAAAGTGAGGTATAGGAAATGGAGGGTGGCACCTTGTCTCAGACAATGGGAGAACTTGGTCTACCTCCGCAAGAAGCCATTCTTACCTGCAGATTTTTAACTACAGTACTGGACTTGGTATGGAATTTTCCATCCAGCCTTCTCATGAAAGGTGAAAACTGTCACTTAAGCACTGACCGCTTTTATTTAATGAATGAATTCTATCATTATTTAATGACAGAATAGCCACTGTCATGGCTAGCTGATTTTGTATAAGAACTTTACTATGGTATTTGCATGTGGAGTCATCTGTGTGCCATTTAAAAATACTACACGGTAAAGATCTAGATAATTTTAAAACTGCGGAGCTGGAAGGGACCCTGTGGATCATTGAGTCCAGGCACAGAGGGGGGGGGGTCCAATTCCCAGCCTAGATACTTGGGGCAGCTTTCTTTTTCAGCAGGAAACTAGGCCTGAGCTCAGCCTCTCCTGGGCCTTGATGCCTTCCAGGTGAGCACAATCCAGGTGTCCACCTGGCAGATGGAACTCCCAGAATGGAGAATTCTTTGAAAGAAACCCCCAACACACACACATGCCTATTTGTGAACATATAGTTCAAAGTACAGGATCAAATATGCAATCTGTTCCCACTGTTTCCATTTCAGGAGCTGGAGGCCTGGACAACTGATTTTGCCCTACCCACAACTGTGTGGCTAGCTGGTTTCTTCAATCCTCAGTCTTTCCTCACAGCTATTATGCAATCCATGGCCAGGAAAAATGAGTGGCCTCTTGACCGAATGTGCCTCTCAGTGGAAGTTACAAAGAAAAATCGGGAGGATATGACCGCTCCACCTCGAGAGGGCTCCTATGTCCATGGACTCTTTATGGAAGGTAAAGACAATCTTGCTTCTTACTTTAGACAAGTGGAGGGCAATTTTCACTCCTTGGTGTAGTTTCATCCATTCCTCCCTTTACTTCTGAAAATTTTCTGTAAGCAATCCATTCAGATATCTGGAAAGAGTCTGAATCCTTCCTAAAAAGTGATATGACAAGTATTTTGAAATATTTGAAAGTCTCTCACATGGGAAATGGAGCTCGTTTGTTTTCTGCAGCTCCAAAGTGGAGGACTGATCAAATGAATCCAAATTACAGGAAAGGAAATTTGGTTACCTATTAGGAAAGTAAGTTTACTTCCTGAAAATAAGAGGTTTTTGACATCAGAATAGACTACCTTGGAGTGAAGCAGACTCACCATGCACTGGAGGCCGTTAAAGATTACTTGCCCACCTGGTTTAGCTGTGGATATGCTACTTTGGAAGGGAGTTGGCCTCTATGATCCTTGAGGTTTAATTCAGTTCCACAGTTCTATGGCTCTCTGAAAGAATGATTTGGTGTTGCCCAGCTGGCCACTTTGGAGGAAGGGAGAGAGGCTCCAGCCCCCTCCACCGCTGGCATGTATCCTCCAAGAGAACAAGTTCATCATCCCTGCTGTAGACAAGAGATATTATTTGGCAGCAGGGGGCTTGGCATTTCCTATTAGTAAGCATAGAATCTTCTGCACAAGTTAGCATTCTATCTAACTAGGTGTTACCAAAATAGGGTTCCTTTGTTCAGAAACTAGTCAAGATGGTTTCCACCCAAAAGTATTTTCAAGCTCAATTGTACAGTTGTACTGTACTTTCATAAACACAAATACAGGATGCAAAAAGAAAGTAGAGTTTGGCTAGCTGCCTTGTTTATTTCATAGTATTAGAGCATGTCAGCAGGGGGCAGCAAATGTCCATTTTATTATCATCACACTGATGGGAATTTTTGAACAGTAAGAGAAGTAACTGCATAATTACCTTTATTAAAATACTCCTAGGTTTTAGGTTGGGAATGTAATATCTACAATGACCTTTTCCCTAGTAGCTATTATTTTAAGGAGAGCTGGAAGGGACCCTATCGGTCAACTAAGCAGGGCTGGGCTTTATATTGCTAAGGCTAAATAAATGAACTGGTGGGTGGAAGAGTACATGGCTTTCCACAGCAAAACAACACTGCTGCAGGCTCAGGGCACAGTCAGAATCCATCTTCTAAAATCATATCTGTAACACTTGCAAAATGCATGCACAAATGGCTAGAAGTGGCCTCAAGTGGCACCACAGGCCCACCCAAGCCAAGGCATGTAGCCTTTATCCATGCTGCTAATGACAGGTCCGTTGTCGTGCTGGGCTCCCTCAGGGCTCGCTACCAGTCAAGCCCTTCTTTAGTTGATCAGGAGAGTTCCGTCTTTTCTCACTGCAGGTGCGCGGTGGGATATTCAGACTGGGGTCATCAGCGATGCACGCCTGAAGGAGCTGACCCCCTCGATGCCAGTCATCTTCATCAAAGCCATCCCTGTGGATCGCATGGACACCAAGAACATGTATGAGTGCCCTGTCTATAAGACACGTACACGAGGCCCCACCTATGTTTGGACCTTCAACCTCAAGACAAAAGAGAAACCAGCTAAGTGGATTCTTGCTGGAGTTGCTCTGCTCTTGCAAGTTTAACGTGCAAGTGAACAAAACTCTACATCCTGCCCCCCCTCATCCCCTTTCTGCAAAGCCAGAGAGTTGTTCACAAGTGGCTAATAAAAAATACATTTGTTGGAGACATGTCTGCTGTGACATTACGCTCAGGTACAGCAGCCTGATACCAATGATAGGAAACCTATCCTGTCAGCATGGGCTCTGCCCTAGCACACTGGAATGAACATACACATTTTAATACAGTGGTCTGCATGGAACATTTGCATTGGTTTCTCACTTTAAACTCACAGCCTGTTGCTTGTTGAAAGTTACAACGGCAGTCTGCATTTATTCCAGTGTGTTGCTCCCCAACCCTACATTCCTTAAAGCTAGCCATTAAGAGCAGACATTATTCCCAGTGTCATTATGCAGTGCCACAAAAACAAGGTTTCTGGTCTGCTCTATTTAATCAGACAGCTGGCAGAGCATTTTTATGCCACTGCAATTTAGGTGTAAGCAACCCCAATAGTCTAAAGTAATGCAAAACTTAGTAGCCAGAGATTTATTTCTACTAGCCAGCAAAAACATAGTACTGTACAAGTCATTCTGAAATACTATACAGTAAGAACAGCCTGCTTTCCCCATGGAACTATGGAGTGGGACTAAGAGCAGTTAATATTGTTCTCTGTAATTCTGAGCCAGTTTCTGAAAATTAAAAATGGTTTCCAAATTCCTGACACGCCCACAGCACCATAAACAGCTGTGTTCAAAACCCAGAGTTTAAAAGCTCAAAGGTGGATGTTCAGCACCCCTGTTCTTCCCCATGGCTCCTCCAAAATCAGAAAGATAATTTAGACTGCCTGGTATGAATTTTACCTTTTGCCACCAATTACTTGAAGGAAAGAAACCACGTCAGTGTTGTGGAAATATTTCCACCCCACCCTTGCCAGCCCCACATCTTCCTCTTCCAGTAAAAATGACACTTTATAGTTGTATGAAACTGAACATGAAGTTTGGCTTCCCAGATTGGGTGCAGAAAAGCTGATGAATCAGGACCTGTCATTCGCTACTGTATTTAAAAAGGGTGTAAATCCCTCTTCAGTCTCATGCACAATGAATGATTCCCCATGTGAGCCCAATAGCTCTGGCTCTGTCCCTGCTGGGGAGTGTTGGCCTCTTTTCAGAGCAAGCATGTGCCTACACACCTGCAGCTCACCTGTGGACTGGAGCAGAGAGGTGGGCGATGCCCTAGAGGGTGAGCACAGGGATCGACAGATTTAAGGAGGAGACCAAGTCAAAAGAAGAGGACTGCTGGACTGATACACTGGAGGTGCTGGAAGCCAAGGAAGTGACCATGATAGCAGGGTGTAAGACGACCAGCTGCTGTGACCTGGACTCTGGCCAGTTTTGTTCTACTTCTTAATTCTTTTGGCCAAGTACTCTCGTCCCTTCCACCTGCCTGCTGCTGTACCCTCAACTGGGCCACTTTTTCAGATGGGCATCTACATTCTAGATTCAGAAACAGCGTACAATACATATTTATTTTGAATCATTTATAGATAACGACAGCATCTGAATTGCCTTTTCTCACACCAATTTAGGTAGAAGTATATTTCAGCATCATTGGTACACATTCTAGTGTGTTTTACTGAGAAATGGTTTAAGTGTCCTGAAAGTGAGTGTTGGACTTTTTCCCAAAGTACACTTTTTCCATTTTTTGTGAGAGAAGTGGCAGTTCAAATGGACAGTCATACCTGATTTGAAGTACACGTATTTAGTTTCTGTAACAAAATTAGCTCAATGTTCTTGACAGCCGGAACATTCTCCAGGTGACCTCCAATAAAGCTGGCCAATTGTGACCCTTTTACATTATACAAAACTTTTAAACTTTTACCAGATGAACCTGATAAACTGATACAACGGAATAAGACCTCACAGCAATATTGGCATTCTAATGTAGTCTATCAGGCACAAAGATTTGTGCTCGAAAAGAATACTGCTTTAAAACGAAAGACGGTTCAATTAAATCAACTCAGGCTTATTTCCTGTTGACAGTGCTTGCCTAGGGGATGGGTGTAAAAACAAGGACATACAAAACTCACCCAAAGGACCAGCCTTCCTTTCTTTCTTTTCTTTTCTAGAAGAAATTCTTAATCAGAGGTGTCAACATCTTTACCCACAGCTTGATATAGCGATTGGGCTGCTCAAAAGTCAAGGCAGACACAGTGCCAGAACGCAAGTAGAGTTGTTTCTGCTCCTATACAGAAGAAAGAAATGCAGGATAGATGCATACTTTTATTTTCATTATGCTCAGCAAAAGGCACCCCTGATACTGCCATCCCAACTCAAGAATCACTGATTCCTCCCCAACAGTCTGCCATGGATCAAAAAGAGTTAAGGTCAACGTGCTGTTCAAGGTGCTGTCAGGATCCCCTATCCATCCATCCAACCAACCAATCACATCCCCCTCTCCAACAGTAAGCTTGGATATGAACTTCAGGTTGGTATGCCAAGCCTTTCCAAAGTCTGGCATCTCAGAAGCCAGCTGAGCCAAACCCAAGTAATTACACAGCCAGAGCCCAACCCACACATGTATACAAACACACTGAGGAAGAAAGCATTGCAAGATTTGGCCCTGCAGTTACTCTTTTTCCCGTAACACAGCCAAACCCTGAGCTATAATTGTCCAAATAGGAAGCCTGACTTTAATCTCCAGAGACTGGACTGTTCATTTCTCTTTAGAAAAAAAAACCCTCCTAGGCTGCAGTTTAAAATGAATGTGCCGTCAAGGTTTCAATGCAGTTCCCAGAAACACTAAGCTTCTTCGTAGTATAAACAATTCAGCTGGAGGGAAAATGAGAGTCTCTGTTACAATGGTTACAGCACATGGTCTTTGGAGGCAATGCTTATGTCCTAAGGATATTTTTTTGGTCTGAATTAACATGGTACACTGCAGTACCTGCAGCATCCTGACACGATCACAGGGATTTCTACACATCTTCCCCAACCGCCCAAGCTCAGTTTCTTACCAGCACCCATAATGTCATGATTGCCACCCACAGTACAACCTCCCCATGCCCAGCTGAAGCCTGTTAAGTTTAGACTATGATGGCTAAATTCTCATTCACCTCGTTTTTTTCTGTTCCTATTATACCCTAGATACCACATGCACTTAGCAAAGTTGGTTTTTAAACATAAAAAATATACCAAAGTAATCATGGCTTCTCTCACAACCATCCCCTTAAAAATGGTTCCAGTTCATGTCCAGTGAAATGAGAACTTATCACTTTGTAAAACAAGTAAGAGCAGTGGTCGACAGAGGCTCCTAGGCTGTTGTCTGAACTCTTAAGAGCATTTCTAAAGGTTCCAATTATGTCAGAAAAAACATAGTAATCTCTGAGAGATCATGATATAAACATTAAAAAATGAAAAACAAACAAAACAAAACCCAGTGCATCCTCCAGCAAATTGAGAAGAACTATGTGAGAGATAAAGTCTTATTTCACATTGAGTAAGGGTTTGAAGATTGCAAGTGGTGGCAGGAACGATTATGAAAGCAATTCAAGTCACATCTTGCCTTCTTTGAAGCCTTGCTTCTTCTCTCAAGCTGTCTGCCCTCACCCAGAAAATTCAAATGGGTGGGACTGGGTTCCAGGTTTTGAAGACACATCACTTCCATGATTTCACTTCTGCAAAGTCAGTATTGAAGCTGACCCCTCCTGGTTCTTTCATACATGCAGACAATGTGGGACAGGGGAAAGTTCAGTGGTAGCCACAGAACTGGTTAGCTGGTAAGCCAAACCAATGTGTGGACTCCAAGAATTCATATATGATTTCTGCAGTTAGGCTGCATAAAAACCTCAAGCAATGTTATTGCCAAGTCTTAACACTCTGAAATGATCATTTCAATAGATGTTTGGCTTTCAATTCTCGTACTAGGGATCTCAAGGGAAATCTAAGCTGATCATAAATTTCAAATAGAAAAAACAAAAATAGTATTTGTGTGATTCTTAACACACACATTTATTTCAGTTCAGATCTCAGTTCTACTACAGCTACGTTGAGATGGAATTGTGATGAAAAGACAATAATCTACATGCATTTGCAAATCCAATGTAGGAAGGACTGTTCAAAAATCAGGTCAGAACAATCAAGTGAATGGATGATCAAGGCAATGAAAGCAGAAAGATAGCATTGAATTAATTTAAAAAAATTAAAATAAGTCCAAAGCAACTATCCTTTTGTTAACCTTAAAAAACCCAGATGTCTACACTAAAACCCACAAGAGTACATAAAAAGGAAATACTAGTGTTCCTTCGTGGAAAGAATGAGACTACAGCCCTCCCTCAAACTGTGGGAAGGAATAAACCAGAAAGAATCTTGGAATTTTACTCCTAGTTATAAAATTCAACAGGCTTATGGGTTATCTAAACACTACAAGCTACTGAAAACAGTTTTAGAGAATGTTCTTGCAAAGTCTGTGGGTTGCTTTGCTTCCCATGTGTGTCATTCCTAGGATGGAGAGAACCAGAAAAAGAAAGCATGTGGGTACAGTAGAGATGGGCATGAACCACCAGTTTGTGTTTCAGCTGAATAGGTGTTCAGCACTTCCCAGCCCTGCTTCTTCTGGTGGGCACCCACACACTCAGAGGCTGCATCCCCACTCATCTCCTACAAATGTATCCTCTGAGCGGGCAACCACTGGAGGTAGGGCTGGGAAGTGCTGAACAACTGTTCTGCCAAAAAATGAACTGGCACAAACCACCAAACCCTGAGCTAGAATTGTCCAAATAGGAAGCCCGTGCCCATCTCTAGGGTACATTAGAGCCAGAGATCCTCTACTTTCAAGAATGTTTTCTCCTTATCCTTCAGGAACAGGCTACTCTTAGTGAGTTCTGATCCATTCAGGCTTATAGCAGCTACTTGAAATTATACATTATTATTGCAGGAACTTCTGACCAGAACTCATGCAAATTTCCTCCATTCTGAATTACTGAAGTTTTAGAGCAAACTTTCCTTTCAGATTTGCTCAGTCCCATTAATAAAGCACATGCTCATAAGATCAGTCCATGACTTACATACCTGATCGAACTGCTGCTGCAGGGCTTTGTTTTCTGTCACTATCGCCACTTGTGCTTCCAGGTCCCGATGAACTGACCTGTACCCAAAATTAGGAGAGCCAATCAGAGTTAAGCAGGGCAGACTGCTTCCTGCCAGGTACAACCAGAGGCCTACAAAGACACATGAAGGGGGGGAAAAGGAAATGACTATGGAATTGGTAAAAGTCTCAAACAATACTTTGTTCTTGAAAGGAAAAACAACAAAACAGTTTGTTAGGCTTACCAGCAGTGTAAATGGGTCAGACTGCTAAGTAAGCAACCAGGAAATAGGAATGCTTCCCTCCAGAAAATGTTACAAAACTCAGTGGAATATCTAACATTTAAGTGACAGCACATACAGAAGCTGACCCTGCTCATCTGGTACAATAAAATCCTTACAATGTAGGGTATATCAGCTCTACTGCAACACACATTTCACACCATAAATAACTACATTGGTGACCTGGCCAGAATGTTACAATATTAAGCACATTCAAAAACGCATCAATAAAGCCAAGATTGGCAAGATTTCTTAGGACTTTGTTGATAAAGAACACAACTTACGATCAGTATTTATTCAAAATGTGCAGGCCAAAGTTATCATCTACCCCTCCCAAACTGTTCTTACTCTTGCAGGCATAGATGAGGTGAAGATGAAGAACAATTCCTTCAATAAGGAAAAGGGTTTACCCTTCAGAAGCTATACTGGTCTATCAAAAGGACAGGGAAGGGGTAAAGCTCTTGTATCCATACCCATAAAATGTAAGGTCTTTTAGAGCAAAAGTAAACTGCCTGAGCAGTTTCAGCACACCCAAGGCAGTAACACCTGCCTGTCCAGTTGGTCCCATCCTTTGATCTGGAATAGAAAGTCATCCCAATGGAAATTACAAGATATACTGGCAATAATTATAACATTACACTTATCTTCTTAAAGCGTTTGTTCAGGCTAATGGGAGAGTTAATGTTTTCCAGAGGAGCAGGGGAGGAAAGCAACTATAGCAGGCTCTTCAGTTGAAGAGTCAGAAACCAAGACTTCCAACACCTCTAAAGTACTGTGTCAAATGCAAGCTACCATACTTTTCACTCTTGTCATAGCTGGGAAGTAGTTCGCATTTATCCTTTTTTCTGAATGTACCTCAAATGACCAAAGCTAGCATGATTACATGCACAGCATCCGTATTTTTATGACTGTTTACACCCAAAACAAGCACTACAATTGTTCTGCCATGAACAGGGCAGGTGAGTTCATTGGTGGTAGATCACACCAAGATCAGAGCCCTAGTTTGGTTTCAAGGGGCATCACCAAAAATATGTCATCAAAAAGGAAAGAACAATCTGAAAAATATTTGTAAGGCAAATTGTGTGTAACTATTTCCCTCACATTAACATTAGACTAAAGGTCTTCCTTGTTAGTCACCTTGAGTTCTAATTTCTACCTGAAAGGAAGAGGAGCTATGGCAGAGAAAATAGTTCCTTCTTAAAATGGGAAGTTTCCCAGTTTTTAAAAAAGGAGCACCACCCAAAATAATCTGAGAAAGAAAATGGCTTACTCCTTTACTTAGGTCTGAAGTTCCAGAATACACCCAGGCAGTTGCCTCTGCACATATATACTACACCCATCAGTTCAATTACAGTGTAAGCCTGATAATGCACTGTCTCTCCATCTTCTTATTTCTTTCCTTTCCTAAACAGAACCATTAGAAAGCCACTAATGTGGGGAAAACCCTGCGAAAACTCTGTAACAACACACTTTCCATCCTTCCTACCACATATTTCCCTGACTTTTTTATTTTTTATCACCTCTGTAGTAATTATTATGAAGTATACATGTTAAGCTATCTGGATAGCTCAGTAAGTTAGGTATCTGGCTGCAGAGACAGAGGTTGGGAGTTTAATTCTCTACCATGCCTCCTGAGCAAGGTTTCCTGACTCTACCTCCCCTATGCGCAGCTCTCCTCCTCCTCCTCCACACAGCGATCGCACTTGGTTCCAGTCATGACGGAACCCTGCATGAGAGGCGGGTGGAGGCATGTGCGGGCACGGGGTGACATTGCATGAGAGAGAGGCAGAGCCCTGCCCTGCGGGGCTGAAAATTAGAGGGTATATGTTGCTCCTGAGAGAAGAGCCAGTCTGTGTGGTCCTGGGCAAGCTTCTTCCCTGGGGAAGAAAGGAATGGTAAAGCACTTTGGAGAATTCACTAGCTAGAAAACCCTGGAGAGGGTCACCATAAGCAAGAACTGACCTGACTGTGCCAGTGTGCTCACTAAATTCTAGCAGATGAGGCAACAGGAGATTAAGCAACTAAATATTCAAACAGCTGACAGAAGGTGGGAGGCACCATTGTCAAAACGGCTTGCAGAACCAAGTTTAGAGGTATTTGTTGCTAAGATAAGTCAGGGCTAATTATACTGTTCCATCTTTTGTCCTAAACTGAACAGCCATCATTAGTACGCCTTTGGCTAAAAGGTTACTTAATGTCACTTTAAAGAAAGATTTCCAAGTTCTTTGCCAACCTGGTGTAATTAGGGATGGGCTTTCTGTGTTCAAACAAAAGACCCAAAACATAAATGACATTCTCTTTTGTGGTATGTTGGCGATTGATAAGCCATATACTGTAACCACAAATGATTCATGTTTATGAAAGGGGGTATGCAAAATTTTAAGTCTTTCTTGTAACCTTTGGTGACTTTTCACTCTGTCTCAAATGGCCTGAGAACTTTTTTATCCCATAATTTTATGAGGTTTGTCAACAAAAACTAATCAGAACATCTGGGGGCCTGGGAATTTTGAATCCATAAAAAGGCCTGGAATCCAGTGGGAAGCGCTCTTTGATTCAGTTCTTCCTTGCAGGATTACCGTATACGGAGTTCCCGGTGCCATTCATCTTGGATTGTTGCCAGCCTACCTATCTTCTGTGCCTCCATTTTGGACACTTCGGTCATTTTCTCGGTTTTTTGGGAAATATTTCCCCCTCTATTCATATTATTTTTGCTGCTGTCAGACAACCCACCTATGCCAACACACTTTTCTAAGATTATTTTTTTAATTTTTCAGCTATTTTTCTTCTCTGTGTTGTGGGGAAAGTACTTTTCCTAACTGATTGATTGATTGGGGGGAGCAGGACAAGAATGTGATACTGTGTTTCCCCAAAAATAAGACAGGGTCTTATATTAATTTTTGCTCCAAAAATGCAGTAGGGCTTATTTTTAGGGGATGTTTTATTTTTTTCCATGTATGACAATCTACATTTGTTCAAATACAGTAATGTCATCTTCTTCTGGTTACTGTGGGGTTTCACTTAACTCCGGCTTATTTTGGAGGTAGGGCTTATATTACGAGCATCATGAAAAATCATACTAGGGCTTATTTTCAGGTTAGGTCTTATTTTTGGGGAAACAGGGTAATATAAATTAGTACCTGCATAGGTCTGGTTTTTCTTTTTCGTGTACTGTTGCCTGCTTTTGGAGCTGACTGATTCTCTGTTTCCATGCCTCTTGCTTTTCTGGAATATTTTTAAAGGGTTCTTAGGGCTTCTGGAGCATCAGAAAACATAAGCAGGGAAACATGAACAGGAAACTCAAAGGAGGTTGGTAGACAAAAAAAAGCAAACATTTTTCCCCATCTTGCACTATATTACTACAGTACTGTTGTTTTTTATTTTATTATATTGTTTTTATTCTATCTATTATTGTTAGCCACCCAGAATAGACTTCAGTCTAGATGGGCAGGGTATAAATTTAATAAATAAATAAATTAAATTAAATGAAACCACCCATCCAAACACTTATATAAAAGAAATACAAATATTTTCATTGTGCATATGCCTAGTTTAAATAATTAACTGCCTTGAATACTGGCTTTATTTCCCAAGTTACCATGTCCATGTTTGAATAATAATGCCTAGTCTGCATCCCTCTGTGAAAGCAAACAAAAACCTTTCATCAGTAATTCCACACATGTATTTCTATTTCTACTTTTCTACACAATAATCTATAGTTATTTTGACACAGCCGTAACAGATGCTTGTTTTCCAAGCTATAAACGGTTCTTTTAATGCAAAGTGCCACAGCTACTTTTCATTACTATACCCCTCATGATTTTTGTAGCCAAGAATGCCCAACTCCTTGAGTTCCAGAGAACAATACACAACTTAGCCATGGAAAACAGAAGGGGAGGAATGCCTGCAAACATGCTGGAATTTGACTCCACAAATCACTTTTTTTTTTCTCCTACACACTGTACAGTGTTGACTTCTGACTATGCCAGGCTAGACTTGGCTCATGTCATGACTTGCCTCTTCAAGAGACAGCATTTAATCTATGACCCAGCACTCCTTCAATTCCAATAAGGAAACTCTGAGTTGCAAGTGATATCCTGCACCCGAATTTCATAACTGGTAGGAAAACATTTTTGTCTCTGATTCAGAGGGTACTTATGACCTCAAAATGAAGCAATATGTTCTCATCTCCTTACACTCATAGCACCTCTTCAGGAGAGTGGTTCTGAAATAAAAATCTCTAACAATGCCCTGCTCAACCAGAAGGCAGAAGAACCTACATTACTACAACTCAGAAATGATCCAAGAGATTGCACACTTTGGGGAGTTTTTCACATGTGAAACTGTTGCTCAGCTAACATAAACAAGTAACATGCCCTAAGGATTAGCCTCTGTACAAGACAGCTGGCCAGTGTAACACCAGGAAAAAGGAATCTAAGAGGGATCTTGAAAAGTGTAAGTCAATTAACCTGACATCCACTCTAGGTGAAACTGGCAGAAAGGTAATTGATGTGTTATTAGTTCTTCAGAGTGCTTTCAATAGTGTTGATAACATGTGTGCAATGTGATCTGGACTTCCAAATGACATTAAATTGTTTAGGATAGTTAACGTGGAACACAAAAACTTCAAAAGAACCGTTGTTCCAAACTGTAGAAACGGGCATTAAAACAGCAAATATGGTTCTTTGTAAGCAAACTGATGGTAATGCACATACCATGGGGATTCTAACTTCATATATATGCTGATAGGATCTGGGCTGGTGGCGACTGACCTAGAAAGGGATCTTGGCAATGTACCCTCTAATTTTCAGGCCTGCTGGGTGGGGCTCCGCTTCTCTTGCATGCAATTCCACCACCTTGCACAACAGGGGTCCGTCGTGACTGGAACCAAAGGGGTTGAACGTGATCACTGCACGGAGGAGAAAGAGAGCTGCATTGAGGGAGGCAGAGTTGTGCACATGCCCAGCTTAGAGGGAAGCTTGGATTGTGGCATTGTGTTGGACTGCTAGATAAAAATAAAGATCACTGTGCAGCTGTTATAAAAAAGGATAAATCTCATTTCATAATGAGAGCTGGAATCAACAGAACTGCCAATATCATACGGTCTTTATGGAAAACCGATGACATGGCCCACCATCTATATATGGTGTTTGATCTCGTTATTGCACATGAATTAAGCGTACTGTAAAAAGGGGAAGAACAGAGCAAATAAAATGATCAAGAGGATGGAGCAACTGATCTGTGAGGAAAGGTTAGAGTATTTGTAGCTGTTTAGCTTAGCAAAAGAGGCAGATGAGAGATTTGTCTGAAATTATGTATGGTGTGGTAGGAATAGGAAAAATGCTTCCTTCCATCTCTCACAATAGCAGAAATATGTTGTTATGATAGAATGCGTCCACTGATGCTTAATAGTGGGACATTCAGAACTGATTTTAAAAAATACCTATGGGTTATAGGCAGTCCTTAGGGATGACAAAGATTACCACATTCAGTATAGCATATGTCTACCTACTGATGCTACCTACTATACATCTGACCACAAAAGGTTGTCCCAAATATTTTTTTCTCAAATGTTGTATCTGGCAAAATCTAAAGAAACAAAAAAGACAAAAACATGTGGCACCTTAAAGACTAGCTATAATATTTTGATGTAAGCTTTCGTAGACACGTCCACTTCATCAGACATTAAGAAATATGTTCCTTCTGCTGAAGAACTAGCTAGTGTAGATAACAGGCACCTGGTTCTTGGTGCTGATGCTTTCCTACGTTTATTCTGCTTCTTCTACTCACAAAGGGAGATGTGGAACAACTTCCTGCTACCAAGGAGAACATATGCAAGTTTAGCATACTATCTTGAAAGTGTAGCTAGTGGGAGAAATCTTAGAAGGAAGACAAACAGAATTGGTACTATTTCTTATCCATACACCCTCATCCCTTGCTGTTCCTCATGACTGTGTCTGAGTAACTGTGCGTAGAGACATGAATGTGTTTTCTTAAGAGAAAGGGCTTAGTCAGCAGCATGCCCCACACCCAGCCCTCAAGCCTCTTCCCAGAAGCTCAGCAGGAAGGAGGCAGGGAAGATAGCAGTCTTCCCATAATCATTAACAGCTACAAGCCTCAGACAAACAAAAGCAGGGATCCCTGGAGAAGTGCAGCCCATTAGGACATGACCTTTGGGACATGCTCAAGGGAGCTGAGAGACCTGCCCAGCCTGCAGTTCATACTGTAAGTGACAGTCTGGCTCCTCAGTACAATGGAAACCTGACAGAAAGAACTTCAAAATCTCTGGAAGCTGCAATGCGTTTACTATCACCTTGGGAGTTCCCACCAAGTGATAGTGATAAATTGTACTACGCTGCAAAGATTCTCTAAATAAAAAGTTATCCACAAGAGCAGCAAAAGGTAGTCTAAGGTGATAAAGCGGGGGTACTCTTCATTGCAGCCAGGCAGTAGCTTAGCATTAATGTTCTCCTGTAATATAACCATAAGAGTTCGGGACATCAAAACCAACAGTCTTCCAACTACCTTTACAATCAGTGATCCTATGATTTCCACATAAGCAGAACATCCCAGGCAGTGATGAAACTCTTATCTATGACTTCAACAGCCATCTCTTCTCAATGGAGCACCAGTATGTTTCCTTCCTTGTTTCCCCACTCTTCTTTCTTCACAGAAGTTGAGGTATTCAATGTGAATGTAACAGGGAAATGAGGCACTACCCTCCCTGCTGTACCTGACTTCGGTATTCTCTCGTGCCCTTGTTGTTCAGTGCAAATGAGAAGTCTGGGTCACTTAAGGGGATGGATTCCTCTCCTCCACTGGACACTGAGTTCTCCATGTTCCCTAAAGCAATGTGGTGGCGAGGGGGATACAGTAATTGAGACCACAGGTCATCAGCTGTCATACCCACATTTCAGTAGAATTGGTCTTCCTATCACTTCCAGCCACTTCCTTGCAGGGAGACAATTTACACAATTTCCTGTTTTCCCAACTGTCTACCCCACTGCAATAGGAAGTGAAGAAAACAATACCAGACCAAATGACAAGGTCAGTAGCGAAAGGGTAACAATCCCTCCACACTTCTTCCCAAATCTAACTTTACAGGGCCTGCCAACTCTTTTTGCAAATTTGTATCCGGTTGCTATGTGTTGCATCACTGATATAGATACGAAGCTGGTAACAGATTTTAAATGACTAGAAAGCTTAACTGGAAGTTTAGCCCAATGCTGTTAAAACAAATTAATTACCCACAATATGACACAACACTTTTGTCTAACAATAATAAGACACAAGCTGCTTAAATCACAGTTGCCACACTACTTCTGTGGATTAATCCTCTTAGTTACGGGACTCTGATATATCTCACACACAACAGAAACAACTTGAAAACACTTACCACATCATGACCATGGCCTATGTCTAGTCTTTTTGACACTATCCATAATCTAATCATTTAGGATGAACAAGGGTAGAGCAGTAAAGGTATAACTTATTTAGGTGACAGAATGTCTCTTCTTAAGCAAATGCCATCAGAAGCGTAAATCCAACTGCTATTTCAAACTAGAGCAGGTTCACTGAATCAATTGAAACTTAGTGAGTCAACACTTATATAAGTTCCATTAATCCAATGGGTCTGCTTTTGGAGGAACTAACCACTGGACATAGACGACAGAACAAATATAGTACAACCCAATCTTTTCATTAAGGACTGGACTATCACAATGGATAAGTTCACAAGATTCTGTTTGTATTCAACATTGTTCCTTATACAATGTCTTTCCCTCTACAATGTCTCACCTTTGGCATGGAATGTCCACCCGCTCCTAGAATATTCCTGCAGCTGGACTCTGTCTTGCTGACCTACAGAGCACACCTCGCTGAAGAACTGATGTTCAATGTAAACATAGGCAGCAGGGATGGCACCAGCTAACCCTTTGGCCTCAAAGAACCCATTCACCTCTGGGGAGGCTAAAAGGATCTGGTAATTAGCCCTTGTGCCTAGAATCAGGTCCATATAGGCTTGTGTGAGATTGAAGTAGCCCGTGGTGAGATATATATTGGCACCCAGCTCTGCTTCCATAAGGAGGGTCTGCGTGACAATCTCATCAATTTGAATTCCAAAAGGTTTCATCTGTATTAGTGGATAAATCCATGTGTCTGGTTCTGGTTGCCTATCACCAACGACCTTGGGATCTGCAAACAATGGGATTTCTCCTTCTGTATGGCTCCTGTGGGAAGTCTGAGTGTGGAGCAGTTTTTGTCTTGTCTTTGCAGAGTTGATCACTTCCATCACTCTCCTATTTGCTGCTTCACAATAGGCCACCTTGTCTCCTAAAGGGAAGAATACATTATTTAATCCACAATGACTCTGTGATATATTCCTTGTACAGTTACAGAGACCCAAAGAACACCAATATGAACCCTGCATTCCAAGAATCATGGAAGTTAAATCACCCCAGGATACAAAGAGGAAAGCACATACACAAAAAGAAGCTTATATAGGAAATGGGCTGCTGCTTTCTCTTTTTTTCTAGTTTAGAGAGCCTATTACCCACCTGACATTTTCAGAATTTGCTGCTCAAACACATTGCATAGCATACATCTAAAACAGCATAATTTCACTGTCTAGGTTGGATCTTCCTAACTAAGAAAAATAGCCCTCAAGGCTATTTCCATTAAAAACAGTAGTAGATCTCACAGAAAGTATCTTAACTAGGACTTAACATGAAAATTCAACATCCATCCTATAATGGATGGTTTTATCTGTTCCCTCTTTCAGAACTGATACAAAGATGTGCTCCCTTTCTTCTGTTGTTACAGCCTGTTACTAAAGCAGATGGGATTCAAAGAACTCCTTTTCCAAATCATTTGAACCACACAGAAGAAGATTTCACACAGTCACCACAGAATGACTGCATTATACTCTCAAAATACAAATTCAAGTTGTGGTGATATAGCACGCTACACATATCTGATTAAGTCAGCTTGTGCCCAAAAGTGGAAGTCTCAGGCTGAACTGAACATACTTTGTTCAAGCTGTAGTAGACACCCACTCTTTGAAACATATAAAGTTAAACTGATTCACGCCACTAATTGGGACATATAGGTAAGCAGAAAACAAAATAAAGCACAGAAAGCCTTATGCTAGCAAAGCTAGAGACTATACCTACTATATCATTGAAAAGAAATCTGCTTCAAATTGCATTCTGTACTGAACATAAAACTGCATGGCAATTTTGCCCAGGTTCACTCAGAAGTCAGTATCACTCACTTTAATGCCACATGCCCAAGGATACATACATAAAACTGCAACTTTGATATGTTAAGAGTTTACAATACCATAAGACTGTCCTATACTGCAAAAGACTCACATAGGCTAGATATTTAGTATGTAGTTTATGCCGAGTTTGAATGCCATCCGCTTCTCCCAGCTGGCAAATGTTGGATTCAAACATGTTGAAGCAATCACCACTCTCTTGATGTAAGACAGACTCTCATACAACTCTGTCATTTATCCAGCAAGTTCAGTATAAGTGAATGGCAAAAATAAGAATTCTCTTTACTATAGCAAATACAGAAAAGTCAGTTTAAAGGAACAAAAATTCACACATCAGCCAAAAAGAAGTTACCTGATAAAATCTGCAATGGGCATGTTTGTTTTTGTGAAACTCCCACCTGACCATCTGAGCAGCTCTGTTTCTGAGAAGATATTTCAACAATTGGAAGTGCTTACAGAACAACTTCCAAGGGAAGATGATGGTCCAGTAGCTTACACTAGGTATGAACATTTGAAACTCCTCTGGCTGTAACAGAGGAAGATTATTTCCCTGACAAATGGGTCATGCAAAATACTCTCTAAGAGCACACAGTAATATCCAAGCCATGTGTATCCATGCATAATATTGTGAAACATATGACAATATGGGGAGTCATTTGGATTTTTAAAAACTCTCCCCTCCCGTTCATCTTTCCTGGTGTTCCAGGAAACAGCCAAATACCTAGTTGCAAAAATGGTTTCCATCATGCATAGAATTAAGCTTTGCAACCCACAGGATTTACCTAGACAGCATTAATAAGAGCTTCTTATATCCTACGAACACCTGTCAGTTATAATGCAATCTTTTAATAAATCCATTCAATCACTGTTAATCCCATTAGTAGGCTTCAAAGCCCTGAGGATATATCAGTTTCCAACTACTGGTAATAAGAAGATCCTAATTCCCAGTGGCTGGCTTTCCTTCCTCGGTCATCTAACAAACTCTTCCCCCACCCCACCCCAACAACCCTCCCACATCATACATTCCTCTCTCCAGAGTTTATGCTCACAACTAGCTCTGGAGTCCTTTCTGCCCACAGAGATGGCATTCCTTATCTCTCTGGAAATACCCAGAAGTTCACATCTTGCTGCCTAGGGGTACACTTTGGCTGGAAAACACCTGGGTGCCCTTGGGCTTTGTTTGCTGAAAAGGGACAGACAGACAACACCAGCTAGTGATCCTCCTACCTTGATAAGGATGTACCATGCCATCCACCATCTTGACTGTATTATCCTGCTGTAATTGCAAGGACACATCCCCAACAGCATCAACAAGCTCAGTAAAGAAATCTGCAATCTCAGGAGAGTTTTGCAAAAACACATAACGGTCTTGACGATTGGTAAAGTAGGAATCACTCAAGTTGGCCCTGAAGAGGGAAAAGCAGGAAAACACTGAAAGCGAGACAAGAATGCTAATATACATATTTCAAATCATGTCAGTCTGCAACAGGTAAAAAGAGACTGAGTGTAACAATATGTTTAAAGGAAGCTAACCAATGCATGTAGGCAGACTGCCTTCCTTTACTTTACTTTATTTAGACTTATACCCCACCCCTCTAGACAAAGTCTACTCAGGGTGGCTTACATAAATGATAAAATATAATAGAATAACATACTTAATAATACATAATAATAAAACCAACTAACTGATGCATACTGTATATACATTATCAAGATGGGATAATTGAAAACACAAAGCAATTAATTGACTGGAGGGAAGGCCTGCCTAAAGAGCCAAGTTTTTAAGTGGCTTTTAAAAACACCCAGCAAGGGAGCCAGGCGGATTTCCATTGGTAGAGTATTCCACAACCGAGGGGCCACTGCCGAGAAGGCCCGGTTTCTTGTTCTTTCCTTCCGGGCTTCTCTCGGTGTAAGGCCCCTCAGTTGTCCCTGCTGACTTTGTTAGGTGATTCGAGTAGACCTGGGTGGGAGAAGGCGATCTGCCAGGTATCGAGGTCCCAAACCATTAAAACTTTGAAATCAATGCAGAAATGAATGGGCAACCAGTGCAAAGCAGACAGGGTGGGGAAGATATGCTGATATTTCCTCACCCCACTAAGGAGCCTGGCTGCCGCATTTTGCACCATTTGGAGTTTCCGCATCAATCCCAAAGGCAGCCCCACATAGAGTGCATTACAATGGTCTAATCTTGAGATTACGAGCATGTGGACAAGAGTAGTGAGGGACCACCAAACAAGATATGGTTGCAGCTGGACAATCCGCCACAGGTGAAAATAGGCAGAACGGACCACAGACGCTACCTGGGCTTCCCTGGTAAGCGCCGGGTCCAGATGTATCCCCAAGCTGTGAACCTCGCTCTTTGCGGTGAGGGTCGACCCCCCCAAAAGAAAGGGAGTCACCCAAAACGCTGATGGAAGGGCCACCCACCATCAAGACCTCCGTCTTGTCCGGGTTCAGCCTCAACCCATTCAACTGCATCCATTCCAGTACAGTCTCCAGAAAGCGCTGAAGGGATGGAACGGCATCCACTGAAGAAGGTGAAAAAGAGATGTAGAGCTGTGTGTCATGAGCATATTGATGACACGATGCCCCACACCCCCTGATGACCCCATCCAGCGGCCTCATGTAGATGTTGAACAGCATTGGAGAGATGATCGACCCCTATGGAACCCCACAATTGAGGCTCCATGGAGTTGAAACATTCTCGCCAAGCTGTACTCTCTGGGGACAGTCCTCCAAGAAGGATCAGAGCCAGGCAAATGCCAGGCCACCGATTCCCAACTCAGAGAGCCTCCCCAGGAGGATATTGTGGTCGACGGTATCAAAGGCAGCTGAGATGTCAAGAAGGACCAACAAGGACATATTGCCCCTATCGGCCTCCCTCAACAGGTCATCCAGCAGTGCGACCAATGCCGTTTCCATACCATAGCGTGGCCTGAAGCCTGACTGAAATGGGTCCAGGGCATTGGTTTTGTCCAAAAGCGCCTGTAGCTGGTCTGCCACCACCTTCTCCACCACTTTCCTTAGGAAGGAAACATTGGCGACAGGCCTATAATTTCCAATGTCATCCGCCACCAAATTTGGTTTCTTCCTAATGGGCCTAATGAGTGTCTCCTTGAGGACAAGGGGGACCTTGCCCTCCTGGAGAGACCCATTAATTATTGCGGTGGCCCATTCTGTTGTTACTGGCCTGCCTGCTTTAATTAGCGAGGCTGGGCAAGGGTCAAGGGAGGAGGTGGTGGCACGACAGTGATCATTCACTTTGTCCACCACATCTGGCATCACAGGCTGAAAGAAGTCAAGGATTACTGGGCAAGGCAGAGCACTGGACATCTCTGCTCAATCCATTGTATTTAAGAAAGGAGAGAGGTCAAGGTGGATGGTCTCCACTTTTGATTTTAAAAATGCTGCAAATTGGTCAGGTGAGATATTAGTGGGAGGCCTATCACCCAGACCAATTCTGGATAGATCGTGAACTATACAGAAGAGCCCCGCCTGCTGATTAGAAGCTTCGCTTATCCGGTCAGTGAAGTGAGATTGTTTTGCAGCCCTTACCTTAGCTAGGTAATGGTTAGTTGCGATCCTGACAGCTATCTTGTTATAATCCGTCGGTTCCTCCCACCAAATGCACTCTAGCCGTCTCCTGATTCGCTTCATCGCTCGTAGGTCCCAGTTATACCAGGACCCTGGCCGAGCTCTGCAACAGAGAGGGCGTTTGGGAGCGATCATGTCTACGGCCCTAGTGGCAGCGGCAAACCAACCCTCCACCAGGGTTTCGACAGGAGCGCCAGACAGGGCAGCTGGAATCCCTTTCATGGTATCCTGGAATCCCACCTTCGAGGGCGGACCATTAAAATAGGCCCATGCTCCCTGCGGGGGGGGGGGAGTGCCATTGTGAGGTTACATTTTATTAAGTGGTGATCCGACCATGACAAGGGGACTGACTCAAGGTCAGTCACCACCGGACCACACTCGCTACGCTTGGTGGAGAAAACCAGGTCTAGCATATGGCCGCCCGTTTGTGTGGGACCGTTAACATGTTGGGACATGTTCAAGGAAGCCATGGTTTCCAAGAACTCAAGAGCTGGACCGGATACCTCCGCCTCCGCATGGATGTTGAAGTCACCCAGGACTAGAAGCCTCGGGGACTCCAACAGTGCTGCGGAGACGAAGTCTGCCAGCTCCAGTAGGGAGGTGGCTGGGTTGCGGAGAGCGCGGTAACCCAGCAAGATCCCAATACCATCCCTGGCCCCAATCCACACATACAGGGCCTCCAGACCTGGCACCACCACCGAGGAGCACCTTGTAACCTCCAAGGTATTTCTATAAACAATGGCCACTCCCCCCCCATCCCTCCAGTCTACCCTGGTGCTGGACTGCATAACCTGGAGGGCAGGCCAGGGTTAGAGGAACACCTCCTCCCCCCCCCCCAATCCAGGTCTCAGTTATGTAGGCCAGGTCTGCGTCCTCCAGAATAAGATCTTGAATAAGCTGGGATTTATTGGACACAGACCTGGCATTCAGCAGCATCAGCTTTAGAGTAGAGGGCCAGCTGAACTGCCTACCTCGAGGCTGGCAGTTGGTCACAGTGCCAGAACAGAGAACAGCCTTCAGACATCTGTTCACTGTTCTTCTAACAGTTCTTCCCAACCCACCTTTCCAATTTTGCTTAGCTAAAGTGGCGGGGAGAGACTCAGGTGCAACTCATTTGGAACAGAAATAGTAGCAATGTTCCATGAATAAGATGAAAAAAAAAGCTATGCTATGTTGTCTTTAGAGCAATCTGTAAGGCCTGTAACTTGCTGTGTCTCAGTAGAACATCCCTCTCATTCTCTGGAGATCACAGAATTCCTAAATGAATCCCCATGTTTTACAATATTTCATTTTAACAAGGGACTCACCCACTCAAGATAACGTTATCATCAAATAGATAGACCTTGATATGTTGCAATCCAATGGTCTCATTGAAACGCTCAGGGACCAGGAGTCGTAGGAGACCACGCAGATTAGGAGTATGGAAGAGGGACACACGGACCTGCTCTGGAAATCTCTTCAGGAGTGGAAGGAGCATGGTCCGAGAGTTTTTCTGACCTAGGAGACGAAAGAAATGCATTTGCTAGGACCATCAGTTAAATATCCACTTTTGTCACAAGTTACTTGTCCGAGTTGAAGTAAATATCTTCTTTAATCTATTTTTATAGCACTTAAGATCATCAAGATCATGGATCATTATTGCCCATTATGACTAACATGCTTATATGCTCCAAATCTGTATCACCATTAGTTCAGACTACCAGAAAAAAGTGCTTTTCGATCACTACCGCTATGTGGCAAAGTGAAACTGCAGAATCTGAAATGTTACTTTAAAAATTTAAGTACTGACCATTAGAATTCTGAAATAACTGTTTTAGCTCAGAAAGCTGAGCACCTGGCTGCAGCACTAAAAATTGGGAGTTTGCATCCTTATTGTGTCTCCTGGTAAAGAAGCCAGCTGAAATCCGCAAGAGCATACGTGACCAAGGGGGCTCAGGACCTTGGGCATGCAATGTGGTACCAGAGTGCCACAAGAAGGAGGGACTGGTAAAATATTGCTGAGCACTTTATTCCTCAAAAATCCTGGGAATGGCTGCCAAAAGTCAGAATCAACTTGAGAGAAAATCATCATCATGCCTTTAATCAAATACCTATCTAGACAGCTGAGTGATGGTGTTAAAGGCTACAGGCCTCATTATGGAAGAAATGGCCTCAATGTTTCCCAATTAATATACATTGACAATATTAAATTATCTGCAAGCTCTCCTGATAAACTGAATAGTCTCTTAAACATTGTTGAGTCTACTGTACGGATGTCAAAATGAATTTTGGTGTTGATAAATGCACTAAAAGCAGCAAACCTATAAAAATCTAGGCATCCATGAAAATTACAGTTTATTTTATTTTATTTAACTTATATGCTGCCCACTCTACCCAAAGGTCACTCTACCCAAAGGTCTCTGGGCGGCTTACAACAATTATAAACATAAGGAATTTAAATCATTACTGAGGACCAGGTGCTTTGATAGTGATGATGGTTCTCAAAACATAACTCAATTCAAATAGAAAAATGACAGCTACTAATAGGTAGGCAACCTCAATATTAACATATTATTTTGGAATTGTGGACTGAAAGTATAGTGATCTTGATAATTTGAATAGGAAAACCCAGGTACTCCTGTCAAAATACCTGTGCTATCATCCAAATACAGAGTGCCTTTCTTTGTCACGATGCATAGATGGGCGCAGACCTGTTGATCTCAAGGATTTCTATATGGGTCAAACTTAGAAACTACTTCAGTGGAGTATGATCCCACTTTATCAGATGACAGTAGAAAACAATAAAGGCCTAACCATTACAACGTACAAGCGAGAACCAACCTATGTTAATGAAAGATTCACAGTGTAGGGATGTGTGGCTTAAGAAACCATTACATGACACTACTCCAGTTACCTCCTCGATGATAATGTCAATAAGCAACAAGCAAACCTAGTTATTTGCACTAGAGAGTATCAGAAAATAATTATGTAGGAAAGTGTAAGTGATATGTGTAGAACTTATCATGAATCCAAATTCATCATAACATAGTTGGATGCCCTAAACTAACATCAGTGGATACACGTGCAAAAATAACCAAATTGCAAAAATAATTTTTCAGCAGCCGCCTAAAATGGTCCGGTGGTCCTGACAGGCAGGGTATCAATCAATCAATCAATCAATCAATCAATCAATCAATCAATCAATCAATCAATCAATCAATCAATCAATCAATCAATCAATCAATCAATCAATCAATCAATCAATCAATCAATCAATCAATCAATCAATCAATCAATCAATCAATAATGGACTACTCCTGTCTTTTCCTCCACATTATAAATTCCAGCCACCTCCTGTTTTAGAAAATGAAACCATAATACAGTACTATACTGGAGAGGCACGTTATCATGAATAAAACCGTTGATTTTAATAAACGAGGTATTATAATTTTGGATAAAAAACAAAGAAAAACATACTTTAAAGAAGTTGAAGTTCCATTAACAAACAACTTTTTAAAAGTACAGAATGTACAAAACTTGCAATGTACAAAACAGTAAGGTAAAAAATTTAAAATAATACGGAAGCTAGATCAAGTCATCCTCCTTCCCTTACTAATTTCAGTAGAGTTGTTCCAAAACTTTGGTTACTAATTTAAAACAATTGCCAAGAGCTGCTAGTTTGCTTCCAGAAATCCAAATATGAGTGACTGCAAACATGCCATCTTACCCACGCATTTTAGGAATTGACTCCTAGTGCTTACGTTTGACCCTTTCATCTGCCTCCCCCATGCACCAGCCATGCTGTGAAATAAGAAGTATGATACCAGTACTAGTAGTAGTAGTAGCAATAGTAGCTGTTGTTACTCCAAAACACTATAATTAGTCACTTTACAGTTGTAAAGGTACTTCTACTTCCCCGTTTATCAAAGGAAACCAAAACGGTTACTTTTTAGTTACTTTGGAGATGAACAGATGAATGTTACAAGCTGTAAAAACTGAAAATAAATAATGTATACACATTGAGGACAAGATAAAAACAGTAACATAGTAATATTAATAAGCAAACTGTGTAACAGTATGCCTAGCCTTATGCTATGCAACAATACTGATGAACAATGCACATACATTTTTAAAACTTAGAGAATTACACTGATGCATTGCATTTAAACATAGCCTCAGAGTAACCAGCTGAACAAAGAACTCATCATTGAGTAAAAGGCAGAGGACGGCAAAAAAATTCCTAACTAAGATATTTTGCAATCCTGCATATTTTAATCAAAAGTAAGTCACTATACCAGAAAGTTACAACAAAGCATTCCTAGAACAACCTCTTTGTACAGTGGTGCCTCGCAAGACGAGCGCTCCATTTTATGACAAAATCACATTATGATGACGTTTTTGCGATCGCAAAAGTGATCGCAAAACGATGTTTCCTATGGGGGAATTTCGCTTTGCGATGATCAGTTCCCTGCTTCGGGAACCAATTCTCGCAAAACGATGATTTTCCTACAGCTGATCGGCGATTTCAAAATGGCCACCGCGTTTTAAAAAAAAGGCTCCCTGCTCTTTTCTGGGACAGATTCCTCGCTGCACGGGATTTTAATGAATTTCTATGGGCTTTTTAATTTCGCTTTACGATGTTTCCAGCTATTTCGCTGGAACGATTTAACATCATAATGCGAGGCACCACTCTATATCTACTATACAGTACTTGGAAAACACACAGAAAAATAGTACTGTATAGTACGAATTTCTAATTTGCAGTATCTTTTTGGAAAAAAATAGAAGTATTTACATAATAAAATAACATGCAGAATTAAGATAACATAGAGAAAAACAGGTGACTAACAATTCAAAAAGGAGAACACATAGCCAGCAGAAAGATAATTATAGAAACAGAAATAATGCATCAATCTAATGTGCCTCTCTGTTAAGGTTCTATAAGGGAGAATTAATATAATGATAATTGTGTGCTGTCAAGTCAATTTCTAAGCTGTCATTTCTCAAGTCTCAGCCTAAGCAGCACTGAAGAACTCAAGTCTGAAAGCTTAATCCTGTCTGATATAGGAGAGCAGGTATTGCTCTGTGACTGGCAGGTGCCCTGGCTGCAAAGCCTGTGCCTGGGATTTTGAATTCCCACTGTCCCTCCTGGGAAAGGGGCAAGCTGAGCTCACTCAGTGTGTGTGTGTGGGGGGGGGGGGGCTAATAGGATTATGTGCCCTACTGCCTGTGTGGCCTTGAACAAGCTGCACACTTCAAGAGCAGAAGGACTTGTAAATTAATTCTGAGTAATGGTTGTTGTGGGTTTTTCGGGCTCTTTGGCCCTGTTCTGAAGGTTGTTCTTCCTAACGTTTCGCCAGTCTCTGTGGCCGCCATCTTCAGAGGACAGAAACAGAACTCAATTCAAAAAG
This sequence comes from Pogona vitticeps, assembly GCF_051106095.1. Classification (NCBI taxonomy): domain Eukaryota; kingdom Metazoa; phylum Chordata; class Lepidosauria; order Squamata; family Agamidae; genus Pogona; species Pogona vitticeps. Next base: position 140,174,201 of record NC_135784.1, on the reverse strand, counting down.
AAAAATGACACCTACTAATAGGTAGGCAACCTCAATATTAATATATTATTATATTTTCATATATATGGAGGCCCCCAAGGTGCTGAAAGGTTGTGAAAATATCTCAATGAGCTACATTTTGACTAGCCCTGGTGCATGGAATTTGTTTAAATTTGAAATCTGAGGAGAAACTAAAGCAGGATATGTACCCAGCCCAGGCCATTCGGCTGCAAATCAAGCAGGTACTTAATTTTATATCTAACCGAATAAGTCAGGCTCAGTTGGCTAGATGTCTCATAGAGCAGAAACATAAATGGTGGTTTCCGAGTGCAATATTCAGAAGCATTGAATTTAAATTTGCTCTTCAATATTCTGTTCCCTTCAATGTAGAAGAGAACAGATAACTGATGGTGGATAGCTGTTCCTGTTGAAGCCAAGAAATAGAAAGCCATGTAGAAGGGCATGTATGAAATCAGTGTATGTGAAAGGACAAGGAACATGACATTAAACTGTTACATCATAGATGCCTTTCTGTTTTGAATCTTAGCTGCGTCTTGAGGTCTATCAATACCCACTGTTGGAGGCAATAAATCTTTGAGAATGTGATGGGAAAGTGCATGATGGAGTGGAAATCTAGGAAAAATGAGCTTCTATTCTCATAATTCAATGACACACACATACACACCCAGCTGAATTATGGGACTGAGAGCTGTCAAAATGGCAGGAGACAGCATGCCCTTCTTACTTCCATACTCTTCCCACTCTTCTTCTTTGTGCTCTCGGAAAAGCACACTGGACCCCTTTGTGAGTCGTGAGGGTTCTGTGCAACTTGCAAAGGTGGCCAGGGTGCTTTGCAGAGGGTGCAAAGAAGGGGTATGGAAATGGCATGGAGATAAAGCAGATGTAAGATTTCCTGGTGTTTGGAAAGCTCCCCATCCCATACTTTGGCCTAGTGTGGGGTGTGTATGGGGCTGGGAGTTTATTTCCCCCCCCCCTCAAAGTCCCATTCTTAATGGGTGGTGGACCAGTTCCAGGTAGCAGAACAAATCAGTGATCAAACAATTTTCTAGTCAGAAGTTTGTTTGTTTGTTTATTATTTATTTAAAATATTTATATTTCCTTTCTCCTTAAAAATGATCCAAGGTGGCTTAAATAATTAAAAAGACAGTATTTAAAAGCTAAACAGTAAGTATACGAATATTTAAAAGTTTAAGAAAGAATTAAACAAGCATTAGATTTAAAATGGTAAGTAAAATCAATACTAAAACACACTTAAAACAACAGTTTTAACAGAGCACAACAGTCCATTTAAAAACCCTCTCGGATCACCAGTCACTAAGGAAAAGCCTGCCTGAAAAGAAAGGTCCTTGCCTGCTTGCAGAAAGACAACAAAGATGGAGCCATCCTGGCCTCCTGTGGGAGGGAGTTTCAAAGTCTGGGAGCAGCAGCAGAGAAGGATCTCTCCTGTGTCCCCAGCAAGCATGCCTATGTGAGGGTAGGCATGAGAGAAAGGCCTCTCCTGATGATCTTAATGCCTGGGCAGACTCATAGAGGAAGATGTGCTCTTTTTGATAGTTTGGACCCAAGCTGTTTAATCCTGCTTTCCTTATTTATAGGTGGAAATAAGACGCTGAACGCTAACACTTCATTAAGTTTTCAGCTTGCATTGGAAACAGGGCAAAACATTCCCATCTCAAAATGGAAGAGTAAGGTCTGACAGTTAGGACTGACGGAAGCCTTAATGTAGCAATTTGGGGGGGGGGGGGGGTTGCTAGAAGAAATCAGAGCCAAGTATCTTTTACAGTGTGTGGCATCCATTACTCTCTGTTCATCAGTTGAAATAATATAACCTACTTCTCCCTGGCTGAAATATTTAAAAGCTGGTTGGATGGCTCAGTGACTTAGGTGTCTGGCTGTGGAGACAGAGGTTGGGAGTTTGATTTCCAGCTGTGCATCCCACAAGAGTCAGCCTTTGTAGCCTTGGGTGACCCACATAGTTACAGGATGCCTTCAGAAGAAGAAAACAGTAGACCGCTTCTGTGCACTCTCTATCTAGAAAGCCCTGAAAAGGGTCACCATCAGTCAGAATAATCAGTTACGGTAGTATCTCGGTTTATGAATTTAATGCATTCTAGGGGACGTTATGTAAAGCGAAAAATTCGTAAACCCAAACGTGGATTGCTGTAGGAACGGGGGTGGCGCTACAAACCTCCAGGCACAATGCATCTTGGGGAAACTTTCTTCGAAAACCAAAAACCCTGAAAAAAACCCTAAACCAAGGCATTATTTTCAACGGATTTCTCTTTGTAAACCGAGGCGTTCGTAAATAGAGGCACTACTGTACTAGAATTCCTTTCCCCTGAATAATAAAGATATAAATAAATTACATCATAACTTCTATAATTACAGAATGGACTTTTAAATTTTCCAGTCACACTGAAAAAGAAATGATGTTATTCCTTATATTACAAGCAAGCATGATTGAAATCAATAAAACGTTGGCTAAGAATCTACTATAACCTGGACCAAGATAGTCTGCTTTACCAACTTTTAGAGGACACATAGGATCATCTAATTTGGTAAAGAAAATAAGATTGATGGGCATTATGACAGACACCTTGGATTCAATGTCCCAATCGGAAGCATATTGAGCAATAAAAAGTAGGCTTTTGGACTTAGAAATACAGGAATTTCTAATCTCATGACCTAAGGAAAAATGAAGAAGTCAAGTGCTGAGGCTTTTCCAATACAAAAACTAAAATCTGGAACACTTTGCTGGATTGTACCTATGGAAGAATATAATTATGCTCTTTATAACTCTATGGACGCGTATAGGCTTGATGTGAACATCTACAACAGAGTATAAGGCTATTGCCCTTTGGCCTTTGACGACTGATTCCAAAGAAAAGTCTGAAACTTCCTCATTTAAAGAACCTGTAAATACTTGTGATGTCCAATGAGGTGGACAGGATGCTTGTGCGCTGTCATGCCACCACCTCCTCTTTTGACCCTTTTCCAGCCTGGCTCATCAAAGCAGCCAAGCCGGTAACAACAGAATGGGCCACCATAATAATTAATGGGTGTCTCCAGGAGGGCATGGTTCCCCCTGCCCTCAAGAAGACATTCATTAGGCCTATTAGAAAGAAACCTAATTTGGTGGCAGACGAAACTGGGAATTATAGGCCTGTCGCTAATGTTCCTATCATGAGTAAAGTGGTCGAGAGGGTGGTGGCCGATCAGCTCCAGGCCCTCCTGGAGGAAACTGATGCCCTTGATCTGTTCCAGTCGGGCTTCAGGCCACAGCCTGGTACAGAAACAGCATGGGTCACCCTGCCGGATGACCTCCTGAGGGAGGCTGACAGGGGCAATATATCCTTGTTGGTCCTCCTCGATATCTCAGCAGCCTTTGATACCATCAACCACGGGGAAGCTCTCTGAGTTGGGAATCGGTGCTATCGCTTTGGCGTGACTTCGTTCCTTCTTGGAGGACTGTCCCCAGAGAGTGCAGCTTGGCGGGATGACTTCCACCCCATGAATCCTCAATTGTGGGGTTCCGCAGGGGTCTAGCATTTCACCAACACTATTTAATATCGATATGAGGCCGCTGGGTGAGGTCATTTGGAGTTGATGACACCCAACTTTGATGACACCCAACTCTACCTCTCCTTTCTTCCTACTGCAGTGGATGCTGTTCTGACCGTTGAACACTGCTTGGGGACCGTTCTGGAGTGGGTGAGGGCAAATGGACTGAGGTTGAATCTGGACAAGACGGAAATCTTGTGTGTGGTGGCCTCGGCATCAGTGGGTTGGGAAACTCCCTCTCCTTTGGGGGAGTGACTCTTCCCATGAAGAGTGAAATTCGCAGCTTGGGCATCTGCCTGGACCCGGATCTCACCATGGAAAGCCAGGTGACATCTGTGGTCCGGGCAGTCCATTTCCATCTTTGGAGGATTGCCCAGCTGCGTCCCTATCTAGACGCTGGGACACTCACAACGCTGATTCATGCCCTTGTAATCTCAAGGATAGACTACAGTGGTGCCTTGATTTACAACCATAATCCGTTCCAGAAGATGGATGTAATTCCAAATGGTTGTATGTCCAAGCACCATTTCCCATAGGAATGCATGGGAACATGATTAGTCTGTTCTGGCCAAAAAAACACAAAAAACCCCAAGAAAACCCCTCAAAATATAAAATAAAAATAAAACACTGCAAGCCCCATATGAATGTGCTGGGGCTGCAAAATAAAAAATAAAATAAAATTTAAAAAATAATAAACATCAGAGCAAGCCCCACACTGGGGCTTTGCCCCCGCGCCGAGGGCCAGGACCTAACAGCAGCAGCGGCAGCAGCCCCATGGAGGGAGGCGAGGAGTGCCAAGGGACGCCCCCACCACCGCTGCATTCCTTTCCTAGGGCTGTGGTGGCTGCTCCCTGCCTTTCAAATCAAGGGGGTAATGTCGATGTATAGTGGTGCCTCGACTTGATTTGTATTCCCCCTGCCTTTTCCTGGTTGTAACTCGAAGCTCTGGTCGCAAGTCGAAGCAACATTTTGCGGCCAGAGCTGGCTGTAACTTGAAATGGTCGTAGGTCAGGACGTTCGTAAGTCAAGGCACCACTGTACTGCAGTGCTCTCTACGTGGGGCTACCCTTGAGGCTGATACGAAGACTTCAACTGGTCCAGAATTCAGTGGCCAGATCAATAACTGGGGTGAAGAAATTCAAGGCAAGGCGGTTGAGGGCCTTGACCCCAAAGGAGGCCCGGAGGGAAAGGACAAGAAACTGGGCCTTCTCGGTGGTTGCCCCCCGCCTATGGAACAAGCTGCCTTTTGAGAACTGCCTGGCACCCTTGCTGGATGGGTTCAAAAGAGCACTGAAGACCTGGCTCTTCCACCAGGCTTTTCTCGCCCTCCCTTTTTACCATTCTTTTTGCCATCCTCTCCATCACCATTTTTATCACCTTTATTGCCATTTGTTTTAATTTCCCTAATTATGTATTAATTTATTTTTATTGTGTTTTTAATATTATTCCTCATATTGTTGTTAGCCACCCAGAGTGGCCTGGTTGCCAGATGGTGTGGGATATAAAAACAAACAAACAAACAAACACAGACAGACAGTCAGACAGACAAACAGACAGACAGACATCTCTTTTGAGCTGAGATTCCAACCTTAGACTAACCCAGCTACAGGAAAAAACTCTGTGGCCAAATATAGACACACTTACCCCGAGATCCCCTTGTGAAGTCCAAAAGAATGGACACTCTAAGACTGGAAAGTTCAGATTCCTGCAAGGATCTCTCCAAAGTCATTTCGATGCAATCCACCTGAAGGAAAAACACAGGCATAAAACACATGGCACATACTCAGAAATAAGGTACGCATATAAACAAAAGGTCTTAGGACACACACTTTCTGAACATATTCTCTACTCTGTTCCATGCCTACCAAATCAGTACAGCTGTTATGGCTGGACATCAATCCACTCACTCTCACACCCAAAAAGGGAAGTAATTAGTGGTTCCTATGTACTTTAAATTGCACTTGTTCTCCTCTGAGAAGCAGACTAATACTCTGGAAGTAAAGATTAAGGCAGAGGCAGGAAAAAGTGTTTGCATTTAATGTGTTTGTACTGGTGACCTCACTGCAGACTAACATAACAAAATGCTTCTTCCCATAATTCTACACAAGTCAGAAGTAAAGCTATTGAAAGTCTGAAACACAGTAAGATAGAACGTTTAGTCCTTTTTGTTTAGTAAAGAAAGGACATCAGTATCAGCCACCTCCTACAGCAGATACACAATGCACACAATTTGTTGCTATGTGCTGTCAAGTCAGAATCAACTTACAGCAACCTTAATAGGACTTTAAAGGCAAGTAAGATACTTAACAGTTTCACCAGTTCCACACACCCAGTGAGTTTCCATGGCTGAGCAGGGATTTGAACCTAGCAGAACTCTTGAGTACTAGTCTGTCACTATCTGCTACACCACACTGAGTATCAATGCACACAATACAAACTGCCATTATCTGTAGGGCATACTGGATGCCACTTAAGTCAGTGGGCAGCAGACTGACCATAAGAAAGCTAAGATAATTGATCCAAGAAAAATTCCAGACGGCATGTTAACTTTGCAGTGCTAAGTTACATAATCTGCCTTGCATTAATTTTTCTAGAATGCCAAAGCTGCCAAGAAAATCTCCCAGCATGAAAACAGAAGAGCAAATAAAGTGATTAAGGACTCTTTCAGAAACAAGAAAAGAAAGGCTATTAAATACCATCTGAGAAAATAGGGTACCTCTTAGCTAGTTGCTTCTCATACATATGCAGTCCCTCTCTTCCAGTTCATACACTTACTAGTTCCTGTTCCAGGGGTCCTGTTCCCAAGTAGAGTGAAGCTAATACTACTCGCTCCTTGGCCATCTTTATTTGTTCCTAAGAGAAAGAGAGAACTTAAAATTCTGTTGAGTGAAATGCCAAAATAATATGCAATCAGTACTTTGTTGATTGCCTTATAAAGTGGAGGCAATCAACAGTAGTTGGAAGATGTGAGTTGTAGTCTCATACTCTGAGGATACTGGGTTAAAATATAGTTTTATGGCGTGCAATGTTGATGCCTCTCTATTCTTACCTGATCCACTGATAACATAAAACAGCCCTAAAAACAAAGGGATTGTAATACTGTAATTTTCAAGACTGACAGAAATGCCTTTATTTAAAAAAATACAAATGTACACCTAGAACTGCCTTCCCCAGCATGGTGCGTCACGATGTGCTGAACTTTGATCATCCCCATTCAGAACAGCCATTGGTTGTGCTGGCTGAGGATAACAGGAATTGTAGTCCAACTAGGGAAAGCATCAGGTTAGTGAAGGCTGTTCTAAAAACTTGTAGGGAATAAAATTAGATTATGAGAGCACAGTACAAGACAAAGCTGCCTTGCCGGTGTTTAAAACACAAAACTTGCATGGCACTGAGGAACAGCAACACTAGGATCTAAGCACGAAATCAGTTGCAGAAAGATGTATTTGTTGCATCTCAAGCCCCCAGGCAGTAGCTTTTTCTAACATTTTTGCCATTTTCAGCCATTCTCATGCCTGGTATGGCTCCTGTTTGGTGCCAGTTTAACTTACAAATATCTGGGATTCTCCAGGTATCACCTCTCTTCAAAGATCAGAAGCCCTACTCAGCTGTTAACAAATCATTTACTTGCCAAATCATGTATAGTCAAGACCTGCCCTCCCTGTTTCTGTCTTAGTCATTCTCCTATACAGTATATGGAAGAGCAATGAGTCTGAAGAAGAGCACCTCTGCTACCTGTGGGGGGATTTCCATATGAGCTGGGACCATGGGAAATCAGTGTCCTAACTTGCTCCAAAGATAGCAGAGCCACTCTTCTTACAACTCTGTAGTCTTCTTGAGTAGCAGAGTGACATAACTGGAAAGAGAAGGGACATGAATAAAGCATTCCCTTCTACCCATGGCATGTGCACAATTCACTAATAACTAAATATAAATATCTTGTAATGAGGCAAATATGGTACTTCCGTTCCCCCAGTTAAAATAAGGAATACTATGGCTAAAATTCAGCTGCTCGGCGTAGTATATCATAGTAAAGAAAGCCCACTGAATCAATGGGAATTCAGTGAGTCAACACCTCTGTAAGCTCCACTGATTCAAGAGGGTTTACTCTAACTGCAACTTACCATGCTAAAGTAAGTTAAACTACACCCAGTGCGATACATATATATGTGTGTGTGTTTCCCACTTCCAGAGCCCTCAAAGACCTGTAGCTTTTTGCTTTAAATGGCTGGCTGATGTTCTTCAATCCAACTAAAGATTAAACCCAAAAATGACCTTAGCTTTTTCTAACATTTTTGCCATTCTCAGCCATTCTCATGCCTGGTATGGCTCCTGGTGGGTTTTGAGAATGAACATTCCACCCCAGACATGTCAAAGTTGCCCATCACCAAAGAATGGGAAGAGAATAATTTTTTTGTTCTGCCAGCCTAAATAAGCTATTTTAATACACCACAGCATGTGTGTTCACATATTAAAATAGCTCATGTGTAAAATTGCAGTTGTCATTTATAACATGAAAAGATTAAAATGGTGACACGTATGAAGAAAATACCACATTTTTAGGTCTATATTCTTGCCACCACATCCCTGAAGGCATGCATCACAGAGATACGCTGATTACCTTCAGAAGTTTGTAGAATTCTGTGGGGGACGAAATCACTTTGACACTAGAGCTGGGAACCCCAAACTCCGGGACAAAGTTTCTGATCCACTGAAACCTGTGTGATTTCTCAGAACAAAGGCCTGAAGTTGGGACCGTTAGCTGAGGAGAAAGAAGTGGTGCCAGCAACAGCCATGATGACCTGACAGGAGAAAGAGGTGAGTTAAGTTGCATACATGAAAGTTTAATGTTTCCTCTTGAATTGCCTTCAGGTGTGTGACTAAGTGCATACAGTCAGATTCAAAGCATTACACATCAACCTTTCATCTATATTAGTCACTGCCATGTCATTTCTGCCAAGAAGGGAAATGCTGTCCTTCAGACAAAAATGTGCAGCCACCCAACTTAAATTTCAGTAAAGTCTCATCAATACATTTATTTTTTATCTGTTTACATCTATTTTAAGGCATTTAATTCATTTTAACTAATTATTCTAATGCAAATATAGGCTTTATTGTTTTTGATGCAATAATTGTGTTTTAACTTGCTTGTTTTTTTAATAAATTATGAGCCACCTTGGGTCCCATAATTGCAAGAAAAGTAGCATAGAAATATAAATAAATAAATAATTGAGGCCAAGGTGGAGATGTTTTTGGAAAATTATTGACGGTGACCCACACTGCAGAACAGCAACATAAAAACTGTTCAGAAAATAAGAACTGAAGTAATGATAACCAAAGTCTGTGGTATGCAGATCATTTTACACTTCAGTTCTCGAAAATCATTGTTTTGGTAGGCTACATCCTAGTTCTATTTACTGCAGAAATACTGTTATATTTTGATCAAAGAAGCTCACCTTTTTCTCTGGTATTTATTTCACAGGGGAAAAGGCCATATGTAAGAGGTCTACACCATAATCCATGGCAGATATATTTCTCTTTTTTGTTACATTTATATTCCATCTTTTATCCATTAAGCTCAAGATGGCTTACATGGCTCTCTTCCTCTTCACTGTATCCTCACAACAAACTGAGAAACTGTGACTGGTCCAATACCAATCACCAACTGAATTCTATAGCCATGTCAAAATTTGACTCTTGATTCCTAGTCTAATACTCTAACCACTGTACATACTGGTGAACAGAAGTCCACTATTATAAAAGGATACATTACAGCACAATCACCAGGGGAGATGATATGTGCTAGCATCCCATTTTTAGGTTCTGACATTTCTTAACTGCCATTTTGAGAAGGTTACTGAGGGGGAAGCAAAACAAGTGTAAAGGAAGGCAACTTTTTATTTACACAATTGTACATCAGCAAGGCACTTCCTCACAGCCACACCACACTCTCAACTGACTGCTTCCAAGCAGCTGATCCATGTCACCCCATTGCTGCGATCAGTTGTGATAAACTCGATCTTTTACTACAAAGCCCCCACAGGCATGAACTTTATCAGAATTTTATGAGGAACTCTTGGGCCAAAACACAAATAACCACAGATTCCAGGAAGATGAGTTCACTTATTTGCTTCATGATAAAATGTTGAATCTTCACAAGGTTTGCAGCATCCGTGCACCCAAGAAACAAAACCAGCCAGTTCACCACTGCATTTCCCAGAAAGACCACTGGTTTGTCACCACCTATTCATCACAATGGAAATCTGACTCAGTGTGTGCAAGAATTCCAGCAAGTTTATTTTTCAATAGTTTGTAGGTCTGGACACTTCTTTGGCAATACTCAGTTACAGTAAAATGGAGGGAAAGTTTCCATTCTTCTTAAACCAAAAGGAGAACTGCAAGAAAGACTTACCATGGCTGAACAGCCGGTCATAACACAGTGTAGTAGCAAGTTGCCACTGACACTGTGCTGATTTAGTTTATCCAACTTCATTAAACCTGAAAAGCATTCTATTGCTTTTCAAACATCAATGAATTACTTAATCAACTTAATATATCTTTAGTGCATGGTATAAACCCTCCAACCCACACTGCATTTCATCACATTTTACCTAATGTAATCAACATTTCATTTCCTTTGAAGGTACATTGTCATCCCTCTCAACCACATTCTCTATTAATTCATGCATAAATAGTACAATACACAGAACTGCAAGAAAAACAATATGTTTTATGCTAAAGCCAATTTGATGTAGCATTTAGGCTAATGGACTAGGACTTGGGAGATCCAAGCTCAAATTTCCATTGACCCCAGGAAATCCTTAGCTAACTTTGGGCCAATCATTATCTCAACCTGGCCGACCTTGCAGAGGTATTGTGAGCATGAAGTAAGGATGACGGCTACAGGTGTACTTTTGAGACCAGTCTGAAGAAGTGGACTTGTCCATGAAAACTCACATTAAAATTACAGCAGTTAGTCTTTAAGGAGACACAACATTTTTGTCATCTTTTTTTTTAAATTCTGTGTTTGCCTGACATGCTAGCAAGACTAACACAGCTACCTCTTCTAAAACTACAACTAGGGAATACACAACCCACCAGATATTGTTGACGGTAACCAGGGTCTGTAACCTCAACAGCTAGTTAGTACATCTGATATTATTAAACAGCTTACCTAAGTTAGAAGCTGGTGTTTGAGGGAATGTGCAGTATTAAAATTATATAGGAAGACAAATAAACTGAACAGGGGGCACAAGCTCATTCTGCTTTCTGAATCTGAGGCATCATTTATTTATAAATCTGGGGGTTTTGGAACAGCTATTTTTAGGAAGTGGGGCTTTGACTAATACTGCGATCAATCAAGCTCAAGCACCACAATTCTTGTTAAACCTCAGCTACTTAATCAGAGGTAAGGAGAGATTACAGTATATATTTCATAGTATTCATCACCCACACACAACCCACAGCACGACTTTTGCCAATGGCTTTTGATTCACTGGAATGCCTGAGTATGTTTGTGTGTGTACATTAAAGTAGTTCTACATAGACTGTGACTAAATTTGGGAAATGAATATTATTGTTAAACATCCTGATGCAATGAAGAACAAAACCTTGAGAGTAACTTCCTTAAACTTGAAAAAATAAGAACGCTGGGCATGAGCATGTAGCCTGAGACATTTGCTTTTCCTTGCACTAACTGAGTCATGCTTACTGGATGCGACACGCTGTTTGAATGTTCACCTTTCTGGTTCTCTATTTCTCTCACAGGAACCTACGGTCAGATGAGATCAAAGACCAAGCTGCTTCTAGAGAAACATTTCACATCGCCATTTCTAAATTGTTCTGCTGAGAACAACAAAATGCTAGGACTGAGACAGTACATTACAGAAATGTACAGTGGCAATACATATTCTTCTAAAATAATGCTTTCATGTGGAAATACTACCATATACAATGCAATGTGTTTCTGAAGACAGTGAATAATCAAAAGTATTCATGTAACTGTTTTTTATTTACACACTTTCATTACTAAATACTAAAACTATACAGTACTTGGAAGCAAACCAGTTGAACTTATGTAGTTGAACTTACATAGTCATATTATTCCCTGCCACAAGAACATATATATAATCTACAATCCTCTAAAAGGAAAGATACATTATTTACAAAAATAAAAGTATTTTGTTATTCCACAAAATTACTTTAAAATGCATTAGAAATACAATATTGGCCAAAATCCTGTTGTTTAGAATAGTAAATTACAGTACAATAGTGTAGCACCATTGAATCAATGGTGTTTTAGTGAGTCAACACCTCTATAAGTTCCATTGATCAAATGGGTCTTCTTTAACTGCAACTTACTGTTTTGAATACAGTACTTTTTACTGTAATACAGATGAGCTGGCATGAAGGGAATAAGAGAGAACATCTGCCAGAGTAAATAAAGAAATGATTTGAATGCAACGTACTTCCTCCAAGACCAGCAGCAAGCAATTTTTCCCAGCTAACAGAAGACTCATAAATTATAACACAGAAACTTTGCTTCTGGCATTTTGGAAATATGGAAAAATAGTCAAGAACTGGTCCACTGTGTGCATTTTATGTAGTAAAATGCTTTATATACATTATCCATTATCCTCTAAGATTCTAAACAAATCAGAAAATTAAGCTGCAATTTTCCATTTCCTGCTACAATAGAGGCTGAGAAAGAATATTTTGTATTTGAATTTAGGTTTTCACATCCCTAAATCAAGCTACAATACTGACTATAAACATTAACTAAACAATGTAGACACCGGCATTAAATTTGTTCAAAAATCAAACCTAGCATTATTACAAATGGAAACATAATGAAGCACAAGAGCATTCAATGCCTACATGTGACAGGTGGTTGAAGAAAATATAGCCTTTGATACAGCTTTCTCTTTTTGATGGCTTTAGGATCTAATTATTTGCTGACAAGTTTAGCTTCTTGACAACATACCGTATATGAAAGGAATCCTCCTATTCTAAGAACCAGTTTCACAGGCTAAAAAAGCAGAATGATTATTATATTTTAAAAACATTTTTGTAATACCTGAATTGACCTACGGTAATAAAAAATAATATACTAATATCAGCATTGTTATTTTTATTATTGCTTCCTCCAGGAACCTTTTGGCTCTGAAAACCAAAATTCAGTATTTTTGAAAGTTTGCTTTTCCAAGATGTCTGAAACAGGAGTTAGAAACACAAAGTTTTGCAAGCAGTACTGATTTTCCAACTGAAATAACTAAGAGGTTTATATCTCAAAACTGGTTCCCTCAAAGCACCAGCTGGGTTCATTAAAGATTAGTTTTGGTAGTGCCTAACCATAGGCATTTGCTGGAATCTGACACAAAGTGTATACAGTAATATAAACCACAATCACACAAAGCTTCCCCTCTGACTATAAACTGCATAGTTCATCTGCTGCTCACAGGCGTCTATCCACTCTTATTTTATCATTCAACAATGTGCATTATAATCAATATTTCAAAAACCTTTCTTGGGTCCTGATACATTATAAGGCATAAAAATTTTACAGACTGTATAGACTGAAAATACTGTTCCTTTCACTGTAATCACTGGGTGAATATACAGTAATTGTGAAATCAATATTCCCCCAGACGTTTAAATAGGAGCTCTGTTCCCGCATGACTGGAAGTGAGTACTGGGGCTGAGTAACTAGGGGAACAGGGAATAAAAAGACCAATGTGAGAAACAATGTTGGGGAGAAGTTAAAAAATAGAAAAGTGACGGGGGTGTGTGTATTTCTAAACCAAGCACAATGGGGTACATATACTAGTAAATAGGTAAAGAAAAAAGCACAGCCTTTGACACACCTCCACAACACAAATCTATAAACTCTGCTTAGTGTGTGAACTCTTAAGTACAGTACAATAATTCAGATGCTTTATGTGAGAGCACCTGCAATTGGATGAAGCAGTTCCTCCTTTCTCCTTGTATTTGAGCAGCACAGCAGGAAGAGTTGTGTAGAAAAAATGATTGCCGGAAAGTTAGTTTATGTCATTCTTTTTAACCAACATACTAGATTCAGGGAAGCCAGGTGCACTGCCTTCTATTTACACAGTTTTGCTTTCTCCCAGTCAATAAGATCAAAGCATTCATTCAGATTAGGAATGATCAACGTTTACTCAGTCAAAAGGAATGAATTATAAAGGTAACATGAACATTAACAGGCTTCAAATATGTGTACTCAAAAGCAGGCGGTTGCTACCTGTTTTCCCGAAAATAAAACCTAACCTGAAAATAAGCCCTAGTGTAATTTTCAGGATGCTCGTAATATAAGCCTTACCCCTAAAATAGGCCCCAGTTAAGTGAAACCCTGCCCTCCACCATTGTGCAGCAGCCAGAAGAAGATGACATAACTGTATTTGAATAAATGTACAGTAGATTGTTGTACATGAAAAAAATAAAAAAATTCCCTGAAAATAAGCCCTAATGCAGTTTTTTTTTTTTTGAAGCAAAAATTAATATAAGACCCTGTCTTATTTTCAGGGAAACACGGTGTATTATGGGAATGTCACAGCCTACTTTGAAACTCAATGTTTTACTTATGGTAATTACCTTCAGAAATCACCTAACGTAAGTATCATATGCATCTGCTGATTTTCATATGATAACAGCACTGGTTAAGTTGATTCTCACATATGAGGTTAAATACAGATTTCCACCTGTCTTTTCAGGGTTATCTCGATCTATCCTTCTGCCTGATGCAACCTGTAATAGGCACCCTTTGTTTCTCAGACATCAGTTAACACCATACCTATTTGTACAAGCTTATAAGAATAAGCATGTAATTAATTGTCCTTAGTTGTTCCTCGTTTATATTACTTTTACTGTATTTTAGTAGACATTTGAAGTTTACTATTTCAAATATTTCAAATTTTAGATATGCATAATTTACAATTTTAGATATAAATATAATTACAAATAAGACAGATTTGAACATTGTAATTTTGCTGCTTGTTAGACGCCTTGTGCTTTCACAAGAAAGAGCAAGATATAGACTGAATAAATAAACAGCAGCTGATTCTCATGTGATATGGTTAGAGAAAGAATAGTTGTGACTGAACGCACAACATGTTGCTTCAGTTACAGCCATTCTCAACATTTTTGGCCACAGCCCTTTCAGAAGCTCTTCTCAGATTCCAGGTCCTCCTATCAAACACAGAACCAGCTTGTCACTAAAAATCATAACACGGCAGCTGCTGGAATGCTACAGCCATTAACACATCTGTCACTGTATTAACCAAGCCTCAAAATCATAAGTGAAGAACAGAAAGTCCCAGGAGAAACCTTAAATACTAACAAGAAGCAGGAACAGACCACAACAACTGACAATCAAAAAACAAAACAAACAAAAAACAAAAAGAGAACCAAATGACACTATCCACAGGAAAACAGATGAGACGAAAAATCAAATACAGTGGTGCCTCGCAAGACGAATGTATTCCGCGAGTAGCGCTGTCTTGCAAAAAATCGTCTTGTGAAAAGCGGCTTCCCATCCGAATGCATTGCAATGCATTCCTATGGGAACCTCGCAAGACAAATGAATATTTTTGTCTTGCGAGACACTGGTCTTGGGGGAGAAAAAACTGTCTTGTGAAGCACGGCCATAGAAGAAGCCATCTTGTGAGGCACCACAGCGATCGAAAAAACCATTTGTCTTGCAGGTTTTTTGTCCTGCGAAGCGTTTGTCTTGCAAGGCACCACTGTATAGGGCCCATCCACAGTGAGCATTCAACTGATTTCAGCTTTCCTTCCACCCATGGTAGCAGCACTACATCGCAGTGCCCACAAGGCTGAATCTAATGTCCACAGAGTCAAAGATACCTGGCAGGACACCTCCTTCCAACTAGATCTGCCTGCCCTGTAAGATCTTCTTGGGCAGTTGAGAGTTTTGCACCCAAGAGAGGCCTGGAAAATGATGACTAGAAATTGAGCCTTCTCGATGGTCACTCCGCAACTTTGGAATAGTCTCCTGCCCAAAATTCGCCTGGCCCCTTCACTGGGAACTTTCAAAAGACTACTAAAAACATGGCTGTTTAGACAAGCCTTCCAGGAAGTTAGAATATCTTGATACAGTGGTACATTTAACAACTACACCTTCAACCCACTACCATGCCTTTTATTATTTAAATTATTTTATTTTCATTACTGTTGCATTTTGTTTTAAGCTGCTCATCGGTTATTCTTTGTATTGTTGTTTTATAATGGTAGTACTTGTAGACCACCCAGAGTGGCCTTAGTAGCCAGATGGGCAGGATAAAAATCAAATAAATAAATAAAAATAAATAAAGCAAGAGAAAATAAAAAAAATTTTTGCAGGTGCTGAATTTTAGTTCTGCTTTGCTTCAGTTCCCTCCAGTACAGGATCTGTTCATGAAGACCACAATACCACACAGAGGCTTCTTGATCCATGCATTTCATAAGTGTGTGCCATTTGATGATACTTCCTCATCAGCATTTTATTGCTGGTCAGTCTCTATATCTCCATGCCTTACTACCACTCCTTTTTCATCTTCCCAAGAATTGAACTGTTTGTATTCTGTTTTTTCTAATGTTATCACTTTTGCACCAAAAGGAAAAACAATTTAAAAAATAAAATAAAATTAGAAAACATGTGGGGAGGACTTGAAGATTTGAAAACAGGGAAGGGAAGAGAGAGCGAAGTAGACAGGGAGACAGCAGAAAAGACATTAGCTGCTTCTGTCTTCTGCTCTTTTATTTTTAAAAAATCACTTCTGCGCCAAAACACAAAAGTGCAAACTACAAATAAAAAATTAAATAACATTAGAATTAAATCAGGAAGCACTGTAGCCAAAATGCAAAGGTTTGAAAATGATGAGTGAGTAAAATAAGGAGAAGAGAGAGTGAAGTAGGCAGGGAGGGGACAGGAGAAATAAGTAAAAGGTGGCAGTACTGTAATTTGTGTTGGGACTGAGATCTCAGGAGGCAATCTGGATGTCTATGCAGAGGCAATACCAGGAGGACCCAGTGCATCTTAGTGAATCCTGCAACAAATACCCTCTTTAAGTGTGGATGCCAATACTAGATACTCTATTCAAGTCTATAAGAAAAAAGTGACTCCAGAACAACTGGGGACAAGTCCAAATGCAAAACCACAACAGAAAGAACACTAGCCACAATTTATGGAGATGTGTATTATGCACTTATTCTCAGAATAAAAACAAAGAAAAAATAACATTATGAATGCATAATGCAATTTTAGGCAGCCACAGACTTTGGTAATGAAAACTGCTGTTTTTGGTGGGTAAAGGTAAAGGTTCCCCTTGACAATTTTTGTCCAGTCGTGTTCGACTCTAGGGGGCGGTGCTCATCCCCATTTCCAAGCCATAGAGCCAGCGTTTTGTCCAAAGACAATCTTCCGTGGTCACATGGCTAGTGCGACTTAGACACGGAACGCTGTTACCTTCCCACAGAGGTAGTCCCTATTTATCTACTCGCATTTGCATGCTTTCGAATCACTAGGTTGGCGGGAGCTGGGACAAGGGATGGGCGCTCACTCTGTCACGTGAATTCGATCTTACAGCTGAAGTTCTACAGACCTTACAGCACAGAGGCTTCTGTGGTTTAACAAGCAGCGCCACCATGTCCCTTTTTGGTTTTTTTTGGGGGGGGGAATTACAATTTTTCAATTTTTACATCTATCGGACTTATAACAGGAGACTTTAAAATGTTGAAGGATCAAAACTCAAAAATTTACTCTTGAATAAAGAAAGCAAGCAAAGCAAGACTTTTTTTAGTTTAAAAGAAAATACTGCTAGGAACAAGAGTTAAGCATGAAAGATGTACGTGGATCTAGTACAGATGCCATGAAAGCTAGTTGTCTTTTGTGAAAAGATTTCAACTCTCTGCCTCAGAGGACTTTCCACATTCTTTTCAAGACTAGAAGGAAAAAGGTTGCTGTTCCTGGCCTCATAGCCAAAGGAGAGTTCCACTTCCTCCATTCAGAACTGACATTATGCCGTTCCTATTGCAGCTGGAGGAAACAATTCTCTCAGATATGTGCTAACTATATATTACCATTACCAATTTGAAAAAGGGAAAGGCCATATTTATTTATAAAAATAAAACAGAAATAAAACTCCAAAATCTGCAGATTGGCAATGAACTTATTAGGATTAATATACATATTCTGTGCAATTGCCATTGATCCTAGTAAAAGTATTGTGCGTGTGTGTGTGTCCTCTGTACCATCAAGTTGGAACTGACATATCATGACCCTACAAGGGCTTTCAAGGTAAGTAAAGTATTTAAGGAGCAGTTTTACCAGTTCCACTCCCCCAGTGAGTCTCCAGAGGCAACAGGGATTCAACCCCTGTTCTCCAGAGTCCCTAGCCCATTATTCTATCCACTACACCACAATGATAGGCGGGATATAAATTAAATAAATAAAAAATAAATAAATAAATAATGGGAATCCTAATCAAAGTATTACCACCAGCAAATGCTCTACTTCGCTTTACTCCTTTATCAATTCAACAACCCACAAATTCAAGCAGCAAAACCAAACTTAATGTTCCACAATATCTATTTTGAATTCAGGATTGAACTTAGATCAGGGAAATAATTGCAGCAATGGAATTTTGTTCACTAAAAATCTAGGGTATTTCAAACTCTGAGCACTGTAACAAGAAAATAAAATCTTGGTTCCCATAAAAATATTATATTTTCCAAAAAAAGCTCAAGCATATAAGATCCTCCAGCAACTGCTACATATGTAAGCAGTAATACTCCCTGCAAAATGTGCCCAGTAATGATGTCAGCATATCACCATGTTCAAACACATATACAGTACAGATGGGCACAAATCAGAAAAATTGTGATTTATTTTTATATGTGATTCGTCAAGATTGACGAATCATGAATTTATCATTTTTTTCTGATAAATCGAGTCATCAATTCACATTTTATTTTTAAACCCTATAAAACAGTCCTCAAGCACCTGTGGTCATGTGGCCAGCACGACTAGACACAGAACGACATCACTTTCCCACCGTGGTGGTACCTATTTATCTACTTGCATTTTTACATGCTTTCAAACTGCTCGGTTGGCAGGAGCTGGGACAAGCGACAGAAGCTCACTCCGTCGTGTGGATTCTATCTTACGACTGTTGGTCTTCCGACCTTGCAGCACAGAGGGTTCTGTGGTTTAACCCGCAGTGCCACCACACCCCTACCCAGTGTAGACTTCGGTCTAAATGGGTGGGAAAGAAATTCAATAAATAAAATAACTCGGACATCTGAAAGCCAATCATCATTAAATTTGAAGAGATTGTAAAGGAGAGTCTGAGGTAGCTTCCATGCAATGTTTGTGTCTCTAGGTGCCGGGGCGGGGGGGTTGCTTTATAGCCAAACAAATCGACAAATCAAAAGTCACTAAAAATTCATTGATTCATATTCGTTGGGGGCATTGATTTGTACAAATACAAATCAATGAATTAGCAATTTTTGAACACATTTGGTGAATCAATTTTTAATTTGTGCTCATCTCTAAAACATAATAAAATATGCAAGGCACATTTTTAAAGGTGCACAAACATATCCCATATTTTTCACAATTACTAGCACATACTAGCAATAACACTGATAGGGAAATAACACTGATATAGGATAAAAACTGTACCAGCAGCACAAATTGTAGAATTGGCAATACTTTGTGTTGCTCTAATTAATCAGGCAAAAACAAAAAACAAAAACAAAAAAAATTAGGAAGACAAAATGTTGCAGTACCTTAAAGACTAACTGCTATATTTTAATGTGAGCTTTCAGGGACAAATCCATTTCCTCATATCATAACTAGAGATGGGGGTATTTGTACACGAGTACGAATACCCCTGCACAGCTGGACTTAACAAGGTTCCAGCCCCTGGGGCCAGCCTTTGGTGGCAGCCACTCTCTTTACACTCATCTTGCCAACTCCAGGCAGGGAAAGGGAGGACAAATCTCCCTGCACAGCTGCTGAGTGGCTAGATGAGCAGAAAGGGAGCAGGGCTCCGGGAGCGATTGGAAGGCTGATCGAGGCTGCTGCCACCACCAGACGTTTGAATGGACAGTCCAGCCCCAGGGGCTGGATCCTTATTACATCCAGCTATGCAGGGGCATTCTTATTTGAATACAAATACCCCCATCTCTAATCATAACAGCTCGCATTAAAATATAGCAGTTAGTCTTTAAGTTGTCTCAATGTTTTTGTTTTCTTTATTTTTTTTACTTTGGTTTTTCCCTGAAATGCTAGCACAGATTAAACACAACTACCTGTTCTAAAATTTTCTCAATGCCAAATTAACCCATAGTACAAATCTATTCAATTATCTGCTAAGCCCAGGTTTGCATTTGTTAAGGATTTTGGTCTCCTGCATCTTTAAATATTATTTTTAAGTTACATCAATCGTATTAGTGTATTTTCTATTAACCTCTCCCCAAGTATCTCTTCATAGGAGCAGAATGTAAAACTTTTAAAATACCTTCCCCCAACCCTCCAAAAATACCAACAGGTCTCGGTGTCTTTAAAAAGCCAGACCTGCTGTCTCTGCTTCCCCTCTTACAGATACAGATGTAACTGTTCCTCTTTCCGTTGATCTCGCGCCCTTCTACAAATTAGATTAGATCCGTCATTCCCGACCTTGGGTCATCCAGGTGTTCTTGGACTGCAGTTCCCAGAAGCCTTCACCGCCAGCTGTTCTGGTCGGGGTTTCTGGGAGTCGCAGTCCAAAAGAACCCCTGCATGAGCGGATGGCAAAGGGCTTCCTCGCTACTGCCCTCCTCTCCTGTCTCTCGTGCTCGGGACATTCCCCGACTACCTAGAGGCCAAGGCCCAGGCTACTTTTGCAGCAAGCCCTTCTGACTAGAAAGGCCCAATATGTCAGTAAACGATAAGCTATACAGTAAAGGGCCCCGCCTCCCACCCTCGTCCCCAGCTGTCCGCACAAGACTGCCCGGTGGCCGTCAGTGGGGGGAAGCCCAGCCCAGCCCAGCGCAGCCCGGCCCTTTCCCCTCCCTTCTCACCGGCGGGCCCGGCGTTCGCGGCCCCGGGTCAGTCG
The DNA here is from genome assembly GCF_051106095.1 of Pogona vitticeps. Taxonomy (NCBI): domain Eukaryota; kingdom Metazoa; phylum Chordata; class Lepidosauria; order Squamata; family Agamidae; genus Pogona; species Pogona vitticeps. The sequence goes on along the minus strand of NC_135784.1, from coordinate 140,153,529 downwards.
GTCCGAGAGCCGGCCAAGCAGCGCCGCCAAAACAGGTCTCCCCCGGGGCAAATAATCCAGCAATCGCCGCCAGAGCACGGGAGCCTCGGCCACCATTACCGCCGCCATGGAAACCCCGGGACTTCCGTTTCCGGGTGGCCGCGCCGAAAACGTTCCGCCGCTTCCAGCGCTGGAGGCGAAAGGACGTTTGCACCCGTGAAGAGGTCCGGGTGGGCGCCGAAGCCGTGGCGCCCTTTTCGGGACTGCAAGGGGGAAAAGGGGGCAATTTTTGCCTTCGCGCCTCAGGGTCCTGAACAGAGAGTGGCTTTTTCGAAGAAATCCACGATAAATAATGCGAAGGCATGGGCGCGGGGGTGGGGGTGAACCTTTATTGGGCCAGTTAAAAACCGAAAACTAACGAAAGTTACATTTTGACCTCGCAGGAGTGGGGTTGGTGCAGAAGAAACATTCAAGTTCCAAAAACTCATAGCCAAATGCGCGGGTCAGCCTTTTCGGTTTAAGGCAACCTGTCTCTTTCTTTTTGGCGGCGCAGGGAGGGGGAGACCTTTACGTTTCTTTTGCACCCTTAGCTCTGTGATGCTCAGCCCGTTGAAGACCTGTGGGAGTTTGAAAGCTAGCTTGTTTGTGATTGATCGGGATTGGATTGTGTACCAGGATCACACGGCCTTTTCTTTCCTTTTTTTTTCTCCCTTTTGTTGGACTACAATATATGGTACAGAAACATGTGCGCCATTCATCTCTTTCGCGTTATTTTAAAATATCTGCAGTATCAGAATCTATTTCGCACGGTAACCAATTCTAAGCTTACTTGCGGAACGACAACATACTGTAGTGTGATCTTCAAAGGTGTAGCTCTGCTAGTTTGTTTCAGCATGTTTAGCCAAAACAAAAGGCATGTACAGTATTGGGGAACTTTTAAGATTAACAGATTTATTTCTATGTGAGCCTTCATGGATTGCCTCCTCAGGCAAATAGAATTCATGATTTAGGTAACAGGTTTATGTACATTATATTATACACAATGTACATGAGGAGGGGAAAAATATGTAAAATAGGATACAGACACAGTCAACTGACTTCCAAAAAAGCTCAAACTGGTTATAATACTCCAAGTTTAAGATAATAATCACTGCGGTTGTTTTTTCCCCCAAGGCAGCAATTTACACATACTAACTTGGGAACAAGCCCGATTAAAGTGTGAGAAACGTAATTCACAACAAAAACATATAGTCGGCTGCTGCAAGTGTAAAAGTTATCCCTACTCCTGAGATTTTGTGTAAATTCATTTATACCACTAATTTATAGTAAATACTAACAACTAATCCTAAACTGTTTTCCAGGAATGTCTGAAAACCCAAATGCAACAGTGAGTCCACTGACCAGAAAATTCATAATTAAAATAATTATGTGCCACCAAGTAGATTCCAGATTAAGGTGTCCCTTTGCAAGGTTTCCTAGATATAGAATAGGCAAAGTGGTTTACCAGTCCCTTCTTCTGGAGATGAACTAGAACCCTTCAGCTTGCCCAAGGCCATACATACAAGCTGACTGCCCAGAAAACACAGTAGGAATCAAACAGAAAACTCAAAATGCATTTTTCCTAATCAAGAAAATCGCTACTGCAATTTTCCATATGTCATGCATGGGAATTGTCCAAATGGATAGCATAGCATCAACACCAACTCAAAAGGAACATCAAACTCACTACAGTATTTCCTATCAGACTCAAAATTTATTTCAGTTGGATTCTTCATCAGCTTCAAAGTTGTTTTATGTTTTGTTTTTTACCAGAAACAAAGAGAAGGTTGATTTTTTCAAAAAAACTAAAAATGGCAATTGCTTCTTTAATGCGATGCTGTGTAGTTAAGAGTGTAGGGCTGGAACTTGGTTCAGATCACCACCAAGTATAAAGCTTATTTCTTGACCTTGGGTCAGACACTCTCATCCTGATCTATCTCACACAGTTTCTGTGGGCATAAAGTGGAGAGAAAGCCATGCGCACTGCCTTGAATTCATTGAAGGAAAGGCAACGTACAAGCTTATGGGAATACATTTCCCCTTTATTCTTGTCTATTGATTTTTAAATGTAGATACTCATTCTAAAAATTTATCGTGGCTAATGATTCAGTGAATAAGAAAAAGAAGTAGAGCCATCAAAGTTCAAGCATTTTCTGAGCACAAGCAGTGTAATCCTGTGCAAGAGTAGGAAGTTCCCCTGAATTCAATAAAGCTTATTATGAAGTATATATTGAGTTTCAGCATTAAAGAAAGGGTGTAGGACATATACTCTTCCCCATGTTGTCAAACTTCCCCTTTGGTGCCAGCCTATATGGTAAGTGGTTGAAGATGGCAAGAGTCATAGTTCAAAAAATCTGAAAGACACTAGGCGAGGGAAAGCTTATGTTTAATGTCAAAAGGAAGATTGCCAGTGACCTCCATGTATGCATTCAGGCCAGAAGGTTTGCAGCTGGCACTAACATTAAAGGGTGAAACTAGTGAAGTTTCTTGCGTCAAAGTTAAAAGACCTCTTGTTCCTAGGAGCTTTGCAGCTCTCAAGATAGGTCCACAGGCAACCTCATTCCCTACCACATGCATTCCGCATCTTCCTTTGCAATTGTGGAACTGTTAAGACACATTGGATATGTGGGTAGTGATCTGCCAACATTGAGCTATGGCAGTGGTTCCCAAACTCCTATTGAATGCATACCTAATTCCTACTGAGTTTTGTTGGCTTATTCCTAAGGAAGGAATGCAGCCTGATCCTATGTCTGTTTATTTAGAAGTGTGTCTTACTGAGTCCTGTAATCTCCTAAACCCATACTTGTAGGAAAAGTCCTTCTGGATTCAGTTACAGTTTTTTTCTGAAAGTAGCATGGGTAGTTTGTGACAAAATGCACACACTTGCAGCCTTTTCCATAGCTAGATAAAGAACCCAGTGAACAAATCCAACATAAAGAGAGGTCTTTGTGCTCAAAGTTCTTCAAAACTCTGACCAAGAAATGTGATCCCTTTGTATTGTTACAGTTTTCCACCCTGACTGATATTTCAGCATAGGAAGGCTTGCAAAAAGCTACATAGTTCGGCAGACAAAAAGCAAGATTCATATAATTTAGTTATTTTTGTTAAAAGAAAATCACACTATGTCTTAAACTGTGCATATACTGTAAAGCAGTGCCTTTTCACTGTCAGTTCTTAGGAAATATTTATGTATCGCTTCAGCTTACTGAAATGTAAATCAGTCATACTTCAATTTAGCTTGCTCCCAAGTAACTGCACAGGAACAAAGCCCTAGATGTACAGATTTCTGGAGGGAAAACAGATCCTTATAATTTTTTTACACAGGAAATGGCAAGCTGTTGATTTAGAGTGTTCCCTTGCATTCCATATGCTAGAAGAGTGATGGGATAAGATTCTAGCAGTGCCAAATGCTTTTAAGAAATCCCCTAGTACTGTACATTTAGAAAAAATCATGCTGGGGAGTTAAATTCCAGTCACAATTCTTTTCCCAGCCCAGTATTTTCTGTGAGAGAGAAACTGGGGGAAATTAGGGTAATTAAAACACAGTAAATGCTTTTTGCAAATCCGTGAGGTGTGAATCTCTGTCCTAAGAGTCTGAAAAGATGCAGCTGCACCAGGATCCATCAGCATTTCCAATACCACCCAACAGTGACAACAAACTGACAGACGCAGGGTTCCTGCCAAGATAAGTTTAGAATCCAAAAGCAATTTAAAGTAAAATAAATAAAAGTAAACAGAACATAGTTATCATCTACAGCTATCAGTTGAAACCACAAAAACATCTCTGTGAACTACAACCTACTCTGCATATTAATATTATTGTGTGTATGTTGGGGGGGGGTTGTCTAGTGAACTTAGTATCCCAGAGCTGGAAGAGACCCCTGCAAGCACAGGAAATCCAGACCGTAAAGCCATCTAAACTCTGCTTTAACATCACCATTATAAAAGAGTCCAAGGCAGTCAATTCCTTTGTCAACAGCTCTCACTGTTACCTTAGTACAGTGGTGCCTCGCATAGCGAGGGTTAATCCGTTCCGGATTAACCTTTGCTATAGCGAAACATCGCTAAACGGAATTTAAAAAGCCATAGAAACGTGTTGAACTTCGTTCAATGCGTTCCTATGGCTTGAAAACTCACCGTTAAGCGAGGTTCTGCCATAGCGCCGCCATTTTCGCGCCCTCGGTAAGCGAGGGCAGGGCGTGAAAATGCGGCGCGGACCTTCCGGCAGCCATTTTGGAACCGCCGATCAGCTGTTCTCCCCCGCTTCGTTATGCGATATTCGCTAAGCGAAAAATCCCCATAGGGGCCATCGCTGAGCGAATGCTCCAGCGATGGCCCAGAGCGCCTCGTTAAGCGATTTCATCGCTCAGCGAGGTGCTCGTTAAGCGAGGCACCACTGTATATTTATGTATTTTAATTCAATTTACTGCATGTTGTGGATTTTAGTACATTTCTCATTTTTCATTTATAACCTATTCTGGAGAATGATACTTTCCTCTCACACTCCTGGAGTGGTAGGCTTGTACTGATTTACAGGCAACCTCTCAATCTGACATAACTATGAACAAAAGACCATACAACAGGGGTGGGCAATTAATTTCTATAGGGGGGGCCACATGAAAAATCTGAACTTTGGGGGCCGAACCAACTTTACTTAAAAATAAAATGAAACAGTGATGTTATGATAGTTTTTATTTTAAACTTGTTAATCTTCACAAATACTAAAGAGGTTTTTTTTTGCAGTATATTAAAGATAAGCAACTGATCAACTTTAGACAAAAAGCTATAAATGGTTTGGATGTTCAAAACTGTCCGTGGGCCGGACAGGAGTGGCTCACGGGCCGTATGTGGCCCTCGGGCCGCACTTTGCCCAGGTCTGCCATACAACAAAGGGACAATACTTTAGTGCAAATTCAGAGCTAATTCTGTCCCTGCATATACCATGGTAACACCATTATGGGACCTAATGCTATAAATCCATAACACCAGAGCTCTGTTTAATTGCATATCTTCTAATGCAATATATGCTGTCCTCTGTCAGCAGTGTCTCTCTGCACTATACCTGGGGCATACAGGAGAATTTCTACACAAAAGAACACATGGACACAAAATAGATACAAAAAGGAATCAGACGTCAGAACTGGCAGTAAACAAAAAAGAGTGGCAGAACACTTTAGTTTCATAAGATACTTGATATCACTGTAACCAAATAGGTTGTCTTCATCAGTGATCATCAACCTTGGGCCTCCAGATGTTCTTGGACTACAACTCCCAGAAGCCTTCACCATCACCTCTGCTGGCTAGGATTTCTGGGAGTTGAAGTCCAAGAACATCTGGAGGCCCAAGGTTGGGGACCACTGGTCTTCATGGGAAGATCAGAGAGCAAAACAGCTGAGTTAGGATACATTCCCAACTTCTAATCTACCAACAAAGGACTGAACCAGGATAAAGGATTCTTAACACAGAATGTATGAATAGGCTGTGCAGTAGTCAACCAGCAAGATGTTTTTGTATATCCTCTGGGTTTCAGCATAAAAAGCTCTTCAGAAACCACTGGATAACAGATTCTTATCATGCAGCCTAGTGCCAGGATGTCTGTGTTAATGCAATGTGGTACTATTAATAATTCTGCATTTAAATAGGCTCCTGCATCTACATCCCAACCATATGTTCTCTCTCTTTCCATGTCAAGCCCGAAAACTACACTCCATGCATTTGAGAATGTGTGTTGTTTGTGTCCACAGAAGTCCACATTGAAATAAACATATTCCTCTTAAAGATGGCACACAACTCTTGTTATTTTTGCAAACACTTCTATCACTATGACCTTATCATTGTCTGTAAAGGAAAAATATCAGTGCTTAGCAGAGCTAAGAATCACACCCATCACACAAAATTATAAATACACTTGGGGGAATGATCACTAAGCCCAAATAAAAGAACTAGACCCCCATCTCTAAAAGGCACATTGAAATACTACTATACTGCATGCAGTTTGAACTTCCATTTATCTTTAAATAGTTATTCAGAGAATGCCAGCTGTCTTCCCAGCACAAAGTAATAGAAAACCTTTTACTTTTGGAAAGAGATAGGATTTCACCCACAATGCCTGGCAACTATCTGGGTCTTTGAAATCTACTAATCTCCAAATCACTTTTCAAACAAATTAGCACACTTTTCTTAGAGCGCAAGTCAAAGAACATTTTTCTCATTGAAACCAGATCGTGCTGTTCTCCACATCACATGGAGCTTCTGAACTCAGTTGCCATAGGATCTGTGTGTCTCCTGTCTGATCCAAGGAGGGCAGGAAATCTTGACTTAGGCCTGTAATGGCCAGAATGTCTGTGAATCACCCCTAAGGCAAAACCATCAAACTTAATCGTCCAAAAGACATGCCATTCCCAGATGAGCTTGGCTTTTCTGAAGATCTGAGATCTGTCTGGTGTATGCCCAGGAGCATTTGACCAAAACCAATGGCATTCCTTTTAAAGATCACAGCACAGTTGGGCTTCTCCTTCTATTTTCCCACTGTGGTTTTCACATCTGGCGGCTGGGCACTAAACAGGCATTTAGGAGGGCACTTTCCACTGAGGCTTTGGGGCCAAGGCAGGCAGGGAACAGAGTTATTAAGAACTGGACAAAGATCTTCCAGCGTTTTCAGTCATAAAAACATTTCTTCCAGGATACTAATTGGGAAGCAACGGTACTATGGATTAACACTGTAGCCTTAGGCACCCTAACCTGTAAGAAAATCCAACTGAAGTCAGTGAGAGTTATTTCTGTGTCAATATGCTTAAGATCTCTCCATTAGTCTTCAAAAATGTGACCCTCAGATTATTTCTCCAACTAGCATAATTATTCTGAGTTAACTTTTTCAAGAGAACTCCCACATCTATATAGGACTTCAAAAGGACAAGATCAGCTATTTAGTTTAATCAGTAACTTGGCCAAAAGACTTTTTTCAGACATCCATGGCAAATAAGTTGATTAGCTCAGTTTAGCTCTCCTCCTTTCAGGTGAGGTTAGAGGTCAAAAAGAGAAAGCAAAGACTAACTATCTGCTTCTCCAGACTCCATATGAATGTCTCCAGTCTATTCCTTCAGTCATGAAACCGGGTTAGGCAAACTTTCTCTGTGCCACCAAGTTGGAAATGAATTATAGTGACCTTAATAGGTCATTCAAGGTGAGAAACTTAAGGAGAAGTTTAACCAGTTTCACCTCACAAGTGAATTTTCTGGAACTGATGAGAACAAATGACAGTAAGAAATTCAGTGCTTTTGGTTTTACCATGGGTGGGGTGGCAGCAGCTGATTGTAAATGATCTGGTTAGTTTAAAACTGACTTGCCTGAGATTGAAAACAATGTATAATTACTGCAAGATCTAAAACAAGGAGATAAAGTAATCATGTCTGCTTTCTCATGAACTTACAGTTTTCTTGCTAAAGATAGTTAATGGTTCTTTGAATTCATTTTAGACTCCAGTCATATAAGAGCCCCATTCATTAGATGAAAAAAATATGTGTCAAAATATGATTTGCTGCATTTGGGGCCTATTCTGTTGAGAAGCCCTGGATTTCTGTCTTTTTTATACATGAAAGGCTGAGAAGAACAGGAGCCCCCCTGTAATCCTGAACAGTATGACTGCAGCCAGCTATCTGATTAAAATTATACCCATGTCAGAAGGAAACTCCTTCCCCTTTACTCCCATCTTACATTCTCCATTGCTGCTTCCTAGCTAATGATGCTTGCCTTCTGAACAGTGTTCTAAATCAAAGACTATTTTTAATTTGTTAGCTTTGTTCTTTGTATCTCTCTTCTCCCACCCCTCCACTGTGCATTCTTCCAGACATTTGTCAGATTCTACATCACTTACATAATACCATTTTATGCTGGTTTGTGATAAAAGTTGAGCAGTCCTACTGAAGTGAAGCATTGCTGACAACAGCTGATTTCAATAAGAAGATTCAAATATGTCTTAAATCTTTTACATGAACTGAATTATATTTTCACCCTGTTTTTGATTATACTCCCATATCTGACTATACTGGAATAAAGTTAATATGTACCTCTGCATTCTCTTCATATTTTTCTCTGTAGAATTCTTGCAGATCATACCTGTAAAGCCGGTCATTTCATTTTCTTTGCTCCTTGCTTTCATCAGGGCTATCAAGAAATACTCTACATTCCCTGTCTTGGCCACATGGCAAGAGTCTACCTAGACAGAGGGGGAAAATGGAACCCTTTGCAGAACTAAATGCTGCATCAGCTTTTGTGGAATCTATTTCCATTCTTTAACAGTAAACGGTGAACTGACTAAACTTCTGCGTGACACAAATCTTGCCTAACAGGGACTGACTCAACTATGGATGGTAGGGGCTGACTGTGTAGATTTTCTAAGTAAACATGTCGGTTTCCAAGCCCCCACAATCCCGGCTGAGTTTTGGGAACAGGATCTTATTCTTGCCACAAAGCCAAGATGTTTCTTTGCCTCCCGCCTCTTCCTTTAGATTCTGAAGTGCCAGAATATGTCCATTTCTAGAGAGAGAACCTTGGCCAACTGTGGCATGGCTGACTGGCCTAAATAAAGCAAAGCAAAACAAAACAAAACAAACCCTCAGTCAGATTTTGCCCCAGAACTTAGTTTTCTAGTCCCACACCACGTATTTTGATCCTCTTATTGGCAGCACGAAGCACAAGGACAGGACACCTAGTCTGGGAAGAGAAGCTTCACTAGCCAGTGTCTTAAAGAATCTGGAAGATTTACCCACCTCAAACACTCATGCCTAACCTGCAGTTTCTGCCCAGTGGGCCACTTTCAACTGAATGGGTGCCCGACATCACCATTAAGTACCTCAAGAGCTGCTCCACTTATAAAACAGGTGAATTCGAAGTAAATTTTGATGTCCACATGAGGCAAATGACAATTTGAATCAATCTGGTGCCTTTTACTCACAAAATGGCTTCTTTCTCTCTTGCTGGGGGCTTCTACTTTTTTCTTGCTGGAAGGATGTGTATGTGTGGGGGGGCAAAGGGGTAGGAGGGAGAAAAGAAGCCACCGCAGCACTCTGTGCCTTTATTGTATGGGGAGGGGGCACCTGACTGACCTCTTGCTTGCCTATGCTTACATGTGCGGAACTGTGGATACTGTGTGTGTGTGTGTATGTGGGAATGCAAGACAAAGGGAGCAGATCAGGGTTCATTAAGTGCAAGTGTGGATCGGCAGGAGGAAGAAAGAGCAGTGGAGGTGAAATACTGATATAAAAGGGAAGAGACCCTAGGGACCCTTTGAGGTTGGAGGTTGGGTGAAGAAAAGGAGATGTGGGGAGTTAAAAGTGTGTGGAGTTGGCAATTTGTTGAATTGGAGTGGAAAATGAACTCCTGATTCAATCCACAAGCCCAGCGTGAGCACCGATTGCAATTTCGGACATCACAAAGGCTATGAATCAAATCTAATTTGGCTTTCCAATGTAGCTGCACCCTAGGTCAGCATGGGATAAAAGGTACTATCTAAACCTGCAAACCCAGCTCAGGCACTCCCCCCTCTTGTACCCGTGCCACCCCATCCAACTGCTACTGATAAGAATTGACACATACATATTCTACTTCTTTTTGTCAGCTTAGCTCTATCTTCCTGCCCTCTTCCCCATTTCTGATGCTATGATGCTAAGTCCACAACAGCAGACAGAACTGCATCTGGTGAAAAATATACCATATTTTTTGCTCCATAAGATGCATCTTTCCATAAGACGCACCAATTTTTTAGGAGAAGAAAACAGGAAAATATAATGTGTTTTCTTCACTCCATAAGACGCACAGACTTTCCACCCCCCTGTTTTGTGGGAAAAAAGTGCATCTTATGGTGCAAAATAAATGCATTAGCATTTGAAGTGCCTTAAGACTCTGGGTTGCTACAGTGTGGCAGTTACAGCTTCCTAGCTCAATTTTTTTCTGGGAAAGGCTGAATATTTATCAGCATCCACTCGTATATGTATTCCCAAAACTTACAGTATTTGCTTGTCCCAGAGCAAATACTGTATCTAGACTACAGTTCAGTTCAGTACAGTGGGGTCTTGACTTGACAACTTAATCCATATTGGAAGGCGGTTCTCAAGTCAAAAGGTTCTCAGGTCAAATCTGCATTTCCCATAGGAAAGCATTGAAAACCATTTGATCCGTATCTGCTCTTTTCCGTCCATAGAAACTAATGGGAAGCTTCAACCACTAGAGGGGGAATATTTTGTTTCTTTTTTTTCTTAGGTCAAGAAAGGTTCAGGGAAGGCAGGGAAAATACAGTCCAGGCAGTACAGTACCAGACAGTCCGAAGACTGTCTCCCAATCCACTCTCTAAACGCTGGGAGGAGTGAGGAAGCAGACAGGCACCCTTTTCACTGGCCAACAGTTCACTGAAAGTTCAAATTTTGCACTTTCCCTGCCTCCCACGTGGGTTTTTTTCAGTTCTTAACTCAAATCTAAGTACTTAAGTCAAGTCAATATTTTCCTATGAGAGCGGTTCTTAAGTCAAAATGTTCTTAACTCGAGCCGTTCTTAAGTCAAGACCCCACTGTACCTACAAGAAAGTTCCATTTAAATGTTACTGTTGTGTCTTCTTAAGAACTGAAGTGTGATTGTTAGCAGTAATGGTTGGTTTATAATACAGAAGTGCTGGTGCTTCTAAAGAAACATCACATGACATATTGATTAAGGGCAATTACAGTTGAAGATGAAAGGTACAGAGCAGGACACTTATTTTGGGAGGGGCATTCTTATTTTCTGGGTGGCTGGGATCTGATTCATATGCCCATTGTGATCAGCGTATCTGATTCTATGTGTGCATTTACACCTGAAACAGTTGGCTGGCTGTAAGCACAGTGAACTCATCTTGGAACAGAAAGCATTAATTTTCCTGTAAACTGTTTCAACACAAAGAAGGTAAAGGAGTGGTTCTGCAATAGGGGCCTGTAAGATCGCACTGCTGACAATAGGAATGCAACAGTGCTGTAGATAATCTTCTTTATTTCCTCTTTCTCTCCTCGTTCCTTACTGTTCCACTTCTTCCTCTATTTCCCCAAGCTTTTCTGGGTAATATGAAATGACTTTTCAGATTTCAATGGGATCAGACAGGAAGACAAGAAGGGGAATTCCAGAGTTAATTCATGATAAAATCTTGATTATAAAAAGTTTTCAGACTACAACTCAAAATATTGGTTTTAAATGGATTAGGATCAGAGTGTTGGATCATGGGTCTCTTGTGCACTTGAAACGCTACTAAAATATTGCTTTTTTTTTCCTAAGTGGACATGTGTAAGTTCTGGGAATACATATATGAGTGGATGCTGATAAATATTCAGCCTTTCCCAGAAAAAAATTGAGCTAGGAAGCTGTCACTGCCACACTATTCTACATATTCCCCCAGGAAGTCAATGCACTTCCGACATCTGTCCTGCAGCTTCTTAAGTCCCTGCAAATAAAATTCTTCCAACTGCTGGTGTAACCACTCATTTGCAGCATTAGTTGCCTCATAGAACACCCCCAAATCGTGGTCCCTTTAGGTGTTTTTTTGAGTTTGGGGAACAGATAATAGTCCGAAGGAGCCAGGTCGGGAGCATAGGGTGGATGGGGCATCACTTGAAAGCCTAAGGAGGTCAGTTTTGCCATTGTTTCACCTGCAGTGCGTGACAAGGCATTATCATGCAACAGGATGACACCTTTGGAGAGCTTTCCTTGACGTTTTTCCTTGATGTTTTGCTTCAGCTTCGTCAATGAAGCACAGTAATATTTTGCATTTATGGCTGAACCCTGTTGGAGGTACAGTAGTCCACCAGCAGAACTCCCTTCTTAACCCAAAAACCTGTTGCCATTTGCTTCTGCACCAAGCTTTGCACTTGGAACTTCTTTGGCCTGGGGGAACCACTGTGCCTCCATTCCTTAGACTGTTCCTTTGTCACAGGATCATAACAGTAGATCCATGTCTCATCACCAGTTACCAGTTTCCCCAGGAAATCTGACTCATTTCTTCAAAAATGTTCCAAAACAGTCACCAATAACTCCACACGTTTCCTCTTTTGTTCGGTTGTCAAAAGTTTAGGGATCCACTTTGCTACCAGCTTTCTCATTTCCAAGTCGTTGTGGATAATGGCACCAACTCTCTCACGTGATATTCTCAGATATATAGCAATACTTTTGGCTGATATTCGGCAGTCCTCCATGATCATGTCATGGATGGCTTTCACATTTGCAGGCACAGAGACAGAAACAGGCCTTCCACTTTCAACACCGAAATGGCCAGTTTTAAAATTGACAACCCAATGTTTAACTGTTGCATATGAAGGGCCGCTGTCGCCCATAGTTTGTGACATTTCATCATCGATCTGCTTTGCACCTTTCCCTTGGAGAAACAGGAACTTGATTACGGTCCTATGCTCTTCCACATTGAACTTTTCTGGAGGTGCCGCCATGTTCACTTTGGACCAGAAAATGAAAGTTAAGTTAAAATCATAGGTAGTTGATTTTTCACCATTGAATAGAGTGGAACCTCTACTTACGAACTTAATCCATCCCAGACAATGTTCGTTAGTTGAAACGTTCATAAGTAGAAGCTCCAGTTCCCACAGGAATGCATTGAAAACCGATTAATCCATTCCGGCTGAAGGAAAAAAATACCCCCCAAAAAATAAAACACTGCAAGCCCCGAGGCTGCAAAAAACAAAACAAATCCAAACATAAACATAAACATAGCCCCACCAGCCCAATTCCACCCTGCAAAAGACAAAAAAAAAGTTTTAAAAAGCAAAAAGCAGCACCTTACTTCCACTGCTGCGACCAGCACTGCCAGGAGGCCTCCCGGGCTCCAGCCACCGTTGCCCGGCCAGGGTCTCTCTGGCCTGGTAGGAGACTTCTGGTAGATCAGGGCTTCCCCTGGTAGGCCCGGTCTATCCCGGGAAAGCCTGCATCAGCAGCACGGAAACCCTGGCCCGGCAGCGGATGGTGACGGAGAAAGGCGGCGCTTGTGGTGAGCCCCAGGAAAGCCTGTGGCAGCAGCGCTGGAAGCCCGGGAGGCTGAGCCTCCCTTTTCTTAACAGTTGGGGCGAAAGAGCTACAAAGAAGCAGCCTCTTCGCCACCAACGATTAGCAAGTTTAAATTTCCCGCCCTTTTCCCCTGCCTTATTTTAGTTCGTATGTTGAAGCTCCGTTCGCAAGTAGAAGCAAAATTCGCAAACGGAGCTGTTTGTAAGTTGGATTGTTCATAGGTAGGGACGTTCGTAAGTAGAGGTTCCACTGTATAGACAAATTGGCCAATACACCCTGCAATTTATAGCTTCCTAGCTCATTTTCAATACTTATCAGCACCCCCATATGGTATGCATGCATACACTCAGTTCTTTAAGCTGTCTTGAAAGGAAATCACCAAAGGATGATTTAAAAATGGAGGAGTTACTTATTTGTACACTGGCTGGAAGAATCTGGACATTATGATCCAAAAAGTAAAATTTCTAATTTCTAGGAATAATTTGCCATGAAGTACATATGGGATTTGCAATCTGCTGCCATTCATCCACTGAATTATGAGGCAAGGCTATATTATGTTTGAACTTGAGCTGATTTTCTTTTAAAAGAAAAGAAATGAGCTGCCAGAGCAGCAGGAACTTTTCTCTCCTTGCTCAGCAACACCTGGCTTGAGTCTTATATGTTCCTGCATTCTGCTTCTACTCCAGGAAAAGGCTGCCGGCAGCATCTGCTTGTTTGCATTTCAGAGCAGCTGCTACTGCAGCTTCACTTCCCAGAACTGCTCACTGGTGTTTATTCCTGGCTGTCTATGGCAGCTGCTCTGGAGCAAAGGAAATTCTCCCTCACTTGCCTTCCCGTCCTCCTCCTCTCTGTGGCACAGTTATGAACACATATCTTATTCCTAATATCAAATCTAAGACATTTGCTCTCATCTACTCCCAGCAAGAGGACACGGGTAGGGGAGTTACTCTAGTCAACTGTGGTTGCAAAATTCCAGGCATGATTGGAAGATCCCCTCCTGGCCAGGATTTACCTCTGCTGTGGGCCAGGGCTAAGTCTTACATGCCATGCCAACCAGCATTTGGGTACTGATGGTAGAGGGTAGCGGATGGTGCCTCTAATACAGAGCTTTCCCTCTGTCTCTTTTTTCTGGCATCCTTGCACAAGAACCAAAACAAAGATGATATTTACAAGCCTTTTCCAAGTAAAAGCAATCAGTCTGGGATTCCTGTTTTTTATTTATATTTCATCTGCCACCAGCAATCAATCTTTCGTTCACAACTGATTATGATGATGCAGTACACACATACACACTAAATTGTTTCTGTTAATGGCAAGAGAGTGTGAAGATGGCATAGCATTGTGGCTGATCCAACTTACTTTTCAAGCTAGACCGGCTCTACATTTCAGTGGAACCTGCACATCCATTAAATGAGAATATCAAGAAATGATCAAAAATGATAACTGTACAAAAGGACACAAAGATGGGCAGGGATAAGTTGACTGCAAATTGTCACAAGTAACATTACTGGAACCACAGGTGGCCATGTAATTTAGGTAACCGCAATTCACACAGCACTGACACTAGGCATGAATGTGACTGGAGAAAGCACAATGTTTACTACAGTTTCAAAGCTGCAAAAACATAAAGGAGTACGCTGAAAGAAAACCTTTGGATCTCATGCAGCAAGTCTGTAGTGAACTTACTGGGCCCTTAAACTGAACTTCTGACAAAGACCTACATACCACGGCTTCACACTGTATATAGCAATCATGCTTGCTGGAACTTACATCCATGATATCTGGGTATTTTCAGCAGGAAATTAATGAAGCATGAAAAAAGGTGCATATTTCTAAATCTATAGTGGACATGCGGTGGACAGCCATAACCAAGCCTTGTGTCTAAGCATTTAAAAACATGTATCTGCACCACATGCTTTTACATCAGGAGATGTAAAGAGAAACCTGTCACCTTCTACAAGTTGTTAGACTTTAATTCATAACAGCCCCTGCCAGCAGGGCTACTGCTCAGGAATGGTAAAAGTTATCACCCAACGATGTCTGAAAAAGTCATAAGCTTCCCACCCCTACTTTACACTTTCATTGTAAAATCTAAGCTGGCTGAGACTGCAACTACATGAACAAATACCAGAGGATTTGCTCCACTTATTAAAAGGGGTGAATTTCAAAGAACTTCTTTACTGACCACATGACACATAGGCTGAGTCAAATCAGTTCAGTCCCTTTGGCTCCCAAGGGAATCTCTCCCCCCCCCCACCGCTGCTGGTGGGCTTCTACTTTTTCAAGCCGGAATGATTCGAACAGGTTTTTCACATGTGGTTAGTTGTGATATCTTCTTGTCAGGATGACAGGCATGTCTGTAGGTAGTGTTTGGTGACAAAGGCAGTTGAGGTGTGGCGTTCAGGACCAGGGGCACACACCCTCACCCATTTCCTCTCCCATGATCATTCTCCCATTTTCAAAAATGTATTTGTTAATTTCTTACTTATCCCATTATCACGGGATCATTATTATTCCTCATATTTATGCCCCATCAGTTCCCTATCAGATTGGCAGAGGCAGGACCAGAGGAAGGAAGGATCAGCAGAGGCAAGACCAGAGGAAGGAAGAAAAGAAGGAAGGCTGTGAGCTGGAATGCAAATTGCATTATATCCTGTACCAATTCATAACCCCTGTGTGAGCAGTGACTGTGATTTCAAGTGTAACACACACTGTAAATCAGGCTAATCACGCCCTGAGTTAAGTACTTTGCTGTGGAGACAAGAGATCAGGAGTTTGATTCTCCAGTGTGCCTGTGTGATCCTGGGCAAGTTGCATAGCCCTGCAGTGCATCAGAAAAAGGAACTGGCAAACCACTCCTATACCTAAAAACCCCAGGAAAGGTTGCCATAAATTGGAATTGACTTGATGACACACTGTTATTATTATTTTACATGACAATAACTGCACCACACACAACAGTTGTATAATGTATCAAGTAGCTTTTACATTGCAGCAAAAGGTTTAACTTCCCCTAGTTCATACACTCCTGTGCCATTCAAGCCTGCACGTTACATTTCTTACATTCTGGGAAAACTCCAGCAGCTGAACCCCAAACCTAGCTTGTAACTCTTGTCAGGAAGGCAAAGCATCCTCCATCTGTTTGTCTTGCAAAACCAACTCCTTCCATTAAAAGTAGCTGCTCCAGCATGTCCTCTCCTGGGATAATATAGCAACCTGACCTGTTTCCTTCAGCCCTTAGGCACTGAATCAGGACACAAACGAGGGAAGACATACTTGCCTTTCTAGTTTTCAAACATCTCTCAACCTCAGTTTGTTTCCCTTCCCTGCCGCTCTTCTGAGAAGGGCAAGTGAGGATAGGATGGAATGCTGCCCTTGGAGGGAGGGATAGGGGGAGGGAGAAAGAGAGAGAGAGAGAGAAAATAAACAAGCCGACAGCTTAGAACTCTGTGGACAATTAAACTCCAAGCCTTCCCATGGTCCAAGGATACCTTGCCAAGCACTACAAAATGCTAAGTGTAGGAGGTGGGAGGGACACTACATTCTTCATAGCCAGCGCCTGAAAACATTTGCTTTCTTGTCATCAGTGAGCTCAGTTTTGGGAAACGCTTTCTGAGTGATAGAATCAGGAGCAGTTTCCTTTGGCTATACCTTGCTCCACCCATATGCATATTTCTCTATACGTTTCTCTATACATCCCAAATTGCACTGCAGATGCACAGCTCCCTCAAGAGACAAAGTATTGGGCACTTGCGTTCCTGGGCTCATGTTGCTGTTTCAGCCCCCTTGAAGCTGATCCTCTGCCCTTTTGTTCCAGAGAGGCAAAGGGAAAGGGGAGGGGGCTAAGAAAGGACAAATCTCCATATTTTCTGCAAGAACTCCTTGTACACAATCACACACAGCACATTCGTTTGTAACAGGAAGCATGCTATCAGGCAGCTAATTGCTCAGGTCCAGCGGTGAACCTAGGAAAGATTCAGATCTCTCAAGGTCCACAGAGAGATTCCTTGCAAAAATGTCAGGACTCCCTGGTAGGATGCTAAAGAGAGACTCCGACCTCAAAGGATGAGGATAAAACCAAGTGCTTGTGGAAAGAAACCATTCTGCTCCAGATCGCCAGGAGAAGAATGGTTAGTAAAACACGAGCTTCCCCTCAGGAAAGTCGTCTGGAAGATGATTGTTGTGTCAGTGCCAGAAAGCTCCTAGGCTTCTGGGTCGGTAAGCTGTAAATCGTGTCACTGCGG
Source organism: Pogona vitticeps (assembly GCF_051106095.1). Taxonomy (NCBI): domain Eukaryota; kingdom Metazoa; phylum Chordata; class Lepidosauria; order Squamata; family Agamidae; genus Pogona; species Pogona vitticeps. The sequence goes on along the minus strand of NC_135784.1, from coordinate 140,136,241 downwards.
TGACCTGGCGAGCCCTTGCTGGGTTATCACCTCGTAAGTTCCCGGTGAGTCCCAGGCAGGGCAGGAAGCGCGCCCTCTAGTGTCCGTCCACCTGCCCGCACGCCGTTTCTCTCACTTTCCCTGCCCGGCTTAGCGGAATACGAGACAGCGACTCCTGTATCACGTCCTGACGAAGAGGGAATACTAGATCGAAAGAAACGCTGACCCTTGCCCGGTCCCCGTATTCAAATAAGGGCAACTTCAAAATCGTGAAAGGAACATCTGCAGCTGACCTTGGTGGGAGTTGTAGTAGTCCCAACACTGCATCTGGAAAGGGGCATCGTGTTAAAAAACCTTCCCACTTTGGGTAGCGACTAAACGGGCACGATCCCTCGGCATCCCTCTTCGTAAAGAAGGCTCTTCGGATGGCACGGGGGGGGGGACGGAGGGATGGGCCGTCACGTCTCGCGGGCGCTCCTTCCCACCTGTGCCCGCGAAAGGCTTCCTTTCTGCCAAGGCACGGGGGGGGGAGGGGGGGTGCACGGGGGGGGGAGAGGTTTTGAGAGAGAGAGAGAGAGAGAGAGAGCAGGTTGTGTCCCGGTGGGTGTTCTTTACCTCTCACAACACGAGAGAGGGCTCTGGGGCGCCCTCGGGCAGCTTCTGCCCCGCGCGAAGCTCGCCCGCCTCCTTTCCCAAGCGCCCACAGAAATCTCCCCGGCGCTCCCGCGGGCAGCCCTTCCTTGCCCACAAGCCGCAGGCCTTTCTCGCCAGGGAAGGGACGACGTGACTCTCCCATCCCCTCCACCTAATAGTAGTTCCTTCAAGCAAGCGGCGGGCTGAGGCGGTCCAAGGAGGGAGCGGCGGGGGAAGGGAAGGGAAGGGAGGCCTCTCTGCCCGGAATGGGCTGGCTGCCTGCCTGGGGCGCGCGCGTCCTCCAAGCCCGGGCGGGGCCGGGAGCCTTACAAGAAGCCGAGTTCCAGGAAGCCGGAGGAGGGGCCGAGCCGAGCTCTTATAAAAGCCTCCGGCAGGGGCTCTGGCGGCTTTGCAACCAGGACGAGGCGAGCGAGCGAGCGCGACGGAGCGGAGAGCCGCCTTTGCCCGCCGAGCCGCCCCGAGGAGCCCCGCGCGCTGCCCGCCGCCCTCCCTCGGCGCCTCCGCCCGCGGGCCTCCTTTCTCGCGCCCCAGGTAAGGAGAGGCGTCCCCGCCAAGCCGCGCTCCGGGCTTCTTCTGCAGCACGGCTGCTCCCGGCAGCCCGTTGTTCGGCTCCTTCGGAAGCCCGCGCTACGCGGGAGCTGAGGGAAAAGGCTGCCCAGGACGGGGAAGCCAAGGAGGGACGGGGGACGAGCGGCCCCCGGAGGGAGGGAGGGAAGGAGGAAGGGAGGGGGAGCGAGTCGTACCAGGGCAGAGAGGGAGGCCCCGTTTGGCCGGGCGCCTGGCTCAAGGGCACGTCGCTGCTGACCCCGTCGGGGAAACCTGGGCGCTGGCAAGAGAGCACAAGGAGAATCCCGCCGAGCTGGGTGACCCGACCGAGCGGGGAGGATGCCGGGCTGGGGGGGGGTGGAGGAGGGGATGATGGCTGGGCCCTGCAGGGAGCCGAAACCGCTCTTGAGATGCCCTTGGTCTAAACGCTTCCTTCTCCTCCTCCTCCAGGTCCCCGTCGTCGCCGTCGTCTTCCTCCTCCTCCTCCTCCTCGCCGCCGCTGCGCTCGGCAGCAGCCCGGATTGCTCGCCAAGCTGGCTCCTTGCGCCATGGTCACCCACAGCAAGTTCCCCAGCGCCGGGATGAGCCACCCGCTGGACTCCAGCCTGCGCCTCAAGACCTTCAGCTCCAAGAGCGAGTACCAGCTGGTGGTGAACGCGGTGCGCAAGTTGCAGGAGAGCGGCTTCTACTGGAGCACGGTGACGGGGGGCCAAGCCAACCTCTTGCTCAGCGCGGAGCCTACGGGCACGTTCCTCATCCGGGACAGCTCAGACCAGCGCCACTTCTTCACGCTGAGCGTCAAGACGGAGAGTGGCACCAAAAACCTCCGGATCCAGTGCGAAGGGGGCAGCTTCTCGCTCCAGAGCGACCCCCACAGCAGCCAGCCTGTGCCCCGCTTTGACTGTGTCCTGAAACTGGTCCATCACTACATGCCCTTCCCCGAGCAACGCCCCGGGGAAGCCTCGCACCCCAGGCGCGCCTACTACATCTACTCGGGTGGAGAGAAGATCCCCCTGGTGCTGAACCGCCCTCTTTCCTCCAGTGTGTCCACCTTGCAGCATTTGTGCCGCAAGACGGTCAACGGGCACTTGGATTCCTACGAGAAGATGGCCCAGCTCCCTGGGCCCATCAAAGAATTCCTTGACCAGTACGATGCACCTGTGTAAATGGACCCCCACTTGTTGGGGACAGCAGCCCATGGCACAAGCACAAGAGCAGAACAGGGGGGAGAGGAGGTTACAGGGCAAGGAGAGAGAGGGAGGGAGCGCAAACTTTTTTTCTTTCTGGCTTTTGGAATATGAAAGGGGCTGGAGGGGACTGGCAGGTGGAGCAGCTGAGGAGCCTCTGCCCAGTACAGACACTGTCCTGCTGTTGCTTTTGCTGGATGGTTTTTGCCAAGAGGTGCTTGGGGCAGGAGAACCGATGCTGCTGGACTGTGAAACAGGCTGCTGCTCCTTGAGAGAAGAATCAGTGGCCGATGCTGCGTGGAACAGAATGGTTTGCAAACTTCCTGAACCGAAGGACAGTTTACAAAGAGCTTTTGCTCTGCACTGGCCCTACCACACCACCTCTTATGACCTCTGACCGAAACCATTCTGCAGACCATGGTATATATGCACTGGAGTCCAGCTAGTGCCTGAAAAAATGACTTTTCCTCAGTTTTAAGGGGAAACGTTAGAGAAGAAGAAGAAGAATCTTTACCTCTCTCCAGCTCTTGAAGAGACAGAATTTCTTCTCACGCCAAGCCTCTTCCTTAGAGGATGCTGCCACACATTTATTCATGGGACTAAGCCTTAAAGAAGAATTGCGAATCCTCCCATTGTCGTATGGACTGATTTATTACTGCACATTGCACGGAGAGAATTGTCATTTACTCTCTGTGCTATTATGCAAGTGAAGGAGGACTTCTTTTTTTAGAGATCACATCCCTGCATTTGAAACAACAAAAGGGGATGATGAATGAACTAGTCATTCTTCTTGAAGTTTTATTCCACCTGAGCTTCTCTGTCCATATTGATAATCTCTTGCCTTCATTCTTGGATTTTCAGCTCCTCAGAGAATGGTCTCACATCTACAGCAGAGATTGTAGATTTGTTTAGGCCCCAAATCGCACTGAATAACTGAAAAAAATATATATACAGGAATGTAGCAACAACGGAATTACCTGGAACTTTCAATTATTATTATTTTTCTTTTTTTTTGTAAAAGTGTAACCAAACTTTTGTGTGTTCATCTTATTTTTCCATATCAGGGTTTTAGAAAGGCAGATGAGGTTTTGTTTTTACAAAGAGAAATGTTTACAAACCTGCCTAAAAAAAATCATTCTGTCTTTTATAAAGATTCCATCCTTCAGCCTTGCAGGCTGTTAGACATGCTTGAAGACTCAACCAAAAATCAAACTTGGAAGAAAACTTTGCACATCTATTTATATTTATATTCAATGGATTTTAAAGACAGCATTTGTTAATTTATAATAAAAAGCACTATTTTTTAAATGAAATGCTTAGCTCTCCTTTTCTTCCAGCTCCACTATACTTCCATACTTCTCAATGATATGTGCACCCTTGCCATAACTACTGTTATATCCAACATCATTAGGGAAACAGGGAAACAAAGGAGCTTCTATCTTACACTCAGCCAAAATGCTGCTTAGTGAGACTGCCGTGGAAGTCTCACAGCAGTGTATGTAAATGACACAAGGGACTACAGGACGTCACTGTACAAGAGAAGGGAATTCTCATGCTAGTGTTGAGCAGAGACGCTATGCTGTTGCTGCCTAGAGAGATAGCAAAATGCAAGTTTATCATAAATGCCAGTCACTGAGAGTTGCTTTATGTTAGTATTTTTAATCAAACTTACTTTTACGAAAAATGACTTCCTGAAGTGATCCATAATTGAGCATCATGTTACCAAATTATTGACTGAAATCTAATAGTAAGTCATGACTAGAGTAAGCCCCATTAGATCAGTGGGGATCTTGGCAAGTCAGCACCTCTGTAAATTTCACCGATTCAATGCACCTATTCTAGTTGTGACTTACCATTGGATTTCAGCCATTGTTTCATAGTTAGTTGTATTTGAAAGTAAGTTCTGCTGCTGTTAACAGCCCTATCCTTTCTACTTCCAGTCTGGCGATATAGGACTGAATCAGAAGACTTCAGGCATGCACATACTCCAAAACAGAAAATTATGGAGGAAAGGTCCACAGCTCACGTTGAGAGCTTATCTGTTAAACATCTCAGGTCCAATCTAAGGCATCTCCAGTGAGACATATTTGTTAGCGGTGATTATGAAATATGTTTGCATTAACCCTGGAGAGGCATTTCTAGGATGAGCAAACAATGGTTAAGATGTGGTTTTGCGCAGATGGACAACTGTCCAACCTGACATAAGGTTGATTCCTATGTGTGAAGGGCTGAGTTGTCAAAAGATAAGTGACATGCACAGAAACTACAGTCCAACAGCATCTGGAGGGCTGTACTCTCCCCAACTCAGGTTTAAGGGGAAACATTGTAAACATCCTGAAAATTGCCTTGAATTCACAAAACGGTATTGTTCAAAGTTTTCCCAAGGAGTCATCTAGTACTACAGCCCCTGCCACTGTGGGAATGTTATTGAGGTCCATCTGCCATTAGCTCCAATCAGCAGGAATGAGGTCACTTGAACAACACCTTGAGAGGTGCAGGTTTCTGCTCTTTCTAAGAATGAAACCATGCCTCCCAGAAATGAAAAGAAAAAAAACCACAGTTTTTGGGACACACACATCTTCAGCATAGCTCCACGCAGTGGTTTGAAATTGATGTGTCTCTCTATAATATTGGGAGATGTGACAAGATAGTTTGTTAGCTCTGAGTAATTTTCAAGGGCTACTTCTTCTCTCCATAATAAGGGGTGGTCTTTGCAGTCCTTCTTCTAATCCCATGTCTTTCATCCAGGACCAGGCAGAGCAGATGGAAAGGAACGGGGGGCCGGCCCCTGTCCAGCCCCTCTGGCCTATTGTCTTGGGCCTGCCAGGAAACACTGATTCCCAGTCGAGTCAGAGCTATGTCAAGAATGTCCAGGCGGAGTAAAGCTGGTGGCGCCATGCCAGGCCCTGCCGAGACACATCCCCAGCGTCAATGCCATCTGATCCTGGCCAGCACACACCCCTTTTTCTCCCTTGCTGTGATCTGAGTTTCTACAGCAACCGGATTAAAGGCAGGAATATCACTGTTTATTCTTTGGCCTGTGCCAGGAAATGAGAGGCCTTCTCACTCCCTTATTACTCCAGCTGCCATGGGGGGGGGGACGCGGGCGGGTGGTGGAGGGAGGAGGGAGCAGTGGTGGTGTAGTATTCATGGAAACTTTGGGTAGTTTCTTTCATGGAAACGAATTTCAGTCCGTCGGCAGCTAAAGCAAGCACTTTATGAAACAGCCTTGACGAATGGGTGTGTGTGGGGAAAAATAAAGCTATGCCAGTCAGGGATTGGGGGTGCCCTCAGTTTGCAGGTCCCTCTGAGAGCACTCAGCTGCTGGACAAAATGGCACTTAGTACTGACTGACTTCTTCCAGAGAACAGGAAGGCCACAATACTTGTGTTGTTTGCCTGCCAAATAAAACAAGCCTCGGGTGCCTAGCATACCCTCCAAACCTACATGCTTTCCCAAAAGGACATTTGCAGTAACCATAGGAAGCCACCAAGTGGGGCAAAGTTTTACCCTGCCCCCTAGGATCCTCGACTGGTAAAAAAGCAGATTTTCTTGTGTCCAGCACAACAGTCCTATTTTCAGCATAGTGGCAGAAGTTATGCAAAACCTTGGAAAGCTACTTTTTTTGGGCTACACCTCCATCCTATATTTCCCATCATGGACATTTCACACTCCCAACCTCACTGGCAGTGGGACTGTGGAGGGATCTACTGTTCCAGCAGGCTGAGGCGGATGCTTTCTGGCATTCAGAGCCTCAAGAATTCAGAGCAGGGTGGCCGTGGTGGTGGGGAGTTCCTTATTTCATTAATGTCCAGTATTTTGATTTTACTGCCAATGAAAGAGGGGGGGGGGCGCAGTCCTTGTTCAATTCCATGCCCCAGATGCCCAAAGAATTGGGCTGAACATGGTAAAATGACACACCGCAAGTTGGAGTTTGTGGGGAGGGGTACGATCAGCTAGTGCTCCTCAGGCACCCAAGGGTCTTGGCCTAGCCTCCCTACCACCAGACCACCCCCACCCCATAGCCTGACCTGTTTGCTTCGGGGCTCAGCACACACTGTTCAATGACTGGAAAAGTCCAGGAAGGTTTGTAAATGCTTCTCATTTCTTGGAACGTCGCCCTAGTCATTGGTGACGTGCTGGTCCAGCAGCGAACCTTAAGCAGAAGTTTCACAAGCCTGACGCTTTCCCCAGAAATATCTCCAGTTCTACATTACGTAGGGAATGAAGTGAATGTCTCAGTTAAGTCACAGTTCTCTTCCTCTATTCTGTGCCAGAAGTGGGGCTAGCAGAATTGAAGTCATTGTTAAGAATTTACTGGATGTGGGGGGGTGGGGTGGGGGGGTGAGGTGGACTTGCCCAGCAGTAATTAAGCTCCAGCCCTGGTCTGACTGGCAGGAAAAAAAAAAACCCTGGCTCAACAGGAAAAGGTATCTCCACCAAATGCAGGATGCACTGCTCTTATCTAATGCTAGACACAGTTAACCAGTTCCTGTCACCTGGTGTTCTGAGAAAGCAAAACAGAAGCTTGCCAGAAGCAATGCCCGAGTGTTCAGCACCCTTTTGTCGAACACCAAAAGTGGATCCTAAAGGACAAGCACATCTGAACAATTTTGTAAATTAAAAAGAAACAGGGGGAAAGCTCATGTTCTTTCAGGACAAACAGCAACACATTCACCACTCGTTCTCCACTTTGTGTTCCCAAAATTGACATCATGGTATCTTAAGGGTGGGCAATTTGAGGCCTTCAGGGATTGTTGGACTGCAACTCTTGTTACTCTTCGCTGATAGCTATATTGTCTAGGGCGCATGGGAGCTGAAGTCCAATAACATCTGGAAGTCGTTCCCTACCATTGGGTTACCCAGTGTTCTACTTATTTAAATTGGGTCAGTGTTGTGATACAAGGATGTACCCTAGAAAGAACAAGCCAAAGCCAATGCGATCTCTGCCTTGTCTTGCAAAATTGTTATAGGAGCAAAATGTACGTCATTGACTTAAAAAAGCAAGTCTTTGGTCCTCCAGATGTTTTCACCTAACTCCCAGAAGGCATAGCCTACATACCCTATGGCACAGGACCATGAGATTGTGGTCTAAAACATCTGGTAGGCCAAAATGCACCCCCCCATTGTATTCCAGAGCAAGAAACATCTAACTTTTTCAGGTCTGAGATTTACTCTTAACAACACATTTAACATTTTCCTGAACTGTAACATACCGTAGAATGGCTGATAAGGCCATCAACTGAAGCCAAACAAAGTTCTTGAACATCATGGACTCTTGACACCAAATAAGCAGTACTACATGCTAAAGAAAGCATCCACCAGGCAAAACTATTCATTTGGCTTTAATTTGGCTTAAATTTTTGTTCCTGGTGGTTTGACTAAATTCCTAATCCCAACTCCATTAGAGGCAGGCCATGCCACTGGGCAGTCTTCCCTCCCCCAGCTAAAAAGAAACTCTGTGAATTTCAAAAGGGCAAAAAGGGAGAAGGAGAAGGGCCCTCCAGATTGCCTGAGAAGCTTGAGAGCAACATGCATTCTGCAACTACTGTATTTCCATTTGAGGAGTGAACCTGGCCTGTACAGCATCAGCCATGTGAATTTGGGACATTAATAACAGCACATACGTACGTTTAGAACTACCCACAAGAACTTGATGCACAGCCCTGAAGATGATTTATCATCGGAAGCTCACTGTTTTTTGTTTTCTGTTTTATATTCATAATGGTTGATTAAGGGTATTGCCTGTTCCTACATTTAACACATCATTTTGTGAGTCTTTCTCATTTCTTTAGCACTGCACTTTTCCCATTTCCTCTAAAATCTGTAATAGTCCTTTCTCCTGATTCACTTTCTGAAGACGAGTGCACTACCTGAAAACTTTGGCCACAGGGACGTGGTGGCGCTGCGGGCTAAACTGCAGAAGCCTCTGTGTGCTGCAGGGTCAGAAGACCAGCTGTCGTAAGATCGAATCCATGCGACGGAGTGAGCGCCCATCGCTTGTCCCAGCTCCTCGCCAACCTAGCAGTTCGAAAGCATGAAAAAATGTGAGTAGATACAGTAAATAGGTACCACCTCGGTGGGAAGGTAAAACGGTGTTCCCTAGTCACGCTAGCCATGTGACAATGGAAAACTGTCTTCGGACAAGCGCTGGCTCTACGGCTTGAAAAATGAGATGAGCACCACCCCCTATAGTCGGACACGACTGGACTAAAAATATCAAGGGGAACCTTTACCTTTACCTTTAATTTGCTGGTCTTTATGGTGCTGCAACATTCTTTGTTGCTTGCCCTTACTTCAAAGGGTAGCTGGATGTGAAGGAGAGGACGGCTCCTGCTCATTTAATAGCTATATAGAACAGCTATCTGGCTGCTAATCTTTTAGGTCTCCAGATGATTGGGATTTCAACTATCAGAGTTCCTGACCATTGGCTTTACTGGCTAGGGTCTTTGTGAGCTGAACCCCAGCCAGTAGAGCCAATGGTCAGGGACTCTAGCGGGTTCTGCAACTAAGTTTAGGAACATTTCCTTCTGCACTATCTCTAAAATGAATTTCCTAAACAGCAAGCAGTAGCATTACTACTTGTCTTATCAGTTTCCACAGTGATTATGCTTCTTCATTAGTCACAAACTCTGCATGAAGTTACTGTACCCTGCTGAAAAGCATCAAATAATTCTAACAAAGTGAATTCTTAAAAAAAAAAAAACATCTCCAGTGCCATACTCAAGAGACACTGACCATGAGCACATTGCGCTGAGTTTCCCATTTGCCAGGAAACAGAGGGATGTCATTTTAAACAAACAAGCACATGTTGAAGAACAGGGTGGGGCTTGGTTACAAGAAATGAGGGTTGTAGTTCTATGCACCGTCAACTAGAAATGGCGCTTACTCACAAGTAAACAAATACAGAATTTTGATGGTATTCTGGCTGCTATGTCTTTTAGGCAAGAAGCACATCATGTGGCAGCTCTGTCTCTCTTTTGGCTATCCCATCATCATGGATGTTTGCATCTTTTTTTTCGATTCAACAGTCCTTAACAGGGCTGCTGTATTTGTGCGGTGATTCAGATTAACTGATGCACAACCTTTTTCAATCAATTTCCAGCATTCCTTGGATTACTTAACAGATTTCTTAAAAGGAATTGTTTTAATACAAACACTTCAAAAAAAAATCCTTATAAACTGCTTTGAGAACTTGGATAATAAGTGGCATATGCATATTTTTTAAAATTAAGAATGCTAATTAACAAAAACGCTGGTGACAAGATACATTCCCCTTCACTCTCACAGAAAAGGGTCTGTTTCTTTTAAAACAGCATTTCATGAGACACAGGCATGCATAGGGGCCACTCTCGATCATTATCCGAAAGACAGCTCCCCCATCAGTCCAGCTTGAACAAAGAAATCTCTCAAGCCACATCTGAACACACAGAAAGAGAATTGTTTGGAAGGGTCCTGCCTCTCCAGAACCCACCTTCCCCTTTTACTGGTGCTAGGAGATCACCTTTGCCTACGTCATCCAGGATGACCCTGGAGAGATAGATTGAAAGACCAACAGCACCAATGGAAGAGGAGCTGGGATTAAGCACCGTCTGTGGTACTCTTGAGCCTGATGCATGAGAGCTCTGCCTCCCAAGCCTGAAATGTCAGAATCTTCTGAGACCATCAGGCCTAAACTAACAACAATCTCCCTAAAAGCCTAAATGTAAACCTCAGCCAACATGTTCATCCCTTCTCAAGAGTTATACAATTCACAGAGTGGCTGCACAAACACTAACAATGTGCCCAACATGAACTGTTGGAGAAATGGATATGGGCCAGTTTCCAGGCCGAAGACCTATCTCATAAAGGTGGGGGGGGCAACATACAGTATGTGGGTTATGTGTTGCCCCTAGGGGACCACAAACAATCTCCAGCAGTCCCAGCCCTCCAAAACAGTTTTTTTAATGGTGTCAATGTCTCTCTGTGCCCTATAGGGGGCATGTGGCATTTTCCCCAATTTTTTGCAGCTGTCCAACACTCCTGGGCTGCCCCACAGTTTCCTCCTTGTTAGATTTTTTTTTTAAATTGAAGCTGACTGGATGGCTCAATGGTTTGCATATCTGTCTGCAGAGGCAGAAGCTGAGCTTTTGAATCTCTACTGCACCTCCCAAGAGAAAAGCCAGCTCGTGTGGCCTTGGGCAAGCTGCACAATGTCAGGACATCCTCAGAAGAAAGGAACAGTAAACTGCTTCTGTGTATTCTCTGCCTAGGAAACTCTGAAAAGGGCTGCCATAAGTCAGAATTGATGGTGTACAATTATTCTTTATTACAGGGCACAAGTGGTATTTTCCGTTTTTTTTTTTAAAAGCATTTTTGCAAGAAAAAGAATGGGGAGTATTGGATGTAGGTGCAGACTTCCAACTTCCAGAAGTGGGCATGCCCTGCCACCGGTCCTCTGAAGGTTGTCTACCTCTGCTTTAAGGCTTTCTACACTGTAGGAAGGGTGCAGTCTGACATGGGAGCCTCTGTACTGCAGCAAATAAGCTGGGGCAAGTTGTTCACTAGGAATTCCCTAGGGACTGCAACATTTGAACTAACTTGACACCTTTTGGGCTCCCCCTTGAGACTGGAAGACCCTAGGCAATGCTGCAGCGTATATCCAGCATGACTGCACTAGACCCTTAGATGTTAACCAGAGAAATGTCAAGTTTAATGAGAGGAAGCTTTGCAGACTGATCTTAGAGGAAGAGGCACACTCTTTCCTGAGGATGGGGTCGTGGAAAGCAAATGTATTACAAAAGAGTATACTTGGCAAGTGCCTGGATGCAGGGAAAGGGCAACAGAAAGCTCATGTGTGTCGTTGACACTCTAGGCTGAGTCCGCCCACTTCCCTGTTACTGGAAAAACACGCATCAACCAGGAAAGCGGAATGCCACAGTCTATACTCTCCATACATTAAGGGCCATGAGGAATGAATGACTTCTTTGTGGTCTATGAGTTTGAATTTGCTACTAAACGGGATACTCAGAAGAGCAAAACTGTCATACCGTTTGGTGGTGGAAACTGTAAATTAGAAGCAGGGATGTTCACAAGTAGAGTTTACCTGTTCTCCTCACTTCCTTTAGATCAGGTGGAGAAACATCGGAAACTGTGTTATAGGGCAGCAGACCACTGTATTGGCAAGGGATTGGCAGTGGCTCTCCAGGGTTTGAGGCAGCGTTTTTCTCCCTTCTACTAGCATTTTCTGGTGGTCTGCCATCCAGCTACTAGCCAGTCTCTCCTTAACCTCTGGAATTGGATGAGTTTGGATATGTTAAGGGTGGCCAGATTGAGACAAATGGGGCCTTCTCTAGAAATTTTGTCATGTCATTGAGGGGCTAGAGTCAATTGTCCATAGGGTCCCTTCCAGCTCTGCAGTTGAAAGATGATGAGATAACATGGTTCCCTCCACCACTGTACATTTTATAAAACAAATTAATGTGAAAATTAGCATCTTCCTGTGTGGACTGCCCATGCAAGGAGCGTAAAACTAACTGTATACATATACTAATTTACCCATTAACAATCACTTTTTAAAAAAAACTAAAGCAAGTTGTGGTGCAATCCTAACTTGTCAAGATAGCTGAGGGTCAGGTGAGCTCATCTTAGGCCAGCTGAATTCAAACCCTTCTTTGATGTTGTAGTAGAGCACTTCAGTCCTAACTAAACCATTTCACTTTGCCCTAAGTTTGTGTGGCTATTGTGGTGGTCTTCATGGGCTGAAGGAGGTTTGGATCTCGCATAGCTCAGCTGCACCATGCCCTGTCAATTTTCTCCCCTTGTTTGTCAGCCCTATACTGAGAAGAGAAGACTCCCAGGAAAAGACCCTGATGTTGGGAAAGTGTGAAGGCGAGAGGAGAAGGGGACGACAGAGGACAAGATGGTTGGACAGTGTCACCGAAGCGACCAACATGAATTTGACCCAACTCCGGGAGGCAGTGAAGGACAGGAGGGCCTCGCGTGCTCTGATCCATGGGGTCACGAAGAGAAGAGTCGGACACGACTTAATAACTAAACAACAAATACTGGCAAGTCCTTCTGCCAGCATCTCTCTCAAGTCAGCCAGCATCAGAGCAGTTGCAGTGGCTTGTGCTCATCTCAAGCTCACTTCAGCTCGCACATTTTTTAGTTAGGATTGCAGTGTTCCATCATAAATGTGTTATAACAAGAAATTAGTGCACTCCTTTTACAGTACGATTTAGCTGCTTTTAAAGTCACTTTTCTAGTCACAGGCTATATGTAACTTTACAAGTTAAGTAACAGGCCAGTGGCTTGTAGCAGTCTGAGGTGTTTTGTTAAAGTAACTATTTTAGTTACTTTTGCATAATAAACAAGTAAAGATCTACCTTCAAAATTATTACTATGATAGTAACTAATGACTTTTAACTATGACTGTAACCAATTTCGTTTAAAAGTCATTTTCAAGCTCTGCATTATAAATGGTTTTATCATCACTGGAGTATTTGCAGCTACCTACTCCAATTTGACCAAACCAAAGTGCTTAGGGTCTGTCTGTCATAATAGCTAGTTTTCACATATTTATTTATGATCTGCCTTAAGACATTTCTACCCGACATTTCTCCTCCAGAAAAGGGAGTCACTCAAAATGGTTTGCCAAATATAAATAATAATTAATAATTAAAAATGCATCTACTGTTTATCATGTCATAGTATCATTATAGTACCAATATGCATTTTGACCTTTTATAAAATAGGAGAGCATCCAGCTCTCTGCTATGTAAGATTATTAGCAAAAGATTGGTTTTGCAACACATGTTATTACATGTTGATATTACTAATAAAAGTGTTTTATGAAGATAGCATATCACTCAGAACTCCTCCCATCCTAGTCCAGCCCTTGCCACAGTCTAGTATCTTTCATCATCTACTACTCTTTAAAAAGACGTCCTCTTCTTTTTTTCCAAATTATTGTTTCTGCCTCTATATTTAACAGTTACCACAAATATACACTTCTTTCCTTTAATATTTTTTACCATTGTTCTGCATCAGCATTTGTTTACTCATGTGTACACAGACCACAGTAATATATGGCTCTGTGCAAAAAGAAAAAAAAACATGAAGCCTGCCCACAAATGATAAGAGCACACACACACATACACACACACACACACACACACAGAGAGAGCAAATCCAAGTTACTACAAAAAAAAGAAGAAGCAAATATGTCACGTAAACCTGATAGAACTTGCGGGAAGCAAGCTATATGGGGATGACAGCAATGAAATAGTACATTAAGGTTTTTTCAAATGAAGCAACAGTGCATGGTTTGTTTGAAAAACCCACATCAAAGCCTTAGCTTGAACATTCCTATTGCCATATGTGGTGAGGAACAGGATTTTGTGCTTCTGCTAATTGCAGGCATGTACCGTAAATTAACAACATGATCAGATCAGGACCCAGATGTTTTTTTTTGTTCTACAACTCCCAGAATCTCCCAGCAAAAATAGCCTGAGTAATTAATGCAAAAGTTTGTTGTCACTATAATCACTAACAAAAATCACAATATGTTCCAGCAGGATGGGAACACACAGCACATTTCACTGAAAGAAAGACTGGCAAATGGGACATATTGCAAACATTTATTGCTTCCTTGCTAAGGCACTGGATAATTCTCAGCTGTACACAATTCCCTGGCAGGGTGTCCCTACTTAGTCAAGGCTGAGTCAGGAATAACCCACAGAATAGGTCAGGAGAGGGAGGAGCATAAAGCTTCCCATTATTCAATGACTGCTCATCCTTGTGCCTGAATTTCTTCACTCATCATTTCCCAGCCGTGTTCAGGAAAAGAGAGAACCACAGCTGGGCATTTACCATAAATCATCCCAGTTCCTTCAGTCTCCACTCCACCCCATTCGCTTTGTCCGTTCTAGACAATTCCGACTAACTCCTGGAGTTATGTACTCATATAGCTGGCCCAGGCTGACAGAGAAGGTAACTGGAATGCAACTAAGGCAAAGATGGGAAACACAGTCCCTCTTGGGGACTTCTTGCTCCAAGAACCCCACACCCCACACCCCACACTGCCAGTGCGAGCTACAGGATTCTGAGAATCATCAGTTGACCAAAAAAAAAAAAAAAAAAAAAAAAAAAAAAAAAAAAACCACCCAAAACCCAATGTTTCCCATTTCTGTGCTGGGGTAGCTATGAGTCAGATATCTTTCTTCACAGCAGACAGTTGTGTGCTTGAAAGGCTCCCTCTATTTCCCATACTATAGTTGAAGGGCTGTCCCGTCCAAGTTGGGTTAAAGATAAGGAGCCATCAAAAGGAAGAGCATGGGACTTAACATTTCCCGTCAGTACTAAGCAGCTGGACATTAGGCAGACCAGGCAGGCTTGCAGTTTATCCGGTCACAATCCTTCCCAGTATGGAGAACCATCGTCTATTTATAAATTAGCATATGCAAGTTTTATGCAAAAGTTGATCTCTTTCTTCTCTGTGTGTGTGAGTGATGCATTTCCTTTTCTCATGGGCTGTAACAGCATCTCCTAATAAATAATAATAATAATGTGCTGTCAAGTCAGTTCTGACTTAAGATGATCCCCTTCAGTGTTTTCCAGGTAGACAGTATTCAGAAGTGATTTACAATTCCCTTCTTTTGGGTAGGCCCCGGGACTGCACAGCTTGCTCAAGGCCACACAGGCTGACTCTACTTGCAGGAGGCAGGGGGAAAATCAAACTCCCAGCCACATACCTACGCACTAGTAAATGTCACCTTTGATATGTCAAAAACAATGCCATGCCTCTGAATATAAATGGTGTACATATAAGATGTGGTTTTCTTATGTTTTCTTACCATAAAGCAAACAGCACATCTCCAGCCAAAGTGATTCTAGCAGAATTTAGTGTAGGGTAGAAGTGCAGGAACTTTATTTTCAGTGGCACAGCAGCCTTTGCATCATAGTTCTGTATTATGGAAGTGAATTCTCTTTGAAAACATTTAAAGCTTTATGTGTTTCCCCCCCCCCTAAAAATATTGGAAATCTTACTATGAGAATTTTCCACAGATATATCAAATCAGATGTCAGACAAGTGCTGGTAAAGGGACAGAAAGATGTAAATAATGAGAAACAGATGAAAAACTTTTTTGCAATCTGCTGTCCAGCTGCCTCCAACTTATGAGGTTCTACAAATTAGTGACTTCCAAAAATCCAATAATTAATATCCTTGCTCAGAAGTTGCAGTGTCTTCCTTGAGTCAATCCACCTGGTGTTTGGTCTTCCTTTTCCCCCATTCTCTGCGTAGCATTATTTTCTTTTAAAGTGATCTTTGTCTTCTCATGATTTGCTCAAAGTACAATATTCTCAGTTAATCAATGTTTCTTTTAGGGCAAATTCAGGCTTAATTTGATCTAATAATAACTGTCTGCCATGAAGTTAATTCTGACCTATGGCAACACTTTTCAGGGTTTCCTAGGTAGGCAGTACAGTATTCAGAAGTGGTGTACCTTTCCCTTCTTCTGGGGGTGCCCTGGGACTATGCAGCTTGCCCAAGACTACACAGGCTGGCTGTTCTGAAATGCACAGTGGAAAACTGAATTCACAACATCTGGCTCTGCAGCTGGATGCCTAACTTACTGAGCTATCCAGCCAGCTTGATTTGATCAAGGATTCACTTATTTGTTTTTTTCCAGTAGCTGAGAGGAGTGTCATCCAGAGGCTAGATTCTGCTACAAGTCTGGACTCCTAGGAGGGTCGTGAAGGCAGAATGGCCGGAGCTGTGACCCCAGACGAAGATGCATTTACCCTCTTTAGGATTAATAGTACTATCAGCAGAAGAGGATACATAATGGGGCCAGAGAAATTATTTTGTTAATATTTCTACTTATTAATATTTATTTTGAGGTGTCATGTAGTTAAGAATCTTATGGTTTTATATAAACATGTGCCACCTTAAACTCACTGGAAGAAAGCTGGAATAAAAATGGTTAATTATTTGTACATTTTAAAAGCCAAAAATTAGAAATAAAAATAAATACTTTTCTTAAAATTGAGGCGAGCTCACATTTGGACCCAGGAGACTGCTGCATGTCATTCACAGTTGTATTTTGCCAAGCTTTGTACTTATAAGGTCAACAAATCAAAATAGGTAGAAGGGATGCAATTAACGTTGAAGCTGTGGGAGGTTTGCCTCTAGTGATATTCTTAAATGGAAATATAGGAAAGGGCTGCAGATCTTCAAATTAGGTTCTACCTGGTGCAGTGATTTTTCTTCATCCCACATTGGACTATGCCAAGAACTGCTAAGATGAACACAAAAAGCAATATTTGATTTTTCCTGTGTTGAAAATACATAATTCAACTGTTACCTAAATGATAGATAGATAGACAGACAGACAGACAGACAGACAGACAGACAGACAGACAGACAGACAGACAGATAGATAGATAGATAGATAGATAGATAGATAGATAGATAGATAGATAGATAGATAGATAGATAGATAGATAGATAGATAGATAGATAGATAGATAAAGTAAGTAAGCAAGCAAGCAAGCAAGCAAGCTCGGGGAGGTCCAATTCAAGTTTATTGATTCAAGAGGGCATCTTGTTTCATTGCCACTCCTGCAGTTTTCCAAGAACAGAAAATTACCATTTTTGGCAGACATTGTTAGAGGGTAACCCAGAGACCATAAAACACTCTTGGACACATGTGTCTCCCCCTCCCCCCAGCTGCCAGTTTGTTCTGATTTTGCCTTATGAACAGTTACTATTTCGTTCTATTTTAGCAGACCTTAATAAAATTACTCCTCTAATCTGGACTGTCTTTTTTTTTTCCTTTTTCTTGTTTCGATCCAAGGAATACTATAGTTACGTAATTGTTGAACACAGGGACCCTAAACTGGAGGAAAGGGCTTAATAAAGACACGACCCATGTATAAATTACACTACTGATTAATGTTACCAGTCTTTCAGGGAAGTGCAACCTCTTAAGAGAGTCCATATTGCTGCAGTGGGAGTAGCAGGCTGGGAAAAGGGACTCTGGCACATATTTTCAGGAAGCAGAGTTGGCTGATTGCAAGTGCTGTGTACGTACCCATAGCAACAGGTTTTCTGTTGCTCCATCTCCAGTGAGGCCTATGGGTAAAACTCAGTAAAAGGAGACAAGCAGCTGCACATTCCTCACTTGTTCCATTAGCAAAACTTCTCAGACCTTTCCTTCTCGCCAAAGCAACCAAGATCCATGAGGTCATCAGATTCTTCACTCCCACCCCACCCCCCATTCCTTCCCAGCCCCGTTCCAGCCACAAGGTTTCCCAAAGAGGCTGTAAACGAAATCAAAGCTGAGCTGGCACATCTCAGGCAGTCTATGCAGTCCAGATTGAATCCTCCGTATACAGAACCAAGAAGAGGGCTATTATATTCAGGGCTGGCCTGGGATAGAACAGCAAATGGCACCTACCCAGGTCAAGAATAGTATCCAAAGCCAGCTAAATTATTTTGGTACACAAGGCAGTGAATCCTAAAAGCTTGCACAGCTCCCTCTCCATTTAAACAATAGAAGTAATACCGCAGTTGGGTACATTCAACTGAGTAGTGAGACTTGACAACACAAGGGCTGTATGTATGTTTGTATGTATGTGTATATCATCATCATCATCTCAGAACTGTGTGGATGACACCCAACTCTATCTCTCCTTGCTATCTAAATCCAAAGAAGCTGTTTCGGCTCTAGATCAGTGCCGGATATCAGTAATGGACTGGATGAGGGTGAATAAAACTTAATCCAGACAAACCAGAGGTGCTCCTGGTCAGTCAAAAGGCAGATCAGGGAACAGGGATACAACCTGTGCTGGATGGGATTACACTCCCTCTGAAAACTCAAGTGCGCCGCCTGGGGATGCTCCTGCATTCGTCTCTAAACCTGGATGCCCAGGTTTCGGCAGTGGCCAGGAGTGATTTTGCACAATTGAAGCCACCTGCACCCATTTCTCGAGAGCTCTGATTTGGCCCTAGTTCCATCTCAGTTGCATTAGTGTAACACATTTTACATGGAGCTGCCTCTGGAAAGTGTTTGGAAACTTCAAAGGGTCCAAAATGCCACAGCCAGATTGTTAACTGAGGCTGGTTACAGGGAACATGTAACACCCCTGTTCCAGCAGCTCCAATGGCTGCCAATCTGTTTCCGGCACAATTGAAAGTGCTGGTTTTCATTTGTAAAATCCTAAACAGCTTGGGTCCAAGCTGTCTCAAGGACCACATCTCCCTCTATGAGCCTGGCCGGGCATTAAGATCATCAGGGGAGGCCTTTCTCTTGGTCCCACCCGCCTCACAGGTGTGCTTGATGGGGCCATGGAAGAGGGCCTTCTTTGTTGCTGCTCCCAGACTCTGGAACTCCCTCCCACCAGAAGCCAGGCTGGTTCCATCTTTGCTATCCTTCCGCAAGCAGGCAAAGACCTTTTTCTTCCAACAGGCTTTCCCTCAGACTGACAGTCTGAGAGGGTTTTGTGCTCTGTTGCTTTTAAATGTGTTTTTAGTATTGATTTTATTTACCATTTTTAATCTGATACTTGTTTCATTCTTTTTTAAAACTTGTACACTTACTGAGCTTTGTATATTGCCTTTTTAATGATGTGAGCCACCTTGGGTCCTTTTGAGGAGAAAAGTGGGGTATCAATCAATCAATCAATCAATCAATCAATCAATCAATCAATCAATCAATCAACCAACCAACCAACCAACCAACCAATCAATCAATCAATCAATCAATCAATCAATCAATCAATCAATCAATCAATCAATCAATCAATCAATCAATCAATCAACTGTAGGACTGGAAAGGAAACTGTGGATCAAGTCCAGCCCCTGTCAGGTAGGCACAGTGGGAATCAAATTCCCAACCTCTGGCTCTGTGAGGTGCTAAACCACTGTGCTGCCTAGTGGTACCAGACATACAGACAGACAAACAGATAGACAAATGGTAAGCCTGGCTCTGATTGTATTATACAAGATGTATTGAATCTGGTAAAGAAAAACTGCTGTGGTCTCTAACAATTCCTAAATCCATTTTCCTGTAATAATTTTTAGGCCAATCAAAACAGCAGACATCATGTCAAATTTCCAGATTGCTTTATCTTTTGCAATAAGATGTTACAAAAAGATTTGTGGGAGGGCTGATTAGATATTTAAATCATGCTGTATGCAAGAGAGGAAATGAGGGGGAGCGACCCACAGACATTCAAGTAACACTCTAGCAGGAATGTGAAGACTTTACCTTTCACCTGGAGTAACATATACTGTATAACAATTTATTGTCATTGAATGTATATACACCATATGCACATACAACGAAACTAAAAAAAAACACTCAAGAGACCAGACCAAAACAATACAATACAATACACACAGCCTCATAACAATTCCTAAATCCCAAAACTCCACCTAAAAACCCCAAGGAATGCCGGAAACAATAAAAGCAGCAGTTTGATGCTCTTGTCGTTGTCATAGAATCTAGCTGTATACAGTCTAGCTGGCATTCTGCACAAATACGGTAAGTAATGAAAAGTGTTAACAGGATGCAGTAATTTCAGATAATTTTAAATATCCCAAAGTTTTAACAAGAGTTCAGTTTTCCCAGAACACCCATATCTGTTGTTTTTGCTGGATTAAACAAGAGGAAGAGGACACTTCACATTACAGTCAAAAGATAGATGTTTATTTTCTAGGATAGATTTGGAAACAATGAACAGTCATTCCCTTTGCCACTGTAGGATAGCCCACTTAATGGTTCTGCTATGAGATTTCGTTCCTTCCTCTTTTATTCAGTCAGAGTGTAATCCGATGGCAAGAGAAGAACATTTCTGATTGCACTGGAAGTTATGATTTTAAATATTGAGCAGTGAAACTGAACAATGCAAGGGGAGTATCGGGGAGAGGCTCAAAATGCGATAAAGATTCACAATCATAAATTATTTAATATAAAAATGCTAATGCAACACTCAACTAAATATGGTTATGTCTAGTAGAGTTTAACTGTCTGCTATGATCCTGTCAATAGTAGGAGAATAATTTGTATATGATCAATTCTGTAAAAGAAAAAGAAAAAAATCGCCACCACACACACCCCTAATTAAATTCCAGGGGTTCAGAGCAAGAAACCAACAATACAACTACAATATGTTTTAAAATAGATTTAAAACCTATTTAATTCTTATGGCTCTCATCCAGAGAGTCTATGAACTTCTTTTCAAAGCATTAGCAATCTTTTATGAAATATGTATTTATTGGCATCTGATTCACTTTATGTTGCAGGAATTTTTGCAATAGTTTACAAAACTCATGGGAATGCTTTTTCCTCTGTATATGTGAACGTGCTTTCCTCAGAAACACATGCATTAAATCCTGTGTGGAAAAAGGGGTGATGGTGGAGATACTTGTGCAAGCAATTTTCTTAGTTTGTACTGACTGTGTGGCAATGTACTAACAGCTTAGAAAACTGGAGACATTTCAATGTGTCTAGTCCAGGGGTGTCCAACCTTTCACCTTCCCTGGGCCACATTAGATGAAAATTTGGTTTGGGCCGCACATAAATTTGGTTTGGGCCGCATGGGGGGGCAGCCCTAGCCGTCCTCTGCAGCCCCGCTCCAAGCGTGCTTACCGGCAGCTGCGATCTTAGACAGCAGAGGCTGCCAGCTTCGACTCCGGTGGCTTTATGGGGCCAGGAGGGGGTCCACCTATTGATGGGGACGGCACAATGCAGTCACACAGCCCCCCTCTCCCCTCCCCTCCCCTCCCATTCCTTCCTTCCTTCCCTCTCTCCTCCCCCCCCACCGTTGTGACGTGCCCCAGCCGCATTCCGGCCGCAAGTGCCGGCAGTGTAACTTGAAACTTTGGAATTTCTTTTAAAATAAAAAATTGCACTGGGCCGCATTATGAGCCGACCTGGGCCACATGCGGCCCTCAGGCCACAGGTTGGACAAGCCTGGTCTAGTCATTTAGCAACAACATGATCCAGAGTAGGCAGTACAGTATCTAGAAAACCTCTTTTCAGTTTTCCCATGTAAAATTTTATAATGTCATTGTGTTGTCTTTGGGGTGTGATTCTCCCTGACACTGTGTGTCTCTGTCAGGTAAAAATAATGATGATCTACTTTTGCTGTTTAAACAATAACCTTAGAGCTAGTAGAAGAACATGTTTGCATGTACATTCTTTACAGGTGAGAATGACTAACAAGTATCTTGAAGCCTGAGATGCTTACAGAACATCATATTCTGAGAACCTGCTCAGGTCTGAGGAAAAAGGTGGGGTAAAATATTTTACATGCATGAATAAATAAATGTTCTGTAAGAATTTGGGTCAAAGTCTTAAAGATCCCTCAAAATAAATCCTCAATGGGATTACATTAATGTACTGTATGTGCAATACCCCTTAAACAAAGTTAGGAGGTTAGTAAATCTTACAATGACTATGACTAGTATCACATTGCTAATCTCTGCTAAGAACAAGCCCATTGAATCAATTGCTGAATGGGTAAATATATACTTATGTAAATCTCTTTGACTTAATCAATATACTCTATTTGGAATCAGCATTATGATATTTGCTTATGTTAGTAGTGGAAAGGTACAGTATGTACCATCTTCTCCTAAATATTTCTTCTGCTGTATGTGTGTACGATTGCACAAAAGG
This sequence comes from Pogona vitticeps, assembly GCF_051106095.1. Taxonomy (NCBI): domain Eukaryota; kingdom Metazoa; phylum Chordata; class Lepidosauria; order Squamata; family Agamidae; genus Pogona; species Pogona vitticeps. The sequence continues at coordinate 140,114,205 of NC_135784.1, read as the reverse complement.
TGAAGACAGGGATGAGCCAGGGCACTTGGCTTGGCTCCAGCTGTCATTGTCTGCATTTCCCCATCTATTTCTGTTGACTTTTATACTGGTCAACAGCTCTTCACGTTTATTCCTTTATTTATTGCATTTACATCTTGGCTTTAACCCAGACTGGGTCTCAAACTGGCTCACAAGATTAAAACATACAGATTAAACAGTACAGATTACAGTTACACAAAGGTAGCTATTATTAAAACAAGCATATATTCCAGTTCACTTGGAACTGGAATAATCTATTATAATAAAACAGTTCAAGATAAATCAATTTTCAATAGTCGCACAGTACACATCCATGTGCATTTTTTCTGCTAATCACTCCACATATCCATTCCCTGTAGGTGGGTAAAACCAGGAAGAAAGAGTTAAATAAGCAGGGAGAGGTCAGAGAAGACAGGCCAAAGGAGAGGGCCATGTGTGTTCTGATGAAATGTCAGAGAGTAATTCTGGGTATGTGTGGATACTTAGATAACCCAGTGTACCCTAATACATCCAGAAGCAAATACCTTCTCCATGTGTGGACACAAATATTGGGATAATCTATTCATCCACCATCAGATTTGGCTCCAGGCTGGTTCTTGACCTGACCTTTAAGAGAAGTCATGCAAAGAAAAGGGGGGAAATCTCTCTTGTTTCTCCTCCTGTTGCCTCCCATAACAGGAGGAAGTTTTAAAAAATTGTAAGTTATATAGTGCATCTAATGCAGTCTAATTACTTTTAACTTCCTCTCTCCCTCCACAGAGTGTTTAATTTGCCAAGATCCTGTTGTCTCCAATTAAATCACTTGGGAAATTGACAGCAGAAGGATCCTTAGCAGTTAAAAGCTTGATTTGGTTTTTTACCAGTGATCACATGGACTGGAACAAACCAAAGCAGCATGATCCTACTCCCACAAAAAGGTGCAGGTAGGAATGTGCTGGGACGGGTGGGTGGGTTTGTTTTCTCCAGCAATTATGTTGTATGATCATCAGAAAAAGGAGTGAACCAGTCTGTCCCCACAGCACATCAAACAGTGGGCTATATGCCCATCTGATCATACTCTCAGAGACAAAAATGAGGCAGATGAGGCAATTTAATGAGTAAGGTTACAACTTAGTGTCAGCATTCAGAGTGGTTGTTTGGTGGTGGCACACACAGGGTGGAGGAAGGTAGGTGACAGCTGTTACAAACTCCATTAAACACATACATACATACATACATACATACATACATACATACATACATACATACATACATACATACATACATACATACATACATACATACATACATACATACATACATACATACATACATACATACATACATACCAGATGATTTATGGCATGCATTTTGCTCACTGGAAATAAATCAAATCTGACTTGACAGCTTATTATATCAAATAACATTCTATTATTAGGAATTTTACTATGCCAAAGCTTAGATTAGAGGTCTAAGTTTACTGTTGTTTCTATAGTGAGTTATTTCAGTGCCCCTATGCTCATCTAAAGTTATTTTGGCTGTCTTTAAAATGTATCTGAACGCTGCAGAGTTTACCCTGTATTAATAGCTGAAGTATCACTAGTACTTAGAGTAAATAAAGAAATGAGGATGGGTGAAACCAGAGGTGCTGAGCAGGTCTCAAAATATGGCAGAATTGCTACCCATGCCTCCTAGAGGGTCCAAGGAGACTCTGTGAGCCAGAAGCCTTTCTTCAAAAACAAATTTTAAAATTCTAGTTGATGTGGGGCTTCTGTGGGGTCAGGGGTGGGCTACATGTGGCATGTTGCCCATCTAAACCTTAGAACATTATTAATATGAATAAAATAAGCTAATTCAGGCAACATTATTTTATTCTGAGACATTCTTGAATGCACACCTTAAAGTGCTGGGGAAGTTTCAAGGAATCAGGCAATACCACCAAGAGACTAGACTCCTTTGAGTCTAGAACGGTCAAAGCTGAAACACCAGTGTGCACCCATCCTCACCCGGGAGTAATGACTATGCAGGTGGAAGACAGCCGATAGGTCTTTGGTGATGAGGTGGAGAAATTCTTAGGGGCAGCTACTGAACAACAGCAAGAGTAGAAGACAACTTCAATGGAAGATCTTTGATAGATAACAGCAGTACCGGTATATTAAAACTGCTTTTTGCTAGTACTGTGCAGAAGAAAATAATAGGTTACTTTAATAAGAGGATCTAACTAGAGAGTTTAATACTCCCTCCATGATGCACTGGAGCAATTCCCAGGAAGCAATGAGACTGACAGAGCATCCTCTTTTTCTTCCCACCTGATTCATGTGGAATGGAGCAGACAATGGTGCTAGAAAGACATCTCTTTTGTCTTCTGGTTTCTCTTCTCCCAGTCCCAAAAGTCTGCCTGGGGGAATCTAGGCTACTTCTCAGATGGAAGTCCTAGATTTCTGAAAATCCCATCCTTAATCATTGCAAGATAACTAATATGTTATAATGCAGGGGTCATCAACCCCTGGTCCGCACCCCGGTGTCAGTCCGTGGGCTTTCCAGAACTGGGTTGCGGATATGGATCTCCGCCCCCCTGCACGCCCATGCAGTGTCATGCTCACACACCCCGCGTGAGCATGACACACCCACTGTGCTCACGTGGGGTGTCCCCCCACATGGAGCGACACGACCCCCATGAGCGCGACATGACCCCCCGCGCAAGTATGACACATCCACTGTGCTCGCGTGGGGGTGCCCCCACCCCCTTGCATGGAGCTTGCTCCCCTCAGCCAGTCCGTGGCCCCAAAAAGGTTGGGGACTGCTGTAATGGTGGACAGAAGAATGAACCAGGAATCAGGAGGCCTGGGTTCGAATCCCCACTTAGCCATGGAAACTTACTGGAGTGTGTGGAACTGATAAAACCACTTTAAAATCTCACTCACTTTTAAAGCCCTGTTAGGATCACTATAAGTCAGTTCTGACTTGATAGCACATAACAACAACAATCATTGCAAATAAATAGAAGAGAACAACAAAGGAAAAATAATAGATCTGTTCTATATGATAAAATCATCAAAAGGATTGTTTAAACAAGATTAGGGATGCAGAAGGACAAAGAGGGGAATATCTGATCAGAATATTAGAGAAAATGGACCATATACTAAAACTGTATAGTAAAGAATTATACAGAACAAATACAAAATAACAGATTCATTTGAAGAAGAATATTATAATTAGAGAGCTGATTTTTAGAAAGTGAAGTGAAAGTTGTTCTCAAAGCTTTTCAAAGAAATGTTTCACTAAGAGTAGATGGGATACTGACAGAGTTCTTTCAAGCTTCAGAAACTGAATTTATCAAAATCCTAACAAGAATATGACATCAAATATGGAAACTAAAACAATGGCTCACTGACAGGAAATGTTCTATATATATTTCAGTCTCAAAGAAAGGAAACAGCAGAGATTGCTGTAACTATAGAACTATCACATTAATTTCTTATGAAAGCCAATGTTCAAGATTTTACTGTAAATATATTTTATCAAATATTAAAAGAGAAATGCTAGATGTTCAAGCTGGATCACATTCAAACAAATATTAGTGAAATTTGGAAGAAGAAACCTCAATAATTTAAGATATGCTGATGAACCATACTACTGGCAGAAAATGACTTGCAATGGCTATTGATTAGTTAAAGAATACAAAAGCAGGATTATAGTGGAATATTAAGAAGATGAAAATAATTAGTGCAGAGATTTACAGAATGTTAATGTTGATGATAAATAAATTAAAATCCTTAAAAAAAGATTTTATCAAGAACCTAAATGGAGGCTGTAAGCAAGAAATCAAAAGACTAAGTCTCAGAAGGGCAACTATGAAAGAATTAGAAAAGATCCTGTAGCATTTTGCATCCATTTCCAAGAACATCGACACTTGATTATTATGAATGGATGTATATGAAAGTTGGACCCTGAAGAAAGCTGACAGGAAAAGAATAGATTAATTTGAAATGTAGTTTTGGAGGAGAGCTTTACAGACACCATGTAACGCCAGAAAGACCAATAAATCAAACAGAGCCCAAACTCTCTCTAGAAACTAAAATGACTTAACTAAGGCTAACACACTTTGGGCATATCATGGTAGGATAAGACTCAGTGGAAAAGACAGGATGGGAAAAGATTTTCCCATCTTCTCTTGATGGGAAAAGGAAAAGGCAACAGGAAAAGAGGAGAAGCTAATGTGAGATGGATTGACCCAATAAAGGATACCAAAGCTTTTACTTTTATCAAGACCTGAGCTTGATAGTTAATGATAGGACCCTTCAGAGATCATTAATTCAAAGTGTTGCCACAAGTCAGAAGCTAACTGACCACACACAGCAACACTGCATTCATTAGAAGTTCTGTCTGTCAAATTCATTCATCCTGTCCAAAAATATCAAATACAATGATGTTATGCATCAGTTTGATGGACCAAAATGTTCTCATATTTGTCCATGGAATAACTTTTCCACTTATTTTTCCACTGTCTTTTGCTAACATCTGTAGCAATTCAATAATATTCTGATCATAATCAACAAGCTGTGAATTTGCAACATAACCAAATGACACCTGTTAGCCTCCCTGAAGAAGGTAAACACATTTGGATGTTGTCTGCACAATGACCACATTTTGGCCACTTACCCTCCCACTCCAGAACACCAACACAAGGCAAACTATTGTACATAAAACTGAGATGAAAGACTGGAGGACTGCTTGCTTTGTAATAAATACAGTAAAAACATGAGGAAGAGGCACTTATTGATTGTTAACTTTTATTTCTGTTTAGATAAGTTAACAGTCAAGAAGTACCCCTCCCTCATTTTTACTATATTTCAGTTTCTTAACAGAAATAACCTCTACTTCCATCTAGAGCTCAGAAAATTTATTTTGTCAGATGACAACTTTCAGAATGCCCCAGCCAGCCTGGTCCAAAAAAAAAAGGAACTGTCAAAGCTATGCCACATCCTCTCTAAGGGGGTGATTACACTGGCCATTTATCCCACAGTTTATGTCACATTGGCTGTTGATTAATTCAGATTACTACATGGTGTAAAGCTGAATGAGGGGGAGCCCATTGTGGAATCATCTCATTTTAAAGAGGGGAGTCTTTTTTTAATTTCTGCCACCAGGGTTGATTTCAATTTGTCACAATTGGTTTCACGTTACTTTTGTCTGTCAGTGTGATCACCTGATCCAAAGCATAGGGGCACCTATAGCGATGTCAGTTCCCCCCTAGTGAGCACCCCTTGTCTCCAAACTATTTATTAAAAAATTCACCTCAGCACTAGAATAGGCTTTTGGAGTCCAACAACAATGGGACGTGATGGTGCTGCGGGGGACGTGGTGGCGCTGCGGGCCAAACCGCAGAAGCCTGTGCTGCAGGATCAGAAGACCAGCAGTCGTAAGATCGAATCCACGCGACAGAGTGAGCTCCCGTCACTTTGTCCCAGCTCCCACCAACCTAGCAGTTCGAAAGCATGTAAATGCAAGTACAGAGTATCACTTGGAGAACCATATTTACAGGTAAGTAACCTCTCTTTCTCCCAAGTGAACTCTGTGAATCACACATTTGGGTCTTGTCCGCGCTTTGCTTCCAAAATGGAACAAAAACGGCCTGTTATGGGATTAATCGGTTTTCAATGCACTGTAGGTCAATGGAGACTTGACCTACAGACTTTTTGACTTGAGAACCGCCTTCCAATACGGATTAAGTTCTCAAGTCAAGACCCCACTGTAGATAAATAGGTACCGCCTCCGTGGGAAGGTAAACAGCATTCCGTGTCTTGTTGCGCTGGCCACGTGACAACGGAAACTGTCTCCGGACAAACGCTGGCTCTATGGCTTGGAAACGGGGATGAGCACCGCCCCCTAGAGTCAAACACGACTGACTAAAATGTCAAGGGGAACCTTTACCTTTACTAGAACACATAGGAAACAGTGATTAAAAATTGATTAAAAAAACAGAAGAGTGAGAGAAAGGGAGTGGTGGAAATTGCCAACTGGCACTTGTTGGCACTTTGTTAAGGCAGCATCTGCTCTTGGAGGTTGGTGTAACACAGCTCTCTGCCTCTATCAGCTCTCTGCCTCTATCCCTGTTGACTCCTACAAATCTGGATGGCTACAACAAATTCAGTCAGGAAATTCCAATGTTCATGGATGTGATTCACATTGGATCAATCCATATTTTTTCCTGCCATGTGGTCACATCCTAAAACAGTAGCCATGGTCTCAAAGAACTGCTGAAGCTCGTTGCTGCAAGTACGTAGAATGTGCTATCCCAGTGGAGTTTATTTTTTATTTTTGTTTTTCCTATCATCAGCTGACCCATTTTCTATTATTATAACCTGCTTTGGAAACTACATTGTTTCAAAACCAGCACAGGGGCTGTTTGGCCATAGGAAGAAAAAAGTCTATAATCCCCTTGGCTTCACGGAACTAGATTTATGGTTATCTACATTTCGGTTGTGCCTAGTGAAAACATGAGAAGAACCTCTCTCTCTCTCTCTTCTCTTAGCAACTAGCTGAAATCCTATAGACGGAAATTCCCATCAGATGCCTTATCTAGCTGATGCACCTCTCCTGATGGCAAGAGAGAGAGGAAATGTCATTGTTATTTGCATAATTTGCAGACAAAAAAAGGAACTAGCAGCTGGGAAGTGCGAAGCAGTGACAGTGAAACAAAGCATCTGCTTCCCTGTTTGACCGGACTCCAAAAGGTTGTTTCAACAGGCCAATGATATGTGGTCACAGTATCAAGGAAATTGCAGCTTTGGTAGGTGCTTGGCGATTGACAGGGGTGGTATTTCCTGGAAATGTCCCAGTTCAGAGGATCTCATACACATTCACCCACCCACTGGAGTGGGTTCATAGAAAGGAAAGAGAAACCTTGTCACAGGAGTAAAACAGAAAAAAGGAAAGAGAAGAGAAGCAGAAAAAAACCCAACATCAGTCATTCCCCATAAGTTCCACTTCCCGAAAGTGTCCAAGTTTCTTTCAGAGACAACTCAACTTCTCAAGCATGTGGAGGCAAGCCACATCCCTGAAGGAGGCAAGAGCCGTGTACAATCCTGTGTGCTTGGGATTGAATTAATCATGTGTGGCATCTCTTTGTCGTGCTTTCTGAATGTCAGAAGTCTTTCTCATGCATTATCTAAAGAATCCTTACAACATCCCGGTAAAGCATGACAATTTGCATACTGTGGGGAGAGGCTGATTCTGAGACGTAGAGCTTTGTTAGACAGGACTATGTCTTTGCCCTGTTCATCATAAAATGTGGGTGAAGAGTCCTCTTGCCTCTTTAAAAGCCTTGTTTGTTTAACTGGAGTTAGCATTTTTATTTGCCATCTTACCTGCCTTTCACACATTTTAGGAGATTTCTTTTTTTCCTTTCTGTTGTTTTGCTTGTTTTAAAGTACACTGGTGTGCAAGCAAGAAGGCAGAGAAGAGAGAAAAGAGTAGGCAGAAACAGAGGGAGCGAGAAATGAGAAAGAGCCTTAATTGGTTTAGTTAGTTAGTTAGTTAGTTGGTTCGTTCGTTCGTTCGTTCGTTCGTTCGTTGGTTCGTTCGTTCGTTCGTTCGTTCGTTCGTTCGTTCATTAGTTAAAGACCCTCACCACCATGGGAATATATATAAAGACAGGGGACACAGTATGAGCACTCCATGTATCGGAACAAGTGGATTTTTATCCATGAAAGATCACACTAAAATAAATCTGTTAGTCTTTAAAGTGCCAAAATATTTTTCTTCTTCTTTTCTTTCTGCCTCCTTCTCTTTTTCCCCTTTAATTTTGCCAACTTTTGGCTCACTTGACAATCTATTGGATGAAAGGATGGGATGTTATATACTAACTGAAGCTGGAGCTCACTGCCATATTATGGCAAGTGAGGCAAATGAGAACTTATCCCTTCGTCTTCTGACTATTGCATTACATAAACTCTCTCCAATATCTATTTATTAATTGTTCCTCTGTCCTCCTACATTGAAAAAGCACTATTGCTCATTTGCATATGTCTGTTGATTTATTTGTCTAACAAGTTCCCCCGGTATTAGATGAAGATCACATTTAGAAATACACGGAAAAGCCTTCATGGGATAGTTTATAACAACCGTATTACCACATTAAGAGTACACATTTGTCCTGTGGCATACTGACAGTACATAATCACCTTGTAACATACAGATGCATCCCATGATTCTTCTGCTTCTGATAAGTGAAATGACATCAAACAGGTATTGTTTGGAATAAAATGAAGATTTTCCAGTCTGGGCAATTGCTATCCCTGCCTTACATTTGCTCACTGTTTTCTCCACACATCATCTACAAGCAGTTACATCATCACAGAAGAGGCAGACAAGTGGTTGGGGACACATGGTTAGGGGTTAGTATGAGAAAAGAAGATTTCATCACTGGGTTCCCCACCCCCCTTTCTTTGGTTAATCAGTAACCAGTAACTTTCCAAATACATGATGTAGCCAGGAGCAAATTTTGCTAGAGCCTATCTATACTGAACATGTGCTCAACTTTCCTGATTCTCATGATGCCAGGACGGCATCCTGGTATCCAGCCAATGAAACTGCTGTTAACAGAAGCAAAACAGGACATTAACAACACACACACACCACCACCGCCCCAGTTGCTTTCTGGGATTGTTTACACCACTGCCAACTGATAGTGCACTTTTGTTCTGATTCACTCCTGTTCAGGATTTGTTTATGTGGATCCTAGTACATTGTTGTCCTGTGCATACTGCGAGCACACTGTAGTTGTGTGTCACTTGATGACATTTCCTTATGGACATTTTTCTGCAGGTCAATCTTCACCCCTTCACATCCCATAGATGGATAAAACAAGAAGGGAAGAAAGGAAAGAGTGAGGTAATTGGGGAGTAGTCGAAGAACAAAAGCAACAGAGTGTGATGTTAGGGAGTAATTCTGCATGTCTGTGGACAGGTGGTTCTGGGGACAATGTAGTACATACTAGTATATCCAGCAGCAAATGTCCTGCCCAGGTAGAGACACCAATACCATGATGGTTTAGTCAAATCTGTAACAAAAAATGTCAGAACAACTGCAGAACAACCAGAGATAACACCATTGTGTGGACAAATCGTCATTTAGACGTCTCCTGCTTTAACGCTGGACTTGTGTGGTCTTTGATGCTGTCAACATTACATCTAATAGGGTAATATGATAGCATAACAGCCTATTTGCACTGCACCCAATGGTGTAACACCCAATAGTTTACATGTACCAAACAATATTGGCTAGAATTTCCAAAGCTAGTGTCCCCCAGATGTGCTTTTAACCACTCCCAACCACATCTAGAAGGTGCCAGATTGGGAACGGCTTGCATAAATGTTTAAGTATGGTAAGTAGCGTCAAGAGCAATAACACTGTTCTAAGGAAAAGGCCTTCAGAAGTGACCATGAAGGTCCCAGCACATTTCTTCACTATTTGGGAGGGCATCTGCTTTGCAGCGACTAGATGTTTAGATGGCTGAACAAACAACAGATTGGAATGATCTTTTTGTTGGTCTGGTTTTAGTCGTCTCTGCTCCAAATTATACCCAGAGATGACAGCAAAGGTGAGCTGTCTCAACAGGGCTGGGGGCCCCCTGTTTTGATCTGGTGGCAGGCCAAGAGCTACAATCTCACAGAGGTGGGGCTAAAGGAGACGGACATGGCCAACGGGGCTCGTTTGCTCCTCTTTTTTCAAATTCAGTTTTTGTTAACTGAAAAATGAGTCTAACTGCAAATATGGGTTTTGAAGTGGGGAAAAAGCCCCCTTTCATTTTCTAGTGCAAAAACATATCTAATTTTTTTTTTAAATGGGAGCCCCTGGAGTCTATGGGCTCCTCAAAACATGACAAAATTGTTCCCACCATCCCTAAAGGGCACAATAGGATTTCTGAGCAAACACAATTTTTTAAATAACCATTCTTTTAAAATGTGGGATCTGGAGTACTGAGGTGACCCCAGGGTGCGGAGGGAACACAAAAAAGAAAGGTGTTGAGGCCTCATGCAGGGCGATGGCCCAATGTTGCCCAACCCTGCAGTACAATAACAGATGGGAACAACATATTCACCTGCAGGCTCAGTTGCCCTGACATAAGGTCAAATTAGATGGTTGCTTCAGGTAGCAGAAGCTGGGAGATGGCAGGAAGATATTGGAAGAAGCAGCTGTGTGACACATAGGGCCAGTCCAAACAGGTAGATAGATTGATATTTGGATTGCTATTAGTACGGATTGGTTCAAGCCAAATTACACTGTCTACACATGTTTCTACTCAGATCAACCCTCTTTAAGGGCTGTCCCATTCCTTTCTGGAATATTGCTGAGGCTTCTGGGGTTGTTTGTTTGTTGTTGTTGTTTTTGGTACAATTTGGTGCACATGTAACCTGTGTGGGTGGCTAGTTCACATCCAAATAGAGCTGTCATTGTTGTTTAGTCCTTTAGTCGTGCCCGACTCTTCGTGACCCCATGGACCAGAGCATGCCAGGCCCTCCTGTCTTCCACTGCCTCACGGAGTTGGGTCAAATTCATTCTGGTAGCTTCGATGACACTGTCCAACCATCTCATCCTCTGTCGTCCCCTTCTCCTCTTGCCTTCACACTTTCCTAACATCAAGGTCTTTTCCAAGGAGTCTTCTCTTCTCATGAGATGGCCTAAGTATTGGAGCCTCAGCTTCAGGATCTGTCCTTCCAGTGAGCACTCAGGGTTGATTTCCTTTAGAATTGATAGGTTTGTTCTCCTTGCAGTCCAGGGGACTCTCAAGAGCCTCCTCCAACACCACAATTCAAAAGCATCAATTCTTCGGCAGTCAGCTTTCTTTATGGTCCAGCTTTCACTTTCATACATCACAACAGGAAAAACCATAGCTTTGACTATGCGGACTTTCATTGGCAAGGTGATGTCTCTGCTTTTTAGGATGCTGTCAAGGTTTGTCATCGCTTTCCTCCCAAGAAGCAGGGGTCTTTTAATTTTGTGGCTGCTGTCTCCATCTGCAGTGATCATGGAGCCCAAGAAAGTAAAATCTGTCACTGCCTCCATATCTTCCCCTTCTATTTCCCAGGAGGTGATGGGACCAGTGGCCATGATCTTAGTTTTTTTTATGTTGAGCTTCAGATCATTTTTTGCACTCTCCTCTTTCACTCTCATTACAAGGTTCCTTAATTCCTCCTCAGTTTCTGCCATCAGAGTGGTATCATCTGCATACCGGAGGTTGTTGATACTGTAATTCTTCCGGCAATCTTGATTCCGGCCTGGGATTCCTCCAGTTCAGCCTTTCGCATGATGTATTCTGCATGTAAGTTGAATAAGCAGGGGAACAATATACAGCCTTGTCGTACTCCTTTCCCAATTTTGAACCACTCAGTTGTTCCATATCCAGTTCTAACTGTTGCTTCCTGTCCCACATATAGGTTTCTCAGGAGATAGATAAGGTGGTGAGGCACTCCCATTTCTTTAAGGACTTGCCATAGTTTGTTGTGGTCCACACAGTCAAAGGCTTTTGCATAGTCAATGAAGCAGAAGTAGATATTTTTCTGGAACTCTCTGGCTTTCTCTATAATCCAGCGCATGTTAGCAATTTGGTCTCTAGTTCCTCTGCCCCTTCGGAATCCAGCTTGTACCTCTGGGAGTTCTTGGTCCACATACTGTTGAAGCCTATCTTGTAGGATTTTGAGCATAACCTTGCTAGCGTGTGAAATGAGTGCAATTGTACGGTAGTTGGAGCATTCTTTGGCACTGCCCTTCTTTGGGATTGGGATGTAGATTGATCTTTTCCAGTCTTCTGGCCACAGTTGAGTTTTCCAAACTTGCTGGCATATTGAATGTAGCACCTTAACAGCGTCATCTTTTAAGATTTTAAATAGTTCAACTGGAATGCCATCACCTCCACTGGCCTTGTTGTTAGACAAGCTTTCTAAGGCCCACTTGACTTCACTCTCCAGGATATCTGGCTCAAGGTCTGCAACCACATTATCTGGGTTGTCTGGGATATGCAAATCTTTGTGGTATAATTCCTCTGTGTATTCTTGCCACCTCTTCTTGATGTCTTCTGTTTCTGTGTTTCATGTTCATCTTTGAACAAACTGTTCCTCTAATATCTCCAATTTTCTTGAACAGCTCTCTGCTTTTTCCTTTTCTATTATTTTCCTCGACTTCTTTACATTGTTCATTTAAGAAGGCCCTCTTTTTTCTCCTTGCTATTCTTTGGAAGTCTGCATTCAATTTTCTGTAACTTTCCCTATGTCCCTTGCATTTTGTTTCCCTTCTCCTCTCTGCTATTTCTAAGGCCTCATTGGACAGCCACTTTGCTTTCTTCCATTTCCTTTTCTTTGGGATGGTTTTTGTTGCTGCGTCCTGTACAATGTTACGAGCCTCTATCCAAAGTTCTTCAGGCACTCTGTCCACCAAATCGAGTCCCTTAAATCTGTTCTTCACTTCCACTGTGTATTCATAGGGGATGTGGTTTAGATTATACCTGAGTAGCCCAGTGGTTTTTCCTACTCTCTTCAGTTTAAGCTTGAATTTTGCTAAGAGAAGCTGATGATCAGAGCCACAATCAGCTCCAGGCCTTGTTTTTGCTGACTGTATTGAGCTTCTCCCTCTTTGGCTGCAGAGAATATAATCAATCTGATTTCGGTATTGCCCATCTGGTGAGAATATGAGAATAACATCTTTCTTTGGTGTCAGTTCTAGAAGGTGTTGTAAGTCTTCATAAAATTGGTCAATTTCAGTCTCCTCAGCATTGGTGGTTGATGCATAAACTTGGATTACTGTGATGTTGAAAGGTCTGCCTTGGATTCATATTGACATCATTCTATCATTTTTGAGATTATATCCCATTACAGCTTTTCCCACTCTTTTGTTGACTATGAGGGCTACTCCATTCCTTCTGCGGGATTCTTGCCCACAATAGTAGATATGATAATCATCTGAAATGAATTCGCCCATTCCTGTCCATTTTAGTTCACTGACGCCCAGGATGTCAATGTTTATTCTTGCCATCTCCTGTTTGACCACATCCAGCTTCCCAAGGTTCATAGATCTAACATTCCAGGTTCCTATGCAGTATATTTCTTTGCAGCATCAGACTTTCCTTTCACTTCCAGGCGCGTCCACAACTGAGCGTCCTTTTGGCTTTGGCCCAACCACTTCATTAGCTCTGGAGCTACTCGTACTTGTCCTCCGCTCTTCCTCAGTAACATGTTGGACACCTTCTGACCTGAGGGTCCCATCTTCCAGCGTCATATCTTTTAGCCTTTTGTTTCTGTTCATGGGGTTTTCTTGGCAAAGATACTGGAATGGCATTGCCAGTTCCTGCTCCAGGTGGATGACGTTTAGTCAGAACTCTCCACTATGACCTGTCCGTCTTGAGTGGCCCTGCACGGCATAGCCCATAACTTCACTGAGTTACTCAAGCCCCTTCGCCACGACAAGGCAGCAATCTGTGAAGTAGAAATGGAGCTGTGGGTGGCTTTAACTGATGTATTAGGTGGATTGTGTCATTAAAAGGAGGACAGAGAAACCCCCTCTGTCCTCTTTTTTCATCTCTTTTTTATGTTTCCCTAACAGACTCAGCACAGTTCTAATACCATACTAGGTTGATGCATTGCCATTTTGATATGCCACTTTATTTCATGACAAGAAAAAGGGAAATCTATTGCAGCTGGCTGAATGATAGTCACAAGAAAAGGCAGGGAAGGGGGCTAGTTTACTCCATGGGCTCCAATTCCATAAGGCAACACAGCCCCAGCACAACCCTGGCTGAGGTGAAAGGTGGATTATCTCCATTGCATCTTCCCAACCATCACCCCCACATTAGCCCCCCATGGCACCACTGCCTCCTTACTCACAATTAAACTGGTTAAATCTTACTCACAACACTCCAACGTCTTGTTTTTCCCTCTCGCCACCGCTATCCTCAGCTGCTGTTCTCGTTGCCTCTTTACTCATGAATAAATGGGTAAACCTACATGTGGGTAAACCTTGCTCGCAAATAAACCGTCAGTCCAAAGACTTGTGTAGACCCTTCTCGTAGGAGAATGCAGTGTGAACGGAAGGAATACTCAAGTGAAAGATAAAACAGATTGCACTGAAGAGCAGAACCTTTTAAGCTTAAACCAAACTGTTCCAAATCCCCCCATCTGGACAGGCCCTGTAGAGGGAGAGATGGGCACAAACCACTGATTCAGAGGTTCGGCCCAATTCATTTACTACTGCGACAGGTGTTCGGCCAAAGGCAGTACCTGGAGAAGGCGAGGCAAGGAAGCCAGAATGCTGCCACCAAGTATTTGCCCACCTGAGGGGTTGGAGTGCTGAACTGCCAGACATCTGTTGCAAGCAGTAAATAAACCAGGCCAGACCACCAAACCAGCAGTTCTTGCCCATTTCTAGTCTTTTCTACATTTTGCTCAAATAGCCAGTTCCTTTCACGGGACAACACAGATTGCAGCCACAGCCAGGATTCAACTTGCCAGTGGTCAGCTTTTACATAAGAAGGACAGCATCCCCCCCACCCTCCCCCCACCCCCAGACAGCAAAATACAATAGTTTAGACCTGTTTATATCTAGTAGAATGGAGGTGATGGTGTGGAGCACTACCAAATTCCCTGTCATTTCTTCTCCCCCCCCCCGCCTCATTTTTACACAAAACCTACTGTTTCCTCAGCAGACCAAAGGAGATGTTTACTATGGGGAGGGCAACAACCAGCCTTTTTGGTTTCCATAGTAGTTGAGTAAATTTATTTCCTCAGATGCAGCCTCTGGGAAGCTTGCTGGGGGGAAAAAAACAGGCATGCATGCACATTCAAAGAAGTCTTGACATTTTGGAATATTTCAAACAAAGCCTTGTTCCTATGGCAACCGGAGCTGCAGGCATATAATTCCTCCCTTCTGCCCGCTCCCTCATGCGCCCAAACGTCTTCCTCTCTAAACTGGGGACAGAGCCAACATAGAGAGGAAGTAATTGCTGCTCAGATCCCTGGCAAGGAAAACAGTCATTCATACAAGCTGAACTGCTAAACCATCTACGTTAAATTGATCCGGAAATTTGTGCCTAGTGAATTGGAAGGGACGTAAGGGGACTATGGCATGACAATAATCAGACACGCTAGTTTGTGAATAAGTAGACAGAAAGTCATCACAAGGCAGATAAGCAAATACTCTGCAGAAAAAATATACTTCTCCGGATGTAAAATTTGCTCTAATTTCTCACGCAACCAAAGTGATGCTCAAGGCCTTGCAACAAAGGTGTTTACCTTATATGGAGTGAGAAATGCCTGCTGTTTAAGTTGGATTCTGAAAAGAAAGGGGTGCTTGAGATCATACGGCAAATACCCACTGCCTACCGGAGCACAATGAGGGATTCCAGAAGAAGATCAGCCTTTATAAGCCTTTGACTGTATGGATCATGAGAAACTATGGGTTGTTCTGAAAGAAATGAATGTGCTACACAACTTGATATATTTTGCAAAATGACTATTCAAACTTTTGATGTTGTGTACTCCGAGACTGTTAAGTTCCTTTCTGTGTTATTTTCTATAGAAACGTTTTTGAGAAATGGAGAAGTCTGAAGCTTTAAATGAGAGAGCAAATTCACAGAGAAACATAAAAAGATCAGCAGAACATCACCAGAGGAAGGAAGGAAGTGGAGCTAGGGCCTGGAATGAGACTCGCATCACATCCAGTATGAATGGCGATCGCCCTAATCAATCTGCAGCCCCTGTATGAACACTGATTGGTATTTCAAATATAATACCAGCTGCAAAACAAATTGCAAAAAAGCAAAATTATAAAATGCCATTCATATTTTGCCTTTTGAGTGTAGCTTTTAAAAGTTTCATTAGTGACTGTATATTTATTATATTATATTACATTTTATTACATTACATTACATTACATTATATTTTTAAAACCCTCCAGTTTATGAATGTGGGATATTGTGCTTCTGTATCCATAATTCAAAACACCAGGAAATGGCCTGGCTACACAATATTGTGCCCTCATTTCTAGAAGAAAAAGGATGTCAAGTTTTACATAGCACAGGACAGCCTGAATGGGAACATCAATGCCAGCAGTCACGATGGTCTACAGCAGTGTTCTACAACCTTTTCCGAACTGCAGGCTGTTTGGGGGGGGTGGCACGCCCTTGGGGGGGCGATCTCATGTGCGCATGCATACATTGTGCTCGCAGGGGGGACTCTCACAAGCAAGCACACAGTGGGCTCGCAGGGGAAGAATGCGCTCGCGCACATGCGCATGTCACGCTCACGTGGGGCATTCACATGCAAGTGCATGGCGTGCTCACAGGGGGTGGAATGTGCACAACAGTGCTCGCAGGGGGTTGGAGATCTGTCTCCATGGCCCAGTCCTGGATAGGTCAGGGACCGCTATTATGTTCCTAACACATAATAGATGTTATCTAAAGCATTTTATACAGATTTTCTTTATATAATTGTTTAGCCATTTCTATGTCCACATTTTCTATCATGTCTACATCAATATCTAATGTATGTTCATTAAGTACTATTTGTTTTACCTCATCCTGATATCTAGCTTCTGTTTACCTTAAGAACCACCATGTTATGCCTTTACTCTGATTAGTGATTCCTTATTGCAGTGTAATTCCTTTTTCTAATATATAGGATGTGCCCCCTTACAATCCCAGAAGTTAGGTAAATATATGCTTTTGACATTGAAGGCCACCTTAATATTTGTTTCCTTTTTTATTTTTCAAGTAACTCCTTCTCTTATTTGTTTTTTCCCAAATCTTATTTCTATCTCTCTAAAAATTTTGCCATGCCTTGTGCCACCTTTGGACATTTTATACATTTGATCTATCTCCAATAGATCTTCCAGACTCCTTTTAATTAGATCTGCTGATTCTCTCCCCTTATCTTACCTTAGCACACCTAAAATTCTCCTCAGCTCGAGGGTTAGAGTTAAATCTCCTAGGTTTTCTGCTCTAATTTTCTCCAGCCCTTCTTTTGATTGTCATACAACATCCACTACCCTCTCATTTCCTTGTTCATTATTCCCTGTCTCCTGTTGACTATAGTTCGTCTTCAGCTGTTCCTTGAATAATTTCACCTCTTCGTTATGGGATCTCACTATTTCTAGAATTGCTTGAAGAGTAGATTTTGTTTCATCCCAAAATTTTCCTTCTTGTGGCATTATGTCCCAGATGTCAAGTAATTGTACAGTATTCCAAGTGAAAGTTGTCCAGATGCTTAAAGTAATCAGTCCAATTCCATCAACACTTGCTTCCATAAGTCCACTTTAATAGATTGATAATTTTTAGAGTTAAGCTTGAATCCAGTCTCAGACATACAGAGTTTTCCCCGTATAAAGGCTCAAGGTCCCATCAAGTTCAGAACCCAGGATACAGTTTAGAAGTTCCACTTTGACTGGATTAGGCTTTCTAGGGTTAATTTATCTGTAGCTCAGTTCCATCCTCAAAAAGAAAGGGAATTCCAAACAGCTATAAAGTGTTAAAGGCATTGATCTCTAGGCTTTTTACCAGCACCTTAGATAGCTCTTACAAGTAGCATAAACAAGTTGCATAAACAGGTTTAGTTTCCCAGAGTTGTTGCCAATGGTGTTTTCAGTAGAAAGATTCTTAAGTTTCTAACGACAAGTAATACCAAACTTCCTTCCTTGAAGTATAATTAAATGTCTCATTAATATCCAATTTATTTCCCTTGTCTCTCCCTGTGTCTCCTCCTCTCTCCACTGCTCAGTCGGTGGTGAGGAATAGAAGACGCTATTTCTGCCATAGAAATTGTCTCGTCCAGGGATAGTAAAGCAATACAGTTTTTAAAAGTATTTCTCACCCTGTGGTAACACAATGTTAATTAGGCTCCTTTATTGCTTCTCCATTGCTGGCTGCCAAAGTAACTAGTTCAACTGCTTGTTCCCACCCGCTTGTTGATTGGGGAGTTTCCCCAGATCAAACATGGGTAACTGCTGTTCCCCCTATGATCAACAGGCTTCTCCCCCATTTCACCACCTCTTTGGGGTGGTTTTAATCCCCTGGGGGGTCCCAAACAGGTCAGAGTTCAGCCTGGGGGACGGAGCTCCGTCCTCCTCCTGCTGTCGCAGCATCATGCCGGAAGTTGGAGGGTTTTTTCCTTAATTATCAGGCAGTTGTATAGTGACAAGACAAGTGGAATGGGTGAAACCGTGGCAAGAAATAAGCACAAAAGCACTGCTAACATTAAATAGGACCATCACCAGACACAAAGCAAAATACCTAGTAATTTCACAGCTTACACAAGTGAGCTGGTGAAAATTTGTTCTCTATTTTTTTTTCAAATATCTTTTCAAATATTTCCACAACCAGACACAGAATCCCTTTTCCAGAATGAATGCCTGTTTGTCCAGGAAAAGGTTTAAAAGTTTTCCTTCTGAGAGTCAGCTAATTGGGTCATCGCTGAAAGGGTCAGAATGTTACATTGTCCCAGACCTGGAGCTGATTTCGCCTTTGAAGACTTGTCCTGATTTCAGAAAACGTAAGAGAAGGTTTTCTGAGAGCACTCAGAGCTGGGACAAACAGAAGTGCTGTGTAAGTTTGTAATGTTGAAATATTCTGAATATGCGTTAAAAATCGTTTGCTGATTCCCTGGAGAGACATAGCAAAATGTCATTTCCTGGAGGACTTTCACTCCATTACTTTCTTCAAAACAGGTCTGTTTTTAAACTCTTCAGAGCAAACCTGTCTTTTGACTATTTCTGTGATCTTTCATTGCCCGCCAAGCATCTCTCTTCCTGGCCTATGAAGCTGCAGCAATGTCTTTACTTTAGAACACTCTTGCTGGTAAGTCTGTTCCATATACACTCAGTTTTATAACAAAGTTGTTGTTTTTCCCTTTTGAAGAGCCTTTTTTTGAGGATCAATATTTCGGCCCCTACAGCCAATATTCTTTCCAGATTTTAAAAAAAAAGTTGGTGGGATCAACCATTCTCTTTCAAGATAAGCGAGACTGGTATTTTTAATTTGTGTGAGTTATTACAAATTTGGGGATATTTAGTATTGCTTGTTTCTTCAGGGTGGAGCAGTTTTACTTTTTAAAAAAACATAACTCAAAAAACCTTTGCCCATACTTTCCCAAATTTGCCACAGAGCAAGAAAAGTCTGTCTGCTACATCAGTGCCAAATTTGGTACTGATCTGAAGTTCTGTTTCAAAGCTATAATTTTCTGTTTGTACTGCCCCCATTTTTAGAAATGCCTTATAAAATGTTGATTCACTCTACCATTAAGCTATAATATCTGGTCTTTCTGCCAAGAACATCACTCTATGGAATTCAAAATACAAATAAATGCAGTTAAAACAAAACCAGATTAAAAAACAGATTACAGAACATTGGTTATGACCCTTAATCATCATCACATTTCAAAAGGCATCAATAAAGAGAAGCTTGGATGACCAAAGGCCTTTCTGAATTAAAAGGTCCTTGCCTGCCAACAGATGGGTAAGAGAGAGGGGAACTCTCAGTGGAGATTTCCAGAGTCTAGGAACAGCTACTCAGAAAGCTCTCTCTTTACCAAACATGCATTGAAGGGAGGAACAATATCTTAAAACCTGCTATGCTTCAAACCTGTTATACTGTAAAGTCACACAGACCTTTGTAAGTAATAGTTACCATTTGGAATTGGGACCAGATTAACATCCAGTGAAACTGTCATCACAAGAGAGTCACATGTTTTGTTACTAACTCTGGTGAATGTCGAACCATAATCTTCTAAATCACCTTTGGAAGGCAGTCCCACGTAAGGCACATTGCTGCACTTCACTCAAGACGAAACTACGGCATGTGTCACCATGGCTAATTTTGACCTCAGGAATGGGCACTGATGGTATGCTATCCTTAACTGTAGGTACTCCCAACCATTGCTGAAACCTAAATATCCAGATTCAGGGCTGAATCCAGGCATTCAGTTAAACTGTGAGACCCAGGGTCAAATAAATGACAAGAGGAATGATTATTCCTAAGGATTAATCCTTTTGCTCTCCCACAAAGGGAAAGATATGTGGTTTGACAATCTGACTGGTAAATTCAGCCAGAGTTTACTAATTCCGAAACAAAGTACAATAAATTCAAGATAGGCGGGGTATAAATTAAATAAATAAAATAAATAAATAAGAAGAAAATAATATGTGATAAACAGATGTTTTCACCACTTGAGGTAAGATATTTTCCAAAAATGTGCTAGGTGTATTATTTAGTTTGACTGGGTTTTGACATAGAGTGTATGCTCATCAAACACAGGTTAAATCCTTAATGTGATTTTTGACTGACCAGGAATAGCACTTCTCATCAAATCTAGACCATATTTCCTGAATCTCATCTCAAGTGCAAGTCTTTTTCAATGTATTAACATACAGTAAAGTTAGTGTGTTTCTTCATTTATACATTTGCCTATGAAAGTATTAAATATTGTTGCGAACATTTACCATGCAGCTGTTTTGTCCCACATCTTTTGTGGGATGAAACATTTTGTGACACATTTTAAAATGTGCAAAAATGGAGTAGTGTTCAGCATCAGGAAAGATCCTTGGACCAAAGCAGCTGTTTATCCAGCTCCAAATAGTCACTTTGCTCCCTAAGTTATGTGACATTCCTTTTCTTTTCTTTTTATTATTATTTTTTTAATTTTTTGTGTGCTCTTGGGTTCTCCAGCTTGGAATATTTCCAGAACAAGTTTGCTCTGATTCCATTCAGGTTGAGCAAGAAGCAAAAATAGAGTCCCTCCTTCCCTCCCTCCTTGAGGCCATAGGGCAGTTTGTAGCCAGTAAGAGGGGGTGAAATAGAGGCTGTGGCAGTGCTTACACAATACCAGTATATGTGGGGCCTGCTTCCCGGCAGTCTCTGTACACAATCATAACACATCCTGGTTTTATAACTTGCACGTGCACTCCCATCAAATATGTACACACCCATAAATCCAGTATACTATGATTCATCCCATGGAGTTCTCAAATTACTGCCTCTGAGTGAGGGAACTACATTCCATTGTTTATCCTCAAGTGCCTTTTTGTTTACTTTTGTCAAAAAGGTAGATTAAAAAAAAAAAAAGAAAAGCCCCTTCAGTTTTGTCCTTAAGAGCCCTATCGAATTCTTCATTACAGCACTGCCTATATAGGACATGAAATACGCAGTGTGATGCAGTGGATAAAATGGCAGGCTAAGATTCAAGAGACCTGGATTTGAATTCCACTTGGCCATGGAAACTCACTGAGGGTGGGTGTGTGGTGGCACTGGTAAAACCATTTCTTAAGTGTTTCACTTACCTTGAAAGTCCGACTAGGTTCCATATTAAGGCAGTTCCATATTGATGGCACATAACACAGAGAACTGCTGGTTTAAATATGCAAGGTGATTTAGTGGCACTGCTGTTTCAAAAGTTCATAGCTGAAGCTGAAACTTGAAGATCATTACTCTGAACATATCTAGCCTTATTCAGATAAATGTTAAGTTTTACTTAAGCTAGTGAGAAGGATCCTGCTAACTGCTGGGATCACAAATTCCATGCTGGCTGAAGAATCCTGGGAGATGTCATTCTAAAAAGGAACTTTTCAGCATCCCTTAAAACGGTGGTGGATGGGAGAGAGAGTTCAGTTAATACTTTATCCATGAAGGACAACCAGGGCTTATGAATAGACAAGGGGAGGAAAACCTTGCCATTAGTCCATCTAGCTCAATGCAGCCTACACAGAGGATGGATCTTGCGGACCAGAGGCTAGGTTTAATGCCCTCCCCGGCCTTTTTGTAGCCCCTGCAGTCCACCCTATCCCCACACTTTTTTAAATGAAAGAACTCCTCCAAATGCCTTAAGAGGGTGCAATTTTCCTCTAAAACAAGGCAGTTTAACCTTCAAGAATACAGTTTAACCTTCTTTTAGTGTGGTCTTCCCATTTAAAAAGAAAAGCTGGGGTGGCCTTCTAGTCACCAGGTTTTGCTAGGAGGGGAGCTAGTGTGGTCTGTGGCTGACCTGAGGGTATGTGGAAAAAAAGACCCCAGGCCCTCCAAATTAGTTCATTTCTGGTCTGCATTGATTGGAGCCATTTTCCATGGCTTCATTCAGTGGTCTCTCTCTGCCCTTTCAGAAGGGCTCAATGTGCGGCTGGCCCAAGGCTCACTAGGATTAGGCTTTAGTATTGATTTTCAACATCAGAGTTCAGGTCATGCACATCTGAGGCAAGAGCAAGTGCTAGAATGCATTTTCCTGACAAGTGAGCAATGTCAGGTTCCTCATGCTAGATGATTAAGGGGACTGATTTACAAGTAAGAAGGGAAGCATTGGTAGTGGTCTGTTTTCCTACAAGAATCTCTGTTTTCATACAGAGATGTTTCTTTGTATTACAAGGTACAAACAAACTAAATAAATAAATACAGGATTTGGGGATGGTACAAAAGGGAGCAAGAGATCAGGCATGTTGCACACGCCTAGCCTCTCTCACACATACAAACACATTTTTTTTCTCTCTCTCACTCTCTCACACGCACATCCTGTATTTCTACACATGGTTTGTTGTTGTATCTGTCCTGGTGTCCCCAGCTGAGTATCGTGACTAATTTGTTCTTCAAACAACGGTGATTTCTGTAAACCTCTCCAGAGGGAGATTGGTGGGGCAAGAAAGGGGAAACTGAATCACGGCTATTGCTAAATTAAGTTGAACAGAGAAAGGAAAAGCTATCTGGCACCTTGCAAGGGCATGGTTGTGTGGCATGGAGTTTGTGGTGAGCAGCATCAGACATATCATGGAGAAGATGGTTCAGCAAATGAGCACTAGCATTTCCTTACCTCTTCCTGCAAGTGATGAGAGCTCCCACAGAGCTTCTCTTTGCCCACTGCTATTGCTGTTGACTCAGCCAATAATGATCTCAATGCATTATTGTGCAAGCATCATCTCTGTTTGAGCTATAGACAGTGGGGAGACAGAGATGATTGCCCACTCAGTTTATATCAGTGTAAAGACGGTCATGTGGTCAAAGTCTGCATGTCAAGAATTCTTATGAAGACAGCTGTTGTGTTCCAGGTAACTTACGAAGGATGCTTTAACAGGTGGAAGTAAGGCAGCAGGTCTCTCACACAGCGCTCCCCTCCTTCTGAGCTGATCTGGCCTCCCATTCCCTGCCGACCTCAGAGGAAGGCTAGCCTTCAGGCCTTTCTCACAACAGGAAAAATATCAGAAGCAATAATGACAGCTACAGACTGTGCCATGGGAGATTTTTAATTTCCTTTTGCACACCTCTTAGGACACCCATGTTTCTTTATTCAAATTTTGCACAGGTCCCTGTCCTGTTAGCTCTCTTTTTTTCAGCAATGTGTCTCCTTTTTCCAAGCGATAATAAAAAAACCCCTCTCTTTTATCAATTGTCGTTCTGATGTGACATGAAGTCTCCTTCGACTTATGGCAACTCTATAAACGAGTGACCTCCAAAAGTCCTATCATAAGAGCCGTGTGTGCTCAGCTTTTGCAACTCAAGGCTGTGGCTTCTTTTAAGGAATCCATCCATCTTATATTTGGTCTTCCTCTTTTCCTGCTGCCTTTAACTTTTACTATTGTCTTTTCTAGAGAGTTGTGTCTTCTCATGATATACCCAAAGCAGGACAGCCTCAGTTTTGACATGTTTGCAGCTAGGGAAACATCAGGCTTGATCTGATGGAGGACCCATTTGTTCATCTTTCTGTCTGTGGTCTCTGCAAAGTTTTCCTCCAGCACCATTTTTCAAATCACCCCTTTTTTTCCTTGTTGGCTTTCTTCACATTTAGCTTACATATTCATATGTAGTAACTGGGAATAAATACAGTAGTCTCAATGCTCTTGGCCTTTGTCTCTAGTAACTTTTAACAATAGTTACCCTATTGTGGGTGTAATGACAAGAAGAGAGTTATATTGTTCCTCACTAGTAATCATATCAGGTTGACATTTTTATTACAACATCCATACAATCATGCCCCATACAGTCACAGTTCTATTGGCAGGCTGAAGACAACTATTTTTTTTCTGTAATGAGATATTAAAGCCTTAGTGAAGAATTTAAAGAGAAGAGATCAGCAAAAAAGTATAATAATTTATATTTATTACATCAATTACCTTGAAGTGGTTCATGCAAAATAACTTCAATAGAGGGAGAAAAATCTAACATGTTCACTTCACTCAGAGTGCAATGTGAAGCACTATCTGACAGCTCAAGGGTCATTTGGAGTGCTTAAAAATGTGATACCCTTGCAACAAAAGCTATTAGTCAGAGGCAAGAAACCTAGGAAACTTCCTCCCCCAACAAGAAAAGAGCAACAACTTTACACCATGCGCTCCCCCTAAAAAAACACCCCAAATTGTTAATTTGAAAAGGCCCCTTTCACTCTTCTTTTCCAGTAGAGCAAAAATTCCAAAGAGCCAGTGGCCAGGAAACAGGGAGGTCTTGCTCTGTTCGGGATCAGGCTCCCATTGATTTGCTGTTATTGAAGCAAACAGCAGTGGATGCTGCTGTCGGGAACTCATAAGCCAGGCTTCCCCCAGGCGTTTCCTGGAATAGGTCTCACACAGATGGCCTTGGGTCTTAGAAGCTATATACACAAACTCTTTTGCCTTAGACCTGGACTAACTCACTTGCCTTTACACAAAGTCATGCGCCAACCCAGAAACATACACTGGTGATCTCTGATTTCCACACTCTTATTCTGGACACACTTCAGCTACTGCATCAAGTGTTAATATATGATGTTGTATCACAGGCCGATGTATTTGTATACTTAATATTCAAGCAGAGAGCATACGTTTCTGAACTTTCAGAAATATTCACTGCCATAAGCTCAAGCAGCTTATGACTGACACAGCATCCAGCCATGCCCATGCTCCTATATAGAATTAGCTGGAGTTATTCTGGTTTCCACCTCTAGAGGTTAACATCTTCCATATGAATAAAAAAATATGCCTCCTCTCTTTGACCCTGGCACAGGGCTACACAATTGCAGGTAAGCCTGTCCTTGAAGATGGCCCAGAAAGTCAACCCTGATTCAAAGTGTTACCATTCAGATATTTTATCTTTTGCTTAGCATAGTAAATTACAAGTAGAATAGGCCCACTGAATCAGTGAGGATTTGGTGAGTCAAATCCTATATAAGGTGTATTGATTCAATGGGCCGACTGGTTACAGCTTACTACACTAAGCATCAGAACTTCAGCCATCATGATGGGCCCGTAAGTCTAAAACCTAATAATTTTCATTTTATACCAACTGGACTGGCAGCTTCTGGGAACCATTCAAAGCACTGATAAATCTGCACCCTAACCAAGTTCGGGTGCAAATACACAGCAAAGGAAATGCAAATTGGCTCATTCCCTTGCTGTGAAGTTGCACCAGGGAATTTGTGTCTCTTGCATTTAAGTAGCCACACAGAGAGGTAGGATGAAAGCCTTGTTATTGCAGCTCCATTGAAGCGTCTGTACACCATGCAGTTCAAAGGAACTGTCTTAGGTAGGCTTTTCCTCCTTCAATTACTCATCTCCGCATT
Organism: Pogona vitticeps; assembly: GCF_051106095.1. NCBI lineage: Eukaryota > Metazoa > Chordata > Lepidosauria > Squamata > Agamidae > Pogona > Pogona vitticeps. The sequence continues at coordinate 140,088,658 of NC_135784.1, read as the reverse complement.
GTATCTTTTAAAAAAAACTTTTCCCACTGGGAGAGCCCCATTAAGCTGTAAATAAACAGACAAACAAACAAACAGGAGCTCTGCCTGCAGAGGAAAAAGTAAAAAAAGAAGTGTCTTAGTGTCTTAGGAGAGAGGCTTCGCCAAGAGAGTAAGTGCTCTCTCTCTCTCTCTCTCTCTCTCTCTCTCTCTCTCTCTCTCTCTCTCTCTGTGTGTGTGTGTGTGTGTGTGTGTGTGTGTGTGTGTGTGTGTGTGTGTGTGTGTGTGTGTGTGTGTGTGTGTGTGTGTGTGTGTGTGTGTGTGTGTGAGACTGGCGAACTGTTAGGAAGAACAACTTTCACAACACAGCCAAACAGCCCGAAAAACATACAACAGCCAAAGCCTAATACGGGGCTCAAAGTGATGGCCATCTGGCCCACCACTCAAATTGTTGTTTAGTTGTTAAGTCATGTCCAACTCTTTGTGACCCCTTGGACCAAAGCACGCCAGGCCCTCCTATCTTCCACGGCCTCCCGAAGTTGGGTCAAATTCATGTTGGTCGCTTTGATGACACTGTCCATCCATCTCGTCCTCTGTCATCCCCTTCTCCTCTTGCCTTGACACTTTCCCAACATCAGGGTCTTTTCCAGGGAGTCTTCTCTTCTCATGAGATGGCCAAAGGATTGGAGCCTCAGTTTCAGGATCTGTCCTTCCAGTGGGCAGTCAGAGTTGATTTCCTTCAGAATGGATAGGTTTGTTCTCCTTGCAGTCCAAGGGACTCTTGAGAGTCTCCTCCAGCACCACAATTCAAAAGCATCAATTCTCCGGCGGTCAGCTTTCTTTATGGTCCAGCTCTCACTTCCATACATCCCTACTGGAAAAAACCATAGTTTTGACTATGCAGACTTTTGCTGGCAAGTGATGACTTTGCTCTTTAAGATGCTGTCTAGGTTTGTCATCACTTTCCTCCCAAGAAGCAGGCGTCTTTTAATTTCGTGGCTGCTGTCACCATCTGCAGTGATCATGGAGCCCAAGAAAGTAAAATCTGTCACTGCCTCCATACCTTCCCCTTCTATTTGCCAAGAAGTCATAGGACCAGTGACCATGATCTTAGTTTTTTTGATGTTGAGCTTCAGACCATTTTTTGCACTCTCCTCTTTCACCTTCATTAAGAGGTTCTTTAATTCACCCTCATTAAGAGATTCTTTAATTACCCCTCACTTTCTACCATCAGAGTGGTATCATTTGCATATCTGAGGTTGCTGATATTTCTTCCGGCAATAAACCAAGGTACTGCTGTACTTGGTTTAATCCAAAGTCATCACCTTGCCAACAAAAGTCCGCATAGTCAAAACTATGTTTTTTTCCAGTAGGGATGTATGGAAGTGTACTTCGAAGGGACGTGGTGGCGCTGCGGGCTAAACCGCAGAAGCCTGTGCTGCAGGGTCAGAAGACCAAGCAGTCGTAAGATCGAATCCACGCGACAGAGTGAGCTCCCGTCGCTTGTCCCAGCTCCCGCCAACCTAGTGGTTTGAAAGCATGCAAATGCAAGTAGATAAATAGGGACCACCTCGGTGGGAAGGTAACAGCGTTCCGTGTCTGAGTCGCACTGGCCATGTGACCACAGAAGATTGTCTTCGGACAAACGCTGGCTCTATGGCTTGGAAACGAGGATGAGCACCGCCCCCTAGAGTCGAACACGACTGGACAAAAAAAAAATTGTCAAGGGGAACCTTTACCTTTACCTTACTACTGTATTTCTTTTCAAGAAGCGGTGTTAAAATTCAGTATTGTAGATAGTGCTTGTTCCCAACCAGTTGCTTCTCTTATAATCATTCCTGATTGTCTCTCAAAGTCTCTGTTCTTTAGAAAGTACACATGGCTAAAGGCACAACAGCGTCCATCCATGTTTAGTAAAAGATTCTGGATTACAACTTCCATTGTCACGAGTCATGTTTGCTTGGGAGAGGGTTCAGGGAGCTATAGGCCCAAAAAAGTATCTTTCCACATGAGCCATAGTGTTTATGGGGGGGTGGGGGTGGGGCGTCATGTTCTGCTCTTCCTGGGAGTAAATTTTCTTTGAGACCCTGTAGCCAGATCCCTGGCTGGTTCCCAGACATAGTCATTTGTCACCTTCTGCCATCTGGTTCCTGCTTGCCTAAGAGAACAAAGGATGCTGAGCAATACTGGCTATAACTGCCTCCTCCGGTCTCATGTACTGCTCTAGAGGCAGCACAGTCCTTGCTTCCCACTTCAGGAGGAGGGGATGGTGTGTGTGACAGTCTATTCTAAAAGGAACAGCAAAAAGATTTTGAAATTGTCTGAATACAATTGCAGACTCTTGACAAGGCCTGGGATCGGAGGCAGATCAGGAGGCAAAAAATAATAACACTCTTTTTGTCATAAGATTAGATTCTAATGCTTCCAGCATTGCTTGGAGACCTTACCTTCTCTGACTCCAATGCCCCCAATCCCACAATCAGAAGATCCTTGGGATTCTGGGAGTTCTATTCCAGGAAAGGAAATTTCCCAAGCTCTGGTTTACAGCCTTTACACCTACTTAATTTACAGACTGGAAATACTAAAAGGAAGATCAGTTTTGAGAACAATTAATGAGTCCATGGCAGAGAACTGCTGCAGGGCAGATATGATTCAGAGGAGATAACTTCGAAAAGTGAGATAATGCACAGATTGCAGGACAAGTCACATATATGGAGCACAGGATCAAAGAATGAGGCATCTAACAGATGATATTGAGAAGGAAACTCAGAAATTTCCCATGTACAATTCTTCATCTTCCAAGGACACATAGGCAGGTGTCTCTGTGTGTATAGATATATATATATAGGTATCCTTATAAAAAGGAAGTGTTGGGGGGGCAGGGGGTGGAAGGACTGAGCAAATGTTGAATTCATGCATTCTTAGGGCTGTTCCAGGGTGGAGTTGAGTGCTATAGTGTTTCCCAATGTGAAGTTCTTGTCTGAGTCTCCCAGCTGGAAGCTTTCAATTAGGATTAAATTAGCACCAAACAAACCAACGAGAAAGCTCCAGATGAGAAGCTCTGATGATGGATTTCTAAAATATTTGTAAAAGGTTTCTAAAGATTTTCTAAAGAGGCACAAATTTTAGCGAACTGGTTTTTTAAAGGTATGTTTGGACATTAATACCAGTGAAGTCCATGCTCCTTTGTGATCAAGTGATAGAAAGAGAGGATCAACTTTTGCCCAGCAGGACTTAGATTTAACTTCAGTAGAGGGTGAAATCTAAAAGGTTTGATCACAGTAGCTCATCTGATTTCATTCTAGGACTTGTTTTTTACTTAAAGGAGGCAAACTGTATATATGTGCCAGATCTCTCTCTCTCTCTGTGTGCACTTAAATATATTTATATAAATCCACCTCTAGACAACACATTTAGTGTGAATAAATCTACAGGGGTAGTGGGGATCAGAATCTTACCCACTGGTCCTAACCTTGACCTATACCAGTTCAGATGTTTGTATGAACAGATTCTATCTACTCTGCACTTGTACAGTCTTGACCTTGACCCCAAACCTACAGATGAGCCTAAGTACTATATTTGCCCTTCATGCACATACGGGGCCAATTCACATAGTCTCTTGAATGTATATAGGCTGGGAGTGTGGAATGCAGGGATTTGATCCTGTACCTTCCACCCACACTCACTCATCCAGGATGGTATGTCTGAACAGGACGATGGAAAAGAGGGAGTCTATGAGCAAGTGAAATTTTTACTCACCTTACCACAGATAACCACTAGTGTTGCCAACTGATCAGAACAATTCCATCAGCCCTGCTGTTGTGTTGTATATGCCTTCAAAAATACTCAAGGGAAAGTTTTCACAAGATAGAAACTGGATAATTATGTGGAAGTCAGGTTGTGTCACTACAGCTATTAGGACCATTTGAAAAGTTCTGCCTCATAACTACCAACTGATAGCAAGGCATTGACTCCTTCATATGAAAAGAGTCATATAGCAGACCCAGTCTCTCTCCCTGACTATTTGCTGGTTTGGCAAATTTTATTGGAAGTTGGAACCCAGCTGACACCGTGAGGTTACCCAAAAACAGACCTTAAGGAAACTCTACCTTAAGCGGTGAAGCAAGGCCTCCTAATTAAACCACTCACCATAGATAAATTAGCAAAGCACAACATGACCCATTTTGTTCTGTAAATGTCCATATTTCTCATAATGTTTGCCTGGGACATTTTTTTCTTCCTATGAAAAATTTGTACCCCTTCATAAACTGCATAAAAGACAGACATTCTATTTATTTATTTATTTATTTATTTATTTATTTATTTATTTAATTAATTAATTAATTAATTAATTAATTAATTAATTAATTAATTAATTAATTAATTAATTAATTAATTAATGCCCCGCCTATCTGGCCCACCGGACCACTCTAGGCGGCTTCCAAATATAAAATCAAATAATAAAACATAGACAAATACATAATAATCAAACAAGAACAGCAGTAAAGATAAAAAGGAAAAGTAAGAAAAAAAATCAAGAGTTGGCTGGAGGGAAGGCCTGAATAAACTTCAGGCAGAAGCTACGCCAGGTGAATCTGTGAATGTTGTGCAGATGTTAACAATCCAGAGCTTCTGAGAGCAAAGGGGTGACAATCCTCCCCTCCCTTCCTTAAGAGGCTGTGAGCTACAGTTTTTGTTCTAATCTTCTCTCCAAAACACGAAGTAACAATTATACAGTAGTTACAAGTTTTAAAAAACTAACTTGGAAGTAACAAAAACAGTTATTTTTTTTTAATTAATGGGGAATCTACATGATCACTACAAGCTGTTGCTCTGTGGTACAAAACACACTGCCTTCCTGTCTGCTTTATCATTGCTACAGTGCCCACAACAGAGGATAAGCCAGCAGTACTAAGCACAAAAAGAAGCTGTAAATTACTTGAACCAGGCAATATTCATCCCCTACCATTTTGTGAAGCCACATCCCTGTAGTTATAAAACTGTCGCAGAAAATTATAGTTGCAGCTCAAGGAGGGTGAAATTATTTCTCAGTTGCAGCTGTAATATAGGTCAGTTATGCCTTGTTTACTGGAGAAAAAAAACAAGTGATGCAAACTGTGGCTGAAATCCTGTTGCTTTGTTGCACCTGCAGAAAGCAAACAGTGTTATATTCAGTCATTTCTAGCTGGCAGTTAATGAGTCCCTGCTGGGATTCTCCAGCACATGCCAAGTCAGCAGGCACAAATACATCCCAGTGTAGCTTATTACAGTAATTGCCAGTTAAAAGCAACTGGTTTTTACACTGTTTGCCTTCTGCATAGATAACAAAGCACCAGGATAACAAAGCCTCCCTGACAGGGGCTGAACTGGATGATCCATAGGGCCCTTTCCAACTCTGCAGTTCTGAGATGATGATGATGATGATGATGATGATGATGATGATGATGATGATGATGATGATGATGATGATGATGATATTCTGTAGGTAGTTTTTCTCAAGCTGTTTTCCTCTCATTCATATCAAACGAGTATCTAGATCTCAAGCAGACCCCCTTAAAAATAATTCCTTATCTAAATTTCATGCATCCTCCCACCATCCACTGTGGCACTAACACAACAGGACAAAATCTACCTTGGATCTAACAGCACCAGCTTCCTCTCGCTCTGTAGGATCTCTGGAAAATTATATAAACAAGGTCAGCCCTTTTTGGTTGCTTTGGCTGTCCTTACCTATCCTCCTGAAACTGTCACAGCAGGAACCAGAGAGCGCTTTCCAGAGGAAACCATGACTGGTTGGTTCAGCACACTCACAGTGGGACAATTCAGTAAGTGCATTTCAATGCCGCACCAGCCCAAGGCTAGATGGAAACAGGAATGTTATATATAAACTCTGACATCTGGTGTCCTCTTCAGACTGATGCCAGAATTTTGTGCTATTTTGTACCATAAGCCCTAAATTTTCTATTGTCACGGAAAGTAACAACACAGTCATTGCCATATTCCTGCCCAAATTACAGGATGTTCCTTGTTTGTGATTACATTAATGCTGCAAAGCTAAGTGAAAGTGCTTGGGTAAGAACTAAGAGTGGAGATGGCAAAGTCTGGAGATTGGGCGACCATGTTACATCGTACAACCGCCCAGGTACCACATCGTCACTTCTCAAATCCAGCCACCACAAGATTCCTGTTATTACCACAGTTGCCACAGAAATTCAGCAATCAATATGGCATCCCTCTGGGGTGCAGAAAGGTGTTAAAGTCTGTTCCAGCACCACAGAGCCTTGCAAACTGGCAAGGCAGAGTGTCTTCTCCTTTCCAGGGAAGGAGGAAATGTGTTCATTTGCAGCTATGCTGATCTTAGGCAGTGTGCTTACTTTGGCAGCACACTGATGATTTTGTTGCTGAAAGCAGCAAGTGCCAGGGGCCAGCTTTGCCCAAGATAACAATAGGAAAAGAATTATATGTTGTCTACTGTATATCAGAGGACTGCCCTGTTATATATGTTGCTTAAATAGATTGTAAACAGATGGATTAAATAACGAAAAGAGAGTTAAAAGTGAGCTACTGAATCCATGTATAAAGACGGACCTACAGCAATGGCAGGATGAACACTGAGAGGGATGTTTCTCTGAGCTCACATATTCAAAAGCCAGGTGGCCTTTCCAGCAAGATGCACACCTGTAAAACCAAGTCCCTCTGCTTAGTTCTGGTTGAGAAACTCCCCAAGGGCATCACTTTCAGTTCTTGTTTTGTAAAGGGTTCCTCCTCCGTGAGAAAGTCCCCTGCTCTTACTTTCTTCTGTGGATGGAAATAGAGGGGAGCCCGAGATTCGAGAGCACATCCTGGTTTCTTCTTAACAATGGCAACACAATAGTCACCAGCTGTGGCTGGACCAGAAGTCTCCACGCACTCTACCTTGGTTCCCCAGCCTACAGCTGAAAAGGCTAAAATGAAAAAAAGGCTTGAACAATATGTCACTGGGATTTCTTCTTTCTCCCTTATGTTTCACCTAGCCAGCACAGGAATCTGGTTAAGCTAGCAGGCAAATGCTATGATGGATATATTTAAATTAGAGATGGAGAGTATTTATATATGAATACGAATATCCCCGCATAGCTGGACTTAATGAGGGTCCAGCCCCATCCACTCACATGTCCTAAACAGTTTGGGACCTCAATACCTGACAGAATGCCTGACCCACACAACCATCCCAGGGTGGGCAGTTGAGATATTTGATCCTGAAAGAGGCCCGGAAAGAGAAGACCAGGAAACGGGGCTTCTCTGTGGCCATGCCTTACCTATGGAATAAACTCCCGCCCAAGATTCACCTGGCCCCTTCACTGGGGATTTTTAAGAGAGTGCATAAAACATGGTTATTCAGACAGGCCTTTCCAGATATTGCACCAACAGAGTGCAGAGGTTCTTTCAGCCCTTAAACTGCCAACTCCATCATCTTGCCTGTTAATGTTTTATTATGTTTTAAATTTAAATTAATTAATTGTTTTTATGCTGATTTTTGTGTTAATTAACTGATATGTTTATTTGGTTTATATATTGTGGCTATGTTTTTGTCTATCATTTATGCTGTTATTGTGGTTTATTTTGTTGTGACCCACCCATAGTGGCCTTACTAGCCACCACACCTGTAGTCAGTTTTTCTTCAATATAATCCATATTTTCAGATTTGGCTTTCACGCCATAACATCCCCTCCTTTTCTTCTCATTTCTCCCTGCTCCTTCCCTCTCATGCCTCTTCATTCTCTGCCCTGTTCCACCCCTTGATCCTGATTTATCATTCACAGCCCAGAATTTGTCATCAATTCTTTTTTGGTAGTGGAAGTTACTATTTTGTGAAGAAGCGGCTGTTGGTTTCTTCCTAACACAGCAAAGGATCTGCAGATCTTGATGACGAGTTTTGAGCTATTTATTCTTCTTTTCTTGCAGGGTAAAACAACGTGTTACATTGATCCTGCCATGCATGAAGTAGAGGGCGAGAGGCAGCTGTGTTGAGGAGAGCACTCCCCACTCCTTCCCATTTAGAGAGGCAACAAGTGGCAGCCCTGCCTCATCCTAAAAAATCACTTGCACAGATTACATAGCTGATGTCAGGGGATTTCTAAGTGTACATTTTCCCCCAAAGGACCCAGACTTGTTCAAGACAAAGGAACAGGTGAGATAACAGGTCTGGGAGGACTCACACAGTGAAACAAACAAACAAACAAACAAACAAACCACAGTCCCCAAAGGAGAGGAAATAACCCTGAAATGGAAGAGAAAGGGAAGGATTTGATTTGAGACTGCAGTTAATGTCATTTGGATCTGTTAAACTAATCCAAATCAATGGACAACTGAACCCCCTCTTAAACAGAAACAAACAAGATTGTGCTGGATGAGGTCCAAGTACTGTACTCTTTATCCTTCGCTGCCACACACTGCAGTTACGGATAAACACACACCCTTCTTTCAAAATAGTTAAAGATCAGAATATAATTTCCAGACTCTCAGCATCATATCCTAAATGTGGATTTATCATGCTACTGGTTTATCAAAACTTGATAACAGAGTATATTAGCATACAGAGCAAAGACGGAGCCTGTGTTTCACCTGATGCTGTTGCACTCAACCAACCATCTTCCCCGATTGCTGTGCATCATGGGAATTAGAGGGACTCACTCACCTCCTGAACCCTGATATAGAAAGTGAGTGGAGCACCCTACTGTGTACATCCGGATGTTTTTGCAGTTTGATCCACATTCCTTTCTGTTACTGAGCCAGGCTTTTGAATCGGGGCACTTTATTCCACCCACAGCCCCTTCTGTGCGTTTCCTGGTATCTCTCTTTTGGACATATTCTTCCATTTGCTCCAAATTTTGTTGGATAGGCTTTAGAAGAAGACCATCTTTCAAAGAGTCATCCCCTCACTACAGGGCACATCTTCCAAGGGCTGTTTTGTTATTTTGGTTTTGCTATTATTTTGTTTTTTAAAACTTTTTTTAAAAAAAATAGCCATACATTTCCTCCACACAGCTATTAAATATGAAAGAGTATAAAATTTATAAAAGTTTTATAAAAAGTCAAGCATTGTTTCAAGAACTTGGAAAATTTACCTTTTGAACAGCAGACCTCAGACTAACAGAACAGACAGCCATATTGAATGGGACAGTTTGGCAGCTGGAGTCCAAAACATGACTTTTCAAATTTTGGGTGTGATCACATGAGGATGTAGATTGCAATCTGGACCACTTGTGGAGCAGTGTGATGCAATCTTTTCCCTGGTGATCACATGACACACAATGAAATGCACTCCAGTCCAACCCCAATCCATCCTTTTGGTCTAGCTGCTGGGCTTGTACTGTTTGGGGTCCAGATGAAGCGATTCCCCAGCAGGCAGAGGGGTTGCTTAATCAGTCCCATTCAACTGCTTCTTTCTGGTGTGATCAGATATGCACTTTTGCAGCCACCTGACTGCACTCTCCATTTGCTTGGGACAAATAGACACTGTCCATGGTTTCCATCAAGAGTCCTCCCCAGCCCTACCTGAGAGAGGAAGGTGCTTGAGACTGGGCCTAGAATCTTCTGCCTGCAAAGCATACTCTCCCCCACAAAGCTATGGTGCCAACCTCTATGCCGTGCCTGTTGAAACCGACTTTATTACTGAGCAAAGTTCCAAACTCTAGTACTTCTTAGCTGGTGTCTTATTTTCACCCACTTTCGATCTACAGCAGTAGCAGAATGTGGACATCTGGACCCAGCCAACTTCTGAATATGTTCGTCCATGACACAGAAATCAGGAGACAGCTGGTTTTAGTTCAGCTCTTTGCGGTTCTGTCACTTAACTACAAACAGAGGGGAAACACAAAAGACTATTCTTAGTATCGTCTCTGGAAATGCCCTCAAGGTCCCAGCTGTTTTATTTCTACGTAGCAAGAATCTTTTGACTCCTGCAAAAGTGAGATGTAGACTTTTGCATTCAGGGATCACGTGGGGTTTATTCATAGACAGAGACAGGTCATTAGGCAACATTTTGAAATCCCCATTTTTCCTTTTCTTTGTCAGGCTTTGCCAGTGAAGTCAGAGAAAAAAAAACATGATGAACGTAGAGAAACCTATCTAGATTCTGTTTGACTATGTCTTCCCCCTCAAAGCAGAAAAGTATGGGGGTGGCAGAGCAGCTTGTGAAGGCACTAAACAGAAACTGGTGGATTTGTGGCTGCTAAATGCAACTTGCATGGTAAGCAACAATACATGTGTGCCCAATCAATGCAGGGGTGGCAACTGCAGGGATAAAAATGGAACATAGTGTAGTGGAGAACGTAATAACAAGAAGCCAGATCTGACAACAATCTGATAGAAACTAAAGATTTCATCTATTAACCTTGTGTTTTAGTGAACAGATTCATTTGTTGAGGATGAGATGCAGGGGAGAAAACACACAGGTTGGTACAGATGTCACAAAGACCAAAATATTTTCTTTAGCTTAATCGAAATGACCACAGTGCAGTAGGTAAGGGCTAAATTATACCACAGAAGACCCATGATGTGTGTGTGTGTATGTGTCTGTTTTAAAGCTCAAAAGCAGTTATGGGAGAAGAGGAGGTTAGGGTTAGTGTCAAGTCCAGTGGCTTCTCACCATACACTCCTTTCAGCTCTAACAATTTGCCTTTTTGAAAGCTGCTAATAGCCCTGTGGTGCTGGAAAAGAGACAGGAATTATATTGTGGTGTCCCTTTCTCTCCCCTCCGCAAGATCATATTAACAGCTCCAACTTTAAGCTTTTTTAAAAGAATGTCAGAAAACTGAATTGCAAATCCACTCAACATGATATAAGAATTCTTGCACGTGTGCAAGACCCTGTCATGAAGGGGCTTCAGTTGGAATGGCTGGCTGGATAGCTCAGTGAGTCAGAGGTTGGGTGTTTGATTCTCCACTCTGTGTCCCAGAAGAAGAGCCAGATCGTATAGCTGAGCAAGCTGCACAGCCCCAGAGGGCCCCCCAGAACAGAATGGTAAGTCGCTTCTGAGTACCCTGTGTACAGAAAAACACTGGAAAATGTTGCCGTAACTCAGAATCAACTTGATGGCACACTGTTATTATATATTCAGATGGTATATCAGCCCTTATGCATGCCTGTATAGAAATATACAACAACTCAGCAGCACTCAGTGCACAGCTAGCTTAGCTGTAACTTGTACCATCTCGGACAGGTGTGTGCCCTGAATGCTCTGAAGTGCGGTGCCAGGTTTGAGTATTTGCTTCATTGCTATCATCGCCCAGCAAAAGAAACAAGTTTTGGTCATACACTCCTTTTCCTCCCATTGTAACGTCCATGATATTTTATTAATTGGTGTGTTTTAAAATTATTTTGAATCATATTGTGAGCTGCCTCAAGCGCTGTACCATGAGGCTGAAAGAAAAGGAATGAAACTGTGCGCCTGGGGGTTGTTACTGCCTGCAAAAGGACAGCACTTTGCCAGGTGGTGGCTGTGCTGCTTCCAGTCCACTCTATCATGAAGAAATTACCATTGGTTCGGTGTGAGAGAAAGAAATGGCTCTGTTTAGAAAAGAAAGACAACATCTGGCCCCTCTCATAAACTATCAATCCCAATCCCTGTGTGAACATCAGGTGGTATCAGGTTCTGAGGAAAATCTAATAAATTTGCGGCTGTCTTGGAAATAAAGATTCCAAGTAGATCATCTGTCCAAACTGCCAAGAACATGGTACCTTTGGAAAAGTGCGGAGGGGGAGGGGAAACAGGAAAAGGAGGCTGCTGAATTTGGCAGCTTGGTGCTGCAGACTCAACTCTGTGACAATAGGATATATGGAGATCCTGTGGAAAGGTGAACGTCTCTGACACTGTTTCATACAGTTTATGTGGGAAGGGTCAATGTCACACACACCCCTTTGCTCCCCTGACCTCATCATTCTGAGTCCACTTCTGGCCTAAGTCTTGGCTTGCTGCCTTCCTCTCAGTTTTTTATGGAAATTCCACCAGAAGACTGAACTTGGAAATATACTTCAGAGTATCACTGGAAACCGGGGTTTTCCCCAAAAAGAGATTTGAAAACGTCCAGTATGCATGCCTGTGTAGATTGATTTGATATACAAAGATTCTGAGCATTCTTTTTTTACAGAAGTACCACAGGAACCCCCCATCAGGAGAATCTCCCTAATTTATGGCTTTCCTTACGAAAGTATTTCATTTACAAAGCTGGCCTGGGCTAACAATAAGAGACATTGTGGTTGCTGTGGTTGTTGTTAAGTGTTGTCAAGTCACCTCTGACTTAAGGCCTCCAACTTATGACAACCCTATGAATCAGTGATCTCCCCAATGCCCTGTCCTCAGCTCTTGTAAACTCAGCCCGTGGCTTCCTTGAGGAAGTCAATTCATCTGATATTTGGTCTTCATTCTTCCTGCTGCCTCCCAACTTTCCTGACACTACTGGGAATAATAATGCAACAAGGTACAAAAATAATAACGACACTTAAGATCAGGGAAAGGGGTAATTGTTAAATTGCAGACAATCAGGGCATAACTGAGCCATCAAACCCTTTGGTGATCTTGGATAAGTCTCAGTCTCTCAACCTCACTCAGGTGTGATGGAGGGGATAAAGAAATGAGAACTATGTATATTCCCTTGATCTCATTTAAAAGGAAATGTAGGATGTAAGATTCTTCCTCATGGAACATTTGTTCTCCAATATTACCTGATTGCGCACCGATTATATTGGTAGTTTCCCCACCATCCAGACAATATAAGTCTTGTCTTGGTACTAATGGTGACAACAAAAAAACAAACTCATCTTTCTGTGCTTTTTTTTCAAAATATCCTAACATCTAGAGAAGATTTCAATTGAATTTTTACCAGCAGTGGAATTCAAACAGCAAGAGCTTCTCATGACAAAATCTTTCAGTTAGGGGTGTGTTCTTTCATATTTTTGCGCTGCGACCCCCAGAATTCCCCAGGCAAACCTTCCCAACATCTTCCAAGAATTCTCTAGGCAGAATTCTGGGAGTTGTAGTCCACAAACACAAGCCTGCAGACGTCTGTATCCAGGTACTACACAAGAGCAGGCCTGAGAGTGGTGGCAAATGCAGCAAAACCACCCAAATAGGTCTCCTGAGGGTTCAACCGAGTTGCACTAGAGCTACAGGCACCACTGAATGGGACCAGCATGACTTTACTTGGGCCTCACATGTAACCTGGTCTCTCAATATCCCTCTAGGCTAAACCATCAGCCTATCTGGCGCGGTTCTGAACTCCTAAGGAGCCTGTTTCATTGGGGCATATGCTCTCTCAGTGGGTGCCTGCCTGCACCTTCTGACCCTGGTGTTTCCTGGGGATGGGAAATAGACAGAGCTCCTCCTTTGCAAGCAAGGTAAGGCAAATGCTAGGGGCTAAGCTGAATGCTCCCTCCATGGCTGCTCTGGGACTTCTGCTACAATGGGCCTGGGTGTAGCTTCATTCAGTCACTTGGAAGCAAAAGCAAAGTGTGCTGCTTATATACTGCCCCATGGCACTTCAAGAACTCTCTGGGCAGTTTACAGGTTAATTATGCAGGCTACACATTCCCTCCACCCTCCATGAACAGGGTACTCATTTTACCGACCTCAGAAGGATGGAAGGCTGAGTCAACCTTGAGCCGGCTACCTGGGATTGAACTGTGGGCCGTGAGTACAATTTTGGCTGCAGGACAGCAGTTTAACCACTGCCCAAGCATTTGGGATAGTGCAGATTTTGTGGACTGGGGGACCACAAGGTCTTGGGAAGGACATAGGTTCTTCACCTGATGAGGGGTCATTCCAGCTGGGTTCTGGGACAGGACCCTGAGGTCACGTGAGCAGTGCTGTTGTTGTCCACCACTGAGGGATAAACAACCCAGCTGGGCTTGTGGGGTGGGGGGAGTGAGGTACCAGAGGACGCTGTGCCAAGCACCCACTCACACTGAGATCCAGCCTCAATTAACACCTCTTTTGGGGGGAGGAAAAGATTAATCATCCCTACCACCCACTCCAGAATGCGACATCATTTGTATACTGGTAGTTTCAATGATGTTTCTTTGCATTTAGCATAATGTGCTGAGATGCTGTGAATGAGGTGAAAACTAGATACAGCTAGATTCTATGCTGAGCAGCCAAGGACATGGGGAAGGGAGAGAAAGCATCCACCTTGCCAGACCTCTAAGCTGGAAAATTAATAGCCAATTTATTTAATGTTGGTTTGTTCTCTTTTCTACAAAGCAGGTAAAATTGTTTTTTTTTTTTCATTTATCTACATACGGAACATGTTGTTAATATAGCTGTTTTGCAGCTGCAGAATCTCTGGTTCAGAAAGAGTGGCCTGCCCAGAATAATCCATATATAAAACAAGGCTCACATCCAGTGCCTTATTTTCACCTGGACGAAATGCATCCCCCTCTAGTCCTAAGAATATGAGTCATTTATTCCACCTTGCAAAATGCATTTTATGTTAAGATCTACTTAACCAGTGGTCCCCCACCACCACCACTCTTATGTCCTTATTTCTTTTAGCATTCCCTTGGCAGAAAAGGAAATGCAGGAAAGAAGATTTCAACCTTCTCTCTCCCCATGTATGGTGGTTTTCATCTGGATAAGGCCCCTGCAGAGTTAGTTTTTTTTTTTAAAAAAGTATAAGTACAGTATTTAATGAAGTGTCAAGTTATTGCCTAGCCTATTTGAGTTTCTATTAGACAGAAACTCAATTTAAGTTTTTCTTGTTTAATTTAAACTCTCATCTCCACCTAGTGGCTAGTGAAGGCACACAATGCTGAACTTTGTCAGTATGTGCAACCTTCCTGACTCACAATAAGAAGAGACCATGAGCTTTCTCAAATGTTCTGTCAAAAATAACTGGTGACAATGGAGGTGGACTGTGACGTTCCTCTTTCACATCACAATGGTCAGGACACTCTCTCATTCACACTTTATTTACGCTGCCACCAACCACTCCTTCATAAGACTCTTCAGACAAATGTATGATTTTAAAAATAAAAACTTGTATTTTATTGATAACAACAGAAGGAATGGTAAATCACTTTATCAACTAAAATAAAAAGGCAATCAGTAATAATAAAGTATCCCCTCATTCACACTATCACTCAGACCTTAACTCTTCATAACTCTCAACTCTAACTCTAACTCTCCATCACTCTTAACTTAACTGACTCACATCATTCACTCCCCCCCCTTATATACACAGCTCCACCTCCTGGAGTCCCACCTCCTGCTCTGCTATAGGCAGATGGGTTCCAGCATAACCATGATAGGCAGATGACGTCATCGCAGCCGTAACACGGACATTCCCATATTCACAATTGTCACTCAGTAGTAATAGCATAGGGAAAGAGAGGAAAGTGGGAGCCATGTAGAACCATCCCTAGGGCTTAAAAAAATACCTGGATCCACACAGCTCTCATCTTCACATTGACCTGCTCCTTTGCAGAAGTCTGCAAAGACATGCCTCCACTGCAACTTTAATGTAAGGTGTGAACCTGCAGAAGGACGCCAGTTTCAGGGGCAAAATACAAATAACAGTCTCTAGATTGATCAACAGATCTGCAGACATAGTCTGTTTTGAAATTATAATTTATGGAAACATCCACGACTCTCTCTCTCTCTTCATAACTGCCTACATGCTGAACTAGGCCTGGTTGCTATTGTACTGTATGATCTTTTGCAAAAATGTTTCAAACATCACCTTTCACTTGCATCTCTCCTTCATATTTCATCATTGCTGTCTATCTGCTACCTGAACAGAAACATCCCTTAATGAAGGAAAATCAGAATGGCTACATGATGCTTTTTGATTAGTAGCACTAGCAGCCACCTGTTTTGAAGCATCCTTATGTTAACAAAAACAGAAGGAAGCTTTCTCCTTTTTTTAAGGTGGTGCAGCACATGTTCTTTGTCCAATAAACACACAGTTACTTTTTTTTAACTTCCTCAGTCCCTCCACAGAGCTGAGGAAGTGATTAATTTGTCAAAAAGTAGCTCTCTTTTGGTCAATTCCCAGTAATCACACATGCTGGAAATAAGCCAAAAGAAAGCAATCCTACCAGCACCAAAAATGTAGTGGACAGAAGGCGGGCACATTTGCTTCTGCAAAGACACCGCCTGGTTGCCGTGTTTAGGAATGAACCAGCCCATCACTATAGCAGACAAAACAGCAGGCTACATGCCTGTGTAGTCAGCCTCTTAATTACTAGCTACAATTGGCAGGATATTAGCAGGAGCAACCTAAACCATCATACCATTTAGCAGAGTCTCCTCTGAATGATTCAGTGTCACGTTCCATTTTAAGAGCAAATAAATGCATAACAAATGGCTTAAAATCATCCACTTCTAACCCTCTTTTTGCTCCACTTACCATCTAGTGTAATAAGGAGCCTTGAAGAACCGGACGGTATGCTGTGAACTTTGAGTTGGCCTACTAAAGGCAGTGCCTTGTTATGGATTTCAGGATTATTCGTTTAGCTCAGCTAAATTATTTTTATATACAGTGCATATCTCTTCCACAACACTGTGTGTGTGTGTGTGTGTGTGTGTGTGTGTGTGTGTGTGTGTGTGAGAGAGAGAGAGAGAGAGAGAGAGAGAGTGAGTGAGTGAGTGAGTGAGTGAGTGTGTGTGTGTGTGTGTGTGTATGTGTGCGCGCGCTCATGAGGTCACATGTGACAGAAACCTGTGGGTTAGAGGGTTTCATGGTTGCTAAATGCAATCATTGTGGTAAGTCATGAGCCCACGCCCTGAGGGTTTCCTCCGTTAGCTCAGATGTGAGGTGTCAATTCTGCTTCTGAGCAACTGAGCCCTGAAGGTGTGAGACTACAGGCCTCTCAGTTCCTGGAGATCACCATCTACTGAGAGCACCTGGTTACCAGGTTGCAGTTGAGTCAGAGCCATTTACGAGCGGAGTGGAAACTATGTCTGAATGTGCTGGGAATTGTAGTACTACATGTATCTATGTTTTGGTAGGTTATACCTATGGGCTGTTACTTACTAATCTTGCTTCTCTTGCATATTCCTAAGCAATAGCCCACAAGTCCTACTGACCACAGAGTTCCCAGCCAGCAGGACTCCTCAGGCCTTCAGGTGTAAGCCAGCCCACAGAAGCCCCTGGTGTGCCCTCTCCCTGAAAACCCTCTTAGAAGCTAGTATGGAGAAGAGTCTCCACTGCTGTCACTGAAACAGTACAAGGAACAGTAGAGGTTCCCTTGACAAATACACAAACTCATTCATATGTTCAGTCAGTATTTCCAGGAGCTGACCAAACCCTTGACTACACAAGGGGAACTCTAGAAGTAGTACGTACTTTGAAAAATTACTTTTTCTAAGCCCTGGGAACTATTATTCCTCTGTTTCTTCACTTGCCAAGCTAATGTCATATTCATTAAAGTGCACAGAACATTATGGATATGTTACGAACACATAACAAAGGGCACAGAATAGCTTCCTATCTGGATCACTTTTGGTGCTGTTTGGTTTATGGCATCTGCAACGATTTTGACTTAGAGTGATCCATCCTGCCCTTTTGTACAGCTATCCTGCTCCATTTTGGAACAGCAGGTTTTCTGTCACAATTTGGGGTTCTCCAAACTATCCCGTTTTGTAGCCCCTGAAGATGGCTAGTCCATACCAAAATAGAGCTATGGGTGGTGTTTTCTGAGTTGACAACCCTATGATGTATTTGGTAGATCGTGGTGTTGAAAGGGTTGGCAGAGAAACTCCCTCCTATATTTTCATCTACTGTACTACTCTACCCTGTTTCCCCGAAAATAAGACCTAACCTGAAAATAAGCCCTAGTATGATTTTTCAGGATGCTCATAATATAAGCCCTATCCCAAAAATAAGCCCCAGTTAAGTGAAATCCCACCTTCCACCATTGTGCAGCATTGTGCAGCAACCAGAAGAAGATGGCATGACTGTAAAATAAAACATCCCCTGAAAATAAACCCTAATGCATTTTGGAGCAAACATTAATATAAGACCGTGTCTTGTTTTTGAGAAAACACGGTAGGTAAACACGATACATTGGTGATATTATGTGTACCATGCTTGGTAGATGCACTGCTGTTGTGCTATGTCACTTACTTTATTTAACAGGAAAAAAAAGGTAGGTCATCGTGGCCCAAAGGCAAGGGCAGGAAGGGGAGTGGTTAATTGAAAGCGGGACAAATTAAGGCCTTTCTGGGCCCTTCTCATGGGAGCAAAAACTGTCAGCATGAACAGAAGAATCACTGAAGTGAGAAACAAAATAGGTAGCACTAAGGATAAGGACCTCTGAAGAGCCAACCAGACTGCTCCAAAATCCCCCATCTGGATGTGCCCAAAGAAAGTGTGTCATACTCCCCACTGAAGTGAGGAAAATCAACTGCAATTCCACATGTAACTTATAGAGAGGGGCAAAGAATAGGAAGCCTTTCTGGAAGCTGCCTTTTGGAAAGAAAATTTGTAATGAGAACTCAGTCATCAGTCCCAAAAGGATAGGAACTGGAGGTTGGCTGGGATGAACTGCAGGAATATGAAAGATGGAAGAAGTAGCTGAAAGCCTCCGTCGGTAGATGACTTGACCCAGATAATGAGTACAGTGGATAAGAAAAGCTACAGTCAGGGCTACTTTGTTCATCCACAGAGTTAACCAATGAAGCTGGGGATATTATTTTTTTTATTTGTTTGTTTGTTTTATAGGCCACCTTTCCCCCAATAAAGGAACCCAAGGGGCTATATATGTTAGGACTTCAGTCGCAAGGCTAAATTAACTCGCTGTTTCAGGAAAGAAGTTAGGGCTGACCTAGAAAATTAATACCTAAGCCAGGCCAGGTTAGAAGTAACCAGGCTACTGGAGAGAGGTAGGCAGGAGCCATTCCAGAACAATTGAGAACATAGTTCCTTTGTTTTTCCTTCTGTACTGAAGCCTACCACCAAGGAAGGAGATCAAACATAGATCTCTGATTTGAATTTCCTGATTTAAAGTCACACTCAGTGGTTCAGCATTCAACCTAAATGAGTCCTGGCCCTTGACAGAAAGGCTGTGCAAACTATTGGGTGTCATGGAAGATGGCAAAAGGGAGGTGTACTCAAGATAGAACTAACATGAGTTGTATCATTTTAAACCTGCTGCATTTTTTTGAAAAAATCCCTTCACTTATTTGCCCTTACTGGAATCTGGGAGCTTGGCATGATCCCTATAGGCCCATTTCCAGGAAAAGCCAGCCCCCACCGCCACTTTACCAGATGCTGGCTGTTAGGATTGGCCTCATGGGATCAACTCGTGGTGACTTGCCTTGGGGATGATGTGGATTTAATGCAGCGTGGCTGCCAGCTGCTCTCCTGCCGCTTTTGTTTGGCTTTCAGAGCCTCAATGTCTGGCCTATACCAAGCTTTACTATAGGATTACTAAGTGTGAGAGCAGATTTCTTTTTTGCCACATTCTCTTTGCCCAAAAAAACACCCTTCCCTCTTTCACATCTCTATGCCCTCAGCACACAGCTCCCCACACAAATGAAAGTTAACATTGTGGGGATGGTGTGAGGTCCTTGATGGGAAGGTTCACAGTCACCCCTTCACCCATCTAGGAGTACTGTATGCATCTCCTGTTTCCACAGGCCATGCTCTCATAGCTGGATCCCTTTAGACAGAGAAGGCCCCCTTCCTTGGTTGTTTTCTGTCAGGGGTTCAGCCTCCTGACTCAACTGCTCCATTTTCATAGCAATTACCAGCAAGGGGCTTTGTAGACTGTGCTCTCTACCCATTAACACCAGGTTGATTTATAGGAAACCGATGGCTGGGCCTGTCAGAGCTCATTAATGGCTGGCAAAAGAACAAGACAAACAGCCTGGCCAGCAAGAAAGGAAATCCTTGTCTAGGCCTGGGTAGAAATGTATGGCCGTTCTTCCCCTTGCATTCCAGCTTCGGGCTCCAGAATGCACCAGGCCCGGGGAAAACGGAGAAGAGGCTCTTGAGGAGAGACATGGATTAGGCAGAATGGGAGACCTGAGGGACAATCTGGATATTTAGGGTCTTTTCAAGAGGGCTGGCTATTGTGTAGGAAGTCTGGACCTCCCTAAGACAAGAAAGTGGTTTTGTAATTAGAGCTGGTAACGGCACAACTGAATGAGCTGGAGTTGCCTAGCTGTAGAGCCCGGGTGTCAGCAGTTTGATTCCTCACTGTGCCTCAGAAGAAAGGAATGGTGAACCACTTCTGAGTGCTCTCTACTTAGAAAATGCTAAAAAGAGCTGCCATAAGTCAGAATTTACTTGGCAGCACATAGTCATTATTATGATACACAAATTTAGGCCCCAGTTTCTTTCCACAGAGACTCCCGACTACCAAAAACTGAAGGCTGTAGATGGCAGAGAATCGATTTAAATGTTTCAATATTGTTTTGATTTTTAACATTACAGTGGTGCCTCGCTTAACGAGCGCACCGTTTAACGAAGAATCCGTATAGCGATCCCTTTTTGGGGATCGCTATACAGATCAGCCCCAATCGCCGCACTCGCTTTGCGACGATTGGGGCGTCCGGCGGCCATTTTGGAGCCGCCGAACAGCTGATCGGCGGCTCCAAAATGGCCGCGGATGGCCCGAAATGCCCCCCCGCAGCATTTTCGCGACCTCCGTAAGCAAGGGGAGGGCGCGAAAACACTGATAGGGGCCATTTCAGGTCATCCAGCGGCCATTTTGGAGCCGCCGATCGGCGGCTCCAAAATGGCCGCCGGACGCGAAAACATCGCTGGAGGGATAAGTTTGGACGCTTATTGGAACGCATTAAACTAAGTTTAATGCGTTCCAATAGGCTTTCCTTACCCGCACAGCGATGTTTTCGTATAGCGAAGGTTAATCCAGAACGGATTAACCTCGCTATACGGGGCACCACTGTATTCTGATGTGTCCCAAAGGTTCTGGATGAATACAGAGTAATGTAAGAACATAAGAAGAGCCCTGCTGGGTCAGGCCAAGGGTCCACCTAGTCCAGCTCCCTGTATCTCACATTGGCCTCTGGGATTACACAAGACAACTAGAGACCTCTCTCCTGATACATCTTCCCCTGCATCTGGCATTTGGAGGTCCCTTCCTTTGAAGCCTGGAGATGATACATCCCCATCATGGCTCGTAACCTGCAATGGACTTCTCCTCCAGGAATCTGTGCAATGCTCTTTTAAAGGCGTCTAGGCCAGATGCCATCACCACATCCTGTGGCAAGGGGTTCCACAGACTAACAACACACTGGGTCAAGAAATATTTTCTTTGGTCTTTTCTCACTCTCCCAGTACTCAATCTGAGTGGTATTGCGTGAGACGGAAAAGAACTTTCTTCTATCCACTTTATCTATCCCATGCATAATTTTATACAACACAGTATGTGTAAATATGTGTATGTCTTCAGCAATGTAGTGCCCACAGAAAGAAATGGGAGGCTAGCTGTATGGCTGTAATGCAGACCAGCTCAAGGTCCTCCTGGTTATTGAGCAAGCTAAGCCCAGGGCCCTGAAAGTGAATGGGGGAGGCAGGAACTCGTGTCCATTCTGTAACAGCGCCTCTTGAGAAACTCTCACCTTTGTTTCCCAGCAGAGTGTCCCTCATCAATCCAATGACACCTCAGGACCAGGGGTAAGATGCTTAAAGACCCAGGCTCTGTCATGTGATTGTTGGGCTACACTGAAAAGCGTGTGAATTTCCTGGCAAAGCTACTGCCCATGAGAAAATCCCATTTTCTGGGAATGAGAGAGGAAAAAATAAGCATGAAGGTCACTCAAGAACTGCTGGGAAGATTAGAACTGTTGAAAATCCAGCCCAATACTAGATGTTACAAAATACTAACTAGTCATACCACCAGATGCTAGGAAAAGCCACAGGATGATTAGGAGAGAACCTGCACCCTCAAAAAAATAATTCAAGGCAACAGTAAGATTCTAGATCACCTAACCAGGCTTTGAAGCCCTTGACTCTCTCAGTCAGCTGATATTGACGGCCCATGTAGTTAGAGTATGTATGTATGTATGTATGTATGTATGTATGTATGTATGTATGTATGTATGTATGTATGTATGTATGTATGTATGTATGTATGTATGTATGTATGTATTCACTCACTCACTCACTCACTCACTCACTCATTCATTCATTCATTCATTCATTCATTCATTCATTCATTCATTCATTCATTCATTCATTCCACATGTGTGCCACCCGCACTCTGCAAGAGTCTCCAGGCGGCTGCCAACATCAATTTAAAAAGTTCAGTTAAAAACAGACGCTAAAAACCAATCTACTCTACAAAAGCAAAAAATAAAAACAAAAACAATCTAGATCCATGACTCTATTAATTAAAATTAGAAACCTTCAATTAAAAACTTCAATTAAAAATGTCCAGAATAGGAAGGTTTTAACCTGGTGCCAAAATGTCAGTAATGTTGATGTGGCGTTCGCCCTCGTGGCCCTTGCTTGTCTCCCCAAACACAGAGCTCACAAAGGCAAACCAAAGCCTCTTGACATGCTGCCACCAGTTGATCTCCTTATCAACTTACTTTACTCAGAAAAGATGAAGGTCCATTCAGTACTGACGTTTTAATAGAACAGATTTATTGATTACAATTGGTTTCTGGAACAATTCATAAGCACATTCCTTAAGTTTCATCAAGCATCTATTTCAATCTATATTAATTACCACAGTTCTCACTCAGACTAATCACTCCTCAGACCTCTCCATCTCTCTCTGATTCCTAACACTGACTTCACTCAACGTAACTCAACTTAACTCCATCTCTCAGGCTCCTTCTTTTAACATTGCTCTTGGCCCCGCCTCTTAACCAAATTAGCATACATCATGAATAATTCATAACTTACAATGCATATCTTAGGGTGTTCCCCACAGTCAGCGCCAGTCCGGATGTCGTTTGGGAGGGCATTCCGAAGACGGGGGGGGGGGCAGCTGCCAAAAAAGCCCTCCACCTACAGGCCATCCCTCTCACCTCACTGAGGGACGGCTCTTTCAGGAGGGCCTTCTGGCAAGATCTCAGTTGCCAAGTAGATTCGTATGGAAGGAGTCGGTCCTTCAGGTATCCAGGACCCAGACTGTTTAGTGCTTTATATGTCAAAACAAGCACTTTGAATTGGGCCCGGTCAGCAACTGGTAGCCAGTGTAACCTGGACAGAATCAGCTGAATACGTTCTCTCACAGCTTCTCCACTCACTAGTCATGCAGCTTGATTCTGAACCAGCTGTAGTCAGTGGATCATCTTCAAAGGCAGTCCCACATAAAGCGCATTGCAGTAGTCTAAACGGGTTGATACCAGTGCATGTGTGGCTGTCATGAGGCTCCATTTGTCCAGCTGGAACAGTTTCTGAAGTTGCAGGGAGGCCCCCCTGGCCACTGAGTCCACCTGGGCCTCCAAAGCCAGACCAGGGTCCAGGAGCACCCCCAGACTGCAGACCCTGTCCCTCAGGGGGAGTGCAACCCCATTCCAACAAACCACCCACTAACAGCACTTCTGTCTTGTCTGGATGAAGCTTCAATTTATTAACCCTCATCCGGTCCATTTTCAGGTCCGGACACGAGTTCAGTTTAGAGACTACCTCACCTGGATTGGTGGAAAACAAGAGGTAGAGCTGAGTGTCGTCAGCATATTGCTGACTCCTCAGCCCAAATCTCTTGGTGACCCCTCCCAACGGTTTCATGTAGATGTTGAACAGCATAGGGGACAATATTGAGCCCCAAAGAACCTTTGTCCCCCAGCACCACCTTCTGGACACATTCAGCCAGAAAGGAGTGGGACCACTGTAAAACGGTGCCCCCAACTCCCAACCCAGCTAATCTATCCAGAAAGGCACCATGGTTGATGGTGTCAATGCCACTGAGAGGTCCAGGAGTATCAACAATCCCCCTGTCTCTCTCCCAGCAAAGGTCATCATACAGAGCGACCAAGGCAGTCTCCCTGCCGAAACCAGTCCTGAAACCCAATTGAAATGGATCTAGAAAAGTATCTAAAACACTTTTTATCAGCCCATATTGTCTCATGGGCTAGTGTTTGTGCACTGGCATTTGTGGCATCAGAAAGACACAAAGTGCCCAGTTCTGGTACCTGCTCAATCTGCTTCAGGTAATTTAGGATTTCTATTGAACACCAAAACCTGCAATTATTCTCCTTTGCTGGTGTGCAAGAGCCAGAATGGTAATGAACAACTGAGGGCGAGGGCCCAGTATGCTGCAAGAAAACAGCTTATATGTTAGATAGATAAATGTTGTTGTATAAATAAAGTATTCTAGGTGCTCTGAGTAAACCACCCACAGAGGTGGCTGCTTACTGAATACTGTATCTGGATGAGTCACTTTTCCTCTCTTCTTCTAATCAGCTTCCCTGCCTCCCTCACAGGCTATGATTGATGCATTCAAGTATTTCTGACACAGAAATGCAGTAAATTTCCCCCTGCTCAGAAGAGTCTGCCCACTGTGTCTCTATGTGACTTATTCTTACAAGCTTGACCCCTACTGTGGCCTATGTAGAATGCAGGATCAGGCAGCAGAACTTTTGATGTCACAGAAGTGGGTCCTTGGGATGTCACAAAGGTGGTACTTTGTTATGACACCCAGGTAGGGCTGGCAGGATTTAGGAAGGAAGACAGAATGCGCCTGGGCCAGGTGAGTATGAAAACATGAATCTGAATAAAACCTAGCTAATTGGACAATATGGCAACCCAGAAGTGGAAGGTGGGGGAGGACACAATGTTCAATGGCCAGACAGTTGGCAAAATGCACCCAGCAAGTGCAGTGGCTGCTGCCATTTACAGCACCCATGACATATAAGTAATATTCCCCAGCTCCTATAATACCGCTGGAGCTTGTGGAAGATTCACCAGCCCACATGAAGTGTTTCCCTCCCCCCCACCACCAAGCCTGCACCAGTTCTGTCAGGAGCTATGCAACAAGAAGGTTCAAAAGGCACAGTGACAATGATCTGATCCCTGCCTTTTTCCAAATGCAACACAGAGCCACACGCAAGTGCTAACCACTGGCATTCTCCTTAACCCCCTCCCCTTGCTGTCAATGTCTCCGTGCACCAGCACCAAGCAAGTGGTAACATAACATGAAAAACACATTCATCCTGAGCTAGCAAGCCCTTGTGCCAGGTAGGTGTGGGTGGACACAAGTGTCCAGGCTTTAAAGCCATCTCACTCACAGAAATAAGAATCTCCTCTTCTTCTTCTTCTTCTTCCTCCTCCTCCTCCTCCTCTTCCTCCTCCTCCTCCTCCTTCAGAGCTGCTCACCCTGACATTTATCTCTCTGCCTAGACAACCAGAGAGAGATGAAGATTCCGAGACATGACAGCCCTACAGCTCCTGTTCTAGAGAGACATAGAAGCCAGCTCTAGGAGCTTCTATAAGAACATTTGGGGATCTTGTGTCCTCTAACACTGTCTCTCTATGGATTTCCTCACTTAATAGACAGCAAGGAATTTTCTTTTTTCACTCTTGTTCAATACCATGCACCTGCATTCTGCCAGTATTTGCACACAGGCAGGATGAAATACAAAACAACCTGAATACTTTTCCTACCACCTTTTGCACCACAGGGCTTCCAGCTAAAACTACGTCATCAGTTCAGGCAAATGTGTACAGCTTGAGGTAGTAACTGCTATTCAGGTAGTAATTGCTGCTGCTTTAAGTGGAAAACCAGCCAAGTGATTCTTTCTGATAGCAACAATACATATTTTTGCCTTAGGTTTTTCGTTCCCAGCTAGTTCTTCAAGAAATAAACCATTCCCAGCTGAGCAGTGGAGTATCATTGTTTCTAGCCACACAATAATGGGCCAACACAAAAAGAGAAGCTCTTCTCCTGATAAGGCATGGCCTCTGTATTATCTTGCTACCATAGGCAGTATGGGTCTGAGCAATTTATATGACTGAAGTTACACACACACACACACACACACACACACACACACACACAGAGAGAGAGAGAGAGAGAGAGAGAGAGAGAGAGAGAGAGAGAGAGAGAGCACAGTAATTTATTCCATCATCTCAGGAAAAGCCATTTACTGTCAATAACAGCTTTAATTAATTCTCCTCAAAGGCCTCTCAATTATTTATCTCAGGGCCGCAGAGAAAACAATTAAAGCACTTTTACATCTCTGGGCGACTGCTGGCTGGAGAGAAGGGGGGAAGGAAAGCCATTACGCTGTTCAGCTTCAGCACAAAACAAGGTGGTGGCTCAAAAGCCTGAGGGAGACCCAGGTCTGGGCTTCAAGTGATTGCTTTTTTGCACTGGCATTTGGAAAGTGAATGAGAAACAATGCTCCTTGTTGTAAGGAATGAATGAATATGCGAGTCTGAGGGCAGCCATTTTTTTTTGCAGTTGAGGCTACCAGCAACAGAAAAGAAACAGTCTATCAGTTACTCCAGCAGGTTATGAGGGATTGCTAAGGGTGTCAATTTATGACCCACATTTTCTAGATTTCTTCTGTTCCCTTATGTTTGGATTGCTATATTTTAATTTTGCTTACACATGTGATGTTGTGAATATATTTTTGAATATATTTTAAATGTTTCGAAGAGGTCTGTGGACTGGTGACTGGCTGGCTGGCATTTATTTCTCTAGAGTTGGCCTCGCAAGCGTTAAGACTGCTACAAGTGGTCCCTATCTGGAAGACTAGAAAAGGCACAAAAGGAAAGGGACTGAACACAGCTCATGACCAAGAGAAAAATAGTTCTCATCAGTGTCTAGACTTATAAAGGCCCAACACATTTCGGAAAATACGATTTTCTTCCTCAGAGACTCTTGGCAGATTGCAAAAGTGTGAGGCAATTGCTGCGCTTTTACAAATCTTGCCCTCACACAGTTTTACGTTTGACTTTAAGGGCCTGTTTGAATGTTTCTTAAAGATATAGTGAGCAACTCCAATGCTTTTCTTTCTTACTTTCTCTTGGGTAAATGCAGAGGAGCTGGTCGAGGTTAAGGCCCTTGTGTGGGATAAGGAGGCTTTATCCTTTGTCCCTTGCAGTGGTCTGGGCCTAGACTAGAGACACTATTGCACTCACACTTTTTACAGTGGGGTCTTGACTTGAGAACTTAATCCGTATTGGAAGGCGGTTCTCAAGTCAAAAAGTCTGTACGTCAAGTCTCCATTGACCTACAGTGCATTGAAAACCGATTAACCCCGTAACAGGCCGTTTTTGTTCCATTTTGGTTTTTTTCTGGTCTGTAAGTCAAATCTCAGTCTGCAAGTCAAACCTAAATTTTGCGGCCAGAGACGTCTGTAAATCAAAAAGTCTGTAAGTCAAGCCGTCTGTAAGTCAAGGGTCCACTGTATTGCCAAAAAGTGACTCAGATGTTTCCATAGATGGCTTTTAAGCAACAAAATGTGCGCCTCTCCAATCTAGACCAGAATCACTGTGTAGAGTTATGTAAAAGAAAACCCCACCTCCCAGATTAGATTGTGTCCCTTGTGCTTATTTTAGCATGGGAAGGAAACAAAGATACAGCTGCTAGTTACATCTTAAAGTATTATGAATTGAGTTTTGACCCTTTCTACAGTTTGCTGAGCCCCTGAGGAAGGAAATTTTATTTTCCAAAATACAATGAACCCTAATAAATCTAGGCACTTCTGAGAACTATTTCATTACCTGGTCATGTACCAGGAAGACTGCCCACTTTATCACAGAATACGACTGCTGGGCTTTTAAAAACTACGACAAAGAGAGAATGTCACTGTCTGATTAAAGTTAATCCACCACACAGTTGAGAACACTGAGATGGGTGGCTCTATCCCAGGGAAGTTAACAGCCAACTATTCTTCTACATGAGAACATAGACCTCCAATTGCCTCCGCCTTAAAGAGTTTATCTGTTTCTTGGTCACTTATAAAGTCCAAACAAGGAAGGATGAACATGGAGAAAATTGAGCCCCTCCAGATGTTTTGGACATCAAAACCTATCAACCCTTTCTGGCATGGCCAATGGTGAATAATATGAGAGCTGACATTGAAAACATCTGGAGGAACATTCCCCTTCCTTCGCTTGCCACACAAACAATTACTTCATCACATATCCGTGCTTAATTTCTAATTTTAAAAAACCCTCCTTCTGACTTGGTAAAAATGATGCAGATGAACAAATTATCCTATAATATAAAAGTTCATGCTTAATGGAGTTGGTCTTCTGTATTGATTGATTGTTGTCTTGTGTCCTGAAGTCACAGCCTGAACAAGTTACATTTTTAGACTGTAACTCCTAGAATTCCTCAGTTCACATGGCAACATCTGGCAGTTATAATTAAAAAAAGAGAACTCACTGTTTGTAATTTCTGGCCAAAGTTATTTATAAGATCAACCAGTCTTTGTTTCCAGGGCAGTCAGTTTGAAGTCTGCATATGCTAAAGAAAACCTGGACATTGCCTTACAAGAAATATAAAGTATACTCTTTTATATTGAATTTTAATTTGACAAAAGGTTTACTGGCAACAAACTAGTTAAGCTTCGGCTGTGAAAAGCCAGTGTCATCATGGTTAAAGTCCTTTACTTCTTCCGATGCATTTGTCTGTAAAGGAGGCAACGGTAGCCCTAAATCTTCCAACAATACAGGTTTATTATCTAACCAGTTATCAGTCTCAAACATGTTCAAATTTTTCAGTTCCGCTTTTAACAACAAATCATCCTTCTTAACTTCCATCAAACCAGGTAACTCTAAAGAGGAGATGAACTCTTAGCTCTAGGTGTCCATTTCTGCCTAGTGCCCGAGGTGTCTGGCCTATTGTTTGCCAGGGCTATGGCTGTGGATGGTACACCCAGCCCACCTGCGGCTCCCAGACTTTCTTCCCCCCGGTTCTGTCTCAGCGGGGGTCTGAAAGGACTGAGCCTACGGGACCTCCCAGTTGGCGCCATACATCTCCCCTGTTCTTTGATTTGTTCTTCTCTCGTTACCCAAGCTTTATATTCTTTCTTCCTTTTCCTTTCCTCTGTCTCACCCCAATAGGGTGGTTTTTCTATAGGTTTGTCTTCTCCATTCTTTCTCTGCATATTCTCTGGGTACTCAAAACTCTGCCTATTCCCCTGTCCAGGATCTTCTTGTATCAAATCTCTTTTTTTCTGTAATATCCTCCTCAGCCTAACACATCTCTCTCTCTTCCTTTTTCAGACTGCTCCCCACCTCCTTCTTCCCCTCCTTTCTATCCTCTCCTTTTCCCACCAAATTAACACCCCCTAGTGCTTCTGTACTTATTTCCAGTTGCTTTAACCCTCTTCCAATGATCTCTGCCTCTTCTTCTGCTCTGTTGATATGGGAGTCGGACGGTACGGGGTTACTCTCATCCTCACAACCAGTCTGTGTGGGTTTAATGAAAGACACAGCTCATTAGGCAAAACATGCTCTCAGTTGTAGCATATCTTGGGAGGCTGGGACAGCCTAAACTTCATTTTTAAAATGCTGCTGTTTGCACCAGAGAAAAGGTTGCACCTTTGAAAGAGGCAAAGAAGGGAAAATTTATCCCGTATTGCTTTTCTTACGGCCACAGCAAGGTCATGAGAACCACCTTTGTAAAGGATGGTGAATTAAGGTCTAAAGAAGAGCTAGAGACATAGAATATTTATATAGACTGGTGGTCCAGAGCACAGCTGGTATCTAGATATATAAAAGACAAAATAGACGGTTTCTACTCAGAACAAACGATGTTTGATAAGCTTTTATTAGGCCCAAAAGATAAAATAGTTAAGAAAATGTATAACTATCTGTTAGAAATCAAAACGCAAGACGAAATGGTTAAAGAATGTATGATTAAATGGGCACAAAACATAGGGCATAATATTGATATTGATCAATGGTTGAAAATATGGCAAAATAATATAAAGCTTACAAGATCAGTTAATTTTAAGGAGAATATATACAAGATGTTTTATAGGTGGCATATGACTCCAGAAAAATTGTCGAAGATGTATACAGATGTAGCAAATGTGTGTTGGAAATGTGAAGCACATGTGGGAAGCTATTATCGTATGTGGTGGTCATGTAGAGTAGCGAAACAGTACTGGAAAAGAGTACATGCTGTATTGCAACAAATATTGCTTTGTAAGGTGCCATTAACCCCAGAACTGTTTTTATTGCGTATGATACCTGATAACATAGATAAGACAAAGGAGTATATAGTTATATACATAGTCACTGCAGCCAGAATTCTTTATGCCAAAAATTGGAAAAGTCCGACGGTACCGAAACAAGAAGATGTAATAGAGAAGATACGGGAAACAGCGGAAATGGACATTTTATCAGAAGTTATGAAGGACTGTCCTTTACAAAAGGCAACTGAAAGATGGGACTTATTCTATAAATGGATTGAGTTAACAGACAGCGTATGAAGAGCATACGTTGAAATGAGAACTTAAATCTGGAAGGCAGAAAATAGTAAAAAGAGTAATTTGGAATTTTGATATGGCAATATGTATAGGATGGATGTTAGTATGTTATTGTTTCTCCTCTTCCCTCTTAACCTCAATTCCCTTTTCCCTTTTTGTCACCCCTTGTTAAAAAAAAAAAAAAAAAAAGAACCACCTTTGTGTAATGGAGCTAATGTGCCAAAATCTGGTTGGAGGAACTGGGTTCAAATGGGAGAAAGGAAGGGGAGAACAAGTACACTGCTTTTGACTTGATTTATACTTTCTCTCTCCAGTTTTCTGTCTCTCAACACATCAGTGGAGTTCCTGGGTGGAAGAGTAGGGCCTAAATGTAATAAATATAACTGAAGCAGCTGTAGCTGTCTGATCAGCAAAATGGAGAATTATCCTAGAAGGCAGCCTGGTAACCTTCCTACTTGCTTTCTACTTCTCAGTACCAGGTGCTAGAGTCCATAAACAGTCACATGTTACTGTGTTCATCATCTCTTAGTGATGCTCTTTCTTATCAGCACTTTGTTGGCTTGTAGGAAAAGAAGAATGAATAATAATTACATGCCATCATGTCATTTCTGACTTAGGCAACCCTTCCCAGAGTTTTCTAGGTGGAGAGTACTCAGAGGTGGTTTATACCATTTCCTTCTTTTGGGGGCAACTTGCCCAAAACTACACAACCTGGCTCTGCTCCCAGAAGGCATGGTGAGGAATCACACTCTCAATCCATATACCTGAGCCATCTAGGCAGCTCCTATGGAAAGAAAATGCTGGGCTAATTATATAGAGATTTTTGGTCTGAGCCAGCATGACTCCTCTGTCTGCTGCCAGAACCCCAGAGGTAGCATGGCCACCCTGGCTGTGGGTGGGATTCTGGCATCTGTGGACCAAAAAAAAAAAATATTAAAGCAAATGTTCCCATCACTTTGCTTGAATGTGCATGCATCTGCACTATTTCTCAGATAAGAGAAAAACGAACAAACAACCCCCCCAAAAAAAAACCACACACACACACCAGGAAATCTGAATGAACAAAAATGGATCTGAGAAGATATCCCAGAACTAGAATCAGAGAGCACATACAGTAGTGCTGTTTCCTTACTTCAACACTGGCAAGGTGAAAAACCACCTCTTTCCTCTTCCTCAGCCCGCTAAAGGGTTAAGCCAACAACAAATGCTCCCCTTCCCCCACAAATCACCTCCATCGGCTCTGCAGCCAGAGGGGCGGGGTTGTCGGGAAGCCCAGATTTCTGCAGGGGTTTACCGGAAAAGTTGTTGTGGCAGGTGGGGAGGGGGGGTCAGGGTTGCCATCACAACTTACCAGGCGGCATCCTGTCAGAGGCTGGGCTCATCAGGAACATCGGGACAGGAGAAGGGATTTCAACCCTGGAAGGAAAAAAAACACTGATGTGTGATTTTAAAACAGGTGTGATAGAAAGGGATCTCTCAGGGCCCTCTTCACTGGAGTGTCAGGGAATTGGAAGAGAGAGAGTTTGGTTTTATGTCTGAGATGGCTTGAAAGCTAGAGCAGTTGTTACCACCTACAGTATTTCCAGTTAAAATCACAACTCACTTACTCAGCACCACAGTGCCACATCTAGATTGCTCCAAATGGCATAGTGGGTCCAGAGTTTGAGGGTCACTAATTTTTCTAATTAGTCATTTTTATGAATTTTGAAGAAGGGGTTCGCAATCCACAAAAGATCACAAGGAAACCTCTTTTTTTAGGTGCCACAATACTTATATGTTTGGTTTGGTCACAGATCAGATGAAGGTAGCTTTTTTGGCCTATAACTCCTGCCATTGTAATTCACTATTTTTTTGCAGACCAAGAATAGGATATTTGCTTGTTATGTATTACTGGCAGTCAGCAGCATTTGACTTTCAGGATTGGGAAGAAGGAGGAAGGATCATTTTGATCCTGGTTGGCTCATTTTTGGCCGCTTTCTCACCTGTTCTTCTTTGTGGATGGAGTGTTGTGCAGGCAAGACCACACAACATGACAAGAGAGAAAAAGAGATGGCAACTGGGCAATTAACAGAAAAGCGAGTCCTAAAGCACGAGGAAAAGGAGGAAGGAAAGTAGTTGAGAGAGATACTGAGAGTATGGGAGAAGGAGGTATCCACTACAACCTATCCTCACCTTTGTCTTTGTCAGCCTCTGCAGGCTGTTTCCACCAACAAGCTGATCAGGCACCTTTCCAGTGAAGTAGAGGCAACACTAATGCTAATATCGTCACGACAAGGCAACAGGTTATTTCCCCAGGCTGCAGTAAATCTACTGTTAACACCCTAATGCCGGAGAAATATTATGAAGGAAGCCTTTGCAGTCCTGGGACAGGGGGACTTTAATGTCAAAAAATAATCACCACCAGTCCATAACCATCACCTGTCTCTGTGACATCAAAAGGGTCTGTTCTTCTGATATCATAAGGATCCACACCCTGGTCTCATGCATTTGTCCCAAAATCTCCGAGAATAAGATGTGGGTGACCTAGAACCCTGTCTTGGAGTCTGGTTGTGATTATTAAGAGGGGAGAAAAAGTTACTCTGTGCAGCCAGAGGTCTTTTTCATTCCTATCATCATAATTGTTATTATCATAATCACTATCTCTTCACAGTTAGATATAGAGAAACAACTTTCTCATATAAAAATACAAAGGGAGGGGCAATGGCAGCACTGTGCTCATTCAAAGCAGCAACAGGTTTAGACAAAATGCAAGCAATCACTCTTACTTTATTTCAGAACCTCCTCCGAATGCATTTGTCACAACTGCATTCTAAAATATAGACACCCAATTTATTTCTGTACTTTCTTAACACTGGACCATAGCTGATCAACAACTGGTCTCAGAGAGATTTAAGATCTTTAATTAATTGAGAAACTAATTAGACAATCTTTTTTGCCTAGTCCTCATTGTCCAGGAGCTGATTTTCCATTGGCATCATAATGGCTTAAATATTTAAAAAGTTGGGGATAGTAGAAAGAAGTGAATTACAGGAAACAACAATAGGCTATTCAGGACTTTAACAGATTCATTCTCAATATTAAAGCAGGTTTTTTTAAAAAACACCAAAGATTAAAAAATTTTAACCACTCTTTACAGCTTTCCGAGATCAGGTGGGTTGTTTTTTAAAAATATCTGGACAGCTACATTTGGAATTCAATCTATGCCGTTCTCCTATGCTTTCCAGCTGGAATATTACCAAACAGGCATGTAATTGTGATAGCACAACACCTTTCCACTGCTGTAAATCTACTGATAAGCCTTAGACCTACATATTTAGGTCAGCCTAATATAACTCCAAGAGGATGATTCCCAAAGTAACTTGTTTTATACTTAGGGCCAAACTGGACAAAGTCTAGAAGTGGCGCTTCCAGCCCATCCATTTCCTCACTTAAAATCAGCAGCCACTGTCAAGGGTGGAAATGACAACTCGATCAGGATCATAGTGCTGGGAAGGGGAATTGAACCCTTTTCTCTTTCACTGTTTATTTGGTCTGCTTGCTTATATTATGCATGGCTACTCAGAGGTAAGCCATACTGAGTTAAATACAACATGTGACCACATACGTGTGGGCGGGATCTTAGTCTGAATTGTGACCAAAGGTATGATGGATCTTACTGGGGAAAAGCATATAGGTACCCATATTTCCCTGCCCACAGATAGGAAATGTGACTTCAAGAAGTGATTTTACTATTATTACTTTTGTTTCTTCAGCTTCCTGAATAAGTATATTTCATCACAACTGGGGTAACAGAAGTCACTCCTTTACTTACCTACTAAAAATCCACCGTGGGGCTTTTTTCTCAGACTTCTGTGGAAAGTAAAAAGATGGAAGAAACAAAGAGAACAGATGATGGGATTATGTGATAAAGGGACAACATCTGGACCTCCATAAAATTCCAGTAACCAAGCAGCACAACTGCACAACAAAAGCCTAGTTTGGAAGCACTGTAGATCAGAATTAGATTAGGGTTTGTGTAGATTAGGATTTCTCTGCTCTTCAGTGGTTCTTAACCTTTGTTACTCAGGTGTTTTTGAACTGCAACTCCCAGAAACCCCAGCCAGCAGAGCTGATGGTGAAGGCTTCTGCGAGATGCAGTCCAAAAACATCTGAGTAACAAAGGTTAAGAACCAGTGCTCTGGATCATCATCATCATCATCATCATCATCATCATCATCATCATCATCATCATCATCATCATCATCATCATCATGTGCTATCAGGTCAATTCTGACTTATGGCAAGGCTTTTCAAAGTTTGCCAGAGAGAGAAGTATTTTACTTCTGGGGTTGTGCAGTTTATCCAAAGCTACATCGGCTGGTTCTACTCAATGGGGAGGCACAGCGGGGGAATTGAACTCCCAACCTCTGGCTTTGCAGCCAAATACCTAAACCACTGAGCTATCCAGCCAACTCTGCTCCAGACAGCAATATGCAAAAGTAAGAGAGAGAGAATGAGAGAGAAAGAGAGACTAGCCGATAATTCAGCAAGGCAATGGAGAACCTCAGGTATTTTTTAAGCTTGGCTCTATTGATTTATCATTGTTGCATGTGTTAGCTACATCTTGGGGAAGCTATTTGTCTGATGTGCCCCCAATATGTGAGTGTGTAAGCCCTTCCCCCTGATCAATAATAAAACCAATAAGCAAGATTCATTTTGGAATGGCCAAGCCTCAATTCCAGGAACTGCCTTTGCTTCATGTGCAGAGGTGTGATGTTACCATTGATTGCAGCCAAGCACAGCAGGGAAGTCTTTCTTCCGTCATTCCTTCTGTAAGACTTTATTTCTGGGTCGGTGGGGTGTGGGGGAAAGTCCATGCTGAGGTAAAGTTTTTATGCATACACACACTATGAGAACAATGTTACCAAGTATGCTCTCTAGGTTCATGTAATGACACACATACATATTCTTGGAATACACATGTGCAAAGGATTTTTGAAGCTGGGCACTGGGGTATCCTAACAGTCTGTTGATCAGTAACTCACACTCTCACAAAGCTATTTCTCAGGATTTTTTTAAAATAAACACATACATAAGAATGAAAGTATGTAAAAAAGTGAGTTTGTAAATATTAATGCAGAGCTTTTAATAGGGAGCAGATTTGTCCATAAATGACAGTTTGACACATACGAACAAAATAACAAATACCTAAATATATAAAGCATGCTTTAATGAATTACACATCCTCTTCTTGGTTCATGCCAGAGGCAATCCAAAGGTGCTGCTTGAGCGGAAGAATAATCCAAGAATGTGCTGGTGCTGTTGTTGTCTGCTGACACTCAAATATGTGCACAGCCCTCAGATGTTTTCAGGGAGACTCCTTCCATGTCTAGGGGTGAGATTTTCCTAATTCTAGGAGTCCCAGATACAGTACTTAGAATCCCTTGGGCAGATTCCTCGAACCAAGAGAGGAAAAAGAAGAAGGCAATAAAGATCATCCTACGGCCATTGTCTGCTTCACTACGTATGTTTTGGCTGACAAGCAGAAGGGAACATCTCATTGCTCCATGAAACAGTAGCTCATGAGAGGCTCGCCTAATGGAATGGAACGGGTAGTGAGACCATCCTTCCTACAGAGCAGTACAGCAAGCAGTTCAACCAAACAGGCTTCCCTTCTGCTTCCCAGACAAAGCCACGCATAGTGAAGTAAAATGTGGCAATAGGAATCTCTCTCCTTTGCCTTCTTTCTCCATGTCCGGTCCCAGAGTCTGCCTGGTTGATTCTAGGTGACCTTAGGGGTTGAGAATCCTGGAATTATGAAAATCCTATCCCTATGCATGTCCTCCATGAATAAAACTGAAATTAGCATTTAATATAATCTGTAGTCTGGCTCTCTTTTGGCTGTTTCTCCACTAAAGCCCTTTCACATTGCTTTTCCGTATCATCTTTTCTAAAATGAATTAGCTCATAGCAGAAGTAAAGTGGACCTAATATAGGAATTAGCCTTTCCTAACCTGGCTCTAGTAGCTGGGGATGATTGCTTAGGTTGCCAGCTCAGCAGCTTCTAATTTCCTGAGAATTCAAAGCTCAAATCTGGACCCAGGCTTGAGGCCAAATCATGGGCCCTTATGTAACAATTGCAAAACTGAATGCATGTGTGTATATGTATACAAGAGAATATGAAATGCACAATGTGGATTTTCTTCACTACCTCCTAAGCAAGTATTGTGTGTGTGACACTCATACAAACAACTTCACTGAGAGAGGAGCACCTCACACACAAAGCCACCTTTCCTTCTCCACTATCATATTAAAATTTAATCTGAAACTTGTCTCCTCATCTGAAGAGGAGAGGAAGGATAGGAATTCCCTGAGACTTAACCATGCAAATAGGAGTTATAGCCTAGTACAACTAGAAAACACCAAGCTGGGGAAAGCTGCATTTTAGGCAGGTTTAGGCTTCAAGCTATATGAAAACAAATCCAATTGTTTGTTCTTAATAAATTATTATTTGTGCGGTGGTGTTCTAGTCAGGAAGGTGAATATTTTCTGCCTCATATGCTAGAATCACTAAGTTTGGGGTTCTGTGCCTCTTAACCTGGGCCTCTGGCAGGAAAGGGCCCTGGGCCAGCCAATCATTGCCAGTCTCTCCACTCAAGAGTCGCATGTCCATCCCAGTGCAGAGACTTTCTTAAATATAAAACTGGCCATCTGATTCCAACCTTGAACTAAGGAATCTTGATATATTTCCCAGCCTTGCACAGTATGAAATGTATTCAAGGGCCTTCCTGCATAGTCACTGTACACAGACTCCTTTGACTGCATGTTAGGCCATTCTACAATATTCATACAGTACTTTGGCTCTTCCTGTACAATATGAGGCTTCCCACCTGTGGATGTCACACTTACAATATCTTGCAGTACACTCTGCATATGAATAGACATGCATTCAGTGCTAAAGATGAAAACAAGTATTGCGCCCTTAGTGGTTACCCCCAAATAAATCTTCCGGTGCTCTCAATGAACCTCAGCACTGAGGCACACGGCTTCAACAACAAAAGGATGATCAGAACAGTCTGACATGTTCCACACTCATTTTTTTTAACAGTGATCAAACAGGTGTTTTTTTGGGAAACTCAAAAGCAGGGCTGATGGACACAGTTTTCCCACATGGTTTGCCCACCCCAACCCCCAGCTGCTAGTACTCAGAAATTACCTCCATTTGAACATAGAAGAGGTTTTATTAGTTATCATGGTTAATAGCCAGTGATAGAGCTGCCCTCTCTAATTTCATCAGAATTTGCTGCTGACTCAGCATGTCTCAGAAAACCTATGGTATTAATTAAGGGGGGGGGGAGGGAACAGAGTAGGGTGAAATAGGAATGAGGATTTGGCTGGGGCCCAGATTGGTCTGGGTGGTGTCTCCCACCTTCCCGGAGCTCACAGGTTACACGTAGAGTGGGAAGTTAGGGCTAGGGGATTAGATAGGGATCAATGTGAATTTGGGGGTTTTTGGGTGTTTTTGTTTTGTGGGATGCACAACGGTACAAAAAAAAAGATGGGATATAGAACGGATATGGGTAAAAACATAAGGGTGGCTACTTTAAATGTGAAAGGCCTAGGGTCTGTAACAAAGAGGAAGAAAATAGAAACATTATTGAAGAAGAAGAAGGTGGATATTATTTATCTACAAGAGACTCATCAATCAAAGGATGGACTTAATGAATTGAAATGACAAAATATACATATTTATGAAAAAGGATTTGGGACTTCCAAATCCAAAGGTGCAGCGATATTGATTTCTAAACATTGTGAATTTGTGGTAAAAGAAGTAGTAAAAGATAGTAATGTAGATATTTGATAGTACAGGGTCTAATGAGGGAAGAAGATTATACATTTATGCACCGAATATAAATAAAGGAGAATTTTATAAAACTGTCGTTAAAGAGATGGAGAAGGTTAGAAAGGGATATATGATTATGGCAGGAGATTTTAATATGGTTTTGGATAAGGTAAAGGATAAATCTGTGTGTAAAAAAGATGAGCTGAATAAAAGTACCTTTTGAGTAAGACACTGAAAACTATGGCTTGAAAAGATATATGGAGAGAATTGAAGGGAGATGAAATTGAATAAAATTAACGCTAGTTATCTGAATGTCTGTTGGAAATATGAGAAGGAATTTGGTACATACTTTCATATGTGGTGGGAATGTGAAAAAGTACAAAGATTCTTAAAGACCCTTAAAGAACTAAATGACATATGTGAAAAAGATATAGAATTTAATCCTGAGATAGCTCTGTTATCAGTATTTGAGAATGTGGAATATGATAACATGACTAAAGAATTGATTACCAATTTATTAACAGCAGCTAGATTAATAATAGCTAGGAATTGGATATCAAAGTCTGAATTTCAAATGGAAGAATGAAATATGGAACATTGCTATAAATCAGTGGTTCTTAACCTTTTTGAAAGCATCGCCCCCTTGAGCCATTGAGGAAGTTATCATCGCCCCTCCTCCCCCAACATAACGGCAGCACGGCGGCGGCGGCACCGGATCCGCTGCCAGCACCGCAGCTGTGGCTGCCTTCTGTTCCTTTGCCACCCCATTGCCCCTTTTTGTTCCATTCCCCCCCTCGAAAAATGAAATCACCCCCTGGGGGCGATATTGCCCAGGTTAAGAACCACTGCTATAAATGACAAGTTAACTTGTAACTTAAAAGTTAAGAAAGGAGAGATGAAAAAGAATAATTTTTATGATATATGGGGCAGATTTTTGGAATATGTGCTAACAAAAAGAAAAGGGAAAGCTCCAAATCAAGAACCGATGCCGTTCTGGAGAAGAGGACAATAAAAGAAGAAGAAGAAAGATAGAGGAAGAAGATGATTACTGCAAGAAGTCCTGACTAGGGTGGTGGGGAACACAGTCAATTTGTATTTTGCTTTTTTGTATTTTATGTTTATGTTTTAGTTAAAATAAAGAAATAAAAAGAAAGAAAGAGAAAGCCTAAGACCCTTCATCCTGTCCTCTGATCAAGAAGACAGTACAAAATAAAATAAAGCATGGCATATTTAAGCAAGTAATGGGATACAAATAAACAGAAGAGAGAAGTTGCAGCTCCCTTTACCAGTAATTATGTTGCCAGTTATACACAACTGAATTGGTACCTGTGGCATTTGTACAATCACAATCCTCGTATTATTTATAGGAGGCAAGAATGTTCTTGCAGGGAATTACATGGCATGTTTCCCAAATAAATGTTGCAC
Organism: Pogona vitticeps; assembly: GCF_051106095.1. Taxonomy (NCBI): domain Eukaryota; kingdom Metazoa; phylum Chordata; class Lepidosauria; order Squamata; family Agamidae; genus Pogona; species Pogona vitticeps. The sequence continues at coordinate 140,049,083 of NC_135784.1, read as the reverse complement.
TTTGCTCAGAAAACTCAGCTTGCTCATCATGACAGCACCAGCTGGACAAAACATAGGTAGACTATGCAGTACAATGGGAAACACAAGTACATTGAAGACACACACACACACATATTGTACAGCATGGCTGAATGGCTACCCCTTGTTGGAAGGTGACCTCCTAACCAATGTCCAGAAAAAATCCACAGAACTGTGAGGTGAGGCTATTTCAAGGGGAATTCACTTTTTCATCCACCTTTCCATCCCTTTTAATTAGCACAGCATTTTTGAGATCATAAAGGGAAACTCAAAATTCCATTAATTTATTTATCAAATCTTTGAAATCTCATCCTTCCTCTAAGAAGCTCAAGGCAATATACACGGTGCTTTCGCACACCCTTAATTTTATTTTTACTTCTGAGGTGCACCAGGCAGTGAGAAAATGATCTGCCAAAGATAAAAAAAGTATTTTAGCTAAGGGCCAATTTAGATGTATATCCACTTGGGATAAGATGAACACCTTTAAACAAGAAAATCCAACAGGATATACCCACCACCATCTAAACAGAAGATGCAAAGCCTCCAATCCAGATTGGAACTAAATCAGAAGAGTTTTAGAATTAAAATCTCAACAATAACCCTTTGTCCAAGATAGGATGTTTACTCAGAATGCACTAGCAGTTTATGTATGTGTGTGTGTGTGAAGGGTCACTTGCCTTCAAGAACAAATCACATAATTAATATTATGCTTCGTTTTGCCCCCCCCCCAAAGCAGTCTGAAAGATCATCATGGTTCCAAAACAGAGAGACGACTGTGGGTAAAGGTAATGGACTGTGGGGGACGTGGACATGGTGAGCACATACCCAAAGGTCCTAGAGAGGATCCTCTGAGAACATGCTGTCAGAGAGACACCCACCACATTCAAAAGGTCTTACTCCTGAAGCTTCTTACCGTTTGCTTTGACTCCAGCTAGTGCTTCTTCTCCCTACCATATGTTAATTTAATGCAAACATGGTCCACAGGACTCTTGCACCTTCACAAGGACCCCTATGGCTTTGTTCTTATGCCCTTTGCAGGGAGAAGGAAGGAAGGAGAGAAGAGTAAGATTCTTGTGTTCCTGGGCCTCTCTTAATGCAAATTAGGAGAACAGGCCCTCCAAGACCGTTGGGGGGCCAGGGCCCCAAATATTACTCCCTGTGGCAGCACAGCAAGAGGTGATGTGACTCTTTCAAATCAAGATATATAGTATTTAGACATGTAAGGTGATAAACCCCACAACTGTCTCTGTGGGAATAAAAATATAGTAAGAATAAACTACAGTAAATAACAATTTGCTGCTCTTTTATGACACACCCCAAATGTGTTACCTCAAGCGGCCGCCTCATGCTGTTTGATGACAGGACTGGCTCCAGTCTCACCATAGGTTCGAAGAATTCTTTGGAGTCCACACTGAGAGAGCACTTCATGATGGGAAAGGAGAGAAAGAAAGAGGGAACGGTGCACTGTTTCCAGCTTGTGGTCAACATACCCATATTAATTTTTGCACTGTCCTATTATTTGGGTAATGGACAAGGGGGATCCTCCTGTTTGAGAGTAAGGGTTTTTTTTCCTAACACTTTAAAATGGAGGGAGTTGGGAATATTTTTGTATTGGATAGTATATTATTGAAACCACACTTTTGCTATAACAGGCTTTCACCTTCAGGTTGTATTTTGATAAAGCAAGCTGTAATATAAAATTTCTTTGCAAAAAGTGCCTTCCTCTAGTATTCCTATTCCTGTGCAGTTTCTTGCTTCAGGGGTCTCCTCTTGCCTGTTTAAACCTCTCCTCCCTTCTGCTTCTCTCTCCACGCCAATAATGCCAAAGACGCAGTTGCCCTCGTACCCTTTCCCCCAGCCCCCTTCTCCTTGCCCTGCCTGACCAGTAGTAGCTCCTGTCTGGTGAAACTGCAAAGAAAGAAGGTACAGTATGTGTGGCAGAAGAGGTGTTGTGGTACAGTGTTGACTGTGTTCCCAAGCCTGGGCCTAGTAACGGGAAGTGGCTATTCTCAATGACAGTAAATCAGATTGGCAAGATTAGAGCCCTCTTGCCGCCTTATCATGAGCTACTTGGGCAGGAGGACAACTTACGGGAACTGGGAGGAAATAAAAGCAATAAATAAAGCATGACTTTTAACATCTGGCCCTTGCCATGGGGTGAGAGGCAGCTGTAGGAGAGGCTGTTTATGGCGCATTCCCTGGCTTTACAGGGCTCCACGGTACAGGGGGCAAGAGGGCAGGACACAACAGCAATGAGTTCTCTTCCCCATGCTGTGTTTGTGTGTTTAAAGGGTGAAGGTATGTGCACAAAGTGGGCCTTCCGAACACTCCTATATGATTGTACGCAAACACAGTTGACCTCAAGCCTTGGGAGTGGCTTACATAAATGTATTACAGGCTGGCCTAAGCGGGCCGGGCAGGAAAGTAAAGACACTTCCCAGCAGCACAAAGAGACAATTAGCACCCATGTGTATTGTGTTGATCTTGTCCCTGTTCCAAAACACCCTGTAGATCGCAAGAACAAGGCCATTGTGTGTCAACCACAAAGAAGAGAAGGTTTATGGAGTGCTCATAAAACACATTTTATGCAGCTGCACAAGGAGCCGAGGTCAGCTCTGTCGTGAAGGCTTGTCACTGCAAGGAAGACTGGACCCATCTTCCCAGCAGCAGGGTTCACATCTCTGACTTCCTTCCTGGTAGCGGCTGGGTGGGGGAGCACCCCCACTCATCTTTTGTGTGCAAAATGGGCCAAATTAGCCTCTCATCCAGAGATTAGGCAAACCTGTTGATACTTTCCCAATAACCTTTTGGCTGGCTGCCCGTTGGCACTGTCTCAAACATGGAAGAAGAAAAAGCCTACAGCTGGGAGTATTAGGACTGACTGAAAGAGACTGGAACACACTAGCCCGGTGGAAAGCTGAGTAATCAGACTTCACTGAGATCTGTGGTCTAGCCCCCCACTCCATCTGAAACAAAGCTTGTGTACATGTGACTGCATTTGTTTGAAGGGACGCATTGTTTTTGTTTTGTTATTTTGTAAACTACTATGTTCACTGAAGAGGCTGTATAATTTTTAAAAATCATTATTTCTCTTATATTATTAATATGTTTGATTGATCTCTTACTTCAGAACAAAGAACGGCTCCCCAGAAATGACAGGAAGAAATAGCAGAAGCAGAGGCAAATTATTTCCCAGAAATTAAAGTTAATAGAAATAGGGATTTGGCAATTGCCAACATGTCCTTTAAAAATATTTAAGGAGTTCCTCTTTGCTTCAGATATCCAGATTCAAATTATGTTCCTGGCTGTGGTAGGCCTGGCACTGTGTAGTGCAATCCTCCCAGAATGAAGATAACACATCTTATATCATAAGGTATGCATGTTTCCAGAGAGCTGCTGTCAGTGGCATTTTCTGTGAAGAAGATTTACACACTAGATAATTAATTCACTTATGTAATGAAATACATCTGCATATAATTTAAAGTTTTGTTACAATTTAACTTGCAATGACTGAAATCCTGTCGCTTAGCATCGTAAGTCACAGTAGAGCAGACCCATTAAATCAGCATGGATTTGGGGAGTCAACCCCTCCATAAATAAGTTCCAGTTACTCGAGTGGGCCTACTCCAGTGCAACTTACTATGCTATGCCACAGGATTTCAGCCAATGTCTAGTTTTAAGTAGGATTTCTGGAAGATACAGCAATGCAAAGATAGATGCTAAGATTTGCAAGCTTTAAGGTACAATCCTATACCCAAGATATGCAAACTGAAAGCCCACGGGATTCAGCAAACAAACAAACAAACAACAAAGCAGAGACAACAGCCGAAAACCAGACAAGCTCTGACTAGGGCGATGGAATGGGCCCAGTCTGCTATGTCCACCCCACCCACCCCTCCGCGCCCCCAGCTGCACATTGGTAGAGAACAAGGAAGGAAACATAACCTTCTGCCTAGACTGAGCAGGAGAGCGATAAGAGCCATTCTTATGATCAAGATAAGCAGAGTTTTCCCAGCAGAAGAGAGAGGTCTCGCCATTTTTTGCTTCATCTACTTGTGGGCAGAGCAAAAGGGGCCAAGTGAGGATCCCAAGCAAGAACAGTTGCTGCCCCTTCTCGGTTGCTCCCCTCCCCTTTCCTTCTGGGAACTCAAACGGTCCTCCCACCCTTGGATGGGGTGAATAATTCTTTTATGTATTTCTTAGTTACATTTCGGGGGTGGGGGTGGGGGTGGGGGTTTTCTCTTCCCGTGAGCTGAAGGCAGGTTATGTGGCTTTTCTCCTCCCCAGAGCACACCACGCAAAAGAGCGAAAAAGCGCCTCTCCCCCTTCTTCCCACGGGCAAAACAGCAGGAGGCTAATAAGACTGGTTGAGCTGCGGACCCAATCCTGCCCAAAGGGAAAGGCACTGAGGCGCAAACAAGAAGGGAAGGTTGCTTCTCGCAGCTCTCTGTCTACCCGCCGGCCCGCCGGCCACAAGTTGCCGGGCTAGGGGTGGCAGCAGGCTCGGTTTCCCCCTTGCGGAAGGCGCCGGAGAGGAGCAGGCGAGTGGGCCGAGGAGGCAGCCACACCGGCAGGGTAGCCCGACGTGGCTTCCCGGCAACGCCACGACGGAGCACGCCCGTTCCTCGTTCCTCCGGCGCCGCCGAGAGGCAGAAAAGAGGCTTCGCGGTCTCTGCCTCCTTGCTCGCTTCCTCGCCTTGAGTTGCCCTTGCGGGGAGCATCATTGGGCAGACTTGAAGGGTGGGTGTGGATGGGTGGGGGGAACGCGCGGGATAAAGTGAAAGACAGGAGCATTAAAGGCGTTTTGGGTTCCAGCCTCCTCCCCACCACCACCCCCGTCCCGCTGCACTCGACCCTGCTACCGGCCTCTCTTCATGCTTGCAAGCATCTTTTACTACTGTCCCCCACCCCCACCCCCGAATCCGTAATAATGATCACGAAGCAGAACTACATCCCCCAAAATGCCGTGAAAGAGGCAATGAGAAGCCGGCTCTTCGAGGCATGCTGGGAACAGTAGTCTTCCTTTCTGGGAGGGGAAAAAAAGAGACGCTCCCTTTGGACCCTGCGCCGTCGGAGGGCAGAGGGCTTCCGCAGGGACCGACCTGGCGGCCGTGCTGGCCAGGCTAACCAAGGGGGAAACAAGCCCTCTGGGGCCCGCGGTCGCTCTATCTGGAGGGCCCGCCCCCCCCGTGGCTTCGCTGACTCCCGTGGGGGCGTCCAGGGCAGAGTCTTCTGCTCGCCAAGTTGGGAGAAGCTGAGGCTACGACCAGCGGCAGCGCGGATGGCCGTGGGTTCAAGGGTATCTCCAGCCTGCCGAAGCACCGGTGCACCCACCCTGGGGCACTTTTGCCTCAGGGCCAGGACCTCGAAACCTGTGGGCTTGGTTTTTACTGCCAAGGACGTCAAGTCGACTTGATCCAACATAAAGTCTTGGTGGTCCCTGTGCCACCGCTGGGAGCAGAGCTTGGAAATGTTGCATTTTTTGATTACAGCACCCAGAATCCCCCAGAGAGCATGGCTATGGAGATACCAGGGCATTGGTGCCCTGTTGAAGCATCCCGGGCTAACAGATCAGTGTCGGGCGTCAAATGGCCGTTTTGTGCGCACAGGGCTTGGGGGGTTTTGGTTCCCAGGAGCCCAGGCAAGGAGACGCTGCCTATTTGTGGCTATCCAGGCTTCTCCTCTCGCACCTCGATGGCCCCAGGAGCTGCCGGCTCTTGTTCCTTTTCCTGGGGTGGGCAGCACTCCCGGTTACCACACAAGAAGTCACCCAGCAGAGGTCGAGTGTCATGTGGTGGACCTGCGCAGTGACACAGTGACTCGGCCCAGCCCCAAGATGAGGCAGGCTATGGCTCAGGCTGAGGTGGGTGATGATGACTACGGAGAGGACCCCACAGTCAATGGTGAGTCAGCGCATCCCTGGGCATGTCACGCAAATGGGCCCTACCCGGCAGCTGTTCTCTAGGCGAGAGTTTTGCCTAATCCCATGCATCAAAGACGCTCCTCTGGATTCAGGGCACCTGCAGAACCAATCTGTCCCATGTGGTAGGATTTTAACTTTTTTAAATAGCATCTGCCCAGAGGAACAACTTACCATTAGAGAGAAGACAGAGGAAGGAGCTACCTTGACAATTTCATGGGAAGTCAGGATACCTATTTTGCTAGAATCATACTTTTCTGGTGGTGGTGTACTATTGTTCCCTGTAACTATAAAGGACAATTGATGAGTTACTGTATGAAGGATTCTTCCAGGGGTAGCATCAACTCTTGCAAAGCAAAGCAAAATGGGCTTCTTTTATGCTCCTCTGTAGCATTTAAAGCACTCTCTGGGTGATTTACAAGTTAATTATGCAGGCTACACATTGCCCCCCTCATAAGAACGTAAGAAGAGCCCTGCTGGACCAGGCCAAGGGCCCATCTAGTTCCTGTCTTTCACAGTGGCCCCACCAGAGGCCTCTGGGAGCACATGAGACAACTAGAGACCTCTCTCCTGATACATCTTCCCCTGCATCTGGCATTTGGAGGCCCCTTCCTTTGAAGCCTGGAGATTTTACATCCCCATCATGGCTCGTAACCTGCGACGGACTTTTCCTCCAGGAATCTGTCCAATCTGCTTTGAAAGGCATCTAGGCCAGATGCCATCAGCACCTCCTGTGGCAAGGAGTTCCACAGACTAACAATACGCTGGGTCAAGAAAGATTTTCTTTTGTCTGTTCTCATTCTTCCAACGCTCAATTGGAGTGGATGTCCCCTAGTTCTAGTATTGCATGAGAGAGCTTCCCTCTATCCAGTTTATTCATCCCCTGCATAATTTTATACATCTCAATCATGTCCCCCCCCCAGGCACCTGTGGGTGATCACAGAACAAAGGAAGGCTAATTGCCTTAGAGAGACTAAAGGAGTCGACAGCAGACTGCCAAGTCAGTGCAGCCCACTGGCAATGCCCTGAGGGCTCTTTTATTGACAGCATGATTACATAGTATGTTATGAGAGAAACAGATAGGATACTAGTTACCTAATCGTAACTAGGGTTGGCTAAAACAGTGGTTCTTAACGTGGGCAATAATGCCCCCCAGGGGGCGCTTTCATTTTTCGGGGGGGGCGGTAGAACGAAAAGGGGCGGTGTGGGGGCAAAAGAACAGAAGGGGGGCGGTAGGGGGCACTGGAGTGAGCCAAACCTGTGAAGGCGACTGCAGCCGCAGTGCTGGCAGTATATCCGGTGCTGCTGCTGCCGCCAGAGGATCCAGCTCTTTCTACCTGCCACATCTCGCCTTTCTCCTTTATGGGAGCACTGAGTGTGGATTGGGTGTAAGGAAAGGGTCTCTTGGGTCCTCATCCTCACCCCATGAAGCGCTGCCTTGCACCCGGGTGGGGAGGTAGGTAGGTAGGTAGGTAGGTAGGTAGGTAGGTAGGTAGGTAGGTAGGTAGGTAGGTAGGTAGGTAAGATATCATCACCGCGGGGAGGGGGGCAATGATAACTTCCTCAATGGCTCAAGGGGGCGTTTCTTTGAAAAAGGTTAAGAACCACTGGGCTGAAATAACCCTTTGATCTTATGCTCTACCTCTAAGTAAAAGGGCAGAATAAGAGGCTACCCCATCTGCGCATCCTGCCAGGAGTGTTTGCACGTCACTGGAACAGGTTGCAGCTACAAACTTTAAGCAGAAGTTTCCCACAGGCGCCTTTTCTTTAGACTAAAGAGCCCCAAGCATTGTAGCCTTTCCTCATAAGGGAGGTGCCCCAGCCCAGTCATCATTTTAGTTGCTCTGTTCTGCACCTTTCCCAGTTCCATGGTGCAACAATTAGAACTGTATGCAATACTCCACCAGCGTTTTGTACAATGTAATCATAATGTTGGCTGTTTTATTTTCAGTCCTCTTTTTAATGATACCTAGCATGCATCTGGCCTTCTTCACTGCCACTGCCCACTCCCATGAGCTTGGCGCTCAGTTTACTGACCTCAGAAGGGTGGAAGGCTGAGTCAACCTTGAGCTGGCTACCTGAGCCCATTGGGATCAAACTCAGGTCATGAACAGAGTCTTGATGGCAGTACTGCAGTTTAACTGCTGTGCCACCCAACCTTGTATTTTGAAAAGCTTAGACTAGCAACCTTGTCCAGGCAGAGCTTAGAGAAATTACTTTTGGAGGACCTACAACAAGAACTTTTCTAAGTAACTTTTTTTTCTAAGTGACTAACTTTTTCAATGTAACTTTTCTAAGTTTTGGTTCCAAGGAATAAAATTCATTCACTTACAGGTTTACTTGTATTATTCTTTCCATTGTAGCCAGAATATTTAATTTATTTATTTAATTTTTTTTAACCTCGCCTTTCTTCTTAAAAAGGACCAAAGGCAGCTTGCATCATTAAAAGATAATCTTAAAGCTAGTATGGGGAAAGTAAAGTAAATGCACCAGGGGAAAAGCGAGACTGGTCTTTGTGAAAAAAGTCTAATTTTGGCCAGAGTATCCTTGGGGAAAAGGTCTTCAGAACCTTCAGTGCTCAAAGCTGCTTCTTCTGCAAGCAAGCCTCCAGCTGTGACTTTGTCAGTACAATGCCACACATCTCAAATCCTGGGCGTGCTTCCTCGTGTGCTTGTTTTTCCCTGCAGAGCTGCAAAGAGTGGTGGCTGAGCTCCTTGGAATGGAAGAGGCGCTGTTTGTTCCTACAGCCACCATGGCTAATCTCATCGCTGGTGAGTCGCAGAACAGAGCTGGCCCTCCAGATGTCACTGGTCCCACCCTCCTTTCCTGCTGGAGCTGCTGGCCAGCGCTGATGGGAACTGTCATCAAACAAGACATGTTCCCCCCCACCCTATCTGTTCAGAGGAGTTGGGCTGTAGCAGAGAAAGAGAACCCTGATCCGGGAGGGCAGTTGTGCCACTATGGTTATTTATTAAATATTCCGCATTTTTAGAGTGCAGATCAGTGTGCGTGGCTCTGTCCAGAATAAAGATAGAAATACAGAGCCCTGTCCCAAGGAGTCTGCCCTAGCCTCACACTTACAAGGCAGAGCAAAGGGACTGGGGAGACTCTATTAAGTGTGGTGGAGCGCTCTAGCTGTGGTAGCTACCAAGAGTGATGAAAGCAGGAGGAAAATGATCGCACCTGCAAATGGTCGTGAGAGGCCCCCGTTCAGTTCTCTTGTTCTCTGATCTTGTCCCTCTGCCCACAGAAACTCCTCTTCTGACTCCCCCCCCCTTCTCTTGCTGTAGTCATGTGCCACTGTCGCAGGCGAGGAGCGCAGGTCCTGCTGGGGAAGGAGGCCCACATCCATATCTTTGAGCATGGAGGGATCGCACAGGTAAGTGGCGCAAGGTGACCTCCTGCAGTGCCAGCCTTCCCCTTTGTACAAATCCACTATTCATTGCTGGTGCGTGATTTTGTTGCAAGGTTCCCGTTTTTTAGGTGGAGGGCATAAGGCACCACAAGAGCGGATCATGGAGGGGAGGGTCCTGTCATGCAGAATAACGTTTCCATTTCCATCTTGCTTTTTTATATCACATCACAATGAACCATACATGGGAGGGAACTCAAAGGAACTGTTGAATCCTCATCCCACAGAAGGCGATAGTTACTTTTAGATCAGGAACATGTTTCTGAACAAGAAACCTAACCCCCCTCCCCCGTTTCTTGAATATTGCAGATAGAACCTCCACGAGAGATCAAAAGCCCCTTGTTTCCCTGTTTCTAGGAGAGAGGCCGGGCGATAACAGCGATTAGGGCGGTGGACGGGAACTTGGAACTTTCACCCTCGGTGGAACCTTCTCACAAAGTTGCCGTGCGAACGGAGAGGAGAGTCATGTGCCCTGCCTTGAGCTCTCTGAAGAAAGGGCCGGTTGCAAAAAGGAAAGAGCACCACCAATAATAATGATAGTCATCATCCTCATGAGTGTTGGGATAGGACTTATTTGGGAGAATCTGAAGGGGAATTGCAGAAGTGTGGCTGCTCCACGTGCAGCATCAAGGCTAAAAAATTATTCCCAGTGGTGTCCAACAAAGCTACTGAGTTTGGAACACCCAGTTAAGGCAACCTGCAAATGCAGATCTGCGATGGATTAGGGTAAAGGACCTGTACTGCTGTCAGCGGCAGAGGAAGTCATAAAAGGGGCCTAAGGACATGTTGCGATTTGTCAGTATTTTAGCTGAATTCAGGTTGACCCTGATTTATTTTTGTCTGTCGAGAGAAAAGCTTAGTCATGTTCCTCCCTCTAGTGTCCATTGGGACACATTGCATCCTTTTCTCCTTAAGCAATAGTCACGTTCATCCAGAGCTTAATGCCCAAACATTTCTTTGTGCAAAATCCAGATAACTTTCGGCATTTAGGAAGACAGTTCCAGTTTACTGTAGAACCAGCTTGGGGGGGGGGTGTTCTTCCTTCCTTCCTACAGATTGTCTCATCTCTTAGGCCTGAAATTGCCTCCCAGAATACCTGCAACTGTCCACTTGCTGCTGCTGTTTCTCTCCTACCAAAGGCTGGACATCATCCTGGCTCTTTTGCCTTTGGATGCAGTAGCCCTAAACTGTGGTGTTGCACTGCATCCAGCCTCCAGAGACCTTCATCTTATTCCTTACCTTTTTTGCCACTTACTTTATCATAGAATCATAGAAAAGTGAAGTTGGAAGGGGCCTACAAGGCCATCAAGTCCAACCCCCTGCTCAATGCAGGATTAGAAATTAAAGCATATCTGCCAGGTGATTAACTAAGTTTTTCTTGAATACCTTCAGTGTTGGAGCACTCACCAACTCCCGAGGTAACTGGTTCCACTGTCACACGTCACTGTCAGTCACTACCCACAACTGCTCTAACAGTTAGGAAGTTTTCCCTGATATTCAACCGAAACCTGGCTTCCTTTCACTTGAGCCTACTGTTGTGTGTCCTGCACTCTGGGATGATCAAGAACAGTGTTATCTTGAACAACCAGCGGTAACAGTATCAGGCAAAACCAAAAGAAAAACAAAAAAAGATAATGCGGTGGCAACTTAAAGACTTACCTGTTATATTTTAATTTAAGCTTTCATGGAACTTCACCCACTTCTTCAGACATACGAGGTGGAAAAAGAGATCACACAGTAAAACGCTCAGAGTCTCTGGGAGGCAGTGGTGTATGATTGCATTTCACACATGCCATGATTTATGACCTCTGTATGGTACTCAGGTCTTTTGAAGTCTGGTTCTGTAAACATTCCAACAAGGGACACGAAAAAAAAGGCAAAAGCAAAATTTCATGAAGGCTTACATTTTAAAAAAAGTCTTTAAGGTGTCATGGCATTTTTGTCTTTTTTATTTTTATTTTGGTTTTGTCTGGTATGCTTGCACAGACTTAACACAGCTACCTCTTCTAAAACTATAGCTCCAATAAGTGATCCTTTGAGTGTCTCATGTGGCTGAAGTATTTGAACTTCCTACAGTTTAATGATTTCTTGGGCTTGATTTAATTATTTTAGTACTTCTTTGTTGGTCATCCATTTAATTCAGGAAATTCTTGGCATCATGCAATCTAAATTTCATAGGTATTCTCAAAGGCTTTCGTGGCTGGGATCTGATGGTTCTTGTGGGTTTTTCAGGCTCTTTGGCCATGTTCTGAAGGTTTTTCTTCCTAACGTTTCACCAGTCTCTGTGGCCGGCATCTTCAGAGGACAGGAGTCAGAACTCTGTCTGTGCTGTGGTGCAGTTTGTTTGGATAGTTGAGTATTTGTAGCTATGGGATCAGCTTCTGTCCTTTTCAGGAGACGGGTGTTTGTGCTGGTCAGCGTGTTTTTTTTGTTGTGGGTGTATTGTTATTGATAAGAGGGAGAGATGATCTGTCACTGTGATTGATGGGTGTCATTAGCTAGTCTTTTATGTGCAGTGATCACTGGTCCTTGTAGCTGGGTAGTGTTTGTTGACCTTTTTCAGGCTGTATTTTTCAGTGCTGGGAGCCAGGCTTTGTTGAGTTTTAAACTTTCTTCTTTTTTGTTGAAGCTCTGCTGGTGCTTGTGGATTTCAATGGCTTCCCTGTGTAGTCTAACATAATGATTGCTGGTGTTGTCCAGTACTTCCTTGTTTAGAAATAGAATTTCATGTCCAGCTTGTTTTATGGCATGTTTCGCTACTGCCGATTTTTCCGTTTGTTTTAGTCTGCAGTGTCTCTCATGTTCTTTGATTCTGGTGTGGATGGTGCGTTTTGTGGTTCCAGTAAGGAATCCGGTATACTCCTGCAGTGGTGAGGGGGTCCTTTTTGTCCTTTGTTGACCGTAATATTTGTTGTATTTTTGTGGTGGGCTTGAATACAGTTTGTACGTTGTGTTTTTTCAAAAGTTTCCCCATAAATTACATATATTTCCGTCTTTTTCATCATAACCTCTATTTAAAACTACAATTCCATGCCATACAACAGAACCAAGAGTAGATTGTTCTTGCATGCCATAAAATCACTCCCAACTTACAGTGACTTGCTGAACTGGTGAGCTTCAAAATCTCTTGTCAGGAGCCCTACTGAGTTCTTTAAAACATAAAAAAAATTTTGCTATATATATAGAGTAAGAAATGCCCAATGTTCAAACTGGATTCAGAAAAAAATAAGACAATAGAGATCATATTGAAAATACCCATTGGCTACTGTAGTGTACCAGAGAATTCCAGGAAAAAAGCACTTTGTTTTATAGATTTCAGCAAAGTCTTTAACTGTGTGAATTATGAGAAAGTATAGATTGTTCTGAAAAGTAAAAGGAGAATACATAGAACTGTAAAATGTACAGTAATGCCCCGCTTAACGATTACCTCGTTAAATGATGAATCCGCCTGACAATGTTTTTGCGATCGCAAAATGATGTTTTAATGGGAAAAATTTGCTTTACAATGATCAGTTCCCTGCTTCAGGAACCGATTTTTCGCTTTACAACGATCAGAAAACAGCTGATCATCGGGTTTCAGAATGGCCGCCCGCTGTGCAAAATGGCTCCCCGCTGTTTTCAGGACTTAATTTTTGTTGTACAGGCACTGAAAAATGGCCGCCCTATGGAGGGTCTTCGCTGGACGATTAGATATTTAGCCCATTGGAATGCATTAGCCGGTTTTTAATGCGTTTCAATGGTTTTTTTCCCCACCGCTTGACAACGATTTCGCTCTACAGTGATTTCGCTGGAACGGATTAATGTCGTCAAGCGAGGCACCACTGTATGTTCTCAAAGCCAGTTGCAAGATAGTGGACGGTATTCTCTTCTGTTGCTCCATCAGCATAACTGGAATGATGTCATGGGGAGCAGCAGGTTTACCGACCCACACATTCAGAGCCCAGATATATGGCCTGTCTAGTTGAAGGGTCTATCCACCTGAAAAAGTGACTCAGCTTGAGTCACACTAAACGCCTATCTAGTTCAGCCCTGTGTGTCCCCCCCGACTCAACCGCTTATTTCTGAGAAGCCCCCCACACACATAAGTACTATTTGCTTTCTAACGTTTGCTTTCTTTAATTAGAGATGAGCCCCACCTAATTCAGCGGGCATCGGTTTACAGCAGAGCAAGTGACTTGGGTTGTGGCCATCCAAATGTCGTTGGACTAATGCTGCCATCTTCCCTCACCATTGCCTATATGCTACCTAGGTTTGGTAGGAGTTGCAGTCAAACAACAGTTGAAGAGTCATAGCTTTAATCCTGCTCATTTGGCCCCTGATGGGCCAGTACTGCCTGCAACCTGGAATCTCAGAAGGTCACGTTTTCTTTGCCTCAAAGGTTCTATTCTATTCATAAGGAGGTATTGATTTTCTGCAAGCCCTGAGCACATAATTACTGAAGGTCACGGCTCATCCGGGGACATTATAAAGGAGTCTATGTCTCTGCATACAGAATTTCATTTTCCAGAAATCGGCAATAAATCTCTGCACCAGAGACAGCATCCAAATTAACTTTTAATTTCCTGTTTCCGGAAGGAATCTGTCCTGCACAGATTTCAGTCTTCTTGATGCTGCCGTTCTTACCATTTATCTCTGGAATAGGTGGCTGGAGTCCATTCAGAGACACTGCAGGATCTGCCTGACGGGACCCTGGACCTTGAGGAACTAGAGCATAAGATCCAGCAGGCTCACCGAAGCCAGTACCATCCCCGCCCTGAGCTCATCTGCCTTGAGAACACCCACTGCTCAGCTGGGGGACGGGTGCTACCCCTTCAGTACCTGCAGAAGGTGCGTACTATGAGCTGCCTAGCCACAACAGGTCCATTCTTAGTCCGGCTGCCTCTAACCAGAGAATTCATCACCATCCCTAGATGGATGGGTACCTTTGGTTACTGTATGTATTTTAAAAATTTAAAATTTTTACTAATAAAGATAAATAAAAACAAAACAATAGCACATCTAAAACATTTAGACACCTAATTTAAAAAAAAAACATTAAAAATCTACATGCATCGTGCACCCCAACACCAGGACCATTTGGAAGTAATCACCTATACTAGTAATTCCCAACCTTAGGTAATCCAGGTTTTCTTGGACTGCAACTCCCAGAAACTCCAGCCAGCACAACTGGTGGCGAAGGCTTCTGGGAATTGCAGTCCAGAATTGCAGAATTGAGTAACCCAAAGTTAGGAACCACCGACCTGTACAATTTACCCTTGTGGAGCCCCCTTCCAGAATTGCTTAGACTCTTGAAAGGGGGCTTTATCCCTTTTCCTTTATGAATACAAAAGTGCCCCCATATGTCTGCAAGCATATCTCTGACGGTTACCACCCTATTAACTCTTATATCACATGTAGATTTATCATTGATGACTACACCCCAGACTTCCTTATACCATTCACTTAACAAAGCATTATTACCCTTTTTCCAATTCCTAGCAATCATCCATCTTGCTGCTGCTAGTGAATTGGAAACAAATTCTCTAGTTGTCCAATTACCTATCTCCTTCTCAGAAATGGATAAAAGCATTATTTTAGGACATGCCGCTAAATTTAAATGGCTTATTTCATTTATTTCCTTAAAAATCAATTGCCAAAATTTTTATATATACTCACATTCCCACCACTAATTAAAATATGTACCTGTTTTCTGGCACCCTCTCTAGCCCATCTTAGAATAATGACCATCTATTTGATTAAGTTTCACTCAAGTTAGGTACCGTGGCCAAACTAACATTTAAAAAAACCCTCTCTTTATTCTTTTTTGATATCAATTTCAATATTCTAGTGTTCCTTATATATTTTTCCAAGCACTAGAACTTAGTTCTTCTCCCCATCAAATTCTCATCATGATTTAATTTATCCTTCCTGAACTTCTGCTTCCAGTAGTATAGTCAGTAACTTATACTGACTATACCCTTCACCACCTTGCTGTCACCTTCACTTTCCTTTTATAATAGAATTTCCTCCTATTTCTTAAGTTCTCTACATTTACTGTTTCTTTTTATCCAATTTTGTCCGCACTTCTGCTTGTAAATATATTACACCAAGATATTTCGTCTTGATATAACACTTGTTGTATTTGGTCATTTTTCTTTATTTTTTTCCAACCCATCTTTGACTCTAAAAGCTTGTTTCATTCATACAGTGGATTTCTTTTTAGGTTTTCTGGGAATTTCTCCAACTCAACACCAGATAATAATGGGGAAACTGGTGGGATGAATAGTTTTTTATATGTATTCCAAATTATTAACATGTTTCTAAGGAAAAAGTTTTCTATTTTTATTACACTAGGCCTCCTGCATCCATAGGGGATCAGTAACAGGCTCTTGTCACAGATGCCAAAACTACAGATAATAGTGACACTATATATAGTGTGGTCTCTGGCTCCCTCTGGTAGCCGGTTCTAGTAACTACATGTGGAAATACATGTGAATCTATTGGATTTAAAATATATACCGTATTTGCCGGCGTATAAGACGACTGAACAAATAAGACCACCCCCAACATTTCCACTCAAAATAAAGAGTTTGTTATATACTCGCCGTATAAGACTACCCCCCCTTCCGCACACCTTCCACACACCAAATAAAAGGTGCTATTCATTGTCACCATTGTACAGCTGCAGCGCGACCGCAGCACCTTCGGCCCGCCCCTGCATCTCCCTGTGACTGGCACTAGTGTGCATGTGTGAGCTCTGCATAGACAAGGGTCAGGCCGGAGCACCGCTGCTTCCCGCCGAGCAGAACGGGCCAGTCACGTCGAAAAGGCTGGCACCCCTGTCTCGCTGCTGATGCTCGCTGTGGCCGCGTGGATACTGGATGGTATGTAGAATGAGGTGGGCAGGCATTGGGAGGCTACTATGAGCACCGGGCAAGCATCAGAAGGCCACTATGGGCAGCTATGTCTATCCCAACTGAAGTGCACCTGGCGTATAAGACGACCCCCCCCCCATTTGGAGGCATGTTTTTCAGGACAAAAAAGTAGTCTTATACACCAGCAAATACAGTACTTCTTATATCAAATATTAATGTTTAATATTTTTAATGTTTTCAGACCGCAGATACGTGAAATCACAATGTGATTTTACCTTGTCCACAGTTTTTAAAGGATTTACTATTGCATTCTCGAAGGCTTTCATGGCCGAGATCCAATGGTTGTTGTAGGTTTTTCAGGCTGTTTGGCCGTGTTCTAGAGGTTTTTCTTCCTAACATTCCTAACAGATTTACTATTGTTGTTCCTAGGGTTGAAATGCCCATGGGAAAGGCAAGGATGACCCTTCGACTAGGTTCCTCTGCCTCTTACAAATCTTGGAGGTGCAAATTTTCGTTCTTTGTGCAGGTGCACCAGCTAGCCCAGAAGTACGGCTTACAGATACACATTGATGGCGCTCGGGTGCTTAATGCCGCTGTCGCACTGGGAGTGCCGCCAAGTCAGATCGCTCAGCACTGTGATTCCATCTCTTTGTGCCTCTCTAAGGTGGGGACTGGCTCTGGGGATTCTGAAGACTGTAGGTTTGGGGATGGGGTGGGGGAAAGAGTACAAGCGTAACACCCAGTGTTTTGCCCACCTCCTGATCTGTGTCAAAACTCTGTGGCAGGCAGGCAGAACGAGATGCTTTGCCAGGCTCATCCAAGTCCAGCGAGAGCAGAGATGTGGTTGTTCAGAGGTTGGGAGACTGCATCTCCCACGGATCCTGTATTATTGGCTATGATGCTAGGGCTAATGGGTGTTGCAGCTGAAGGCCTTCTGGAGGGCCACACAGACTGTAGACATCACAGATGGTGGCAGAAGAGATGTGAGCAGAATCTCTCTGAAGAGCCGTGGGGGAGGAGGCATGAGGGTTATCCGGTGCCTATCCCCATGTCTTCCTTTTCTTTCTCTGTTCCACAGGGTGTGGGTGCACCAGCAGGGGCGCTCCTGGCTGGAGCCAGGGAATTCATCACTGAAGCGTGGCGTGTACGGAAGCTCCTCGGAGGTGGGATGCGCCAGGCAGGAGTCCTGGCAGCAGCTGCCCTTGTTGGGTTAAACCACGTAGAGGAAACACTGAAGAGAGATCATGACAATGCCAGACGCTTTGCCCAAGGTGCCCCTTCTTAGACACACAGACACACAGCTAATCCTCTCAGAGTAATTCACATTCCCTTTCCCTCATGGATGTCATGAGCTAAGACTAGAAGAAGGGAGAGTGCTCTTGCGGGTGCTGGGTGGGAATCCTCCTTCAAATCATCATATGAAGGGTGAGGCTGGAACGTCCTCCCAAGTTCCCCGTTTTCTGACCTCTGTAATTTTCCCTTCACAGGTGCCTTTGCTATTGCTTCTCCTCTTTGCTCCATAAATCTAGCTGCAGTGGAGACCAATATTCTCATGGTGAGGACATTATTGCCCTGGCTGACCCCTTCCAAGTTGTGTGAACTCATGGAGGCTGTGAGTGCTGAGGAGGTGGCTGCCACAGGCCAAGCCACGAGCGTGCGGCTCTTCCCGTGGGGAAAGCATTACTTGCGTGCTGTCTGGCACTGCGACGTCTCCCCTCACGACACACAGTTATCTGGAAACAAGTTGCGTTTTGTGCTGGACAAATGCAAGCAGCAATGATGCTCATCTGAAACCAGCTCATCTGAATTCATCGGAGACCAGAAGTAAATCTGCTGCTTGGCAGATGGATTCAGAACAAGCCAGGACATACTCTGAAGTAGAGTATGCTGGTCTCTGATTCTGTGGCGCTGGCCTCTTTGAAGCAGAGGTGGCTGAAGTCCATCTTTGGGAGAGGTTTGTGGTTCAGCATGGGTCCTGGTAGGATTAGGATTTCAGTCCTTGCCCTGGCTCAGCCACTCCTCCATCCCTCTTATGACTGCCGTGCCCTTTAGCTCCTGTTTAGGGCAGGATGTGCTTAGGGACCCATGCCCTGTCTTTTGCTCTCAAACAGAACTCAAACCACTCCAGGCTAAGTCAGAAATTGTAGACTTTCCACTGATCTCTTTCTTGTCCTCTTATAGCGTGGGTGTCCCTGCATCACCCTGCGTGTGGCCAAGCCCAAACCATTGGGGTCAGCTGTGGTAAAGGAAACTGGTCTCCAGGATTAGCTCTGGAAGTTGACAGCCTCACTTCCCAAACCATAAATAACCAGCTTCCCACCAAAGGAGCTAGTCACTTTGTGAAATGGCACCAATTCTACACAAAAGGAAGCACCAACATGGGCCCTCCTTTTCTCGAGAGAGTGGGCTTTGTTTCTTAAGGCTGCTCTGCCCCTACCAGCTGAGAGTCCCTTTGTTAGCTATAGTATGATTGTGTTGTGGCTGCAGAAATCCAGTATTTTCAGCCCAGATGGCCCCTCTGCACTCTGTATCTCTTTGAGAACATCAACCAGGGTCTGGGAAGCAGGAAGTTAGCTGACATAAAAGCACAAGGCTGTGGCATGTAGTGGCAGCGGACATTCTAGAAGAATAATTAGGCCATATGCAAAGTCCTGCTGCTTATGGCTTGCCTTCACAGCTTCTCACTTGTAAAGTATTGTGTCGACTGCTGAGCAGCAGAGAAAATACCTCACACGCCTTACAGGTGACTGAAGGCAATTTGTATTCAAGAACCAAGCAACATGCCTGCTTACTGGAGTCATTTATTTTGAGATGTCTTAGGTGTAAGTAACAAGGAAGAGCAACCGATGGTCATGCTGTGAGGAGGAGTATTAGCCATACATACCAAGAGGCAAGAGAAAAAGCTGCCGTTGCTACAGTTCCAGGAAGGGACCAAGGGCTGGTGGGTCCCCTCCTTCCTGTCTCTGCTCTTCTTGTGCAACAAAGCTTGAGGAACAGAGATCTAGACTCTTCTATTTGATCTATTCCATGGAAGTGACAAGCATGGATGGCAACCAATGGGCTGTAGGAACAGAACCTTCCTCCCCCTCCTTACATACCCCCTCCCAGGAAAATGCCTCCATTCAGTAGCCCCAACCTTGTCTCCATAAAACCAGTCCATGCCTGTGTGTTAAGAATTGTGCCGTAGTAAGCAACAGCATCGGGAGTTCTCTGAAGAAACGTCCATGAAGGGACTACTGTAGGGTGGGGGCCTCCACGGCATCCCTGGCAAGGCTGTAGCCCCTTTCTCAGAGATCAGATGGCCACTGAACCTCCATCTGGCCTCAGGTGGATCCCCCAAGCAGCCAGGAGAAGCAAGATGCCCGCCAGCCCCTCGGTGCCGAAGGAGAGCCAGGCGAGGGCCAAGGACCAGCCAAAGGCAACGTGGACGTGCTCAAAACGCTGTTGGTCAAACATACGCACTGCTTCAGTGAAGGCTGCCCGAGAATAGGAGATGTAGATGCTGGTCCCAGACAAAGTCAGCAGTGCTGTGTAGGAATCAAAAGAGGAGCAGGGATTGGAAGGGAGAAGGAGGAGAAGCTTATCAGAGGCTGGCTGGTTTAGGGGACACTGCCTCTGAGTTGAATCACCCTGTTAGCTAAATAGAGCCTCCCCTAAGCAAATAAGGCTGGCCTCATTGTTAGGCAGAATGAGGAAGTCACCTCAGGCAGCAGATTTGAGATGTCACAAAAGGACAGAAAACTGTTCCCTACTTCAATTTATCATTATTATTACTGTTTTTTCCTGGACAGGGCAGGGAGAGGCGCTTGTTTGACCTCTGCCTCCGATGCCCAGCCTAGTCCTTGGCTGATTTCAGTGGGCAGGAAAACATAACGCTTTTCCACCTCTGGCAGTGAAATATTTTGTGCGGGCCCTGAGAGATGGTAAGAGGAATAGGTAAGGGGCAAAGCCATCGAGAGAGGCCGTAGGTCTATATACACAGAATGTGTGGTTGGGGTGGGGACCAAGTGAGGTGGATGCAGAAGCTATCAACGTGCATTATTAACACTGGTAATTATGATGATCCACATCCTTTGAAAAAAGGCAAAGCATGTACCAGTCATTTATAAGGAAGTGTGTCTTGTTCCTGTCGTTGCTGTGAAAGGAATGTACTGAATGTAACTAATAAGGCAGCTCCTATCTCAAGTCTGCAGAAAACATGAGAGTGGCTAGAGGCTGCAAACGCTCTAATCAACCCTTCAACATAGCCTAGAATGGATAGCCTGTCCCTTGTGAGCCTCAGTTAATTGCTAAACAGTGGAACTGGCTCCTGGGAGTCTCACTTGGGTTGTTGCTCGCTTGGTGAGAGAATGCAGCTAAATGGCCAGTAGGAAACACCACACAGCACCGAAATCCAAAGTCCCAGAGCCTGCAAAGTGGCAGATATGCTCCCACATATGCAGAGGAAGCAAAGATTGTGCAAATAAAAATCCCTTTGTTGCCATGAGCAATTCATTTGTTGCAATGAGCAATGTTTTCTGTTTTAAAGAAGCCCGTTTTAAAAGTCATTTTCATAGACATTCCCAGCTGAATTTTTCAGGGTTTCTATTGTTCTTTTTTATCTATCCTATGAGTTTTCCCCACAAAAATATGCTAATTAAAAAAAAACAGCCAACAAAAGCAATATAATGAGTTAATTTTAAAAAATTGCAGTTGTGATGTTGCTTAGTATCCAGTATGTTGTAGCTGTTGCACTCATTTCACACGCTAGCAAGGTTATGCTCAAAATCCTCCAAGGTAGGCTTCAGCAGTATGTGGACCGAGAACCCCCAGAAGTACAAGCTGGATTTTGAAGGGGCAGAAGAACTAGAGACCAAATTGCTAACATGCGCTGGATTATGGAGAAAGCCAGAGTGTTCCAGAAAACCATTTACTTCTGCTTCATTGACTATGCAAAAGCCTTTGACTGTGTGGACCATAGCAAACTATGGCAAGTCCTTAAAGAAATGGGAGTGCCTGACCACCTTGTCTACCTCCTGAGAAATCTATATGTGGGACAGGAAGCAACAGTTAGAACTGGATATGGAACAACTGATTGGTTCAAAATTGGCAAAAAGTACGACAAGGCTGTATATTGTCTCCCTACTTATTTAACTTACATGCAGAATTACATCATGCAAAAGGCTGGACTGGAGGAATCCCAAGCCAGAATTAAGATTGCTGGAAGAAATATCAACAACCTCCAATATGCAGATGATACCACTATGATGGCAGAAAGTGAGGAGGAATTAAAGAACCTCATCATGAGAGTGAAAGAGGAGAGTGCAAAAAACAGTCTGAAACTCAACGTCAAAAAGACTAAGATCATGGACACTGGTCCCATCATCTCCTGGGAAATAGAAGGGGACGATATGGAGGCAGTGACAGATTTTCCTTTCTTGGGCTTCATGATCACTGCAGATGGAGACAGCAGCCCCAAAATTAAAAGACACCTGCTTCTTGGGAGGAAAGGGATGACAAACCTTGACAGCATCTTAAAAAGCAGAGACATCACCTTGCCAACAAAAGTCCGTATAGTCAAAGCTATGGTTTTTCCTGTAGTGATGTATAGGAGTGAGAGCTGGACCATAAAGAAAACTGACTGCCAAAGAATTGATGCCTTTGAATTGTGGTGCTGGAGGAGGCTCTTGAGAGTTCCCTGGACTGCAAGGAGATCAAACCTAGCTGTTCTGAAGGAAATCAACCCTGAGTGCTCACTGGAAGGACAGATCCTGAAGCTGAGGCTCCAGTACTTTGGCCATCTCATGAGAAGAGAAGACTCCTTGGAAAAGACCTTGATGTTGGGAAAGTATGAGGGCAAGAGGAGAAGGGGATGACAGAGGATGAGATGGTTGGACAGTGTCATTGAAGAGACCGACATGAATTTGACCCAGCTCCAGGAGGCAGTGGAAGAGAGGAAAGGCCTGGTGTGCTCTGGTCCATGGGGTCACGAAGAGTTGGACACGACTAAACGACAACAACGATGGCGTAGCTGTAGGAGACAGAGTGATAGACTCAGTCTGGGTATGCTTAGCCTTGAGAAAAGAAGACTGAGGGGAGTTAATGATGGCACTTTTCAAATATTTGAAAGGCTGTCATATAGAGGAGGGGCAGGCTCTGTTCTCGATCCTCCCAGAGTGAAGGACACACAACAATGGGCTCAAGTTACAGGAAGCCAGATTTCGGTTGAATATCAGGAAAAACTTCCTAACTGTTAGAGCAGCGCGGCAGTGGGACCAGTTACCTTGTGAGTTGGCGAGTGCTCAAACACTGGAGGCTTTCAAGAGAAAACTGGGCAATCAGCCATGGGGGACCATGGAACCAATCTCCTGGGGATGTAGGTGACCTACTGTATATATATATTTTTGGGGGGGTTCTTTTAATATTTCTGATATTCTCAGACTCTGGACAAGTGAATCAGCTTGAATAAGAGGGTCCCAAGGGTAGGAATCTGCTGCTCTGGATAAAAGTGTCCATCAGCACTTTAAAACCCTTGAAATATTTTATATAGCATAATCTCTTGTGGACTGCAGCCCATTTCATCACAATGCATAAAGGGTTGCCTCCATTGGACTAGCAACATATTTGGGTAATGACTTAAAATTTAACTCGATAAAATCAGGGGGAAATTGAACTCTTTAATACTGTATGGTCAGTATTCTACTGTTACTGTTACTAGAAATGACCCTATGGATAATCTACTATTTCTATTACTATTATTATTAAAATGACCCTATGGATAATCAAGTCCAGTCCCTCAAAGAAGCACAACCTCTGACTCTGCAGCCAGTTACCTAAACCACTGAGCGACCCAGCAAATATTCTTACATCAAATCATCATACGTTTTGAGCAAACTAAAACATGTTCTCAGAAAGCATCTTGCTCATTGCAAAAACAAAAGTATTTCATAACATTGCCTTTTGGAAGATGTGTCACCAGCAAGACAGAAAGGGTGAATAAGGCTCCTGACCAACAGAAGGTTGACAGCCTCCTCCAAGTGTCCATGAAAAGGAGGGAGGAAAACAGGTCTAGAATTATTAAGGAGAGAAAATGCCATTCCCATGGCAACAAAAGCCCTGGTCACTGCGCAAATGACCCCAAATAGGCATACAGTATTCACGCTTGCTTTGTTCTAGCCACCTGGCAACTAGAAACAACACATGTTCAGCCAAATGCTTCTCAGGAGTAGAATCTGGGCAGATATTCAGTAGCCTTCTGCCAAGCGTGGCACATCTGGGACACCGCTCAAAGAGGTTTCTCACACGCACATCCACAGATTCGCTTACCACCCAACAGAAGATAGCAGCCAGTGATCCGCAGAAGGCGGGAACTCCTAACCAAAGAACTGATGATCCCACAGATCCAGCCAAAAACGATCAAGATGAGGCTGAGCGGCAGCAGAACCACAAAGGCCCGGTGCATGCCTGGCAGGGAGACAGGAGGGCCAGATGATGGGAGAGTAACAGGACTCGGGCTGTGCTTTGTGAGCCAGACGACGTGAATGCCGGGGTCATTTCAGATTGGCCCCTCTAAAAGGGGCCTGTGATATTTTAAGGCTTTTAAAATTCTACACTGCAGACACAAAACACCCAATACAAACGTGCATTTTAAAGCTGAGAAAAGTTACTGTATTTGAGGATGAGCCGTGCAGGGTAGGGATGCTGGGAAATTTGTATGAGTCACTTTTCCCAGCTGTTTTCTTACTACGATATACTGTAAATTCATTCACAGAAACTGCCACCTAGCATCTGCTCTGATCTCCAGCAAGGTGGACTGGTTACAGAAGACCAGACTCATTCTAGAGATGGACGAAAGAGGCCACCCTAACCCTCCCCATCGCCATTCCCTACTTACATAGAAGGTGCTGGAGCGAAGCTGGAGCTTGCCGACTCTCTGCGCTGAAGGGATCGATCAGAGGCACGCAGGCATTCCGCCCTAGGGAAGCAACAATTGGGGGGGGGGGGAGAGAGAGAAACAACACGTGGCTGGCCCAGCAGTGGAGGCAATGCTAGAAAGGGCTTCATCCAGGCAGAAATATTCTGCAACTCTTGACCATATACTGTATATATATGCCAGCCTTATGACAGCCTTTCAAATATATTTTCTGGCACTTTTCAGAAACAAAAAGGTGTTGCTTATTAGACTTACAGCATTAGCATCAAGTGCTCTTCTATGAGGTGATGCCTGAGAGCATTTTTGTCTGTTATATGGGAGGAGGGGTTTGGGAGGAAGCAAAGGTTGACCGGATACTTCGCTCCACGACTCAAAGCAGTTGGCTGACAGAACTTCCCTCTGCCTTGTGTCAGCCTCAGAGCAGCTGCTTCACTCCCCTTATTCGCTGCCTTTCCAAAGGGCCTCGGGGACTGGTTTCTGACGAGGAGGAGGAATAACCGAGCATTTGGGGGGGGGGGGGGGGCAGGAGTCTACCGCTCGAGGGCAGGAGGCAAAAACGGGCCGTCCCTTTGTAATGTTTAGCAGACTCGAGAACTTGGGTCTGTCCTTCCCTCCCCGCCGCGCCAAGGGGGTCTGTGCTCAGCAGGAGATCCAGCTGCCCGTCCTCCCCCTCCCCGAAGTTTCCAAAAGGCAGGAAGAGCGGGCGCCGCCGGGGCAAGGCGGCCGGTCACTCAGGAGGATGCCCGAAAGGGCCCTTCGGACCGAAATCCAGCTCTCTCGTCTCCCTCGCCCGGCGGAGTCCCACTGGAAGCGGCCGCCCCGCTGAGAGGGCAGAAGAAGAGCCCCCCCCTCCCTCTCTCTCCACCCGCGTCCCTCGTGATTTCCACACGTATCCTCCCGCCACGCGGGCACACGGGGCTTGCTCTCCCCTTGGCTTCCCTTCCTTAGACGTCGCCCTCACTTGCCCCCCTCGGGCTCTTCCTTCTTTTCCCGACAATGAATGGACTTTGCCCGCGAGTCCCTCAGAAATGTTGGGGACCCCTGGGGAAGACCTCAGCAGGGGGGCACCGCATTCCATAGCGCCCCCATCCCCCTCTCTTCGAGGGAGGCGAGGAGAGCAGAAGCCGGGGGGGGGGAACAAGGTCAGGACGCTGGAAGGCAGGCACAGCGACCTGTCGGCGCGGGAAGAGGGCGCGCACACACACACCCCTTAGCCCGCCCGCCCTAGGAGAAGGCGGCGGCGCCCCCCCCTTGGCTAACCCCGGGTTGTCCCGGCACCTAACAGGGGAGTGGAGCTTTCCTCCCAGCTGGAGGGTCGCGCAGGAGCCGGGAAGCCACCACTCCGGGCGTGGACGGAAGGGAGCCGCTCCCCGGGTGCCGGGAAGGGGGGCGCCTGCCTAGCCGCCGCCGCCGCCGCCCTCTCCCGCCCTCCGGCCCGCCTTACCTTCGCAGAGATGCCAGAGTCCCGAGTGAGAGCTCAGCTCCTCGGCCTCCCAAGCGCTCCGGTTGCCCCCGGCGGGCAGGTCCACGCGGACCAAGTACCAGTAGTCGGTGCCGATGGCCGCGGCCAGGAGGACGAAGCTCAAGACCCCGCTCAGCGCGGCGCCCCAGCAGAGCCCGCCGGCAGGCACCGCCCTCGGGCAGCCCGGCAGGGGCACCATCCTCCCGCCGCCCCGAAGGGACTCGCCCGCCGCCCGAAGAGCCGAGCCGCCGGGAGGGCGACAGCCGCCCGTCCGCCCCCCCCCCGTTGTTCCCCTCCGTCAGCCCTGCTGAGGGGACCGGCGCCCAGCCGCCGCCGCCGCCTCTCCGCGCGCGGAGTTTTGCTTTTTTTGGCGGGTGGGGGACGGGTCTCCACGCCTGGCTGGCGCTTGCCCGGAGGAGTGGCCGGAGGGGAGAGAGGGCCCCGGTGGCGGCAGCCCGAGCAAGGAAGGACCGAGTGTCGCCCCGCTCGCAAGAAGTCCCCCTGAGTTCCGCGGGTCGTCACTGTCCCCGTTGGGCCGCCTCCAGAGTCCCGAGGGGGGCGTCCCACCTCTTCTCCCCTCCGCGCTGCCAGCAACGTTTCGCCCTCCCGGGTTAGAAGCTTGCCCTGGAGGGCGCCTCACATCTGGCCGCGACCGGGCAATTCCCGAAGCTCCGGGGTGTCCCCTCCGGCCCGGAGGCCCCCTCAGGTGGGCGAGCTTCCCGCAATCGGATCCAGAGGGCAGCCCTGCTCCTCTGCCGTCTGCGTGCAAGAGGAAAGCCGTCCCCTCGCCGCCACCCCCCCCCTGCAATGCTTTCCAAAGGGCCGCTTCTAGGATGGACACGCACACCGAGACCACCGCTTTCCGTGAATTTTCTCGACGGCACTGGTGCCCTGCTTCGGAAATCGCCGCGGAGGTTTCTGCGGAACCAACCAGCTCTCCTGCCGGCACCTTGACCTCCTCTCCCCGCAGCTGCACTCGAGAAAGGGGGCTCTAGAGCTGTAAAGAACCGGACGCACAAACAGCCACAACTTTGTTGTGTGTTTATGTCCATATTTCTCTGCTGTCAGGAGATGCACAGCTTTTGTCAGATTCCACAGACCAACAGGAGGAAAATCTAGAGAAGTGCCTTGAGATGCCTTTCAGCCTCAAAGGGACCCCCTCACCACTGAAGGAGTATACCGGATTCCTTGCAGTTATGGACAGGTAGAGTATATATTGGAATCACAAAATGCAGCATCCACACCAGAATCAAAGAACATGAGAGACACTGCAGACTAAAACAACCAGAAAAATAGGCAGTAGCTGAACATGCCATAAAACAAGCTGGACATGAAATTCTATTTCAAAATACTGAAGTACTGGACAACACCAGCAATCATTATGTTAGACTGCACAGAGAAGACATTGAAATCCACAAACACCAGCAGAGCTTCAACAAAAAAGAAGTTTATAATTCAACAAAGCCTGGCTCCCAGCACTGAAAAATACAGCCTGCAAAAGGTCAACAAACTCTACCCAGCCACAAGGACCAGTGATTACTGCACACAAAAGACCAGCTAACACCTATCAATCACAGTGACAGATCATCTCTCCCCCTTATCACAACAATACATCCACAACAAAAACACGCTGATCACCATAATCACCCAATCTCCTGAAAAGGACAAAAGCAAATCCCACAGCTATAAATACTCAACTATCCAACAAACTGCACCAGAGCACAGACAGAGTTCTGACTTCTGTCCTCTGAAGATGCCAGCCACAGAGACTGGTGAAACGTTAAAAAGAACAACCTTCAGAACACGGCCACAGAGCCCAAAAAACCCACAGCAACCATCAGATCCTGGCTGTGAAAGCCTTCGAGAATACATAAAATTGGTTGGTTAAATTGCCTCAAAATTATATATATTTGAAACCAGAATTACTTTTATTAGTTCTTATTAGAGGACTTTGAGAACATTGTATACTATGAGAGCAATATTATGACAGTAACCAATATTGTACACTAAAATACACATATGATTGGTTCAAATGCTTAAAAATGTAAATATTTTGAAGGGACAACTAAGAAGACTCCAAGATGCAAAAACAAATAATTGTAAGCAACCCATGTAACACAATGATTAATAAGCATGAACTGAATGCAGATAGAATGAAAAACTAATAAAAAAGTTTTTTAAAAAAAGAAGCGCCAACATAAAGATATAATTGCTGCTTTCATAAGAAAAGCATTTTAATGATGATGCATCATTTCCAGAGAGCTTAAAGAAGGGGAGGAAAAGGAGGGGAAAAAAGGGAGGGACACACAACAAACCCCCAGGAGGTATAAAAACAAACAGCCCACCTCTTCTGCAGTGGGAACAAGGAAAACTTTGTGCCAGGTTATGAGGGGGATCATCATCATTGATTGCACCGTCATGTCAGGGAATTACCTATTCATGCAAATATGGTAGCAGGTTCACAGATTAATTGGCTATTTTAAAAAGGGGGTCATAACTCAAAAACCATTTTTCAAACCCTTTCACTCATGGATCCTGTAAAAGTTTCCTGCCCATAAATTATTTTCAAAATTCACTATCATCTTCTCTCTGCTTATAACCCCTACATACTCCTTTCTGTGATTGATCCATCTGAAATACCTACAGCTGCCCAGGTGTCTCTTGATCTCTGGAACAACTTTCACCGTTTTCCCCTTGCTGCCACTTCAACACACAACAGTCTCCCATAACACCTCTATGTAACCCACATCCTTTAAATCAAGGAAGCCTCCCAATATCTATATCCTGTTATAATCCATATCATAAGCCAGTGTGCTGCAGTGGATGGAATGTCAGACTAGGATTCAGGAAACCGTATTTAAAATCTCCACATGGCCATGGAAACTGGTGACAGTGGAAAAGCCACTCCTTAAATATCTCACATACCTTGGAAACCCTGTCAAATTGACAGAGCATAACACATGCACACTGTAACTAAGCCTCAAATACATAAAATCAAAACAATCACTTATTTTCATCCTACACTCATGTTCTACTTCCCCTCTGAACACATCCCCTGACCGCAAGTCTCATGTGCTACTTCTTCTCTGTCAAAGTATAGTACCTACACATAGGTTGCACTACATAAATAATACATGGACAGTAGCAAAGATCATACAGTACAAGACAATCTGCAATATGCTGCTGCTTCAAAAACCACTCACCTTTCTTTCTGTGGAAAACAAGTGCCTAAATAATAGTTGTTTGCTAAACCGCAGAAGCCTCTGTGCTGCAGGGTTAGAAGCCCAGCAGTTGTAAGATCGAATCCATGCAACGCAGTGAGCTCCCGTCGCTTTGTCCCAGCTCCTCGCCAGCCTAGTAGCTTGAAAGTATGCAAATGCGAGTAGATAAATAGGCACCACCTCGGTGGGAAGGCAAAACAGTGTTCCCTAATCACGCTGGCCACGTGACAATGGAAACTGTTTTCGGACAAGCGCTGGCTCTACGGCTTGAAAACGGGATGAGCACCGCCCCCTAGAGTCGGACACGACTGGACTAAAAATGGCAAGGGGAACCTTTACCTTTACCTTTAAACTAAAGCCCTAGCAAAATCTGCCAACTTATGTGGGTTGTCTCACTTTGCCTAGTAGTAGGGCCGGTCCTGTCTAGGAGACCACAGCAGCCTCCCCATGCTAGAAAACTATCTTGGGCATGATTTACAGAAAGTACACCAAGAAAGTACACCATTATTTCCATTATTCTGTCTGCTATTGCTCTGGAGGTTCATTGTAGCTTCACCACTAAGTGAAAGGCACAGCTAAAAACCATCATGGAAAATGCAGCTGCACTGCCCACTCACTATCAGCACTCAGCAGGAGCCACTCAGAGGGGAACATTAAGGCACAACTTGGTTTAAAAAAAAAAAAACCAATAAACATTTATCCTGTCACCTTTGTGAGAGAGATTTTATGAACTCTGCAGCGTCTCACAAAGTGATTAATCCCCTGCAATGACAGAAGTACATCGCTGCATCAGGGCTACACACTGTCAACATATATCAAATATGAGTAGTCAGAGCAATGAGTGGTCTGTTTATCAAGGTGTTTGTGTCCTCCGACAGCACCTAGTAAAAGATGCTTTAACAAAGAACCAAAATCTGAGGCTAGTTATGCAACAGGTGATCCTTTGCCAACCAGTCCCAATATATGCCTTCCACATCTGAAAGCATTTGCAAGAAGTTAAAACTACTGCATTGCTCAAAACAACTTGCTTCCACTTACTTTTTCTATTGGAACAGATTGCAAGTCTTTTAGCACCATGTAAGCTATTATAACACCACCATTATGCTAATCCTCAGCTACAAGCTTGTTCCCATATCAACTATTCTTATAGTCCACAAAAGGAAAAAATGGCAACAAGCTGTTTATTTGCATATGTCTTCCTGTCTGTGCTGCTTCCTTATGTCAAATTGTCACAATCTAGACCCCAGCAGTGGTGAGAAAGAGTTGGTCTCAAAACCCCCCCCCCCACACACACACACACAAAAACCCTGATCTTCTGGGCTCCAAACCCCTGGGGTCCATTTAGTCCAGGGCTGAAGAACCTACAGTATTTTATTTCCAAAGGGTCCAAGTGTGGGCGAGTGGGGCAGTGGGAGAGACACCGAATATTGGCTTAAAAACTCTGCCTCTGGAATAACCTCGCCTCTGGAATAACCTTCCCCCTGACATTCGCGCCGCCCCCTCGCTGGGTATCTTTAAAAAACAATTAAAAACACTGCTGTTCTGGCAGGCCGTCCCCACCGTCAATTCCTGACCTTCCCTATTTTTACTTTGCCCTAGTCTTCGTTTCACTTCGTTCTTGCCTTTCCCCTACTTTAAAATTGTATTAATTTTTATTGTAAATTGCCATTGTTGTAAGCCGCCTAGAGTGGTCCTATGTGATTCAGATAGGCGGGATATAAATTAAATAAATAAATAAAATGCCCAATTCCGTGCAATTAGACTAGATGGGCTAGTTTAGATTCCAATCCATCATTTTATCAATGCTGACAATCTACTGCAAAATTGTACCTGCCAAACACAAGCTATCATACCTTGCAGAGAAACATACATTCTCAATTTATAGATAACAACCTTTTAAAAGCTACTGAAGGTAGTACAATTTTGTATTCAATTCTGTAACTATGCATCTCCTGAATTGTTTGTTTATGCAGAAAATGTTGCCAATCCTTTCAAAAAGCCTTTTATTACATTTGGTGGTGAGGAATTTTAGTACTTAATTGTGTATTGCATTAAGTATTCCTTGTTTACCCTGAACATTTAGTTACTCCATTTCATTGAATGCCTTCAAGTTATGCTGTGTTGAGAAAGTGATTTCTGTCTATTCACTTTTATTGAGCAATTTGAAGCTCCACAGTGCTGTTTTCAAAACAATGCAGTGTTATCTATCTCAGCCTTTATGGAATACATTATCCTATGCCAATTTAAGAGGAAATAAACCTACTGAAACTAATAAATAAACACTTGGAGAACTGGTTGTTCTGGTTTTTTCGGGCTCTTTGGCCGTGTTCTGAAGGTTGTTCTTCCTGACCTTTCGCCAGTCTCTGTGGCCAGCGTCTTCAGAGGACAGCAACCTGTGCACAGGTTGCTGTCCTCTGAAGATGCTGGCCAGAGACTGGCGAAACGTCAGGAAGAACAACCTTCAGAACACAGCCAAAGAGCCCGAAAAACCCAGAACAACCATTAGATCCCGGCCGTGAAAGCCTTCGCGAATAAACTTGAACTTTTTATTTTCTGGGGGGGGGGGCTTCTTTTTGAGATGAAACAATCAGATTTGCACATCAGATTTACAGTGGTGCTATAATACTTCTGGGTACAATTCTATTGGTATTCACATAACATTTGCATAGCTTGCCATGGCTAATTCAGCATGGCTCAGTTGCATACTTGGGAATGTGATCATGCACAGGACTGAGAAATTCAACTGACCTTCCTCTAGCAAGTTACACAAATCTTATGCCATCAACAGTAGGATACTAACCTGAGTTTTGTTTCTAACCACTCCCTAAAAATTGCAAGGAATACATTTATACATACTTTCAGTGAGTCCTCAGGTAAGAGTCCAGAATCTTTTTCCAGACTGGTTAGTGTCCATAGCATTTTCTGGATTTATTGCAAGCATGTGGACACACAAATCCCTTCTTTCTCAATATGTGTGTGCTTAACATTGTCCCGCAATGCACTGTGCCTGTCACCCTGCTTGTACCACTTGAGTAATGAAAGAAAACTCTACTGTATCTGATTGTGCACACCATTTAATTCTTGAAGGAATTCCTAAGTGCCTCAGCCTCTTCAGGGCCCATTTACTTTGTAAGCATTGCTGGATGTACTGCACTTGAAGGCATTCAAAGGCACCAAACCCAAAAATAATGAAATCTAGATGAGTGAACTTGTTCCGGAAACTCTGAGTGTGAGGGTTTGACTTTAGACTCCTTCTTTGTTTCAAAGAAATCAAGATATTTTTGTGGTTTAGAAACAGATGAGATATTTATTGGAGTGTTTAACAAAGAACCAGTGTCTATGATATGATTCCAACGTCTTTCTCCTTCGGACAATGGGTCGTGAAGGGTCTTCCAATCATCGTCTAGGAACGGGTTCTTCTCACTGGAGTTCCATGGACCCGGCCAATCTGCAAAGATGTTCGGGTTCACAGTCTGTCCCGCTTCACCTTCCAGCAGGGGCACGGCCTCATCATCCTGGCTGTCACCCCACACAAGATCTCCTTCTAGTGTGGGAGTCTTCCATGGTCCTCCCGGTATCCCTTCCTCCTCATTTCGTTCACTCTCCATTCCAGGCTCTTTCTCCTTTCCCTTTCTACTCTTTCCTTCTCCTCCCTCTAGCCTCTGCGTCTCCCCAATAGGATGGTCGTGGTGGGATCTCCTGTCTTCTCCTGTAATCCACCTCCTGTCTCACACTGAGATGAACTAAAAGAGGACAGGGTAACTGCTTTGTCCTAATTAATTAAACCACAGGCAAAAAAACTGGCAGTGGTGCTATGAAGCTCAGCTTGCCTTAGGATTGTGCAGAAGGTCTTCATCCTACCCCAAGAGTTTAAAGTGAAGGTGGAAGACCCTTCATGAAGCTGATTGATAAATCTGTGCATTCGAGGCCTAGCAGAATGGGGGGGAAGTAATGACACAACTACATTTTCAATTAGTATATGGCCACATTGCAATTCATTTTCAAACCTGTATGGATTTCAAATTCAGACTTTTTTTTTTGCATATAACACCTCCTATCTCTGCAAAAGAACAGAGCAAACATAATGTCCTCCATTTATTTAAATTATCAAACTACCAAGGCATCCAGCTACTAAAGAACCAACACAGAAATTTTATACTTGTGGCCAAGTGGGAAAAGAAATAATTAGTCCACTGGAGAAAGTTAAAACTGTGTAAATGTTACACC
This sequence comes from Pogona vitticeps, assembly GCF_051106095.1. Taxonomy (NCBI): domain Eukaryota; kingdom Metazoa; phylum Chordata; class Lepidosauria; order Squamata; family Agamidae; genus Pogona; species Pogona vitticeps. Next base: position 140,016,057 of record NC_135784.1, on the reverse strand, counting down.
AGTGGGCCACTATAAAAATAGCAGTGCTTGCAGGTTTTCTCTCATTTTTCAGATGATAACTATGTTCCATTCAGAAGCCTGCACTATTTGAGAAAAAAGCCAAGTCCTACAAAATCAACCAACAATGGCTCAAGAACTAAGCTTACAAAAGCCTTCTTATCCAGAGAAATAAAAGGATGGCCATCTATATTCAATTTGAAGTTGTACTTCAAAGCAGAGTAAATTTCACAAGTGATGGTAAAGGTAAAGGTTGCCCTTGACAATTTTTTTTGTCCAGTCGTGTTTGACTCTAGGGGGCGGTGCCCATCCCTGTTTTCAAGCCATAGAGCCAGCGTTTTGTCCAAAGACAATCTTCCATGGTCACATGGCCAGTGCGACTTAGACACGGAACGCTGTTACCTTCCCACCGAGGTGGTCCCTATTTATCTACTCGCATTTGCATGCTTTCGAACCGCTAGGTTGGCGGGAGCTGGGACAAGCGACGGGAGCTCACTCCGTCACGTGAATTCAATCTTACGACTGCTGGTCTTCTGACCCTGCAGCACAGGCTTCTGCGGTTTAGCCCGCAGCGCCACCACGTCCCTTCACAAGTGATGACTTTCTTTCAAAACTATAGTTCTACTTCATGGGTGCCAATGAACATTCTAACACTCCCCATAGATTTCAGTACCCTGTCCCATGTTTGCCACTTAATTTCACTTTACTAACAAGGATACATAATCCTCCCCCTCATGCAACCACCTTGCAACTGTATACAAAATTTCTAACCCCTTTATGATTCCTTCCTAGGTTGAACTACTCCCAATTTTCAGACATAAAAATGTCCCCTCAAAAGATTTGCAAGAACATCCCTTTTGCACTGTTCTTTTTCTTCAACCTCACTATGAAAATTGTACCATACCCTTTATAACAATTCCATGCTCTCACGTAGCTTCCAACTTATACAGCAACTCTTTCCGGGGTTGTTTAGGCACAGAGCACTCAGAAGTGGTTTGCATTTCCCTTTTTTTAACAGGTGCTCTGTGTCTGTGCAGCTTGCCCAAGGTTACACAGGCTGGCTGTGCTCCTGAGAGGCACTGAACCCTCAACCTCTGGCTCCACAATGAAGCACTCAATTCACTCTCTATATCCTGACGAAATATTAAAGTTGGCATATGACCTAACTTGCACACTTTTTCCACTTACAATGAATTTGAGCTGCCATTTCATAGACTAAGAAGGACAGCATTAAAATCAAGTGCAGTATACAGTCCTGAGTGAAAAAGACACACATCATTTACAGAGTTAGTTGCTTCACTGTACCTCCTTACCATGACATGTTCCTTTTGTACAGGGGTAGAAGGATGTCCTTCCAGTGTGTTGTCCCTCCCATTCACAGTTTTAGTTCCTGTCTATCGAGGTGAATGGGAGGGACAACCCAATGTATGGATGTTCTTTTCCCCATGTAGGAAAAAGAAACTGCCAGCTCCTTTAAACTTTATAGGAAGCCAAGTCACATTTCAGCATAAAACTTCATAATTTTGAACCATCTGAAGAGCCAAATAATGCTTTATGAGAGCCTTTGTAATTAGTACGACCAAAGAGTCTATTTGAGCATTACAGCTCTAGATGGCCATACATGTAATTAGATTAAAATGGTATTTCCAGGAGGCAGCTTAGCATCAGCTTCTCCTGACACAATGAAATCCCACATGCCCTTGCCATTCATTATAAGCATGTCAGGAAGTTGCCATGGTATGAAATACTAGAGCATCCAAATGCTATTTTATTTATCAACAATTAAGATCAATGTGTTACTCCTGCCAACTGCTCTCTACATCACCAATTTGAGGAATAGGGAGGTGGAGGTCGAGAAGAGTCATTTTCACTTAGCCATTCAGGACAAATCAATTAAAGTCACTGCTGGAAAACCAAGAAGACAGCTGGAAGCCTTTAAGCCAGTGATGGCGAACCTTTTTGAGCCCGAGTGCCCAAACGGCAACATAAAACCAAATTATTTTTTCAAAGTGCCAACACTACAATTAAACCTGAATACTGAGGTTTAAGTTTAGAAAAAAAAAACTCATACAGTTGTCTGAACTAATGAACACCTTTTGTCTTAAAAGAAAAACACAGTAACAGAACTTTCAATGACACATTTTTTATTGAAAAATAACCATTAACTCTAGTAAATGGAAAAAATATTAAAGTAATACATTGTACACATACAATGGTGCCTCGCATAGCAACGATAATCCATGCAGCAAAAATTGCTGCAAAGCGATTTTGTTGCTATGCAATTTTAAAAAGCCCATAGGAATGCACTGAAACCCTTCAATGCGTTCCTATGGGCTTAAAACTCACCTTAAAGCAAAAATCCTCAATACGGCGGCCATTTTCGTACCCGGTAAGCGAGGAATCGGCGCGAAAACACAGCGGGCGGCCTTTTTTTTTTAACCCGGCGGCCATTTTGGAACCACCGATCAGCTGTTAAAAAATCATCACTTTGCAATGATCGGTAAGCAAAACAGGGTACCGATCATTGCAAAGCAATTTCCCCCCATAGGGAACATCGTAATTCGATCGCAAAATCTTCATCGCTATGTGATTTCGTCATTAAACAGGGTGCCCGTTAAGCGAGGCACCACTGTAGTCTGAAGCCAGGTAATTTATACAAACTTTTAAAATAATGATATGCATGTATTTTTTTAATAAGGGATACTCAACTTGGCATGCTTTTGCACAATAAAGCACCCTGCTTGCGTGCGGAGGGAGAGCTCTCCGCGTGCCAGCTGTGGCACGCGTGCCATAGGTTCGCCATCACTGCTTTAAGCTTTACAGTCTAGTTACAGCCCTAAAGCAGCATTAGTTAGGAAGCTATCAGAGTGCAATAATTTGAAAATCAATAATATTTATTTTAAAAACTGGGGAAAGAGGATGAAGAAAATTCAGGTATTTGGACCGAGTTGCAAGTTTTCAGCAATTCGGCTTTGGTGCTCAAACAACCCCATCAAGACAGTCAATAAAGAGCAAACCCACAGCGCCAGAAGGCACAGAAAACACTTTACAACCGTAGGGAGATGATTTCATTGCGAATGTTAGCAGCGTATTTTTCCATCTCATTGATTTTCTGGTTTACTTGCTTTTTCTAGGAAAAAAAAAACAGAAAAAGCTCCTGTCAGAAAGTAACAGATAAGATGTCCAGCAGGATGAAGAACTCCAAAAGAAGGCCTTTAATGCAGATAGACAGACAGGAACAATTCACGGCGAGGAAACAAGAAAGATAAAAAACTGGAGAGGAGAGAGAAGCTTTCTCGGAACTGCAGTCAGGCTAGTCTAGACCAGTGGTTCTTAACCTTTGTTACTCGGATGTTTTTGAACTGCAACTCCCAGAAACCCCAGCCAGCACAGTTGGTGGTGAAGGCTTCTGGGAGTTGCAGTCCAAAACTCCTGAGTAACCCGAGGTTAAGAACCAGTGGTCTAGACCACCTCAAGGTGATTATGCAGGAATGAGACCATGTACCACTTGGAATGGAGAAGGGTGGTAGTGCTATGCAGCCATTTTGAAATAAAGTAGCTGGGGAAAAAGAGCAAGCTGAAATGACTTTGCATTTCCCTGCAAGCCATACTTACAACCATATTGATCATTCTTTCTTTACAAAGTCTCAAAAACTCTTGCACTGTTAAGTCAGCCACATCTTTTTGGAAAGTAAGAAATGCACAGTTGGGGGAGTGCTTCTGGTGTTCTTTCCTAGAAATTAGAAGGAAAACTTGTATTAAGGCAGTGGACCTGAAAGTGTAAGGCAAGCCCACTCTGGGAACAGAAGCAGAGAACTGATAATGCAACACAAAAACCTCATCTGGGTCTTCACACATCATTCACCGCATCTGCCAGCTAGATCAAGGGAGGGAAAGCACTTCATCACAACAAAAAATGTTGCTAACATACATAGATCCTTCTCTCCTGGGTTTTGGAAGAGATCCGAGTCTGGTAAGTTGCCCAGGAAAGTGTGCTCCATAAGTGACAGAATACTGTATTCCATACTTGCCAAATACATCTCCATTTCTATCCTTAAAATCTTAGCATACATAATGCACAGGTTCATAAGATAATATAGCTAGATCTGATGTTTACATGAAGCTGGAGAATGAAAACATTCCTATGTTCTCAAATTTATGACGGAGGTTGTTTTCTACTGCAGTTGAACATCACTGGCATATAACTACAGGTAGCAACACTTGAATATCTGCTGGTTCGCATTGCCTCCTCTGTAACTGGGACAGGATGAGGGTAAGATAATGATGACACTAAGATCTAGCCTCCTTTTGCTCATCTGTCTCTTCCCCATTCCTCTCCCTTATCTTCTGAAATTATCTGGCAATTGTGAAAGCTTGCACACAACCCCACACACACACTTTTTGGAAGGTTCAAGAAAGGAAATCAACCCAATAGGACTTTCATGGTCATAACTGCTTCTATGTTTTCCTCGCCTGAGGAAAAGGCTATAAAAATGCAGATATTTTAAAGGAAGTATACCCTGGATTTTTTTCAAAAAAGGAAGCCAGGTACACAGATTGCAGTACCCTAGCTGATCTTGTAACAATTCCTGTCAGCCACTTAGGGTACTGAGGAAAAAGCAGTAGAAACTCAAGGACTGTAAAAGCAGATTGTATATTAAAACAAACCCACTTTAACATATACAGTAACAGAACATGTGCTACTGTCACACAACTCTCCAAAACACCAGATTTGACCACCCAGGCAGTTTTCAAGTTGTAAATACACAACTTTTTGAAAATACCAAAACAAAATAAAGTGCTAAATAGTATTATGGGTTTGCAGAGCAACCAGGGGTTTTTAATTTGATTAATGCTCTGCACACTGTGCCGCAGAGGGCTGACCAGCACAAGTTTAATCCACAGTCTTTGGAAACAGTACACATACCATTTAAAACACCTGCTGCTGTGGACAGTGTGTCTAATGTTGAAAGATCAAATATAATTTGCCTATGATAAACTACCTCACTTATCTCTGGAGTGGCTGTATTGTGCTAGCCTTTGATAAAGAGGGAATATGTAAGTTAATAGCACCTTATATTAAAGATGAGCACCTGCCTATATTAGCCTTGCAATTTTTCATTATGCTGTCCAGGTTTTTCTCAGTACCACAGCAGATCCCATTTGGACTCACTTGGTGACACTACAAATTTTAGGAGTCAAATGTCATGGTACTTACATTGGGTCATCATCAGGCTCCCAGCCTTCCAGCTCCTTAAAGCATACAAAACACTCAGCCACATCAGGTGCATTCTCAGCTGGACAGTGAATGAATCCAGCCTCTGCCATCTAGATTGGGTTGGCAGTGGGGGGAAAAAAGAGGAAGTAGGTAAAAACAGTATTCAGCAAAGAGAAACACTTTGTACTCATACACTGAAGGCTCCCAAACTAGAAAGATAAGACAAATGATATGGCCACATTTCTCTGTGGCTCTAAGCATCTACTAGTATCTACTTATTCAATGAACATACAGATCCAGAGAGAACAATGAAAACAGCATCGTGTGCACGGTACCTGCTTTTCATCTCCAGGCAGTTATCTGAAAAGTTTTAGCTAAACTAGCAGCTATATACTTAAGGAACAATCCTTGAGTCCACAGCTCAGCCTAGGTTGCTTTCTTCCCTCATCAGGGTGGATAAAAATAATTGATTTTTTAAAAAAATGAAAATTGATTTAAATAATGACTTATAATTTTAAAATGATTTTTTTGATTTAAATTGACAAAAAAGATTTCTTAATTGTCTTAATTCATATACAGTATATATGTCTGGAAGAAGGCTAGGCTGGAGCCCTTCCTTCTGCTTTTATATTGCCCAGTTTCTCAACAATCCATACCTAAAGTCCTTAAAAGCAGAAGGAAGGGCTCCAGCCTAGCCTTCTTCCAGACACGTATTAGATGTCTAGATACAGTATAGAGGATACTTCTATCAGCGGCAGCCTAAAGTAATATTCATGATCCTTTGTTATCTTGGGGAGAACTAAACAAATAAAAAGTTATTAAGGACAGATCCTCACAGAATTATGTCCAAATAAGTCCTTCCACAGAGGAAGTTAACGCATCGCCCTTCAGATATTTCACACTACAGTTCCACTAGGACTAACTAGCCCATCGTTCCTAACCACTAGCTATGCAGACTGAGACTTAGGCGCAAGCATTAGGTGCAAATCCTTTTTTCCTATCCTTTCCAAACTGGGGCGTTTTGGCGCCTGGAGTCCAAAATGACGGCTGCACGTACTACCCCCCCCCCCACACACGGTAACGCGCCGGATTTAGCCCACAATCGAGAAGGTCCACAAACGGTCCCGGGTTTGGGGGAAAACCAGACCGCTCACCCGGTCCGGCGTGCAGGAGCAGTCTGAGACGAAGGGCCATTGGGAGAAGGTAGCGACACGGCCCTCTTTCAGGAAGAGCTCGAATCCCGGAGGCACCTGAAAGGCACCGTCCTCCATTGTTAGCATTCGCCGATTTTAAACAGCAGCGCCGTGAAAAGGATGACGGGAAATGCGCCGCCATGGAGCGTTGAGGAATCCTGGAGTCCTGGCACGCTGATTGGCCCGGGCTCTGAAGAGGAAGTCTGGAGCCCCGCCCCCCAAAACCAAAGTGAACCAGCGCTGTGCATGCTGGGAGATGAAAGATACAACACAAAGCCACGCGGCGCTTTAAAAACTCTTCATATTTTCATGGGAGCTTTCGTAGGTCACGTCCGCTTCTTCAGACATATGGGGTGTGTGGAAATGAAATACAGAAAGAAATACACCAGTCACATGTATAATATTCAAAACACAGCTTCGTCTTCTAAAACCACGACTTTTCAAAGGACTTGTCGACCAACGTTAAGATCCCTTCTTCTATACCTCTGAAAAGGGGTCTGCAGCTCCGGACCCTCTTGTATATGGCGTAGATCTCGAAACCCACTCCCAATCGCAGTTCGGCTGAGCAAAAGGGTTTTGTTCTGCAAAATTATATATAATATGCATATATAATATGCATATATTTTAAAGTTAAGCTTATATCACAATAACTCCTTTTTAAATGCCCCTTGTTTTGCTGCGACACAGACTACTGCATCCTGGAATCTGAAAGCAGAATCAAGCAATTAATTCCGCCTTAGTTTCGGTTCCGATTTTAAAAAATTACTTGCTTTTTGGGGATAAAGAAAGGAAATACATACGCATCAGCTTGCACAGAAAGGTTTGTCACCTCTTTCCCGTTTTAGTTTGAAAACTGAGCATAAGCCAATGCAGACAATTGCTGTACAAATGTAAGGGTATGTGTTTCAAATTAGAAATTACAAAGACGAAGTGTTCAAGAAATAATTGATGTTATTCATCTGCAGGATGTAAATCAACATTTCACCTTCTTTTCAGACTTTACGATCTGCTAGAAATACTGTATAACAATTACCAAACAAATAGCTATCTGTTTCAGAATGCTGGGAAAAGGAAAGAGAGAAAAGTAAAGGGTGAAAAGGCAAAACATTGTAGCACTTTAAAGATCAACGTTGCACCAGTCTGAGAAAATGGCAATTAAAGTAGAATGAAACTGTTATAATGACATACTGTGCAGTAACATTCTGTGTTTTTCCCCATAGTCTTATGGGAGCCTGTAAAAAGATGTACCAGAAGAGACTACATGTCCAGACAATGGCACTATGAAATCTTGATATGATCTATTAATATTAAGTCCATGAAAACTCACGATCTTATGACTGAATAATTTCCATCTGTTTTACAATGTTTTTAAACATTTGTTTTTGCTTGTTGTTATAAAATTGATAAAAATATTGTTAAAATGATAGACTGCATGTGCAGGCTTTGGAGAGTCGCTGGAAAAATACTGCCGCGTTCCAAGGGAAGGGCATAACACCTGTAGACTTTAGCATTGCCACTGTTATTTTTACAATTTAACTCTTCTTTTACAAGGACTTGGCTGCCGTCTTTTCTTCAGGACATTGTCTGTCCTATTTGTGTATCTAACCCTGGGACAGGAGACCAGAGGTTCTATTGCTGTTGCTGGACTGCAGCTCCCATCATTATCCCCTAGGATTGGCCATGCTAGTTGGGGCTAATGGGACATGGAATCCAACAACCTCTTGGAGGGGAACACGTTTCTCACCTCTGATTTAATCTTACCGTACCGTAGCTCAGCCTTGCTTCTTCTATGCACAGTCGCTGCTTCAGAATCACCTTGCACTGTGCTGGGAAGGAAGAGAGCTTCATTTCTCTAACATTTGATAATGCCCCGTAGTACAGCGCCTAATGCCAATCCCAGTGGACTAATACTAATATGTGAAAGGTTCTTTTCGGATATGTCCCATCTCTGGGGGATTCTAGGAACTGTAGTCAGAAAAACAAGTCCTTCTGACTTCAAGTGTAACAACTTATATTCAAGTATTATTTTAACTAGAAAAACCCACCTTCAGCTGGACATTAAGTGGACCAAAATGTGGTGACTTACGTAGCAATTATGGCTTGCCTGTGTTCACAGTTTCATTTCCACACCACTTCCTGGGAAAAGTGATTTACAACCACAATGCAATTGCAGTTTACACTGTAGTTTTATTTAATGTTTTCAGATCTCAAATAGTTGTTAAGGAAGGAGACTGCTGTAGGATCAGGCAGGAGCTATCTCTGTGCCAGTCAATCATAGGAAAAAGGCCCTTTGCAATCCCCTCCAAAAGCCATCAGGTGGCATACATTTCAGAAGTCTGTCTGTCTGGACAGGCTTGTCTCATCGAAAGAGAGACCAGTTGCATCAGAAAAAGGAGAGTGGAGGGGAGTCCAATCCCAGTTTGAAATAAAAAGACCTCAACTGAAAGAGGTCAGGTGTGGTCAGTGGAGGACATGCCTTATAGCTGCAGACGGGGATATCAGGACGAGAGCTCCATCTCCTTCCAACCTGCTCAGCTTCATGTTCATATTGATATCATATTCAGAATGACCTGGAACATCAAGAGATAGGCATATATTCAGACTATTCAATGAGGCTGGCTATTTTGCATAACGGATGAGCTCCACTGCAAAGCAGCCTTCATTCATTTGGTGAATGTGTTCTGGAGAAGACTGAATAAGAATTGGGCTTATTTGATGGGCACATTCAAATATCAAGGTATGGCAGAATTCTGAAGCCCACGTTGCCCAGTTTCTCCCATTGCAAGACTTCCGCCTGTGCTTTGTTTACTGTGATGTCCAAAGTTAACAATCAGGAACGTCTTCAACCTTGCAAACCAGAGAATATAAACCAGCATTGGTTCTTCATTCATTGAACTGGCTTGTCAAATGACAGAAAAGCCTGAATGCCACAGTAAACAAACTATGGATGGAAGAGCTACAGGTCCCACCGTCTTGTCGCAACGTACAAAAACAGCCATTTTACATCGCATCCAATATTTTGTTCAAATTCTTAAGTTTTTGTTGTTTGAATTTCAGTGGTGTTGTGCCTATCTCTACAATGGGGCCTTCCTTTCTAGTTAGCACCCTACAGGGAAAGGGCAACACTGGGTAGAGAAAAAACCACATTATAGGAATACTTTCATATCATGCTCCACTATGACATGGAATCACACCCGGGGGATGGGGGGGGAGAGTGATTCCTCGGAGTCTGTGAATAGGTGTTGTCATTGCCCATCCCATTACTGATTTGACAAACTAGGTTTGCACATTTGAAACCTATTAATTCAGTCATTTGATCTAAAAAATATACATAAAAGCCACACTTGCTATGAGGTAGTATTGAATATTTTCAGTGACACTCCACACACACATTCTCCAGAGTCAGGGTACTCATGTTTTACCTGACACCTTGCTCCTAGCACAAGATTTCTGTCTCTCTGTGACCCTCACGCACAGAGTAGCAATTATTATTTCACCACAGTACATTTGCCAGTGAAATGACGCATCTACCTGTGTGAGGAGATAGTTCTCCTGGGACAGCTTTTCAATAATATCAAAGTGATCTGTGTCTCCAATGTCCAGCAAGGAGGCACTCCAGCCAGCTGCACGTAGAGCCTATGGGGAAGCAACAGGAATGTTAACAAATCTGTTCTCACTATGCGGTTGCCAGTGCCTTTGCCCTAAGAGCAGTGGGCAGTCTCGGTTTAAAAGGTCCCTGTTGCTTTTTGCTGAACTCCCGAGGTTCACCAGCAGATGCAAAAGAGTCACTGTTTTCTTGTCGTTATACTGTACAATGGGAGATAGAAGTACTAATGAAATGGAGGAAATTTTAAGTCCTTCCTTATCCTGCAGAAAGATTCTACGTTGATATGTATGTATTCATAGCCTTTTAGATAAAAGGCTACGAATGAAGGACATTCATGATCAATCTCTACATATGTGTACCTACTATATACAAAGCTGCTGTGCCCAAATGGAGATATGTGTTATGTGCCACCAAGTCCCCTCCAACTTACGGCAATCCTATGAATTAATGACTTCTAAAATATTTTGTCATTAATAGCCTGGCTCATGTGTTCCACGTTAAAGACTGTGCCTTTATTTAGTCAGTCCCTCTCACATTCAGTTTTCCTCTTGTCTTGCTGTCTTCAACTCTTCCTAGTACTGTATTAGTGTGTACATCTATATACATAGCACGTGCAGACATACATAGAGATGGAGTGCAGTGATGCTCACACCATCCATGGTGATTCCTTTTGATGTGATTCACATTTGTATATCTATGAATACACATGCTGTTATGTCCAGAAGTACACAAATTCAAATGCACTTATCAGCATGAAGACACCATTGCTCTCGGGGCTGTATTTGAGACCAACACAAGGAAGAAAGAGCCTTTGTTATAAGCAGGCTAATAGTTATATTTATGTTTGTTTCGGAAGTTTCCATGGTGGCATCCAGAGATGGTTGAAGGGAATTCTCCCAGAGAAAAGATCGCAAGTCTGAGCTTGAGAGCCAGTTTGGCTAGATTTTTGCAGGCCTGGCACAAGGATGGTTGATGTGCCTCGTCCAAGCAGAAAAGAGACTGTGAATGCCTGTCAGAGAGTGTAATCTTATTTGGGCAGGGTTCACACCTCTGAAAGGGGCCTGAGGAGGCCATAAAAGAAGAGAGTAGGCCCGATGGAAAAAAAAGGGGGGGGAACTGTTAGTAATTTTTTTAGCTATCGATATTTGGTGTTATTTTTTAGTCACAGGGGAAGGTCCTATGATGGAAAATCCAAGTAAGTAATTTTTGAGAGATCAAGGAAAGTATAATTTCCAAGAGGAAACAGAAGCTTCAAAGCCAAGGTGGTGCTGCAGCTGCAGCAAAAAAGAAACTGAGGCACTCGGTGTTGGGGGCGGAGCCAAGGGCGATGTGAGGGAGGTCCTAACACCATGCGTTGAAAGCTCCAGAACAGGGGTCCCCAACCCCCAGTCCGTAGCCTGGTGTCGGTCCGTGGGTTTCCTGGAACTGGGCCATGGAGACACCCCTCCGCAAGTGCGATAGGCCGTCCGCAAGTGTGGGGGTGCCCCCACGCATGGAGCCCCCACCCCTCAAACAGTCCACGGTCCCAAAAAGGTTGTGGACTGCTGATCTAGAAATTCTGAGGTTCTCTGCACAAGCACACTAAAACCCATTAGTGTAAATTCACAGACAATCACTTTAAGAACCGGAGTTACAGGTATGTAACCTCTCTTTTGTTTGGTTAGCCAGGTCGAACGGTAGCTGGAAGGGTCCTTTACCATTGTGTCCTTCTGGCCATGGAATCCCTACATGTCAAACTGACTTCAGTAACCCACGCACCTCAAAATACTCCTGGGACTGTCTGCGAAACTCTGGCGAGTCATGTTGCGCTATGCCAATGAGTATCTGGCAAGCTCTTCTGCCCTCCAGCTTAGACACACGGCGCAAGGGGCTGTTCTGTTCAGCCACTTCCCTGGAGGAAACAGACATCACTGAGAGAGAAGAGGCCAGCGCAGAGATGACAGAGTGGTGGAGCTCAGCATCATCTGCAAGTCTGAGCTGAAAAGGAAATCATGTGAGAGGACACAAGTGCATGATGCTGGGCCACACAGGAGCAGCAGTCCTACTTGATTATCTGTTGTTAAAAACATAAGGCCCTGAAAGTAAGGATGCATTTGGGCAGCTGGGAAGGCATGTGCCTGGTTGCACTGGAAAAAGTCACTTTGCAGGGAGCAACCTCCCTTAAAGCAACCCTTCCATCTGTTAGGGAATTGCTCCAGACTGACCCTAAAAAGGAGTAGCCCTACAACTGGAACCAAAAGGATCTAGCTTAGGTATGGATTTGGGCTGGGCTGCAGTGCAGTATATAGCATGACTGCCAGGGAATAGATCTCACCGGACATCCACGAAATGATCCAGCTTGTGATCTATTTCCCTATATAATCATACTCCAACCTTAGGAAAGGGATGGTTCTAAGAGACCTACTGCAGTTTTGCAGCCCCCTGTGTTTATATTTTAAAATGTAGTTCTCACCGGCTCATGTGCAAGACATCATTTTCAGGGGTATGTAGGAGGGGCTCCAGGTCATAGATGCCACTCACCAAAAAGGCTCCTGGAAAGGAAAAACATAAACCCACGAACATCTTTAGTGAGACCTGCCATTCTGGTGAACTGCAAAGCAGGACAAGCAAATGGAGAAAAACAGCATGCAAACAATTTGAGGTGGAAAAATCTCCCAGACCATACCTTTGATGTTTGGCACAACACCAAATTCTGCCCAATCCGTAGAGAGCACCATGGCTGCCAGGTGAGCCCCTGCTGAGTGTCCAAGCAGATAAATCCCACTACATGCAAACAAGATATTGTTGCCATGAGCAAGTGGGAGGCTAAAGTGAGTGTGGTGGAAAGAACAGCCAGGTGGCTAAGGGGTCACAGCTGTGGACTTGGACAGGTTGTGAGAGGCTCTCCCTTTCCCAAAGCTGCAATGCAAGCCCACTTCCCAGCACCTCCCAGCATATCTGTGCCTCCTACCTGATCCCTGTGTACTGTTGAACGGCAAAGGCAACGCTATGTCGAACCTGCCTGACCATTTCTTCTATTCGCCCTGGGTAGAAAGCACAATATCCAAGTGATGATAGGCGTGAGGTGTTAATGGAAAGTGCGCTGGGGGGGGGGGGGGAGAAGAAAAACTACGTCCACAGTCACCTACCTTTTGGAGCCACATTGTAGCCAACTGCAGCCAAGGCAATGCCATGGCTCACTAGGGGCAATGCAGCAAAGCCCGAAACGTCTTTGCTACAGATGGGGAGAAGGAAGGTAAAGGATAGCTGGTTACACTCAAATCAGAGTCAATAGCTCCACCCAGACTAGGGAGAATGCTAGTCCCAAATGGTTCTTTTGGATTTAGGAGGTCCTATATTCGGCACATCAGACCACAGATAACCATCAGCATAACTAACTCACCTCAGGAATTGCCAGTAGCCACCATGAATATAGAGGACCAGAGGAAAGGCTGAAAAGGGACACAATGGGTAACCAGGCAGAAAAGGCCATCGCCTTCCATTAATTTCCCCACAAGACATCGATTCCCCTCTCCATTCCTCCCACCCAACTTTAATTCATAATCAGATTCCTGGCTTCTGTCTCTTTCCATCTTCCCATCTCGTGCAGCCATTCTCAATGGGGGGGGCATATAGCCCCCTTAGAGGCCCTGGCACATTTGAAGGGGGGCACAGACTGGAAACAATTCTGCACACACCATCTTACAAGGTTCGTAACGCAACTTATACAATTCTGATTCAGCCTATACTTCTTTCACATTGTGTGTATGGCCGTGGCAAAAACAAAACAAAAGTTCAGAATGGCTGTTCTACTGCACCCCCTCTACTTACTTTCAGTGTGCACTGTAGGAAGATACACATCAAGCTTCTCCCCCTCATCCATCCCATAGGGCACATTCAACAGTGTCTGTGTAGCAGCCTGAGCATCGCGGGTTCCTGCAGAGCAAAGGAAGGGCTAAAGAGGTGGACTTAGCATCTTCTTTGGCCATATCTATCTAGCCTTCCTCACCCTCACCCCCACCCTCTCAAGAGTTTCCAAATTCTGGTCCCTTCCTACATTCACAACTGCACTGTATCCTGTTCATCTGCTGGAAAATCAATATACACTTTTTTTTCTTACTATACTGTATTACCCAAGGGAAAAAGGCTCCTCACTAATTTGTTAGGCCCTTCTTTCTAACATATCTCCCAGTGAGATTCTCTGTTATTGTGGTAGGGGTGGGACGACATTCCATTTTGGGTAGGTGCACTCCTGTCACATTTGTGGGCTTCCTTCATGCTCTCTGTGGGGCTAGCGAGGATCATGCTCCCAAGGCTGGTCCAACTCAGGGTGGGCCCTTGAGATTGACACCAACTCCAGTGGACTTTCCCACCTGTAGCTTGCCCATGGATTGCGGATATGCAGAGGAGGCAGAAATCACAACAGAGAACACTTGTCATCCTGAGCTGCGGAGGTAGGAGGAGGAGGCTTTGACACCCCTGAGGGGAGAGGATGAGTCAGGAGGGGGAAAGGCAGAACTCTGGGAGGACACATCTGAAATGGGGGACTGGGAGGCCTGTCAGGCAGAGGAACCAGAAAAACTAAAGGAGCAAAGTTGCAAAGGTGTGGAGGTGGTGTGTGGATGTGACTGGCAACTGAGTGGAGCTTATGGTGCCACCAGAAGAGCCAACTGGGTATGATGGGCCCAGCATAGACAACAACCTTCCTACTGGGGGGAGCGAGAGCATTGTCATTGGAGGCATTGCAAATGTGGGAAACTGGGACCAGAAGCTAGTGGGTCCTTGCCTGAGGTCGACCCCAGAAATCTACCCCACTATCCAGTCGAGGTCTCCAGGCAAATGACCTTGATGTCCTGAGTACAGCCAGCACCCGGCCAAGGCAACCTCCACCTGAAGAGATCAGCCACAGTGACCTCATTCACCACTGTCCTCAACACCACCCGAGGCCTTCCGGTATGGAAAAGCAGAGGTCCTAGAACAAGGTGCGAGGCCAACTGACAATGAGCATACATCATCCCTACTTCAGCATGCCCTGCCTGGCCTACCTCTGCAGTGTACTCAACCTCCTGGAGAAAAAAGAGATCCATCCTCCCACCCCAAGGTGGGAGAACCAAGGACAGTGGCTTTCTCTTTCACCTTAGAGAGAATGATAGGTAAGGGATTCCCTGTTTGGGAGCATTGTAGTATAACCCCGTTGGTTATTGCTATTCACCCAAATTTTAATAAACTCTTTATTTGATTGCAATAGGGACTGTGTGTCATGAAAGGGGCAGCAGAGGCCATCTTACATCATCCACTGTTTAGAATGTCTACAGGCCACCAACTTACTTTAATGTTATAAAGCACAAGTGCATTTACCATATCTCTTTGAAACCTGGTGCATAATTAACCCCTTCAGGTAAACCAGGGTTAGGTGCTGTTCCTTAACAACTGAAGTCATGCCTATATTCTTGGAGGAGGGCCAAGCCACCAGCTCCAGTGTTCTATGCCAGAATGTTGGTGTGAGCCAGGGCAGCCCTATCTAGCTTGGCCAGATGTCTCTCTTCCATTCGTTGTTCCAGGACACGAAGTTTGTAATTTAATAGGGTTTATTGTAACTTGGAGGGAGGGGGGAATCAGAACTGATTGAGAGTCTTCGGTCTTAGTTCTATTTACAGAAACACAGTGTGACTTCTTCCTGTTCCAGCCCCTGGTTCCCTTCACCGGGAGGGGCTTATAGAAGAGCCCAATTCCTGTCAGTGGACTCTTAGTCACTCCAGTCTCTTAGGGCCTGGCAATGGGGCTCCTCCAACGTTGGGCTGCTCCTATGAGTGAGGGCTAATATGACTGCAAAGAGGGCACATAAGACCCTCTCCCCAGGAAGCCTGGTCAGCCCCTGCTTCCTGGTCTCCTCTACCTGTCTCTCTGACTCTGATGCTTGCAATTTGGCTTCCTCTACCAGCGTCAGCTCTGTCTTGATGTAGGCTCCCTCCACCTCACCACTGGCTCCCTCCTCCTCTCCCCCCCCCCAGTGTAACGTGTGAGGGAGAGGTTTGGGATTTCGATACTTTCCCTCCTCTCCCTTGGGGATCCGATGTGAACCAGAACCCCTATCCAAGGATCCTCCTTATAAATGTAGTCCCATTTGACAGGGTTTCTGGCTCTTGTGGGAAGCCTGCCCAGTAGCACCTGGCCCACTCCTCCTGGACATTCCCTCAAGTGCCTTCCCCAGGGTCCTCTTCTTCCCCAGGAGTCTCTGGTATCCACTCTGGTTGCTTTGGCTTGGCAACCAGCCTTCCATGGGTCTCCTCCCCCTCTCTACTGGTGGCAAGGCAGATTTTATAGCCACCATTCACCATAGGAAAATTATTTCCCTCCTCTCACCTAGAGTTGTCAACAAGTCCCCAGGGCTGACATGGCTACCAGGGCCTCAATCTGGGTGCTACTCCTGCAGAAGTGCTGGGTCTCCATGGCTCAGGCTCCCTGTTTTGACTATTGGGACTCCGTGGTGGGCATAGGCGTCAAAGGTGACGTAGACGCAGGCCCTGGGCTGGAGCATATGGTCCTGTTTTCTTCACAGCCACTGGAAGCCTCCAGATGGTCTATAATATGAAGTCAGCTAGCAGCTCACACATGTTTCCCTTTCTGCCCATTCCCACCCTAATTATGGCTGGGCCTTGGGCTGCCCTTGGGCACTTTACCTCCAGTTAACATTTGTACATGAGCCTGAATCACAGCATCTTTATCAAGCCGTGGAGACCACCTGCTAGGAGAGTACTGCGTCTCCAGCTCCTGTCAAGAGAGAAAACACAGGACCAGGAAACAAAGCTGCACTGACTTTTTTTGCTCAGAAGAAGAAAAATGCAGAGAAAATGCAGACTGAAAAATACTGGCAGATTCATGATTCAGATACAACTAATCCTTAGTAGGAAAGAAGGGAATAGCATGTTAAGCAGATGAAGAGAAGCAATGCAAAAGACAGATATGAAGACATGTATGTTACTGGGAAGTGAGGAGCATCACAGCCAAGCCTATTTTGAGACCAAGTGTTAGTTATTTAACTGATAGCTATTTTTTTCACTACAAAAATAATACAGTACAGGCATGGCTTCTACAAAGGATTGTGAAAAACAACTTGTTCAGCATCAAAAATGTCTGAAAAATGAAATGAGCAATGCCCCCTCCCATCATTCTGTAAAGGATAACAATTGGCTTTCCTTTTTATGATGTAGCTTTATGTGCCCTCTTCCCTTGGTAGCCACGGCATCTTACAATATGTCCCCCTTTCATATCATTCAGGATGCTAGCTGTGCTTGCTTTCATCTTGTGTGTAATTGTGGAGATATTTCTACTCCGTAGAGCTCTGAACTAACTCATAATTTTAGACAGGGCCTTTCAGTTTAGATTTCATTGCTTTAAATAGTATTTTTAAATTATTATTTTTTATGTCATAAATATTTGTGAGTTGCCAGAATTTCTGTTACACGATAGTTATATATGAAGGTATGTTTTTAAAGTCTTCACAACTATTTTTTCTTCAAAATACAAAGAGTGAAATATTTTCTTTATATAATATAACACCTATTTTGCAATTGCTACTTTGTCATATACTCATTGCATATATCCAGGCATATATCCTAACACTATACTCAGTCTTAGTCAGGAGGTCAAGAAGTGATGTCATATTTAGGAGACTTAAGAAATAAGCATGAAGACTTTCAGATATAAATTCATAAATACAATTAAATATAAATTAAAAGAATAACTATATCCCAGTCTTCATAACTACTTCACGTGAGACAAACTGAACAAAAGCCAGCAGCGGGTATGCACCAGATTACTATACGAGCACATGAATGTTCTTATGCCTTGCTAGTATCAGCTGATTGGTTTAGGCAGATCTCTGTATTCCTCATTACTACAGTCACCCTTCTAAACACCACAGCTCAGCATGATTCCCATTTCTCCTTTGTGTACATGACATTCAGACATCTCAGGTAACATTTCTAAAAATCTGACAAACAAAAGTTCTCACCTAGGAAAGTGGTGCACTTTTTAGTCTTTAAGAAGACAATATGTTGCTTTTGTGGCAGCTGAAAGGGCACAACTTCTTAAATAAACTCTCTTGCTGTCTTTTCCAAAAGAAAAGTTGAAATCTGCTTTGTGGCTGCCACATCACAATCCTTCCCCCACCCAATGGGAATAAATGCCTTGACAATCTCACACATACTGTAATGATCTCTCCTTTACAATACAGTAGTTTACCTCCTTTGTCATTTTCTGCCACTTTCCCATGTCACTGGCTCAGATGTTGCCTACGCTATATTTTCTCCAGTTTGGGCTGCAGCACAACTAGAGTTATAAAACTCATGTGACCAAATTCAGCTTCTGAGAACAATCTCCAGAAGGGATCAGATGTTCTCCCTTGGCTTGTGTCCTAGTGCTGAGGGGAGTCAACAACTTCTGCTAAAAGTAACTATGATCCCTTTTAATAAACAAACCTAGACTGGGACTTTAGTAAAGGGCAGAGTCTTTCAGTATTTACTTTAGGGCACACATGATTACATTTAGATAACCTGATATCCTCCTGCTACAAGATACAACCTGAAATATGATAACAAATTCAGGGCAAGCTTTTTCTGTGGCCAGTAATCCCCTCTTCTCCTTCATGGATTGCTGCCTTGTCGTGGCGAAGGGGCTTGAGTAACTCAGAGAAGCTATGGGCTATGCCGTGCAGGGACACCCAAGACGGACAGGACATAGTGGAGAGTTCCGACTAAACGCAATCCACCTGGAGTAGGAAATGGCAAGCCACTCCAGTATCTTTGCCAAGAACGCCCCATGATCAGAAACAAAAGGCTAAAAGATATGACGCTGGAAGATGGGCCCCTCAGGTCGGAAGGCGTCCAACATGCTACTGAGGAAGAGCGGAGGACAAGTACAAGTAGCTCCAGAGCTAATGAAGTGGTTGGGCCAAAGCCGAAAGGACGCTCAGCTGTGGACGTGCCTGGAAGTGAAAGGAAAGTCCAATGCTGCAAAGAAAAATACTGCATAGGAACCTGGAATGTAAGATCTATGAACCTTGGGAAGCTGGAGGTGGTCAAACAGGAGATGGCAAGAATAAACATTGACATCCTGGGCATCAGTGAACTAAAATGGACAGGAATGGGCGAATTCAGCTCAGATGATTATCATATCTACTACTGTGGGCAAGAATCCCGTAGAAGGAATGGAGTAGCCCTCATAGTCAACAAAAGAGTGGGAAAAGCTGTAATGGGATACAATCTCAAAAATGATAGAATGATGTCAATACGAATCCAAGGCAGACCATTCAACATCACAATAATCCAAGTTTATGCAGCAACAACCAATGCTGAAGAGGCTAAAATTGACCAATTCTATGAAGATTTACAACACCTTCTAGAACTGACACCAAAGAAAGATGTTCTTCTCATTCTAGGGGACTGGAATGCTAAAGCAGGGAGCCAAGAGATAAAAGGAACAACAGGGAAGTTTGGCCTTGGAGTTCAGAACGAAGCAGGACAAAGGCTAATAGAGTTTTGTCAAGAGAATAAGCTGGTCATCACAAACACTCTTTTCCAACAACACAAGAGGCGACTCTATACATGGAAATCACCAGATGGGCAATATCGAAATCAGATTGATTATATTCTCTGCAGCCAAAGATGGAGAAGCTCTATACAGTCAGCAAAAACAAGACCTGGAGCTGACTGCGGTTCTGATCACCAGCTTCTCATAGCAAAATTCAAGCTTAGACTGAAGAGAGTAGGAAAAACCACTGGGCCACTCAGGTATAATCTAAACCAAATCCCTTATGAATACACAGTGGAAGTAAAGAACAGATTTAAGGAACTAGATTTGGTGGACAGAGTGCCTGAAGAACTTTGGATAGAGGCTCGTAACATTGTCCAGGAGGCAGCAACGAAAACCATCCCAAAGAAAAGGAAATGCAAGAAAGCAAAGTGGCTGTCCAACGAGGCCTTAGATATAGCAGAGAGGAGAAGGGAAGCAAAATGCAAGGGAGATAGGGAAAGCTACAGAAAATTGAATGCAGACTTCCAAAGAATAGCAAGGAGAGACAAGAGGGCCTTCTTAAATGAACAATGCAAAGAAATAGAGGAAGATAACAGAAAAGGAAAGACCAGAGATCTGTTCAGGAAAATTGGAGATATTAGAGGAACATTTTGCGCAAAGATGAACATGATAAAAGACAAAAATGGGAGGGACCTAACAGAAGCAGAAGACGTCAAGAAGAGGTGGCAAGAATACACAGAGGAATTATATCGGAAAGATTTGGATATCCCGGACAACGCAGACAATGTAGTTGCTGACCTTGAGCCAGACATCCTGGAGAGTGAAGTCAAGTGGGCCTTAGAAAGCCTGGCTAACAACAAGGCCAGTGGAGGTGATGGCATTCCAGTTGAACTATTTAAAATCTTGAAAGATGATGCTGTTAAGGTGCTACATTCAATATGCCAGCAAGTTTGGAAAACTCAACAGTGGCCAGAGGATTGGAAAAGATCAGTCTACATCCCAATCCCAAAGAAAGGCAGTGCCAAAGAATGCTCCAACTACCGTACAATTGCACTCATTTCACACGCTAGCAAGGTTATGCTCAAAATCCTGCAAGGTAGGCTTCAGCAATATGTGGACCGAGAACTCCCAGAAGTACAAGCTGGATTCCAAAGAGGCAGAGGAACTCGAGACCAAATTGCTAACTTGCGCTGGATTATGGAGAAAGCCAGAGAGTTCCAGAAAAATATCTACTTCTGCTTCATTGACTATGCGAAAGCCTTTGACTGTGTGGACCACAGCAAACTATGGCAAGTTCTTAAAGAAATGGGAGTGCCTGACCACTTTATCTGTCTCCTGAGAAACCTATATGCGGGACAGGAAGCAACAGTTAGAACTGGTCATGGAACAACTGAGTGGTTCAAAATTGGGAAAGGAGTACGGCAAGGCTGTATATTGTCCCCCAGCTTATTTAACTTATATGCAGAATACATCATGCGGAAGGCTGGACTGGAAGAAACCCAAGCCGGAATTAAGATTGCCGGAAGAAATATCAACAACCTCCGATATGCAGATGATACCACTCTGATGGCAGAAAGTGAGGAGGAATTAAAGAACCTTGTAATGAGAGTGAAAGAGGAGAGTGCAAAAAACGGTCTGAAACTCAACATCAAAAAAACGAAGATCATGGCCACTGGTCCCATCACCTCCTGGGAAATAGAAGGGGAAGATATGGAGGCAGTGTCAAATTTTATCTTCCTGGGCTCCATGATCACTGCAGATGGAGACAGCAGCCCTGAAATTAAAAGACGCCTTCTTCTTGGGAGGAAAGCGATGACAAATCTTGACAGCATCTTGAAAAGCAGAGACATCACCTTGCCAACAAAAGTCCGAATAGTCAAAGCTATGGTTTTTCCTGTCGTGATGTATGGAAGTGAGAGCTGGACCATAAAGAAAGCTGACCGCCGAAGAATTGATGCCTTTGAATTGTGGTGCTGGAGGAGGCTCTTGAGAATCCCCTGGACTGCAAGGAGAACAAACCTATCAGTTCTAAAGGAAATCAACCCTGAGTGCTCACTGGAAGGACAGATCCTGAAGCTGAGGCTCCAGTACTTTGGCCATCTCATGAGAAGAAAAGAGTCCTTGGAAAAAACCTTGATGTTAGGAAGGTGTGATGGCAAGAGGAGAAGGGGACGACCGAGGATGAGATGGCTGGACAGTGTCTGCGAAGCAACCAACATGAACCTGACACAACTCCGGGAGGCAGTAGAAGACAGGAGGGCCTGGCGTGCTCTGGTCCATGGGGTCACGAAGAGTCGGACACGACTAAACGACTAAACACACACACACAATCCCCTCTTCCCAAAATACTTTTTCAGAGAAACAAAATCTTTCTGCCTTTACATGAAAAGGTTCTAAGCTTGTCCAAAAGGGGAGTTTCCCTTATTTTTTTGTAGATACCTTTGCATCACTGGTGTTGAAACCCAGCTCAACAGTCAAAGAAGCTATATGAACTGCAGTAAAAGAAGGCTGAAGTTACGGTACTGGTGAGAAGACTCACCGGGAAAGACAATAATGTTAGGAAATGATGAAGGTACCAAGAAAAAAAAGGCTCAAGCAGAGACCCAGCCAAGGATAAAGGTGGGGAAAGGGGGTTATCTCCTTTCCATCTGCCCAACCTTCACCCCAACATTATCCCCTCACGCCACCACTGCCTCCTTATTCATGAGTAAGCCAGTTAAACCTTTCTCACAAGTAAACCAGCAAGACTCATGTGGACCCTTCTCACAGGTTAATAAATTTCTCCAGAGTGAAAAGAAAAATTGTTCAAGTGAGAGTTAAAATAGACCACACTGCAGGTAAGAACTTTTAAAGCTTGAATTAGACACTTCAAATTCTCCCATCTGGGCAGGCCTTAAGTCTGCTCTAGCTGTGTAATGGTAAATCAGTAACTAAATGACATTACTGTACTACAATGATACCGCCTGATTACCTTCCAAAGGTTATATAACATCTGTTGGTGCAGAAGTGGGCCCTCTACTTACGAACGGCCCTAGTTACGAACGTTTCAAGTTACAAACCAATCTCATAGAAAACAACAGGCCCTACTTACGAACATTGCCTGAGTTACGAACCCGATCCATAGAAAAACAGTGGGCCCTACTTACGAACCTGTGGTTCAAGTTACAAACAAAAAAAAAACGCTGAAGGAGGTGGGGAAAGAGCGAAATTTGAACTTTCAGTTAACCGTTGGCCAGCGAAGAGGGTGGTTTTCTGCTTCCTCGCTCTTCCCAGCATTTACAGAGTGGATAGAGAGGCAGTCTTTAGATTGTCTGGTACTGGTACTGTGCTGTACAGACAGGACAGTACAGTACAATATTCTAATTTTTTTGGCTTTTTAAAATTTTTTGGATTTTTGGATTTTTTATTTTTAACATTCTTTTTTTAATCAGAGAGACTGCCTGTTCTGGGTGAGTACACTACAGTATGTTTTTACTTTACTGTACAGGGTTTTTTGCAGCTCGTTGGTGGGGGGTAGGGCTAGGTGGGGGGGTTCTGAGCTCTGATGGGTCTTGCTGGGTAGATTTTAGAGTTTTAAAATGGCTGCATGCTTGCTGGAATCTTTCCTTGCTGTGTGTGTCTCTGGGTGTGTGTGTGTGTTCTGAATCTGTCTGGTTAAAATGTGGACCCATGTCTCTCTTTGTGCTGAGGAATTCTGTTGGGAAGAAAGCCTACTTGCAAGCAGGGTAAAATGGAGTTCAGAGCCATGTCTCTCTTTGTGCTGAGGAGTGTTTTTCAAGGTGTTCTGTTGTCTGAAAGGTGCTTGTTTCCTCTCTCATTTGCTGTCCCATTTCCTGCAAGTACATAAGATAACTCAATCCCATAGCACAATAATTCTATGATACTACAATGTGCACTATGGCACAAAACATTTCCTGTCCAGTGTGTCTTCTTCTCTGGTCTGATTCACAGCCCTCTTACCACATACAGTATTTCTTTCCTTCCCTCTACTTAGCCCAGCTAACATACATCATTTCTAAATGTCCTGCTTTTCTGCTATGTTCGAGCCACGTTATAATCAAGCAATTATAATTCAGGGTATTTTTTTTAATGTAATGGTCCCGGTGAGGGAGGAGGTAGAGTCTGTATTGCGCTCCGCTCCCTATGTAAAATAGTTTTAACAGTTATAAATATTTGGAAGGGCTGAGCCATAAAAAAATTTTAAATCAGTCTGAGTTTTTATAGTTAGCCGGTCACGGTGGCAGTGAAGGCCGGGACAAAATCTGCAGGAGGTGGTGAGTTATTACTAGAGCATTCCTTCTCAAGGAGATGGGTATTGGGAAACGCCTCCATTTATTTATTTTTATTTATTTTATTTATATCCCGCCTATCTAATCAACCAAGATTACTCTAGGCGGCTTACAACAATAAACAGCAACAATACGGTTAAATAAATCATACAAAGGAAAAATTACAACAAGATGAGAGAAAACTAAGGAGGAAGAAGGAAGGGTGATCAGGAATTAATAAACGGGAAAGCCTGCCGGTACATCAAAGTTTTTAGTTGTTTTTTAAAAGTACCCAGTGAGGGAGCCGCGCGAATGTCAGGGGGAAGGTTATTCCATCTTTATCCATGATGCTGATAAAGAATATCTGTTTTCCTTTCCTGCTTCAAAACAAACCAGGATAATGGACTTTTTTTACTGCAGAGCCTGAATTTATACTCCCCACTGCCATACCCACCTCTTTCTCTCCTCTGGTGGAAAGTGATAACGAAGATAATCAAAAGGGAGAGAACGACAAGCAGCAACCTTGTTTGATATAGAGACAGGGCAGTTTAATGAGGAGGTAAACTCACAAGAAGGACTAAAGACAATGCAGGAGGAACCCAAGGTAGGGATTGAACCAACTGATACTATATATTAAAACTGATCAACAGAACTATGGAAAGAACTATAGACTTTATCCTGAAAGCTGTTAAAGATCTTATCTATATTTTTGGAAAAAGTCTCCTATCTAGGGAAGATCTTTGATGGAAGGGAGAGCCTAACAACTGTAGATAAAAGTGCAGACCTGTTTAGAAAAATACCAGAAGTGACGAGGATCAAGAGCAAGGCATCCTCAACAACAATCTCTCCCAACTTTCAACAGACTGGGCAGTAATTAGATGGAAGCCTAAGAAAAACGGGAGGATTTTAAAACATTTGCTCTTTCTTTGCAATCCTGGAAAATTTGCTTAACGGTCTGCTTCTATAAAGGAAAAGAAATAAACTGGTCTAACCAAGAACCAAGTAGCAAGACATCTAAACTTCCTCTTGAAGACTCCTCCCTTACTAAAGGACCTAATTTCAGTCAAAACCACAAACAAATCTAACCAGATACAAAAAATAGTGCTACTGTTCCAAACCAAAAAATACCATCGTTGATACTGAAGTAGGAACTCTGCCCATGCTCTGTTGCTGTTTGTTGGACAGTTGAGTATTTATAGCTGTGGGAACAGCTTTTGTCTTTTTTCAGGAGATAGGATGATCAGTGTGTTTTTTGTTGTGATAAGGGGGAGAGATTATTTGTTACTGTGATTGATGGGTGTCGCTAGCTGGTCTTTTTTGTACAATGATCCCTGGTCCTTGTGGCTGGGTAGAGTTCGTTGACCTTTTACAGGCTGTATTTTTCAATACAGTGGTGCCTCGCAAGACGGGCACCCGGTTTAATGACGAAACCGCATTACGACGATCTTTTTGCGATCGCAATTGCGATCGCAAAACGATGGTCTGAATGGGTTTTTTTTGCTTTGCGATGATCGGTTCCCTGCTTCGGGAAACGATTCTCGCAAAACGACAATTTTAAAACAGCTGATCGGTGGTTTCAAAATGGCCGCTGGGTAAACAAAATGGCTCCCTGCTGTTTTCTGGGACAGATTCCTCGCTGCACAGGCAGCGAAAATGGCTGCGCTATGGAGGATCTTCGCTGGACGGTGAGTTTCAAGCTCATAGGAACACATTAATCGGGTTTTAATGCGTTTCTAGGGGCTTTTTAATTTCGCATTACGACGTTTTTGTTCTACAGCGATTTCGCTGGAACGAATTAACGTCGTAATGCGAGGCACCACTGTATTGGGAGCCAGGTCCTGTTTAGTTTTTTGCCTTCTTCCTTTTTGTTGAAGTTCTGTTGATGTTTATGGATTTCAGTGGCTTCCCTGTGCAGTCTAACATAATGATTGATAGTGGTGTCCAGTATTTCAGTATTTTGAAATAGAATTTCATGTCCAGCTTGTTAACTGTCCAACAAACAGCAACAGAGCATGGACAGAGTTCCTACTCCAGTCCTCTGAAGATGCCGGCCACAGAGACTGGCGAAACATCAGGAAGAACAACCTTTAGAACACAGCCAAAGAACCCGAAAAACCCACAACAACCATCATGACACACTACACATTGCTTTGTGGAAGGATTTTCCCGGTTACACACAGAGCTGTTTGGAAAACAGCCTGCCAGAATGCAACAACAACAACAAAAGGGACTCTCAATCGTGGTTTTTGTTCTTTCATGGGGGTAATTGAGAGCCAAGGAGTGCTATGGGAGGGGGAATTTGCGGTTCAGCAGAACTGGGAATAGTTTTGAGCATCCATGATGCTAACAAGAATGGGACTCACTGGCCAAATAAAAATGGATTTTAATACTACCCTGCATGTGTCTGTTGCGTTTGGATTCTTTTAAAGGGGATTCTACTGTACACAGACCTGGAAAAGTGTGTGTGGGTCAGATTTTCTTTGGGTAGAGTTCTTGCACCCAAGTTACCCTCTTCCCATGCCAACAATTTCAATTCTATGAATACGGAATATTAATACCTGTTGTGAAGGAGAGAAGGCTAGTGTGCCGTCCTCTACTGAACAGACCTCTGAGGAAAACCATGGCTGCATAGAGGGAATACTTGTGGAAATAGGACAGGAGGTGGTGGAATGTAAAGAGTCATTAGAAGTGTGTCTGGCTGACGAAGGGGGGGAGGAGCTGGACTTGATTATCTGGGAGGAGGTTATAAAGGAGGAAGAGAACGCGCAAAGTTTCAGAATTCTAACGGACGGAGGACAGCCAGAAAGAAAGAGTTGAGGAGTACAGATGGAGCTAGTTTTGGGGCAAGCAGGTGCTACGGGTCTGATGAAAGACTTTCCAAATCTGTAGATTGGAGGAGGTTTGTTGCCAGACCCAAGGGATTTACATACAAAGGAGGGTGATCTAGAACTGCTGGAATGGACAGTAGTGGTATACCCTCGCAACCAGCGTGGGGGATGGAGGGTGATCCGTCCCAGTCCCTCTTTACTCCATCCACAACGCGAGGGGGACTGGGTGAGACACCCATGCTGTGGGACAGTTTGTGCCGTGAGGAGCACCCCCCTGAGACCAATGACTGATCAGGAATGATTTGGACTGGCCTCTCTTTGAGAAGTGAGTTGAGGACGCCAGATGTAAAAGTACGCAGTTGAAGGATTTTACTCAGATTGAGTTTATTGGACCCCTTTGAAACTGTTGAGTTGAATTTGTTAAACAATAAAAAGACTCATGTTAAACGTTCAGAGCCGCCTCCGACTCTCCTTCCCGCGCAAGCTCAAGGTTCGCCTCCTGCCGAAGATGAACCTATTCACACCTGTTCTCTGCAACTAATCATATCTAAACAGGACTGAACTACCTTGGTACAAAGCAATTCCAGGGTATTGCTTGCTTCCTGTATCTGGAGAGGATAGAGTGTGTGTATGTGAAAAAGATCAAAACCAATGGGGTGCTGAGTCACTTTTTTCTCCTCATCCTATGAGTCTTCCTAGTACTCAAAACTGTTCCTTAGCATTCTGGAACAGATTTTGCAGATGCAAATGTTATCCGAGGAGAAAATCAAAGTGTATGTCTCTGGTGCTGTAACTCAAAAGTTAAACATATCTGAGTGCTTTAACATGAAGGCAGTGTGATTCAATACATTTTGGCTGTACCAGTCAGCTTGAACAAATTTTAGCCATGCCCATCTTCTGCATGTGATGGGGTTTATGTGGAAAAGATTTCAGAACGTTGTTCTCCAGCTGCTTTCAGGAGATAGTCCATCCTAACTTAAGAAAGAACTAAGGACTCAGAAACACTATTACACCCATACTTTCTAGAGTCTGTCTATCCTGCATACAATTCGAAGTGTCAGTCCTGATGTAGAAAGTCTTGAATGTCTTTGCACCTGCATACTTTACAAATCATCATTCTTAAAAAAAAAATCATATGCTTCCTCTTGTACAGTATAAAGAAATTACATAACAGCTGACTCATTCATAGGGTTGCTTGGTTTTGAAGGTTTCCTGGAAAGTTGTTCAGAAGTACTGTAGTTTAAAATCTCAGTCTGGATATAAAGTGAGGGGAAAGATGTTACTGCCCATTTTTTTGTGTGTGTATTAACTGCCCTAAGTTTCTAAAAGAAGGTGAAAACACACATTCTGTTAAATTGCCTGTTCAGTTATTTTTGCAAAGAACCTCAACCTTAGTACTGCAGAGCTGAAAGAGATCCTATGGATCGTCAAGTCCAGCCCCTGTCAAGGAGACACAGTGGGGGAATCGAATTCACAGACCTAGATATCCAAGAGGTTTTTTTAAAAAAAAACATAAAACATCATAGTGAAAGGTTTTTTTAAAAAAATCAACAGCAGCAAGCATTATCCAGGAATTAATTGCAGCCACGGATTGTTTGAGGCTGCAATCCTATAATACCCACTTAACTTGGCTACCCTCCAGGACAATTCTCTCCTGCCATTAAAAGCTGGCGGTGTTGAACGCCAAGGCAA
The DNA here is from genome assembly GCF_051106095.1 of Pogona vitticeps. Taxonomy (NCBI): domain Eukaryota; kingdom Metazoa; phylum Chordata; class Lepidosauria; order Squamata; family Agamidae; genus Pogona; species Pogona vitticeps. Next base: position 139,987,741 of record NC_135784.1, on the reverse strand, counting down.
AAGAGGTTCTCCAAACAACCAAAAGGGGGCACTCGCAGCAGCTCTCCGCACTCCTACTCTCCTCCCCCCCTCAGGCTGAACTAACAAGCCTTTCGGGGAGGAGATTGCCAAAATATTTCAAGACAGTTTTTCCCGCCTTGTCTGTGATTGGCTGTGGTGTGACAGAAATTCTTCTGATTGTCCGTTCAGCCGCGCGAGCCGTTCTGATTGGACATTTTTTTCTAGATAGGTATAAAAGGAGGGGCGGAAAAAGGCGCGCGCGGGGCGAGAGATTTAAAAGTGGTTTTTTGTTTTTTCTTCTGTCCGACGAAGAAGGAAGCGGAGCCATGAACTGCTTGATGATGCCCGGAGTGCAGCCAGGATCGCCCCTCAAGGCCCGCGGCCAAATCCAGGCACGTAAGGGAAGGGAACAGGAGGTGCAACCTTTAAAATCCGAGGGATTTTAAAGGTTGGAAAGGGAGTGTAGAGCTCAAGAGTATTTTAGGCTGGAACGGGAAAACAGGAAGGTTTGGGCTCCTGGCCATGTTTTTCCCGAAGCCCTTGGCTGTGGGGGTGCTGGAACAGAAGGGGAAGACAGGGAGCCCGGTTTATATGGCTGGGGGTGGTGGTGGATGGAAACAATGTCAGCCCGGCTCCCTGGCAGAAAAGGCCTTTTGATCCCCTATATGGATCTTAAAACTGTAGGAGTGTAAGAATATACACTTTGCAGGGTTGGATGAGCCCCTCATCCTATTTCCAAAATAAGGCCAATCAATCAGCTTGCATTGTTCGTTTATTTCATAGGGTAATGGACTTTCTCTCCCACTCTAGGTCATCTTTGGACCCATGTTCTCTGGAAAAAGGTACAGTATCCTTATCGGGTGGGGAGGCATGACAGGGCAAAGCGGAATGGTATACAGTGGACCCTTGACTTACAGATGGCTTGACTTACAGACTTTTTGAGTTACAGACTTCTCTGGCCACAAAATTTAGGTTTGACTTGCAGACTGAGATTTGACTTACAGACCAGGAAAAAAACAAAATGGAACAAAAATGGCCTGTTACGGGATTAATCGGTTTTCAATGCACTGTAGGTCAATGGAGACTTGACTTTCAGACTTTTGACTTGAGAACCACCTTCCAATACGGATTAAGTTCTCAAGTCAAGACCCCACTGTATACTTTCATTGGTCATCTGGATCTTAGCGTAGGCTAGGGCACCGTTGTTCTTTATCCTGGGAGTATATGTCACATGGACGCTACAAGCGCTCTAAAAGGGGCTGGCATGTATAGCCTTCCCCAACCTGGTCCTCTCTACATGTTTTGGACTACAACTCCAGCATTCCTGACCATTAGAGATGATGGAATCGGCACCCAGAATAAGGAAATGGCACCAGGTTTGAGAAAGCTGGTTTATGTGTTGTGTTGTGGCCTTCAGCTAGGTGAGCGCTCCTGCCTGCATCTCCACTGTTGTGCTGTTTCCTCTTCTTCCAAGTGTAGGAGATGGGTTACGCATGTGCAAGCATAGGGATGTCTCATAGTTTAGATTTAGCTTGTGATGGGTCCACTGTAACAATGGTGAGGGAAGGGATGGTGTGAGTTATTGTCCAACATTATCTGGAGGAACTACATATTTCCTGTCTCTGTTCTGTAAAATAGGCCCTGGCCATGAGCTTTCTTTCTGGTAGGGTCAGGAGTGGATTTTGTAATAGGGAAAAAATGATTGTTGTTTTTATAATCCTCTGTAGTGCTGCTTTCTATCTGTTGAAGAACAGCCAATGTCCTGCATCTAAGTCCCTAATGAAATTTTGGGTTCCTATGTAGGCTTATGTGTGGGCTTTTTCCCAAGTTAATAACACTGTTGTTACGTTACGCAGAGGTAACCAAGGCAGCCTGTCTTGTACACTTTCTTTCAAATGATGGCTGAGGGCTTTAATTAACAGCTGCATGACCTCCTGGCACCTCGCTGGCCTCTTCTGCATTTAATTCCCACTGGAGAACTTCCATTTTTGTTTTGCAGCACTGAACTCCTGCGCCGGGTTCGTCGGTTCCAAATTGCACAGTACAAATGTCTGCTGATCAAGTATGCCAAAGACACACGCTATTGCGTCAACGGAGTCTCCACACATGACAGGTAAATTATTAAAGACATTCTAAAGGTAGTGAAAAGGAAAGGCACCTTACACAGCCAACTTTTTAACACCATTTCCTGCTTGCTCGGGAAACAACTGCAGGTGCAGTACATGTGTACATTTTTGATTGCATCATGCAGTTATGTGACTTTGTTTGTTATAGGCCACTTAATATATTTGTATAGTACAGTATAGGTCATTTTACTATATGGCTACTGATGGATAATGATGTGAGATATATTTTACAGTACGGTGGCAGAGTCTGAGCATTTCAGTAAATTCAAATGTTTTAAAATGCATTTTTCTAGAAAGGCCAGAATCATGTTGCTTAGCATAGTAAATTGCACTAGAGTAGCCCTATTGAGTCAGTGGTGATTTGGTGAGTCAACTCCTCCCTAAATCCCATTGATTCAAATGAGCCTACTCTAGCTGTTACTTTAGCATATTAAGCCTATTTGAACGAATGCAACTTAGGGAGGAACTGACCCACTAAATCCCCCATTGATCCAGTGGGCCTGCTCTAGTGCAATTTACTGTGTTAAGCAACATGGTTTTAGCCAAAAAGTTATTACAAACCTTGACTGTGTATACACACAGACATTTCGAGGGAGACAACCCACTCCAGCGGTTGCTGGACTGTTAACTTCCATGCGTGCTAGCCTGCACAAGGAGTGGTAAAGGATCGGGGGAATTCCTGGAGAACTTAAAATTCTCCATCTCTATAGTCTACACTGTAGCATTCTGCTATTTCTTATCCTTTTTGTGATTTAAACAGTATTTTAAAGATCCTTCTTATGTAAATGACATCCAGATTTGGGAGCATTTGCCAGGCACTCACACTGAAAAACAGCTTTTTGCAATGGAGTTGGTTGATAATGCTAGCAATTGTGATTTCATGAATAATGTATTTCTTTGTCTGCATAGGAATACCATGGAGGCAGTGTTGGCTTGTTGCCTCAAGGATGTGCATCAGGAGGCGCTCAGTTCTGCTGTAATTGGCATTGATGAAGGCCAGTTTGTAAGTTCTTTTGCAACGTCTCTGTTCACCCAAAGCAGATTAGTTAAGCACTGCTAGTTTTCTTTCAAGCTGTTACAGGGGCTCAGGGTATGATTCTGCAACTACTTGTCTGAAGTAAGGCCTGCAGAGCTCAGCGGGATTTATCGCTGAGATGACATGAATAGGGTCGCACTGCAAGTTCTCTTTCATGTTGCAAAGAAAATTATTTAACATGGAGGAGGTAAGCAGGGCATATTTAACGGAAATATTTGAACTACGTCGCTAGTATGAGCTGTCTTAACATGCATATCTGTAGGGCACAGGTTCTCCAAAAAGGTTCCCTGACTCTCTTAGAGGGGAGGATGTTCCTACTTGGTTGAAACATTCCAGGGGCCAATGTATTGATAAAAGATTAAGAGGCACATTTCATGGGATAGAGAGGAGGAATGAGCTCTTGCTGCTTCATAATATTGTGATCTTAGCAACTGCAGAGCTGGAAGGAACCCTCTGGATCATCGAGTCCAGTCCCTGTCAAGGAGGCACCGTGGGGGAATCGAACTCCCAACTTCTAAGCCACTGAGCTGTTGAGCAGTTCACACAGATAGGTGGAAGGTATTTCTTATGTGGGCCACAGTGTGGGTGTTGGCATTCTTGGAAAGGAACCTAAGTTGATAAGACCTTGGTTTTGATATTTTTCTAAGCACAAAGGGGCATTAGGTAATACATAATCTAGATGGGGAGCTGTGTCTTATCTATTAAGAAATAAAAAGGATTATAGTCTTGATTTATAAATTCAAAAACCACATTAGTGGACCTTAGGAATACTAGAAAACAACCAAACGTGTGCTTATTTTTTTTATATAGCACAGGAGCCCACTGTATCTGTCACGACAGGACCTACATACTTCTTTGGCCCACTCTGTCTCTTCCCTTTCACACTTCTCCCCTTCACTCCCTTAGATGCACAATGGCAGCTGTGCATAGGTGTCCAAATGGCTTTTTTAAAAAAATCCAGATTCACAGGAATAGAGGAAGCTTAGAATACTCCCTGTGGACCATCAGAGCATGTATTCCAATTACTTCCACAAAACCCACCAAGTTAGAATCTTTGGGTGAATTTGATTAGTTTTCATACTAAACCCAGTCTTGTGGGGAAACCTTGCAAGCCTCCTGAAGGTGGGGATGCCTCCCATCCTCCATGCCAGGAGGCGCTGCAATCGTCTCAATTTCTCTATCCTCTAATGTTTCCCTTCTGTACCCCTAACGTGTTTAAGAAGAAAGAAGTTGAAGGAGGTAACAAGTTTAGGGATGTAAAGGACAGCTTCCCCTCTTAAGTCCTCATATCCTAGTATAGTCTCGTGTTTAGTAAGAATGAATGAAGCCCCTGTTTGCAAAGAAACGTTAGTAATGAGCTTCATGAGATAAGGTAATGAAATTAATGCCTAGAAGAACTATCCTATTTTTAGAATGATAAGGACATGAATGGACTTGGACAATCTAAGACTTTACAATAACTTAGCTCGGCCTTCTATCATTATTCTTATTAATAGCAAAGTATTAATATTTCAGGTTTTTCCCCCCTGTACCAACAGAAGATACCTGTTTGCAGAAAAAACTTTAGAAGTAGAATTTGAGAGAACAGGGATCGGCTGAGACAGCTTAGTAAAGGAACTGACCTTAGGAAGCACCAGTTTGGAAGTTTTCCGCTGGAAGGCTGGAAATTGCATCAGATACCTTTGTGTCTTTTCTCAGAAGAAGTGTTGTCATGTGGGTGATACTCCTCAGGGTGTGATGGTAAAATAGTAGCATTCTGAGTAAAGGCACATGTGGGGGTACTGAGATGGTTCACAAATGTTTTCACAGAATGGCTGTCTTAGGGGTTTTTAATTCATAAAGCTATTGCCTGTGGTGCGCACAGCCATTCCTTAAACATTATGTAGAACTGCAAACAGATGAGGCTGTACGGCAGGTAATTTCATAAAGAGTTTAATAGGAAGTAGAATTGGAGGGAGGTCTGATCCTGAACAAGGAAAGTGACATTTTGAACCCACAATTTTTTTAGTGTAAACACATTAAAACAGGTGGCTGTAACTTTAGTGGAGTCCAGAGACTTGTTTCTTGTCCCTGTATCTTCCCGGCCACAGCTGGAAGTTGTGAGGAAACACTTTCAGCTTTTCAAATCTGCATTTGGAATAATGGTGCTTTCTTAGTGCTTCTGGGGATACATTTCTGTCAAGGTGCTTGCTCTCTGCATACATACCTTTATTTACAGAGAAAATGTTTGTTTAACTGTGGCATGCAACAAAATTGACAGCAATGGGTGCTTCAGAAGGACAAGAACAGCCTGGGAGGTGGTTCTTATAGCCATTGGGCATATGTTAAACACCAGCCCTGACCTAAACTGGCTCACTCACCCCCCACACTGCAAGGACACATCTTAACACACAAGCCAGTTAGTGGGGCTTGCTGAAACAAGTTTTAGTGCAACTATGGAAATTGTTAGGAACTCGCACGGTATTTCTCCCTTGCATTGACTTGGGAAGGGTGGTCAGTCCAGCACACCAGGGAAGTGGGCAGATTTGGCCAGGCTGTTCTGTGGGTCAGGATGACTCATTTTCTGGCAGAACAGCAGCTTTATTCCACCTCTTTTTCCATCTAGTTTCCCGACGTCGTTGAGTTTTGTGAGGCCATGGCCAATGCGGGGAAGACGGTCATCGTGGCTGCCCTTGATGGGACCTTTCAGAGGAAGGTAAGCATTTCTAAATGCTGGGTTGGATCTTCAGCTGCTTTGTGTCTGAACGTAACTCGGTGATACCTCTGCTTGTTCTGTTGCAGGCCTTTGGGAACATCTTGCAACTGGTCCCCTTGGCGGAGAGTGTGGTGAAACTAAATGCGGTCTGCATGGAGTGCTATCGTGAGGCCTCTTACACCAAGAGGTTGGGAGCAGAGAAGGAGGTAAGATGCCAGTGTTCACCTTTGCTTCTTAAAAGTGTTTCTCTTCCTGACGTAGCGCAGACGTCACTGCTATAAATGGGAGGCAGGTGACCTAGAAAGTAACTTGGAGCCCTTCTCTTGTCTGACCAGGTAGAAGTAATAGGAGGGGCCGACAAATACCATTCTGTGTGCCGCGTCTGCTACTTCAAGAAACGACCACAACCGGCAACAACAGAGAACAAAGAGAACCTACTGAGGGGGAATAACCAGCTGGAGATCACTGCTTCCCGGAAGGTCTTGTCTGCTTGTCAGAATATGCAGTGGAGCTCCTCAAACTGAGTGAGGCTGACAGAGGACTATCTCCGAGGTGGACTTGATTAAGGAACTGTATACCTGTTTTAGCCTTCTGGCTGTGTTAAAACTTGTGTTATAAAAGACAATAGCAGCGTAGGAGGCAAAATTGGCTTTTGATACAAGGTTGAAGGACAGTAAAAAAGGTTATTTAGCTGTTCCATGCTACAAATGACAAACCAATGTATTGGTGCCTTGGTTTCTTGGGGGAGGAGATTTCCTAATGTCACTGTACTGCAGAATTGGTGCTTCCTCTTGCATAAACCTGCCCTGAGATGTTTTCTTCAGAGTTCAACTGTCACAGCGGTGTGGAGTGGGCTGCACTTACTAAGAAAGCCTGTTTCATAGTGAAACAAAATCAGTCTGCTCCCCAAACTCGGATCTTTTCCTGTTAAGTCAGTGCACGCCCTCATCATAGCCCACGTCTGAATTGTAGCATCAGCAGACAATGAAGACTGATTCTTAGCTTGGCTGGCTAGACTTGGTCCGTTCTGTATCACACCGATTCAGTATTGAGTAATTGTGTGTGTGTAAGTGCCAATGTCTCCAGTTCTGTGATGTTAAGGTATATATGGTGACACTAGGGCCAAACAGGGCAAGGCATTTTACCAGCTGCAATGTATCTAGAAATGGGCAACAAGTAATACTTAACCACTGTGTTAATTTGGCTCTAGAAATCTGTATTCCACAGCAGGTCTTTAACTTCCTTAATTTATTCAGGTTTCCCGGTAACATCAATCATGTCTTATTGTTTACATAACAGATGTCCCTTAGGTACCTACATTTAATACAACCTTTTGACAGATTGATCTTACTGCTGTCTTTGTGTGATGTACAGTAGCCGTTTACTGCATTCAGTCCCGCAAACCCTTTTGCTTTTGCACTTAAATGTGCTCTAGGGGTGTTTGACTGCTCATCCATTTCCTCTGGATGGCATGAAAACATGCTATCTTTGTCTGTAGTGATTATTAAAAGGAACAGAGTAGTTTTAATTGAATGGCTGTCTTAATAAATAAGTTAATATATATTTGTTGTCCATCATTTATCTGTTTTTGCTTCACTTATTAGGACTTGGCTAACAAATAAATATACCTCTTCTGTTCTTCACAAAAGAATTGTACGTATAGAGCAGGCTAGCTGGGTGCTTGTCTGGATAAGAAAAAAACAACAGGAGGCAAAAATAGTAAGAAAAAAGTATATATCATTTGCTTCTTCTGCTAGCAAAAACATACCCTGCTGCTTTTTGCAGTCTGCATCGTATTCCAAACCTGGAATCTCTTGTGTGGATCAGAATACTGCACATGTGACGTAAAATTGTTGGACAGGCATAACAAAATTGGCACAGACGAAATGCAGTGGGAGTTACCAGCTTTATTTCTACAATAACAAACTTAAAACACCTTTGAATCATTGTACAGCTTCCTACGGTGCAGTTAAAAAAAATGCAGCAACCTTGTAGAGCTCCCTTGCAAAAAGGGAGAAGGATGCAAAAAGCACAGCTGCCTCTGAAAGGTTTGGCAAGCATCCAGAGAAGGTCAGCGGGTACAGGTGAGCCCCCCCACCCCAGTAGAGAAGACAGCACAGCCCTCCCTCAGCAATCTGCAACTCCCTATTAGACTCTTTAAGAGAAAGAGAGAGATGCAACCAGTACAGGATTCGGTGAGCCTGGACCCTCCCTCCTGAATCAAGACTGAAATAAACCGATAATCCAGTAAGGCACACATATCTGTCTGTAATGCACAAAGGAAGTTCAAATCTTCCTACACTCTTCGAAATTAGGAGTACCTTTAGGCTTTGGCATCCAGGAGTCACCCAACGGCACATGTAAGGAAGGCACTGCGAACGTATTACTCAAGTCTAGAAAGGCAACGCTGTAGGAGCTGTGGGAACTGACCCCCGACCCAGGGGCTGGGACAGTACCAAGGAGCTCGCGAAAGGCACGGATGTAATGGCACCAAGTAGAAAGGCAGAAATGCTTGACTGGCACGAGCAGGGGATCCCATTGGGGGCACGGACAGTAGAAAAGAATGGCATTTCCCCCTCTTGTGTTGGGCAAAGGCTCCAGCTCCTATCTATGAGAGTTGGTTGCAACAACAAAGAGAGATGCCTTCGCCCACTCTTTCAACAGAAAAGTGTTCCTCTATATAGGTTCAGCAGTGGTTACATCTTTCAAGTCATTTGAAGGCCAGCAAGAAAGCCTCCCCCCCCCCTGAGAGAAAGAAAGCAGTTTCAGCAAAGGGGAAGGAATTGTAGGAATACCCCAGAACCTATTATGCACACAACACACACAGCGTGGCGCCCTGACTCTTCACAGAGGCGTTTCCCCCCAACCCAAGCAGTGAATCCATTGCACTTCTGTGGCTATACCCTTGCTCTGAACAGTAGTCTTAGTACACAGGTGGGGGCTGGTAGCCCTCAGAGCCCTCCCCAGGGTGAGTGAAGGGGGGCTGCTGGTAGCTTTCATGGCTGGCATTGGGGTAGCTGGAATAGGGGGGTGTCGGACCTGGAGCCGGGTCTATGTAGCTGTGGTCAAAGTCCTGTACCCCCATGCGGTACCGTTGAAGGGCAAAGGCAATCAGGAGCCCCTGTAGAGAGAAACAGTTATTAGCCTGGAAGAGAATCCACCTAGAAAAGAGGCAGTATGACCTTGCAGTTAAGTGTTGGGTTGCACTCGGGGAGATCTAAGTCCCCATTGAGCCATGAAACTGGGTCACCCCAGGCCAATCACTCTTTTCTCCCCCTGACCAGCTTCACAAGATTGTTACGAAGAGAAAGTGGAGGAGGGCCATAGACACTGCCTGGAGATTAATGAATGAAAGGTGGAATATAAACGTAACGAACATTTAGCTTCTGCAAAGCTGCCCTCTTCTATGTGTTGCCCAGTGATTCACACCAGCTGCTCCTGAAGCTGCTCTGAATTACCAGGATTCTCAGCCCCAGACACTAGAATGGGTTTTTAAGGAGGATCATGCCACTGTTTTGCACTTGAAAGTGTTTTAGTGCCCCATAAATACTTTAGAAGTGGTAGGGCCTTCTTTGTGGCGGCTCCAACTTTATGGAACCAGCTTCTGGAAGAGCTCTGCCTAGCCCCCTCCCCGTTGACACTGAGGAAGCAATTAAAGACATTGCTTTTCAGGAAGGCTTTCCACACTGACCCCAGCTGACCACATCCCCCCCCCTCTTTTTCTTTCCTCTTCTCTCTCCCTCCCCTCTTTTCCTCCATCTGCTCTGGAGATTAGTTTGCGTCATCTGGTTTTTTAGGGTTATTGTTGCTGTTTTTAATGTGTCTCTTTTTTTTCTCTTATATGTGTTATAACCTGCCCAGAGCAGTGCTGTGATACTAATGAGAGAGAGATACAAATTGAATGAATGAACAGCCAAGTCCTCAAGGCAAAAACAACACATTGCATGTAGATTGCATGACCTCTAGGCTTGAACTGAATACAAAACTGGATGTGATCCTGGACTTTTGTGAGAGGAAAAAAAATCCTCACTCACCCACGAGAAAATGGAGAAGAAGCTGAATGCAATTGCAGCACGGGCAGAATCTGCTCCAATATGTACATCCGTGAGGTCTGTTGATACCCACTGGTTTGTCAGCACACAGAACCCAATAAACCACAGGAAGGTCCAAAGAGCTGAACAGGGAAAAACAACTATTCAGCAAGACAAGAAAATAGTGGGTGGCTTGTTAGGGTATCAAAAACTCCTATTCTTGAGCTCCTTTCATGCCAAGTGCGAGTCTTCCCAAGATTAACAGAAACAAACATCAAGGCATGTTCCCCAGCTTGGGTCCCTTGAGAGGTTCAGCCAAAACCTCCCATCATTCCTGACCACTGGTCATGCTGGTTGGGTGATGATGGAAGAGGTAGCCCAACCAAGATACAGTGGTGCCTCGCTAGACAGTTACCTCGCATGACAGTTTTTTTGCTAGACATTGACTTTTTGCGATCGCTATAGCGATTCGCAAAACAGTGATTCCTATGGAGGAATTTCGCTGGACAATGTTTGGTCCCTGCTTCGCAAACCGATTTTCGCTAGACGACGATTTTGACAGCTCTCTCCGTGCTTGCAACACGGGTGTTTTCGGGACCTATGCTTCGCAAGACAGCTATTTAAACAGCTGATCGGTGGTTCACAAAGCGGCTTTCCTATGGCCGATCTTCGCTAGACAACGACGATTCTTCCCCATTGGAACACATTAAACAGGTTTCAATGCATTCCAATGGGGAAATGCTTTTCGCTAGACGATATTGCTAAACAGCGATTTCAGTGGAACGGATTATCATTGTCTAGCGAGGCACCACTATATATGGAGAGTCAAAGGGTTGAGAGTCACAGTCCTAGGTTGTGCCGCCGTTCTCCCGAATCCCTCAGCCGTCCACTGATGGGACTTCGGGGGCACCTGCAAAACCAACCTCCGGAAAGGATGCGGCAAGAAACGCTACTGTTCTCTCTCTTCTTCAGCTGGGATCATAGACCAGTGGCATCCCTTCACCATAATGAGCAACTGTCTGCAAAGGTGTGCTCTGGCCACCGCCGTGTTTCAAAGGACAGGGGAGACGCACTGCAACAGCCACAAAATAATATGTGGGCTATGTCTGAATTAATAGTGAAGATCTGAGCCCAAGCTTGAGATAGTCTTTTTGTTCCTCAGGCAACCCCAGATTAACCATTAAGCAAAATAAGCATGTACTTAGGGCATCAACAAGGGAAGGGGACACCACAGAGGGGTTCCCCCCCCCAGTGCTGGATTTTCCACAGACCATGGTGCACCCTCTTTAGCAAACCACATCCGTCCATCCATCCAAATCCCTTGGCTTTCCTTTCCTCCCTCAAGAGCCCCCCCCCAAAAAAAAACCCACCTCCCTATTTAAAGTAATTGAGCATGAACTGGTAAAAACTAAAATGTATAAAGACTCACCTATTGAGAAAACTGGTGTTTTGAGTGAAAAGATCAATCACTATCATCGCTGGGTGTGGTGGTGTTTTTTAACTTTTTACTTCTGTATTTTGGGAGTTTGGGTGGTGAAACGGATAAAAAGAGCTGCTGGTCTTTTAGACCTATGGCCTCTGCACTATATATGGAAGCCAAAGAAATAACAGCCACTATTAAAATGCCCCAGAAGGGGTTTTAAGCTCTTGTTTGAGCTTTTCAGTTTACAGAATCTGACAAAATCTGTCTACATTAAATCAAAGTGTGAAACCACAAGATTTGGCTGGAAGCTGGTAGTTTGACTGTTTGCATGATTTTTTCATATATGTGGTTCTTTTTTGCCACCTGCTAAACAATTAAATTACTATATTTTCATACATATATTGTGCGTGTTATATGTTGTTGTTTTTTCCAAGCCGTGGGACCTACTGCATTCATACCCTAGCCCTACCCTTACCAAGAATGGGTAGCTTCTCTATGCTTTGGGAACCCTGTCAATCTCTACCAAGGGATGGAAAAGAAAAAAATAAAAGCAGCAGAACATGGCCATAACCCAGCCCTCCCTTGGCAGGTGTTTCAGGTGAGACCTCCAAGTAACAAATACCTGAAAAGCCCAACTCAGCCATAATGAGGTACTTGCGATCAGTGGCATTGCTAATTTGTGGGAAGTAGATGTCAACCATGAAGAAGAATATGCAGGCCAAGAAGGCGACCACACCAATGCCAATTCCATAACGACAGGCATCCTCGTTGTGGTTAAAGATGCAGTGAAGTTGATCGACACCATGAGGGTTGGTGTAGCCTTCAGCAATGATACAGGAGAAAACTATGAGTGCAAACAGCTGCAAGGAAAAATAGAAATAATACCATGATCACATCCTTCAGCATAATCATGACGTTGGAAGAGACCGATAAAGCCTACTCAGTGCAGGAATACAAATCAAAAGATATCTGCCAGGTGGCCATCTAAATTTCTCCTGAATGCTTCTAGTGTTGGAGCGCTCAACACCTCTTGAGGCAAATGGTTCCATTGCCGTACTGCTCTAACCAGTTAGGAAGTTTTTCTTAATATTCAACCGAAATCTGGCTTCCTGTAACTTGAGCCCACTGTTGTGTGTCCTGCACTCTGGGTTGACTGAGAACAGATCCTGCCCCTCCTCTGTATGACAGCCTTTCCAGTATTTGAAAAGTGCTCTCCTATCTCCCCTCATAATAGGAAACCCTCACCTACATTCAGAGTTTGGAAAAGTTACTTTTTTGGACTAGAACTCCCAATAATAATCTCCCAGCCAGGACAGCCACTAGGAATCATGAGTTTCAATCCAAAGAGTAACTTTTTCCCATTTCTGACACATGAACAAAATCCTACTTTTTCAAGGCCCCAGCCTGCATGATAGTGAAGGCACAACAGCACTGTGCCATCCTTTCAAACATCTACAGAACAGCAGAGCCTGCTGGTCCCTTGACCCCTCAGGGGAGCAGAAAAGAGGCAGCAGTAATGCGACATTTTAGAGGAGCACCCATGTTAATCTGCTTAGGCCACAAGTTGCCACAAACATAGCTAGTTGCAAGGCACTGTATCACTTGGATGAGGAATTCTATTTGAAATCCTATGTAGTTGAACAAGCACTAGCAACCCAACCTTTTTGGCAAGGCAGTGGATACAATTCCAGCAGGAGTCTCCTTCCTGACCCCACGAGCCAAGTCTCCCTGGAGATCAGAAGCAGCTCTCCATCTTCATTGCCATCACTAAGGCAAAGCTAGGGTTCCCTTCCTCTTACCAGTATTCTGCCCTGTCACCAGCAACTTTTAATTGCCTGCCCACTTCTTGTTCTTACTGAACAGACCACTCTCCGTTTGCTAGAGGTCTTCATTCTGTTCCCCTAAACCAGAAGAAGTGAAACTCCATCCTACAAGCCTAACTGGACTGAGAAGAGTCCCAGTCTGGCCTTCAGACTTTCACCCCAAACTGCTTCCCTTCCTCTCCAGAGGGCCATCTCCTGTGGGCTCCTCTCTCAAGCTCACACAAAGTGGAGGGGGGAATTCCTGGTATTTCCAACCACAGATGACAGTGGGCAATCCCCACCCTCACCACCCTTGAACAAGGAAAAACAATCAGCCAACGTGCAGGGGAATTCTTCTGTGCTCTCCAACTTCACTGTGGGGAGACATACGCAGACCGTTTCGCCCGCCTTCGGTTCTCCGTGAGCATGGGGTGGATTAAACTGCCAAGACTCAGGGGCATTCCCGCAGCTGGACCTTGGGTCCTGGAGTTGGCTTTACCCACCCCACGTTCTCCCACCCCCCTGGGAGAAAACTGTGGCCGGTGCTTGGGCCTATGTATACACCCTTGCTTAGTCTGCACAGGGAAAGCAAGGAGGGAACAAAGCCCAACCCTGGATGGAAACTCCTTCAAGGTTCTGTGACCTGGCAGCCTCGGGCCCTTTTGGGGATAAAGGTGGAATAGGGATATTTCAAATAAACAAAAAATAGATGTGGTCATACCCATGGCATCATCTGCCCTGCATCCAAAGCACACTCCCCATCCTGCTGTACCTACTCTGAAAAGACACAGGCACAGTTTATATATTGGGGAGAGAGTATGGCTAAGTAGGCGTCTGTGAGGAGAAGACCATGGCTTGAGCAACCCCCAGTAACTGCAAGCCAATTCTCCCCTTCCACCTACCCAGGCTTTTTTTAAAATGCAAACTAAAAACTGATAGTAAATAATTTATTTAAGATCCACTGGGTCAGATGCATGGAGTATTATCCCCAAGTGAGGTGCACAAGTTTAGAGGCAGTGAATCAGAGGACAATCAGAGGACCTACACAGTAACTTTCCCTATAAAATATCTTGGAGACCCCCCCAAGCAACACAGTTATTTTATTCCTGGCAAAGCGGGGTTGTCACCCGTGTCTGAGGTCCTTCTCTTTATCTCTAGCGGACTTTCTCTACACGGTGGGATTTCCCAAATCCACCGCCAGTGACCGAACATAAAGGGGGGGGGAGGGAAATCTCCTGTTTCCGTCGAAGAAAGCCCCGACATTGTTGCAACCTGTGGCCAAGTCTAGGTGAGCTCACGCCCTCCCGTCGGTCAGCCGCCGAGCAGCGAAGAGGCAAGGAGGCCGGCCGGCCAGCCTGCCCGCGCCCCCCCCACCCCACGCGGCCCATCAGCTGACATCCGGATGACTGAGTTGCTTCTCACAAACTACGCCCGACAACAACAACGGACGGGAACTTGGGCGCGCTTTTTCCTGGGCTCGCACACGGAGTGCAAAAGACGCGCGTTAGCGAGCACACACACACCCGCGGGCGCGCCTGCCTGCCCGCTCCGGTCTTTCGGGTTCCGGGCGCTGCGAGAGTCCCGGCCGGCTGTTTCCCGAGTCCCCTTCCCTCCGGTGCCCAACCGAGGCAGGCTCCGAAGGGGAGGCTCCTCCTTGCAACCGCCTGTCCCGGAGCGGGCTCGCCGAGTCACCGCCCGGCGGGGCAAGACAAGGGCCGGCGTCTTTTCCCCGCCCTCCGTCGGACGACCCCCCCCCGCGCCTCCAGCAGGTGGTTTCCGACCGCCACCGCCCCGCCCCGCCGGCACACTTCCCTCCCGTGGCGTCCGCCGGCCCGGCCTTGCCGCTCTCCGGCGGGCGCGGTCCTAGCCAAACGGTCCCACCTCGGCAACCCCCCCCCCCCGGGCACCGGAGCCGCCGCCTGCTCCGCGCCCAGCCGCCGGGACCTGAGCGCGCCCCCGAAGGTGGGGCGGGGCGGGGCGGCTGCCTGGCTGGGGGGGGGGAGAGTGGGCCAGCCTCCCCGCCGCCGCCGCTGCCGCCGCCGGGCGTCCGTCGGACTCACCGCGCTGAGGAGGCGCGCAATGACTTGGGGCTGTTGCACGAAGCGCCAGGGGTCGAAGGTGCCGCCGGCTTTGGCCGCCCCGTAGGCGCCTCCGCCGCTCTCCATGTCGCTGGCGCTGCGCTTCCGCCACTTGGCCGGCCCAGGACACGCCGGAGCCGCCTCGCCCGCACTTGTGGTTGCGCTTCCGCCCGCCCCGCCCCGCCCGGCACCCCGCCTCCAGGGAGGAGAGCCGACCTGGCTCCAGGAGGAGGAGGAGGAGGAGGAAGGTGGCTCGCCCGAGCCGAGCGCGGGCCGCTCCCTAGCTCCGTCCAAAAGCGGAGCCTCTTGCTTTCGGACCAGCCGTCACGCTTTCCTAGGAGACGGTTCAGGTTTGCGCCCGCTTTGACCTAGAAAAGCAGCAGTCGGGCAACCTGGGGCTCTCCAGGGGCGTCTGAACTGCCTTGAACTGCCGTTCCCAGGGTCCCCCCCCAACCACAGGCCACGCTGTGTTGCTGCGACGTCCAGCAACAACACCGGGAGGGCCCTGCAGTTGCCCAGCCCGGCTGTTCGAGACAAGTTAACCAACCAGATTGAGCTGGACTGCCCGGGTTTTTACATATAAAAAGTTCTGCTTTGAGCAGATACAAAAAGTAAACAGCTCACTTGTGTGGTAACGACTAAACTCTATGGGACTTTCCAGTGAAAACTGAGGTCACTGGACTGAAATGTGGTTCTTCGCTGGTAATCCATGGGAAACAATGCATTGTGTTAAACAAGTTTTTCCTTTTTGTATAATTAGTCCATGAAATAAAATGTTAAAAACTTTGCTTTGGTATACATACCAGCGCTTACTAGGATCTACAGAGAGCTGCACTATTCAGAAAGTTTGTCAAACCAGCTTTGTTATGAATTATTGAAACATCTATGGCACTTATACCCCATCAAACCTAAACAGAATAGTTGTTGTGGGTTTTTCGGGCTCTTTGGCCGTGTTCTGAAGGTTGTTCTTCCTGACGTTTCACCAGTCTCTGTGGCCATGGGCATCTTCAGAGGACAGCAACCTGTGATCTGGTTTAGGTTTTCTGTTTAGGTTTGATGGAGTTGATACTCAACTCCCAAACAAACTGCACCAGAGCACAGAGTTCTGACTCCTGTCCTCTGAAGATGCTGGCCACAGAGACTGGTGAAACGTTAGGAAGAAAAACCTTCAGAACACGGCCAAAGAGCCCGAAAAACCCACAACAACAAGAATACTTTTAATTTGAAGGACAGGCAGGTGTAAAGCATTTGATCTGAATCAACAGTTTGCACAAGTTTCCCACTTAAAAGACCATGGCACCCTGAACACATCCATCCTGGCCTGGTTTTAGAAACTAAGGGGGAGCGGACTTGGTTAGCACTTGGAGAAGAATCCATCAGGAAATACTGTATCAGGGATTTCACAGGAGAGAATCCTGCCTGAAACCCTGAACAGCTCCTGTCCATCAGAGAGCATAATACTGAGCTAGATGGGACTCATGCAATGACCCCCATGGGGTCACGAAGAGTCGGACACGACTAAACGACTAAACACACAGATGGGACTCCCAAGGCACCTTCTTACATTCCTCCTCCTGCTGCTGCTCTGTGCCATCAAGTTAGAACTGACTTAGCACAACCCTAGTAGGGTTTTTCAAGGTAAATGAGGTATTTAAGCAGCCGTTTTAGCAGTTCCACCTCACCTAGTGAGTTTCCATGGCAGAACCAGCAAATCAGATCCACATCTCCTGAGTGGTAGTCCACTGCTCTATCCACTCAGTCCTTAGCCAACACAAATACCCTGCAAATATTGCCCAGTAAGTGCCATATTGGGAGATATTCTGCAGAAAGCTCTGTGTGGTCTTGAATTTTAGATCAAGAACCCAGTCTGGATTAGAACTTTGTAAAGATAGTTTTCTTCCAA
The DNA here is from genome assembly GCF_051106095.1 of Pogona vitticeps. NCBI lineage: Eukaryota > Metazoa > Chordata > Lepidosauria > Squamata > Agamidae > Pogona > Pogona vitticeps. The sequence continues at coordinate 139,970,647 of NC_135784.1, read as the reverse complement.
AAATAAAAAATCACTGTTTTCTCCGTACTCTGCATCTCCTCTGATGACCTTTTGCAGTGGATAGATGGTTTGGCGTAGGCTTGTATAAAGTGATTTGTATACAACAGAGCTCTTGTAGGCTCTTTAAAATATGTTTAGACTGGTTCAGACTGTTTAACTGACCCAGTAAATTAAAACTCAACTTTTTTCATCTTGCAGAACTGAAACCTGTTGAAATGCATTTGTACAGCTCAGTGATTCGGATGTGACAATTTCCCCTTGCACGTGCCAAGTGGGCACAGTTTCTAATCTCTAGCAGTGAACTCTCCACATTTTGAACCTCTGCAGGTTTTCCTTTGTCTTTTTCTTGTTGTTGTTTATTTGTTAAGTTGTGTCTGACTCTTCGTGACCCCATGGACCAGAGCACGCCAGGCCCTCCTGTCTTCCACTGCCTCCCAGAGTTGGGTCAAATTCATGTTGGTCACTTCGATGACACTGTCCAACCATCTCATCCTCTGTCCTCCCCTTCTCCTCTTGCCTTCACACTTTCCCAACATCAGGGGCTTCTCCAGGGAGTCTTCTCTTCTCATGAGATGGCCAAAGTATTGGAGCCTCAGCTTCAGGATCTGTCCTTCCAGGGAGCACTCAGGCTTGATTTCCTTTAGAATTGATAGGTTTGGTCTCCTTGCAGTCCAGGGGACTCTCACAAGTCTTCTCCAACACCACAATTCAAAAGCATCAATTCTTTGGCGGTCAGCCTTCTTTATGGTCCAGCTCTCACTTCCATACATCCCTGCTGGAAAAACCATACCTTTGACTATGCTGACCTTTGTCGGCAAGGTGATGTCTCTCCTTTTTAAGGTGTTGTCTAGGTTTGTCATCACTTTCCTCCCAAGAAGCAGGTGTCTTTTAATTTTGGGGCTGCTGTCACCATATGCAGTGATCATGGAGCCTACGAAAGTAAAATCATTCACTACCTCCATATCTTCCCCTTCTATTTGCCAGGAGGTGATGGGACCAGTGGCCATGATCTTAGTTTTTTTTGATGTTGAGCTCCCGACCATTTTTGTGTTGTCCTCTTTCACCCTCATTAAGAGGTTCTCTAATTCCTCCTCACTTTCTACCATCAGAGTGGTATCGTCTGCATATCTGAGGTTGTTGATATTTCTTCCGGCAATCTTAATTCCGGTTTGGGATTCCTCCAGTCCAGCCTTTTGCATGATGTATTCTGCATATAAGTTAAATAAGCAGGGAGACAATATACAACCTTGTTGTACTCCTTTCCCAATTTTGAACCAACCAGTTGTTCCATATCCAGTTCTAACTGTTGCTTCCTGTCCCACATATAGATTTCTCAGGAGGTAGATAAGGTGGTCAGGCATTCCCATTTCTTTAAGAACTTGCCATAGTTTCTTGTGGTCCACACAGCCTTTCTCCATAATCCAGCGCATGTTAGCAATTTGGTCTCTAGTTCCTCTGCCCCTTCGAAGTCCAGCTTGTACTTCTGGGAGTTCTCAGTCCACATACTGCTCAAGCCTACCTTGGAGGATTTTGAGCATAACCTTGCTAGCGTGTGAAATGAGTGCAATTAATTATACAGTAGCTGGAGCATTCTTTGGCACTGCCCTTCTTTGGGACTGGGATCTAGATTGATCTTTTCCAATCCACTGGCCACTGCTAAGTTTTCCAAACTCGCTGGCATATTGAGTGTAGCACCCTAACAGCATCATATTTTGAGATTTTAAATAGTTCAACTGGAATGCCATCGCCTCCACTGGCTATGCTTTCTAAGGCCCGCTTGACTTCACTCTCCAGGATGTCTGGCTCAAGGACAGCAACCACACTATCTGGGTTGTCCGTGACATTCGGATCTTTCGGGCAAAATTCCTCTGTGTATTCTTGCCACCTCTTCTTGATACCTTCTGTTTCTGTGAGGTCCCTAGCATTTTTGTCATTTGCCATGTCTAGCTTTGCACAAAATGTTCCTTTAATATCTACAATATTCTTGAATAGATCTCTGGTTTTTCCCTTTCTGTTATTTTCCTCTGTTTCTTTGCATTGTTCATTTAAGAAGGCTCTCTTTTCTCTCCTTGCCATTCTTTGGAAGTCGGCATTCAATTTCCTGTAACATTCCCTATCTCCCTTTTTGTATCCCTTCTCTGCTATTTGTAAGGCCTCATTGGACAGCCACTTTGCTTTCTTGAATTTCCTTTTCTTTGGGATGGTTTTTGTTGCTGCCTCCTGGACAATGTTACGAGCCTCCATCAATAGTTCTTCAGGCACTCTCCCCACCAAATCTAGTTCCTTAAATCTGTTCTTCACCTCCACTGTGTATTCATAAGGGATTTGATTTAGATTATACCTGACTAGCCCAGTGATTTTTCCTACTTTCTTCAGTTTAAGCTTGAGTTTTGCTATATGAAGCTGATGATCAGAGCCACAATCAGCTCCAGGTCTTGTTTTTGCTGACTTTATAGAGCTTCTCCATCTTTGGCTGTAGAGAACATAATCAATCTGATTTCGGTATTGCCCATCTGGTGATGTCCATGTGTGGAGTCGCCTCTTGTGTTGTTGAAAAAGCGTGTTTGTGATGACCAGCTTGTTCTCTTGACAAAACTCTATTAAAATTTGCCCTGTTTCGTTTTGAACTCCAAGGCCAAACTTCCCTGTTGTTCCTTTTATCTCTTGACTCCCTACTTTAGCATTCCAGTCCCTATAATGAGAAGAACAGCTTTCTTTGGTGTCAGTTCTAGAAGGTGTTGCAAGTCTTCATAGAATTGGTCAATTTCAGCCTCTTCAGCATCAGTGGTTGGGGCATAAACTTGGATTACTGTGATGTTGAAAGGTCTGCCTTGGATTCATATTGAAATCATTCTATCATTTTTGAGATTGTGTCCCAGTACAGCTTTTCCCACTCTTTTGTTGACTATGAGGGCTACTCCATTTCTTTTATGGGATTCTTGCCCACAATAGTAGATATGATAATCGTCTGAATTGAATTTGCCCATTCCCGTCAATTTCAGTTCACTGACACCCAGGAGGTCAATGTTTATTCTTGCCATCTCCTGTTTGACCACATCCAGTTTACCAAGGTTCATAGATCTTACATTCCAGGTTCCTATGCAGTATTTTTCTATGCAGCATCAGACTTTTCTTTCACTTCCAGGCATGTCCACAGCTGAGCGTCCTTTCGGCTTTGGCCCAACCACTTCATTAGCTCTGGAACTACTTGTAATTGTCCTCCACTCTTCCTCAGTAGCATGTTGGATGCCTTCTGCTCTGAGAGGCTTTTTCTTTTGTCTTAGATTAAACTTGATCTAACAGAAATGGATAATCACAGGCACTTAGTCATCATATACAACTTACTTCCAGTTTTATCTCTCTTTGTGGAGGTAGGGTATTCTGATAGCTACTTGGGATATAGCAGCTCTAAACAATGAGACTTTATTAGATCCAAACCAACCTCATAAGTTCTTTAGCTAACAAGTTCTTCTCCTTCCTGCACCTCTGTTCCCATTCATTCTACTTTGAATGTTCAGTTGTAACCATCTACAAGTTTTATTTTTCATTGTATGACTAGCTTGCTGAGTTCTATGGTTTTATGATTTCCTGGTTTTTATACATTTACTTTAGTACTTCTTCCTTCATCACCTCCTCAAGCCAAGAAATTCATAGCATCCTGCAATAAATGTACATTTGAAATACTTCTGTCTTTTCCATAGTAGCCTATGTTAAACAACAAATCCGTGCCACCGGGCAGAATATGCATCCTCAATGTGCATCCTCAAAGCCAGGTTTGTTTTTTTGTTGTTGTTGCATTTTATATTCATTGGTTAAGGAAACTGCTCTTGGCCATCTCTGTTCTGACTTCCATTGGCTTACTATGTTTCTACTGCTCATTCAACCATATTTCAAGGTATAGAGGTATTTGTCAAGACACCAAAACCTGGACTATCTTCCCTGTTGTGCCAATTCCTTATTGTTTTCTAAAGCTCTTCAAGTTGTTAACCCTGAAATATATTTTTGTCTGCCCTCTGATTTTGTTTTTTCCCCATCTCACTTCTTTTGGACTGTACTAGCTTATCTTCCTTACTTCCCTCTTTTCTCCTGCATCTTTGGGGAAGTACTCCCTTCCTCTTCTGTCAAGGTACTGTTGATTTCTCTGTTCAACACTCCCCAAATTCGTTGCTTCTGCAAATTTTTCGCTGCACTAGCACAGGCCCCCTATTTTCAGCCTCTTCTGCTGCCAACTAACCCCATCATCTACAAAGACACTGTGTAAAAACAGGACTTGGTTCCAGAGTGAAAGCTCATGATCTTGAAGGGAAGGCTGCCCGTTCATGGCAGAGGCACTGGGGCATGTAAAGGGCTCAGCTCCCCTGTCCACATAGGGGTTTCTCAAATAAGGAAGTGGGAATAAGAAACACAATCAACTTCAGGCTTGCATTGTTTTCAGTAAGTTCCATTTAACAATAGAACAGTGGTTTCTCCCATAAATAGCTGGGATCTACAGCTAACCAATATGGTACTTTAGAGATGACAATACAGAGGACTGAGCAGGACACAGAAAAGTTTTGTGATGATACACAACACATTTTTTTTACTCTAAGGGAAACTGAAGGTGGAATAGATTCATGTGGAAACAGCAATAGCACAGCTTTATTAATACGACTGAGAAAGAAAAGTAATAACTCTGCATTATGCAATCCTTTAATGGAATCATGAAAAAAATTACTAATAAGATGAGCTTCTAGGTTTTCCAGAAATTTTCTTCAAGCCTGGATGGTACAAGATTTATTACACTTGGCCAGCCTCCTCCCACACCCCCAATGTTTTTCTTTTTTTGTTTTGCCATCTCTTAACTTTGTTGTCATTCATATATGAAGAAGAGTTGTGGAGAACCCTAAAGTTTGCTTTGTTTGTAACATTTTTGTGCTACAATAATAGGATTAAGCAGTCCAAAATTCTAAGAAATAACTGGAATCCTGTTGCTTAGAGCAATAGGTCATAACTAGAGTAGGCCTATTTAATCAGTGGCGATGTGGCAAGTCAACTCCTTTGTAAATTGCACTGATTCAAATGCGCTTACACAAGTTGCAACTTACTGTATTACACTAAAGTAAATCACGAGTAGGCCTATTTGAATCAATGGACCCTATGGAGGACTGGACTCACCAAATCCCCACTGAGTCAATGAGCCTAGTCTAGTACAAGTTACTACACTAAGCAAGAAGATTCCAGACAATGAGTAATCTCCATACGAAAGGCAAGCAAGTTATATAGCAAATCAGTAATACAGCAATTTTCATCAAGACTTGGGGCAGAAAATTAATATTCTCCTTCCCCTAGTATTTACAGTGTCTATGCATAAACCAGGAAAGGTTGGAATAACGTAGTATAATCTCCTCTCAGAATAATCTCTTCTGCTCTGAGAATGCTGCTCTGTTGTTCCATAAATTCAGCTGTCTGTAACATGCATACCACACTATGTAAGAAAAATGCTGAAGTCCACTCCCAAAGTTCTAATTCCTTGTATATTTGAATTTGGTTTTCATCTTGGTGACAAAGGTAGGCATTTAAATGTCCAACAAATATCCATTCTCCTTATGACAGTGAAGGATCATGAGGAAACCCAAGTTTATTACAAGTTCAGTGAGGCCATGAACTGTTGAGATTCAGGGTGTAAAATGAGACAAAAATGTAGGATCACTGTCATGGGGTTCCCTGAAGGAGGGCGTGTTCGTGGGGCCAGCTGGACAGGCCACGAATGAGGAACACATCTCACTGCAACATTTGGCTTCAGGCCCCACTTGTATTTGTTATTTCAGTTGTGATATCTTGCACATTGCATCTGCTTCTTGTTTTCTTACTTCAGTTTTAAAACACGGTGTTTCCTTTCCCCCAAACGTCATGGTGATTTTGCCATCAGCTGAGCCAGTTTCCTCACCAAGCACCATTTTTCTTGGACATACTAGAGGGAGGGGCAAAAGGAAAACAGGTTAGTTTACATCAGAGTCTGTCATCTGTGGCTCAAAAGCCCAAATGCTGCTCCCTGTGTGGCTCCTGAGGGCAGCAGGTTCCCCCACCCGGCCCACTTTTCACCCCAACCCACCTCCCAGCTTTTCAGATCAATGTGGTCCCATTGCTAATAGTAGCAGTGGGAAAGCAGCCAACTCGTAGAGATTGGTTGGGGTGGGAAAGGCAAAACAACAACACAACAACCCCTCTATTCTGCTGTGTTCTTTCCTGTGGCCAGTCATGGTGGAGAAACAGGAACCTTGATGGCAATTACTGGGAGATGAGGGAAGCTTTTAACACACACACAGAATACCTGTATCTCTGTAGCAGAGAGGGGAGATTTAAACCTCCCCATCCCTTTGTGTTAAAATTGTGGGACAGTCTGTGAGTGAGTGCACTCCTGCAGCCGATGAATTACGGAAGAGATCACCATCCAGCCACAGGTGTCCAGACATGCCATGATATACTGTACCATCCATCTTCTGGCATACTACCGCAAAGGCACAAGACCACTCAACTCACCTGCACCCGTTGCCTCTTGAGCCTTTCGATGGCCTGTCTATTTGCCTGCGTCTGAGAAACAAATACTGTAAGAACGAGGCTGTAGAGGGGAAAAAAGAGACAATCAGTCTTGGCTTCTAGTGACATACCTTAGCGACAGTGAAATGGGGTGATGTTCTTGGAATGGTGGTACAAAACTAACAAACTGTGAAGGAAGAGTATGTGGAGGCTTTACGCTGGTGAACAGATGTGAGAAGTGCCTTTCTGTCAGTTCTCCTGGGTTTCCCAATAGTAACTGATAACATGGACTGTGGTTTCCTTCTGCTCTGTGTCTGTGGTGTTGGGTTTGCGGTACAGTGTTGTAGTGGCTTCAGTCCTTCCCCGGAGGGACAGACCAAATGGTGGTCGGGGCAACGTTTGAGCTGACATTCAGAATGCCCAGCCCCCCACCTCAATATCTACATGAAACTGTTGGGAGGAGCCAGTTGGAAATTATCTGAGGTGAGATACCACCAATATGCAAGTGACACAGATATCTACCTTGCCCCACCCCCACTGCTTCTAAGGAGGAAGCTGAAACCTGGGACAAATTTTAGGGGATAAGACTGAAATAGTTGGAAGATAAGCTGAAATGTTATCCAGTAAGACAGAAGAACATGAGATGTCTACTAATCTGGAGGAAGATTTACACGTGACCCCCCCCCCCAAAAAAAAAGGGCCACAATGCCCCCAAAGGGCCAGAGATGCTATCTGGGCTTGCTTCTGCCCTCAGCACTGACTATGGAGTCACTGAGGGCAGGATGGGCTGCCTGCCACCATGGGCTTTTTACCCGTTTAGGCTTATTTGTCAGCTGCAAGCCTGTCTAGAGAAAGGTGACCTACCTGCAGTGATAAATGTCAGAATACATGTAGCAATGTTGCATTTAAAGTAACCTCAGGTGGAAACAGATGGGTGGGACTGGGTATCCTGACTTTCTGTAAGTGACCACTTGCAGCTTGTTGGCAGTAGAGCACATCCTCTCTTAATAACTTCACCCTTCCTGAACAGAACAGTTCATTCTTTGTTCCCCCTTTACCGCCAAAGATGGCTGGTGGTGAGGGTGGCTTTCACCTTGGCCTTGTACACAACTATACACACAGAAGCCAACACTAGCCTTTTCTGTACTACTTAGTTCTGTGGTGTGTGTGTGTGTTATGTTTCACCTTGAATACAGTTTTGAAACAATAAACTGCAAGTTATCATCACCGCCTCTTAGAACTGCACAACTGGAAGGAACCCTCTGGATCAGGGAGTCCAGCCCCTGTTGAGGAGGGGCCGTGAGGAACTGGACTCCCAACCTTTGGCTCCACAGCCAATTGTTTAATTTACCTTACCTTGATCACCCTAGGTGATTACTCCCACTGAATAGCCACAAGCTAACCTTACTCTCTTGCTGCACTCTGCCAACATAATTATCAGAAACTCCTACAATATACCTCATGCTTTCTTCCAAGTTAAGATTACTATAACACATTCTATAAGGCAGTGGTCCCCAAACTTGGGCCTCCAGAGGTTCTTGGACTACAACTCCCAGAAGCCTCCACCATCACCTCTGCTGGCCAGGATTTCTGGGAATTGTAGTCCAAGAGCCTCTGGAGTCCCAAGGTTGGGAACCACTGCCTTAGAGGGAAACGTGCTCACTTACCTTGAAATCCTTATTAGCATCACTGCAAATTGGTTCTGATGTGACAGCACACACCAACAGAAAACGTGGCAGCTAGTTAATTTACAGGAGCCAAACATTCAAAGAATATTAGATGTATGCTGTGTCAACTACATGGATTTTTTTGCAGTTTCTCAACCCCATTCAAACTGTTTGTTTGGGGGTTTTCAAAGTCATATGAGTGGTTTGGAACTACACTATCTGAAGAATCACCTGTATATACTTACAAGCCTACCTGAGAATTACAATAAAGGTGAAAGACTGTACTGTTATGCCTGCTGGCAAGAGCCGTTGAGTCGACAGGCATTAGGAAAGGAGGGATTTCTGGTTCCAGAGGCCATCAGTGCTCAAAGTGGGTGAGATGGGTTAGTCTGAAGGGATCATCAAGGGAGTGGGTGTTATGGGTATCCTAGCTAGCGATTAGAGTGTCATTATTCTCCCCAACTCACCAGCCTGGAAACAAAAAAAAAGCGTTTTGCCTTGAAACTGAAGCAGATAAGATACTGAGTTATTTCAGTAGCCTGATATGTATAGCCAACAAATTGGCTTAGTAGAGGTACAAACGCTTGTGAAACATCATCAGACACGGTCTGCAACACATGATGGAACAACAGCCCTCCTACAGTTATCATTTTAAGCTGGCATCCACGCAACTCGTGATCACTCCTCCCACTCTCTGTTTCCCATCTATGACCTTTAAAAGAACCCACCTGAGTACCATCAGAAGCAAGAAACAAAAGACACTGGAAGTGGCATAGTTGAAGATGAGCTGTGCTGTGGTGGGTAAATGGGATACAGCCTCAGGCACTGTCTGCCACGGAGCGGAATAGTTAGCAAAGAGCCCACAAGCTTGGGATGGAGGGACCCTGGAAGGCGAAAGGAGGAGTATCAGTGACAGAGTTTTGACTAAACGTTGTCTGTGCTTCAGCTGCTCAACTCCAAGTTTCATCTCAACTCACCTGGTGATAACATAGCTTAGAGGAGAACAGGCCAGGAAGAGACCTAGTAGGAGCATGATCTGGAAGAGGAATTTAGATCGGGAGGCTCGAAACAGCTGAGTTGAAGGTTGGCAGTTCTGGAACAGGGTATACTGTGGGTGTGAAAAGGAGATTTAGAGTGTGTACTCACTGTGTCCCCACACAGGGTTTAGGGTACAGATTTTACCTCCCCCAAGACTGTGGGGCTTTACATACGGAGTGCCCTGGGTTTTGTCAAAGGGAAGAGGGAGGAATGGTTATATTGGAGGAATGTTTGTTTGCAAACCATAAGGTACAAAAACAAAAAAAGTTGCAGCACAAGGGAAACATGAAGGAGAAAAGCCAAAATTCCCAGCTTCCACTCAGCCCCTTTTTGTTTCACAGTGACTAGCCCTTTTTACGTTAAAAAACTATAAGCAACTAAAGTAGAATAGAAAAAAGCATATTTACAGTATTTACAGTTGATCTTCAGTTATGATCAGAGGTGCAAAATAAAGGGGAGGAAAGGGAGAGAAAACAGCCTCAACCACGTGGAAGGCTGAATCCACCATGCTGACTGCATGGTCTAGAGGCAAGGAGCAGAGATTTAATGTCTGTTCTAGTCAATGGTCAGAGAGGAAAAGGGAGAGCAAATTAAACAACAGAAGCAAACAAACAAGAAGGGGTGGGTGGGGTGGGGACTTGCCTTAAGCCCAGGACAAAGGACTTTGCTAATTGGTTAGTGAGAAGGCATAATTATGTTAGGTGGTGAATCCCCCTTCCTCCCACTAAAACCCAGGGTTAGTGCATGCAAGATTGTTACCTGCCAACAGGTTACACCCAGAGGCAGGTAGCAGATGGTAGGGAGCAGCCATGAGAAGTTGCAGGAGAGAGTTGTGTGGCATAGAGCTTTCAACATTTCATACACCAGCCAATGAGAAACTCTTTTCCGGGAAGTTTAAAAGTAAATGTCAGAACCATAAAGAATGAAAATAAAACTGAAACCTAGAAATTAAATCAGTTAGTACTGGAATAAAAACAATGATATACACGGTAAGTCCCAGAATTCTCCAAAGCCCCTAGTTCAGGATCATGCCACCTGACCTAGAATGGGGCAAACCCAGGAGGACAACTTACACCACTGGCACCCTAACTTTAGTAGGTACTATTTTGTATTTAAACTCTTCATTCTTTCCCTTTCCTTCTTTTTCTTTCTCTTTCTCTGTTTCTTTCTCTCTCACACACACACACACACATACACACACACAGAACTTTTACCTTTTTAATATAGAATGTAAGGAAGATGGAGACACAACCAAGCAAAGGCAGGAGTGGGCAGAAGTAGATGCCGATCCATATGACTGTTTGAGTTGCCACAATATCCAACACGTTGTGGGGCACCAGGAACTCCTCTTTGCCAAGCCATTGCGCCAGTGCACTGGAGGAATGCTTGGCCAGCAACCTAGGGAACAAAGAGCCTGCATTCAGAGGCAAAGATGACTCCTCCTTGCAGCAACGGCAGCAGGAAGTCATGCCACCACTTGGGCACGTCTCCTTCTAAATAGCACACAGAAAGGCATTACATTCGGTCCCTTCCCCAGAGACAGCAGCATGTGCTTGGCAATCAGCAACGATACTGGTAAAGGGCACCAAAAGACATCTCTAAGAGGGATCTGAACAAAGACACAGATGATGAAGTTATCGCGGGCCATTAACCATGATGGCTAAATGCTACATTCAGAAGCAGAGGCCACAGGTCTCTGAAGAAAAGTCCCCGGATGGGGGAATAACATGGAAGAGGGCTGTTAGGTCCTGCTTGTCAGCTTCCCATGGGCCTCTGGTCACCCATCAGAGGAACAGACTGTCGTGTGAAACAGGCCTTCAGCCTGATCCAGAAGAACTCTTCTCGCGTTCTTATACTAACTTCCCTCCCATAACAGAGCCTAGCAACAGGGAGGATAGGAGAGATACAGCTCTGTTACCTACAAAAGAAAGAGCGGCTGATCCATGACTGAAGGGGAAAACTACCTGCCTTAACCTTGGATCAGCCAACAATCAATCAATCAAACAAACAAACAAACAAAAAAAGAGTATCTGGGTAGATTGGTGTTGGTTAGGACCTCTTCCCTTACCTTCGGGGCAGGCTGATGAGGAAGGCAGAGGCCAAAGTGGTCAGGAAGCTGAAGATGGTCATTTTGTACATTTCCTGTCCAATGTGGGTTTCCCAGCACTGCATGTTCAGGGAGGGCAAAGAAAACAGCTCATGAGTGGGAGGAAGCAGAAAAGAATTCCTGTCCTAGCCAGGCTGCAGAATGACAACCGCATAGTTGTGGCCCAATACAATGCAAGAAGTTAGTGCAAGTCAGAATTTGCAGTAGGAATTTTATTGGTAATGAGACAATACAAGCACCACACTTTTATTTATTTATTCCCTTCTTTTTTAAAAAAAAATATGGAGACTGTCAGCACTGAAATGTTGGCAGTATGCAACCTGTTAGGGACTAAACTGAACATCAGACAGAAGTCAGTTGCTGACAAGCAACCCGTTGTTCCTCACTGCTTGAACTGTGCAAAAGAGGAAGCACGTGAGTTCACTGCCTGGGGTGCAGCCGCAATCAACCAGACACACGAGAAAAGGAGACACTGACATAAAGACAAAGGAAATCAACCCAGGAACAGGAATACTCAAAAGATGTCAGAGCCGTCAAAGAGCCATTGATAGAGATCTATAGCCAAGTCAATTAGCCAGATGCTGAAAGACAGATTACAGCTTGTCCCAGCATCAGGGCAACTGGCCGTCTGAAGTCTTGCTTTTGAATATTATTGTATGTCATCTGAAAACGAAAAGTCCAGTTTGAATACCTGATAGACTTTGTTGTAACCACACGGCTGGCACTGGGGAGTACTGCTGGCCCCCAAGCAGAGGATCTGGCGGCCCAGGAAGAACAGGAACATAGCCAGGCTGGACAGCTTCAGGATGACACACCTGCCAGAGGACACAAGAGAGGACAGGTTCTGGGCCTGTGCTCCACTGTTCTGTCCAACGACTGCCACCATATACCCTGGCCAAACTAGATTTTTTTCTTTTCTGGACAATAGTCCCCAGCATTCTCTCAAGCTGGCCATGCTGGCTGCAGAGATGCTCAGGCTTCTAGTCCCAAAAGGGGAATGTTTCCAAGCTCCACACCTCAATGTGCGAGATATTCCTGCCTGACCATAAATGGATCCAGACAACCATGTACAATCCCTAAATGTATCTAATAGCTAAGTTTCCCTCACTGTTTGTTAAGATGACACAAACAAGCAAGCATGTCAGGTACATGCTCACTATGGTAGATCATCAGCTGGTTAATAAACAAGTGTCTGCATCAGTTCCCCTTTCTCATGTGTTCTTGCCTGTGCTTAGGCTGTGTACAGAGATAAGGTTTATATACAAAAAATTGGAGGGTTCTGCTCCCTTCCCTTTTATTGTAATTGTAAAATATTATCTGGCCATTTAAATTATGCCATAATAATATGACAGGAATAATGAAATAAATATTTATGCATTTCTATTTTTTTGGTCTAATGTAGTATTATCTGGGTTTCTCCGTGTGGTATAGTGGACCAGGACACTGGAGAACAGGGTTCAAATCCCCACTTAGCCATGGAAACTCACTGGGTGTGTGTGGAACTGGTAAAAACACTCCTTAAAAATCTCACTTACCTTGAAAGCCCTATTAGGGTCACGATAAGTTGGTTTTGACATGACAGCACAAAACACACACAGTATTGTCTACCTAGAAAACCCTGGAAAGGGTCACCATTAGTTAGAATTGTTCTGATGGCACACAATTATTATTATTATTATTATTATTATTATTATTATTATTATTATTATTATTATTAGTAGTAGTAGTAGTAGTAGTAGTAGTAGTAGTAGTAGTAGTAGTAGTAGTAGTAGTAGTAGTAGTAGTAGTAGTAGTAGTAGTAGTATTAGTATTAGTATTAGTATTAGTATTAGTATTAGTATTAGTATTAGTATTACATAGCAAAGGAGGGGGCAAAGATACTCCTTCAAGCCTTTTCTATTTTTCATCAAAAAAAGTAAGTTACCCACACCTAGAAGTCTCCAGGAAGTCACTTTTAAAAGGGCCACAGTCCCCACCTGAACTGTTTAACACCCTCGAAATAGCATTCTCTGGAAACTGGAGTGGGTATTCAACCACGGTAGCTTCATTTTCTGGCTTTTGTTTTTTGTTTTTGTTTTTTCAATCTGTGCAGCTCCTGGAAGGTTCCCAGGGAAGAAAACTGGCCCCTAGTTTTGCCAGAGTTACCCACCTGACAGAGCCTTTTATAACTGCTGTAAATTTTTCCAAAGTTCTACAGTACATTTTTGAACCAGTCGTCGCAGTGAATATATTAAATTATAATGTATTGTAGGCAGACAGACAGATTTTGTTTTGTTCATCATCCATGTGCCGGGATATCACTGTTGTCATCTTCCTTGTTTGTGAATAAAATGTTGTTGTTGTTGTTGTTGTTGTTGCATACACTGAAAAAATGTTACTGTCATGATTACAGAAAGGCATGTCCTTTTAAAATAAGGAGTTTACTGGAATTAGAATATTTCGAGAGGGCTGAGTGCTTCCTCTGCCAAAGTTATGTGTGACAGCAAACGTATCAATCCTTTCCTGATCATTTAGTCTCCTTAAATCTTTCACTGCCATATTGCTGACAAGGAGTTCTGGACTTGGTGTGCCCCCCACCCTCCCACCCACTGGCCAAATTTAGAGAGAGACCCCTCAGAACTAAAATAGCATAATCACATTCTGCTACTCAGAATCATTCAAGGATCTACAAGGAAAACTCTACTTTCTCCCCAATAACGTATCTGGTCCCACTCAGACAGAAACACCCTAACATGAAATTATACTATGTAGTGAATCAGCTTAGACATATCCCAGATATAATTAAGGATAATAAAAATTTAATTTGGATGGATATTGAGACGGAAGGAATACAAGAAACTGTGGAAAGTATCTTGTTTAAAAAAAATTGCAGAAGGGATAAAAAAGATCAAAAATCCGTTTTTAATAAACATGTTGGAAAATTGGAAGGAATTTAGAGAGGTATTGAGTCCACCGATATCTCCTTTATCTCAGGTAGTTGATTTAAGGAATTTTCCAGAAAATTTAAAAAACTTAAAGAATGTATTAAAAAGCAAACAGATAAGTAGATTAAAAGACTGGACAGAGAAGATAAAAGAAAAAGGGGATATAAAAAAGATATTAGGGGGAGAAGGGTATTCATGGTTAAATCTAATTCAATTAGAAAAGTGGACAAGAGAATGGTATACTAAAGAAGGGAAAGGTAGAGAAATGACAAAATTTGAAGAAATTATAGAAAAAAGATTGAAATCAGAGGAAAAAAACAGAAAGAAAAGGAACAGTAAGTCAAATATATAAATTATTAAATCAAGTAGAACAGGGTACTGTAGGGTTAAAAATGCAATGGCAAAATGATTTGGATGAAGAAGTAATAGGAGAAGAATGGGATAAAATATGGGATCAGAGAATTATGAAGTACATGTCAGTAAGGATAAAAGAAAACTGCTATAAAGTAATATGGAGGTGGTATTTAACGCCGGTCAAAATGAATATGATGGATAAAACTGTGTCATCATTATGTTGGAGTTGTAAAAAAGAGAAGGGGACATATTTACATATGTGGTGGCTATGTGAAAAAAGAAAGAAAGAATGGAAAGTAATATTTAAGGAAATAACTGAAATAATGGGATTGAATATTTCAATGTCCCCAATAACAGCCTTATTGAATTTGAGTAAAGATCAATTGGTGAATGAAAATAAGGATTTAATAATAATAATGATTACGGCTGTAAGGATAATTATGGCAAGGAATTGGAGAAATGAAAATCAATTTAACCTTGAGGAATGGTATAGAGAATTGTGAGACATGGCTATTAATGATAAACTGACATGTGATATGAAAATAAGCAGGGGCCAAATGAAAAATAATGACTTTTAAAAAATATGGAACGTATTTTTAGAACATGTATTTCGGAGAGGGAGGGGGTATACACCGAGTGAAGAAACATTGAAATTTTGGAATGAAAATGGATGGAAAGAAGCGTAATGCTAGTCCTGAGGGTGATGGGTGCACTGTTATGTTTTGTAATTTATAGTCTCGTAATTTATAGGGTTTTTTTTGTAGTAGTAGGTATTTTGTATTTTTCGTATTTTTTTGTATTTTTTGTACTTTTAAATTAAAATAAATTTTTTTTAAAAAAAGACAGAAACACCCTACCTGACCAGGGTGAGGTTGACTTCAGTGTTGGGAGAGTAGCCCTCCAGCTGGGCCAAGGCATGAAAAACAAATGGCAGGAGAATATTGACTGCGGAGATGGTCACAGGTGGCAAGTACTGACTCAACACGCCAAGACGGGCTGCATCCTGTTCGAAGTGCAAAAGTAGGTTAGGGTGAGACACTGTTTGTGAACATAGAACACGCAAGAAGGGGCATACAGTTACATTCCCAAAGACTCAGTATATGTTCAGTAGCGATCCTATTGCAGAGCCAGCCTAGAGATATCTTGTGCAAGGACTGGCAAACTTTGAAAGAATATCTTCTTGCAAAAAGGAATTAATGCTGGTACATTTACCTTCAACTCAAGGCAAGTTGGTGCCTCTTAGGAATAGCCATTGGATTTAGCCCAGAGGAACTTATGGCAAAGACTACACAAATGTATTATGGGATGCTTGGGGGCCACATAAGTAGCCGGAGGTGTTTTTTTTTTCAACAAAGCGGTCATATCACATCTGGTTTAATCCTTAATATAGCAAGTTATTTGTAACTGTGAATGATTAGGCCTTAAATCTGTCTTCCAACACACATGAAAGAAGGACATTCAACACCAGGCTTTGAGGTTGGCAGACAGCATGAAATGTCTGGATTCCAGGAACTTTTCTTTCTTACTTACTGTCATTTTTGAGTGGTCCCTTCTTCCTGCTGCTGGTCAGGGCCAAACAATACATTACAGGCAACCTGACATTAGAAGAGGGAATTCCTGAAGTACTGGTTATGTGCCGTTGTGTCACAGCAGCAGCAACAACTTTTCACACCTCTTATAATTTGCCGATCAGCTTGCTTTAGTTTGTGCCTAGTCTTCAGAATATAAGCACATTCTGTCTGTGAGACTGATTTCTCAGACATGAAGTCTGCCTGAATCACTTCTCTGGAACACTAACCTGACATCAACTGCAATGATAGGTTACCTGTAACAGATCTCCAGATTTGGGTCTCCAGATCTAACCCCAAAACCCTGGCCCAGCTCCATCAGTTGTCCTCAGGGACTTAAAACCAGGGAGTAGACACCTTACCTTCAGATTTTGAGCCTGTGGGTATGTATTCTGAGCTGACGGAATTAACTTATAGCAGTCCTAATAGGGCTTTCAAGGCGCAGCTGATGGGGACAAGAGGGCCTTCTCTGTGGCAGCTCCCAGGTCATGGAATACTCTCCCTCAGGAGATCAGGCTGTCCCGCGCCCCTTTATTCTTCTGCGGACAGCTGAAGAACCATCTTTTCAGGCAGGCTTTTAACAATCATGATAAAGTCCCTGAATGCCTTTTTAAAGTTAAGATAGTTTTTAATGTTTACTCACTGTCACATACACCCAGCTCCTCTATATGTTCTCCCTAACAAACAGATTTGCCTTCGGGCATGACAATTTCTTTGTCTCTGTTTCCAATGCCACCAGAGGAAATCCGTCCTCAGTTACCAGTTAGGACCACAGAATCAGACGTGTCAAATATAACATATTTAAGACTCAAGGAAATCATAGATGGTATTGTATTTAATATTCATTAAACTTCATTTAACTTGTAAATATGCTGGTTACTTTGTATTTAGTTTCAATCACTTTAAAACAATTTATTTATTTCTTATAGTTTTCATTGTTCTCTTATACGTTTCTATCCAAGGGTTTCTTCCCAAAACAATTCTTCCAACTACCTCTTTCCCTAACTAACTGTCCTATATCATCACTAACTGAAATCCCTAACTCCTGGCTAACCAAAACTCTGATTATAACTGTCCTCCATTCTCTTCTTATATTCCTTGGTTCCGCCCTCCTGCACAACCATTGGCTACTGAATCAGTGTTCCATTGTGATGGACGGATGTGGTTTCTGGCCTGTCCGTCACACTCACTTTTAATTATTCAATCATATTTTAATTAGCATAGGTTATATGCTAATTATATAGTATCCCCTTATCAGGGGGTAAACATAAAACAAACAAACAAGTGGTTTTACCAGTTTCACTCCCCTGGTGGGTTTCCATGAGCAAGTGAGGATTTGAACCATGTTCCAAGTTCATCACCCTGTTCACTACACCACACTGGGAATTAGCTACCCCAAATCTCAGCCTGGCGCTAACCAAGGCAAGGAGAAAGTGAAAGTTGTCCTACCTGACTGTCGCCCTGGGAAGACTCAGTGGCCAAGTGGATGAAATAGAAAGCAGTGGCCATCAATAGCAAAACAACTGCATTGATCAGCAGGCGCAGCAGGTAGAGCTGAGCTAGCTGCTTCCGCGTCCTCTGCTGGTTCTGCAAATGTCGAATCTGCTCTGCCAAGTCCATCTGCCGAAATACGTAAATAGAATCAACCACTGTGCTGATGAGTAGCTTCTTCTCAAAGTTTAAACAGCAATGGGAAGAGGCTATCTGGCTACTCAAGTACGCCTGCACATGTTTCCACAAAGCCATAGTCTTGAGGGCTGAAGATACACAGTAAGCAGAGGGTAGAAAGAGTGGCTGAAACAACAAGCAACATCATCCTTTGTAGCTCTAGGGAGAATCCCTTTTTTAAAAAAAAAATATTTTATTTTAAAGCTGGGGATAAGGTAAGGAATACAGAAGGTAACGGGGGATGTGGGGAAAAAATAAGGAGGGGGGAGCAGAATACAAAATGTACCGTCAGCAAATCCTGCTTGTTCGCGTTGCAATATCAAGTCCACTTTTCGCCTTTCTACCTTTGAAAGTAGATTCCTACTTACAATTACATCTTAGTTTAATTCTATGTTACTCAAGTTCTATCTACTGACTCAAGCCATTTATATAAAAAATCCCATCATTCAGTTGCCTTTTGTATTGGATAGTCTTTCAACACTTCCGATAGTACAGTATATCCATTTCTGCCACTTCCCGTATCTTCTCAAGGAGCTCCTCTTGTTTCAGTATCTCCAATTTCTTCTGGTTCTTAGCATAAAGAATTCTGGCTGCAGTGACTATGTATATGACTAGATAATTCTTTGTCTTATCTATATTATCTGGTATAATGTTCAGTAAAAACAATTCTGGGGTTAGTGCTACATTACAAAGCGATATTTTTTGTAACAAAACATGTACTGCTATGTTACAAAAAATATTGCTTTGTGTACTGCTATGGTGGGACGTGGTGGCGCTGTGGGTTAAACTACAGAAAGCCTCTGGGCTGCAAGGCTGGAAGATCAGGGTTCGAATCCATGCGACTGAGTGAGCTCCCATCGCTTATCCCAGCTCCTGCCAACGTAGTAGTTCAAAAGCATGTAAAAATGCGAGTAGATAAATAGGTACCACTATGGTGGGAAGGTAATGGCATTTTATGTCTAGTCACGCTGGCCACGTGACCACGGAAACTGTCTACAGACAAATGTTGACTCCGTGGCCTGGAAATGGGGATGAGCACTGCCCCTTA
Organism: Pogona vitticeps; assembly: GCF_051106095.1. Taxonomy (NCBI): domain Eukaryota; kingdom Metazoa; phylum Chordata; class Lepidosauria; order Squamata; family Agamidae; genus Pogona; species Pogona vitticeps. Next base: position 139,951,757 of record NC_135784.1, on the reverse strand, counting down.
GAACTGGACATGACTGGGCAAATTGTCTAGAGGAACCTTAACCGGTACTGTTTCGCTTCTCTACAAGTACGCCACATATAATAAAAGCTTCCCTCTTGTGCTTCACACTTCCAAACACACATTTGAGACCTCTGTATAAATCTTTGACAATTTATTTGGAGTCATATACTACCTATAAAACATATATGTTCTCCTTAAAATTTACCGATTTTGTGAGCTTTATATTATTTTTCCATATTTGCAACCGTTGATCAATATCAATTTTATGTCCTATATTTTGTGCCCACCTAAACTATACATTCTTTTACAATCTCATGGGAGAGTCCCTTGAGGTGGAAACAAAGATTCCAAGATTTGAATTAAATTCTCCTTTAATATCCCTACAAACTAACCATGGAGAGCCTTAGTTTTAGCTCAACAACATCTAGAGGGCCAGAGTTTTTGCCCAGCCCCTGCCATAGATCTTTCTTGCCCATTTCACCAAAATAATTCATTGCTGCTGCCCCTTCTTACAAATAAGCAAACAAGAAAAGACAGAAACTCCAGGTAAGGAATGGAATCGGCTGGCGTGGCAGACTTGGAGACTCAGCCATTCTCTGAACTTTGTTTCAAGCCATTGTTTATGACAGAGGTGGCTCCCGGGGTCATCTGTGAAGTTGAATAGTGAACAAGCAAAAGGAAGTACTTCTTCACAGAGCACATAACTGAATGGTGCAATTTGCTGCCACAAGATATTGTGTAAGCCAATATCTTACGTGGCCTTGGGATGAGACCAGTTGCTGTAGGACAAGACCATCAAAAACACCACCTTCAGAATACCAGAATCTCAACAACCATGGGAGAGAGCCATAATTTTCCTGTCCTCTTTGGAGGTGAGTTACTAGAGGGATTTTAAAATAGAAGACAGGATCCTGGACTAAATGAATCTTGGACGATCCAGTAAAAGTCAGTGGCCCAAAAAGTCCAAGCATAATCACATTCTTCTTTACTAGGAGATATCTGATGCTCAACTCGAGATCAAATCTAAAGGAGTCCAACAGCTAAGGAACGATTTCAAAAAGGGCAGCTTATGGATCAGAAGTCTAGCTTAGCTTCTGAAGAAACAGGACTTCCTGCACATTCCCTCTCACAACTTGATTGTCAGGGCACCATACCCATTGAAGCAAGGGCTTCCTACACATTTGCTAGAAATGTGGGTGCAGTTAGGAGAGTTAAGGTGTTGTACAAATGAAGCAAATAAGATGAAATAAAATAAACAAACAATTAATGGATGGAACTTTGAGGTGGGGACCAAATTATCACTACATCCCACGAGCAAACATTACGTACCTTGAGGCCATTGTAAATACTTCTCTGTTTGAGGGCAGCTGCCTCAGGGCTTTGGATGCAGAAATCCCATTCAGTAAAAATCCTGGCACTGACATGCGGCTTGAATCCCCACTGCAGTATCTGCCAGTTCATGAAGCTGGCCACAATCCTAGATAACCGGGCAGCAAAGGAGACAGTAACAGACAAGCAAGATCTTTCTCCAAGCAAAATAGTTCCTTCACTCTAAAACGATGATTCATTGGATAGGAAAAGAAGGTGTCACGACCTGGAATTCAGCCCAAAGGGTGTGACTCAATCTGGAATAGATATGGTATTACAATGAAAATAGACAAATCAATTTTGAGGAGGGAATGGTGCAAGTCAGAATATAGGAATAGTTTGGCACAGTCTTCCCCAACCTGGAGCTCTCCAGATGTGTTGCAGCTCCCATCATCCCCAGCCAAGTTGTGCTATTGGAAGAGAAAAAAAGCATGCTACAAAACCCCCTAGTCTACCTTTCAAATCTACAGTTCTGTGATTCTACCAGGAGAAGGACCATCAAGGATCAGAAATGTGACAGGCAGTTAAGTGAAATGGTTTTAAAGTACCTCAACAAGAACTTCTTTTCCTAAGGAACATGAGCAACCTGTATTTTGAGCAGAGGGCATCTCACCCCATAGCACGAGGAGAAGCAGACATACCCTACAAGAGCACAAACTGCCTGTGTTAATGAGATCCAGTGGGAAATCGTTCTGTCTGTTAATCTCAAGAAGGCTGAGCAGTCTTATTATAACAGGAATGCATTCTCATAATTATCTTCCAGCAGCATATTGCGGATCAGAGGTCTAGCATATTGCTGCTGGAGGATAATTATGAGTATTCATTCCTGTTATAATGAGACTGCTCAGCCTTCTTGAGATTAACAGACAGACCTGCAACTGTTAGCCTTGTTGCAGAAAAGGTAGGGAATTAAAAATAAAGTGAAAGAGACTTTCCTCACCGTATCAGCCAAGTAGAATATTTCCAGCTGTGAGAATTATTAAGTGCTGGGATAGGCTCCAGTCCCAACAGAAAAGCATTATTTCCTTCCAGAGAATTTAATTCCTTCTTGGATAAGTTGTGTTATTTCTCATAACTAGGGGGAGGATTTCTATGATATTTCATATTTTCTCCACATGCCTACCCTTGAACCCATAAGCAAATTCAAACATGTTTATGAGTCATCCGGCCTTTCTCACCAGATTACTCAAACCCACCCATAAGCTCAAACATATGTTGTAGGGGGGGAAATGATATGTCAGAGAAATCCTTCCCCTACTCATAACTCAATGTGTGATATGCCGAGCGGCCTGCCTCCTGAGATACCACAGAAAGAAGTTAGCATTTGAAATAGACCAGGTGTAGATCTATTATGTAGGTGACTTAAAAGAGGTCTGGGGGTTGCATGTGTCCATCCCAATCTTTGGAGAACAACATTCACTTCCATGCATCCCACCTAAATTCATTCATTCATTCATTCATTCATTCATTCATTCATTCTTTCTTTCTTTCTTTCTTTCTTTCTTTCTTTCTTTCTTTCTTTCTTTCTTTCTTTCTTTCTTTCTTTCTTTCTTTCTTTCTGTTGGAAAAACTCCCTCTTATGCCCTCTAGTGGCTGCAAAGAGCAATTTGGCATTCCCATTTTTATCACACACACCCACGAACATGGCAAGCCTGCTCCTCAAGAAGACTTTTTGACCAAACGTTTTTTAAAAAATAGCAGGGCACGGGGCTATGGGAGAGGAAGGCGGACTAGGGGGATGGCTGTATGCAGCCCAAAGGTTCACATTGCCCACGGTAGCATAATGCATACTGTATCCTAATCCCTTTCTTTCCTGAAGCCCTTGACATATAGCTTTCCTGCCCCTTTAACCCCACATCTTCATCCCCATTTAAATTCTGGCTGGTCCACCCCACCCCACTCACCGCTGGAAGATCCATATGAAGCAGGCAACGAGGTATCCCAAGATGCTAAAGAGGTACGCTAGGCGCACAAGATAGTGGCGGTCATCATTTTCTCCCACACTATAAGCCCCATAAAACAGGTAGGAACACTCCAGAGAGCCCTAAGAATGAGACATGGGAGGAAATGAAAAACCAGCAGAATAGTGAGACGCTCTGACGCTTGCAGGTTGAGCAAATCCATCATTTTGTTGTTGTTGTTGTTTAGTCGTTTAGTCGTGCCCGACTCTTCGTGACCCCATGGACCAGAGCACGACAGGCCCTCCTGTCTTCCGCTGCCTCCTGGAGCTGGGCCAAATTCATGTAGGTCACTTCGATGACACTGTCCAACCATCTTATCCTCTGTCGTCCCCTTCTCCTCTTGCCCTCACACTTTCCTAACATCAGGGTCTTTTCCAGGGAGTCTTCTCTCCTCATGAGATGGCCAAAGTACTGGAGCCTCAGCTTCAGGATCTGTCCTTCCAGGGAGCACTCAGGCTTGATTTCCTTTAGAATGGATAGGTTTGTTCTCCAGGGGACTCTCAAGAGCCTCCTCCAGCACCACAATTCAAAGGCATCAGTTCTTTGGCGTCTGCTTTCTTTATGGTCCAGCTCTCACTTCCATACATCACGACAGGAAAAACCATAGCTTTGACTATTCGGACTTTTATTGGCAAGGTGATGTCTCTGCTTTTTAAGATGCTGTCAAGGTTTGTCATTGTTTTCCACCCAAGAAGCAGGCGTCTTTTAATTTCGTGGCTACTGTCCCCATCTGCAGTGATCATAGAGCCCAAGAAAGTAAAATCTGTCACTACCTCCATATCTTCCCCTTCTATTTGCCAGGATGTGATGAGACCAGTGGCAATGATCTTAGTTTTTTTTATGTTGAGCTTCAGACCATTTTTTTTGCGCTCTCCTCTTTCACCCTCATTACAAGGTTCCTTAATTCCTCCTCACTTTCTGCCATCAGAGTGGTATCATCTGCATATCGGAGGTTGTTGATATTTCTTCCGGCAATCTTAATTCCGGTTTGGGATTCCTCCAGTCCTGGAGGAATCCCAGTCCTGCATGAAAAGCCATCATTGGGGGTTTCTAAATCAGAAACCTGGAGTATAGCAAAGGCAGGTTCACAGGACAACGAGGCCCTGAAATCACCTTGAATCCAAAAGGCTCCTCTCAGTCTAGCTCTAGGTCAATTTTTTTTCTTTTGTGTTATTCTATGTCTACCCCTCTTTTGTCTTCTCTGACCCTGAACTCTAGTTACATGCTGTTACATACAGCACTGATGGTACCTGTCTGTCATGGGTTTGGAGGGAAAGTTCCATCCTATGGGGAGTGGAAGGCGGGACATCAGGGGGAGGTGCTGTACTGTATATATATGTGGAGCTTGTGTGGAGAGTGGGGAGTTGGAGTCTGTGTGTCAGACTGAGTACAACTGTGTGTCAGTTTGTACATACCTGATAGGTTCAGGTTTCTTTATGGGTAGCCAGAACTGATAGGTTCAGGGTCTGTGCTTTACTTTAAAGTGTTCTGTGTGAACCAAACTGTTGTATGTGTATGGTTGGGACTATGCCACGTTACTTTATCCTATTTACCTGATTTTTTTATTTACCCTGTTGGTTATTTAAATAAACCTTATTCCTTTGTGTGTTAAAATCCATTCCTGGTCTGTGTGACTCCTTATAGGGAATGGTTGGTGGCAGCATAGTTAAAGTGTGGCACTCTCCAGTAGGTCTGGGGTTGTTACATTGATTGGTGTCCAGCGTGTGGGATACGACTGATCCAGTTGTCCAGTGGTCCAGCAAAGCCTTGGCAAGTGTGCCCAGAGCAAGGGGGGTCTAGTCAGGGAAAATCTGAGAGCGCGTAGGTAATCTTCTAGGCTTACCTCACGGGGAGGTAGGCTAGTGGAAGAACGTGCGAACTCAGATTGGGGACTAGATTAGGGAGCTCTGAGGCAACCCGTTTTGGCGGGAAAGGGCTGAGGCAAAGCTGTGTGAAGTAACAGTGATCTAGCCTGTCTGCTGAGAGGCCTAGCAGAGGGGGTGGATTCTGCCTGGCAACAGTTGCAAGTTAGTGCTGAAGGAACAGCAGCAATCTATAGAAGGCTGTTTCTGAGGCAAAAGGAAAAAAGTCGTCGCTTTATTTTGAGGCTTGACTTTTGAAGGCAGCCTGTTCTGGGGGGGATTATGCCCTTGACTCGAAGCCAAATGGCAGAAATGGGTGAAGTGAGGGAACCACAGGTAGACCAAGGTTCTGAGGAAGAATTTGGCTCAGTGCAGGATGAGAGCACGGGAGAACAGAACCCAGAACTCAGAAGAATGCGCCTAGCCCAACAGCATGAGCTGAGGGTGAGGGAAATGGAGGAAAGATTAGCGAGAGAAAGAATGGCGTTTGAAATGGAGAGGGAGAGAGAGAAAATTGCTCTGGAAAAAGAAAGGATGGCATTTGAGTTAAGAAAATTGGAAATGATGAACCAGAACAATAATAACAATAGAGATTCTGAGGTGGGCCAATTGTCTAAAACTGACCTGAAGAAATTCCCTGTGTACCACAAGGGAGATTGCCCTGAGGTGTTCTTTTCCCTCGTGGAAAGAGCGTTTGTGGACTTCTCAGTAAGGGAAACTGAGAAGATGACCATTATGCGATATTTAATCAGTGGCAGCCTGGCAGAAGTCTATGCAGAGATGCCAGTGGAACTGATGAAAGATTTCGCTGAGTTTAAAAAACTGGTGTTTGCCAGACATGGGATAAATGCGGAACAGCTGAGGCAAAGATTCAGGTCACTCACAAAGAAACCAGAGCAGACTTTTACCCAAGTGGGGGCCCAACTGGTGAGGCTGCTAGAGAAATGGCTGTCTCAGGAGGGGACAGAGACCTTCCAGCAGCTCAAAGACCTGATAGCGCTGGAACAGTTTTATTCAGTCCTGCATGGGGAACTGAAGTTCCAGGTGAGGGAGAGGAAACCGAAATCTGTGACAGAGGCGGCAGAGATCGCAGATTTTATTTACCAAATAAGAAAGCCCTTAGGTGCTGAGGGGAAATCTGGAGGTAAACCCAAAGAAACCTACAGCAAGTACTCTCAGGGACCAGGGAAAAGCCAGCAAGGGGGAGGGGCCCATGTTGAAGGGAAGCCCTCAGACATGAAACCACAAAGACCTCAGATTTTGGAGGGAAAACCAAAACCAGATGAGAAAGACTCAAAATACAGCAGAAAATGTTATTTCTGTCAAGGAAAGGGCCATCTAATCTCAGAGTGTGAGAAATTAAAGCAGCTAAAGGGAAATTTGCCTCATGATTTGAGTGGAACCAAGCCAAAAGCTGTGTTCTGTGTCCAGACAGAGCAAAGCTCCTTGCCATTGAGGGAGCCTGTTGCCATGGTTACTCAATCTGGAACAGTTACATCTGCTGATCAGGCTGGGGAAAATGGTCCTCTTGTGGAGGTCAAGCGCTGCTTACTAGTGAGGACAGATTCGCAGTTGTTTGAGACCGCAGGGGTGGACGGAGGAATACTTGACCATCAGTATAGGGGGCTAAGGGATACTTGTTCCCAGGTGACCCTGTGCCATCCAGACATTATTCCTAGGGAGTATATAATCCCAAATGAAAGCCTGAAGGTGGCAGGGATTGAGGGGCAGGTGATCTCACTGCCAGTAGCTGAGGTACCTGTGAGCTTTCAAGGCTGGAGGGGAGTTTGGCGGCTAGCGATTTCATCGACTCTGCCAGCAGCCGTGCTCGTGGGAAATGACCTGGCTGAACATGTGAAACGGGTGCTAGTGATTACACGCTCACAAGCCACCACGGGGGCAGTTCAGGGGGGTACTGAAGAGCCCGAGACGGAAGCAGGTGGGGAAAGTTCCGAAGCTGTGGTGGAAACCTTAACCACAGACAGCAAATTTGGCCAAGAGCAAAAGGCAGACGCCACTCTCCGAAAGTGTTTTGAACAGGTGACAGACACCCAGCTAACACCGGAAGCCCCAACGAGATTTCACGAGAAAAAGGGAATTTTATATAGAGAGACCCTGATGAATATCTCAAAAGGGGGAGATGGGATCAGAAGTCAGCTAGTGGTACCTGAAAAGTATTGCCCCATGATCTTACAAAGGGGGCACTCTGACATGTTTGCTGCGCACTTAGGGGTGAACAAAACACAGCAGAGAATCACACAGAATTTTTACTGGCCTGAAATAGGGAAGCAGATCAAGGAGTTCTGTAAACAATGTGATGTGTGTCAGAGGCAGGGGAATAACCGTGACAGGACCAAAGCGAAGTTGTGCCCTTTGCCTGTGAGTGACACCCCGTTTAAATGTATAGGAGTGGATATTGTGGGACCTTTGCCCAAGGCCACAAAGAGGGGGAACCGGTTCATTCTCACCATTGTGGACCATGCCACGAGGTACCCTGAAGCCATTCCCTTGACTAACATCGAAACTAACACAGTGGCAGATGCCTTGGTGGGGTATATGTCCAGGATGGGATTTGCCTCAGAAATAATCACAGATTTGGGCACATCGTTTACATCAAAGCTCATGAAACGGTTATGGCAAATTTGTGGAATTAAACACAAGGAAACCACTGCCTATCACCCCGAAAGTAATGGGTTAACGAAGAAGTTCAATGGGACTTTGATGCGCATGATTAGGGCTTACTTGGCAGAGAATCCAAACAATTGGGACCAGAAGCTGCAATCCCTTTTGTTTGCTTATCGATCAGTGCCACAAGCCAGTAGCGGGTTCAGTCCGTTTGAACTTTTGTTTGGGAGAAGGGTGAAAGGGCCACTTGATTTAATCAAACAAAATTGGGAGCAGATCACTCAGGATGACCCACAAGATGTTGTGACGTACATAGACACCTTAATGATTGACCTGAAGAGAAACCTAGAGCTAGCAGCAGAAAACCTGCAAGCTCAGAAGGTCAGACAGAGGGCCTGGGGTGACCAGAAAGCCAGGGAGAGGCACTTTGACCCAGGGGAGGAAGTGCTTTGGCCTAGGCCCTGCAAAGAGAACAAACTGCAGCTGGGTAGCCCAGAAATAAAATACTTGGGTCACATAGTAGGGGGAGGAGTGATCAAACCCCTAGAGGCCAAGATAGAAGCTGTTCGTGATGGGCCCAGACCCAACACCAAGAAAAAAGTCAAGTCATTTCTTGGGTTGGTGGGCTACTACAGAAAGTTCATCCCGAGGTTTAGCGAGATAGCAACTCCGCTGACCGATCTGACGCGGAAGAAGGCTGATGACCGCATCCCATGGACCAGCGACTGTGAGGAGGCGTTCCAGAGGTTGAAGCAGGCGCTCATCCATTATCCAGTGCTGCGTGCTCCAGACTTCGACCGGGAGTTCATCATCTACACCGATGCGTCTAACAGCGGGGTAGGAGCAGTTCTTTGCCAGGAGGATGAAAATGGTGACCAGCATCCAGTGTCCTACCTGAGTAGGAAACTCCAGAAAGGTGAGAGACATTTGGCAACCGTGGAAAAGGAGTGCCTGGCCATAGTCTACGCGATTCAGAAGGCCAAACCTTACATCTGGGGAAGACATTTTGTTCTGTGCACTGACCACTCACCACTGCAGTGGTTAAAGACAATGAAAACCCACAATAGTAAACTTATGAGGTGGGCTTTAAACCTGCAAGATTATGACTTTGAAGTGAAGGTGGTCAGAGGGTCAATGAACTGTGTTGCTGACGCCTTGTCAAGAAGACCCGAAGAGTGAAGACGGCGAAGAAACATGGACTATGTATATTTGGTGACCAAAAGTTAAATGTACCTGTTTATTGATCAGTCTTGGTTTGTATTAATAAAGGTAACTTAATGTATGGTAAATGTTAATGTTTAAATGCATAAGTGTTATGTTTAACCTAGAGAGTAAGTATGGTATTTTGTTATAATGTATAACTGTTTTGTGTTTTAATCCCGGTTGTTTTTTTGGAAAAAAGCACTTTAGCTTTTCCCCTGCAAAACAACTTATAAAGAGGGGAGGTGTTACATACAGCACTGATGGTACCTGTCTGTCATGGGTTTGGAGGGAAAGTTCCATCCTATGGGGAGTGGAAGGCGGGACATCAGGGGGAGGTGCTGTACTGTATATATATGTGGAGCTTGTGTGGAGAGTGGGGAGTTGGAGTCTGTGTGTCAGACTGAGTACAACTGTGTGTCAGTTTGTACATACCTGATAGGTTCAGGTTTCTTTATGGGTAGCCAGAACTGATAGGTTCAGGGTCTGTGCTTTACTTTAAAGTGTTCTGTGTGAACCAAACTGTTGTATGTGTATGGTTGGGACTATGCCACGTTACTTTATCCTATTTACCTGATTTTTTTATTTACCCTGTTGGTTATTTAAATAAACCTTATTCCTTTGTGTGTTAAAATCCATTCCTGGTCTGTGTGACTCCTTATAGGGAATGGTTGGTGGCAGCATAGTTAAAGTGTGGCACTCTCCAGTAGGTCTGGGGTTGTTACACATGCCAAAGAAGCAGTGTTTGTTTCCGCAGCCTCCTTTCCCCACCCTGGGCATCCCCAGATTGTATTTCCAGTGCACTCACCTCCCCAGTGAAAATGTCCTGGAACCGCTGCCGGGTGGGTCGATGGCCAAGACCACAACTGTAGTTCAGACACTCAGATCCTAGGATAAAGAAAAGGCAGGGAGACTCTTTCAATTAGCTCTTCTAAGAGCGGAGGATTTAATCTGGCAGCCATGTCGGGGAAACCATGAGCGCAACCTCCCCCAACAGAGTGCTCCTACCACACGGGTTGACCTGCAGTTCCAATCATCTCTCCCCACCAGCCATGCTAGTGCCAAGTTGGGGGAAACTTCCACTCTGGACAGTGCAAGGATGGACTCACCTGCATCCAGAGTTTGAGGAATGATGGCCCCGTTACGAGGAATAGTAACCAGAGGCAACAATATGAAGCCCGAGGCCAGCAGCACTGCCAGGAGGTTGACCAGCAGCAGGAATCTCAGGATGGTGAAATAGGACTGGATGCCAGAGCCAAAGTTCCCTGAATGTGGCAGAAGACAGCAAGTGTGTGCAACTCGGGCAGACAAGCAGAGTGACAGGCATCAGAGGACACAGGGAAGAGAACACACAGGGCAAATCCAGTCCTGGATCAGTGCCCCTCTTCTCCCTCACATATAGAATTACCCCTTGGCCAGTTTTGCCTGGCCTGACTGGGGAGTCCGCCTGCTGAACATTGTATTTAGTTCAGTTTCTGCACCAGTCACTGGCAAAGTATAAGCACTCGTGTGTTTTAAAAACACACATCACCAAGCATAAAGTGGAGTGAGTAGCTTCTTCCAGGAAAAGAAAATTATTTCCCCTGAAACAGAACAAATCTACCACCTCATAGCCGCTCTACCCTCCACCACCACACAAAAGCAGAATATTGTGCTTAATGGCCTTTGCAGCCAACCAGCCTCTAGAGGTCTCCCATGCTTCACAGCAGCCTCGTTAGTGGTTCCGTGGGATTAGGATTTGGAAATACTTTTTTTTCAAAACTACATCTCCCACAATCCTCTAGCCAATGTGCAACTTTTCCAAAAGTAACATTTTCAAACCGGCCACATTCTCTTTAGCTGTATCCTCAGCTGTTCACAATACGGGACCCTCATAATCTGCCTCTGTAGACTTACTTTAAAAGCTGAAAACTGGTTCTTGCTTACCTCCCACCTCATCCAGAGACGTTTTCCAAAGCTGGAAGACCCTGGCAAAATTTGAAATGCCTTCTTGAAGCTGCCTCTGCACCCAGCGCTGTCTTTTACACAGTGCAACCCAGCAGGATACATGTTTCCCTGGGGAGGCTCTCAACAACTTTCTGAAAGAAGATACGATTGAGACTTTCAGATCTATGGGGCTTTGTGCCATATAGTTAGGAGAAGACCATATCTTCTAGTCCACAATCCCCTTAAGGATCTCCTTATGCATTTCACAGACAAAGACACGGTCCCTTTCTCTATCCTGGTTTCTCAGACAGCCTCTCTCTTCCCTCCCACCCTCACCCCATAAATATTCTTGTATCTCACTGATCTACTGCACATTTCTGTTCCACCAGTGATATCTACAGCAAAAGTCCCTGGAGTGCACCTTTCATAACACTTCACTACTGTATCAGCCATCTTGATTGAAGCTGATGGGAATTATAGATCAAAAGAGGTAAAGGTTTCCTTCTCTTGTGCTATAAGGATGAGAGACCGGGCTATGTCAAAATAATGACACAGGATCAAATATGGATTTTGCCCCTCTCCAGCTGAGTTACAGCTCTCAGGCTATCGCTAAGAAAAAGGCCTTTTCTGCCATTTATGCCAGAAGAATGGGGATTTTGTATATTGTGAACCACACAAGAGAGTGGCAACACTAATGGGATGGCATAGAAAATAAAATAAAAATACTTTTCCAGCCAGATACTGGAGGTCCTTCCAGACAGAAGACTTGGGGCTCTACCACTCAAAAGACATTGTGGTGCTATAATTTCATGAGTTCTTTTTTAAAGGATTTTCTATGTTAACAAAAGAAAAAAGGAAGATTGGAAGTGAACTATGTCATTGGATAGTAAAATCCCTTCACTGAGACAGGCAAATGGCGATAAAAGCCTTGACTGGAAACATACTCTGATGTAGTTTCAACCTGTGCCTTGGCGTTTCATATCATTACAGTTAGGAGGCACCGTGCTGGTTAGGTTTTCCAGTATGATCTCACTTCTGACCTGAGGGAATGCTTCTTTTTCATGGAGCAGGGCAAGGCCCTAAGCAGAGACTCCTGGATTTCCATTCCCTCCAGAAAGTTTTCCGTGCTGGAGTCTGAGTTGACCGACAGAATGTCATGTTCGGCAAGTCTCTGTCGTAGTTCTTGAACATCACCCATCATTCAAGATCCCTGAAACAACAACAAAAGATCCCTGAAACAACAAGAAAGAACAGGCTACAGGGGCCTAGAAATAAGATGGCGCCGGTAGCGGGCGGTTAGCGTTCTCCTCCGCCGCGCCGGCTTGCCTCTTGCGATTTTCATCACCCTTTTTTCCCTTTCTCTCTTCGCTTTCACTTTTTTCTTTTTCCTTCCCTCCCCTCCCTCCGACTTTCTGGACCCTTTCCTCACTTTTGCGAGGGCTCGCTGCTGGATTGAGTGCGGGACCGCGGGCTGGAGCCGGAGCATAAACGCGGAGCCGTGGCTGAGTTCCGATCTGGGCTTCCCGGCTTCAGCGGAGCTCGGACGCTCGGGTGCCTTGCGGTCCGAAGAAGGTGGCCGTTTGCTGTTTGTGGCGCTTGGCGTTTGAGGCGTTCCTGCGCCATTGGAGACCCAGACTTTAAGATCACCTGGGGGTCGCCTGCCAGAGAACGGGTTTGCCGGCCAGGCTTGCGACAGGAGGTGGAAAATCGACCGCTGGTGGCTGGTGGCTGGACGCTTACCCCCCCTCCCGAGCTTTTTCGAGCTCGGAGTCTGGAGCCTGGAACCTCAATTGGGAGATTTTCCGGGGCGAGCGGTGGGGGCTCGCGTTGTTTTTGAGATCTGTGGTCCCTGCTGCTGGAGCAAAAAGGCGAAATTCCTGGGGCGAGGCGGTGGAAGGAAGACCCTCACCGACCGATCCCAGCTTGCTGGACGACCGCCATGTTGGGTTCCCTATGGGCAGCTCCTGCTTCGCTCCTAACCTCAGACTGCTTACCCTGCCTTCCCTGGACTACCTGCAGAAACATCTTGCTATTTTCTCAAGGAAGGGTAAAGGGGAAAACAGGGACTATTCATCACTGCATTTGGCTTCTGCTGATCCCGATGCTGCCTGCTGTTTTTAAATTGAACAACTCAGTGAGTAACATCTCCACTTCGGCACTTTCTCTGGACTTAACATTACCCCAAACAGCCTTGGAAAAATTTACTACCATCAATAACATCATTAAGATCAGTAAAGCTCAAAGGGCAAGGCTGCGAGCCACTAAAGGATGGACTTGATCTAGTTGGGGGGTAGGGGGGGTAACACCTTTTTTTTTAATTATTATTATGTTTATACATAGTTATATATATTTAATTTAAATTAATTTACTTTGTATTTGTTTATAAATTTGTATTAGAACGTTTGTGTTATTAGCTAAGTTTTTTTTTTCTCTCTCTCTTTCTCTCTTCTTTTCTTTTCCTTCCTTATTCTGTCTGGTATGGAGTGGGAGGCCTGCCTGACCAGCGAGGGGCCTTTCAACATCCCGGTGGTTATGGGTAGAGGGCGATATGGCGTTGGCGCAGCCCCCACTCGTGTTAGTAGAACGGTGAACAGATGTTTGAAGGCTGTTCACTGTTCTGAGGCTGTGACCAACCCCCAGAATCGAGGTAACCAGTTCAGCCAGCCTTCCACTCTAACCCTGCTGCTGTTGAATGCCAGGTCTGTATCCAACAAGCCCCAGCTAATTCAAGATCTTATTCTGGAGGAGGATGCAGACCTGGCATGCATAACCGAGACGTGGCTTAATGGGGAGGGTGGACCTCCTCTGGCTCTCATCTGCCCGCACGGTTATGATGTCCAGCACCAGGGTAGACTGGAAGGGCGGGGGGGGAGTAGCCATTGTATATAAATCCACCTTGGAGGTTACCAGGCGCTCCTCGGCGGTAAGGCCGGGTCTAGAGGCCCTCCACGTGTCGATTGGGGCCAGGGATGGAATTGGGATTTTGCTGGGCTACCATGCTCCCTGCGGCCCAGCCACTTCCCTTCCGGAGCTGGCTGACTTTGTCTCCGCGGCATTGTTGGGATCCCCGAGGCTTTTGGTCTTGGGTGATTTCAACGTGCATGCGGAGGCAGAGGTTACTGGGCCAGCTTCTGAGTTCTTGGAAACCATGGCTTCCTTGAACATGTCCCAACATGTCAACGGCCCCACCCACGTGGGTGGTCACACACTGGACCTGGTCTTTTCCTCCAATTGGGGTGAGAGTGGTCTGATGGTGACGGACCTGGTGTCAGTCCCCTTGTCATGGTCAGATCACCACCTGATTAAATGTAACCTCACAGTGGCTCTCCCCCCACGCAGGGAGCAGGGGCCTATTGCTATGGCCCGCCCTCGAAGACTACTGGATCCGATTGGTTTCCAAGATGCCATGAGAGGGATTACCGCTGACCTGGCTAGCGCTCCTGTCGACGTCCTGGTGGATAGCTGGTCTACCGCTGCCACCCGGGCAGTGGACACGATCGCGCCCAAACGCCCTCTCCGACGCAGAACACGTCCGGCGCCCTGGTTTTCCCAGGAGCTCCAGGCGATGAAGTGAATAAGGAGAAGGCTAGAGCGTAGATGGAGGAAGAATCCGACGGACAATAACTGGATAGCCGTTAAGGTCGCAACTAACCTTTACCTGAGTAAGGTGAAGGCTGCCAGTAGATCATTCTTCGCTAACCGGATAAGCGAAGCATCCAACCAGCAGGCGGAACTTTTCCGTATAGTGCGCGACCTATCCGGAGTTGGCCCGGGAGATCGGCCTCCCCCTAGTTTTTCACCGGACCAATTTGCGGCATTTTTAAAATCTAAAGTGGAGGCCATCCGCCGGGAGCTCTCTCCCTTTTTGAATACAGTGAATCGAGCTGAGATGTCCAGCGCTCCGTCTTGCCCGGTTATTTTTGATTCTTTTCAGCCAGTTACACCTGACTCTGTGACCAGAGTGCTTGACCGCTGTCGGGCCACCACCTCCTCCTTGGACCCTTGCCCGGCCTGGCTAATCAAAGCAGCCAGGCCGAAAACAACTGAATGGGCCACAGCTATAATAAATGGGTCTTTCCTTGAGGGCAGATTCCCATCTGCCCTCAAGGAGACACTCATTAGGCCCATACGAAAGAAACCTAGTTTGGCGGTGGACGAAATTGGCAATTACAGGCCCGTCGCCAATATTTCTTTCATGAGCAAAGTGGTGGAGAGGGTGGTGGCAGACCAGCTTCAGGCACTCTTGGATGAAACAGATGCACTGGATCCGTTCCAGTCGGGCTTCAGGCCGCGCCACGGGACAGAGACGGCATTGGTCGCCCTGTATGATGACCTGCTGAGGGAGGCCGACAGGGGCAAATTGTCTCTGTTGGTCCTCCTCGATATTTCGGCGGCCTTTGATACCGTCGACCACGGTATCCTCCTGGGGAGGCTCTCCGAGCTGGGAATCGGTGGCCTGGCGTTAGCCTGGCTCCGTTCCTTCTTGGAGGACCGCCCCCAGAGAGTTCAGCTTGGGGAGAATGTCTCGGCCCCGTGGAGCTCCAATTGTGGGGTTCCACAGGGATCGATTATCTCCCCAATGCTATTTAACATCTATATGAGGCCGCTAGCGGGGGTCATCAGGAGGTGTGGAGCGATGTGTCACCAGTACGCTGATGACACTCAGCTCTACATCTCCTTTTTGCCAACTGCAGGTGATGCCGTCCTGACCCTCCAGCGCTGCCTGGAGACTATACTGGAATGGATGCAGGAAAATGGCTTGCGGCTGAACCCGGACAAGACGGAAGTCCTGAGGGTGGGGCCCCCCGCAGTTGGTGGCCTGGTTGGCCCTCTCTCCTTTGGGGGGGCGACCTTGGCCCCGGTGAGCGGGGTCCGCAGCTTGGGCATACACTTGGACCCGACGCTCACCATGGAAACACAGGTGACGTCGGTCGTCCGCTCCGCCTACTTCCACCTCTGGCGGATTGCCCGGCTGCGGCCCTATCTCGACACGGGGGCCCTCACTACCTTAGTACACGCACTCGTAATCTCAAGATTAGATCACTGCAACGCGCTCTACGTGGGGCTACCTTTGAGGCTGATACGGAAACTTCAGATGGTGCAGAATGCAGCAGCCAGACTTCTCACCGGAGGGAGAAAATATCATCACATCTCTCCCATCCTGGCTAGACTGCACTGGCTGCCCATTTGTTTCCGTATCGACTTCAAAGTCTTAATGCTCACTTATAAGGCCCTAAACGGTTTGGGACCTCGATACTTGGCGGAACGCCTTCACCCACCAAGTTCTACCCGAACCACCCGCGCGAGCCAGGAGGTGAGGCTGAGGGGCCTGACGCCGAGGGAGGCCCGGAGAGAGAAGACAAGAAACCGGGCCTTCTCGGCGGTGGCTCCTCGCCTTTGGAACAATCTCCCTCCTGAGATTCGCGTGGCCCCTTCGCTGGGTACATTCAAAATTCAATTAAAAACATGGCTTTATGTCAAGGCCTTCCCTCCTGCCAGCATCTAATTTAATTTAAATTACTTTTCTCTTCTTTTTCTATTTATTATTTATGATTTATTATGTTTTGTTAATTGATATTTTGATATTTTTGGATTTATGCTATTATAATTGTATATTTTATGTTAGCCGCTCAGAGTGGTATCGATTTACCAGATGGGCGGGATACAAATCAAATAAATAAATAAATAAATAAAAATAAATATAGAACGGTCAAACAGGGGATCTGCGGATAATTCACATTATAATTCCACAAATCCACGGCCTGCATGATCAACAGTTAAGGATTATGGGAGAGGACATCCAAAACACTTGGAAGGCACCAGGTTACCTGCTCACTTTGAACATGTGATACCTTCTTCATCCTTCACACACAAAACCTGCCGCACTGCTAATGCCCCATGATTTTATGTCTGCTCCTATGGCCTGGTTGCTAAATGATCCCAAGTTAATGGTTGTTGCAGGTTTTTTGGGCTCTTTGGCCGTGTTTTGAAGGTTGTTCTTCCTGACGTTTTGCCAATCTCTGTGGCCGGCATCTTCAGAGGACTGGAGTAGGAGCATGGACAGAGTTCCTACTCCTGTCCTCTGAAGATGCCGGCCACAGAGACTGGCGAAATGTCAGGAAGAACAACCTTCAGAACAAGGCCAAAGAGCTCGGAAAAACCCACAACAACCATCAGATCCCAGCCGTGAAAGCCTTGGAGATCCCAAATTAAGTTTGGCTGGAAATGAGGAAGGCAGCAAACATATAGTACGATATAGACATCACCCAATAAAACTATAAACTATGTAGTTGTTTTCATATTCAAAATGGCACACTGAGGGCGAAGAATTTTTTTTTTAAATCCAGCCTCTGAGGAGGCTCGTTAAAACGTATCTGACCAAACTGGATAAAGAAACACAGACCAGGTAGTATGAGTGGGCTACCCATTAGAATTGCATTGGATTTAAGACCTGTTATTGTTTCCTGAAATGGCCAGTCACGTCTTGCCACTTGGACCAAATGGGAACCATAGTCTCTTCTCCTCTGTTTACGCAGATATCCCCAAGATTCAGTCTGCCTCAGGTCAGGCCTGGAGAAAGAAAAACAGTGCAGTTTCTTTTCTCTCTCAGCTTTTAATGAAGTGGCTAATCCCAGTCAGAGAAACTTTCACACGTATACAGAGTTCAGGTTCTGTTGCAAACAGCTCATCCTTATCTGTTTGGTAACACACAGCAGTACTTACAGCTTCTCCTCCAAAAAAGAAGCCACTTGTCCTTTTCTTCTTTTGGCTTCTTTCTCTGGTAAGGTCACACCACCAAGCCCTGCCTCCTTAACCTTAAGTGCAGTTCTGGCGGTGAGGCTGCTTCTTTGGAAGAAGAGAGAGACAAACTAAAGAGTAACTTTTTCTTCTTTAAAAAAAAAAAACTCTGGTAGTAAGTTGATCCTTCGCCTGTACAGTACATATATAAGTGCAGTATGATAAAGGCAGGCCCATGTGACAGGAACAGGCTGTTTCCTGTAGTGTGTCAAGTCAGCCTGTGTGGGATGTGTGTTGCAAGCAAACCATATCTCCACATGGCAGCCTGGTTTACAAGGGGAGACCAAAAAAAGAAAAGGAATCTTCTTGCATTGTCTCCAGCAAGTGCGATATTGTTCTATTACTGACAGTCCTCCAGCTTCTGCTTCTCTCAAGGGTAACTGTAGATGAAAAGAAGTTTTTAGTACTTATTTTTCTGCTTACTTGCCTGCACAGAAGTAAAAACAACAGCAACAACTCAGGGTCCTGATCTTCTACAGATAGTTAATTAATTTATATCTAACTATATTCTAGAAAGATACTCTCAAAGACAGCAACTGCATGTTAGGAAAAATGTACAATGAATATATTTTTCTGAAATGAACTGTATGGCTGTGTGAAACTGTTGTATTTGCCTTTGTTAGAATTTGCAACATACCTGGCCAGTTTTAGGTTCAATTTCTTTATTTTCCTTTTTTTTAAGTTCAATTTCTTTCCTCCTCTATTTCTCCAAAGCTTTCTTCAGAGTTAGCATTTTATTTAAACAGAGAAAGGATTATGAAAGAGAGATGACAGCCAAACAGGTAAATTGGGAAGGGGTTCTGAATATTCTTAGTAATGTATTTATTTAAAATGTTTTTATCCCACCTTTCTCCTTAAAAAGGACCAAAGCTGGCTTACATCATTGAAAGACAATATTTAAAGGTGAAAACAGTGAGTATACAAATATAAGAGGGAACAAACAAATACCACTCTGAGAGATGGTAAACACAAGTAGTACTAACAACCCAGTCAGAGCAGTAAGGCGTAACAATCCATCTAAAAGGTGTAGCCAGTCAGTGAGGGAAAACTTGCCTAGCATTTTTGTAATCACGCTAGAGGGCTCAAGTGCAATGCTGCTGAGGACTTTACTGAGAATTACATCTCACTTAATTCAACACAGTGGAGAAAACAGATTTGCATCCAGTGTGACCTGTACAGAGCCTGTTTTCATGTTAGCATACATAGGAATGTGAGAGTAAACTGGTTGAACAGACATTTATTTTGGTCAGGGAATGCTGAGGAATGATCTTTCTGCACAGAAGGCTGAGGTCAGAGTTCACATCACTTTCATCAAACTACAGTCGCCAAGATTCCTTGAGTAAATGCACGCAGGTTAAGCTAGGATAAAAATTCTGTATCTTACAATGGAGACGCACCTGATGAATTAGCCAAGAATAAAGTAACACTATTCCGTGTCAGTGAAAGGTTCCATTAAAAGGCAACTCTCGACACCGGGGCTTCCTGGATGGTGCATGTTGTTCCCAGGAGCAGATACTGACCTCTACCAAAGAGCGGCTCTTTTGCAATAAAAGGAAAGGCGACCCGAGGAAAGAGCCTGCTCCGAGTACTGTAGTTGCTTGGAAGAGACCAAGGACTGCACTTCCCAGCGTCCTCTGTCGCACAGGTGAGGCACCGGGTGGGGCCTGCCGGCTGCCGCGGGGCGGGGGCGCGGCGGGCGGAAAAGTTTTCTGCGACTTTTGTGGCGACTCCGCAGGTGAAGCGCTCAAGGTAAGCGGTGAGCGAGGTCCTTGGTGTACCCGGACAAAGGCTATTTGGGACCTGCGGGGTTCTGAATTTGTGCCTTTTCCCAATCTGTAAGCCAGGAAAGGTTCCCTTTACCATTGTTCCTCTCTGCGATTGCCTATCGTCTCTGTAGGGTTGCGAACTCGGGACCGCGTGCGTGGTCCCGATTACGTAATTACTCCTCTGGGTCTCCAAAGTTCCAGGACCCAGCGTGGGATGAACATGTGAGTAACTGGTTGCTGGTGGGAAAACTGATCAGATAGCGATCCGAAGAGCCTTTCCTAGGAAACAGTGCGGCCAACGACCCAAATGGCTTTTTTCTCACGCCCACGCGGCGGTGTTTGGAGCGTCGCAGCCTTCTTCACGCAAGACTGGCCAAATCGCCGCCGCCCCCTTGAGAGACCCAGAGAAAGGGTTGAGAGAGAGTCACCCAAGACGCGCGTGGGAGCAACGACCGCCTTTCTCCCTTTCCTGAGGAGGGCGCTGCAGTGGCAGCTAGGTAGTAGAGACTTTGGACTGGAATCAAATAGGAACATGTTTTATTTTTTGAAAAGCAAATTCCTCTCCTCTTTCTTCCCTTACCAAGGTCTCTAAGCAAAAAAAGAGCAGAAGCAATACTGGGGAAAGAGGCTCCTTAGTCGTCCACTAAGTTCTTAGGGTGCGGTTTTTTCCTGAGTAGAATTACTTCTTTTAAACAAAGTTTCATGCATTGCAATCCAAGTATTGCATTATATACTTTAAAAAAGTGGGTGGATTGTTCTTGCAGGCTAAATATAGTTCATAGACATATTATCACCAAAAAATTGTAGCTGCACTGATTCTACACAAGACATCTCTGAAACCCTTTATTTTCATTATGTTATGATTTTTAATTCCTGGTCATATTGTTGTTTTTTTTTTTTTTTCTATTTAGAATGTTTGTGATGAGTAGGACTAGCTGAGCCCCCTTTTAATCTTTCACCCGCCCAAAACAGAGCCCTTTCAAAACAGTTAAAAGTAATACTAGGGTCCTAAACCAATTTATTGTACTTGCAAATAGGGTTTCATCATGGCGATACCTTCATGTCAGTCAGCTGGGCTCTTCAGTGGAAGGGTGAGAAAGCAGAATTGGGGCGTGGCTTGTGATTCAAGGATGCTTTCCTGAATCTTGTTGAGATGTCCCAGTACATCAGGCCAGATAATGTGAAGGCATTAGCTGCAGAGAGAGTACACAGACGAGGGGGAAGGGTGGGAAATGAGATTGCAGCCTGTTCTGGCTGGCACAGCAAGAGCAGAAAGCCTTGGGCATGCAACTTTTCCATTAAGACAGAAGCTGCTGCTTCGGGAGAGCAAGCAGAACGTGGAGATAGACTAGGAAAAGGATGCCTTTGCTTTCTACTAGTAAGAGGGTTGCACCCAGCCATGGGAAGAGGAGAGAGCCAAGGAGCTAAGACGGCCGGCCATTGGGAAGCCTTGGGTTGGTAAGTCAGCTGCCTGCAGCGTTTGTTTGGGGGTTGGAGCTCCCAGTTGCACTGAAGACACACCTTGCTGCCCCCCCCCCCCCGTTTCACTCCTGAACTGGCCAAGAAAGAGAGATCTTTAGCAGAGGCAGGAATCTTTTCTGCTGGGGTTACTGTATTGTGCTGACCAGGTCAAACCCCAAACCACAACATATCTGGAATGCAGCAGTGAAAAAAGGCTGTCATGTTTCTGCTTCCCTGAGTTAGACCCAGGTGGATGGGCCTCACAGGGTAACAACCCTGGAGCTATTCTGATCTCCTTTTAGAATAATCATTGGCCCTGCAGATGTTTCTTACTCCAGTTTCCATCCTGGCTGGTGGTGAAAGAGTGGCGTGGGGGTGAGGGGGTGTTGTTGTCCAGAATATTCAGGAGAGGGTGAAGGTTCCTTGTTCTGGATTCTTATAGGAGGAGCCAGCCCCATCCTGTGACTCGGTCCACAACTGACTCGTGGTGGACGATGGTATTCCAGCAAAGGTTTTCTGGCCATTTGTTTCCAAAATCTCTCAGGACTCAGTCAAGGAGGAAATAAATCCAGAGCGCCCCAGTTATCTTCTTCTAGCTGTATAGCTAAACAACAAGTTTCCCTGTGACTAATAGGCAACAGTTCTGATCTCCTACAGGAGCCTCTTCTGATATTTATGAATATGTGCACAGAAAACTGCTTCATAGAGGGCAAAGCATGGAACTATATACCGGCTCTTAGATGAAAATAGTACCTACCTCTCTGGGACCTTACCAAATATATTCCCAGTAAAGGAGACCTCATGTGTAACTGACTGGGTTTTTGTGCTTTTTGCTCCACAGAATTGCATCTCTTCCTGGAATTAAAGGGTGTAGGTATGGATGAGGCCAAACACATCTATCTGCCCAGTCTTGCCTGCAGGGTAGATGAGTTTAACACAGTGAAATTCCTGTCAGGACAGGGAGGAGAGGCTGGGTGCACTGTGATTAACTCCTTAATGCTCAGCCCTTGTTCTGCCAACTATGATCATCCTTCCCTGTCTGGGCAACTGAGTCAAAACCTCTCAAAAATTTCTGCTGAGTAAAGCTGGGTGCAATTGCTCCCAAAAAACTTCTGTGTCTGCCCTAATTTCTACTCCATCTTGACAGGGAAAAGGTACACTCTTGTTCATATTCAGCATTTTTGGGGGGTGGGGCAGAGCTCCATCTCATTTGCATAGGTTAAATGTATTTACCCTGCACAGATTCAAACCTATTGTTCCTGCACAGGAAACCCCAAGCCTGTTGTTTAATTCTGCAGAGATTATGTTAAAACTGGACAGGTATCTTTAAAAAAAAGAGTGCCCTAAGAGCAGAGGACAGCACAGATCCTTAGCAGGGTAAAGATTTTCATCAGGTGGAAACATGTTAGAGAGAAATAGGTAAAGCTTCTTGCATGGATGTAAGCTGTAGTAAGAGCTTGGCATTCTGTTAGGCTGATGCCAAAAGCAGGACAAAGCCTTTGAATTTAGATGGGGAGCAATGGGAAGGCTGGCAGCCATGACTGGCCAAGCAGATGCCTCTTGTGTGTATCTCTTGTATAGCAGCTGAACCTTTTCATTCGGGTGAGAATAAAGAAAGTGAGAAACTTGGCATTTAGGCAGTGTGTCCATATGTTTCCTTCAACTCTATATTTCATGTCATATTAGAGAAGCTGTTAATGTTCTCAATCAGAACCCTGGCTGCTCAAGTTGCAGTGGGAGTGCCTTTGCCCTTTTGTTTTCGCTAAACAGCGATTTAAAAGGAACTGATTAACATTGTCTTGCGGGGCACCACTGTAGATCCATACAGTCCTAGGACAGAGCTTGTGAATTTTTGGAGCTCTATATGTTTTGGACTGTGACTCCCACATTCCTATATCATTGACAGTACAGGCTGGGGATTCTGGGAGCTGTAGTCCAAAACATATGGAATGCTAAAGGTTCACCATCCTTGCTCCTAGGGACTAGGTGCTTCTATGCCAGCCTGCCAACATCTTAAAATCTGAGGAAGATTCCCTCTTCTGAGTGTCAGCTCTGAAAGAGGTGTAATTTATGAGGATAAGCAAAAGGCTTTTCTTAGTGTCTCCATCTAAGTGACTAAATCCCTTTTTAAAAACGTACTTCATCACAGCACAGGTTTGGTTTTCTGCTTTTTTTCAAGCAGGGGGCAAAACTGCAGTGGAGCTCCCACATCTTTTCTTCTGCATTTGCCATGATCCTGAGATCGGCAAAAGTCCTGGCGATTTGGCATCCTGTAGGTTGTTTGGACTCCCAGCTCCTGTCAGTTTCAGCCATTATGGTTGGGGGGGGGGAGGGAACGGCAGCAGCTGTATTCTAGAAACATCTGGAGACTTCTGGGTTGCCTCCCCACTTGGTTGCATTATGATTTCCTAAAGTAAGGCACCACTGAGCTGTTTCCTTTGTTCTCCTGGGCTGCTGTAGACTTGTGAAATAATGGGTGTCTCTCATACAAAGTTCTGAAATAGAAGGTGCATCAAAGTGAAAAAAAAATGTTGCAACTTCTGCACAACAGAGATGTGTCAGATAAACGATGGTGTTTTCCCGACTCCAAACACCAGCTTTATCATCCAGGTGACCATGTTCTGTTCGTTTTTGTTTTATAGATCTAGTATCATTTCTCTGCTTTCTTCTCCTCTTGCTTTGCCGGTAGCCACCCCAGTCAGGGGTGGAGGCAAATTTCCTGTCAGGCAGGAAGCTCTGCTGTGCTTGCCTGTTGTTGCGCAGTGTGCAAGTACAGTAAAGAGTTAGTTGGTTCCCAGAGTGTTGAGGGGATGTATTTCCCCCACCCCTAAGAATGCGGGGCCTGAGGCGAGGCATGCCATAGCCTCCCTCAGGCCAGCAGCCCTTGTGCATCGGACTGCAACATTCCTTATCTCCCTAGTAACATGGGGTGACAGCTGGGGATCCTTGATTGAGGCAGCAAAAAGAAACTTTGCCCAACTCTGCTGATATTCAAGCCAGAAGAAGCACCTGCAGGTAAATGCAGAGTCTCTTACTCTACCCCACATTCATTCATGGAAAACCCCTCTTTCCTCTCCCCAGCTGTTCCACCCAAGGTGCAGTGGGTGGGTGGGTGAAGGAAAAGGCCTGCCGCCAGCTGGTGTGTTTGCATTATCAGAGTTCTGAAATGCAGAGCGAGGTCACAGCACTGTGGTGTGAATAGCAGCCTTTGTCTCAACCTCCTGCTTTCCTTCATCTTCACCCTGTTTTGCATGCAGTTGACTGGGTGGCTGCTCCTCCTCCTCTGGTTGCCATTTGGCTTCTGTTTTACGTCCTGCTTTGAGAGGCAACTACTACCATGTGTTTCTTATGCCTGGCAGGCTTGAATGTTGCAGCTTGTTCTTCAGCTTTGCCTTGATGACTATGGAAACTGACTAGAGGCCCAGCTGGACGTTCTGACTTCAGGATCATGTAAACTTGAAGGGATGATGCTGAGCCCAAAGAGCCTCAGTGGGAGCAGTTTCTCTTGAGTAATGGGCTCCTTGTCCAACCTGCATTTAGAAACAGCTTCAAGCTGAGAAATGAAGAGGGACGCAAACTGACAGACAAGAACTTGTAAACTCCGGAATTCAAGATGTCCCACACAGTCACCTTCACCTTTCACGGCTCTGACAACCGGGAGACAAACAGGTGGGTGTGGCCGAATTTTAAATATATACATGAATTAAAAAAAATCTAATGGGGTGTCTTTCACCTCCTCTGTGCAAGGAATCTTGAAATTGTTTAGGATGCCTTCCAACGAAGTAGATGAGCAGCGTGAATTGGGATCTGTGTAGGGCAAAGCACTCCATTCACTTGGAAACCGAAAGGCAGGAGATCTCTATTTCTTGTCTTCAAAGGATCCCAACATACTTCCATCAGAAGGACATACTTTCTTAAGGCCCTCTGATGTCTAACACACAGATGTTTGAAAGTCTGATAGACAGTAGGATGTAGAGGTTAGAGCTTTGGATGGAAACTTGGGAGATCTAGTTTCAAGTTTTCACTGAGCCTTGCATCTCGGTGAATGATTTGAGCTATGTCAGTCGCCCACTATCAGCCTGAGCCTCCCTCCTAAGATGGTGGTGAGGATGGAGATAGGGAGGAGGAGACCCATGTAGGCTGCTTTGGGCTCATGGGAGAAAAGACATGATGGGTCATGAAACACACAGACCAAGAGAGGAGTCTCTCTTTCTCTTCTGGGCACAAAATAGGGTCTCAAGGGATTCAGCCAATGTGGATAAAATGATAGACTAGGATTCAAGAGACCTGGTTTCAAATCACCACTAGGCCATAGAAATTCACTGAGGGATGGCAATAGTAAACCATTTTTTTTCAGTCTCTCACACACTTTGAAAACCCTGCTTGTTGTAAAAGTGTGAAAAAAAGATTTCCAAGTCTTGCCATAGAAATACCCTGTCTCCCCCCAAAATGAGACCTAAACTGAAAATAAACCCTAGTATGATTTTTCAGGATGCTCGTAATATAAGCCCTACCCTAAAAATAAGCCCTAGTTAAGTGAAACCCTGCCCTCCACCATGGTGCAGCAACCAGAAGAAGATGGCATGACTGTATTTGAATAGATGTAGATTGTTGTACATGAAAAAAAAACATCCTCTGAAAATAAGCTTTAATATGTTTTTTGAAACAAAAATTAATATAAGACCCTGTCTTATTTTCGGGAAACACAGTAGGAAGCAAGAAGTGTGCCATTAAATATTTAAGGTTGTTTCAAGCTAGCCCAAAGACTGAAAATTTTAGTGCATGTTTAGTTCAAGGCATAATAATTACTGAAAAACTCTGAAAAGGAGACATTTATATGCCTTAATTGATTTTTTACATCAAAAGAGGCCAGGGTTTCATCCCAGAGTAAAGCAGATTAGCCATAGGATAAATATGGCATGTAGAGAACTTGTGGGCCAGAAGCAGTTCCTGTTAGAGCCATGCTTGTGGAATTAAAACTTCATGAGGTAACTGGTGAGGAGAATTTACTGGGTCAGATGGAGGATCTGTTTTTCTGCAGGGCCTTGGTCCATAAGAGCCTTCATTTGCTAATCAGTCAGGGACGTGCAAGGCTCACCACCCAGGGCCATAACAGATTATGCCCACAGTTGTGGCTGTTCTCATTCATGCTCAAAATGTCTCAAAACACCTCATTAAATCTTTTCCATCTTAATAGGAAGGCTTTGAGTGCTGTACTTAAATAGGGGTATACTAGGACTGCTTTTGGGCTTCTGGGGGCCCTTCATGTTACCGACTGGTTGCACATTTCCATCATCTGCACTACCTCTTCTTGAACAGTGTGGCAGTGAGTTCCAAAGCACCTGTCATCCAAATGGTAACATTTTGAATTGGGCTATATTTATTCTCAGTGCATGCCCCACAATTTGTTTACATCTGTAATGCCTGCATTGATGAGGCTTTAGTTTCTCTATCATCTGTATACAGATCTCCAGTATGCAGATCAGTTATTATCATAGAGCTTCATAAATACTCAGCACCTCACCTGGGACCTGTATACCCATTTGAAGCATGTGAATAAGGGTTCTGTCTATCAATTGCATTGATTCTAAAAGGAGGGATAGTAGCACTGCCTTCTGCTAAGGTAATCCAGTGTGTCTCAGAGACATGGTGAGGAACTTTTCCCTTCTGGCATGTTTTGATCCTGAAAGTCCTCATTTTAGAGTGGAAGAACCATGATTCTAGGGCTTGTCATAGCAGAGAGACGGTTCAGAAACTTTAACCAGCATAAAGAGCTTTGGAAGGTCCTGTTTCATGTCTAAGAATATGTCGGCTTTATCTCTGCAGGAACCTGACAATGTTTCTCTGTAAAATCCTTTATCACCTGGGATACTTTTCTGAAACAAGATAAAGGAGGACATTTCTAAACCCAGCTTGAGGGAAGGGAGCCCTTCATGGTATTTTCCTGTATCCTCTCATAGGGCTTCTTTACAGGTTAGGGAAGAAGTAGATGTAACTTCAAAGTACAGCCACATATGTCCCAAAACACGTGAGACTGCTGAGCATCTGTTTTTGTTTTTCACTGATTGCACAGTGCACAAATACTTGGTTAGGAGCTGAAATAGGCACTGTCTTTGCAATACATATTTCAGACATGGACATGAAAAACCTCAAACTGTCTTGGATTGTGAATCTGTGTCTGTTTCTGCCCTTATGTTTGCAATATGTGTATATTTGTTTTTGCAAGGCCTCTTCATTCCTCTGAGGCTATAGCTTTGCAAGACCTGGGTTGTGTTCTTCGTGGGTATTAAACCAATGGCCAGGGCTATAGGGTATACTTCCATGCCAACTGCCGTTGATCCGTTTGTGGTTGCTGAAACTCTTCCTGGCAGGATCTCTGGGTTCTAGAGGACATTCAGCCATTGATAACACACCTGACTCTTGCCTTGCTTCATCCCTCATGAATCAGAGGAGACCTAGATCACATGCTGTCACAATAAGCATTTTGCTGGCTGAACACTTTTTCTACCCTGATTCTCTGTTTCCCCACAGCCAAGACACAAGTCCCTATGATGAAGGTGCCGTTCATGATTCCTTCCACCAGCTCATCCAGGAGCAGAGTTTTCTGGCTGAACAGGAGCAGCTGGAGATGCAGGACCTGCCTTCCAGGGCAAGAGGTGAGAAAGGCCGCTTCTGCCCTCAGGAGCCCTGGTGGCTCAATGCCCTCTCTCTGATGGCTGCATGGGAACAGCAAGATGGTGGAGTGAGGCTTGACCATAGCTGTGCCTTTGGCAGGACCGGGCTGCGGAGACAGATCTTCCTCCCCCCCCCATACACACACGGGTGCCCCGCCCCCCATGTGCACCCTGCTCACCTGTGCATGTGCACACTGGTGCCCTGCCCACTAGCACCTGCGCACCCATCTACACACATGCTCCATCCACTCGAGCACATGCATGTGTGCCCCTCCCTCCCAACTTGTCCGCAGTTTGGAAAAAGTTTGGGACCTCTGCTCTAGGCAACAATTTTTTAAATCTTCATGGTTTTTGGAAACACTGCACACTGAAGCTGCATCACCCAGTTGGGGAAGATGCAGGACAGCGAGGGCTCATCCCTCTGATTACCTCCACTTGCTGGTCAGGGTAACAGTCTCATTCCCCGGTGTCCCTTTTACCTTCTAGTTGGGAAGACCAGCAGGGTGGGGGGCAGTCTCTGCACCTGGGGCTCTGGGTTAGAGTTGGGGAGCCCTTAGAGGGGAGGAGGGTCCCTACCCTCAGGACTCTCCACAAGCCACATAGGGAACTTCCGTGGGTCAAATTAAGGCCCGTGGCTGGAGCATCTCCTCTCTTACTGTAACAGTAAAAAAGCAGAATGGGAACACAAATATTTTTTTGCATTTTCTTTCCAAGTCCTTTTTCATATTTTTGATTGAAAACTTGCTTCTGAGGAGTTGAAGACGCTCTGCCCACTCACTCAGTTTTGTCTTATCAGTAGCCCTTTGAAGTAGATCAAGGCAAGGCAAGGGCTAGCAACAGGGACGTGGTGGCGCTGCGGGTTAAACTGCAGAAGCCTCAGTGCTGCAGGGTCAGAAGACCAAGCAGTCGTAAGATCGAATCCACACGACGGAGTGAGCTCCCATCGCTTGTCCCAGCTCCCGCCAACCTAGCGGTTCGAAAGCATGCAAATGCAAGTAGATTAATAGGGACCACATCGGTGGGAAGGTAACAGCGTTCCGTGTCTAAGTCGCACTGGCCATGTGACCACGGAAGATTGTCTTCGGACAAAACGCTGGCTCTATGGCTTGGAAATGGGGATGAGCACCTCCCCCTAGAGTTGAACACGACTGGACAAAAATTGTCAAGGGGAACCTAGCAACAGTTCAACCTGTGGGCTTCAGAGATTGCCTGGGGCTAAGAACTTGACTCCCCGGCTCTGTCTTAGATTGGCTTCGCAAAGCCAGTGGAAGTAAAATGCAGTGTCTTTTAAAAGGAATATAAGAAATGCCTTTATGTGATAACTTAATCCAATCCTGGCCCCAGAGGCTGCCCAAGCTGTCACTGAATCCCTGTTGGTTTCACCTTATCAAACGCGACAGAATCAGTGCTAGTCCTGTTGACTCAGGTTACTACAGTGAACAGCACATGCCAAGCATATTCCTGGTGGGGCGTTCCTGGTGTTTGCATCCCTTTAATATCACTCCAAGGCATGCTACAAGCCTGGTCCTTTGTTAGCCTGAAAGGCCATATCTTGTTTCCCACCTCCTTTTGTTTTCTCCACAGATTTTAATTTTTGGTGTCCTGTCCTCACAGAGATGTCTCCTTCACTTAAAAAAAAAAGGAATGGAGATATTCTAGCTTGATCTCCTTCCATTTCATAGGAATGTAAATTTGTCTAGACTTGATTAGCACTTGGGCAGGAGCACTCCCATCATGAACAAGATAGTCATTAGAATGGTTCTGGGATGTGTAGTTATAAAAATGCTCCATGTCAACAAAGCCCTTAAGTTACACAACACTTCTGTTTGCATCTGATTACTCCCTTTTAACCACTCTGAAGTCTGGGGCAAATTTGTTCTTTGCTTACTCTTAACTATACTCATTTTCCTTTTGCATATTTGCTTTAAGACCTTCCAAATATTTGGACTGTTTTATGGTCTTGCTTATTTAGTAAGGTTAGTGAAATGCTGTTGTGTAACATACAGAGCAGTCCAGTGGAGGTGGGAAGGCAGAGTCCATGACAAATGAATTCCTGCTTCTGATGTCCCCCTGGGCTCTTGACAACAAGAGGGAAAATGGAAGGATTTTTCTCTCTCCTGTTGGTTTTGGATGTCTGTCCGGTTAGTCCAAGTAACTACAATGCTTTTAGGGCTATCAAAGCTTTTCTACTCCTGTTCCAGGAGGACGCCTGGGTAACGGGGAAACTTTGGATGCTGTGAATCCATGACCACTCTTGATCTGCTCCAGAACATTATTTGTTCCCGTTTATGTTGTTAGACATGCAGAGGGAGTGCTGCAGTATCCCATCCCTCCAGGATACCCTTCAGGGACCATACGATCCCAGCAAATATAAATGATATCTGTATTGAAGCAACTGGACTGACTTGGAGAAGCAAAACACTGGCTGAAATCCTGTTGGCAAAGCTGCTGTACTTACATTACTTTATTACAGTAAAAAACCAGCATTAAATAAATAATACTGAACAGAACAGAAATATACTATATATATTATGCTAAGCACCACATTCATGTAGTATATGAAATTTATATAACAAGCATCTGAAAAGAAAGGAAGGAATCATTGTGTTAATAGAAAACTATAGCAAGCTGTGGCCACACAAAATTTGGCCACTTTACTAGTAATATGAAAGAAGCAATGAAATATAAAATTCTTCAGATCTCCCTGTGAATTTTTGAAGAATAGGTAAAAGAAATGCTTGATAAAGGTCATGGTAGAAGGAACAGTGTAACTGATCATGCCCAGCTGTTTCCACTTCCCCACTTTCATGGGGATATAAACAGTACTGACAGGGTACAGTGGTGCCTCGCTTAACAACGTTAATTCGTTCCAGCGAAATCGCTGTAGAGCGAAAACGTAAAGCGAAAATAAAAAACCCATTGAAACACATTAAAACCCGGTTAATGCATTCCAATGGGCTAAAAACTCACCGTCCAGCAAAGATCCTCCATACGGTGGCCATTTTCGGTGCCTGTATAGCGAGGAATCCGTCCCTAAGCACAGCGGGGAGCCATTTTGAGCACCCGGTGGCCATTTTGAAAACCCGACGATCAGCTGTTTTGATTGTCATAATGCAAAGAATTGGTTCCCAAAGCAGGGAACTGATCTTTGCAAAGCGAAAAAAACCCCATTTAAAATATTGTTTTGCGATCAGTGAAGCAGATTCATCGTAATGCGGGGTAATCGTTAATCAGGGCACGACTATACTCCATGATATCTCTCCTCTATAGGATCACAGAAGGTAAAACATTAAATCAGGCTTTCCTGCAGCAAGGATGCCATCACCAGCCAGAGCCTTCATTCCCCCCAAGATCCCCTTCATCCTGGGGCAGCCTTCAGGAGCCATGGTGTGGGAGTGGGAATGATTTAAAGCAGAAAAATGCTGACTGTTGTCAGTCCCAGTCCCATCACTGGGACTGGCACTTTATATCATTCCTTCTCTTGTTCTGCTGCTCTTGAAGGCCACTCCAGGACAAGGGGAAATCCCTAGAGATCCCTGAAACCTGATGGGGTAAGCTGTAGGCAGCTTTTTGTTGACCCTAAATGGTCATGGCATGGCTGATGATATCATCCTCATTACATGAGGTAAAGTTGCAGAACAGGATTTCAGCCACTGTGAATCTCTTTCATGCTGAAGAATGAAACACAGATCACAAGACTGAAAATTCATAAACTCAGAAATTTGTCAAAAAACATAAGATTCTCAGATGTAATGAGGTTTTGGTATCTCTGCTGCTTTTTTCTCTTCCCACGGGTCTTTTGAAGACTCTATGCAAATATCTCTGGGTAAGATTTACTATAGGTACAAAGAAATCATGTTGGACAGCAGGATGTGCCATATAACTCGTCATTTAGTCATGTCCGACTCTTCGTGACCCCATGGACCAGAGCACGCCAGGCCCTCCTATCTTCCACTGCCTCCCGGAGTGGCCTCCACTGCCTCCGTATAACTACATTATTATGAACTCCTCTAAGATCTTTCTTAAGACTTCTGAGAGCCTTGATGTTGTGCAGATCCCAGCCTTGATGTTGTACAGAGACCAAGCGACCCGAACGATCTGAGCTTTCTACAAGGACCATTCTCCATGGCCATGGAAGAACACCCCGTCCTGAAGGCCAGCAGCATAATTGCCATATTATCCAAACACATACAAATAAGCACATTATATTAGTGAAACTAATTTGGCAGCTTAGGGCATGTGCTTTGTATTTATTCATGCCAAACAATCACTTCTCGGCCTTTTGGCTAAGATCAAGTGTAGTATCTGTGTGTAGTTCATGCCAAACATAGTGACAGCAAGTGGAAGCCACCTTCTCTACATTCCTGTTTTCTTTCCATGCCTTCCTTCCATGTTCTGCTTGGTTGATTTTTTTATGTAGTGGTAGAAATTCTAGACTTGCTAAGTCCTTCCCCTCCCATAGGAAGCAACATCCTCATGTATTTCAGCAGGTTGGTATGCTCATAAGAGAGGTTTTGGGGCTGTGCCATGGGTACCAGTCTGAAGCAAGCCAGAGGTCATAAGAACATCGCTTGAATATGTTAACTTTTTGAATGAAAACTCCCAAGAATCCCACAACTTGTAGTAAAAAAAGAAAGGAACTTCTAACAAGTCTGCACGAAACGTCAATAGTCACTCGAGTCAAGATAGAGGACAAGCAAAGAGGCAGGACCAAAGGAATCACCCAGAAGTTAGGGCTGAGGAGGCAACAGCACATAGGAAGAATCTTGTTGCAAAGGAAACACTCAGTTGGCTCCTGAGCTGCTGGATAGCTCAGTGGTTTAGGCTGCTGGTTGTGGAGCCAGAGGTTGGGAGTTCAATTCCCCCACTGTGCCTCCATGACAGGGGTGGACTCAATGATCCATAGGGTCCCTTCCAGCCCTGCAGTTCTAAGCTGATGGTTACCTACTTTCCAGCCCAGAAGGTTCTGACAGATGCTTGGTTAGGTCAGTAGATTTCATGTTCAGCATTATGGGCCCATGAAGGAT
Source organism: Pogona vitticeps (assembly GCF_051106095.1). Lineage (NCBI taxonomy): Eukaryota > Metazoa > Chordata > Lepidosauria > Squamata > Agamidae > Pogona > Pogona vitticeps. The sequence goes on along the minus strand of NC_135784.1, from coordinate 139,919,089 downwards.
CGAGATCAATTCAAGATATTAAGCCTTTGCTAAATTTGGAGGAGTTGCTTAATGTTCAGTGTAGATGCTATCCTCACAGAGAATGGATATTACATTTTGAACATATGAAGTATTTCAAAACCTCAGGAAGCTCAAGGATTTATCATGTTTGGTATAAAGGTGCTTTCACATTTTCTTCTCACATATGTTTTGTCAGGATGCAAACATTTGAACCATAGAAGCTTGGGGGTTTTCTCTTCTAGCTAACACTGTCTCTTTGTGTCATCGTTGGCTGGATAACTCGCCTTTGTTTGATACTTTTGGGCAGTGGTTTCCTACCTTACGTCCCAAGACCTTCTTGGAATAAGCTTTTATTTCTGGCTGTGCTGACCGGGATTTCTGAGAGGTGTAGTCCATGAATATCTGGGAACCCAAGGCTGAGAATCCCTGATTTAGGGAGCAATCATTGAACCAGGTTGTGTGCCAAGAATCTAAGATGATTCCTCAGTTTTGAGCCAGCATGGCAGCTGTAAATGTTTGAGTTAGTCCACCCACCCCTTCCCTTGAGGGGAGCAAGGCGGTACAGTCCTTTTAGGGAAGGATGAGCATTGCTGCTTAAGTAGAACCTTCATCCTCTCAGCCAAGATGCAAGTAAGCTGGATGTTTTCTAGCAGAAGATCTGTTCCTCATTCACTCACGTTGAATGAGGGGAGGGAACAGGGAAGAACTACAGTAGGAGTCTAATGACATGTTCCTATGTGTGGCTTAGAGATCTGTTAATACTCTGATCGCTTCTTAATGCCCCCATGAGAGCAGTGCTCTTGATTTACAGATTGTTGAGGGAAGTGCCATGTGGCAGCATATAACTTTATTCACATAAGGACTATTGTGGACCAAATGGTTGATTCTGGCTTTGGGGTGGGAGAGAGAAAGAGGGAGAGAGGAAACAAAGAATGGGTTTGGAAGAAGTGGCCAGGTTTGAAACTTTTTCAAGAAACACCACCTTCTAGGAAGAAGGAAAAGAACTAAAGAGGAAATTTATATGAGGAAGATCGCAGCTATGATAGCTCAACAGGAGGCTGGTGGTTCTGTAATTAGGCCTCTTTTCCCTTTCCAACTTCCAGAGAACGCGGCTTCTGTGGCTTCTCCTCCCCACCGGACAGAGGCTTGGGCTGCAGTAGATGAGACTGTGGAACATCCTGACTTCTCCTCAGCCACGCTCCGCATCCTTGCCAGTATGCCTAGCCGTACTATTGGTGAGTTTTGAGTGAGCCTGCCTGGAAGTACCTGTGCAGCCCTGGGCCCACTTCTGGCTTCTTTTGTATTCCGGATCAGGGGACTGAATGCTCAGGGTAATGAGATGCCCTGCCTTCTTTTACCCTTCATTTTTCCTACCCCTTTTGCCTGCAGGCCGCAGCAGAGGAGCCATCCTCTCCCAGTATTATAATCGCACCACCAGGCTGCGTCACAGGAGCAACCGTGCCCCCCTTCAGGAGGTGTCCCGCTCGGCGCGGCCTAGTGTCCGACAGCTTGATCTAGAGCTGGACTCTAGTCATGAAGAAGAAGACAGTAAGTCTGCGCAAAGAGCTAGGAAGGGGCATTCTTGGGCATGGTTCAAAGGAGTTGAGGATCCTGAGTGGATACGTATTGTGCCCCCATCCTAGAAATTCACATGATAGGGAACAATGGCTATGATTTTCTGTATATTAGGGCTCCATCCCCAGCCAATGGTAAAGGATGGTGGGAGTTACAGTCAAATGTAGTCTGGAAGGTTGTTCATTCTCCGGTTCTCTGTACATGGCCCACCCATCCAGACGGCTCCACCATCTTTGGTCAGGATATGAGGTGGATTTCCTTGCCATAGGCAACGGGGGCTCTGTCCTGTTCCAGGTAAATGATGCTTAGAAGGCTTACAGTCGCTAGCAGCTACACCCTTTCAAGAGGTCCATTTTCAAGTTCAGGTCCTTCCCTATGAGTTGTTTCCATAGCATATAAAGAAAATAGATCAACCGAGGATGCGATCAATACTGTGCTTCATATGGCTTTATCCCACTTGGAAACACAAGGGAATTATGTAAGAATGCTGTTCGTGGACTTTAGCTCTGCTTTTAACACCATTATACCCCACAGATTAATAGACAAACTTAAAGATCTTGATTTTCCAGATTCTATCTGTCTGTGGATTTTGGATTTTTTAACAAATCATCCACAAAGGGTTAAACTGAATGACTACATCTCTACTGACAAGATACTCAGCACTGGCACTCCACAAGGCTGTGTCCTTAGTCCACTACTGTTCTCCATTTATTCATCGGATTGTACCAATAACCATCCCAGTAATAGGATTATCAAATTTGCAGACGATACTACACTAGTAGGACTTATCTCTGGGGATGATGAGTCTGCGTATCGGGACGAGGTATTACAGCTATCCCGCTGGTGCAAAAAAAACAATCTTTTATTTAACATCCAAAAAACCAAGGAATTCATAGTGGACTATAGGAAAAAAAGAGCAGACATTCAGCCACTGTATATAGATGGAGTTTGTGTGGAACAGGTGGTTGAATGTAAGTTTCTTGGGACTATCATAACAAATGACCTGACTTGGAGTGCAAACACCGCTGCGTTAATCAGGAAGGCACAACAACGGTTGTATTTTCTAAGGATTCTTAGAAAGCAACAATTGACTGAGAGTTTGTTGATCACCTTCTATCGGAGTTCGATTGAGAGCATATTATCCTACTGTCTCTGTGTATGGTTCACGAGCTGCACAGTGGCAGAGAAAAAGGCAATTCAAAGGGTGATTAAGACAGCCCAAAACATCATTGGCTGTTCACTCCCCTCTTTGGAAAAATTGTATTAAGAACAGATGTAAGAGGAAGATATCTAACATACTGAAAGACTCCTCTCATCCGGGACATCAGCTCTTTAAATTATTACCATCAGGAAGGAGATTCAGGGTATTGAAAGCAAGGACAAGCAGATTCAAGAACAGTTTTTACCCAAGTGCAGTATTGAGTTTAAATGCGGGGCCGTAGGTTTTTGGTGGAATTTTAATTGCTGAGAGAAAACGGGGTATCTATATTTGGATGGTGAAAGTTGTGTATATTTTAACTTTTTTTTGTAGTGTTGTCCAGTTTTACCTTGGGGAAGAGCACCTCATTTCGTTGCACCCACTTGTGAGCGCAATGACAAATAAATTTCTTATGTCTTATGTCTTATATTCCAAGAAATATGCTATGGAAACAACTGCTGTCCCAGAGAGCACGCCGTTTCCTGGCTGCCCATCATCATCCCCATACGTATTTTTCATGAGGTCCAAATCAAGAGCAGAAAGAGCAAGAAAAGTCCTCCCTTTGACCTGTTTTTCTCCTGATGGCCAAAATGTCAGCTGTTGGGAAATGCAGTCCTGCCTGCCTTGGCCCTCCAACACAGGCCTGTAATCGCCCTCCGTGTGCTTCCCTCCCTAGCCAAGCGTAGCCTGCTGGTGAAAGAACTCCGGGGCCTGCCGGCAAGTCAGCGAATTAACATGCTACAAGCAATGCCGCTAAGTCTGGCCGAGAAGCGCAGGCTCAGGTCAGTGCTTTCAAGCTGTCTTAGCTCCACCTTTTCTGTTCATAAGCTTGGGTACCAGACCCAAGAGTTACACTGTGTGTGTGAGGCAAATGGGGACTCTGGCTGAACCAGCGTAGAGACCTCGTAATTCTTTCTCAAAGGGCAGATTTATGTAATGCTTTTGAATTCTTCTGTATATCTTGCCACAGGGAGGATTCAAGCGGCCATTCGGGCACCTTGAAGAAACCCAAAACCACGGCTCCTTTGTCGTTTTGCAGCCGACTGAAATACCATATCATTCTAGTAAGCCATGAACCATACCTGCCCTCTCTAGTACAGGAATGGCGGTCAGAAACATAGCAGCTTACTCAGACTGAAGCCATGGGGTGAGGCGGTTAGACAGTTGGACTTGGTCTTGTGAGTTCCATGTTGTCGTCCCCATTTGGCCATGAGAGTCACTGGGTGGCCTTGAACCCATGACTTGCTCTCAGCCCTGACCTGTCTCAACAAACGGAGGATAAAAATGGCAAGAACTCGTGGGTGCCTTGCACTTATTAAGGGAAAGACAGCATATAAATGTAACGAATAAAGAATTAAAGTTGGAACGTGCACTGATGTCGTTCTTCTGCCAAGGCCCACAGGAAAAAGCCCAGAAATGTTAGCTGGTTAAATTGGGAGCTCATCCCTTCCATCCACCCTCTCCTCATATCCTATTTCCCTTGCAGGGGTTCCGGAATCTCGGGTACAGCCTGCTGTCCCTCTTTCACATTCTCCAGCCTTGGCATTATTCCCTCAAGCAGATTAGCGGCCGCTTTGGATCCAGCATCCTCTCCTATTTCCTCTTTCTCAAGACTTTGGTTATGTTCAACCTCTTCTTGTTCTTGATCCTGTTGGTCTTCGTGGTTGCCATGCAGGCAGCTTACCCTCCTGACACACCCAACAGCGAAGCCTTCACAGGGCTCGACCCCTTCACTGGAGCGGTGAGTCTTCCCCCAATAAACCAGCATTCCTATAAGCCTGAGGATTTGGACTTGAGCCACAAAAGCTCACACTGAAGTGTTAATAGTTAAGACTCTTAAGGAGTCGCAGCATTTTTAGAAAATTATTTAAATTACTTAATTTTGGTTTTGTCTAATATGTGGCATTCCTCTAAGTTGCTCTACAGGGCATAAAACAAAGGGGTTGTGGTCTGAATTGAATACCACGTGGATTCCTCCCCCACCCCCCAATTTCTGCTCCCACCGTGGATTCAAGAATGGCTTGTGCAACACAGCTCTTTGCTTAGCCCATGAGACATTTCTTAAAAATGCAGACAATGGTTGTCAGCTGTGAGAATACGCAAGGAAGATGGCAGTCAGAGGTGGGCAAGGCATATTTCCCTAGTTTTACCTGCCATCTTCTGCATTGTTCCCACCGCTTATGAGTTTTCCACCATGGTGGCAGGAAAAAACCCACAGAGTTTCCCTGTAAAACAAGGAACATAAGGAGCCTGTGCCTTGTTTCTAAGCAAATGGTGCTCTTGGAAACCTCCCAGAGGTGCAGGTTGGCCTTATAAACTAAACATATGCTCCCTTATGTTCATCACTTTGAAAGGAAATTCCAGGATCTCACCCCCCCCCCCCATTACTGCTAATACACAATATGTAGTTTAGTGACACCGGAATGTATAATATTTTGTGGTTTCAGGGGTAAGCGGTATTCCTCCCACTCCACATAGCTCCTGTGTTTGTATCTCCCACACTCATATAAACAAAGCTTGAGAAGGACTGGCATCTGTGCAACGACTGATGGTTAATCCACAGCAAAGTATAAAACAGCTTTTAGGGTGTAGCAACATTGGGATAATTCACACATGCATAATAATCACCTGAGATTCCTGTACTGTACAATCAGGGTGCAAACCGATGCTATCAGGAAGAATTGTATTTGTGATGGTCTGAAGAGTTAGGAAAGTTGTGTGTATGTTAGCTGTGAAAAATGATTCACACAAGCAGGTGATCTCTAGCAATTAGGCTGCCTGAGTGTCAGACACACTCCAGTCTCTCTCTCGGTCTCGGTCTCTGTGCCTCTCTCTCTCAGCATGAGATAATGCACGGAGGGAGCTGGTGCCAACTTCTCCTTTCTCTCTACAGGGCTACTTCAGTCACACATTGATGTATTATGGCTTCTACAGTAATTTCACACTGAATGACCCCTGTGGTTCCAGCTCTAACGTCACAATTTGCAGGCAGCACAGGCACATCCAAATGCCATACAGTATGCCATTGGCTTATCTGTTCGTCACTGGAGTCTCCTTCTTTGTGATGTGCATTCTACTGGTTTACAGGTGAGATGCACCTTCTGCTCACTTTGCCTGGGAAATCAGGCATATTCTTCACTTCTTTTCAGCTAAAATAGGACCAGTCCTCAGTTTTTCATAAGGGTCATCACCTTTTCTTATATTTGGGAAGAAAACTTTGCCCCCATTAGAGTTTTGACATCTCCGTGAAATGAATAATGACGGATCCCCAAATATTTTCCTACTATGCAAAGTAAGTTGTAATTCGGACCATGTTTTCCCTTTAGGCTGAAAGTTAAAAAAAAACAAGAGTTTTGTTCCTGGAGAATGCTCATGCCTTCTGAATTAAACCTCTGCTGACTTCTGTCTTATCAGCGTCACTTCTGTTCTCCATTTGGGTTGCTGGGTGCTCCCCTCTGCTATTCCCCCCTCTTCCTAGTTCGCTTGCCGAATGCCTCCCTCCTCAGCATCTGCTACCTGCTCTATTCTCACTCCCACCTCCATTTTTTTTGCTCTCACCTGGGTGACATCAACTTGCCAGGTTATGGCATTGTCCCAGTGGCTGTAAAAATAACCTTCTGGTGCTTCAAGATTGATGCATTAGCTGATGTTGGAATGGTGGTCAAGTGGGGGCAGAGTGGACGGTAAGGGCAGCCTCTGTATGTGTTCTTCTTCTTCATTCATTCTGTCCCTACCTCGGAGAATTCCAGTGAGATTTTTTTTAATTATTTTTTGTTTTCTTTAGGGTTTACCTGTTCTCCTCCAAGTTTGTACACTGAAATGTAGAAAGTGTGTTAGGGGCTGCAGTAGGCTTGCTTCACACAGTCACTGTCAAGACTTTTTACCAGGCAGTCATTAATCTGGTGGTAACAGTAAAAGTGGGAATAACTACACAGTTACCATGAAGGATCTTGCTTGAAGGACTGTTCAATAAAAACTGTTTCTGTCAGAAGCCATCAAGATTTGTGTACATGTCAGCTCACTGACACTTTTCCCCCTCACCTCGCAGCATGTCCCGCTCTTTCGGGGAGAGCTACCGTGTGGGCAGCGCATCAGGCGAGCTGGCCATTAAAGTCTTCTGTTCCTGGGACTACAAAGTGATTCAGAAGCGCTCTGTCCGACTCCAGAGTGAAAACATCTGCACTCAGCTGAAGGCAAGTGCCCAATTCAGGCTCTAGAAAAGGGAACAAGTAAACCAGATGTGAAACTCGTCTTCTAAAAGAGCCAGAATATTTGTGACTCTGGAAAATCAAATGTCTGTCTCTCCTTCTGCTTCACTGCAGCTGAAAACAGAAATCAGAAATTACAAGACAATTGTCAGCACATTCAGCAGCATTCTCTGCCCTCACAGTGCTGGCATTGCTTCAGCTTTTGTCCGTGCCAGCGTGCTCCTTTCCCCCCCCCCTCAAGATCTGAAGTCTCTCCAGTCATTCCTCTCAGCAGAGTTTGGGCCACCACCTTTCCCATTTGTCATCTTGCTTGCCTCCCAAGAGGCAGCTTGGTGGCAGTTCTCTGTCTCTGCTTCTTAGGAAGCTGTGATGCTGGCCACCTCCTCATGGACCAACCCAAGGTTTCATTGTCATTGTTTTTGCATTCTCAGGAGTGTCTGGCTGAGCGGTGGTCCAGGTCACACCCACTGAGCTTGTGTAAGAGACTGCAGAGGCTGGCCGTGCTAGTGATGGCCTGGACTCTGGTCCTGGGCACCGTCCTGCTCTGTGTCGTTGGGGTGTACTACTTCTCTGAGTATATCCATCAGGTGAGTAGGCTGCAAGTTCAACACGGAGCCTGTTTCATGCTCGGCAGTGGTTTTGGTTCGTGGCTTGCTGGATGCCTCTCTTGGGCTCATAGAATAGCAGACCAAGGCCTGGGCCTGACTTGCAGAAGTTACATTTTTGGATTACAGCTCTGAGAATCTCTCAAGGGTTGGGAGATTCTGAGAGTGAATGATCCAAAAATTAAAATTTCAAAGTTCTGGCTGCACGGGTCATAGGAATACCTATTATTTCTGTAAGAGTTATTTTGCAAGGGTTTCTTTATGATTCATGTTTACGTACAGGATGGCATTTTCCCCAGGTTTCCCCCGAGGAAAAGGCCTGTATCTGTTGGAACTCGTTCTGGCACGCAACTCGTTCCCTTCTACAAAGACTTAACTCCTCACTCACCCCAGTCCTGTTTCATGTACTTTACCACACAGCCTGTGGTTTTCTACTGTGACTGCTGCAAAGTCTGTGGTTGCTTATGTCATGGCGGTGAAGTGGCTGTGTGCATTATGGTGTCCTGTGCTTAAATCTGTTCAGTTTTCTATTTGAGTTAAATATAGGCAAATTAGCATATGTTGCAAATTAGCATATGTCGATAGTTGTTGAGAATTACTAGGCTGGATTCCTTTTAAAGATAAAGAACGGATGATTTTTTTCCCCCTTCTCTTTCCCAGGTGCACCAGGAGAGGACCAGCAGCCCTGCTGGGAAGGGAGCCCTGCTCTTGGCTTTGCCTCTCCTGGTATCTCTGATTAACTTGCTCATGCCCTACATGTACAACCTTCTGGCTTCTTGGGAGAAGCAAGACTCTCCAGTCTTGGAGGTGTATGTTGCCATCTCCAGGTAACCCAAGGTCTGGGCAGGTGCCATGAAGGGGGGGGGAGATAAAGAGCAGGCTGCTGCTTCTGCCCGTTGTAGGTTTTGTGTATATATAATTTCTGAAGCAGTTCAAATAACCATATGTATAAATATTTTAAATAAATATGGCCAACTATAGTGGAAAGAACTGTCTGTCTGTCTGTCTGTCTGTCTGACTGACTGACTGACTGACTGACTGACTGACTGTCTGTCTGTGAGGGGGCAATGACTGGTTTTTGAGCTCATTTGCCAGCCCCATTGTGTCTGGAATAGAAATAGCAAAGAGATGCAGAAGGCAGAAAACCTTGCCTTCAGTGGCACAGCGAACAATTTACGGCTGGGCTAATTCCTGAAGCATTTAAAGCATTTCAAGGGTAACAAGTACCCATCTTCCTTCATAGGGAAATCTAACAAATAGGAAGAGAATTCCACATTTGAGCCCTCGTTATTCTCCTCCATGTTATTCCAAAGCAGTTGAAGAGATGAGAAAGCAACATTTGGATCTGGTTCAGAGTTCATAGGAAAATTTCAAAGCTTGCTATCTAACCATTCATGTATCACCTTTCCCTACTTTAGAATGAGAGAGAGCGAGAGCTTTCCTTTGGAGCAGAAGACAGACTTAAATGTTGTTCTTAATTGCAATGATTATTGTGGTTTGTTGTGCCTGCTGGCTTCTTTTTGATAGGCTTCCTTAAAGTTGCATCCTGCCGCTACATTGTTAACACCTTCATATTTTCCAAAGTTAAAAAAGACCAAAAAGCCGTCCGTCCGCTCTGTGGTAAAACAGGGCCATCCATTATTCCTTAGTCCTCCCAAACCTTGGCCTGTATAATCCAAAAAGAGTGTGGCACAGAAAGTGCAACTACGCTGGGAAGAAGGCGTTGTGGAGCAGTAGATAGATACTATTGCATTTCAGTCCAAAATAAAAGAAAAATGCAAAAATAAGGAAGAAAAAATACGACACCTTAAAGACTGTTATCTTTTAATGTAAGCTTTTGTGAATCAAGTTCATTTCTTCAGAGATGTCCACAAAAGTTCACATTAAAATATAGAACTTCCTCATTGAGAGACCACAGCATTTTTTGTTTGTTTTTTATTTTCATTTTGTTTTGTTTTTGCCTAACATACCAGTACAGACTTACACAGCTACTTCTTGTAAAACTCCTTCCATCCTTCCATTCTTTTCATTGATGTGCCTTTCTTTTCTCCAAAGAGACCCAGAGCAATACATACAGTATAACATAAAATACTCCATTTAAATCAGAGGTCCACAAATGGTTTTAGGACAGCGGACTGGCTGTGAGGAAGGCAGGGCACCCGCACTTGCGTGGGCTCTCAGGCACATGCACAAAGCGGTGGGGGAGCATGTGCATGCCCGCCAGTGCCATTGTAAGCCCTCCCTTACTCCTTTGTGCAAGGGCAGGAACGCCTGCACACCTGTCCACCCCTTCGCTCGAGCGCATGGCTGAAGGGGTGGGGGAGCGCTCACGCTGGTGCTGGCACACGCACACATGCGCAAAGCAGTTGTGGGAAGGGGAGTGCGTGCGGAGGGGAGGTCTCTGTCTGCAGCCCGGTCTGGCTCAGGCCACGGGGCCGCGGGCTGGGGGTTGACGACCTCTGATATAAATGATGGAATAGAATAACATTTAGCAACAATTATAAATATTAATATATAAAACTGACACAACTAGTGATGAAGGCTTCTGGGAGTTGCAGTCCAAGAACACCCTGGTTGCCAAAGGTTGGGAACTACTGAAATAAGATGATTTGCAAATTGGTTCTCTATAGGTTCCCCAGTTTGTGACGCAGAGAGACATTTACATCTCGTTAGCTGTGCAAGAAGGATTGTCCTACAGCTAGCAATGAAAGAAAGCTGGTCAGGGTTGCTGGTTCCCCTGACTTGGAAGTCAATTCCCTCACATGTGATTCTTTTCTTCTTTTCTCTCTAGGAACCTAATTCTGAAGATGGTTATTTTAGGCCTGTTGTGTTACCACTGGTTGAGTCGGAAAGTGACTTCTTCAAAAATTCAGGTCAGTGTGACCATGTGAAGACGGATGCTGGTGCTGCCTGGTGAAGCTCCAGCAATGACAGGTCCTTTGTGACTTCATCCCATTGAACCATCAGGCCAGCATAGAAAAAGTGGAACAAAAGAGCTTTTCTCCCTTGTCTGTCTAGCGTGGGTGACTCTTGAGTTACTACATAGCTTCCCCTGTGACTGGTCATCATAACTGCCAGCTGGGAAAAGAGAAGAGGGCCTTTGGGAGTGTAAACAACCTTTCCTGTTGCTCAAGATGACCTCCTTAGCTTTGCTTTTGTAAAAGAGGTGGATCTCAAATCATGTCATTAAAGCAGAAGTGTTTAAATGAGACAGTGCTAATGTATCTGTGGGACAGGAAGAAAGTTGCTGGGCCTTTAAGCTGCAGCAAGGGCTGGTCGGTGTTCCCTCATTCACTCAGGAGCAAATGGCACCTTTCCTCCTTCGAAGCTGAGAGGCTGAACATCCTCTGTCCGCTGGGTAGAAAGGCTGCTCTGATCAGTAATGCTCCTCCCACACAGCAGAGATGGATTGAGCTCAGATCTTCATGCTCAGGGTTTTAAGAGCAACAGCATTTTTCACCACAAGACGCATAGAAAAATACGACTCATGGGGATCTCTAGAATCAGAGTGGGGAATTTGGGATATCTTGCAGGACTTCATCTCCCATTAGCCCTAGTCAGCATCGCTGGTGGGGAGGGATTTGAGAAGCTGCATTTCAGCATTGTGTGAAGGACCACACGCTCTTTATCCCGGTCTCAGATAGGAGGCTCAGCACTTTCTCCACAAGGAAATGTGTAGTCTCTCTCTCTCTCTCTCTCTCTCTCTGTCTCTCTCTCTCTGTCTCACTGCATGCTTGTATCTGCTGAGCCTGAAGAGGAGGAGGAGGAGGTTCAGAGACAACATCTAGCGTAGCACCTAAGAACACACTTTGGTTATAAAACAGGAGCAGGTGGCTGATGGTCCAGGAGTGTAACATGGCCCCAAAAGGCCAAGTCTTCTCCGCCATAATACCTCCATCTCCTTACTAAGCTCTTCCACCACTTTCTATGTGAACTAACATCCCAGGAAAGGGCTCTTTAACCCACTTTTCTCTCATAGGTCATAGTAGAGACTCTGGTGGAGTTCTGCCCTTTTACATCTCACTAGGTCATCACTCCTGCGTGTAAGCCAGGAAGCCCCAAGCAAATGAAGAAGGATCTGTTTAGGGGTATAAAGGGAGATCTCAGCGGAGTCAGTTGCTGTTCGCCCCAGAGAAGAGAGCTGGAAAGAGCCCTTTGCCCGTGGTTTCCATTCATGAGAAACAGCAGGGATTGCTGGCTAAATTCAAAATGTGGGCCATACCCCAAAGTAGTGGCTAATGATTGCAGGTTACAAAGAGTTGGCAACCGCAGCAGCGAAGGTTCAAAGAAATGGGGACCGGCACACAAAGAGGAGTGGCTGGTTGTCATAGAGGATACACAAAGGAGGCAAAGAGGCTGAACAGTAACTACATAATTATTTATTTATTTACTTACTTACTTACTTATATATATCCCGCCCATCTCGTCAATTGACCACTCTGGGTGGCTTTAAGAAACTATTAAGTTTTTATTCTGCCCTTCCCTCAGTGAAGTCATTGTTCTTCTCCCTATTTTATTCTCACAGCAAGCCTGTGAGGTAGGTCAGGCTGAAAGAAAGAGCGATGAGTCCTATACATCATCAGGAGCCTCTCAATAGGTGACATTTATAACTCAGCAGGGGGACTTGAACCCTAGTCCCTTCAGTCCCAATACAACACTCTTAAATCATTATACGCAGCTTTATGACTGTTTGTCCTGCAGTCAAGGACGCTGGGGAAGTCTTTGGGGGCTAGGGGAGAAAAATGGCTCTTTGTTCTTTCTCTCTGACACACACATGGTGCTGCTGATCTTTCCACAGTGCTGGGAGACGTTCGTAGGGCAGGAGCTGTACCGCTTGGTGGTGATGGATTTCATTTTCACCCTGCTGGATACCTTCTTTGGAGAGCTGATGTGGAGGTAATATTTAAGCAACCCCTCTCTCTCCGCCTACCTGCTAACAGCTGTGTTCATTGTCCAGTGCAAACACCCCCCTTTTAATACACTTCCCTTGAATAACTTGAGAGATAGTTAAAAACAAGGTAGATGTTTCTGCACCCCTTTAATGCATATCGATAGATGGAAAGAATGAAGCATTTAGTCTTTTGCAAGTTTTTATGGAGGATCTTGAGGTGCGTTGCAGATGGGTGGGAGGTTTGCCATGGATTTTAGTGGGAATGCAGATTGCATCCTTGCACTGCAATACTAAAATGTAATTCCAACAGAGTTAGTTATGCTGATATCTGCGGGAGTTGTTCAGGCATAACCATGGGTTAGGAATGGATTAGAATGTTCCTGTCCTTACCACCCCCACTAGCTCATCCCTGTGCAGCTCTGGACCAGGGCAAGCTTAGTGGATCAAATCATGTGGCAGAAACCTTCAAGGTGTGATCGGCATCTATCTCTTGCTGTTTGGCCAATAACCCATGTAAGAATAAAACGACTTTCCCTGAAAATATAGAACGGAAAGTTATGGGAAAGAAAGGGCACTGGGGGAAAACATCTCTGTTCTCATTTCTATTTCACTGAGTGCTTATAAATTGATTAGTTTTAGCAGCGCAGTTAAAATTTGGTGACAGTCCAACTTCCTAACTCAGTCTCCATTTCTCTCTCTCTCTCTCTCTGCACCACTCAGGGTGATTTTGGAGAAGAAGCTGCAGAGCAAACGGAGACCTGAGTTTGACATTGCTAGAAATGTGCTGGAACTGATTTATGGACAGACCCTGACCTGGTGAGAGATTCTCCTTCTCATCCTTCAGGACTGCCTTTCCCTCTTGCCATTCTTCCTGTAGTAGGTTTGCTCATGTATCTTTGCAGGTAAAAACACTGAATGGCTGTCCAGGAAGGTTGAGGAGTTTTAGAGTGCATTTATTTGAAATACTTCTACTTGTGTTTCCTTGCAGGTGTTTGGTGGGCCCTGTAATACTCCCACATGCTGGTCTATGTCATTTGGTGTTGTCTCCAACACTGACCAGCAGGGATCTTTTCCAGCCTCTTTTAGAGTTGTCAGATCCTTAATCCTGGGACTTTTTTAAAAAAAAATGGGAAGCATATGTGTGCTACCACTGACCCCTGAAACAAGGATGGGAAACTTATGGCCCTCCTGGTGATATGCATGACCTTGGGCATTGAAGCTCAGTGACATCTGGAGGGCCATAGAGATCTCATCACCCCCCAGTTCCTGTTCAAAATGGAGAACTGAACAACACTAATTAGCCACTCTGAAAAATCTGTTTAAACATGAATGTCTTAACATTTTCTTGAGTGCCCTACTGAATTTTGCCTATACGTAGCTTTGTAAGTGACTTTACAAAGCTGGTCCCATTCCACCCCAAGACTTTAGGTGATGGATTCCTTACATCGTAAATGAAGGGACACTTCTTCTGATGTATCCAGAACCCCTCCTCTGAAGGGCTTTTCAGGTACATTTTCATTGAATCTGGAAATGTTGCTGAAAAATGCATTGGCAGCAGTGGCACATGCTTCCAATTCTCCATGCCTGTAAGGAAGGAGGAAGGTTGCAGCTGACACAGCGTTCATTGTCAACTCACATTCTCATGCTATCTCCAAGGGCATCCCCAAGTAAAGTAGATTGTAATATATCCTTCATGCTCACACAAACATCAGTGATATAGCGATGAACCCCAGGCTTTCCAGGAAGAAGGAACTGCTGGTGTATCATTTGGCAGTCTTCCTACAAAGCCCTGTCAGCTGGAGGAGACAAGCCCTGCAGTACAGGATCTGACAAGGTTTTTCCTTGTTTTGCTTCGTCCAAAGATTGGGATTATTTATACTGAGAGTTCTGCTGCTGTGCTCAGAATGATGGGCTGGGCAGGCCATGATTTTGCAAAGGACTTCTGGGTCCACTGAGGTTTGACCAGATTTGGCCCCATGTCCATCTCCTTCCAGAATATTTTCTCAGGTGAGGATAACTTACAAAGTTGAGCATTTACAGGGTGCAGTGCAAATACAGAATCGAATACAAAGTTCAAACACTGACCAGTATAGGTTTGCTGCCATTTTTTTAAAAAAGCAGGTCTCCTTTCCTTAATGGAATAAAGAACGGGGCTTGAAAGCATTTGGGCAGAGTCCAAATGGAAGCTCAGAAATAGAGGAGCTGATGAGTAAGAAGCTGCCAGTGACCTGGAGATGCTTCTTCAACTTTGTGTTTTAGTTTTCTTTCCCTTTCAAAAGTGCATCAGATTGCTACCACAAATATTTGTATGCTAGGGTGGGGTAGAACAATGAGGAGAGTGAAGTGTACTCCTAGGACTGCACATGCAGGCCCATACAGCTCTTTTGTGGCTTTTATGCCCCCCAGATCCTGCAAAGTTGCCCACCCTAAGGTAGAGCCTTCGTGTCCGGTTTCACCCTGCAGCCCTCAAATCTCTACTTCAAATCAATTTGGGGGTATCCGTTTCTTCCAGCGTTTGTCAAAGCCTTTCAGATTCTGTTAGAACCTGGATCTTGATTGAACTCTGAAAAAGAACTCATAGGAATTTATTTACTAAATGCATTTATACCCTACCCTTTAGCCAAAAAGTGTCACAGAGTGGTCTATAAAACACACAATGTATCGCAGTCTATCCTCAGCCTTCAAATCTAACATTTAGTACATGGCACACATGGAATTATCTATTTCCTGAGAAATCTATTCATAGGACAAGAAGCAACAGTTAGAACTGGATATGGAACGACTGATTGGTTCAAAATTGGGAAAGGAGTACGACAAGGCTGTATATTGTTCCCCGGCTTATTTAACTTATATGCAGAATACATCATGCGAAAGGCAGGACTGGATAAATCCCAAGCCGGAATTAAGATTGCCGGAAGAAATATCAACAACCTCCGATATGCAGATGATACCACTCTGATGGCAGAAAGTGAGGAGGAATTAAGGAACCTCTTAATGAGGGCGAAAGAGGACAGCGCAAAAATGGTCTGAAACTCAGCAGCAAAAAAACTAAGATCATGGCCACTGGTCCCTTCACCTCTTGGCAAATAGAAGGGGAAAATATGGAGGCAGTAACAGATTTTACTTTCTTGGGCTCCATGATCACTGCAGATGGTGACAGCAGCCATGAAATTAAAAGCCACTTGCTTCTTGGGAGGAAAGCGATGACAAACCTAGACAGCATCTTAAAAAACAGAGACATCACCTTGCCGACAAAGGTCCGCATAGTCAAAGCTATGGTTTTTCCAGTAGTGATGTATGGAAGTGAGAGCTAGACCATAAAGAAGGCTAACCGCCTAAGAATTGATGCTTTTGAATTGTGGTGCTGGAGGAGACTCTTGAGAGTCCCCTGGACTTCAAAGAGAACAAACCTATCCATTTTGAAGGAAATCAACCCTGAGTGCTCACTGGAAGGACAGATCCTGAAGCTGAGGCTCCAATACTTTGGCCATCTCATGAGAAGAGAAGACATCCTGGAAAAGACCCTGATGTTGGGAAAGTGTGAGGGCAAAAGGAGAAGGGGACGATGGAGGATAAGATGGTTGGACAGTGTCATTGAAGCGACCAACATGAATTTGACCCAACTCTGGGAGGCAGTGGAAGACGGGAGGGCCTGCCGTGCTCTGGTCCATGGGGTCACAAAGAGTCAGACACGACTAAACAACTAAACAAGAGCAACACTCATGGAATAAGGAATGGAGGGAAGAGGAAAAAGTATTTGGTAACACCATTTAGGACATACAGTCAGTAGGTGGTGTTTATGTATCTTTGCTTGTCTATGCCAGTAGAGAGCTGCATAGGGTGAATTTCTGCTGTAGCAGTGAAAGATACTGGATTCCTCACAGGAAAGGATAACAGTGGCACCAGCCACCGTGGCAGTTCAGTCTGCCTTTACCTCTCATCTGGTCTCTCCCAGGTGGCAAGCGGTTGCAGAGTTTGGACAGTTCAGAGGCAGAATTATGTACATGGTTCAGAGGCTGAGGGCGGGTCAGCTAAGTAGCCTAACAATATCTCCCACTTCTTTTCCAGGCTGGGGGTCTTCTTTGCCCCACTTCTTCCTGTTGTCCAAATCCTCAAGTTGCTGCTTCTGTTCTATATTAAGAAGGTAATTTATCTGCCGGTCTTCAACTCTTAATGCATTTTCCATTGCAGTGAGGCAGCACACGTGGGCGAAGGGAACTATTATTGAAAGGGTTTTTGAGATATGGAACCAAGAAGTTGGGCTGGGGGTCAAGGAACACTGTCAGTTTTGTCTGGAAGATACTAAGAAGAAGGGGAAAGTGTCTCGATAGAAAACCTTGGCTAGCAGGAAATTGCATGGTCTGTACTCTTATCACTGATGAGAAGCCGAGTCAGGCAAGAGGGACAACACATTTCAGATAAAGATGCATACTAAAAATGAAAAATGGCCTTGGATGGTTTTCCCACTCAAAATCACCCCCAGGTTACTATTTTGCTGTAACTTTCTAGAGGTATATTGCCAAATAGGCGCTGCAGTGGAGTAAGACATTGCTCTGGCCAGTTTTCCTCAATTTCCAGCAAAGTTTCATTCAGAAGCAAGCTAGTTTCAACATCTGCATTCCTCCCATGCAGACCAGCTTGATGAGAAATTGCCAGTCTCCAAGTAAACCCTGGCGTGCATCTCACATGAGCACCATCTTCATCACCTTGCTGTGCTTCCCTTCATTCCTGGGTGCCTCTGTATTTCTCTCCTACACAATCTGGGCGTAAGTAGGTTTTTCTGTCCAAATGTAAACTGCTGCAGTTGCATTCTTAATGTATATATTACAGATCTAGCAAATTAGCAGTCACTGGATCCTTCCATTGGCACGCTTCTGTAATTCTAGTTTTGTCAATAATTGTGCTTGATACAGCAGTGTTCATCCCATTCATCTTATTTTGGGCTTCTTCCTCCTGTTGTTTTACACCGGGATGGAGAACCTACCTAACAAGTCCAGTGGTAAAGGATTGTGGGAGTTCAGGTTCAAAACATTTGGTGGGCCAAAGCTTCTCCGCTCCTGGAGTCAGTGTCAAAGTCACCACATTACCAATATGGGTCATCTGTCCTGCTGTCTGAAAAGCTGATTTTCCACCTTCTATTAGTGCAGTTTAAACTGTTTGATGTTCTGTTCTGGTGTGGAGGCAAAAAACGTCTGATCCAGAATTCTCTGATATGGTGAGCCTGACTCCATTCTCTCATCACAGCCTCTACTGGGGTATTAGGTTGGGAGTTTGATTCCCACCATCTGTGCCTCCTTGACAGGGTCTGGACTTGATGATCCACCGGGTCCCTTCCAGCTCTGCAGTTCTTAGATGATGATGATAAACGGAGCAGTTTTTCTTCTCTTGAAGCATCCATCTTCAACCTTACTTTCTGCATCTTGTTTACACTACAGACTGCAAACGTCTTTCCATATTGAGAAAAGTATACAGTAACTAAACTGATGGTTATTGTAGATTTTTCAAGCTGTTTGGCCGTGTTCTGGAGGTTTTTCTTCCTAACGTTTCGCCAGTCTCTGTGGCCGGCATCTTCTGTGGCCGGCATCTTTAGAAGACAGGAGTTAGAACTCTGACAGTCAGAGTTCTAACTCCTGTCCTCTGAAGATGCCGGCCACAGAGACTGGCAAAACATTAGGAAGAAAAATCTCTAGAACAGCCTGAAAAACCTACAACAATCATTGGATCCCGGCTGTAAAAGCCTTTGAAAATACATATAACTAAACTACTGGGTTTTTTCAGGTGCACTGGATACACAGGCAATCATACTTCAACCAGGGGTGGGTAACTTCCTGAGTACTGTATGTCGCACCAAGCCCCACCCTGGCCAAATAAATGAATAAATAACCAATCAACCAACTTTACAGGCAGCTGCACCATAATCTTGACTCCTGCTGTAACTCTCAACATTTATAGCAGTTTACAGGGAATTAGGCAGATTCATCTCTTTCAGCATGAACATTAACAATAAAAGATACTAAAAAGAATAAGAGCAAAAGTACCATGGTCTCGTAAAGACTGGCAACATTATTTTATTGTGAGTTTTTGTGGATTACAACCCACTTCCTCATGCACATGGAGTGAAATATTTAGCTTAAAATGAAATATCAGTGTGTGGCTAAATATTTCTGGCTGAAATCAGCAAAGATTTGAGATATGATGACCAAGGAAAGTCAAAGAAGAAAGTGCTAATGCAGGATTATAGTTGAATATTATGGAAACCAAAAACCGCTGCAGAAGAATGCCATAAATTTGTCGCTGACAATGAAAGCATCAAAATAATTAAAATATTTCCTTTCTCTTAATTCAGTTGTCAATCCTGCAGCCAAGAAATCAGAAGAGAAGGTAGCAATGAAGGAATTAAAAATAATATCTCTATGTAAGAATGTTACTGGAAGTCAAGACCAAGTTCATCCATACTACAGTATTCTGGGTTACTGCATGTAGGGTCTGAAGGATTGATGGTGGGAAAAAAAATGATTCGGGGGAAAATC
Organism: Pogona vitticeps; assembly: GCF_051106095.1. Classification (NCBI taxonomy): domain Eukaryota; kingdom Metazoa; phylum Chordata; class Lepidosauria; order Squamata; family Agamidae; genus Pogona; species Pogona vitticeps. The sequence continues at coordinate 139,900,082 of NC_135784.1, read as the reverse complement.
AGTTCGTTCTAAGTATGGCGTTCAGCTGGCTGGATAGTTCAGTGGTTTAGGTATCTGGCTGCAGAGCCAGAGGTTGGGAGCTCAATTCTCCACTGTGCCTCCTGTGATGAGCAGCCTGTGTGGCCTTGGACAAGCTGCATAGTCCCAAGATGCCCCCGCCCCCCCGACGAAGGGGATGGCAAGCCACTTTTGAATATTCTCTACCTGGAAAACCCTGAAAAGGGTCGCCATAAGTCAGGCTTGACTTAGTGATACTTGATTGTTATATGTTGCTGAAATAAATACTGAAAGACAGATAGGTTTGTTCTAGATCAGATCAAGCCTGAATTCGGTCTATAACCAAAAAAATAACTAAAATGAGGCACATCATGAGAAGCCAAGATTCACTGGAAAAGACAATAATGCTGGGAAATGTTGATGGCAACAGGAAAAGAGCAAGACTGAACATGAGGTAAATTAATTCAATAAATGATGCTACAGTCTTGGGTTTGTAAGATTCGAGCATTTCGATCACTGATTCATAGGGTTGCCATCAACCAGAAACAACTTGACAACACATAATAGGAACAACAAATATTACACTCCTGTGTCTGAGGAAATTAATTGTAATCCATGAGAACTCACAGTGAAATGAATCTGGTAATCTGTAAGGTGCCAAAGTATTTTTGTTTTCATGATACATGTCAAAATTTGTCAGCCTTTGCTATGGTTCCTTCCACAGCTGTCATTGAAATGTTCGGACTCAGTCTTTATGTGTCAAATATAAATATCCTCTTTTTGACTAGTTCTTTGATGCTGGGCTGTTCTTTGTCCTTTCAGTGTGAGACCCTCAGAAATATGTGGGCCTTTTAGAACACGTAATACCATCTATGATTCTGGGAAAATGTGGGTACTTGAACTAGAGCAATCCAGCCCGAATATCACCTGGTTTACCTGGATCCACCAGCACCTGATCCAAAATACCTTCTTCCTGTTTCTTATCGCTGGAATTCTGCTGTAAGTTGGAAATACTCCATTATTAGTTTATATGTAGACAGCCACAGGTACCATGCTCCACATAACCCAGCACATACACAGTAGTATGAAAAAAAACCACAGTGTCTACAAGGTACAGAATTCACCTGCATTGGTCATTTAATAACAACAAAAGCTGTGTGTGCGCAGCTCCCGGGTTCAGCACCAGAGGAGGCAGGGAACTGTTCTGTTCAATAAAAATGGCCGATGGTGTCTGTTGGGAGGCACTTCCTTTATAAAGCTGGAGTCACTCAGAAGATGCTCCTAATGTGACTTGCTAAAACAAATGTTTAAAATTGGTGATATAGGAAATGTTAAAGGTAAATAAAGGGTACATTTACTGTTCTGTGATATGGATGGTACCCTAGCCTGAGTCGGGCAGAAGATAGACTGGGATTGTCACAATATCCTGGGCAGAGTATATGCTCAGAGAACTCCTCATTCTGCCATTCTCTTTGTATGTATCTGTCTTTTTGAGGTGCTATGATGTGCCTGGCTCAGGCTGGTGGATTCAGGGCTCTAGTGAAGAACAAAATAGATCCCATAAGCCTGAACTCTTCACAGTCCTGTCATAGGCTGTTCCTAAAAGACAGAATTGTCAATCAATCAATCAATCAATCAGACCTTTATTGGCATAGACAAGACAACGTATAAAAGGAAAATTAAAAGAGGAGTGCAGTTTGCTGGTCTTTGTTGCACAGGATTGTAACATAGTGTAGAAAGGATGCTACGCTCGCAGATACATCCTGTAAGGAGTCACTCAACATAAAATAAACTTTATCAGCTTCGGAGAGGCCTGATTTGTTTTTTAAAATTGGTTCTAAAAGTTGGATACGAGGGGCAGTATACTTGGGACACCCTAATAGGATATGGGAAATTGAATCGATACAATTTTGTTTGCATGAACAAAGCCTATCTGCGTGGGGGGTCCTTAAAAATCTGCCCGTCAGGACTGCAGATGGCATCACATTAAACCGGGCCAATGAGAACGCCCTCCGGTGCTGGGGGTTACTTAGTGCAGAAAGATATGAAGCTATATGTCCAAATTTGCAAGGGAGAGACAATTTCGCTGGTGAACAAGTCTTGTTAGCCGCATTATAAAGATTTTGTTGCTCAATATCCAGGACTCTTCGTTTAATTATTTGAAACGTTTCAGAGGCAGACAGCATATAGAAAGAGTCCAAGCATAGACCCAAAGCACTAATTTTTTTCTCGATGATGGCAAGCCAGTTGGAGGGGGACGAATCTTGAAGTAATTGAAAAATAAGACTATTTGGATCAGGGTCGTTATGAAGTCTCAGCCAGTATTTGAAGGTAATCAACCAGGCTCTAGATTCGATTGAAGTCTGTCTGGTTTCCAGGCAAAGAGCAGCGTATGGGACGCAATTGGGCAGCCAGACAGAATTGTCACTACATGAAGTAGTTGCAATGTAATCATACAGGCACAAGTATTCTGGGCTGCTCCATGTCCAGGTAAGCCTGCTTAATTGAAAATGCATCTTGTACAGCATAGCAGCTGAGCCACCAAGATACATACTTGCAGCACTAAACAACATTGTATTCTTGCAGCCATGGGATTGCTGTCCACTCTGATCTCTGTACAGTGGTGCCTCGCATTGCGACGTTAATTCATTCTGCAAAAATCCCTGCAGAATGAAAACGTCGCTATGCAATATTAAAAAGCCCATAGAAACGCATTAAAACACAATTAATGCATTCCTATGGGCTTAAAACTCACCGTTCAGCGAAGATCCTCCATAGCGCGGCCATTTTCGCTGCCTCTTAAGCGAGGAATCTGTACCTAAACACTGCGGGCGGCCATTTTGTTTACCTGGTGGCCATTTTTAAACCGCCAATGAGCTGTTTTAAAATCGTCGCTCTGCGATGCTCGGTTCCCGAAGCAGGGAACTGAGCATCGCAAAGGGAAATTCCCCCATAGGGAACATCGCAAAGCAATCGCTTTTGCGATCGCAAAAAATGCGTCGCAAAGCGATTTCATCGCTAAACTGAGCGATCGCTATGCGAGGCACCACTGTATGACAAATATAGCATGAAGCACTCCTGTTAGGAATCCATTCAGCAGCTGTGCTGCATACATTGTTCTTCTGAGCATTTGTTGCTCAGACTGATATTTCATCTGCCATCCCTTATGATTTTGCAGAGCTGTTATCTACCTCAACATTCAAGTGGTGAAGGGTCAGCGGAGAATCATCACTCTCCTAAAAGAGCAAATTGCCAATGTGAGTTCTAGTGTGTATGTGCATCTGTGTGCTGTCTAAAGATGGGCTTTGATCTTGAAAGGGCTAATCGTCTTATACTGGCCAGATAGTGTACTTGTTGGCAAGAGGAGATTACCAGTAACTTTTAGGTCATATGTATCTCGCATGCAATGAAACAAAGTTTTGTGCAACCCAAAGTCAAAGCAGGGGCTCTTTAATTCGTGGGAATTTGCTGCTGGTGGTGACATCACTCCTGCTGGACAACAGGAATTAGACCATAATTTAAATGTTGCAGATAGGGAGAGCTGCCAGAAATAAAATAAAAAGGGCTGCGTTCTTTTACAGCAGGACCCCTACTAGCTGTGATGGCAAAGAACCTCCCAGGTATTAAATAAAATTAATCCCTTCCAGCAGACTCTGGCAGCACAGGGGGGAAAGCAAGTGGTCAGAGAAGGCATTAATTTTAATATTTTAATTCATTGCCACCATCATCTGTACTTGTTCTTTCAAAAGAGACATCTTCCTGCTGCTTAGCTTAAATATCTCTTAATATTCCAGGAAGGAGAAGATAAGATGTTTCTCATCCAGAAGCTCCATTCTGTATATGGGAAATGAAAGCCTGGCAGCTAAAGTCCAACTCTGCAGTAATGTTCTGAGGAGCAGAACATTCATTTCCCACCTGTCTCCTGTGGTTGACCTTCTGTCTTTTTTCTGTTTACAAGATTTCACAAGAACCTCATCCACTTTCAGTTGAAGAACTGCTGTTCTTAGCACTTAATGGTAATTTCACACTCCACAGAGAGAAGAGTGAATTTTTTTTCAGTCAAATCAAAGCATTCCTAAACTACGTGAATAATCAAGAAGTGGATATTGTAAAATAGAGAACCAACCAGAGGGAATAATGGTATAATTGTTCTTGAACTTCCTATAAAAGATTTCATCATCATGGGACTGCAGTAAAAACACTGCAAGAAGATAACTGGCATCATGTCTTTCATCAGGAAAATCACAATTTGATGCTATTAAAAATAATTTGGTTCCTCCCCATTATTTTTTTTTCAGTTCTTGAATGACATTGAATGTTTATCACTACTGTATTTGTAAAGATCTTATGAAGATACCATAGATTATCACAATCTAGTAATTAACATGGAGGTCTCCGAGTATCTTAATCCATGGCTCTGAATAGAATTGCACTTCACCACTGAATGCTTTTCATTTGTAGAGGAAATCCAAGCCCTTTGACATTTCATGTCTTCCTGTATGCTGAGTTTAGCAGGAAAAGCTAATTTCTTCTGTCAGTCTGAGGTGATGAATAATAGAATCTCTATCATGCCCATCATCTCTCACCAGCTCTCACGCACTTCCAGGCACTATTATGAAACCTTTATTTCCTTTGTAAAATGTCAAGATGTGGAGCTTGCATCCATAAGGGGAGATGAGTTTCAGAAAGGCTGCTTTCCTGTGGTAGTGGAAGGGCAAAAGCGTGGGGGGACTCAAAATACCTCTTCCACTGCCAGTAATTAAGCATTAGGAGAGGTATTCTGACTAGAGATGGGAGTATTTGTATACGAATACCCCCTCACAGATGGACATGAGGGTCCAGCCCCCCCCCCCCGGGGCCAGGCCAGACCGTCTACTCACCTTCCGCTGTTGCCGTGAGCTTCGCGCTCCCTTCCTATTGCTCCGGAGCCACAGTCTGCAAGCTACTCCTGGCAGGAGGACGAGCCTCGCTGCAAGGTCAAAGAGTGGCTCACAGACCACGAGCTCCAGAGCGATAGGAAGGGAGCGCGGAGTTCGCGGCAACAGCGGAAGGTGAGTGGACGGTCCGGCCCCGGGGGGGGGGGGGCTGGACCCTCGTCATGTCCACCTGTGCGAGGGTATTCATATACGAATACCCCCATCTCTAATTCTGAGCTTTGAGAATGGCGATGTGAGGGAGACATATAAAAGCTGTAAAAGCACCAAAGGATATCATCCTGGGGAAGGGAACATTGAGTTGCAGATACAGACCCAGGGGCTGAGAATCCTGCAAAATCCTTATATTCTGAGAGGTATAAAAACTGATATCGCTCAATAGTAAGGGAACTAGTCTGTGCTTGTTCAGAAGTGTTCTTCCCTTTCACTTCACATGTTTCAGATTTGAACCTTGGTAAACTAGAATACAAAAAGTCCAGGTGATAATAAGAAAAAGATGCTATGGTACATGTGTGGGTCATGGTGACAAAATTAAAACCTGACTGCTTTGTCACCTATATAGATATGAGTGATAGAAGGATCACACATTTTTCTTGTTCTTCCAGATCCAGCATTGACTGGCCCAGGGACTGGCTTAAGAACTATTTCTCTCAAGTACAGTCCTTTTAGTCCAACATCATGCCCCACATAGCAGCCAGCCCTGTTTTTATTTTTCAAATATATAGCTTTCCTATTTGGTTGGAGAGGTCCCTAGAAGACTGTGGTGTGTGTGGAAAGCTCACAACTCAGACGTGAAAGCCACCCAATACTGACTGGCCACAGAATCGAGCGCTGACATGTATTGCCTTAGAAGGTGGGGCTTTCAGTTAGATGTTATGTTCAGTGATCTCTGTAATTACTTTTAAAGTCCTTCTAATCACGTGTACACACCCTGTAGTAAATCAATTCTGCAGTTTACAGGATTTGCGGAGTGGGGGGAAAGGACCTGACAATGATTTCATTGATTAACCTTTCAGGCCTTCTTGCAGCCTAAACTGAGCTCTTAATTCCATGCAGAAGCCTTACCTTCTATTGAGTTCCATGGAGCTCTCTTGTAGTTTTAGATGTTTGAACTAAAGACTAATTAAATGATAATCTGGAATAAGATCTCTTGTAGGAGGGCCAGAAAGTTCTTCCTCTGCTGCTAGATTTTTATCACTGGGTAGATATGCCACAGATAAGTCACAGCTATGCTAGAATCCTGGATTTTTCCACCGATTCTAACAGGAAGCCAATTTCTGCTGGTTAGAGAGAAAAACTATTGAAACCAGGCCGGTACCTTTAGGCTTTTCCAGAAGGCTTCTCATGCTGGCAGTTAGTAGGCACTTTGTACTGCTGTTCTGCTCTTTTGCTGCTTTATACACTTTCCATACTAAGAAACATAATACAGAAGCAGTGGGAAAAGTGGAGGGTGATATGATGAGCAGCCCCTGTAAAATCCAATGAGTGAGGCAGGGTGATGGTATCGCACGAACCTTTTGGAACTATTTATCTCCAGACAATACTACTTTCTATGGTCCAGGTTCCAAGAAACTGGTGGGGCAGTTGTTGAACTAGATGGGAGATGACTGGCACAGAAAATCACAGTGGGGGTTGGGGAGAATTCCTTATATTTTTATGAATGTTTATTTGAAGTATATATTTTGAAGGGAAGATTCACCAGCTTCTAATGTGACACATACACCAGCTGTCACATTTCAAGGTAAGTGGACACATAATATTGCAACTACACAGCAAGAAAAAAGCAAATTGACCCCTTGTGAATTTTCACCTCAAAAGGAGTTTCCCAGGGTAAATTCAGGGTAACTATATATGGAAGAAAGGAGGAAATTGGCAAACAGTCTGATTCGCAGGAGGCATAGCTACTAGCTTAATAAGATGTAAAAAAGAACTGAGAGGCAATTTCCTACTCTTTCTTTCTCTTTGTCCTAATCACTGCTCCTGAGGTTTTAACACTGTTCCCCAAGTTACCATAGCACTGTACCAAACCACTGGCACCCCTGCACATACTTTTCTGCATCATCCACGTGATCACACTGCCTGAATAGATATGAATGAATCCAATATTTTAAAAAGTTGAACTCCTAGCAGCAGAGGAAAAAACTATGGATTTAGGGAGAAAAGTTCAGGCTAATTTGCACTGGCTTTTACATCAATGGAAAAAAGTATGGACTGAATCATCCCAATCCCATATTCTATATCAATGGAGTCACACTTGTACTAATGCTACTAGCACAGCCCAAACAAATTACAATGTTCTCTTGCTTGTAAATTGATGAAATTATGACTTTTGAACCAAACTCAAAGCAGAGAAAATTTAAAACTAAGGCAACAGTATTAATTTTAGGTTCTTGAGAGGGATGCCCGTGAGCAGGATACCTTTAATAGCCCACTTCCTCTTGCTATAGTCACACCCAAACTTGGATGTTCTGAACAAATCACTAACATTGCATTCCTGTGCATCTCACATGGAAGCCCTGCTGGATTCAATGAGACTTCTAAGTACAGTACACATGTAGAGAATTGTGCTGTTAGAATTGCTTTATGGAGCAAGTAGGTCTTGGCTTCAGAAAAAAGAATGCTTGCTATAGTTGTTTTAAGTGACTAGTGACTAATTGAGGTGCTAACAGAGGCTCCAAGTGAAAAAATGACCCAACAACATGAACAAAACAGAATTGTTCTTGGATTTTCAGCAAATGCTGTGTCTCTGAATGAAGACAGGGCTTTTGTTATTTACTGAGCACCAGACCTGTAATTATTTAAATCTCCATCTGGGCATGGTTGTAGTTTCCATGGGTACCTACCACAAGTCAAGAGATCTGAATAATAAAAGGCTAATGGATCTGTTAATACTGTAGAAGAAAAAACTGGGAGGGATAAGAGGATTAAATATGTAAGGAAGGAAAGGAGACTGAAAAGAGCAGAGAGAGACCAAAGGGTGGTAAAGTATACAGTGGTGCCTCGCAAGACGAATGCCTCACGGAACAAAAAAAATGGTTTTTTCGATTGTTATGGTGCCTCGCAAGACGGCTTCTTCTATGGCCGTGCTTCACAAGGCGATTCCCCCCCCCCCGAGACCAATGCCTCACAAGATGAAAAATTTTGTCTTGTGAGGTTCCCATAGGAATGCATTGCCACTTTTCGCAAGATGATTTTTTTTCGCAAGACAGCGCTTCTCACAGAACCAATTACATTCATCTTGTGAGGCACCACTGTATAAAGAAACATGAGTGTAGTTATCATTTTGCTCCTTCAAACATTCTCAGGCTAATTGGCTTGTTGAGAATACTGGCTCACTGAATCCTTTGCAGTTGAACTCATTTACTGCACCCCTGCTCTGTCCAATTTTGCTACTTCCACGTGGCCAGTTTGATGGGCCAGCAGCTAATAATGTAACTCACAAAAGAATTTGGCAGAAAACGAGTTTCATTTTATGTACAAAATATGCCCTTGACACAGAGCCACAAATATGTAACAGAACTGTATCTTTATACAATATTGCTCTTAGAATGTTGAGAAGTTACATTGTCCTCATAACAAAATGCTACGGTTTTGGATCCCAAGGAACAACTGTGCATTCCACACAAAAAGGGTCATGCAAAGAAGCTCTAAGCTGCAGAGATGTTAAACCAGCATTGAACCTAATGGGCAGTTGAATTGCATTGCTCTAAAAAATGTGTAACCAGATAGTGTTGGTGTTTCCTCCCACAGAAGTGTTCTCCTGCTACATCATAAAGGCTTCTCAACATGCCAAACAAAACATACATTGTACTGAATAATTTAAATATGGAAATACATACTTTCAGGTTAAAACTATATCAGGTTTGTGGCCGCAACCTTGTTCCCTCTGCCCGCAGGGGGTGTACATTTTGTCTGCTGTCACTTCTTCATTCACATCTCCAGCTAACAAGTTCAGTTACCTTTGCCTAGCTGTCTTCTGCTTCTTGTCCCATTAAATTCCCTGAGTTGAAGAGCTGTCTGTCTCCAATGGCTAGAAAAGTTCCATCTTAACCACGCAAGGTGGAATGAAACCACTGCAACACATTGGCTAAGCCAGTGCCCACACGTGCACTGGTCTCCACCACAGTGATGGGCTGTTTGGCAAAGGCAACGATGTCCTGCATTCGGAATAATGACTTCATCTCCACCAAGGACATGTAGCAGGGGAGGTCACTAGAGCCAGAGAGAACAGAAGAGAAAACAGCCATACGCTTTCATTCGTCTACTGAGCTGTTCCCCAAAAGCAGCCCCAGAGCAAAACCTTGTGAGGTACTTTTTCCCCTAATTTTGGGGTTGACCTGGCTACCAATAATCTCTAATGCCCACCAAAACCCTTCTCCTGAATCTCATTTTTCCTGCATAAGAATTCAAGTTAAACATTTCTTACATCTTGTTGAAAATAATGAGGACAGGAACTGATGCCAACTGTTCAGCAGAAAGGAGTGACAAAAGTTGGACACAGGAGGAGGAAATCTGAGTAGGCTTGGCAGCATCAATCATATACTGTGAGAGAAAGAAAGACAGAGAGAAATGGGGTCAAGTGTGAGAAGAAGGGAGAGGCCCTTTGCCCAAGTACCCAGTCTTTCCAGTACAGTACTGTTCATACCCCAGGGAAAAGACAGGAAACAGGCACAAATCCTTCTAACTGATATGCCCCAGCCTACAGCTTGCCTGGCCATTTCTAGGATCAGAGTGAGTTTCCTAAAAGGATGAAGTTCATCCTGAAACCAATATAGTGGAAGGCAAGTATAAGTATTAGCAACAGCAGCTCAGAATACTGTACTGTGTACAATAGAACAGCATTGTACAATGAATCCTGCCCACAAGAGCTTGTACTTAACTCTATTAAGTATGAGGCTGAAACAATCACAAAGGTTGGAGTGAAAAACAAACAAACCCTTATATCGCCTTCTGACCTACTGAATTATACACAGTATATGAACAGGGCACTCACCAGGATGCAACAGCAGTCACTATAGTAACTGGGCCAGATGGGGCCCATGCATCCCCCCAGTTCTCGAATGGTGATCTTCTTTCCTAGCAGAAGGTCAGTAAGGTTTGTGCCTACCTGCAAAAGGATGGCGATCAATTAAGGTTTACACACACCACAGTTCAGTCAAGAGGACAGAGCATAAATTAAGGCTTGGCAGGAGTACAAGGTCTGATTGTGAGCTTTTTCCAACAAAAGGTTCACCATAGTTTAAAGAAATGCAACTACTCTATTCATAGTTGTAATTTTCAAAGTAGCAGCCATGTTAGTCTGTGCAAGCATATCAGACAGCAAAACTACTTTTTAAAAAAATGATAAAACATCACTTTAAATGTGAGTTTTGTAGATGTAGTCCATTTCCTTTCATGGATCTAGTCCATTTCCTATAAGAGTTAGTCTATATGACAGTCCTGTTTATACCTGGCCCTATGACCAGGTGGCAATACAGAAAATGGAGAAGGGGACAATGGTTCATTAGTAAAGTAACAGGCTGTCAGATTGTGAATTGCACAGTTGACACAAATTGCCAACTGGGTGAATATGTGGCATTTCACGATTGATAATGACCTAAGAACTCTTGACTGATACAGTATTTAGTCCTTTCAAATGGGTCTCCAAGCATCCATATATACATTTTGTTTGAACAAAAACAATATAAAACAAGGTTTCAAAAGGAAACAGTTGAAATAAAGTATACGGCATATGGATGCTGGAAACTCTCTTAAAAGCCTGAATATTAATCAAGGGCTCTTAACTCATTTACCAAGTGTGAAATGGCACACTGATTCACATAATTTGCAACTTGCGTCAACTCTGCTATAAGCATAGAGTTCGAGTTAGCAGTAGCATGGAGCCTACTGACTCTGTGTTTCACACCACAGAAAATTAAAATATAATGTTTAAATCTCTCTCAGGTTTAAGTTGCAACATTTGTATCTTGTGTAGAAAGCTCTGAGAAGCTCATACCTAATCTGGTGTCCTCAAGCTATCCTGTGTTCGGTTCATAAAAATACAAACTTTTACAGAACCTTTACAACAGACTTAACCCACTGTGAGCAATGTGGATTACAACCCACTTCTTAAGGCACATTGTGTACCACATTTCTGCCTTTTCTCCTGATGCTTGGCTCCCCTAAACTGAAGTAACATGAACACTGAAAAAAAAAGACAGTTTAGGAGGGAATACAGCAACTGTTTGCCATATATAACAACATGGTAAACACTGGAGAGGTCCTTTGCATGGAAAGAACTTTGTCGTCCCTTCCTAAGCCGCTTCTACAGACCTAGACACCCAAAACAAGGACAAGAAAGGCCATACCGTAGGGAGCGTAGCCGGTGGTTCACCAAGGTCCTTGGCACCATCTTTGGAGCTCAGCTGTGCAAGGGAAGGCTGTTAAGGAAAGTGGTGCTGGGATTATGGGTAGATTTCAACACAATACCGCAAATGTTGGGCCTGAGAGGCAGAACAAGAAGTTTGAGCAACCTCTGGACCACATTCCAAAGAAATCCCTTCCCGCCCGTTCCCCAACCTCAGACTATGTTGGGAGAGAGCTGAGTATGGAAGTATCTGGGCCATAAGGCTCTCTCGCTCTCTCTTTCCTTGCAGGAACTGAGCCACAGGCTCAGCCACCTTCTCTCATCATGGGAAGCCCTTGCAGGGCCCATTTCGTACCTGCCCCCCAACCCCCACCCCGCAGGGTCAAGCATGAAGGGACAAACACACTCCTCAACAGTGAGCCAAGAGAGTAATATGTGGACTTCTTCCCTAAAGTCGGGCTGCGGGACTTTCCCAGAAGCCCCCTCCAGCCCTGCCAATGGCAAGGGATTGTGGGAGTTGTAGTCCAAAACATTTTGCATACCACCCTTCTCCTCAGGGGTCCTGAGGGGTCTCTTCTCCTGCCGGCATTGCCAATAAGGGTGGGCAACCTTTGGACCTCAACGTTTTTTTTTAAACTACAACTCCCACCATCCCTTAGCATTGACACTGCTGGAGGGGGCCTTCTGGGAATTGAACTCCTAAAGATCAGGCGGTCCCCAAGGTTGCCCACACCGGTTCTACCCTCTTCCCCTCTTTGAGCCGCGGCAACTCCCTTCGTGGACCTCCCTGCCCCTGAGCTTCGCGGCCCTCCGTCCCCCCCCCACTCCTTGAGCGGCGATGCGCGGGATATTCTGCAGCCGCTTGACCAGGAGGGTCTTCCCCACCCCCGAGCTCCCAAGAAGGAGGCACGTCGAACTACAGCGCCCAGCCATTCTCACCGCAACCGGCCGGATTCGGCGGGGGGGGGGAGGCGCCGCCTTTCTCACGCATTCATTGGCTTTGGAACTCCGGAGTGACCAGCGTTCTCCGCTACGCCCCGACCAATCGCCAACGTGTGCCGCCGGAAGGCCCGCCTTCGCACCGAGCGGAAGCCGGAAGTTAAGGCCTAGGCTGCGGAAACGGGTTCGAGGCGGAAGCGGGGCAGCAGTCGGTCGTACCTGTCTTGAGCGGGGAGCGCCATGGGGCGAGGCGGTGGGACCTTCGAGCGACTTCTAGGTATTGGGAGGAGAACGGGAGCCCTGGGAGCAGCCCTTGCCCCCGACCCTCTCTTTAGTCCCCGCCCTTTCCTTTAAGGCCGCCCCCCCCTTGGCCGAGGTTTCTCGTTCTCCCTCCTTTTTCTTCCTTCCTGAGGCTCTTCCAAAGCCCCCAACCGGCGGCTCTTTTGGGCCGGTGCTTCCCCTCCTTTTTGGGGGGCAGCTCCTGTTGCGCCTGAAGCCACACGAGGCTTCGAAAAGCGATCCAGATCTTGTTTACAGCCCGTCCGTCATCATCCCTTATGTTGCTCTCCTGGGAGCAGTTGGGACACAAAGCGCTCTGCTGCCCGGCGAAGCCTCCGACCTGAAAGGGGTGACGAAGCCTGCCTTGCCCAAGCGCCTGCCATCCATCCTCACGGTGGATTGTAGCTCCAGAATGGCATCGGTTTCCCCTTTTTTTCCCCGGCCGTCCGGATTGGGCATTTCTAAACGTTCGCTTTTATCTAAACGTGGTAAAGTTTTCCATTCTAGGTTATTTAGTGGCAAACGGAATTTATTACTGGGGCAAGGTGGTTTGTTTGAGAATTCACTAGTCCAGCCCATTTTAAATTATTTCTTTTCCTTGAAGAAAAAAAAAGGAGGGGGGATAATTGTTGACCAGCCTATTTTGCAGTAGTGATGATCTCACTACGCTACTAAAATCAGGCTCTGCAGGGTGACTTAACTATGAGGAAATGCCAGGTCATGTACAGAAGTGACGCTGAGTCAGGCGAGAACATGGTGTACATTAGGGCAAATGTCATAAGGAAAAAGTTTGAGGTTTATCAGCTCAGATGTGGAGTGTCAACAAAATGAGATTTCTTGGGGTAAAGAGATCAGTGAATGACAGCATGTGTTATTGTTTCTGTGTGCTATATTTAAAAATGAAGCTTTGATTATCATTGCAAAGAGGAACTTTGGCCTCATGAAGCTTTCTGTATAAATTACAAGAATGGAATGAAAGTTGGTGAGGGCAAGATCAGGTGGACAAAGAATGACCATATACTAATGGTTAATAATTAGACTTTGCTATATGTATGGGTGTAAAAATACTACATTAACGATAATGTAATAGTGGAAGAATTTTTTTGGGGGGGGGAATGGATGTGATACTAGGAAGATGCTTCTCCCTGAAAGCTTCCTGCCCTGAGAAAATTGCAGTTTTAATGTTTCTAATAACAGGAATTGTGCACATAAAATGCTTCAGCCTTCAGAAGGTGCAGTGAAGAAAAGATATGATTATTTAAGGGAGCAGAAGAGCTGAGATTAAACAAAGGAAAGATAGAAGGACAGAGGTTATGGTTAGGCCCACTTGTCAACACCACAGTGACTATGTTGTTGGAGGAAAATGAGGCTCCTCCAGCACTTGTAAGTAGCAGGCAGTAAATTATTGTAGAGAAGTAACACAGTGACATAACAAAACAGCCTGACATTGTCAGTAATTTCTACTAGCAAATTCATTCACAGAACAAATGTTCAAAATCTGACAGATTTCCTCTATTGTCCACAGCAAACACAATTATAGGGATTGACCTGAAAGCTAATTATTATTTTCATGTCTTGCAGATAAAGCTACCAGTCAACTTTTGCTGGAGACAGACTGGGAATCCATCCTACAGATTTGTGATATGATTCGTCAGGGTGATACCCAGTAAGTGCCAGGACCTGTAGTGATCTTTACATTCTCCATTCTCTGTGTGTGCTACTTTTTCTCATTTTTCCTTAATTACTCTTTGTGATAAGATTAACTGAGCTTGTGTGTGTCTTGCTCAGAGGTCAGTGCAGAAACTGCTCAGAATTCAGTGCAACTTAGTATATGGAGGGTATATCTTTTGATCATCCACAAATTTTTCAGAAGACAAGGTCATTTTGGCTGATCAAATGAGTCGTCTGTGAATAGCAGTTTGTTGAAGTCTAGCGAATTTCACTGTATTCATTCACAGAACAAATGTTAATGACAAGTATTATCTTCTACATCCACTCAGCTTTGTTGCTGAGCAGACTTGCAACTTTTCACAGTGAAATCAAACATTCTTGCTACTTAACTACGCTGTATCTCTATGAGCTTGCTCATCTTTAAATGCCCTCAGGCCTATCAAATGAGCAACCTATTCGTGCACTCTAAATGCTGTCTAGAAATCAGTGCATTATATTATCTGAGCACTCACAATTTTTTCAGAAGACAAGATTAGCAAATCAAAGGAGCCATCTGTGAATAGCAGTTTGTTGATATTTAAAGTGTAACAAATCTAAATTATTAATTAACAGAACAAGCGTTCAAAGCAAGTGTTATTTCCTAGACTCTTGTGAAGAAGAAATGCTTTTTTGGCTTCCTTTACTAAGCATGCACATTTTGTGAGTGCCGGTAATGTGTACACTTTGTGTAACTGAAGAATGACAGTAGGGTCCTTGCAGGATCTCACTTACCTGAAATGGTGTTCTCTGCTTTTTGTTTTCCAGGGCTAAATATGCTGTGGGTGCAATAAAGAAGAAAGTCAATGACAAGAATCCTCATGTGGCTCTCTATGCACTGGAGGTAACCTTAAATGATTATGAACTCCTCAGCATATAATCTGTCTCTGGAGTTTCCAGGAAGTTGTCTTTTCTCATGCCTGTAAGACAGGCTACTAGTACACCTTTTCTCAGAGAAGGAGGAACAGACTTTATGCTGCTGCTGCTGCTGCTCTTTGGAGAGTTAATCAGGGATTGTGCATACTCTTGTGTGTTTCCCACATAGGTCTTGGAATCTGTGGTGAAGAACTGTGGTCAAACAGTCCACGATGAAGTGGCTAACAAACAGACCATGGAGGAGTTGAAGGAATTGCTGAAGGTAACATGGACCATTTCCCCTCCCTGTTAAGTATTCAGGGGTGCCTCAGGAACAGATGATGTAGCAGTATAGCACTGCTTCTATGGGATTTGGATAGGCTCTGTACAGGCCAAAGGGATTTTCTTTACACAAGGTTAAGTTGGTCAAAAGAATATGTTACAAGTAGAACAATATATTTACAAGAAGCCTCGATATGATCATGACCAGACAGTGCAATGGTAAAGCTACTGAGGGCCATAATGGAAAGGTAAGTGTAATGCCTTCTGATCATATTGCTTTTTTTTTCAATTTAAGCTACAATATTATTGAACCGCTTGAAAAATAAAACATGATCATAAAACAAGTCTCACCAGAAATTTATCATGAAATAAACCAGTGCCTCAGTGGTAAAGCATATGGTTCATTTAACAGACAGACTTGTCCAGGTTGGCTGGCGCTGCCTCCTGTCTGAAACCTTGGAGAGCTGGTGTGAATAGGCAACTCTATGTTTAAAGGACTAGTGGCTGCCTTGACATAAAGCTGCTTCACATGCTTAGGGACAGGTGATTTTATTTAGATTGTTTCATCCAGCTGTTTGGCTCCTAGTGCTTGAGTTGCTTGTGAGTGAGGCCTGCTGCCCTCTCAGTCCTTATCTGCAAAGGATGGTGAGGTAAGAATAGGCTCTCATCTTTTGAGGAGAGAATGTGTTCCCATCTGCCCCTTCAACAGTATCCAGATGGTTTCCCAGTGACAAGTGAAGGGAGTGTCTTTATCAAGAAGTCAGTGCTAGCCTCATGTTTTTGGTGATATCCTTCCGGCATGTTACTTAACAAGAACCTCAAAGGAGTGTAAACACAGACGGATTTAAAAAGAATGTTTTCACCCAACCACTAGTTGTATCAGGCACAGGTTTCTTCCTGAGCAAGGCACCATTGAGAAGAAAAGTTTTCTTGGCCCCCATAGATATAGGCATTGCTTGGTGGGACAGAATTGAAGTTGAGGTTCTGCTACTAAATGGATTGAGGCACTTCTGAGTCTTTTCCCAAATGAGTTCTGCTTGTGCTGTTTCTAATGACGATTGTGGGTTCATTGCTCATGGGAGCCATGCCCGATCCTGACTGTTTCTGTTTCCACAGAGACAGGTTGAGGCTAACGTTCGTAACAAGATCCTGTACTTGATCCAGGCATGGGCGCATGCCTTTCGCAATGAGCCCAAGTACAAGGTGGTGCAGGACACTTACCAGATCATGAAGGTAGAAGGTAAAGAAAGATGAGCTTTTTTCTTGCGATACGAAGTTTGGGGCTGGGTAGAGTGGGAATAAGCTGTGTATATCCATTTGGGCTTCTGAGGAACTACAAGGACTTTTTTTTCATGGGGTTACTGGTGTTCAAGTGCTATAGCAATTCTGGTTGCTGTATTCTGCCAAAGCGTTGGAGGCCATCTCATTTCCCAGCCCTGTTGCCTAACTGGCAGACTCCACCGACAGTCAGTATTTGGAGTGCTAGCACACTGGAGTGTAATGTCTTAAACATGATGGGCAGAGCAATAGGAAGAATAGATCCTTTTGATGCTTGCTGTTTTAAGGCAGGACTGAGGGAATTTATGGCCCTTAAGACTATCTCCCTTGTCATCTTTCACCTTTAGCTGTGTTCACTACTGCTGATTGGACTTGCAGCCAACATTCCCTCTAATTTTCATTCCTGCTGACAGGAAAAGCAATGCCTGCTTTTGAAGTAGCACAGTGAACAGGAACCATGCAGGCTGTTGTCTACGTGCAGCCCCCGCCTCTTTGTGTCATCCCTGAACCACCCTTGATTTCTCTCCAGGCATGACAGTTGGACGCCTTGTGCCTTTTATTCATTGCAGTACAAGAGTTTCATAAAAACCAGAAGTGGATTTCTGGTCTTCACTAGTTTCATTTTGGAGGACTAGTATGGTCCATGAAAAATGCCTCTGGACCCTGAGAGTTTGTCCACCTCTTGACATAACATGTCATTTTCTTAGAATCAAATCCTAAAGGAACAGTGTTTGCTGAAGCTAAAGGGGATTTCTATGTTTTTTAAAAAGCATTTCTTTTCTTGCCACATGTAATACTAGGGTGCGGGATGCAATATCAGGGTGTGAAGCAGTCAACCAGACTGTGTTCTTGTGGGGGGGGGGGGGCCTGTGTGGCTGAGCCATGAAATCCCCTCTGTACCATGAAATGTCATCTGTGATGGGCAGAGAGGCTGTTGTTTGTGGGTCTGTTGATGTCTTGTATGTATTTGTGCAAAAGGAGGGAGCTGAGGCTAGAATTTGCAGAGCCTTTGAGGGGTGTCTTTTAGTCCAGTGCCTGTAGTCCAGGAGAGTAACAATGCCAATCTGTCTGCAGGGCATGTTTTCCCAGAGTTCAAGGAAAGTGATGCCATGTTTGCAGCGGAGAGGGTGAGTGCCCCAACTGGGAAAGGGACACATCCTGTCCTGGGCAAGTGGTTTTGAACTTTTCTGTGGTAATTCTAACCCATCTTGACATTATTTCTGTTGCTGAGAATGTGGGCTGAATCTGTCCCCAAGGAGAAATATCTGATTAGGCATGAGATGAAAAGGAAGCAAACAAACAAGAGCACACACCACGTTCCATTTGTCCACCAGGGACTGTGAACTGGGCAGCAGAACTGCTTCTCCAGTAACTGCTTAATTTTTCATCTCCTGTTATACTTGTAGTGCAGCTCCTGCTGAGCACTCTGTACCTGTAACTGTTGTGGACTGGGACAGAGGTTCAGAGAATAGCATCCCCTCTCTTCCTCAGCACCTTCAGATTCTGTGTTTAGATGCCAGACTTGTGGGAAATCTCTTAAACAAATCCCCCTTGCCCCTTTCTTCTATGTCATGTTTGTGCCTATATTCTTCCCTGGCTGTGATCTGTTTTAGCATAGCAGTGCTCTTAGACATGTTCATTGTGCTGCTAGAATCACTGCAGGGCTTTTGGAAGGCCCTTCAGTTACAGAGTCACTATTTTGTTTCTGTGCCACAGGCTCCTGACTGGGTAGATGCCGAGGAATGCCACCGATGCAGAGTCCAGTTTGGGGTGGTGACTCGTAAGGTGAGTGTCCTCATCACAGTCCCATACTCCTAATGTGGTAGCCTGACATAACAAGAGCCATTGTTACCAATAGCCAAGGGAACTGGAACCACCCCTTTGAGGCTTCTCATCTACTAGTGCCGGGGTGGGCAATCAGCAGAAGTTTGCGAGCCATGCATACCCACCTCCGGACCTTGGAGGGACACCCCCCCAATTGTTTCTTACAGAAGTAGGTTTTTTTGGTAAACTGAAAAGGCCTCCTTGTCCCCTCTGGAGGCAAACGTTAAATAAAAATGTGGCAGGGTGCTGGCCCCCCCCCAAACATGCCAGAATTGCTCCATTGCCAACACAGTTTAGAGTCAAAAGTGAATTTTGAATGTCCGAGGCAGGTGGAGGCCTTTGGGCCACGTCTTGCCCATGTCTGTCCTAGAAAATGGTCATTTGGAGCAAGTGACAGTGATGGGTAACTTCCCTGCTTTGTTTTGCAGCATCACTGCCGGGCATGTGGACAGATTTTCTGTGGGAAGTGCTCCTCCAAGTACTCCACCATTCCCAAATTTGGTATTGAGAAAGAGGTCCGGGTGTGTGAACCTTGCTATGAGCATCTTAATAAGTAAGTATCAGAATCTGACAGTTGGAAGATGGAGGGTTGCTGGTTCTAAAACCCAGGGAAGGATGGGTGTTCTGGCAGCTTTCCCTTCTGTATGTGTGAACTCTGGTCTGTGCAATTCCTACACCATCTGGCTCATCCTTCTGTCCTACAGAGAGCAGCTTCCAGAGGGGAAGCTAAATTGGCTTATGCCGGATTACCCTGCCAGATTTTAGCAGCCACAGCTGCTAAGAGCCTTTTGTCTTGCCCCGCCCTCCCCCTGCCTGGTCAGGAAGCCAGGAGGTGGGCAGTGGTCATGACTTCACTCCTTCTGTCTCCACCCAGGAAAGCAGAAGGCAAAGGATCTGCAAGCACAGAGCTTCCACCCGAGTACCTGACCAGCCCCCTTTCACAGCAGTCCCAGGTAAGCTCTTGGCCAACAGAGATAGAGGTGGCTTGCTACGTTCACCGTCTTTGGCTCCTCCTCGTTGCTGCAGTGATGGCTGTTGTTTCCATAGTTGCCTCCCAAGCGTGATGAAACTGCCCTGCAAGAGGAAGAGGAGCTGCAGCTGGCCATTGCACTGTCACAGTCGGAGGCAGAGGAGAAGGAAAGGCTGGTTTGTGTCTTGATGATGATGGGAGATTTCCACGGCATGAATGCTGTCTGGATCTTCCATTGTGGTCTTCTTTTAGCTAGCCAAACAGTTTCAGTAGCTCTTTTTCCCCTTATTCTGTGAGTCACACCATCCTAATTTCAAATTGCCCCAAAGCAACTGAGAGGTTTTTCTTTATGTAGAGGCATTCCTTATGACCACTCTGCTAATCAAGTGGTTGTAAGGGACCCCAAAACTAATTTCAGAAAACATCCATATTGTATTAAGGCCAGATGATTACAATGTTTGTCTAGTTTCCATACTTAGTTATCCAGTGAAGAGACCTTAAGTCTTTTGTGAACAGGATTAATCTTGTTTCATTTCTCATCCTGCACATGCCTGCGCCATAATGAGGTACTCAAGCACTGAGGGAAGTGTTGCCTGGAAGCATGCTGGCTTTTCCTTTACCTGCCAATTTGTCTCATAATGACAGGCAAGAAGAGTAGTTTGTGGCCCATTGTGCAGCCGTTTGAAGGAATTAAAAAGCAGTCCTGTATTGTCCCCTCTCTCTTCCTTTTCCTTTGCAGAGACAGAAAAACACTTATTCCACATACCCTAAGGCTGAGCCAGCGCCAATCACCTCTTCAGCTCCTCCAGTCAGCACCCTCTATTCTTCCCCTGTGGTAAGTTGCCCATCTGTCTGGAGAAACCTGCAGGCAGGGAAAATGGCCAAGTTCTTTCAGGATTAAGAACAAGAAGCTGCTATGTTTGAAGCTCCCTGATGCCATGTAGATGGCACTTTTCTACATGGCATTCTGAGTACTGTGGTGTAAGCCCAACCAAGGCCATTTAGAGTCTGGCAGTGGGAATTAGCCTCCCCTCCCTGGCATCTCTTTTGCTTGCACCTCTTCTGCTTGCACAGCCTCTTCTGCCTTCAGGCTAGAGACAGGCCCAGTGTACCTCCTAAGGAGGGCTGGCTTGTGGAGATACAACTCACTGTGTCAGTTTTTGCCAGGGTGGTGAATGCAATTGTGTGTCTCGTTTCAGAACTCTTCGGCACCTCTTGCTGAGGACATCGACCCTGAGGTAAGACACAGACACCTTTTCCCGGCTCCTTTAAGTCAGTTTGCATTTGGTCTTGGTAGACCTTGACCGAGTTGTTTCCTGCCCTCTCATATTTCCTGGCAGTTGGCTCGGTACCTGAACCGTAATTACTGGGAAAAGAAACAGGAGGAAGTGCGCAAGAGCCCCACGCCTTCAGCCCCACTCTCCATGGGGGAGCCAGCCTCTCAGCCAGCTGAGGTTCAGCCTGCTGCACTTAGTGTGGTAGAGGTAAGAGTCACCTCCCTGTTCTGTCTTCTCCCACCAGTGTTTCTCTGTGATGCTGCATGAACCCCAGCCGCTGCTTCTTCTTTATAGACTGCTGCCACTTGGTGAGCACCTGTTGCTGCTCACTCTTGCAGGAGCAGAAGTGTTCAGGGAAGCTTTGTCCTGAGAAGGCCAAAACGGCTGTGCATGTGCTCTCTTTTTAGAGATTTCAGTTTTCTAGGCAAAGTGAGGGAGAGGAAATCCTAGACTGTAAAAAGCCCCTTCAAAGAAGCAGTACCAGTATCGTAACCTGAAAAGAGTTAGGAATTGGGGCTTCATGTTCCTGGCTTTCCATGTCTCCTCAGCAGCAGTACCAAAACGGTGAAACCGATGAGAGCCACGAGCAGTTCCTGAAGGCCTTGCAGAATGCCGTCACCACCTTCGTCAACCGCATGAAGAGCAACCACCTGCGGGGCAGGAGCATCACCAACGACTCTGCGGTTCTCTCACTCTTTCAGTCCATCAACAGCATGCACCCTCAGCTCTTGGAGCTGCTGAACCAGCTGGATGAGCGCCGCTGTATGTTTCCAGAGCTGAAGTCTATGGGAATGGCTGTGCAGCAGTTTGGGGGGGAGGGTTCCTTTCTTTTCCCCTTGTTGAATCATGGACATGAACTGCCTTCCTCGTTTAGCTCCAAAAGACACTAAGATCTCCCCCTAGTTGTAGGGTTGGGGTGGGAAGAAGAGGGAGGGTGGCTTGGTGCTTGAGGCCCTTTGCTTAGGATATGACCCCCACCCCTTTTCCTTCTAGAGCAGAGGAGCTTTAGCTCCTATTGTTCCCAGGGAAGGGGGCTAAAGTGGAGCCTCTCTCCCATTCAGTGTATTATGAAGGACTTCAGGATAAACTGGCCCAGATCCGGGATGCCCGGGGAGCCCTCAACGCTCTGAGGGAGGAGCACCGAGAAAAGCTGCGCCGTGCTGCTGAGGAGGCGGAGCGTCAGCGTCAAATCCAGCTGGCTCAGAAGCTGGAAATCATGCGGCAGAAGAAACAGGTGAGGCCTGCCCTCCCGTGTGCCCAGTGTGTGGAGGGGCAAGAATCTCTTTGACCTCCAAAGGCTAAAGCACCCTGTGTTGTGTATTTCAACCAATTAGGAGTATCTGGAGGTGCAGCGGCAGTTGGCAATCCAGCGCCTTCAGGAACAAGAAAAGGAGCGGCAGATGCGGCTGGAGCAGCAGAAGCAGACCATCCAGATGAGGGCCCAGATGCCTGCTTTCTCCCTGCCTTATGCCCAGGTGAGAGGAGCGGAGCCGTCCAGGATTCTTTTTTGCAAACCTTTCCCCTTTATTAATTTGGCATGTACAGCAGCGGCCTGCCCACCCCCTCTAACCCTGCTTCTTGTCTTCCCAGTTGCAGGCCATGCCAGCGACCAGCGGGGTGATCTACCAGCCCTCCGGCCCTACAAGCTTCCCAGCCACCTTCAGCCCAGCAGGTTCTGTGGAAGGCTCGCCTATGCATACCGTGTACATGAGCCAGCCAGCCCAAGGCAGCACTGGGCCTTACACGGCAATGCCTGTAGCAGGAACAGGTAAGAGAAGCCTGAAAAAAGTAAAGGGGGGGGGCGCCTTGGCTATTTACTAAAAGCAGCTGAAATTGGGTGTAGGTATAATATATGGAAAAGGCAAGAGAAGGGGACGACAGAGGATGAGATGGTTAGGTACTGTCATCGAAGCAACCAACGTGAATTTGACCCAATTCCGGGAGGCAGTGGAAGACAGAAGGGCCTGGCGTGCTCTGGTCCATGGGCTCACGAAGAGTCGGACACGACTTAATGACTAAACAACATAGTATATGGAAGCTGGCTACGGAACCAGAGGTTGTGGGTTTGATTCTCCCCTGGGCCTCCTGGGACAAAAGCCAGGCTGTGTAGCCTTGGGCAAGCTGCCCAATCCCAGGGTGCCCCCCAGAAGAAGGGAATGGTAAATCACTCCTGGGTACTCTCCACTTGGAAAACCCTGAGAAGAGTCACCGTGAGTCAGAATTGACTTGATGGTGTGCAGTTATTGTCACAGTATACAGACTGTGGAGTTTCCTCATTCTTTCCCTCCGTTTTAGATCCCAACATGGTGAGCACCTACATGTACTCGGCGGGCACTAACAGTGGGCAGACGGCTGCACAAGGGCAGGCAGTGCCCACTACAAATCCTGCCTATTCTTCTTATCAGCCTACGCCTACCCAGGGCTACCAGGCAAGTATGATTCTGAGATCCTTTTTCTCCCAAATAACAGGATGGGGTGGACTGTTATGAGGAGAAAGGGGGGCGGGATGGTCTAACAATTCAGAGTATTGGACTAGAGCTGGAGAAACCCCAAAGTTAAAATGCACTTGAGCTATGAAGCTCATCATTGCTGCCTGTGGGCTAATCATCACTTCTCTGCTTGATCAACCATACAGGGTTGTGAGGATCAAACAGAGGAAACCATGTGTGTGGCTTTGTCTTGTTTGGCAGAAAGGCCCGGAGCAAATATTATAAAAATGAAGCTTGCTAATTTGTAAAAATTATGAGCCTTTTGTATAACTTCCTGCCAGTTGGTACTTCCTTTGGAAATGAAATTCAGAATCTCTTTGCTGCCCTGTGCCTTTATCTTTATCTTGGCCCGGGACTTTATGTCTTTGCCCGCCCCGTCTTTCTTTCCCTTGCAGAATGCAGCTGCCCCTTCTCAAACCCAGACCATCCCTGCCATGGCACAGGCTCCTCCTCAGTCTGGCAGCACAATGGGCTACATGGGCAATCAGTCGGTCTCTATGGGTTACCAGCCCTACAACATGCAGGTGAGAAAAAATATTGTCCTTGGCTGCCTGTGTTTTCTCTGCTGTGTGGTGCGGATGTGTTGAGGGTAGGCCTGCTAGGATCGAGGGGTGGAGGGAAATGCCTAACATGCTCCAAAATGCTCTGCCTGCTATTCAGAATGGGGACTTCTTGGACTCATGGGAGCTCAGACAAGCACATTTTTCTCTCTCCCCTCCCTGCTCCTGCTTAGAACCTCATGTCAACGCTCCCTGGCCAGGAATCGGGTTTGAATAGCCTGCCACCCCAGCAGCCTTACATGTCAGGACAACAGCCTATGTACCAACAGGTGAGTCTTCCATCAGCTCTTTCAGGGTAACAGGTTTTTCTTCTGATGTGATACTGGGCTACGGTGATATCCTGAAGTCCTCCTGTTCCAAATCCTTATGCCAGCCTAAGGAACTCATTCCCAACTGAAGGGCTGAGGTGGAAACCCTTTGGTCTGGTCATTTATGTAGTAGGGGAACTCTGTCTTCAGATGGCTCATTTTGGTAACCTCTCCAACTATGTCCTTGCAGATGGCGCCCCCTGGAGGTCCACCGCAGCAGCAGCCACCTCCCCAACAGGCTCCTACCCAGGTGCAGCAGGCACAAGGAGGGAGTGGAGAAGCTCAGCTCATTTCTTTTGACTAGTCACTTGGCTTATGAGGAAAAAGGAGGGCTGGGTCTCTAAGACATTATAACACTATCATCTCTTGGTCACTGCTGTACTTGCTACACCATTGCTGTTACCTTGCACCATCCCTGCAGTGGGGAGTGGAAAGCTGAGCCCTTGTCTTAGCTAGTCTCCCACTGGCTGTCAGTAATCCCCTGTCATGTATCCCTGTCTAAAATGCTGCTAAAAGATTCTCTGGGTAGGAGCAAAGACAGTTGTGTTTAGATACCCTTCCATGTTGCTCCTTGCCTGTGGAGGGAAAGTGGTTCGTGGGTCGACTCACCTGGCTCTGCATTAGATGGCTCGCAGAGCAAATGTTGGAGGCAGTCTCTCATATGTGCACCATTACAGGAAGCTGCTCTCTTGTGGGGAAACAGCATTTAAGCATGCTCTAGATGCAGAGTAAATGGGGGTCCAATTCACAGCATGACCTGGACCTGCCTCCTAACCCTCTCCCCAAAGTACTCTGTGGTTGCATCTTGCCAATCAAGTGGCCTTCACTCTGACAACATTCCTGCCTATGGATGAGCTCAAGAGCCCTCTGTGTCCTCCCTCAATATCTTACGAGAACCACAACCAGTCCTAGGCCTGTGTACCTCCCCTGTTCCCTTCTCAGCCCCGCCCCCCCCCCCCCATTTACTCTCACTGCTTTTGAAAACTTGTCTCTTTTACTTAGTGGCTGGTGTAGGCCAAATGGAACCAGTGACAATTAAAACAAGTAATTTAAAACTTCAGTTTCTGCTTCCTTCTAGGTTGTGGGGCTGTCACTTTGTGGATAGGTCATTTTTTTACAGTTTAGTTAAGTTGGAACCATTGCTGCAGGAAGTGACATGAAAAGGGAAACAATCACTCAGGGTGAAAAGAAAAAATAAAGAAGACAAAAATGTGGCACTTCCTCAGATGTCACATTTAAATGTGAGCTTTTGTGGACAAGTCCACTTCCTCAGACAAGCTCACATTAAATTAGAGTCTAAGGTGCCACAACATTTTTGTCTTTATATTTTTTTTCCTTTTTTGTTTTTTTTGGTCTGATATGCTAGCATAGACGTAACATGGCTCAAGCAAGAGCCACTCAGTAGCTTTGGAGTGCAGAGAAGGCTTTTCTAAACCCATGGCTCAAGCCAAATGCCTAAAAGAAATTGCAGAAACATCCATTTTAATCAGAATTTAATGGTTACATTTTCCTCTAACCACTGCCATCCTGGCTTTGGCTACCTGGTAGCTAGAGATCACATCTCCCTCCGCCGAAAGATCAGGCATTTGGTGAATTCAGGCATCTCCAGCTGAAGAGGAAGAAGAGGCCCAGAGTTAAGTGGGCATAAGCAAAATAGAAGCAGCCAGAGATATAGCAGCGCTGGGGCAAAAGAGAGTGGTAGAGTTTCCAGCTGTTTTGTTTCATTGTTCTCTGAAATATGATCAGTTGGCCTGTGCTGCTTTCTTACCATGCGTTCAAGCCGGAGAGCATTAGCGTTTGCCAGTTGCCGAAGCTCCTCCACATCTTTTAGCCCCCACTCGGGATTCCTGTCATGTAAAAGTATCCTATGTTAAGGGTTTGAACATGGAAAATTAGCTTGAAGGATTCCTGCTGCATCACCCCCAATTCATGTTTCTACATATTAAGTGTAATAGTGTGTAATTCTAAATACTTTATAAGTTATTCTCCCACTTACATCTGGATATCTCATTGGGACATGGGGGGGTACAACAGAAAGGAATCTCAATAGAAGCTTCAAAGGGGATCATCCAGACCCCCAACGTTTGCTTACCTGGTCTGGAGCATTTTGTCAAGTTGTACATTGCTCTCTGGGATGATGATTCCATTAATGGCAAAGGGCTAGAGAGTGGAAACAGAGGATTTACACTTCGGCCACCAAAGGGATGCAATACTCTATTCTTTGGCCAAGGACTGAGTAGAAAGAATACTAAATTAATTTGGGAAAAAGCCAGGGGCTCAGAGGAAGCACTAGATCAAAACAAGACACTTTTTAAACCAATGGAAAGAGAAAGTCTGGTTGAAGAAAGAGTCCAAAACAGACTTTAATTTTTTGGGGGGGCTGTACTTCCATGTGTTAGATCTCAAATCATATCACCCCTGACCATTGGCTAATTCTGACAGGAATAATTTATTTACTTGTCTTACTTATAGGCCACCTCTCTCCTGATAAAAGGACTCGAGGTGGCTTACACTCCAGTATACAAATACTAAAATTAAAACAAGTTATACATTGAAAAACAAAGTAAAACTAATTAAAATACACTGAATAATTACAAACACATGTTAAAACCTATCTTAACTTTTAAAAAAGGTATTCAGGGACTCTGTCATGATTGTTAAAAGCCTGCCTGAAATTCAGGTCTTCAGCAGCTGGCGGAAGAATAAAAGGGGGGGGCATCCTGACCTCCCAAGGGAGGAGAGCATTCCAAAGCCTGGAAGCCGCCATAGAGAAGGCCCTCTCCTGTGTGTCCCCATCAGCTGTGCCTGTACTGGCAATGGGAGCAGGAGGAGAGCCTCCTCTGACAATCTTAAGCACCAAGAAGGCCCATATGCAGATACAATTCTTCAGATAGATTGAACCCAAGCTGTATTCATGCCCCCCCTCAACTATCAATCAACTAGTTCTCTACCCTGACTTAAGAAATAATAGTCCTAATTAGTAAGCCCCCTAGTTCTTCATGGATGCTATTTGTTTGCTACTGCTTCCTGTATTTTTCTCATTCCCCCCCCCCTATAAATTTGCACTTTATAGGCTTTATTTATGGAAAGATTTTCTATAAATGGCCCAAAGCCATTTTCCTAAGAATATCAAAAATCACTTAAAAAACCACGACAGTGACAAAAACACTAAAAAAATCTCTGTGAAATAATGTAGCCTTCCCTACCAAAACATTAAGATAAGCTACAAGTGCAAAAAAAAGCTGTTTGAAAACCTGTTTCCCCTTCGTGCTTAGGGCATGAGGATCATCAAACAGTCCTGTGGTTGTAGCTGGGGGAATTCTGTGCCCCAGCAGGAGGCAGCAGGAAGTTCCTCAGGCTTTCCTTTCCTCCCTGAAGTCCTCAAGGAGCCCTTGCGATATTTGAGACTTAACTCGAAAGCTACACTCGGAGGACATAAGCTTCCGATCATCTTGAATACAAGATTTACATTTGGTGTAAATTGTCAAGCCTGACAGATCCGCAGTTAGGACAGATTTTCTTGTGTACTTACACCATAGGCCAAGCAAATGCCCCCAGGCTTCAACAGTTGTCCTATGCCTTTAAACATCCCCTACAACAACAACAACAAAAGGGTTAAATCAGATTAAGTGCTCATCTTCTGCTCTTCGCTACCCACAAAAGAAGCTGACACATAGTAAGCCCAGTCCATGGACTTTATCAAGACCACTGGGATACGTGTCCCCTGGTTTCAGTGTTATACCTCTAGGTTTTGGTCAGTCATGTGCAGCAAATTGATGATGACAATGAAGTCACAACAGCTTTGGCACAGGCCGCCCCACTGGTCCCACGGCTGGGACACATCTATGGAGAGGGGCTCTCGGACGTTGGTCACCTTGGTGGCACGGATGTAAGCAGAGATGCTGCAAAGAAAGAACTGTAAATTGGGAACGTTATTTTCCACAAGCCCCCACACCTTATAACGGCACTTGCTTCAGGATGGCAATACAATTTGCTAATGAAATTGATATGAAATGCCTTTCCTGATGTGTACATATGCTACATATTTAATAAATCAATCCATGTAGGGGTCTCTGTCTGTTTTGGGAAGAGGAGAGACCCAGATGTATTAAATTTGATTCTTCAAGGCGAATAGGCAGTTTTCCTTCCTTCTTTCCTTCCTTAGATCTAAAACTGGAATGTTTTAGTTACTAGGAAATAATAAGAAAGTCTTAATAATTCAGGTATGACTGCAATATAGACTGTGACTCTGTGTGTCTGTCATAGGTCACTAGTAGTACTGTACGTGGAGTTAACTGGTCAGAAGCAGTTCAGCTCTACATTGGCACCCATGTCATTTTGAGCTCGCTTAGTTTTTGCCCTAATATTTACTGAGAAGGATAAGATTTTGGAGAGAAGGGGAAGATACCCATCAGATGACACTCACTAAAGAGGAATTCTCCCATGCTGCAACCCTGGCTCTCTTGCATTAAAAATAGGCAAATGACATTTTGTGGGAATACTGCACTAAAAATTAAATATAGCTGGAGCATTCCTTCATGGACCATCTGGAAAATTCCCTAAACATATTGGGACATATCCCTTCTCTCTTTAAAGATTGCAGTAGTCCATTATTTGGATTTTTTTTAATAAAATGCACTATAACTAATATCCTTGATTTCCCCTACCACAGTTCCAAGACTTTTCTTATCTCTCACATAAATTAGCACATGCTGCTCACACTAAACTTTAATCTACACACAAGGCACACAATTAAGATAAACATCCACAGCAATGCCAAGTATTACAACCAGCAGCTACCTGGCCAAACCCAGTTCCTGTTACAGATGATTCTATAATACAGCATGACAAGGCAAACGTTAAGTCATTCATTCAGCAGTCTTAACATCCAGAGGTCTCCAGGGGCCCCATTCTTCACTTAGCTATTTCTTGAAATTATATTTCCTATACAGCATGAGGATAATTTAATTTTTTAATTTGTGTTGGTTTTTTTTTTTTTTTTTTTTTTTTGTAATTGGTTGTCTTCAATAAAGGTTTAATAAAATTACACAGGTCTTAACCATCCCTTTTGCCTTACTACTATTACTGAGATTGAAACCAGCCGCCTCCTGTTTCTGGCTGCAGGGGACAAAGGCATGATCCATACAAGGTGGACCACCTGACCCCGACCCCCCTGCTGTCATCACAAGTGCTGTTATACCTCTGTTGGGAAGCTGGATTGATCTCCGAAGGTTGCCAGGTGACAGTCGGCAGAGCCTGGGCAAAGTGCACCACATGCTGTCCTGTCCCAGATCCCAGTTCCAGCCCAAAAGTAGAGCATGTATCATCCACATAGTCAGCCAACACTTCCAGGATGGATTCCTTGTTCCGCTCAGCCATGGGAGAAACCAACATCTTTGAAGATGCCCAAGGCAAACCAGCTGCTTCTCTTCCTCCCAGGATGGTGGCCTGCCCTATAATACCTCCAACCCTATTCAGATGGTCTAAGCTAGCTTTGTTAAAGCAAAAGGGGATTATACTGAGATGCCCTTGTCTAGTGACGCATAAAGCATGTGTTGTCCCTGCACCTGAGACGATTCCTGGAGAAGAAACTGGCAATGCTATTTTCACTGCAACACTGCGTGTATGTTGATCTCTGGTGATCTACGAAGTAGGATAAGGTAATGGTGCCACAATCAACATATTTCCCTTCAAGGTGCTGAAAAGCTGTGCTTTGTTCAGTTATCGCCCCACCACACTCCATTTTTGAACCCATAGTGTTTTACTTCTAAACTGGAAAGCCTTTTGTACTGGCTTGTTAGCCTCCAACCCATTAAAGTGCCCATTGAATCAGTGGCACTTAATAACTGTTGATGTCCCATTATTCAGTGGGTCTGCTCTTGCTGAAACAAGCAACTAGATTTCACCCACTGCTTCTGCTTCTTCTTTTTTGCTATGGATATTAGATCATGTTAGATATTCAAAGCCCCCTCCCCACACAAATTTTCTGCAGTATTCTTGATAAAAGGCATTGCTTAGTTCCTGTCTTGGAGCCTGATCCACCAAGACAATCATTTATGTGGAAGTTGAGTCATTGCAACTGGACTTCTTTCTTGTTAGGTTGAAATGTTTCGCTACTCATCCAAGCAGCTTCCTCAGTCTTCAGCTTCGAGATAACCACACCTGGATGACTGAGAATCTTAACAGAAAAACTATTCATGTTGTAAGAAGAATAAAGCCCTCTCTACTCCTTATGTTTTAGCAGCAGCTAGTACTGTGACACAAATCCTTGCCTCTGGGTCTCATAAAAGCAGCCTTTTGTCCCAATAAGGCAAATTAGATTACCCTCTGAGTGAAATTTTACAAAGCTAATTTTGGATCCACTCTGGGGTTGTACCCCGACTTCTGTGCTCTGTAGCTAACCAGCCCTAAACCAACCAAACAACAGTCCTAGGAGTCACCAGTAAATGAACAAAATCAGGTTTGAAAGCTTTAATTTGCTTTCAAAGAGCACTGGTAGTTACTAGTGTAGTAAACATGCTTGAGGGGTAAACATAATAACAATAATAATGTACCATCAAGTCAATTCTGATTAAGGCAATCCCTTTTAAGGGTTTCCAGGTAGAGTACTCAGAAGTGGTTTACCATTCCCTTCTTCTGGGGGCGCCCTGGGACTGTAAAGCTTGCCCCAGTCCACACAGCCTGGCTGTACTTGCAAGAGGCACAACTGGGAACTAAACTCAAACCACTGAGCTATCTGGCCAGCTTGATTTACCGAGAGGGCCGTCCTTTTTGTTGCATTGGGGCTCGTTCCCAACTAAGGGGCTGCGCCTTTCGCTTAATTAACGGCCCCGAAGTCGGTCTGGAAACATCCTGTGAAGAGATGCGTGTTCCTATGTGGCTGCACTGATTTTATAACCATTGTGTAGGGCAGAATCTTAACTGCCATGTCGCCGTCTGCTGCCCGTTAAGATATACACACTTGTGCACGTTGTGCTCCCAGCTTCTGAGTCGGTGGCCTACGAGCTCCACCGTGCCCACCCCGGGCTGAAAAGTCAATGACACTCGTTTAAAAAGGTCAGTCTTTGCAGAGCCTTAGCACGCCCCCTGCCTGGGAACAAGGAACGTCTCCTCCTCCGGCCATAGAGACAAACAGTTAGGTGGCTAGAGAGTCGCACCATAACAGCCAGCCGCGATTGGGGCGCTCCGGTGAACCAGGGAGAGGCTATGCCTAGAGCGCCCTCTCCGCGCCCTCCGGTCCCTCGCATGCCGGAGGAAGCGGCTGCCCGCGTCTCCTTCCTGCCGCCACTTGAAGCGACCGCCATGGCCATGTTGTCGACGGGCCGGGTCGGTCCGGCTCTCCGCCTGCTTCTCCGGTATGAGTCGGGCAGGAGCTTTCCCTGGGCCGTAGGGAGGGCCTGGGTTCGTTGGGGTAAGAGGGAGGCCCCGAGGGAAAGGCGGAGGTCACCGGGGGCTCACGTGGACCGCAGGCCCCGCTCGAGCTGGCCCTGTCCCGGGCACGGCGATGGCAGCCCTTGGCACCGGCGAGCCGCCGTTGGACCTTGAGGAAAGGGGAGCCTCCTCCTCCTCCCCCTCGGCCCACAGGGGCCTCGCTTTTGGGGTGTGATCCTTGTCAAATGAGCCGTAACGACCGCGGCTGGGGTCCCTTCGGGGTCGGTGGCTCTTGGGTTCTGCAGCCTCCGTGCCCTTGCCTGAACAGGGTTTGGGCCTTGCTGATATTTTTATAGTCAGTCTGTTTTAGCTGCTAATGTAAACCTTATGCAAGAGATCTGAAAGGGATTCCGCCGTCATTAAACCTGTATTGCTGGTGACGGTTGAAGTTGCCCCTAATAATAGATTGCGTATTGTTTTGTAAGGTCATAAATTGTTACAAATACTGGGCCTGCCTGCTTTTTTAAATACTGTACTTTATTCTTTTTAACTGGCCCAGAATGCCCATGTCTTTAACAAGAACTAAATCTGTTGCTGTTAATACATAGCGTCTGTGCTGTATTTTAACTGCTAGCTAATTCCTGCAGATCAAACAGTTGTAAAATGCAGTAGAATAAGCCAGAGTAGAGTTGTCTTTTTCTGAACAGTGGACAATGCTAAAACAACAACAACATTGAGTTACTAAAACTATTCCCTACATTTTTGAGTTTAGGGGATGCTTCCAAGGAACCTGAAGGTTTTAAGGCTGAGATAAGAACTGGAATCATGAAATGATATGTTTCTCATTCAGATCTTATCTGTAACACTAGAATTGGGTAGAAGGTAGACTGGTGGACATCTGGCTTATTTCTGGTAGACTATCTAGTAGCCAGTGTAGTGTAGTGTATAGAGTGATGGACTAGGACTCAGAAGATCTGTGTTTGAATCCCCAGCTGTGCCTTTAAAAGTCACGGGGGGGGGGGGGGAGAGGCAGAACTGGTAGAACCATTCCATAAGTACCTCACTTACCTGGAAATCCTGTTACGGTCACTATAAGTCAATTATGGTTGGATGGCACATAACACCTAACAATAGCTGCTCTTCTTGTTGAACATGCTAGATTAGTTGGATCTTGGTCTCATTCAAAACATTTCTTCTATTCTTACATAAGGCTATATAGTAAGGACCACTTAGCTCATATTATTTACAGCTTGATTGTTGAAATATTGTGTGCTTGATTTATGATTTTAATATGTAAGGATATCAGTGAGAAAGTAAACCATTGACCAGAATCCTCTTGGGGATTTACACTAGCATGAGGTGATTGTATAAATAATAACAATGAATTGCCACTAATTAAGTTGTTTCTTAAATTCCTCATTAGAAGAATGAAAATAGCAACTCATTAAATGAGATCAGATTTATGTAATTAAAAGTAAAAATTCCCAACAGGTTTCTGATCATTCTGTACCTCATGTTAGAGATATCTTTAGGAGTTTGAAGGTATCTTAAAATGTTGAAGCTGAATCTCTGGCCAGAACTGTAGCGCATATATAAGTGAATTTGCATGTCAGGGCAGCGAATTCCTGCTCATTAACAAGGTGCAGGTTGTATTTCTTATCACAGAACAGGCATGTAGCCAGTAATACATCTGCCAGTTTGTTCATGACAGGTTGCTGTGCTGGTTTTTGTGATTTCATGTATGCATGTGTAAGTTGTCAGTAGGATCCAGCCACTGCTTAAAGATGTAGTGTTGTTGCTTCTGGGAGCTAGATTTTCTTCTTCTTCAAGAATGAATGCTGGCACAAATCCATGTTCGTATCATTTTTTTTCTTGATCTACACCAGTGGTTCCAATCTTGGGTCCCTGGGTATCCTTGGAGTGCAGCTCCCAGAAAACCCAGCCAGCACAGCTAGTGGTGATGCTTTTGGGAGTTGCACTCAGAGTGTCTGGGGACCCAAGGTTGGGAGACACAGATCTAGACCAGTGATTCTTAACCTTTGTTACTCAGGTGTTTTTGAACTGCAACTCCCAGAAACCTCAGCCAGCAGAGCTGACGGTGAAGGCTTCTGGGAGTTGCAGTCCAAAAAACATCTGAGTAACAAAGGTTGGGAGCCACTGATCTAGACCATCTTAATATCTCTGTTGCAACTCTTCTTTTTCACTAGCAGTGGCAGGTGTTTGCTACTTACATGTATCGTATACAGTAGTAAGCACGAAGTGTGACTGTGTCTTTGCTGGTTTTCTACAGGCACCATCAACCACGAGCCTGTGCTGTCAGGATGCTGAAGGCTACCTGTTCGCAGCAAAGTGAAGCCCTGGCATCTCCCCCTCTAGACAACGTCCCCAAAGAATACCCACCCAAGATTCAGCAGCTAGTGCAGGACATTGCTAGCTTGACCCTACTGGAGATCTCTGACCTCAATGAACTTTTGAAGGTATCAGTGTTTGGATGAGAACCAGGGTGGATTCTGTAACAGGAGGCAGGGGACAGTTCACAATGTTGGTTGTTTCGTCTCTCTTTCTGTGGAGATGGGGTGACACGCTTTGATGTTGACCTTCCTCGTTTCTGTAATGCATGTGATGAAGGATGACTGGGGGTTTAATAATGCTTCTTCTCTCTTCAGAAAACCCTCAGAATCCAAGATATGGGATTCATGCCAACAGCTGGGATGAGGGAACCTGCACAGGCAGCACCTGTGGTAAGAAACTAGCCTTGGTTGTCCACCTGGCCAGGTAGCTTTTGCTTCTGAGGAAGCACCTGAATTGCAAGCCATACCTGCCCTGCAGTTACGCCGCCTTTTGGGAGAATTGTGTGTGAAGGCTCCAGAACACTGTACTGTGCTAACACAGGGCAATCTGTGCAGCAGAATTCTTGTTGCCCTGCCTTGTGCATCAGTAGCTGCTAGTGGCTTTTCTACAAGAGGGAACAGGGAGCAGCACGGCAGCAACAGGAACAGATGATCACTAATAAATAATAACTTGCAAGGTCATGATGAACATCCAGATAGCTAGGAACAACAGCTTGGACAATGCAGGATGAAAAAAAATCACTCTGTTCTTTCTGGGTAGATGTCAACTGAGATTGGTGTGCTATCCTCTCCATACATCTATATTTCCAGTGAACCATGCTTGTCTTCTTTATTCTTCCTACTTGAGAATAATTCTGAATTATTTATTTATTTATTTATTTATTTATTTATTTATTTATTTATTTATTTAATTTATATGCCGCCTACACTACCCAAAGATCTCTGGGCGGCTTACAACATTTAAAATACAGTAAAAATTCAAAACAATTAAAATACAATTAAAAATATATATATAAATTGCCATCGGACCCACAGCTAATATTATTTCAATTAAAAGCCTTCTGGAACAGGAAGGTTTTGACTTGGTGTCGAAATATCATCAGCATCGACACCAGACGAATCTCCCTCGGGAGGGCATTCCATAGTCCAGGGGCAGCTGCCGAAAAGGCCCTTTGTCTACAAGCCATCCCTCTTACCTCCTTAGGGAACGGCTCTTTCAAAAGGGCCCCCTGGCTAGATCTTAACTGCCGGGTAGGCTCATATGGAAGGAGGCGGTCCTTCAGGTATCCAGGGCCCAAGCCGTTTAGGGCTTTATATGTCAAAACAAGCACTTTGAATTGGGCCCGGGCAGCAACTGGTAGCCAATGTAGCTTAAACTGAATCGGCTTGATATGTTCCCTAGCGGCCACACCACTCACCAGCCTTGCAGCTTGATTCTGGACCAGTTGCAGTCGCTGGACCGTCTTCAAAGGCAGCCCCATGTAGAGCGCATTGCAGTAATCTGCGGGATGTTACCAGTGTGTGTGTAATTGTCATGAGACTCCGCTCGTCCAAGTAGGGCCGTAGCTGGTATAATTTCCACAGCTGAGGGAAGGTGCCTCTGGCCACCGAGTCCATCTGGGCTTCTAGTGTTAGATTGGGGTCTAGGAGCACCCCCAGGTTGCGGACTCTGTCCCTTAGGGGGAGTGTAACCCCATTCAGGAGAGGGAAATGTCCCTCCAGCCTGTCCGGTGAAGCACCCACTAACAGCACTTCCGTCTTGTCTGGATTGAGTTTCAATTTATTAACCCTCATCCAGTCCATTATCAGGTCCAGACACGAGTTCAGCACAGAAACTGCCTCACCTGGATTGGTGGAAAACGAGAGGTAGAGCAGAGTATCGTCAGCATATTGCTGACTCCTCAGCCCAAACCTCCTGATGACCTCTCCCAGCGGTTTCATGTAGATGTTAAACAGCATGGGGGACAGTATTGAGCCCTGAGGAACCCCATGGCATAAACAGCAAGGGGCAGAGCAACTGTCCCCCAGCATCACCCTCTGGACACGGTCAGCCAGGAATTAGCAGAACCACCGTAAAACAGTGCCCATAACTCCCAACCCAGCCAGCCTATCTAGAAGGACACCATGATCGATGGTGTTGAAAGCCGCTGAGAATTAAGCAGTGCTGCAGGGATTCTGAATTTGTAGTGGTCTTGGCAGGCAGTTTGTGTCCACCAGTATTTCCCACATGTCCCCATTGAATCAGTGGGGATTTGGTAACTTTCACTGATTCATTGGGCTTACTGTAGTTACAACTTACTACACTAAGCAATAGGATTTCCGTCATGATGTGGGACAAGGGACAGTTTTTATAGTAGCCCTGTTATCCTGAGATTGTGCTTCCAGTTCATAAGCTTTCAGAGATTTGGGTGAACCACTTGTAATTAAAGAAACAAACAAACAAATATTTCAAAATTAATATGGAAGCACTTCTGTAACTTTAAAGCTGCCTGTTCCATTAAATTTGCTCCATTTTGGCAACAAATAACCCTTAGGAAACCGCCCCCCCCCCCCACTGCAGGACGTGTCCCATTTCAATCTCCATTACAGCATTAGTTGGTTGGTTAAGAACATAAGGAGAGCATTGCACTTGAGCATCTTGTTTCCCGTAGAGAAAAATCAGAAACTTGGAAAGCTGTAACCATTTGCTTATTGTTCCCCAGCAACTGGCTGAATGCACCCTTTGGGCTTTACTGCCATATTGTAATAACAAAATCTGATCATTTAATCAAGACAAAACTTTACATACAGGCAGCTAACTTACCATCTCTGGTCCCCTGTACTCTCCTTACATTGCCACAAAAGCAGGTAGGGGAAATAAGAAAAGACTGTTAAGTGAGATCTTTCCTGCTGTCTCAGACCCAAACAATTTTAGTTCCCCCACTGGCGGCTATGTCCTTATGAAGATTTGGTGATGGGAGGGATTGTCTCTGTCAACCCTTTCTGAGTGACGTTGGTTTGCGTCTCCTTCAGGCAGAAGAGGAAGATT
Organism: Pogona vitticeps; assembly: GCF_051106095.1. NCBI lineage: Eukaryota > Metazoa > Chordata > Lepidosauria > Squamata > Agamidae > Pogona > Pogona vitticeps. The sequence goes on along the minus strand of NC_135784.1, from coordinate 139,863,287 downwards.
TTCCCAAGAAGCAAGAGAAATTAATTTTCACAGTGAAGCTAACTGAGATAAAGGCTGCAGAAAAAGTGAAAGTTATAAAGGAAGTGAAGAATATTCTTCAGAACGTAAACCTCGTCCAGGTAAGGAGATGTTGCTGACCTTAAGTTTCTTTTGGAAGAATGATTCTATTAAAGGGCTGTGGGAGACAATTTTCATTTCAAAAATGTAAAAGTCAATAATCAAACAGACTGTTCCAAAAAATACTCAGGCTGCAGTTGTATTTACTTAAGATACTTTGATATAAGATGCATTTGATGGCAATCTGGTGTGCTAACTCATTTATTCTATTTCATTTACTCTATGGAAACATTCATGCATCACTTTGGGAGCCTCACAACAGTTACCATGATGGTGCACAATGAGAAATCGTGATTGATTAAAGAAAATAATTAAAACTCAAACATAATAAATTTACAGCACAATTAACACACAGTTTAAACCCAGTGAAATAAAAATGCCTTGACTAACTATTGTGGCAAGTTTCTGAATTTATATATGTTCAGAGATACACAACTTTAACAGGGCTTTGAATTTTGGCTGTAGGATGATTTAACAGATTTATCACAGTGGCTCATACAGGTCTGTTTCTCGAGCATTAGTTACTTAACATGTAAGAATTAAAAAACATACAGTAATTGGTTTTGGGGGAGTTAGAGAATACAGTGCAGTGAATTCTAATAGGAAAGTAGTTGGTTTGGAACAAGACATCCTGTTGCATTTCAGACACATAAAACTCCACATCAGCTGAATGCAGGAAATGTCCAGGAAGCAGAGAACAGTGAGGTGAGAAAAATAGGTTGTAGGGTGTTCCTGTTTCAAACAAGGGCATTGAGAACTAAGGATTAGGCCACAGTCATACATAGAAGAAAGCATGCTCACAAGAAGACTTGGTCATAGATCAGTTAAGAATATAAAAAAACAACAACAGTGTAGCAGGCCACTCTCAAGCCCTTACTCATCCAGGCCTATAAGAGTGCTCACTACCCCTCACCAAAAACTTGCTGCCACCAACCTATCCTTTAAATCAAAAGGACAAGGGTTTCTTTCAAACAAATAAAAGGTTTATTGATTACAAGAAATAAAAGGAGTAAATCACTGTTATAAAATTAAGTGGACAATCACTGTTTCTCAGACACTAGCTCACACAGACCTTTTCCCTCACTGACAGGCTCTTTCTCACACTCTATCAATCTCTCTAATCACTCATCTCTCAAACTCATCTCTCAACACTCCTCGCACACACCTTATATAACCCAGCTCCTCCCACTTCTGCACCACCCTCCGTCCTCTCATTGGCTGAGGTTCCCCTGCCCAGCATCATTTTACTTGCATTATACAATTGACAGTCCAAACAGAAAAATATCAGAAAAGAGAAAAAGAAACAAAATAATGAGAAGGCATTTGTGGGTGGAGTGGCCCACTTACTTTACCTGACAGAGGTGAAGAAGCAGTGAGGACTCTTATAATCACTTTGCACCAAGAGGAAGAGGGGCCCTTGCTGCCTAGGTACATTGCCTTGAGAAAGGAAATAAATCCTTAGCAAGGCAGATTTCTAGGCTTCACCTTGTCCTCCTGAAAAACGGATTTTAGTACAAAGAGACTTTCTACACCTAAATCACACTTTCTGATCCCTTTGAGGGTATGAAATGCTGCCTGGGATGCATTCATGTGCCCATCTTAATAAATGAACCTTGGCCTTAATCCTGACATTCTTCAGTTGAAGTTCCCTTATTCTGAGTGCCACTTTGAGAAGGCTTAGCTGAGGTCTAGTCTCATGGTAGTATAAATGAATTAGAGCCCGCTCTGTGACCAAACTTAAACTTGGTTCTTTATTAGAGATGGGGATATTCATATTTGTTTGGGAAGAGCATCCTGCTCTTCTCACCAATCACAGAAGTAGCTCCTCCATCTCCCTGCTCGACTGGCCACTCCAGACAGGGGGTGGGATGACAGGTTTCTCTTCACAGCAACTGAGTGGCCAGCCAAGCGGGGGGGGGGGGGCAGAGGAGCTACTTCTGCAATTGGCGGGAAGAGTGGGACACTGGCGGTGCAGCGGCGCATGAGTGGACAGGCTGGACCAGCATTCGTTGCAGCTGGGATGGGGACATCCGCATCTCTGTTCTTTACTATAAACTATCTTAAAATGTAAAAATTTTGAATGTTTGGAAAGCAGAAGTAGAAGCGTAAAAAGAGATCATTCAAAAGTAGAAGCATAAAAAGAGATCATTCAGAAGAATGATAGTCAAAAGAAGACTCCAGTTTTATGAAACAAAGTGTCCTCAGATTTTGCTTCATGTGGTAAAATAGCAGGATACACAAGGCTGTCCCCTGGCTATCCTACAGTGTTTTACATGTTTGTTGGGTTCTGAGTGGCTGGTTTCCTTTGAGCTTTGCTTGCCAGTGCTTTTCAATTGCAGCAGTATACGGTAACTTTGTGTCACTCACTACTGCTAATTATAATTATGTGCCGTCATATCAGTACCGACTTATAGTGACCCTTTCCAGAGAGAAGGCTACTCAGAAGTGGTGTGCCAGTCCCTTCTTCTGAGGGCCTGTTGGGATTGTGCGGCTTGCCCAAGGCCATACAGGTGGTTCTTCTGGGAGGTGCAGTGTGGAATAGAACTCCCAACCTCTTGCTCTGCAGCCAGAGACCTAAACCACTGAGCTATTCAGCCAGCTTTAGGGAGTTATAGAAGTACATTATGTTATGCTTAGTCTGGTCCTGGCATCAAATGCAGACCTTTACGTGGGATGTTTTGGGCATATAGTTTTTATCAACACAGAAAGTGCTAATTTGGCATAGACTATTTCAGCAAAGGATTAAATAATCTTCTGTTCCATGTCTTTAATATAATTTCACAGCCTTATTTAAAAATCACTTAAGGTTTCTAGTTTTTACATAAGAAACATATCCTGGTTTGAAGGAAACAAACTAAATTGTTGTTAGCTTTTCTAGAAGTGCAAATAAGGAATACATATGATACTCCCCCTTTTAGTGGCAATTGGTAGGAAAGAGTCCATGCTTAGTAAACAACTAAGCTCCGTACACATTTTTTAATAATATGTAGTACCAGTTTTTCCGTTGTGCTGAGTATTTTTCTTTCACATTGTGAACCATTTCTTTAAACTTAAATATTACATCATGCATACTATTTTGCCTAAATGTATTAAGACAGTGGTGTATTGGGACGTGGTGGCGCTGTGGGCTAAACCGCAGAAGCCTTTACTGCAGGGTCAGAAGACCAAGCAGTCATAAGATCGAATCCACATGACGGAGTGAGCGCCCGTCACTTGTCCCAGCTCCCGCCAACCTAGCAGTTCGAAAGCATGCAAATGCAAGTAGATCAATAGGTACCACCTCGGTGGGAAGGTAACAGCGTTCTGTGTCTAAGTCGCACTGGCCATGTGACCACGGAAGATTGTCATTGGACAAAACGCTGGCTCTATGGCTTGGAAACGGGGATGAGCACCGCCCCCTAGAGTCAAACACGACTGGACAAAAATTGTCAAGGGGAACCTTTACCTTTATTAAGACAGAAATAAGTTGGAATTTATATGGTATCATTTCTGTGTACCAGTACCTTGCTTCTCCTGGATAAATCTCACCTTTCTAGATTTTGTTGTCCTCTGATTTTGAGTTTTTCTTTCTTTAGGATGTTATGATTTCCATTCAATGCATTTTTCTTTTGTAGCAGCTGTTAAATCCTTCATTAAGCCTTTTCTCTTTGAACTTAGCTGTCTTGAACAGGATTGTAGAAGGCCTAGTCTCTTGAACAGTACTGTGTTGCTTTCCAAAAGACTAAAATAATCAGATCTTCAAACAGTGGATCTTTGTTTAGCATAGCAAGGAGAAGATCAACATATCTCCTTTTAATACCATAGCATAGCCCACATGTATTATTTGTCTTATTATTAATGTTACTATTTTTGAGTTCTGCATTGTTAATTATTAGTTTAAATTTTTATTCTGATTTTCCCATCTTCTGCTGAACTAGGTGACCTTTAGAGTTATTTCATAATTATTGGGCCTCTTGGGTGTAGTAGAGACATTTTTGTTCCAGGCAAATTTTGTATTATTTGTACTATAGATATGCCAGCAAATCTCTCCACAGACTTTAAAAAGTTTTCCTTTGGCATATTTTTGCCCTTTTCCCCAGGATGGATAGTTAGGAATGTGCCATGTCATGGTTATTCACAAGGGTTTTGAATTCTCCTCTTGTTCAGAATGCCTGTCTTTCAAGATGACCACATCTGTCTGGGGTTGAGCCTCTCTTTGGTGGTCTTTGGTGTACAGCTTATCCTGTTTACATCACCAGATGCTCTGGTGACCCCAGTTTTCTTGGGGTTCTCTGTATATTGAAGGCTGTGCTATCCAACCACCCTGCTGCTGTGCATGGAACAAATTAGAAGCCTCTAAAGCTGCCAGGTGGTATGTCTCAGGGTTTTCTAAGCACAGCCATGTGCCAATAGCACTTAGAAGACATCAATGAAGGGACCATTTGAGAATATATCCCACAGCTGGGATATATATCCCTTCTTTAAAGAAGGCCTTGTCTTGTGTTATTAGATGTGTTTTCCTTAATGATGGAACATAGTGAAAGCCCTCAGCTGATGCTTGTAAATGTGCTAACATAGGTGCTGTTTCAGTTGTTTTATTTTTATATGTAATAACTGAGCCGTTGCAGCAGGGCCAGAAAATGAAAGAAAGCCGGTGCAGATTTTTGGGAAAAGGTTGTGGTAAAATAATCCGAGAAAGGGATGTACAAAATGTTCTGCTTGCCATATTTTGTGGCACCTTCCATTTTCAGAGCTGCCATACCCTTCTGAGCCCTGCTGTCAATACTCTGTCATACCACTCAGGGGCAGCAAACAGCAGAGACAGGTTGAGCTCCTACAGCAAGATTCAGAGGGAAGAAAACTTCCACAGCATTGTGGAATGAGTGAAAGTGAACTGGTCCCCTTTGAGACAGTAGCAGCTAGTGTGGTAAGGTCCCTCAAGAATCACTGTGCTCCCGAGAGGATGTTTCAAAGCATTTAGGCTCTGGTCAAAAATGGCTCACTCTCTCCTGCCATATTAACTAGCAATTTCTAGAACACTAGAAATTGCTAGTTAATATGAGAGTTTCTCTTTGGCCAGTCTTCCTGTGGGCTGAGGTATCCTCTTCACATCAAGAGGTAAATGGAAGAGGTGGGTGGGTGGGAGTGGCAAAGGATTTCATATCTTTGAGAGTAGATAGCAGTGTCTATCTTTTTATTTTTCTGCCCATTGCCCAAACTGGGATACAGAATGATTAAAAAACAGATATGGCGAAAATGCAGTAAGTTGTAATATTAAATGTGTAGAGAGTGCTTTAAATGCTATGGGGTGGGTATATAAGCAGCGTACTTTTTCAAAAAAGCCTCCATTAAACACATACTATTATAGCAACCACTGAAATACGGTTTAGAACAATTTAAAACCCCATCACAGGAAAAAAAAATCAGAAACGTTCCCTTCTGTTTACTAAATGGAACTGTTCTCTTTCTCTTGTAGGCAAAGAAACTGGTGGAAACTCTTCCTTGTGAGATCAAGGCTAATGTCAACAAAGAGCAAGCAGAGACCATAAAAGCAGCTCTGGAAGCAGCAGGAGGGACTGTGGTTCTAGAGTAAACCACTCGGCCTTGTTGCCAAAGGACTAAAGCAGAGCAGAGGATCATTCTCTCTTCTGCATGGCCCACCGCTGGCTCTTACTGCCTGCTAACTGGTGGTGGTGGTGGTGGTGCTGTACGGTTCCAGAAAGCTGCGTGCCCTTTCCTTGTACTTTTCTATAATGCGGTTTTCCACTGGGATGGCCCAGTGTTGATGAATGTCTTCAGCACCACCAGATCTGCTGTTTTTACTAGCACTGCAAGAATACATGTAAGGGAGAACACCAATGAAACAAGTGATATGTGCGATAATATATTCTTTCACAGTGTGACCTTCCTTCCCACCTAGGGACTCCCAACATTTGTGTGTGTTTGTGTGGGGCCTTGTGAATGGGTCACTCATCTTCAGTCACTTGCCAGAATCTGATTGCATTGTCATATTTGGGAGCACACACTGCACTGCCAGTGCTGCGTGACCCACCAGAGAATGGTTGGTGCAGTGGAAGTGGGGGTGATCTTAATATAGGAGGTGGTAGTCCAAGGATGTGATGACTGTCTGTATTTGGGAGGTTTCTCTGCCATTGGTTGTGTCTTTCTTTAGAACAGCCGTGGAGAACTGTGGCCTTCCAGATGTTGGTGGACTGTGCCGTTCATAATTTCAGTGCCAGCTCTGCTGATTAGGGCTGATGGGAGTTAGAGACTAGAGATGGGCACTCTGGCAGTTTGTGCTGGTTTGTTTAGCACTTTAAAGCCTCGCCTCCTACAGTGGGTGCCCACTCAGAGAACAGTGCCTAGAGGAGGTGAGGCAGTGAAGCCAGGTCACTGCCTCCAAGTGGGCATCCGTCAGAGGAGGAGGGGCTTTGAGGTGCTGAACAGCTGCTCAACCACTAAACAAACTGGGACAAATCACTGGACCTGTGGTTCATGCCCATCTCTAACAGAGACAAAAAAAGGGGGGTGGAAGCTGGATTACCGTTGCTTATCCTAGTCTCAGAAGGGCAATGGAAAGTGAAAAAAGCCATCTACTTTTTCTCCTTATGTATTGATGTATCACTCCAGGTAAGGCAGGGAGTCTACATTCTGCTAGTTCCTACAAAGCATGTCTCCTTTAATCCTGATTCTGAGCCCTGAGTATACATAGTTAATCAGTTTGTTTCAACCAGTTTTGCAACCAAGAGCCCGTGTGTGTGGGAAAGTGTCTCTTTCCACTCCACTGCCAGGACTCCTGGCTCTCAGCTTCTCCAGGCAACTTGGTTACATTGTCTTCCTTCTCTTTCCTCATTCCCAGTTCCATTAGTTGCGATTTACAGCAACACAGGATACCACTCAGCCTTGCCTCATGCTGGGCACTTGCTGGGCTGTAGCTTTATGTAGTGGGGGAGGTGGCAGGATTTATCTAAATACTGTAGCTGCTCCAGCTTCAATGGATTATAAGGCCTGCTGCCCACAAGGGAGACTCCATTTGTTTTACATCGGCCACCCAAAGGAACAAACCAGGTTTTCAGTCCAATGTCTGTGTTGCTGCACTTTCTTCCAGAGTCAAGCTAAGGTAGTGTGTGTGTGTGTGTGTGTGTGTGTGTGTGTGTGTGTGTGTGTGTGTGTGTGTGTGTGTGTGTGTGTGTGTGTGTGTGTGTGTGTGTGTGTGTGTGAGAGAGAGAGAGAGAGAGAGTGAGAGTGAGAGTGAGAGTGAGAGTGAGAGTGAGAGTGAGAGTGAGAGTCCAAAAGGCAGTTTGTGATGCACCCTGCCAGGGCTGAGTGTAGTGAAAACTAGCCTTGCTGCCTGCAGTGTGCTGCTCTTAGGCACGGAGGCGGGACAGGGAGTTTCCCCACTCAGCCAAGTAAGCAAATATGGGGTGCCCATGTCTAGACAAAGTGATACATAAGGCAGCTAACAATATTGAAGTACACAGTTTAAAACAAAATCTTGATTAAAGGAATAATAGCAAAAGCCAACCAGTTAGCAAATCTAAAAAAAAAGCACTCTGAAGTAGTTCAGCCCTGCCACTCTGTGAAATGTATACAATTTTGCGTACTAAATCAGTAGTATGCTGGATAGCATGATTGTAGTCAGGTGGATATTTCGATTCCCTCGGCTGCCAGATAAGTGGACGCATGCTAGAGGGTTATTACGGCTGGGCTGTTGGGTCTTCTGTTTAATAATAATCTTAGAACTGCAGAGCTGGAAGGGACCCAAGGAGGTACATCGGGGGAATCGGACTCCCAGAGACCTAAACCACTGAGCTATCCAGCAGTCCTACGCCATAAGATTAGTGGTTAGCACCTGTGGCCACTTTAACTGCATTGCTGCTGACTGCCATCTTTTCCACAACAGTGTCCACCACGACGCACTGAATAGTCTTTAAGTTGCCTGAGTTTAGTGGACCTGAGCAGGTCAGCTGAGGACAGGGCATTCTGGAGACGGCTCCTTTATAGGGTCACCGTACATTGGAAGTGATTTGATGGCATTAACAACAAGGTGCCAAGTCCATTAAATGGCACCCTCTGTGGACCCAGCCATCTAGAACAGGATGGAAGGAGATATAGGTGGAGCTTGTGCCCAGTTAGGCCAGTCCAGAATGAGCACATGAGAGATGCCAGCTCCAGTCCCTCAAGGGTTGCAAAGTCGGATGACCCCATCCGGAGACCATATAACCCCTATGGATCTGTTTGGCCTCCTTTTTGCTATACAAGGGTGCTTGTAGGCTCTGTCCATGCAAGGACATGTAGTAACCACAGTCTCACAAATGACCATGAGATCATTCTGAGCAGTTGATATGTGGCATGTTGCAGAGGGGAGCATGAACACAAGGGGGAGAGTGAGCCAGAAGCAGTGCTTTTTTAAAACATACATAGTACAGTACATTGCAGAAACTGGGCTTGGCTCAGGCTACTAATGTTTTACCAGGAAACAGACTTTGGTATGAGGGATGAATGACAAGCAAAAGGCTTCCTTTTGCCCTGCCTGGGGCATAGTCCTCAGAGTGAAGTTTGATTCCCTTTGTTCCCCGAGTTAGATGTAGATTCCTTCCTAACTGCTTCAGATGCTCTGTGTATTTTCCTGCCTCAAGCTAATCTGAAATGCTCCCTTGTTTTGGAGGACCCCCATTGATGCGTATATCTGCACTGGTTAAACTGTATTTGTTGGCTTGCAGATGGAGAGCAGGAATAGAACTCATGCTTGTGTCGTGTGCTGGCTAACAGCCCTTTGCTGGTGGAGAAAGACCATGGAAGAGAGCATAGTCTTGCTCCTGACTCCATACTGGTGTGAGAAAGGGCACTAGTCTGGTAGTTTTCTTCTTTAATGTTTGGGGGTTCTTCTTCGTGGACTCTGTGAAATCACACTAATGGGTTAATCTGCGCTTGCGCAGAAGGCCTCGGAACATTCTAGAGCTTAAAGTAACACTTTTGGCTCCGCCCCCCCAGGACCTCATGGTCCGCCCGCCCTAACAGCCATTCAGTTCCATTTTTTCCGCTGCTGCAGTTAGGTCTCCTAGCTAGAGCTCCGTGAAATATTGGAAGATCTGGAAGATTCCTGAGATTTGGCTCCGCTTTTCATGCTTCAAGGGAAGTACTTTACTTCGTCTTATTATTAGGGGAGTTTTTGGACTGTTTCTGAGGGTTTCCCTCGCTCCCCTACCCCTTTTTTCCCCCCTTATTTCCTGGACTGTTTTTTCCCGCCTTTTTTCTTTTATGGCCTCCAAGGCTCCCTCTTCACCTAAAGTTACTTTTAAAAGCTGTGCCGCCTGTTCTAAAAAGATCCCTTCCACAGACGGCCATCGTTATTGTTTGTTTTGTCTTGGAGAATCCCATATCCCCCAGACTTGCCGCCATTGTGAACGTTTTACTCGGCAAGGCCTGAGACTTAGGGAGCAACGTCTTCGGGCAGCGCTCTGGGAAAAATCCCTTACCGCGCCTACTATGGCGGCGTCATCTGCGCCTGCAGATTCAGCTCTTGCACCTGGCCCTAAAACTAGGGCTAATGGCAAGCCAACTACGTCTACCAAGAAGGCTTCTAAGAAACCCAAGCCTCCTAAGAGCCAGGCCACGGCCGCCATTCCTCCCCCGCCGTCTCCTGCGGCCACTCCTCAACTCCAACCGTCGCCCTCCCTGCCTGCTCTTACTCCGCAATCTCCTATTGAGATTCACTCCCAGGCGTCGTCAGCAGCCTCTTCTCCACCATCCTTGCCACCGCCGACTGATACGCCGGATATACCCTTCTTCCCATCTCCTAGGAAGAAGAGAGCCAAGACGAAGCATTTGGAAACAGCCTCTGGAGATTCCCGGTCTCCGAGCCCCTCGGGACCGAAGGTCTCCCCCCGCGGGGCTCGACATTCTCGCCCCAAGAAGCCTAAGAGGCAGGAGGCTATGGAGGACAAAACCACTCCGCTCAAACTTTCCAAGAGCTATTTAAGAAAATGGCGGAAGCAGATGCAAAAGCTCTATGACCCGCGGCTTCTTTACAGCCTCGCTACGCGGAGTTCCTCATCCGACTCCTCGTCCTCCTCGTCGGTCTCCTCCGATTCTTCGGTACCGTCGGTACCGTCGCCCCGCGATACCGACAGGGGCAGACGACGACACGTCCAGCCGGTACCGTCTCTTCACGATATCGGAGCGAAAGTATCTAGGTCGGTACCGGGAGGACCTTCCTCCCTACGGAAGACAGAGCAACGGACCACTGCCGATGGCTGCATACCGCCACCAGCCCCGATACCGACCGGTATCCCACGTCGTACCACCACCGATACCGGAGTCGGTACCGCGCCACTTGGTACCGATGCGGTGCCATCTAAACCGAAGCGTCCTCGCGACTCGGTACCGGCGAAACCGCGCAAGAAGAAACGGCGCCACGTCTCCTCTGACTCGGACTCTTTTCAATTGGATCTCCTCGATACCGATACCGATCCCGATATCGGGCACGGTACAGGACACGGTACCGGACACGGTACCGATACCGGACCGAGGGGCAAGAAACGCTCTAAACGAAGAGGCAAATCGATACCGGCCCCCGTTCTTCCCATGCCGGAACTCCCATTCCCCCCGTCCCTCCCTTCTGATCATCCCGAAGACTCTTCCTCCGAATGCTCATTTTCAGATACATCGGCTCCTAATGATAACACTCCGGACTCTGCCATCATTGATAAGAACCCGGTTTCTCCTGCGGCCGATTTTCCTAGCTATTCTCAACTAATACATAGAATAGCCTCCGCTTTGGAACTCCCTGTCGAACGTCCGCCGGAAACGGTCCCTGACAAGGTATACGGCGATATCGATGAGGATCAGAACTTACCCATGCGGCTAGCGTTCATCCCTTCGCTACTGCGAACCCTAAAGCAACCTTGGGACAAACCTTGTTCTACCCCTCAAATGTCCAGGCGGGTTGAGAACCTATACCGGATTCAGGGATCTGAACTGGACTTCCTTGTGAAACATCCCGCCCCCAATTCCCTTATTGTGGACGTCGCCCAGTCTAAGTTTCGGCCTGCATCAGCCGCATCCCCCAATAACAAGGATGGGAGGAAAATGGACATATTTGGTCGGCGTTCATATGCCTTCTCATCTCTAATCGTAAGAGCTGCTAACTATGTCGCCGCTATGGCGGCTTACCACCAACACTTATGGGACTTGGCTTTACCGTCCTTACAAGCTGCACCTGATGAGCTGCAACCGAGAGGTCTCTCTCTTCATCAGGAGGCATCACAACTCATTCGTCAGGAACGGGTCACGGTTCGTCATATTTTGGACGCTGCATCCCGTAATTTAATGACGGGTATTGCCATGAGGCGGCAGGCGTGGCTTAAGTCTGCGGCCATTCCTGAAGACTCCAAGGCCCGTATCCTTGACCTCCCTTTTGACGGTTCGGGTCTTTTTGATCCCAAGACGGATGAGATCCTGAAGGGTCTCCATGAAGCGAAAAAGGCTGCCAGATCCTATGCTGCCCAACCGTTCTACAAACAACGCTATCCATGGAAGCGTCCATCTTTCTCTCCAGCTACGCAGCCAGGGAGATCCTATCCCTACAAGCAGAGGTATTCTCCTTCTTCCGGCTACACCACTAGACATGACCAACGACACAAGACACGTGCTCCTTTCAAAAAGGTCGACCGTAAGAATAAACAGGGCCTTTGACTGCTCTACAGTCATTTCCTCTCCTTCCTGCGCCACCCGCTTGTCCCCTTTCCTCTCCAGTTGGCTTACCATCACTTCGGACAAGTGGGTCCTTTCTATCATCGCTCACGGTTACGCGATAGAATTTTTAGAGATGCCTCCTCCCCGTCTAGTTCTTACCCCCCCATCCGACCCTCTCAAACAAGAAGTAACCACCCTGTTACGAAAGCATGCAATAACCAGGGTGTTTCCAAATCCTGTCAATCCTGGTTTTTTCTCCAGATATTTTCTGGTGACAAAGCGGGACGACTCTTTCCGTCCTATTTTGGACCTCAGGCGCCTCAACAAATTCATTGCCTATCGCCGCTTCCGGATGGTAACCTTGGAGAGGATTCTGCCCCTCTTGCGACAGGGCGACTGGTTCGTCGTCATAGACCTCAGCGACGCCTATTTCCACATAAATATCAGGCACGACCATCGTCGCTTTCTGCGTTTTTCGCTGGGGTCAAGATGTTACGAATTCTCCGCTCTGCCTTTTGGACTTTCCACCGCGCCCAGAGTCTTTACGAAGTGTATGGCCCCGGTGGCGGCTTTCCTGAAAACAAGGGGCATAGCCGTCTTTCCATACATCGACGACTGGCTACTGGTCGCACACTCCAGGCTTCAGGCGGAGCGTCACACCCTTACCGTGCTCCATCTCCTCAAAACTCTCGGACTGCAGGTAAACTACAAGAAGTCTGTCCTTGTCCCCTCGCCTGTTGCCTCCTACATAGGCGCCACTCTCGATGCTCGGACCGGCCGAGCATTCCTACCTTTAGAAAGGGCGCGGAAGATGGCTGTTCTCATCGAGAAATTCCGCCCTCTCCGTCATGTCACCGCTCACACTGCTCAGAGGCTACTGGGCCTTATGGCCTCCACCACTTCGGTCATTCCTCATGCGAGACTGAAGCTTCGTTCGCTGCAAGTGTGGCTCCTGTCACTCTTCAACCCCCTCTGGGACTTCCCCGGAAAGAGACTCTTGGTGTCCAAGGAGTTGTCGGAGCAGCTGAAGTGGTGGCTCAACCCGGGCAATCTGTTTATGGGACGCCCTTTTGCTCCCATTGCCCTACAAACTCGCATCACGACGGATGCCAGCGACGTCGGCTGGGGTGCCCATTGTTGCGGTCTGCAAGTCCACGACCGATGGTCTCCAAAGGAGCTTGCTCTACACATCAACAATCGGGAACTTCTCGCCATCTTCAAGGCCTGCCGGGCGTTTCTGCCCATCATCAGGGGCACAGCCCTTCAGGTTGTGTCGGACAACACGACGGCTGTCGCGTATGTCAACAAACAGGGCGGTACCCACTCTTTCTCCCTCCTGTATCTTGCTGTCCAGCTATGGGAGTGGTGTCTCCAACATCATGTCTTTCCATCCGCTGTATACATCTCCACTCACGACAACATACTTGCGGATCGGCTCAGCAGGACGGCTGTTACCATGCACGAATGGGTGCTGGACCATGCGGTGTTCCTAACACTCTGCGAGCGATGGGGGACTCCCGTGGTGGATGCCTTCGCCACTCACCTCAACACCAAATGCCCCATCTTCTTCTCCAGGGGCGGTCACGGCCCGAATTCGCACGGCGACGCTCTGATGGTGGCGTGGAGCAACCACCTTCTCTACATGTTTCCACCGTTTCCTCTCCTACTGAGAACACTGGTGAAAGTTTGCGACGACAATGCGAATGCCATTCTGATTGCTCCGTTTTGGCCGCGCCAACCGTGGTTCGCGAGGCTCATCTCGAGGGCGACGGAGTACGTCAGGCTACCTTACCTTCCGCATCTGCTGACCCAGAACGAAGGGACAACTTACCACCCGGACGCGCAGTCACTCCACCTCACCGCCTGGAGGATAGTCCCACGGTAGCTCACGTCCTCTCCCATTGCCGTAAACCGTCCACTGACACCCTGTACGGGAGCAAGTGGAAGGCTTTCCTGAAGTTCTCCGCTTCCCATCAACTGCCCGCGTCGCCCACTACGCTCCATGCTGTGTTACAGTTTCTGGCTTACCTTTTCCAGATGAACCTGTCTCATTCCACCCTGAAGGTGTACCTTTCCGCCATCATAGCCCATCAACCACCAGAGACGGACAGTGCTCTGTTATTCAGGCACGCGAAGATCAAACGTTTTCTTCGAGGGGTTGTACGCCTTCGTCCACCTACAATTAATCCTATTCCTCAGTGGTCCCTCCATACGGTCTTAAACTGTCTCTCAAAACCACCATTTGAGCCACTTGCTACGGTTTCGGAACGCCTCCTTACCCTTAAAGTGGTTTTCTTGGTAGCTATTACGTCAGCCAGAAGGGCCTCTGAATTGGCTGCCCTCAGGACCGACCCACCTTTCTTGCAATTTTTCCGAGACAAGGTGGTCTTGTACCCTGACGTGTCCTTTCTGCCCAAAGTCACCACGGATTTTCATGTCAAGCAGCCTATAGTCTTGCCAACCTTCTTTCCCCAACCTTCTTCTCCGGTTGAGAAATCCCTCCATCTCCTCGACGTTCGTCGGGCGTTAGCCTTCTATGTTCAAAGAACTTCCTCATTCCGTCTCTCCAAGCGCCTGTTTGTCTCTTACCAGCAACCCCATAAGGGTCGGGAAGTGTCTCCGCAGACTGTATCCAGATGGATAGTTCAGGTCATCCGTCTGGCCTATCAACTGGCTAAGAAGCCTCTACCGGCATCTGTTCACGCCCATTCTACTAGGGCTGTTGCGGCATCCACAGCCTTTCTCCGTGGAGTCCCACTACAGGACGTTTGTAAAGCCGCCACGTGGTCCACGCCTTCCACGTTTGCATCCCACTACAGACTCGACCTGCGGGCCAAGGAGGATGCGAGGTTTGGACGGGCTGTCCTGTCGGCTGTGCTGCCGTGACGTTTCCCTCCTCCTTCCAGAGGTAAGCTTGCTAGTCACCCATTAGTGTGATTTCACAGAGTCCACGAAGAAGAAAAAGAGGTTACTTACCTGTAACTTTGGTTCTTCGAGTGGTACTCTGTGAATTCACACGGCCCGCCCGTCCTCCCCACTTTCCGTCACGGCTGTCTCGCTTTTAGAGCAGCAGCGGAATTTGGGGAACTGAATGGCTGTTAGGGCGGGCGGACCATGAGGTCCTGGGGGGGCGGAGCCAAAAGTGTTACTTTAAGCTCTAGAATGTTCCGAGGCCTTCTGCGCAAGCGCAGATTAACCCATTAGTGTGAATTCACAGAGTACCACTCGAAGAACCAAAGTTACAGGTAAGTAACCTCTTTTTTGCCAAGGCTTCGTGTCATTTTCTGTGGCATTCTGTTGGCAGTCGTAATCCTTCATGTGTTCTCAGTCTGATGCTGCAACCCACCCACTTCCACGCACCCGTGGGACTTAAAAGAGACAAGGGACTGCACCGGCAATGCCTCGTGAGATGCCCTGCTCGCACATACAGTAGTAACAGCCTCTTTAAGCATCGGGAACAAACGTAGTAATGCGAACACTTGTCTTGCACAGGGGAAGGAGGGCAGCGGAAGAGCGCGCTCTTGGCTTTCTAGGGCTTCCTCTTCCATCAGGGTAGTAAAATTCTGCCTCATCTGTACAAATGCCTGAAAAGGCTCTTCGGGCAGGAGATGTGCCTGCTGGCCTCAACCCATCATCCCCTGGAGGGCGCTCCGGAGAGACCGCCGGACGTGGTTCCTGTGGAGCGCGGCCTTGCCCAGGGCCAGGCTGGAGGGGCTGGTGTCCAAGAAAAGTCCAGCAAGGGCTGGGAAAGCGGGCTCGCCAGATGAAGTCGGTTTGGGCGTTAAAAAGCCACAAACTCACGAGCCGGTGGGATTGTATACGAGACGCGTTTCTTCGGGGCCCGCTCCCGCTCCTGCTCCTCGACACACAACCGCCCACCCCACCCCGTGTAGAAGAAAACGCCGCGGTGTCTGTGAACCTGCGTAGCGGAGCGCCGAAAGACGCTTTGCGGCTCGATTTAAGAGGAGCCAGGATTTCTTTCCAGATTAGCGATGAGCCGAGGAGGGGAAGGGCGGCGATCTCCAGCCTCCCGCCGGCATCCCGGGCGGGAGAAGGGGCCGGGCCGAGCCGAGGAGCGCGGGGGGCGGGGGCTGACCGGGGGGGGGGGGCGGCGGCTCCGGCCCCGGCCCTCCTTCCAGCTGCGCTCCTCTCCTCTCATCTCCCGGGGCGCCGCCGGCCTCCCCGTCGCCCTTTGAAGACGAGGCTTCTGGCTGCCTCTTGCTGCTGCTGCCGCGGCTGGCGTTGCCTGTTTAAGGCCTCCCGGGTTCCCAGGGCTGGGTGTGGGAGCGTCGGGGTTGGCGGCCAGGCCGGGCTTTCCATCGGCTCGCCAGGGCAGAGGCGGCGCGATGGCGGAGAGGCGCGTGTCCCGCTGGTACTTCGGGGGCCTGGCCTCGTGCGGGGCGGCCTGCTGCACCCACCCGCTGGACCTGCTCAAGGTGCGTCCCCCGGGTCGGGTGGCTGGGGGGGGGGAAAAGCCTGCCAGGATGGGAAGCGGCTCCCTCGCAGGTGGCCCCGGATCCTGGGCCACCCTTCCCCCCCTCCCCCAGGCTCTCGGCGGCTCTGCCACGACCCTTCCCCCCCTTCCTTTTTCTCTCTCCCCCCCTTTCCCTGCCTTTCGGTTTGCCGGCTTCCTCTCCGGGCAGATCCTCCCAGGGTCTCTGATCCCACTCCCCACGCACGTGGTGCAGGCAGAGGAGGAGGAGGAGGAGGAGGGAAGGCGCTTAAGGAGGGGGGGCACTTGTGCCACATACACGCGCTTGGCACAATGGGCGCCTGTGATCTGAGGTTGTGAGCCGAACTGCACCAGCCCATCTCAAGCTGCCATGCTGGCCCCTTAGCTCCCGGGAGGTGCCTGCCCTCCTTGCTCAGGCATGGGGTCAGTCCGTGGCTGTGGTTGGCACTCTCGTCCTGGCACTCCCTTGCCACGTCTGGTTATCTAGGGGTTGCAGACGGGCATCTGATGTTGGGGCTCTCCTTGCTTGGAAACTTTGACAACCTTCCAGGAAATTGTCCCTTAAGTAACTCCTTGTTTGTAGGAGTTTCCTGGTGACCACCACAGTGCCTTGGGCAGAGGGTTTCGTTTCCGTGTTCCTGATAAAGCTGCTGCCCTTCCTCTCTAGCACAAGGATGTGGTGGAATCTTTGGTCCTCTAAATATTTTGGGCTTCAGTTGCCAGATGCCTCAGCCTACCTGACCAATGGTGGGGGATTGTGGGAGTTGTCTGAATATCTGGAGGGCCAGGGGTCCCCTACTTCTCATCTGTCGCCATTTCCTAGGTTTTAAGTGGGACAATGGAATTTGAGCTTTGTTTTCTCTCTATGAGTGACTAAGATCTGATTGCATTGGCTGCTGTGCTAAGACTCTCGAGAGTCCTAGCACAGCCTTGGATCAGTGGGATCCCAAGGTAAATCCTCCTGTGGGCTTGCAGTTAGTGACTGCTCTCCCCTTAAGCATTGTACAAGCCCTTCAAACGTTGCATAAGGGGCACCTTAAAGGGAAGTATTATAGAGGAACCTAGTAGCCTCGTGGTGCAGTGGTTAAAAACTGTAGTACTGCAGCCAAAACTCTGCTCACGAGCTGGGGTTCAATCCAAGGTAGACGGCTCAAGGTTCACTCAACTGTCCATCCTTCTGAGGTCAGTAAATTGAGTACCAAGCTTGGAGGGGGTGGGTGGGAATGTGTAGCCTGCCTAATTAAATTGTAAACTGCCCAGAAAGTGCTTTAAGTGCTATGGGGCGGTAAATAAGCAGCACACTTTGCTAGATAGAGGAAGTGACATTCAAGGTCAGTGGTGTAGAGTCATGCAGTTTGATATACAGAACTGCCGAAGGTCAGTAGGATAAAACCATGGAAGTTTTTTTTTTCATAATTGGTTGTGTGCAGCCCTAACTGATAGACATGATGTGCCTCCAGTCTATACAGATAACAGGAACAAGCCCTCACAATTTTTTATCTCTGTTGCCCTGATACTGATGGCTCATCTGCCCTTATTCCTACAGTCCTACAGTTGTTATTGAAGGCATCCCTACGTTTTTTTTTAAAAATCCAAGCTTCTTCAAACATTTGAGAGACAGAATCTTGCTTCCAGAGAGAGACACAATTCACCCTTGGCAGACAAATCAAAAGGAAAAGAGAGGATTAGACAGTAGGGTTTGAAGAGCTGAAACAAAACAAAAAAAACTTTGCTGCAGGCTGTTGGCAGAATATAGTTGCCTTATTAATCCACTGTAATTGCCCTCTGGTTGCCTAATCCCCACCTTTCTTCCCTCTAATGAGAACAACGATGATCAAATTTTGGCCTTCCTTATGAGAGCTCCATTGTTCCTCTGATCAAAATCAAGTGAGAAATTTGGCCCGCAAACTTCCTTACAGCTCACAGAGAGAGGATGAACTGGTCAAGCTGAAAAAACCAGAAAGGCAGCCAGCTTGGAGGAGAAGAACTTGTGGTGCTCAGAGGTTTCCTTGTCCAGCCACTTGTGTAACTTAATAGGCAAAGCCAGTCTTAGCCATTCTCTTCCTCCCGTCCCCACACCTTCTGGGGATTAGACATATTTCCCCTGCTCCTACACAAAGGGGAACATTCTTTTCCTTTGTTATGGACTGGCACATTAATGCCAGCATGAAGCTGGGAACTCTGGAGATTCCTGCAAACTGCAGCCTTCATCAGGGTTTTAGGCTGTGTCCCTCAGCCTGCCAGCTGCTTGATGAGCAAATTCCAACTCCATCCTTTACAATAGATCATTGAGTGGCTGGCCGGCTGCTGGCTGCCTGGGAATGGTGCCCATCTGAGCTACATCTGCCTCTTTGCTGCCCTCTCCTGGCAGCTGGCACTTCTGCAAAGTCAGCTGATGGGGGTTTCCAGAAAGGCTACAGCATTTCCTTTATGAACCAAATGTCTAGAACAGAAGTGTGGAATTTTTAGTCCTCCAGACGGTCAGGATGTCAACTCCCAGGTGCTACAGTTACTTGCACCTTGAATGTTAAGGGACTGCAGGAGTCCCCCCCCCCTCGTTTTTTTATTCTTGTCAGAAGCACCACAGTATAATTAATAAACATGTGAGAATGATAGTGTTCACCCAGTAACAGGTAACGTCAAGAGCATTTGGGGCAGCTGTCATAAAATCTTCTATGGTACACATTGAAGAGTACCCTGATGTAGGTGTGAAGTTGCCTGGTTTCCATGGTTGCACAGAACTATGCCAGTGCAAAAGCCCCATTCTTTCAGGTTCACCTCAGTTCTGCCTGGTCCACTTCCATAGCCTATTAACGGAGTTCCAAATAACCCAGTGCTTTGCATGACCGCGGGCTAGACTTTCCTGGGATTACATCCACTCCATTTTAAGAGATGGGTGCTCCTTCCTTTCCACATTATAGTCCTGTCAGCCTCCGCAGTTCCTTCAGGATGTTCTGAACAATCCTTGCCTTGCCTTTGATCTGAGGCAGGTGGTGTGGTAGCAGAAGAGTAGATGCCCATTTGATGTAGATGCTTGGAGTCTTCTGATCTTGGCTGCCCCTCCCCCACACTCCCTGTGTGTTATGGGAGCTCTTGGAGAACACTTGGAAGGCCTGGATCTTCCCCCGTCCTTATCCTACAAGTCACTGAACATTGCCTTCAAGGCTGTCTTGCCAGTAGCTTGTTTGGACTCCCAGGCTCAGAGTTGTTCCATAGATGGTGGGAAAGCACACCAGCGCTGGTACCGGGAGCAGTGCTGTTAGAGTTTGTGCTGTTTCATCCTGGTATCCTATGCAGGACTCGCATAAGCAACGGCCTTGTTCTCTTGCTACCTGGCCTTTCCCCAGGACATGAGCCAAGTGGCCAGTGACCTAGTCAGGCATCTTGATTTTTATCAGCTTGTGAGCCTTTCACCCAGATTCTCCATGGAGCTACATTATAAACACCAGTTGCGTCACAGTGAGACCAGGCAGTATGCCTGCCTGTCGCACAGTCCACGGGGCGCGCTCATTGATCCGCACACCCGAGGTCCAGAAGCAGATGTGCTAGCAAGCTTTTGTGGAAGCAGGAGTTACTCTGCCCATAGACTTTCAGCCATAGTTGGAACAAGTCCCTTGCAGCTGTAATGGTTAAAGCATCCCAGATGGATCTTCCTTGTTAGGCTATGAGAAAAAGAATGCAGGGGCCAGGCTCCACTGAGTAGAATAGAAAGGTGTTTGATCTGCAGAGGGAGGCCTTTGGCAGTCTCATTGCCCACTCTGGCTGGGGTTTCTGGGAGTTGACATCCAAAGCATCTCAAGGGTGGCATGTGCCCTATCCCTGTGGTAAACAGCACACAGGGTCGACTTGTGAGGTGGCAGCCCATGTCAGGTAACTGGGATTGTCCATCTGGAAAGACTAGCTTCCCACCACATCCTGGTGGAGAGCAAAGAGTTTTGCCAAAGCAACTGGATGTTGTTCAGTATGCTAGTGGGGAAGAGAAAAGAGTAACATGTATGTATTGTACTGTCTTATACAAAGATACAGTTTCTTTGTGTATATTGGGAAGATGAATAAAGAATTCTTTAAAAAAGTTACACTTTCAGTTAGAAAAAAATCCTCTTTAAGCTCCAGCGGGCAGCACCATCTAGCTTTGTTCATCCTCTGGAGGGCAGGGTTCAAGGCTGAGGTTAGTATGAATTCCTGAGGTCGTGCCAATGAGATGCAATCTTGGTGTTCAGGATGAGTGCTTCTGCCCTGGGTTGTCCTTCTAGGAACAAGAACCCTGCCTGATCTAATCTGATCCGTTTGCTCTCTTATTTTTTTCTGCCCAGGTCCATCTGCAGACCCAGCAGGAGGTGAAGTTACGCATGTCAGGGATGGCAGTGCGTGTGGTTCGCAACGATGGTTTTCTGGCCCTCTACAACGGACTGAGTGCCTCCCTGTGTCGGCAGGTGAGTCCCGCGGTGATTGCTGGCTGCAGTCCTATTAGACCTGCTCCTCGTGTTTATAGGGGCTTTATGGATCCGCTTCTTGGCTCCATCATTGCCCGTGGGAATTCTGCCGTTTCTCCCAAAGGCCCGGACCATTCCAAAGATTCATTGCTGAGACTGGCTTCCTATCCAGATATTTGGGGATTAAGTTTTCCTTAGCTCTCTGAGACCCGGCGTCTGAATTGATTGTGGTTATGACAAAGCTCCCATAGAAAAGCTCAGGGGCCACTGCCATCATAGACAAGCCATAGAAGGAGATTCTAAGAACAAGGATTTCTGAAGTGAAGCCCAGTCTCTTCTCTAGGTTGATCTCTGCCTGGGCGTTTGGTGAAGCAAGGAGCCTGTATAGATGAGTGTGCACTGGGAGCAGTGGCAGGTTGTTCAGCTGCTTCCACTAGCAGGGTCTGACAGTCATCTTGGCATTTTCCCTTCTGTGCATGGACTGTTCTGATGCTTCTCCCATAACTGGGCACGAGCCATACCCTTGAAAGGAGCTTTCTAACAGGGTACAGTGACTCCTATAGCTTCAGTTAGACACTTGCTTGAGTGTCATTCAAATCACAGAAATTATGCTTATGAGTTCCCAGTAGTTGAGCTGAACTGGACTGTTCTGTAGCAGCCAGGCCCCAGAAGAAAGCTTTATGTGGAGCCATGCATACACTGCTGGGCAACATCAGTTGACCAGTTAAAAAGAGTTGTTGCTAATAATTACAAAGATAGTGATTTGGATGCCAAGGAATTCTGTGCAGTCCTGTTGCTGTTATCACTTTATGTTGGGGTTGGTTAGTTAGTTAGTTAGTTAGTTAGTTAGTTAGTTAGTTAGTTAGTTAGTTAGTTAGTTAGTTAGTTAGTTAGTTAGTTAGTTAGTTAGTTAGTTAGTTAGTTAGTTAGGATGGCCTGCCCTGGGAGGTTGATGGATAAAAATGGTTTCTTAGTGGTCATGGGTTGTTTCCTGTCCTCTTGGCAAGCAATCTTACTGAAGCCTTAATTGATCTCTGAAATGGAGAAATATCCAGGATAGTAGAGGTCACCACACCTAGGATTCCCTGTTTACGAAACAGAGAAAAATTAGCCTAAGAAGCTAAGGAATAAATGGGACAGAAACGATGGTGGCGATGACATAAAACTTATAAAACTCAGAGAAGTTCTGACTGAACACTTGGCAGTGCGCAAGTCATTCTTCTCTGCCACCGTTGTGTCTGCATAGAGCTTTCTATAGCGGTCAAGGGTTTCTCACTCTCTTGCTCCCAAGAAGAGGATGCTGACCTCTTGACAGCCCCTGTGTGGAATTTGCATGCATGACACTTTGCAGACAAAATTGCTCTGATCCTCAGGCATAATTGCTTGAATCCCTGTTAACTTGGATGCTTCAGTTGACCCATGCTCTGTAGATGTAACCTTGGCCTTAGCTTGTCCAATTGTAATGGATAGGTCTCCATTTGTGGAGCCTAAAGATGTGACCTGATCCTCAGAGAGCTGAGAGGTGCTATCAGTGTGTTGGATCCTTGGCTCAGAAAAGCAGCTGGGGAAGGGGAAACTGGGGCCAAGGGCCAACTGGCAGATGAGGGAACTAGTGAGTGCCTCTTTTCAAGACGGCAAGTTCACAGCGCTCCTAAAAGAGAATGTGAGAGCTTTACTGAAAAAAATTCCTCCTGCAATCCCACCATATTGAATAATAATCACTTCGTCTCCAACATTCCATTCTTGGGCAAAGTCCTGAACCATCTGATGGCTTTCAAAGCTCACAGGGTTCCTGGCTGAGAAAGATGATCTGTGTAGATCCACTTCATTCTGACCTCCCAGTTAAGGCACAGAGATGGCTTTTGCTGCCTTGGTAAATGATGCGTCCTGGGAATTGGACTATGAGAGCGTGTCCTAGTTAGTTCTGCTGGACCTCTCTGTGCCTCTTGCTGCCATCAGCCATTATACCCTTCTGGGTCACCTCTTTAGAATGGGACTCCGAGGCAAGGTTTTGCATTAGCTGTAATCTATTCTGGAGGAGTGGTTTTCAAAGGTAATGTGCAACTCTTGCCCAGCACCTTGGCTGTTGGCCTGTGGGATCCATGAGAGCTGTGTTTTGTCCAAACCCCCTCCCTCCCCCAGCTTAAAACATATATTAAACTACAGGGAGACGTTTTCCATAGTTTGGGCACTCAGTGTCACCAATATGCTGACAGCAGTCAGCTTTATAATCTTTCCTTTATATCTAACTCCAAGGAAGCTGTTTCAATTCTAAATCAGTGGCTGATGTCAGTAAAGAACTGGATGAAGGCTTAATTGACATGACAGAGGTGCTCCTTGTCAGTCAAAAGACGGATGATCACGGAATAGGAATTCAGACTGTGTTAGATAGAGTCACATCTCACTTGAACCCTCACATTTCACAGCTTGGTGCTTTCCTGGATTCTGTCCTGAGCTTGGATAGTTAGGTTTCAGTGATGGTGAAGTGGATTTTTGTAGTTAAAGTTAATGCATCATCTACACCTGTCCTTGATATGTTTGTGTGGCTTGGCTGCTGTGTGCCTCGTTATGTCCCATGTGAATTACGATAACATGCTCTTTATAGGCCAGCTTTTAAGAGTGCTCAGAAGCTTCCACTGCTCCAAAATGTTGCAACCCAGTAACAGACTGGGATATGCCTCCTGTAACAGACTGGAATCTGTTAGAGGGACCATGTATCTCCCATGCTGCAATAACGCTGCTGCCTCTGCTTACTGGAACCAGTTCCAAGTGCTGTTTTTCACCTATAAAGCTTTATTAAGGCTGTCTAAATAAAACACTGTATGTCCCTCTATGAGCCTCCCCAGGGTTTAATATCTTCAGAGATATCCTTTCTTTTGATCTCGCTGCCTGCACAAACATGTCTGGGGAAGACACAAAACAGTGCCTTTTTGTTGGTCCCTTACAGGCTACAGATCAAGGTTATATTGTCCCCCTTTTTTTCTGTGCTTCCATGTCAGGCAAGCTTTTGGTAACTGTACAAACTGCAGAGAAAGGGTTTTTAAAGAGGGAATGCATCACTTCTTTCTAAAAACGTTTTAGGTGTTTCTGTGTTTTTATTCTTAAATGGTCTTAAGTACATGTTCTTTGAATATTACCTGTTTAATTGTGTTTTTAACAGCATAATGCTGTGTAGCTCTGTGTGCGTCCCATTTTGTTAGCCATCTTTTGTCCTTCGATTGGGAGAAAGGCATTATATAAATTAAATAAATAAATACATAAATAAATGGAGGCACAAGTGTCATTTTAGTGACTTGATTTATACCTCACGCTTCTCGTAAAATGGAACTCAAGGTGGCTCCGGACAAGGTTAAAAAATAGCTACATTAAAAACACAGGGAGTTGCAACATTTGGGGAAAAAATTAAAAGCAGTATTTAGAAAAGCACGACTAAATTAAAAGCCATTTTAAAAGCACATCAATAAAAGCACACTCCGTTCATTAAAAGCCACTTTGGCAGCAGCCGGATGATTGCTAAAAGCCCTTCCCACTAAAAGGGCCTTTCCGTAATGCTTGGACTATGGCCAGGCCTCGTTTGCGAAGGAGTGGCGGTGGCTGTCCTTTTCTTCGGATCAGCCGTTTCCCTGGGCTGCGCAGGGCCCGAGACAAGGCTGCCATCCTGCTGTGACCCTTTCTGCTTCCTCAGATGACGTACTCCCTCACTCGCTTTGCCATCTATGAGACTGTGCGGGACGGCTTGAGCCAGGGGGCCCAGGGGCCCATGCCCTTCTACCAGAAGGTGCTGCTGGGCGCCATTGGAGGTAAGCTGGGGCCCGGCATGTGCCAAAGGACGGGACAGCTTGGGACAGGCTGTACAGCTCACTGGCTGTTCTCTGGTTGCAGGTTTTGCTGGAGGCTTCGTGGGGACCCCTGCAGACATGGTGAACGTCAGGTCCGTGTCTCTTTCATCTTTCCCTTTGGCTCGGTGAACCTTTTCCCTCTCCAGATCCCCATGATCCAGTTGGTGAATCCCCACAAGGAATCCCATGCAAGGAGGAGATGAGGAGTGGGTCATAAATGTAAGGGTAGAAATCCTTCTGCTCATTGACCCCGCTCAGCATCTTCTGCTCTCTTTGCTGTAAGGATGGGGCACCTCCAGTCCACCGGATGTTGATAAACTTTCCTTCCATCAGGGCTCCCCACTGACTTGTAGGCCAGCGAGCCTCAGATTTCCCAGCCCTGTTCTACATCTCTTCGTGCTGAGCAGGCTCAAATATGTTGTGGAGTGATCGTGATGGTCGGGTGGGCATCTATACGTCCTAGCCTCCTTCATCTGTCATGTTCTTTTTCTAGGATGCAAAATGACATGAAGCAGCCCGTCCATCTGCGGCGCAAGTGAGT
Organism: Pogona vitticeps; assembly: GCF_051106095.1. Taxonomy (NCBI): domain Eukaryota; kingdom Metazoa; phylum Chordata; class Lepidosauria; order Squamata; family Agamidae; genus Pogona; species Pogona vitticeps. Next base: position 139,838,228 of record NC_135784.1, on the reverse strand, counting down.
GTGGCGGAGGAACCCGGCATGTATGACAAAGGAGAATAAAAGGATGTGGGAGGGCCTTTCTTCATCCCAAGAGCGGCTATATTGAAGCTGCAAAGCCCCTGGTCCTTAAAGGGGTATTATTTGAAATGTTGGTTCCTCCTGAATTGGGGCAGCACCCTTGCAGATCAAAGCCCAGAGATCTAGGCCATGCCGGCCGGGACCTCAAAAGTCCATGCATGGGCTTGAAGCTTATGGGGACAGCCAGCTATTTTGTAGGTGCATTGGGGTGAACAGAAGCAGGTTCAGGCTGCTGATTGTCTCTTCTTGTTTCCCAGCTACACGCATGCGCTGAATGGGTTGTATCGAGTATGTCGTGAAGGTAAGAACCTAGGCAGTGCTCAACAGGGCTACATCCTGGTTGCAAGAAGACTCAAGCAAGAGTCAAGGCACCTCCTTGAAAAACAGAAAGGGGCATTTAGGAGGACCTCTTACAAGAGCTGCCTTAGTTACCAGAGCTTAGAAACAGTCCCTCCCCCTTTTTGGGGGGAGGAGGAACTACTGCTCCCAGAATCACCCAGCCAGCATGGCCACTGGGAGTTCTAGTCTAGAAAAGGAACATCTCCAAGCTTTTGCTCTATTTTTTTGTGCTGCAAGTGGCAGATGACAGCAAATCATGCCTGAGAAAGGTCAAAGCCATCCAAAGCAGAATTGGTGCCTGCCCAATGGGGAAAAGCCATCAAAAGAAAACTCCCTGGAGAACAATGGTGATGGCAGGAGGAGTTAGCACAGAACATATGGACCATCGTCAGCACTCTAGCCGCTAGGCTGCGCTGGCTTTCTTCGCCTTTGAATATGTGATTTGCTGTCTCCTCCAAAAGAGGAGACGAGTAAGATGCTTAGGAGTGTGAAGGGATTTAGGCTGATCTGAACTACACATGTTGCGTTTGAAGTCTAAAAACATGTCTGTTTCCTTGGCTTTTTGACCTTTAGAGAGAATGAACATGTGGGGAACCCAGGCCCGGGAAAAGAAGAATTTAACTTATTCTTCTAAGTTGCAGTGGGCAACCTCCAGAAGTCCCGCGGACACAAACGCTCATTCCTAAACTTTGGAGGGCTGTACCTGCTCCTGCAGCCCCATCCTACAGGCATTCTTCTTTTTTAAAAAATTGGGGCCCCCAGCTTGCTTTGGTTCATGCTCAGTGTGGCTTTGCCCCCAGTTGCCTGGGACACCAGTTGCAAATTTATCTTGGTGAATCAGGGTAAACGCTAATCCAATGTCCAATCTGAGTAGCTGGTCACCCTGAGGACAACAAACACAGCCCAGTGGGAATGTGCTACAAGGAGTTATGCTTGGTTACCCATTAACCATATCCGACTTTGAACTGAAAACAAAAAAAGGCAATGAAACAATCATTTGATTTTTGGAGAACATGTTAAATCTTTCCATCAGTATTTTTCACCACCTTCATACCTTGTCCAGTTTTCTGATCACCTGACTTTGGGCAAATGCTCGTTGGTGTTCTCCCCATGAAATGTCCAGCTGTTTCATCCGTATTAAAGCCAGCCTATGATGGAAGAGAGTGAAGTCAGTTAGCAAGCTGTTTCAGTGTTCTCTCCCAGCTTGCTCATAAAATTGTAATATAAGGGCACTCCTGCCTTACGGGGAGCAGTACAGAATCCCCCAAGGCTGAGCAGTGCTTTCAGGGTGAGAAAGTTCAGCTGCCAAAGAGGAGTTCATAAGTGGGAAGCACAGATGTGCCTCTTCTGCAGCTGGGCAAGAACATCTGGATGGGAGGAGTGAAGAGGTTGGCCCTCAAGGGAAGTGGGTGAAGGGAATCAATACCCTATAAATTCCATGGTGGGATCCCTTTCTTCTTTGCAGAAGGCGTGAGGAAATTGTTCTCTGGGGGGTCAATGGCATCAAGTCGAGGGGCCCTGGTTACTGTTGGACAGGTATGTATCCAGTAGAGCTGCAGTTGCCTGCATATCCAACTCCCTACAGCATCCCACAGGCATGCACATTCAGCCAGACACATCCCCATTACAACATATCCACTGCCCCTCCCTGTATGCTTCCGTTTTAACTTCCTGAAAATAGAATGGAGTGGAAGTTCTGTTTTAAATGAGGACAGCAATGGTCAGAAAGAAGGGGGTATTTGGTAGGGATGTATGTCTTTGCATATTTTGTTATCACAAGTTTGAAAAGTTTTCTCTGCTAGCTGAGATTACAGAATGTTTGTGCTTTTTCTTTGAATTTCAGCCCTTTCAAAAAAAAAGTAGGCGTTTTCAGTTTTAAAAAGCACAGACAAAATACAAGTGTTTCTGCATGAAAAACAAGTTTTGCACAAACAAAAAGAATTTTGTGTTGCTGATGGGAAAATTGCTATTCTTTTCATTCTTCATTCTTATGTATGATAGAAAATTCTTAAATCAGTTGTCCATCTATATATTTAGAGCAGGGTGTGATAGAAAAATCTGAGAATTTATAGCATCCTAGATGGTCCAGAAAGATTAGAAAATATGCTTGTCAGAATGTAATCGGGGTTTTGACAAATTAGTATGGGACTTGGTCCTCCAAGCATGTGAGAAAATAGATCTTAGTCGTTCATTTCAGTTAAGCTTTACAAATGTCCCAGTGCCCTACTTGGAAATAATGGCACCACCAATTACAATAAAAGGGAATACTTGTGAACATTTAAAGGCAAGGTCAAACCACCAGTGACGTCTGTATCAACATTCAGAAATGGTTAATTAACCTGTTTACTGACAACACAGCAGTGGTTTTAGCCAGGCCTTCAATAGAGATCCCACATATAGTAAATACCTCCTTTGATGGCAAAAGAGTGGGATTAACTATTCCTATAGGGAAATCACAAATTTGGGACTTAATATCACTGCCTCTGACATCTCTGTTACCCCAATATCCCTGAGCTACCCTTGGTATTACAATCCTGGCTTGATTATTCAAAGAAAATCGCTTCAGTTAGTAGCCCCTTCTGCGTCAAATAAAGTGAAAATGAAACGTTTGGAAGTAATTAATACTCTCTTAATTGGAAAGGATAGCTACCATGAAAATGTCTGTCCTACTTAAACTCAACTACCTGTTACCCACAGTCTCTGTGGGAATATGTCTGAACCGCCTTCACTATTGACAACTGTTCCTGAAATTTATATTGAGGCAAAATTACCACAAATTAGCTCTTGATTTTCTGTATCACTCTCAAGGTGGATTTGGGTGTCCCTGATTTCTGTGATTCAGCCTATCACATTAAACAACTTTTAATGACCTTTTTGCCTTTACGGAGATCCCATTGGGGCCCAGGAAGGCTCCTGGCGGGGGGCGGGAACCTGATTGCAGTTCCACTGCTTGGGCTTCTGGGGCGCCACAGCTGGGTCTAGTAGACACTGGGCGGTGCAGGTGAACCTGTGTGATGAGCACTGCCAGTTTTGGGGGCCATTCTGATCGTTTTCTGCTCCTCTGCAGCTTTCCTGCTACGACCAGGCGAAACAGTTGGTTCTCAGCTCTAATTTGCTCTCTGACAATATCTTCACCCACTTCTTGGCCAGCTTTATTGCCGTAAGTATAAATCCGAGTGTAGGTGCAAGGCTCGGGAGGGGTTTGTATATGTATGAGGGTGCGCGTGTGTGTATTTGTTGGGATTGCCGTCACTGGTCATGTTAGGATTCAAGATTGCAATGTTTGAGCCATCTGTTTTTTTTTTTTAAAAAAAAAACCACCAAATTCACACAGCTTGGATTCTTTTCTACAAGAACCGTGGGCTGCATTTCAATCCTGGAAAGCCTGTGATTTTTAAAGTGGAATTGTCTGGTGATGGAGTCGTGCGCGAACTCTAGCTACAAGAGGGTAGTAGTAGTAGTAGCTCAGGCCTGGACAAGAGGGATACACCAAGCCAAACACACCGTATGACACTCACACAAACCCCCCAAAATTGCCTTCTGGTTTTCATTCCCTCTGTGATACTAAAAACATACAAGACAAGGCCAGCCATTAAGGGCCTGGCAGTTGCCATGTTCATCTTGGTGGGCTCATAAACTATACTAGGCTGAGAGGCCATCCTCCTTTTAAGGCAAAGGGGGTACTCCTATTCCACCTCTGTTTAGTGCCTGTGGTGTTCATGAGCAACATAGACAGTAAGCCAACTTAAGATAAGGAATGCTGGAGCTGGAGAGGAAAGAGCAGAAGGGAGTGAGGGGAAAAGTTTGAGAAAGGAGCAAGAAGGATGGGGCAAAGAGAGAAGAAAATAGCAATAGGCCGTGCAACACAGCTGAGGTGGTGATGAAGTAGGTTTTATAGAGAACTTTGAAGGGAGCAAGATCATCGCTTGGCTGGATTCAACAAAGGATGGCAGCAGCTGTTCTAGATCTTGGGGACTGGTGTTAAGAAAGACAGTAGAGGGCAGCACAGATTTTCATCCCTGCAGCGTGGGCCGCGTGGGCAGCATCTGTGGCTTCTTCCCATTTGCTCTGCTCCCTGGCTGAACATGGAAATCTTTTACCTCCATAGCGATTTTTATTTTAGGTAATTGCTTGGTGCCCCAGTGTCAACCGCATTGTCCTGCCCAAGGGGTGCAGAGAATCTCGCCATTCATTTGATGATGTCACCCAGTTTCTAATGTGATGCAAAAGTATAGTAAGATTTCCTCCAGCCTTTTGGCAGGACAAGACAGGTGACCAGTTTATCCCGTGATCAAAAGCATGCCAGTTGGTAAGTGGGCAGCTGCCTTCCGTATTCCTGGTTGGGCAAGTGCCATGCCCTTTAGCCCAATGTCTCACAACAGTCTGCTTTTTTTAAAAAAAAATCTCTCTCCCACATCTGCACCACAGGGAGGATGTGCCACATTTCTCTGCCAGCCCATAGATGTCCTAAAGACACGGCTTATGAATTCCCAGGGTGAATATCGGGTGAGTGATCTGATTCCCCAGAGCTTTGCAGATTGCCAGCTGCTTGCATTCAACATCATTGTACTTGAATCTGAAGACCAGGGGATAGAGTTGGGGGGATGCAGGGAACGCTAATCAAATTTGTGGATGACAAAACTGGGTGGAATAGCTAATATACAGTGGTACCTCGCAAGACGATTACCCTGCAGAATGATGAATCCACATGACAATGAGGTTTTGCGACCGCCATTGTGCTTCACAAAACAGTGTTTCCTATGGGGGAATTTCACTGGACGACGTTTAGGTCCGTGCTTCCCCAGACGCTTTCCCCCCCAGGACCGATGCTTAGCAAGAGGATGACTAAACAGCTGATTGGCGGCTCTGCAAATGGCTTCCCTAGGGCAGCCCTCTCCAACGTTTTTCCGTGTGCGAGGAGCGTGCACGCCAATTCAAAAAGCCCAGTGCAACCCTTGCCTGCCAGAGCCTCCCATGCAGGCGGATCTGAGCCGAGCAGCTTTTCTGCTGGTCGGTCACAGTCGCCACCCATCCCTCGTCGCTCTCTTGCCCCGCAGCATTCTTCACAAAAGGGGGACTTTGTGATGGGCAGCCTCTGGCCCCACTGGAAAGGTGGCTCCAGCAGGCTTAAGGCACCTCTCCCGCTCCTGCCGAGCGCTCCGTCTCTCCCCCCACCGCATCCCTTCCGCCCCCCCCACTCCTGCTAGCCTTCCCGGATCCCCTCAGCAAATCTGCTTGGTTAGCAGCCGGAGCTCTTGCTGATGGCGGCAGCGCTGGCGTGGAGGGGCAGCAGCTACTGCTGCTGCTGGGAAAGAGGCGACCCCTGCGTGGCGTCGGCGTCTGGGATCCTCCTCCGCGTGCTCTAAGGTGAGGGTGAAGGGGAAGCACAGCCTGACGAAGACATAGCCTGCAGCGACGGGCGCGGGAAGAGCTGGGGGGGGAGAGGACTTTGGGCGCCAACAGCAAAAGACTCTTCCCAGCGCTCGCTGCCTCGCTCTCTTCGGCTGCTGTTGCTTGAGCGGTGCAACAAGGGACAGCTATGAGAAGTTGCCTCTAGCTGTTCCCTTGCCTCCAGCCTTCCCCAGATCAACCAGCGCACCTCCCAGCCCAGGCGCTGACCCACAGCACACCATCCCTCTTGCTCCGACAATACACGCCAACACCACCCAGGCGCCAGAGCCCCTCAGGACTCAACCCAATTTTGTCAGACGCCCACTCACAGAAACAATGGAAGGGAAGGGGGGTGCTTAGCAAGAGGACGATTGAACAGCTGATCAGCGGCTCCGCATAATGGCTTCCCTAGGGTGTTTTCTTTTGCAAGACAGCGATTTTAAATGGCTTCCCTATGGGCGATCTTCGCTGGACGATGACTGTTTTCCCCATTGGAACGTATTAAACGGGTTTCAATGCATACCAATGGGGAAACTGTTTTCGCTAGACGATGTTTTCACAAGACAGCGAATGGAATGGATTAACATTGTCTAGCGAGGCACCACTGTACTGGAAGACCGAAACAAAGTTCAAAATGATCTAGAGAGGCTTGAGCACTGGGCTGTTCTGAAAACAACAGAATGAAATTAAGCAGGGATAAGTGCCAAGTAGCACACCTAGGAAAAAACAAACACACAGTTGCAAGATGGAGGTTACCTGGCTCAGCAGTAGTAGAGAGAAGGGTCTTGGAATTGTTGTAGATCACAAGCTAAATATGAGCCAACAGTCTGATGTGACTACAAAAGGGTAAATGCTATTTTAGGCTGTACTAATAGAAGTACTGTATAGTTTCCAAATCCCACAAGGTGCTAGTCCCCCTCTATTCAGCACTGGTTAGGCCTCACCTTGAGTATTGTGTCCAGTTCTGGACACCACGCATGAAGTAGGATGCTAACAAACTGGAACAAGTTCAGAGGAGGGTAACGTGGATTATCAGGAGGCTGGAAGCCAAGCCCTGTGAGGAAAGGCTGAAAGAATTGGGCATTCTTGAGAAAAGAAGACCGATTGGTCATATGATGGCACTTTTCAAATACTTGAAAGGCTGTCATACAGAAGAGGGGCAGGATCTGTTCTTGATCGTCCCAGAGTGCAGGACACACAACAATGGGCTCAAGTTACAGGAAGCCAGGTTTTGATTGAATACCAGGAAAAACCTCCTAACTGTTTGAGCAATATATCAGTGAAACCAATTACCTTGAAAGGTGGTGAGTGCTCCAACACTGGAGACATTTAAGAGAAATTAAGACAGCTAGCTGGAAGATGCCTTTTAATTTGTATTCCTCCACTGAGCAGGGGTTGGACGTGATGGCCTTATACATCCCTTCCAACTTAATTATTATATGATTCTTTGATACCTTTATTAGACCTGGCATTCAGATTTTTGGGGGGGGGGACCACACAGGGTCGTTGTTGTTGTTTTTCTTCATCACACTGGCATTGCTGGCCGCCTTCCTTCTTGAGTGCTTTACTTTTGCTGCAGGAGGCCATACCCTTGTTATGAACAACAGACTCATCCTGGTTGCTGTAGTTCCTCATCAGTTTGGGATAGCCAGAGGCTGAGCCTAGTAAGAACTGCAAGGGATTTGCACATAGAGGCAAAAGTTGCTGGTTGTGTACTGAGTGCTTTGGATTGCTTTGTTCCAGGGGGTCCTGCACTGTGCAATGGAGACAGCCAAGCTTGGACCACTGGCCTTTTATAAGGTAATATGGAAGGGATGGGAGAAGCAACGGGCAGCTGGGCCAAGCAGACCAGGCAGAAAGTGCAGGCAGTCTTGGTTCTGGCCCAGCCATGACCCCGGTTCCACCATGTTCCTGCCTTGCCAAACACCAGCATTCCTATTGCTCTAGTTGTTCTTTTTCGTGGCCTCTGTGAATGCACACAAATGGGTTTTACTGCGCCTGCGCAGGACTTCTCAGAATATTCTAGAGCTTTAAAAGACAAGATTAGTAGGACATTGCCCTGTGGTGTGCATGCTGCGCCCGCCCATAATGCCTCAGTTCCTTTTAGCTGCTGCTGAAATTGGACTTCTGTAGTGATTAGTAGAGCGATTTTCTGATTTTCTCAATCTTAGTTTTCTGATCTTATGGACTGCCTTACGTTTTCAATTCCTGGATTACGGACTTGATGAGTTTTTCATTTACAGACGTTTCCCTGTGAGATATTTTTCTTCCATCTTCCCACCTTCCTGCCCTTTTTTATGTCCTCTACAGGCCCATTCAAGCATTGTACGACATGTGACAATAAAATTCATTTTACTGATGGCCACGATTGTTGCTTGTTCTGCCTGGGCAAAAGTCACCAGACCCACATCTGTCTGGAGTGTAAAAAAATACCAAAGCCAGCTCTTAAACTCCGACTGCAACGACTCCAGTCCCATTTGTGGGAAAAAATCCTTAACACCCTCAAGCCGTCCAACCAGCCCCACAATGGAGCCTGCCTCCACTCCAGTGCCTCGGCCTGAGCCTTCTCACCCACCTGCTCCAATTACTCCATTGCCGAAAGCCTCCACCAAGGCTTCCAAGCCGAAATCCCCCTTGGCATCGGCATCAACCTTGGTGTCGGAGTCGTCCTCGGCCTGATACGAAGCAAAAAGAGAAGGACAGGGCTAAGCAAAAGAAAGCTAAGCTGATTCCTAAGCCTCACCACCCTTGAGAGCATCTGGTCGTTCAGATTTCCCTCCCGTCTCCCATCTTGGAGGAGTCGTCTAGAGATATACTGGACCAGAACTCCATTTCCGAAGCAGGAGACTCAGTACCCCTTACTCAAGCTCCAGCCTTGGTATCGATACCAAGCTTGTCTCCAAGTCATGACCGCTCTGAGGCTGATGTCATATCCAGCCCGCCTTGGTCCATTCTAGCCCTGTTTCGACCGGGTGGGCAACTGTCATCCATCTCTTGAAATCAGAGGCATCAGTCTCGCAGTCCCCTCCATGTAAGAAGGCAGCAAAGCAGCGTCATGTTTCCCTGTCTTCTCAGTATCAGGGGGTAATCTTTGTCCCATGTCTTCCACTTGCTTTCTGAATATGGAGAGCCTGTTTATGAAGTCAACCGATGTGGTGAACGCTATCAATATGGCTTTGACAAGTTCAATCTGCGATTTGAACAGGATTACTATGAGCGTCCCAAGTGTGTTCGTTATGTTTATGCCCCATCTGAGTCCTCACCATCACCGTTGCCACCTCCTATTTGGAGTCGGCATCGAGCCTATTATCAACCCAATCTTATGGTACCAATCTCGAAGAAAACTAAACACTGTCTATCTCAGCCGGATGTCCCTCAATGTGATCCAGCTTCTGCTCAACACGAGCCTGTTCCATCCAAGCGCTCACGCGCTTCGCTGCCCTCGGCTTCAACATCGCACCCCACAACTGCTTTGTCTGGATCCCGATCTGCCCATCATGTCCCAACACCGATCCCTCTTTCATCTGCTCAGGCCCATCAACGTTCTCTTTCACCAACTCTCTCCTCTGTTTTGACAGCTTCTGAACATGATCCTCCCTCTGAAGCCTCCAGGAAGTCTCCATCATATTTACCGACACCAAATTCAGATGTTGCAGATGTTCATCCTCCGTCCCCCCTCTGAAGACTTTACCTCTTATTCCCAACTCATTCTTTGGATGGCCAAGTTGTTGGAGCTCGATATCGAGCAAACTCCTCCCCCAAGCACGACCTTGCCTTTGACGATATAAATTAGGATAAATCCCGTCCGTTGAGTCTGGCTTTCATACCAGCAATGGTGAACCTTGTTAAAGAATCATGGGACAAGCTGTCCACCTCCCTCGAAGTTTCCAGACGGATTGAGAATCACTATCAAACACATGGTACTGACACAGTTTTCCTTGTCAAACATCCTGCTCCAAATTCTATTATTGTCCAGTCTAATCAATCTCACGCTGGTAACCGGTCAGCAGTCACCCCCACTAACCGAGAGGGCAGAAAGTTGGATGTTCTCGGCCATTGTTTAGATTCTTTGTCCTCATTTATGATGAGAGTTTCCACCTATCAAGCAGCAATGGGCGGTTATCACAGGCAGTTGTGGAACAAACTACTACCTGTCCTTCAGTCTGCTTCCGAGGAGATCAAGACCGATGTGCTCAGTACTCATCTAGAAGCCACTACTCTTGCTAAGCAGCAGCGTCTTACATCTTGCCATATGACTGATGCTGCCTTGAAGGCTTTGGCTTCTGCCATCTCCCTTCAGAGACATGCTCGGCTGTGCTTGGTGGGAATCAATGATGATGCTAGATCCCGTATTGAGGATCTTCCATTTGATGCAGTCGGGCTTTTTAATGAGAAGAACGATGAAGTGATGGACAGTCTACACAAAATTCGCAGAACTGCCCATTCCTACTCCACCCAGCAGTTTAGACACCAATGCACTCAGTGGTGCAGAAACTTCACTTTTCAACAATCATATCAGCACAACCAACGATAAGAACCTTATCATTCTTACAAACCTTTCACTCCGGCTCCAGAGAGGTCCAATCTTCCATCTTCATCAGCTGCTCCTTCTTTCTGCTCTCAGGCACTAGCTCAGCAGTGTAGACATCCTTTCCGATGACCTGCAAGAAAGAATAAACAATATCTTTGACTTGATCCCTCTGAATTTGTTCCCTGGCTGTCCCCATCATCCCTGTCTGGCTCCCTTTCTCGACAAGTGGTCTATTCTCACCAAGGACTCTTGGGTACTCTCTATCAGAGTTCACTGACCTCCCTCCACTCAGCTATCTCCGACATATGACTTAATCACTTGCCCTAGAGCAGTGGTTCTTAACCTTTGTTACTCAGATGTTTTTGAACTGCAACTCCCAGAAACCCCAGCCAGCACAGTTGGTGGTGAAGCCTTTTGGGAGTTGCAGTCCAAAACTCCTGAGTAACCCAAGGTTAAGAACCAGTGCCCTAGAGGATGAAATTTCTCTGCTCATCCAGAAATATGCTATCCAACAAGTACCTTCCCAATATGTTCTAAATGGTTTCTGTTCTCAGTATTTACTGTCCCCAAACACACTTTGCCCCATCCATCCGAAGTGCTTTTGCATAGTCACCCTGGAATCCATTATCCCACTGCTTTCTCCAGATGATTGATCGGTGGTCGTAGACCTACAAGATGTGTATTTCCATATCTCCATTCATGAACGTCACTTCAAATATCTTCATTTCCTCTTCATGGACAGGGCTTACCAATTGTGTGCCCTCCCCTTGGGGATGTCCACCACTCCAAGAACTTTCACAAAGTGTATGGCTCCTGTGGCTGCCTATCTTTGTCTGCACAACATCACGGTCTTTCCGTATATAGACAATTGGTTAATAGTAGCAGGGTCATACTCTGCAGCCCGAAGGGACTCTGCCTTTGTTCTTCAGACTGTGGCAGAACTCGGTTTGCAAGTCATTTGTTTTTCAACCTATATGATCTGAGGCAGGCCTCTCGTCTATTTTCCCATCCAACTCTCAAAATGTTTCTTTAGAGGCTTGCGGAACATTCGCCCACCTGTGCGACCTCCACTCTCTCAGTGGTCCCTCCAAGTTGTTCTCCATGCTCTCACTCGCCCTCCTTTTCAGCCCATGGCTTTGACACATCTCAAACTTCTCTCTCTCGAAACTCTTTTTCTTGTAGCTATACTGTCTGCACATTGAGCAAGCGAGCTGGCTGCCCTTCTGGCTGACACTCCTTATATTCAGTTTTATCCAGACAAAGTTGTCTTGTACCCAGACATCACCTTCCTCCCTAAAGTGATTTCAGATTTCCATGTTAATCAGCCTTTGATTCTTCCGATGTTGTTTCCTTCTCTCTCTTCTCTCTTCTGATGTTGAGTGCATACTCCACTCCCTCAATGTTCGTCGTGCTTTAGCATTTTATGCTTATGTTTCCAGGACTAAGGATTTTCGTACTTCTCCCAGACTCTTTGTTTGCTTTCATGGCCCACGGAGAGGTTCTCCGGCCTCTTCACAGACAGTCTCGAGATGGGTTGTCTCTGCCATTACTTTGGCTTATGACCTGGCAGGCAAGGCTCCATCAGAGGTGCTAAAAGCACACTCTACAAGAGCAATGACCACATCCACTGCCTGGCTGCCTGGCGTTGAAGTCCCTGACATTTGTCAAGCAGCCACTTGGTCAACTACCTCAACTTTCGTGATGCATTACCATCTGGATGTCAGGGCCAAGAAAGAAGCGAGTTTCAGAAGCGCTGAGCTGACTTCGTTGTTGGTGTGACAACCCTCCTTCTGGTAAGTGAGCTTGGTAGTCACCCATTTGTATGCATTCAGAGAGGCCATGAAGAAGAAAGAGGGATTACTTACCTGTAACCATAGTTCTTTGAGTGGTCCTCTGTGAATCCACACATCCCACCCATCCTCCCTGCTGTCTGTCACTTGGTGCCTTGAGCTTTGTTTCGGTCAGAGCTTTGACAGTGGTGGACATTTTTGGAACTGAAGTATTACGGGCAGGCAGAGCATGCGCACCATGGGGCAATGTCCTACTAATCAAGTCTTTTTAAGCTCTAGAATATTCCAAGAAGTCCTGCGCAGGTGCAATAAAACCCATTTGTGTGGATTCACAGAGGACCACTCGAAGAACTATGATTACAGGTAAGTAACCTCTCTTTTTCTTTCACCCACAATAACTTCAAAAGGGCAGGGTTGTCATCCCCACATTTTAGGTTTCCGTGCCCCAACCCTGCTACAACCAGACTGAAGTAAAGACAAGTTTAATAGTGCAACTACACAGTGGGACAAATGTGAATAGATCCACTTTGAGGTCGTACTGGGGAAGTCAGGCTTCCCCTGGGTGAATTTGCCGTAGCTGACAACACAGGAGTCAGCAGAGAGAAAGGAGGAAATTGGCAATCAGCCCTGTGTGTGGCTTCTTAAGGCAGCTCTGCTGTGGATGTTCAGATTTACAGGAGGTGTGGCTACAGCAGAGCTGTCTTAGCAAGCTGGGGAAAAAAAGGCTAATTAATACTTTCCTCCTTTCTCTTGGTTGACTCCTTGCCCTCTTTCCTCCCCACCCCCAAAATTTGGTCACCTAAGTGCCCTAGCACAACAGCAAAATGCCCAAAAGGAAGGGAGGGAGGGATGGTAAGGGAGAGGAAAAAAGAAAACCGAGGCACCAGGTTTGGGGAGGAGACAATGGAAACGGCAGCCAGTTTTCCCACTGTCCTGCCTCTCTCACTGCTCCTGTAACTGGGTGGAATGGCTTGAAATGGAGTGGCTACAAACCTCTCCATGTTGGCTTAATCAATCACAGCCTGAATACATGAAGTAGAAACCCCAGTAGTGGAGGGTGAAAAAAAAATCAGAATGGGGGAGAAAACTCCAGGCTGATTCACATTGACTTGTACATCATGTAATCAACGGGGGGGGGGGGGGGAATGCAAATTTTACCATCCCAATCTTGGACCATTTCCCATATTATTTGGACAATGTAGCCGCCCCCCCCCCCAAGACAAATAAGTCAAACTGCTCATTCTTTGCATTTGGGGCAGAGTCCAACCTGTTCCTAAAAGCTAGCCGCATGGGATCCACAGCTGGGACTTTGTGCACCGGTTGCCTTCCTGTTTTCTAGCTCACCCAACCTCTTGTCTTGTTAGAGAAGGTATGAACTCTGGGGCCGGGTCTCTAAAACAGGCTTCATTTTTTCCCCTTTTCTAGGGCCTTGTTCCAGCTGGCATCCGTCTGGTCCCTCACACTGTACTCACCTTTATCTTCCTGGAGCAGCTACGTAAATACTTTGGGACGACAGTAATGGCCTGAAGGAGAAAGGGCCTGCCTTGTTAGAGATATAAATGACGGGGTCAAGGGCCTGGGAAGTGGGATCTCCTAGGGCTCAAGGCATTAGAAGCCGTCTTAATGGTGCCCTCTTTAGTACAACAGAACTAACTGGCAGAACCTCCCTTTTCAGTGCCTGACAGTCTCACGATAATGGGCTAGCCCTCCAAGTGTGATTTGGTGCCTCATGGTGCTGGAGCCAGGGAGCCAGAATTTTCTCCTCCAGTGCCCACAAGCCATGAGTGGCCAGTTCCCACGTGCTGCCTTTCCCCTTTCGCCCAGCAGTCTCTGGGTGCCTCTGCTTCCTCTTTTTAGCACCACAGCAGCATTTCCAGTACTCCACCCTTGCAGATTCCACAGCATCTCCCCACAGTGCCCCCACCCACAAGTCACCATTCCAACAATCCCTCCAATATTGTTTCCTTACCAAAATGCTGATCCCAAGGGCCCTCCAGCCCCCTTGTGCTTTTTTTGTTCGTTTGTTTTAACTGGGCCATAGCTGGTAACACTTGCCTCACCCACAGAGCCATCTTTTTTTTTCTTTTGCTCTCTTAGTTTCTTCCACCTCATGTTAAGTGCCATCATGCCATTGGGGGAGGAGGGCAGTATCGTCTAGTCTAATAACTTATCTCAGTTTCCTTCATCAAGCAGGAGGAGTGGCTGTGTCATGAGGGATGCACAAACCCAATCCTATTTTCTCTGCCCATTTTAACATGTTTACAGGGAAGGGTGCCGTGAGCTGGAAAGGCATTCTGATAGCTGCTTTCGGGTGTGGGTGTGGGTTCAAGGACGGCAATACATCAGGCAGGAAAAGAGGCTTCAGCATCCCTGATTTCTAGGTCTTTGGCAAGAATCAAGCTTCCCTCAGCATGTTGAGTCTGGTCCCTTTTTCCTACCTCAGTCTCCTTCTTATCCTCAAGCCAGCAGTCTGAGGAACAGGAGATCCCTTGCATGTACTGTCTGTGACTGGAATAGCAGAGGGCAAGCCAACGTCTCCACCTCCACACTGTAACCTATGGCAGGCCCAGCACCTCTTGTCCCCTTTGTTTGCCTCTTACTTTAACATTCAAACCTTTTGCAACCAAAGCTTCTTGAAACCAAAAGGCCACAGAGAGTCAGAAATAGGCTTCTGAGGTACTTCTAAAAGGCCTTAGACAAGTAGGTTCGTCTGGACAGCAGTTCTTTCCTGCATGGTAGACCTATCGGCCTCAACAGCCGTGGGGGGCGGCCTGCTGGCTTTCCAGGAATTATTATAGTTAGTCCAGCAGACAGATAATACTGTCCATACTGTGCCCTGTGAGGTGGGCTAAAGTTGCAAGTTAATGGCCCCTGCATTTATTTACATTTGGATAACTGTCAGAGATGCCCATTTATTTCCAAGCCGTTAAGCTTTCTGTGCTGCCTGCCAAGCCTCTGCTCTGGCAGTTTGCTCTGAGCCTCTTGGAGAAAACCTAGAAAGTCCGTTTGGAGTCTCCCCAGGTTGTCTTGCTTTTACTGTGATGTCATTAAGAACCTGCTGTGACTTAATATGTATATATATATTTTTAATGTCTCTGGATCTGGGCCACAGGAACTCAGTCTGATAAAGCGATTGCTGTGTCTTTTGTCTGTTGATGGCCACTTAACGTTGTCCACCTGCTCACCCGTCCATGCAAAGCATCATTCCAAAAGGTGATGTCTCGGCAGGCACCGAGAGCCAGAGCAATCCATTGGCACTTTTGCAATCACAACAATAAAGTAATTGTGCAAAGCAGGTGTTGCTCATTCCTGGAGCTCCATTTCTGTTGGGATAGAGCCGGTGTGGCTTCAAATGAGGACCGCCCATTTCAAATTCAATTGACTGGAAGCTTTTGAACATTGCATTTAAGGGCCTAACTGCAAAATCCTAGTGCAAAGTTTCGCTGCAGGAGTGTAATGTGAAGTTGGATCGGCAAGTTGGGAGGACGATTTGGCACTGCGCTGAGCTTTCAGATTTACCACAAAGCATCTCTTTGGGATTTTATGTCACCTGAAATGAAAAATGGATGTTGCAACATCCAAAAGAGTTTTGGAAAATAACTTTTCCAAAATCAGTCAATCGCTGGAGTTAAGTCAGGCCCTGGTTGTATCCTTTTCTAAGGAGTGAAGCAGACTGCTTCAAGTAACGGACTACAGGGAATCAGAGGAGGGCAGGAACAAAGGTCGACCAGGGCGGGCAGGACCTTTTAAGCTTTGGCAGCTCCAGCACCAGGAGCCGAGGTGGGGGGGTCAGCAGTGGCAGAACCAGGAGCCTTTGGAGCTCCCTCTCAGGCAGCTAAATGTCTTGGGTTGGCCATCAAGAGAGCAGCCAGAGTAGGGATGGGCTTAGCTGCTCATGCCCTACCAGCTTTAGTTCTCCCCTTCCATAGCTGATGAAGTCTCTTCTCACTGCGTGGGCAGAGAGCCTAAAATCACATAAGCAGAGGTGACATTCTCAAGGGGAGGTGGGCTTCTTGCTCCACCGTACGGTCTGTTAGCGATGACCTTACACCCCTGCTTGACGGCGTTGTCACAGTTCTTGGCCGCTCACTCCAATGGGCAACCCTGTCCTGTTATCCATGGAGCCTGGGGTGAGTTGGCAGTTCTTGATACAAGTCCTGTGGGAACAGATTGGAGGGCTTTGCAGCTGCCAAAACCCCTGCTCCAATTATGGCCCACATGCCTGCGTGGTGTCTGAGCCACAGGTGCTTTCTCTGTACCCACAACCATGGCAGCCAGCACCATCTGCCCCCGACTGCACAGCTTGCTCTGCAGGGGAGTCCAGGCAGTGGTGCTAATTGGGCTGTGGGAGGAGGTCCTGAAAATGAAAGCCCATCACCTTAACAGATCTTAATTATGTCTGGCAATAGCAGTCCTTTGTTCCTAGCCCTCTGCATCTTGGCCAGTGTTCCAGTATCCCCAGGTAAAAGGAGAGAATGCCCTGTAGTGGTTGAGCCACACTAAACAAGTGGACTGGGAGGAGGGAAGGAATCCAAAGGGCTGCCCCTTGCAGCTGTCTGTCTGTGCGCCCAGGTGACTGAGTTGATACCGGGGAGCCTTCCAGCCACTTTTAACTGCCTGCCTCATCCTCCCTGATATGTTTCATCTCCTTAAATATCTCTGGAACCTGAGCAGAACCTAAAAGCTGCACAAGCAGGCCTACACAAAACACAGTTGACTGTCTGCAAAAGGAGAGGATTTATTTTGCTTCTCTTCTCTCCCGGCTTGACCCATCCAGTGCTGGGTTGCTAGATGAAGTGTTGAGCAGTACAGGAGCTGTGGAGATGGCCCCGGGCACCATCACCACTCAGCAGATGGAGCTCAGGCACTGACTGCGCTCTCTGTTGCCCCAATTACTACTGGAGAGTAGAGGAGCACATGTGTCAGTTTCTCTTAGCTCATTCCTTTCAACGATCTTCCTGGGCTTGCTCTGCTGTGTTCTAGCCTGGGGTTTGCAGCAAGATGGTACAGGGAGGTTTCACACATGACACCTGTTCAGGTGTGTGGCATTGATGAGGTGGATGCCACAGCAAGGTCTCACTGAGGCAGGGAGTGAGCACCGGGCTTGCTGCAGTGTGTGTTATGCTGTTTACAGAACTGGAGTAGAGAGGGGGTGTGTGTGTGTGTGTGTGTGTGTGTGTGTGTGTGTGTGTGTGTGTGTGTGTGTGTGTGTGTGTGTGTGTGTGTGTGTGTGTGTGTGTGTGTGTGTGTGTGTGTGTGTGTGTGTGTGTGTGTGTGTGTGTGTGTGTGTGTGTGTGTGTGTGTGTGTGTGTGTGTATGCGCGCAAACATGCACACACAGATTATTTTTAAAGCATCTCAAAGAGTGGCTGTGTTCTGGTTCATGCGGGGGGGTTGTTAGTGCTGTCAGTGACTTATGACATAGATTTATTGCAATGAATAAGAAAACAAATATTAAACGTCGATAGCAGAACACTCCACCCATTGTATCCTAGGCTTGCCACCTATGATTAGAGCAAACCTTGATGGGCTGAAAAATGCAGAAGCTGGAACATCATGGCACTACTACAGTATTTAGTATTTGTTTCATTAGTTTTGCTCTCTGTGTACATGCACATAGAAACAGAGAGAGAGAGAGAAAAAATACAGCATGTAGAGGAGCCAGTGTGATGCATAGTGGACTTTGTGTGGGATTAAGACTCAAGAGACCTGGGTTCGAATCCCTGTTCACCTGTGGAAACTCACTTGGTGGTTGGCAATAATAAACCATGCAACAGCATATAGAGGGAGAGCACACAGAGATACAGATGCAAATCCAGCACCCCACAGGGCTACCAAAAGTCTAAGCTCTATGGCATGACCCAGCAACTTTTCTCAGTTCACATAGAGCATGCCAGGGTGACAGGATGCTTGCATAAGACCCCAGTCAGTCCCCAACTGGCATAAAGCTTAAGCATTGCCCTCTGGCCAGGCTTGAGTGGGTTCAGATATGGAGAAAAATGGTAAAATGCCTCTGATGTGCTCTGACCCAAAGTGAGTTACATCAATTTCGCAGAGAATAGCACGGCCCCTGATATGAACTTGTTTTTTAGGTTTGCACATTATTTCTCAGATGTGCCTCTTCCTGACAAGCTCAGGTTCTCAAACAGATATTCTGAACTTTGATTCATGACTAAATTGGGATGGTGGGAATGGCTGAGTGAACTCGAATTCTGACTTATTAGATGCTGCACTGAGAACTGCCAACTCTCGCCCAAGCTACTTTTGCTGAAATATGTCTCGAGATTTTTAAAAAGGTTTTGAATTTCACCGTTCCATGTGGATCTGACTCCCCCCCCCAGTGTTCATTTATCTATTTGTTCCATTTATATCCCCCCTTTCCTCCAACGACTTGAAGACAAGGTATGTGGTTCTCTTCCTCCCAGTTTGTCCTCACAACAGCTATGCTAGGTAGGTTATGCGGAAGAGCCTGGGTGGCCCACAGTGAGGTTCATGGCTAAGTGGCCACGTGGCTCCTGGTCTTGCGAGTCCTAGTCCAACACTCTTTTGATTCTACTTATGTAGTTGGTAACCCCTTCTAGGATATGCTAATAAGAGCACCCAATGGGATTCATGCCCGGGGTATTTTTTTTACCCGGGTTCTTGAGGTCTATGTTTGGAAATAACTATTATGCACAAGATATGAGAATTCCTCGATCCTTTCCCTGCCCCACCCTCCATGGGCAAGAGTCTGCGAAGGCATGGCCGTGTTCTTCCTCTTCCAAACTACATAAGAGGACTGCTAGGCGCTCTGTTTACAGGGGAAAGAATGGTATTTAGGTAAGAGCATTCACCATAAAGGTGACAACCCATCTGAAATATACTGCTCTTTATCTGAGGAATTTTTTTGTTTAAAAAAAAAAGGAATTTCAAGGCTGTCAGCAACTTATAACAAGATCTTTGTATCTGCTATAGCTCCCAGCCAGTAAACCTATAACTAAAGGTATATTGTAGGCACATTCACCTAAGATAGTACATTTTGGACCATCTTTTTTGTTCAAGGAAGCTCCACTTCTAAGATGGACAGTAGACTGATAATGACACACCCACTTAGCAGTTTCATGTAGAAATTAAACAGCATGAGGGAATAAGATTATGTTCCTTTGGAACCTCACACAATGGGGCTGAGCAATACCCCCCCCAAACACCACCCTCTAGAATCAACCATTCAGGGAAGAATGGAGCCACTGGAAGGCATACCATGGGTTCATCATGCCATGATCAAAGGTACTGAACATTTATTAGACAATGGTATTGAACAACAATTAGGCATACTTGTCTTTATCTCCTGATGATAGGTCATTATATGGAGGAGGGGGGTAATCAAATGTGGTCTCCCAGATGTTGTCAAACATCAGCTCCCAGCATTTCTCACCACTGGCTTTGCTGGCAAGAACTGATAGGAATTGCAATCCAACAGCATGTCTAGGGCTACGTTTTGCCCAACTTTGATATAAGGTGATCTACGGTGGCCTGAATGCCAAAACTGGATCTAAACCAGAAAATCAGTTTCATCCTGGAGTGCCTTGACTTGACCTGCAACAAAGTGCTCAAGCATCTTGCCCAAGTAAAAGGCCTACACAATTCTTGTAAAACTGTCTAGCGATCCTCTAGATCAGTGCTTCCCAACCTTGGGTACCTAGATGTTCTTGGACCACAATTCCCAGAAATCCTGGGCTGCAAAGCTAGTGGTGAAGACTTCTGGGAGCTTTAGTCCAAAAACACCTGGGGACCCAAGGTTGGGAACCATTGTTCTAGATCCAGGAAAGTTTTAGTTAGAAGTAATGTTATGGTGGCCCCTTTCAAGAGGCTTCCATTCACCATTTCCCTGGTGGTCACACAAGCTGTCCCTTCCCTGCTTTGAGCTGCAAACATTTTAGTCTCAAAACCCCTAGGAAATAAAGTAGCCTACCAAGGATTTATTTGTCTCCTTTGACCCCAGTAAGTAAGAGCCCTAAACCATCTGGTGGCGCGACATAGGTTGGCATAGGCAGGATGCCACAGAAGCAGCACAGTCGCATTTTTTGCCACCCTCCCTACCACTAAGTAGGTGTGGTGATGAGCTACATACAAGGGCTTAAAAGAATTGACCGGGTGTTCTTTCTTGGTGCTCTGGACATCTCCCAACTAGCTTACCATTCTGAGATCCCAAGTCGGCCATGGTGCCATCTGGACTCTGCTAAGCAAGAGAGTATGGTCAGCAGTAAAGGGGTCAACCGTATACTGCAGATGACAACTGGGCTGTGCCAGTAGCACCGATCTTGTCATCTGGGAGAAAAGAATTCAAAGCCATTTGGAAGCCTATTGTCTCCATGGATGCCTGTGAATATTCATCACAGAGCAATACACATTCTAGTATGAAAAACAATATGGTGGAATGGTTAGAGACCCTTACTAGGATTAGAGAGACTCAGCTTCAAATCCTCAACCAGACAAGAAGTTCACTGGGTGATCATGACCCAGGCAACACTCCTCAACTTGTTCTTCTTTTATGAGGGAGAGCCATCTTAAGTTCCCCGGAAGAAAGGTGGAAATCACTAATAAATATACAATATGTACTGATACAAAACAAGCCTTTGAGATTACATAATGTATTTTTAATAGAAATTATATCATATTTTCTTTTTAGTTGAGAATAATGATATCACTTTTCAAAGTGATAGAGCCGCCTAGAGTGGTCTGGTAGTCCAGATAAGTGGGGTATAAATCAAATAAATAAATAAATAAATAGATGAGAATGCAGATGTCATTGTTGTTCTTTTGCTAATGCCTTTCTTACATTTGTTGCTGGAATTTTCACTAAAGAGGCTCCCAGAGCAGATCTCCACTTGCTGGAAGGCTCAGTGACAACACCAGGCCAGGCTGTCCCCATCCATCATGCTCTTTTAGACTTTCCTTGGCTCATAGCCAGAACCCGTGGACACAGTGGGGAGGAGAGAATGGGATAGATGCCACCGGCCAGCTACTGCTCTTTGCATGCTAGCAGCCAGCTCTTCTGAGTGCAGCATGAGCAGTCTATGTGAGCAATAAAAAGGTAGAAATGCCACATCCAGAACTTGGTTAGCATTTTGTAACAGCTGTCAGCTAGAGCTGGTCGTTGTTGTTTGAGGTTTCGTTTGGAAAGAAGAGAACTGGAGGGGGAGACATGACTGAGGGATATGAAATTGCTAACAAAATGAAAGAAAAGGATAATTATCCAAAGACTGTCTCATAACTGTTCACCAGTTAAGTCTTTGACTAGCATTATTTGGGTTCCTTTGGAGATGCTGTGCTGGCTGTCAGGGAATGTGAATTTTCTGTATCTTCCCACCCTAAGCGTAACTGGTATCAATCTTGTTGTCTTTCCAGCACTGGGCAAAATCTGTTCTGTTCTCCCATACTCTTTGACAGCACCTCCCCCTCCCTTGATTTTGATGGCTTAATGATGCCTTATAGTTCGTAGTTCATGGTTCCTGAAAAACCAAAAGAAAACCCCAAGACATTGCTGGTTTTATCTGTACACATCCTGGTGTTATATTTTGACAGCTATTTTATCTATGAGGTGCCTTCAAAGAAATGTGAAAGACAGAATTTAAAACCGTACGATGAAGAAAGAGCTACAACATCAGTGGGTCATAGTTCCAAGCAGAAGTGCACAGGGTTGTACTGCTAGAGAAGATGTTCAGATGGCTTTTAAAATTGTATTCACGAAGGCTTTCACGGCTGGGACCCAATGGTTGTTGTGGCTACTCCAAAAATGAAATCACAAGAGCCATCAAACCAAGAAAACAACACGGAACTGAAGAAGAAAAACAGCCACCCACAAACAAAGTATTTCTGCCATACATCATAGGGGTCACAGACCGCATGGGGAAACTTCTGGAAAAACACAACCTAAAAACAGTATTCAAGCCCACCACAAAAATACAACAAATGTTATGGTCAGCAAAGGACAGAAGGGACCCCCTCACCACTGCAGGAGTATACTGGATACCTTGCAGTTGTGGCCAGGTATACATTGGAACCACAAAACGAAGCATCCAAACCAGAATTAAAGAACATGAGAGACACTGCAGACTAAAACAACCAGAAAAATCTGCAGTAGCTGAACATGCCCTAGAACAAACTGGACATGAAATTCTATTTCAAAATACTGAAATACTGGACAACACCAGCAATCATTATGTCAGACTGCACAGGGAAGCCATTGAAATCCACAAGCACCAGAAAAACTTCAACAAAAAAGAGGAAAGTTTGAAACTCAACAAAACTTGGCTCCCAGCTCTCAAAAATACAGCATGCAAAAGGTCATGAACTCTACCCAACCACAAGGTCAAGGGGATCACTACCATCAACCACAGTGACAGACAATCTCCTTCTCACAACAGTACACCCACAACAAAACACACTAATCACCCATCCACAGAAAACAATACACCCACAACAATACACACCAATCATCCCATCTCACAGCCATAAATACTCCACGCGCTAGCCAAACTACACCAGAGCACAGTTTGCTGTCCTCTGAAGATGCCGGCCACAGAGACTGGGTGAAACATTAGGAAAAACCACCTTCAGAACACATCCAAGAAGCTTTTAAAATTGTTTAGATAAATGTGTGGAGGATCAAGTGAGGAATAATAGCTGGACCCTAATAGCTAAAAACAATGGATCCTCCAAATGGAGAATGCTGCTGATGGTGTCCAAGTGGTAGGAAGTGAATAAACAACAGTGAGCCTAAACTTTCATGGAGAAGGAGTCCACTTCAACAGAGGCAATTTGTACATGTATTGTGGTGTGAGCTTTCAGAGATCAAATTCACTTTTTCAACTGATGAAATAGACTTGATCTGTGCTATCTCGTGCCATCTTGGTCTTTCAGGGGCCACAATGCTCTTTATGAGTTTTTCTGCAACACAAACAAGCCCAGGTAAGTCTTTGGAAAGGCAAGTTGCCACACAGTCTCCATCTTGCTCCATGTGTGTGATCTTTCTGGGCATGTCTCGCTGACCACAACTGGAAACCGAGTTGGATTTAATGGGTATTCAGTACAGTCTTGTCAGAGGATCCTAGAAGATTAATCCAAAAAGGTAACTTTTCCAAGGTAAAGCTCTAGCAAAATGATCCTTATGGCCTTAAATGTCTTTCTCTCAGAAATTAGCTTCCCTCAGTACTTGCTAACTCAGTGGAAGTGAGGCTTGCTAGCTTTCTTTGCCACAACACCTTTCTGAGAGAAAGCCACGTATAGTTTGACTCCTGGGAGGCTCTGCTGTACAATCCCAAGAGACAGAAGTCCAGACCTGTAAATGTTCTGTTTGTTGTATGCTGAAAGAGTGTTAAGTTTTTAGACCTGAGTGATACAACTGCAGGGCCAGCAAATGGCTGGCATGAACATCCTTCCCTCCATCCCAGAGAATGAACAGGGCAGGGCATCTAGCAGCCCGATTAAGGAGCGTGGCACAACTTTCCTTGGTCTAATGTGATCATTTTGAGAGGAAAGCAATTGCTTGATATTGTATGTACAAGGGGGCAGGCGGAGAACATGTCACAACGGAGCAGATTGAGGGTGGTGATGGAGAGCAGGGGACCCTCACGTTGTGCACGAGAACAGCATCTCATCCCAGCAGGAGGGAATGAAGAATTATTGAGCTTTGGTCTAAGCGAAACCGTTCTAAGCTAAACAGACCTTTGTTTGCCAACACGGGGGAATGACAAGGAAGCAGAGCCAGCTGTGATCTACACCTGAGCTTGTGTTGTGGGGTGACTCTTAAAGATAAGAAGCATTCACAGCAGCATTTCAGCAATGGAATCTGCAAGACTGTAACTGAATAGAATGCTTATTCATCAACTAACCTGTTTTTCATAGATCAAAATCTTTCTTCTAATTAATTGGTGGAGCTGGTGACAAGCCATAGCCTTGGGTCTTTTAAATGGCTTATCATCATGCAGGCCATGGACAGACTTCCATTTCTCCTCTCTAATGCACTAGATGTGATCGGAAAGAAAATACCTTTTTATTCATTTTTAACCATTGATCGCCAGCCCTTTCTAGTGAAACAATTATGGCTTTCATTCTTAGACCTTGGAAAAGTTGCTGTTGAGGACAACAATGTGTAGAAACCACAGCCACTTACATGAAGGATTCTGGGAACTGTAGTTGAAAAGATGGTTTTTCTAAGCTCTACTGTTTTTAACAGTAAGAATTGCTTTGTAATAGTGCAAAGCTAGAAAGAACGATGCTAAACTAATTTTAAAAAAACTGTTATTATCTGCCATCAAGGCACCTGGGACTTCTATTGATCCTATGAATTATTCACTGAATGGCAAACCACTTCTGAAATAGTTATACCTAGAATACAATAGAAAGGGTCACCATAAATCAGAATAGACTGGATGGCATATAGTTATTATTATAATGAATCAATCACCTCTAAAAGGCTTGATAATTAACTGCCCTGCTCAGGTCCATGTTAAATAAAGACCATGGCTTCCTTTATTGAGTTAATCTATCTTGTGTTAGGTTGTCTTCTTTTCTACTGCCTTCCACGTTTTCTACTATGATTACCTTTTCCGGTGAGTCTTGTGTTTTGGCCTCCAGTGAAAGTTTTATGCTCAATTTAATCTAGAACTCACTCATTTGTCCTTCCCTTGATCAATGGTACCTGTAAAACTCTAAAGCGTTCTTCCCAACCACAAGGCAAGTGAATCAAGTTGTTTCCTGTTTGTTTTCTTCACTGTATGGGGGAAAGTAGGACAGCCATACTGTAGTATGGGTGATATATGCTTTATACTTAAGAGTCTTTTCTAGTCAGTTTATAACTGCCCTTCTCAGTCTCAGCCCAGTTCCAGTTGATGACTGAACCAACTTATGAAAAATATTAACAATGCACAACAATATTAACAATATTCATTTCATCATCAACATTTTTAAAACGTAAAGGTTCCCCTTGACAATTTGTCCAGTCGTGTCCGACTCTAGGCAGCAGTGCTCATCTCCATTTCCAACTCACAGAGCTAGCATTTGTCCGCAGACAATCCTCCATGGCCATGTGACCAGCGTAACTAGACACAGAATGCAGTTTACCTTCCTATCAAGGTGGTACCTATTTATCTACTCGTATTTTTGCATTTTGCGTGCTTTCGAACCACTAGGTTGGCGGGAGCCAGGGACAAGTGATGGGGGCTCACTCCGTCATGTGGATTCGATCTTACTACTGCAGGTCTTCTGACCTTGCAGCACAGAGGCTTCAGCGGTTTAACCTGCAGTGCCACTAATTCTCATATAGTTATTATTTTGGCCTTCTTAGCTGACAGGTTTGAGCTAAACCTGGTGGAATTGTTAAATAAAGTTTTGTACTATGCAATAAGTATTTGTCAGAATCACTGTTATAGAAAGAACTAAAGCTAGAATTTATACAGCTGAGTTAATTGTAACAGCTGAGGAAGAATTCCTAGGATTGGATAACCCTGGATAAAGCTAGCAGACCTAGCACACACACTCTGTGGTGTGGGTTGGTGTCATTGTGGATTGCTGTCGTCGTGGTGCTGTGCTGGAGTATCCTGGAAGAAGCTGTGTCTTCGTGCTGTATATTGGAAGA
Source organism: Pogona vitticeps (assembly GCF_051106095.1). NCBI lineage: Eukaryota > Metazoa > Chordata > Lepidosauria > Squamata > Agamidae > Pogona > Pogona vitticeps. Next base: position 139,812,503 of record NC_135784.1, on the reverse strand, counting down.
AGAACTCTGGCTACTGAACTGAACATATGGTATATGACTGCTGAACTACTTTACAAGGACTTTGACTCTGATTTATGCATTGAACTCTGTGGAAACTGCTGTGTATGACTTTGGGACTGGAAACAAGGACTAAGCTGTACATGTAAGTATATATCCTGTAAATAATACAACTATTCTGCTATCAACACTGCTTTATTGCTTGGCGTCTTCATCTCTCAGGGAAGTTCTTTTGGTTAGCACCACCTGGTGCATCCTGGTAATACCGCAACTCTGTCATTAGTTTTCTGCTCTGTTCATGCTTCTGTAGGCTGTTCTTGGTCCTTTCCCAGAAGTCATTTCAAGTCTTTGCTATTTATTGCCGGCCATATGGTGACTTGTGCATATTTTAAATTATTGATTTTCTTTTCTCACTCCTGCTTCATCTGAAATTGAATCTTATATGTTATGCACAGGCATTCAGCAGAAAGAGAGATAAAATATACCCTCACCTGCCACCTCATCAGGAAGTGTGCAGTGCAAAACTTTTGGAAGTGAAGCATTGGCCAAAACGACAATAATTTCTAACATTTTAGTTTGTTTTTACTTTTTAATCTATATTTTATATACATCTGTAATTTAAATTGTGCAATGCTCTGATACGAATAAAGAAAGATTTGACATCTTTATCAATGGAAAACCACTCTGTTTCTCCATATTCTGTCCTAACAGTAGACCTTACCTTTGTCTGGACTATAATTTGCACATAAAGGTAGAGATGGGCATGAACCATATTTTGGCAGCTTGGCACAGTTTGGCTGTTCAGCTGCACATGTGTTCTGCAGGTGCCCCTGCTTCCTTTGCCCTGCTTCGTCTGGCAGGCAGCCACCCAGAGGCAGTGTTGCAATTTTCTAGCCCTGCCTCCTCCAGGTGCTGCTTCTGAGTGGGTGCTCGGTGGAGGACATGGGCCATAGGAAACTGGGAGGCCTGCAGAACAGCTGTGTGGTCTAACAGCCAAACCATGCTGAATCATCAAATTGCAGTTCATGCCCATCTCTACATAAGAGCAAACAAATGTTGTTGTACACATGTTTTGTTTAGAAGCATAGAAACAGAATAATGGAGTTAGAAGTGGCCTCTAAAGCTATTGACTCCAACCACTTGCTTAGTGCAGGAATCCAAGTTTAAATATATCTGATAGATAGCTGTCTAATTTTCTTTGAATGCCTCTAATGCCTCCACAAGTGCCATGCCACCTTTTGCGCATGTGCATGAGTGAGCGCATGCGCACTCGTTTGTGCATGTGCACAAGCATGGGGTGCCCCACCTTCCCCAGCTGGTCCGCAGACAGAAAAAGGTTGGGGAGTGCTGTACTATAGTATATGGTAAATGTCTAAGCTGATTTGTGATGTAATATAATTTAATATTAGGTAATCCAAGCCCCCCCCTCTTTTTGTGGAATATACTGTAGCCTCTTATTGATCCTTGTTCACTTGTTTCAATTACAATAATTATTCCTCAGCTTCTGCCAATCTTTCAAATATATTTCTCCAATCTTTATTGGGAGCATCCAAAATACAAAGTTAAATTTAGGGATAATCTTCATTTTACATAATGCTGTTCTACCAAATCATGACAATTTTAAATTTTGATACTGATTTATCTGTTTGTTAATTTCTTTCTTCAATTTGTCCATATTTAATTTAATTATTTCTTGTAAATTCCAAGTAACATAAATTCCAAAGTATTTAATTACACCCTGTATTCTTTAAATTCTCTTTTCAATTCCTTCTTATCTACTTCTGAATTATTTAATAAAATACATTCAGAACTCTCCCAGTTCACTTTCAAACCAGTTATTTCTTCAAATAAATTTAAATGTGTTCTGATTTTCTGTAATATATATTTTGGGTTTTTAATTATTAATAATGTCTTATCTGCAAAGAGATTTATTTTCTCCTTCTCTCTGGTATCTACACTTTCAATTGAACTATCATTTCTGATTACTTCTATTATCTGTGTAAATAGAATTGGAGATAAGGGGCAGCCCTGTCTCATTCCTCAGCCTAGAAATATTGATTCTGTCATACCATCATTTATTATTTTTGCACAGTTCTGTGACTATACGGTAGTTGTTGGATTATTTGTCTGAAATGGGTGCCAAATCCCATCTGTTTAATCATGATTTTTAATGCATCCCATTCAACTGAATCAAAGGCTTTAAAAATATCTAGGGATACCACTCGTGCTTTACATTTTGATTCTTTCGCCAGGTGCATTAGATTAAGCACCTTTCTCATTGTATCTGACATCTGTCTACCTTGTATTAATCCATTTTGATCTTTTTCAATATATTTCCCAATAAAATTGTCTAATCTTGCTGCCAAAATTGCCGTAAATATTTTAGCATCTTGATTTATCAGTGAAATTGGCCTGTAAGATTCCAAATATATATAAGGTTTTACCTGATTTTAAAATTAAAACCATTAATGATTCCTTCCAGGACTGAGAAATTTCTTCTCCATTTAATATACCATTGTATAAATCCTTTAATTTTGGGATAATAATTTTTGAAGGTTTTATAATACTCTACAATTCCAAGATCCTTTTCACATGTAGTATCACTGAGCCAAGTATCTTATACAGTAACTGCAATTGGCTTCTTTTTCCTAGGTGTAGAACCTCACACTTATCTTTGTTAAATGTCATTTAGTTGTTTTCAGCTCATTGCTCAAGCCTATCAAGATATCCTTGAATTTTTTTGTCTTCTAGGGTATAGTTATTTCACCCAAATTTATGTCATCTGCAAATCTGATAAGCATTCCCCGCACTCCCTCAGTCATTAATTAAAATTTTGAAGAGCTCTGCCCCTAGGACTGAGCCTTGTGGTACCCCACTTATTACTTCTTCCCACTTTGAGAAGGAGCCATTAAGAAGCACTCTTTGAGTATGATTCTGTAGGTAGCTATGGATCCATCAGATAGTTGTTCTATCCAGCCCACACCTGTTTAGCTTGCTAATCAGAATATTGTGGGGCACTTTGATAAAAGCTTCACTGAAGTCAAGGTATACAGTATTACATCATCAGTACTCCCACTGGCTATCAGAGAGGTTACCTGGTTTAAAAAATGAGCTAAGATCAGTTCTGCAGACTGACTCAAATTTTCCCTAGGATTGATGCCAGGCTCACCGGGTTGTAGTTCCCAGATTCCTCCTTTTTCCCTTTTTGAAAATACAAATAACATTAATCTTCATTCATTCATCTGGCATTTCCTCTTCCATGATTTCAAGAAAATAACAGAGTGGTTCTGAGAATTCATCAGCCAATTCCTTCAATTCTCTTGGATGCAGCTGTTTGGGCTCATGAGATTTGAACTTGTTCAAAGTAATTAAGTATTCATTGACTATTATTCTATCAATCTCAAGCAACAATCTTGCCCCCTAAATGTGTACTTCACATTTACCGGGAAGCTCATAGACTCTTTTGGAGGAGAAAGCTGAGCTAAAGTAGAAATTGAGCACTTCTGCCTTTTCTTTGTCCTCTGTTATAGTTTTCCATCCCTACTAAGTAGTTGAGCCACCATTTCTTCTCTCTGTCTTTTGCTACACATGTAACAGAAGAATGTTTTTTTTAATTGCATTTAGCATCTCTTGCTAACCTCAGCTCATTCTTGGCTTTGGCTTCCTAACACCATCCTTGCAATTCTTTGCTACGAGTTTGTACGCTTCCTTACTGACCTTGCTTTCCTTCCACTTCCTATCTGTGTCCTTTTTTTGTTTTCAGATCACCTGTGAACTTTTTGTGAAGGAATATTGGTCTTTTTACTTTCGTCTTCCACCTTTTTTGCTTGTTGGAATTTGTTGTAATTGTGCCTTTAGAATTTCCTCTTAATAGCTTTTCATTATCTGTACAGTCAATATTTTTGATTCATCTATAAATCACAAACTGATTTTCTTATGAAATTCTTCAGTACACTTCAGTAGCCAACATACGTTTGCAATATGATTTCTAGTGCTTCTGCTTTTTCTGAACCCAGCTACAACACTTCTCACTCTATGTATGATGAAAAGTGTTGTAAAATCGTAAATATCTTTTGCTTGTATGGGAAATTAATACTGTGGTTACAACAAATTTGCCATCTCTATTCTTTGGGACTGGAAAATATATTATTGTTTCCAGTCTGTGAGCCACTGTTGTGTTTTCCAAATCTGTTGTCATATTTTTGTTAGGATTTTTTCGGTTCTTCATCAAAGGAGTCTTCTTTAAGGTAATATGTCATCCTTGCATCTTTTCAGTATAGCTATTTAGTACATTGTTTCCATTTTTATTTTATCCTGATCTAATAATATGCTTCCCAGTGATTTTCCAGCATCTCTCAACTTGGTTTGAATTTCCTAATGATTTCTTGGATTTCGCATAAAAGATCTCTTGTTTGTCCTTTCTTGTTGTTTCCCTCTATTTCTTTGCACCAATTATTTTTAAAAGTTTTCTTTATCCCTATATGCCAGTTTCTTAAAAGTACCTTTAGAATTCAGAGCCATTTCTATCCACTTGCCTTTCCCTTTTTTCTGCTAATTTTTAAAAGAGTTTCATCAGCCATTCATTGAGGCTTTTGTTCCAAACAGATATTTGAGGGTGAAAAAACTCAAACTTTTGGTCCCATGTTTTTGATGGAATTACAGGGTGATCTTGTATTTAAGTCCAACTTTATCCAATACGACTTGTTACCTAGTAAGTGTGTAAAAGGATTTTTCCCTCAATCACATGCTATTTTCATTGAAACAGCCTATAACTAGAGGTGTTTAGTGTTGGCTAGTATCCATGCATCTTTTATAACTCTATTTCCACAGTGCTTCTGGACCTTGGACTTATTTACCTTTTAAAAGCTATTTTGCTGTACTCATTTAACAGGCTTTTTTATATCCTCTTTTTTTTGGTGGGGGAGGAATGAAAGGAAAATTTGACTTCTAGCAATTCATTGCTAGAAGTCAAATTTTTCTTTCATTCCTCCCCCACCAAAAAAGAGGATATGAGAAAAAAAAGCCCAGCCTGTGTTTTTTTTTACTTGTACAGTATTATATTTGAAAGAACCTGCCTTTTTCTTTAGAGTCACATCATATTGTACTTTGTCAGACCTCTGTAATGTACACATACAGTGTATTGACATTTCAATTAGATTGCTTCACTGATTGATTAAAACTGTTAATTGTCGTTAATCAGTTGACAGTCCCAAAGGCACATGAACACCCACTGCCCCTCCTCCCAGCAATGTTTGTGTCACAAGAACTGACCACAAAACAACCCGCCTGCTGCCAGCTGGCAAATACTGTAATGCACTTGGTCAGCCAGGAGAGGTGTTCTTCAGTGTGGGCTCCTGCTCACGGCTGCAAATGCAGCAGTTCAGCAGACTTTCACACATTAACCGCTGCACCATTTTTTTAAACACACCAAGCTCATCTGACTTTGGAAGCTAAGCAGAGTTTCACTTGGTTATCGATTGGATGAGAGACTGCTAGGAAATACCCGGAGTCTTCAGGTAGAAGAATCCTGTCTGAAATTCTGAAAAGAAAAACTATCTGTGCCAATCAGCATTAACAATACTGGGCTATGTACACTGTATATAATCCTATATTTAAATATGTGCATTGGGTTATGAATCAAGTAATTTAGACAATTGCAGCTAAGTGTACTTAAGCGTTCGTTCGTTTAGTAGTGTCCGACTCTTCGTGACCCCATGGACCAGAGCACGCCAGGCCCTCCTATCTTCCACTGCTTCCCGTAGTTGTGTCAATTTCATGTTGGTTGCTTCGCAGACACTGTCCAGCCATCTCATCATCTGTCGTCCCCTTCTCCTCTTGCCGTCACACTTTCCTAACATCAAGGTCTTTTCCAAGGAGTGTTCTCTTCTCATGAGATGGCCAAAGTATTGGAGCCTCAGCTTCTGGATCTGTCCTTCCAGTGAGCACTCAGGGTTGATTTCATTTAGAATTGATAGGTTTGTTCTCCTTGCAGTCCAGGGGACTCTCAAGAGCCTCCTCCAGCACCACAATTCAAAGGCATCAATTCTTCGGCGGTCTGCTTTCTTTATGGTCCAGCTCTCACTTCCATACATCACTACAGGAAAAACTATAGCTTTGACTATTCGGACTTTTGTCGGCAAGGTGATGTCTCTGCTTTTTAAGATGCTGTCGAGGTTTGTCATTGCTTTCCTCCCAAGAAGCAAGCGTCTTTTAATTTTGTGGCTGCTTTCTCCATCTGCAGTGATCATGGAGCCCAAGAAAGTAAAATCTGTCACTGCCTCCAAATCTTCCCCTTCTATTTCCCAGGAGGTGATGGGACCAGTGGCCATGATCTTAGTTTTTTTGATGTTGAGTTTCAGACCGTTTTTTGCACTCTCCTCTTTCACCCTCATTACAAGGTTCTTTAATTTCTCCTCACTTTCTGCCATCAGAGTGCTATCATCTGCATATCGGAGGTTGTTGATATTTCTTCCGGCAATCTTAATTCCGGCTTGGGATTCCTCCAGTCCAGCCTTTCGCATGATGTATTCTGCATATAAGTTAAATAAACCAGGGGCAATATACAGCCTTGTCGTACTCCTTTCCCAATTTTGAACCAGTACTTAAGCAGCACCTGCCAAAGACACTTTGTGTCTTGAAGTAGAGCAGTAAGTGTGGTCCTGCCTGCCCATCCAAATCAAGCAATGTAGGAGTCCCAAGCCAGGTTTTAATCCCCAACAACAACAACAACAACACACACACAGGTGCCCCAAATCTGCTGCCTTGCCTCGCTCTGCCTAATGGGAAGGCTGACTCTGAGTTTAGGAGACAGGGCAGGAATTAAGGAACATCAATTCCTCATTGAGAATTAGCGTGGTGCAATGGGCAGAGTGACCCAGTCATCCTGAGTTCAGATTCTTGCTCAGCCATGGAAACCACTGCAGGCTGGCAAAGGCTAGGCCACACTTTAAAAATTCAATTTTTTAAAATGTCCTATTAATTATGTGCCATCAAATTGATTCCAACCCTTTCCAGGGTTTTCTAGGTACACAGCTTCTTCTGGGGTCATTCTCTCCGGATGCACAGGGGAGAATCGAATTCCCAGCCTCTGTGTATCAAACTCACTGAGATCTCCAGCCAGCTAGCAACTTTATTAGGGTCACTCCCAGTCCGATGTTGCCTGAGGGCACATAGAAAGACAAACAAAATCCTTGCTATGGTAATCTGTGAGTATTCCAGCAGGTGGCGCCGTAGGGAGAAAAGAGGGGAATAGCGGGCAGCGAGGTATTTACCCTCCAGTCTATCTTCTCCCAACAAGGACCAGTGTCTGGCAGGCTGGGTGAAAACAAAAAGTTGGGGGAGGAGGGGAGGGAGGGAGGGAGGGAGAGGGCAGGCAGAGCCAATGAACTCTAAGCCCAAGAGAGCAGGCATGTCTGATTCGTAGGAGAATGTGGGCTTGCATACATAGGCCTTTGACCCCATTCCCTATCCAGCTCTATGCCCAGTTTGGATCTCTTGCCCTTTAACGTGTGCTTGGTGCCTCTCAAATGGTCTGGGTGTCCCTCTTCCCCTCTGTTTTCTCTCTTTCTGCCTCTGCCCGCCCTGCACTCTTCCAGACCCCCCTAGGCTTCTGGAGCATTTCTTTCTGTTCACCCTGCTTCTAAGAGGAACAGCAGCTGAGACCATTTTGGAGCTGGGGGTGGTTTTCATGTCTCTTCCACTCTTTTGAGCAAACAAAAACGCCAGCGGAGCATCTCCTGGAAGCCAGGATCTGTGCTCAGAAGCTGCAACCCTGTTTAATTTGCAACAAGCAAGCATGAGCTTGGGCTGGCCTAAATTTAGTTCCCTGACCGAGCAGGAGGCATCTGTACAAACAACTTTTGCAGCCTTGGCCCCTTAGAAGTGTTAACTAGTGTCCTCGACACCATACCATTCTATTTATTGTTAATTGATTTATTACATTTACCGGCTCCCACTTTGGCACCAAGGACCCCAGGGTGTTGTAAATGGCTCTTTCATCTGCCCACCCCTTCTATATTCTACCCTCGTAACATTTCTGTGAGAGTTTAGGCTGAAAGGCAGGAATCACTCAAGGTAATTAATTCACTGAGAACTTTGTGAGGACAAGCGGGTATTTGAACCTGGCTCTTCTACATTCGAGCCATTAAATGGTGCTAGCTTTCCACTATATTTTTAAGGACTTCTGTTTTAATTTTGCTTATACCCACCTTCCTTCCATTTGTGGGGTGTTCAAGTTGCCTTGCACACAGCCATTAACCAGATCTTGAAGAAGTCTGGTGCCTCATAGGCTCCCAGACCAGTTAATTTTGGGGGTTTACAATTCCCAGAGTCCCTCAACCAGCACGGTCGTTGGCCATGCCCAGGATGAAGGGTCAAATGCTCTTTAGCGACACGAGGGATTCATCTTGAGAATTTAATCCACAAACTGCCTCATGTTCTGTTTAAGAGCTGGATGTGTGCTTCTGTAATTTGTCTTTTCACAATTTAGCATGCTTCCCATTTCCTAACACTACTTCATGGCACTTAGCAAAAATGGCACAATATTATGACCACTGAATTAAAAGGATTAAAGAACAACCCAAAACACAATTGTGACATGCAATGCCAGGATTTGATTTGCCGTGAGGTAAAGCCACCCTCTGGAAGCAGCCTTTCAAACGACATCAGTTTGATAATGGCATCTCCTGTGTTTTCTCTCTCAGTCAAATTTGGAGGAAGGTCACAAGCAACAGGAGATGGTGTTTTTCTAAAGCACTCTTTCCTATCAAGCATGCTTGTATTCCTTCCTTTAGCCCTCAACATCCTTGTGATGGCTTGCTTGGTCTCTCAGGGCTGCTGAGTAATCTGGAAGCCACTTAGACATGTCCTCACATGAAAACACTCCCACTCCCCAGACATTCAGGCAGAGAGACTGCCCTTTGCAGCCATTCTCCGGGAAGCACAGCTTTCTCCCGAGACTTTTCCTCCGCATGTTTCTCTCTAAAGGAGGCAGGTATTCTGAACCCCAACTTGAAGCCTTATTTGCAACTGAGAAGTAACACTGTCTCTGAGAGCTTGTCAGTTGACTTCACACTGCCACAGTCAATGCATGTTCCTTTCCCTGAAGGCTGGCGGAGGGGAAAGGGCACTATGTTGAGAGATTATTTTTTTTTTTAAAAAAGGCATGAACAAGCTTCCTTTGGCAGGTGGCAGGAAAGGGTGGGGGTGGCCAAGTTCTTGTCTAGGCCCCGGTTTTTCTTACGCTCCTTCTAATACTCTCATTTGCTAACTTGCCAGCTGTAGGTGGAATTTGTGGTCTCTATTTCAGAGGCTAATGTGATAAGCTGCTCCCTTTCTATTGACAGGCTCATCTGCAAGATCTAGTTTAGAGTGTGATTGTAATCGCTCTATCCAATTACGGGGGGTGGGGGGGGAGTAGCTGAAAAAGAAGGCTCAGGGAGACAATATGGTATTTCTTATTAAAGACAAGCATTTAGAAAAAGCTGGTGTGGACATTTGGGGGAAAAAAATCTAGTGACTCTTTTGCTTATTTTATGGCATCTCTTAGAATGGCTTTCTGAGAAAATTAGGTGTGAGGAGAAAAAAGGGTCTGCGGCCAACAAGGAAGTTCAAGTCATAGCACTTCCTGTTCTTGAATTCAAGACTGAAGAATCTCTTCCACAGATATTTTGCCATATCAGCTAGGTTGTTCATGCCTTGAATATCGGCCTGCTTTGAATACTGAACTCTGAGATCCACCCTGAATACTTTGAAGCTGCTGAATGCAAAGGAATAAGCTCCACACACCTCTCCCTCTCTCAGTTTCTGCTCATCATAACAATGCTGTAAGGTAGGTCAATCTGGAAAACAAATTGGCCCAATGTCACTGAGGGAGCCTTGTGACTAGGTTGGGACTAGATCTCAATCCAAGGCCCGGCCCAGCCCTCTAGCCACCCAAACCCACATTCCAGTGTCCCTCTCTCCAGTGTTTGATATAATACAGAATCAGATGTTTAGAGCTGTGGCTGGCTGGAGAAAGTAGGTAAGGGGTGAACTGGAGCTGATCTATATTTTGTTGCTATTCTAGATTAATCAATATAGCCAATGTGGACCTCCAGCAAAACATGGCAATATATCTTAGCAGAGGTGTGCGTGCCGAGGGTTGCATGAACCAGTCATGCCTGTCTCCAAGTGACCATTTAGCCAGGGACAGGCAAATTGTAGCCTTCCACCACAGATTCCATGTGGCCTTCAGATGTTTGACAAGAACTAACACGCCTTTCCATCTCTTGGTTTTCTGAATGCAGAAAAACCAAAAGATAAGGAACCTCATGACACAGTGGTTAAACTGCAGTACTGCAGCAAAGAGTGTGATCACAACCTGAGTTCAATCCCAGGGTCAGGTAGCTGGCTCCTGGCTGACTCAGCCTTCTATCTTTCCAAGGTCACTACATTAAGTACCCAGCTCACAGAGGGACAGGGGAACTTGCCTGCATAATTAAACTGTGGGCTGCCCAGAGAGCACTATGGGGCAGTATATACAGTGGACCCTTGACTTACGGAATTAATCCGTATTGGACCGGTGGCTGCAGGTCAAAAAGTCTGTAGGTCAAGTCTCCATTGACCTACAGTGCATTGAAAACCGATTAATCCCGTAACAGGCCGTTTTTGTTCCATTTTGGTTTTTTTCTGGTCTGTAGGTCAATTCTCAGGCTGCAAGTCAAACCTAAATTTTGCGGCCAGAGAAGTCTGTAACTCAAAAAGTCTGTAAGTCAAGCCGTCTATAAGTCAAGGGTCCACTGTAGGTAGCATATTGTGCTTTGCTATGCACTCTGCAACTCTTTTCCATAAAATGCTGCAAGAAAGACCCATATATTTCCAATAAAATTTCTTGCCAAGAGTTTATTTGTTTTTCCTTTTGATATACACACTGTGTTTGAGATGCTGAACCACTTATCACTCTCTGCTGGCAGACAGTTCTCTCTTACCTCCTTTTTTTTGTTTTGTTTTGTTTTTGGCTTTTTGGCCACCATCAGGAAAATTTTGGGGAGCCATAGAGCTTGGAACTGGGTCAATGGCCGTAGAATTGGAAAGTAGCCTAGAGTTGCATGTGAATGTCAGAAGGCTATAGTCCAGTGTGGAACAGTCTCTAGACATCTCTAGGGACTGCAGTGGGTCTCTGGGGGTGGTTTCCTCTGCTTTCACTGATCACCTGTGCTCTCAGAAGTGGATATTTTGGACTTCATCCAGCAAGAGCATGCCCCTGGCAAGACTGCATCCTTATAGTTTTTAGGGATGTTGGCCACTGGCTTGATTTCATATGGTACATCAAGTAAGGAAAGGACAGGGAAGCAGACACTCAACAAGACAAATTACATCTGTGCATCCCAGGAATTTAAACATGGCCATTAGAGAAGAGACAAATCTCTGTCACTTGATGTAATTCCAGAATCACTGGATCTGCAGCTGAAAAAAAGAGATGTGTCAACAACCTTGCTCAGCCAGTAGACAGTTTTAAGTCTCTCTTGGTAACAAGTTGGCTACCACAAAAAACACTCCATTCACATACAAGCATCTGCTCACACATTCCCACACATGAATAAACCCTCATTGCAAAATCACACTCTTTTTTTGCACACATACACACACTTTTAGACACACTTCCACATTCACCCGTAGCAAGGTAGAAAAACTCAGAGGCTGACTTTTACTAAGTCAAATCCTTGGCTCATCTAGCCCAGTGATCCCCAACCTTGGGCCTCCAGTTGTTCTTGGACTTCAACTCCCAGAAATCCTGGCCAGCAGAGGTGGTGGTGAAGGCTTCTGGGAGTTGTGGTCCAAGAACATCTGGAGGCCCAAGGTTGGGGACCACTGATCTAGCCCAGTGGTTCCCAACCTTGGTTCCCCAGATGTTCTGGACTACAACTCCCAGAAATACTGGCCAGCAGAGGTGGTGTTAAAGGCTTCTGGGAGTTTTAGCCAAGAATATCTGGGGAACCAAGGTTGGGAACCACTAACCTAGCCTATTTCTGTCAATTCTGACTGGAAGACCCTCTTTTGAGTATCAGGCAGGATTTTTCCCCCAACCCTACTTGAAGATGGGGAGATACCAACTATAGTGGAGTGGATAGAGTACTGGACTGGGACTCAGGAGGCCTGGGTTCAAATCCCCACCCAGCCTTGCAAACTCACCTGAGAGTGTAACACTGGTAAAACCACTTCTTAAATAGCTCACCTTGTAAGCCCATTTAGGGTCGTTATAAATCAATTCTGACTTGAAGGCACATAACAGCAACAAACTTGGAGATAAGGAGAGGACTGAACCTGGAGCGTTCTGAAGGCAAAGCCTTTGTTCTGCCCCTGAGCTTCTCCTCTCCACCTATCCACATGCTTACTCTCTATTATATAAGGGGATGAGGAAAAGAGAGGACTTGAGTTGTTTTTCTTTCCCCTGCACTTGTTATTCACCTCCCAAAATTGTGACTCCGTCTTTTATCATGTTTCAGATTTGCATAGAATTTGCTTTCTTCACCACTGCTACAACACTGAGTTGACATGTTCATTGAGCTACAATCCCAATGTCTTCTTCCCAGTTAGTCACTGCCAGTTCTGTTCCCATCAGTGAATTTCTGATTTTCAGCCTCAGCTGTGCATTATTTTAGTATTACTTATGCTGAACAAATATGCAGTAATGAAAAATAGTATTACTTATATTGAACAAATCTGCACCCAATTATTATGAAGGACATTCCACTCTGGTTTTCAACTTATTGCTGGTAATTTTTCATCAATTTTCATCACTGTACAAATGTGAGGTGCGTGGTCCTTGTTCCAAGGAGCTTCTAATCTAAAAATCAGCGCAGGAAAAAAGAACAGAGGAAGAGGAAAGATTTATACATAGGATAAATACATAAGTGCAGAGAGAAATGGGGTAAATAATCATTTATCTGGTTAACTGCTATGTGCATTTTGATTGCCACAAGCAGGCTTTCAGTTCCCTCCAGCCTGTATTATTAACTGGATCTTTGAGACAACACCACAACACTGTTTTAGGATTATTTGACCTTAGATGGGTACTCAGCCTATCATTTCCTTAATCAAACAGCTTACATGAGCTATATCACTGGAAAAGATCCTAAAATAGCAACAAGAATCATATCTAACGCTATTAAGTCCAATTTAACTTTAACTGAGTTACATACCATAAGTATTTTTCTCCAGTCAAAATAATTTGGTCAGTGTATTCTTCACGTAGACCTTTGTGTAGTCTCTGACTCTCAGATCTCACAAGGGCCAAAAGCCGGTTGCTCAGCACAATCAATTGTATCAGACTCAGTAGGGATTTGGTGAGTCAACTCTTCTGTAAGCTCCATTGATTGAAATGAGTCTCAGACCTGGGCAAAGTGTGGCCCAAGGGCCACAACTGCATCTTACTATGCTAAAGCAAGTTACAGAGTAGGCCTGTTTGAATCAACTGACCTTACAGAGTTGACTCATTACATTTCCACTGATTGAATGGCCCTACTCTAGTGTGATTCATTGGGCTAAGCAACAGGATTTTGGCCCATAAAATATAAAGCTAGCTTGTAAGGCCTCTAGTATTGGTGTCAATCAATAATGGAAAATTTGTTTTCCTTAACTTATTGTATATCCTACAAGGAAATGTCGCAGGATGTCTTGCATGAAAATAGTGGAATTATTCTTCCCAAAACATCTCATCCTATGTTATAACATATTGATCATATACAAGTGCTTCCATTGGTTACAGTTATATTCCCCACCCAGTGAAATATCAACTGCCTGTCACACTTGATCAGCATTACTGATAGATCACTGTAAAGGAGTGTGCATGGTGATAATTCTCACCACTGCTGTGGTCTAGGTTTATACCACATATCAGAAGAAGAACAGAAACAGAGTATTTAACTTATATTATAGCTATAGGCCAAGATTTTCCTCTTTCCAGTTAATTTAGAACTTTTGTTTTCCCTAATTTATGAATTACAGATATTTAGACTTAATTACATTGGGATTTGAACACTAACATGGTCACACAAAGATGCGTTCTTCTTCATTAGCCCTTTTGACATCCACCGCCAGGTATAGGCCTCTCCTTTCTGCTTCCACACATTTTTTGCAATGTTCTAACACCTGGCGCTGCGGGTTAAACTGCAGAAGCCTCAGTGCTGCAGGGTCAGAAGACCAAGCAGTCGTAAGATCGAATCCACACGACGGAGTGAGCTCCCATCGCTTGCCCCAGCTCCTGCCAACCTAGCAATTCGAAATCATGTAAATGCGAGTAGATAAATAGGGACCACCTTGGTGAGAAGGTAAGGGCGTTCTGTGTCTAGTCGCACTGGCCACGTGACCACGGAAACTGTCTTTAGACAAACGCTGGCTCTACGGCTTGGAAACGGGGATGAGCACCGCCCCCTAGAGTCGGACACGACTGGACAAAAGTTGTCGAGGGGAACCTTTACCTACACCTTCTTCTGATCCAAGGTCACCGTTGTTGTATTGCTCTATTCCACTGCCCATCTACTTGTCTCAGGGTGTGGCCTGCCCATCTGTGAGGATTCGGCTTTTGGCTCCATGTTCGGCTCAAAGAAATCAGCAGATTCTTGTTGCTTCAAAACAGGTGAAAGATTTATTGGTGTATTTAACAATAAACAGGTGTCTGTAACATGATTGTGAATCTTTTCTCTGTCTGCCAATGGATCCGGAAGGGGTTTCCAATCTTCAGGAACGGATTTCCATAACTATTGTCCCCGTAGATGTGAAGCGACCCAGTCTCTTATGGTCTGCCCCATCAAGCCTTCCAACAAGGGCACAGTCATCACTCCACAGGATCTGTCTCTTGGGGTCTCGGTCCTCCCAGGGTCCTCCCTGTAACTCCTTCTCCTCATCTCTCTTACTCTCCATTCTAATCTTTCCTTTCTCTCTCAACTCTCTCTTTCGCCTCTCTCAGTCTCCTTCTCCGCTCTCTCGCCTCAGTTTCTCCTCAATAAGAGGGTCTGGGTGGAATCTCCTTTCTCCTTATATATATCCGCTTCTTCCTTGGGTACTCTTAACTTCTCCCGTAACCCCGTCCAGGGATCCTCCTTCCACACCCATTCCCAACCAGGCTGCAACTGTTCCTCTCTCCTTTTTACCTCCCCTGTTCCTGCCTCAAACTCCACCCTCTTTTTCCTCTCCTTTCCCGCCTTTTCCTCCTGAGCCTCCCCCATCGTCACTTTCTGCATCTCTTCTGTCAGCTCCTCTATTTCTGTCTCTGGCTGAGGTTTTGCTGTTGGCTCTGGTGCGGGCTTGGGTCTCGCTTCCTTAGCTTTGCTGTTGAGGAGGGATGTCTCTCCGGCGAGTGGGGTATCCCTCTCGCCTTCTGTCTCACACCATCTCCACTTTAATGATGATATTTTATGCCAAATATCCTGGTTTCTGATTTTTGCTATTAGTCTTTCTCTAATTTCTTCTGAGGGAGCAGAAGGAAGAGCAGGGAGATTACTTGTAGGAAAACACGAGCAAGGCTGTGGGTGTCTTTGAAAGACAGAATAAGGAGTTTATAGCATCTGTGGGAGCAACCTAGTGTGAGGATTGGGGGTGGGGAGTTATGCAGAGCATTCAACGAGGTGGGTTCACTGACAACAAGAGTTGTAAACAGAGTAATTTGATGTCTGCTGCGTACCATGGCTCCCTCACAGCTCTCATCTTCCCTCAGATCATTTCATAGTAACTTAAATAGCACTGGTCCAAATACAGTCCCTTCAGAGAAGACATTTTGTATATTTCCTTCCTTTGTGAGAACTGTCTGTCTACTGCTCTATTTCCAACTAGTTACTGATTTGTGAAAGAATTTGTCCCCTTCTCCCTTAACTATACCAAGTTTATTCGAGAGTCTTTGGTGAGGGATAAGAAGCTAGACTTCATGTCATGTGACTTGTCACATTTAACACACTTTTTAAAAAATTGCATCTTTAATACTACCAATTGTGCATTGGACAAACATCCAATCTGAATAGGGCATCATTTGATCCACTCACCTTCACCGGTCTATTTGGTCGGGACACAGAAGAGGGCCTTCTCCGTCACTGCTCCCAGATTCTGCGATGCCCTCCCAAAAGAAGCCAGTCTGGCCCCATCTTTGCTGTCCTTCTGCAAGCAGGCAAAGCCCATTCTCTTCTAGCAGGCTTTCTCTTACTGATTAGCTGTAGCAGAGTTTTAAACAGATAGTTAACCACCCAGAGTGGCCTTGTAGCCAGATGGGCAGTATACAAGTCAAATAAATAATAATTATTATTTGTATCTTACTGTTTTTGAATGTGTTGGTGTTGCTTTAGTGTGGTATGGTTTTGATCCTTTTTAGTATTTTTAGATTTGCTGTTGTTATGTTAACTTTAAATGCTGTTAGCTTCTAATGATGTAAGCCACTTGGGTCCTTTCCTAAGAGAAAGAAAATGGGGGGGGGGGATTAAAATAAATAAAAAAAAATCATGCTGGTTTTTCACACAGAAAACCCTTTGGCAAGGTATACAAGGTCACCCATATTTATTCACATAACTTGTTGATATTCAGTCTAAGGAAAGACCTGAATGATGGTGAGACAGGCTTCCCCTTTTCAGAAGCCATGCCGAATCTTCCATACCAGCGTTTCTCCTTCATCTGTCTGTCTACTAATTCTCACTGCAACAATGCCTCACAGCACTTTATCTTAGGATTTCTTGGCTCATCCACCTTCAACCCTTTTATAAAAACTGTCGTTGGCACAGCTAGCATCCAGTCGTCTGGTAAAGAGGTTGACTGTAGCGACAATATCTTTTCGTAATTGAGTTTCAAGGAGGAGATACCCTTTCATTGTGACCACAAAGGAGAGGAGCCAGTACTGTTCTAAATAGAAAATCAGGTAGTGGATAAATAAGAAAAATACATTGTTTGTTGCTGAAATTAAGGAAAATTCACAATCACAGCTTATGCACTATGAAGTTTTAAATTTTTGGCAATAAAATATTAACAACCTCCTCCCCAGTGCAATACCCTCACATTAGGAATCCTTTTTCGAAGGAAGAATTCAAGTTGTGAATCATATACAACCGGTGTGCACTTATTAAGCTTTCCAACATTAATCCGGCAAGGCCCTACAGCAGAACTGGGATATCCATTTGGCTACAACAAAAATCACCTCCCAGAATGCAGGCCACATGAAGAGGCCTCATTTTTGGCACAGAGTATGGCAGATCCGTAGAAACGGGGAAAGGGGGATCAATAATAATCCATCACTTTCATCAGCCAGAGGATGGTATTGAAAGGGATCCTCTTGACGCTGAAGCGAGAGAGACCTGCCTCTCCTCCCCAGGCTTTTCATATATGTCAAATCAAAGCGAGTCCCAGCAAGGCCATGGCTATCGGTGACCCCTGGCTCTGCAGAGGAGGAGGCTGCCAGCCGGGCAGGCGACTTCCGATCCTAAAGGCAAACCTAACTGGAGAGTAGGTGGCACCGGAGCAGCCCGCAGCGGTAGGGGGTTCCACTCGGAGCCGTGGTCGCCCACAGGTTTCTGCCCCAGCGCGCAGGGATGGTCACGGGCAACTGGTCGCCCGAGTCCGCGTCCGGGGGTGCGGGAGAGGTGGGAGACTTCAGGCTGCCTCGTTTGTTGCCTTAAAGTGGGGCTTCAGCTGAAGCAGGCGGAGGAAACCCGCATCGGGGGCCGAAAGGGACCTTTGGGCGGCCGGCTCGATGGCCTCTCGGTCTGGGGGCCCTCCTCCGGCTCCCGCTCCGCACCTGCTGCTCCGCGGAGGAAGCCGCCCTGTCCTGTCTCGTCCCTGCCGCGCCCTCCCCGCCCCGCCGCGCCGCGCCCTCCCGCGGGCCCCCACGCAGCCCGCCGGTCCCTCCCCCAGAGCCGCTCAGAGGCTGCAGCGGCGGCGGCGGCTCGAGCAAAAAGTTTCGAGCGGAGCTGCCGAGCGGAGGCGGAGCGGCGGAGCGGACCGAAGCGTCGCGCTGCCATGCGCCCCGGAGGCGCTCGGGACCCACGGCGCCCAGGTACCTCCTCTGCCCGCCGCGCTGCCCGGGGATGCTGCCGGCTCTGCCCGGCCGGGGCTGCGGGTGCGGGTGGGCGCTCGGGCCCTAGACGGAGACAACGCTGCCCGGGCGAGGAAGGGAATGGCTTTCGGAGCCGCTCCGGGGGAATGAATGCTGAGCGCCCTCCGCCTGGGTGCCCCATGTGCCTGCGGAGGGAGGGTCTTTGCGCTGCCGTTTTCCGGGTTTGGGGGGGGGTGAACGCGACGGAGCTGTGCCCTTGCAACAGCCCCTTCCTGCGGGCCCCCGCATCCCGGATTGTTGTCTCCCACCGACCCCCGGGAGTTGAGGGTGGGGTGTGGGGGGGGGAGACAGGCTAGCGGAGACCCTGATCCGGACCCTCCACGTGGCACGACAGCGAGGTTGACAGGTTCGATTGCGTTGTCGTCGAGGAATAAAACGGAGGTTCTTTTGCAACGGTCAGAAAAAGCGCGACCCGCCCACCCCCAATTTCCCCATCTGCCAAAGCTGCGGATCCCTTTGGACGCCCAGAAAATGTTGCATCTAATTTCTAACGGTCCGGTGCGAGCGCCTCCAGGATTGCTCCCGACGGCTTGAGAGCCGAGGGCCACTCAAGGGTTAACGATTGATCAGATAGTAGACCCACAAGCACAGACTTACTTGGGTTGCCGTCCCGCAGCGATCCTGGTCATTTCCTAAGTACGGGCGGTGGGGCCTTCCACCTCTCGGGCTTAGGCGAGACCCTTGCAGCCCCCGGACCCTAATAGTAGCACCACCACCGCCGTAGGTCGCATCCGATTCACGATTCCACTGTGGACCATTTGAGGGTAAGTCCATGCTGTTTGTTGCATTTTTTAAAAACCCAGTTGATACATCCACTCCTTAAGAAATCTTCTCCGAGCGGTTTGCCCTGAAGGAAAACAAGATCGCCTTCGGGTTGGTGCTCAGGCCTGGCCTTCCAGACGGGTAGCGGCGTCCCTCTGTTGCCGCAGAAACAACAGTATCTTGTGACATCTTAAAGACTGCTTAAAGAACAAATATTTATTACTCCATAAAGCTTTTAGTGGATTACACTCCACTCCGGATGGTTCCTCTGCCGCTGATTCTGGTCCTTGTTTTGTGCCATCATCCCCTGGTGTGTTTTCCGTGTTACCGGCGGCGCCGTCCCCTGCTCGGGGAACCCGGTCACAAGCAGGGAGCCCTCTCCTGTGCCTTCTCCTCGGCCCCTTAGCAGCAACCTGGCCACGCAGCCAGCCTCCCAACACCTGGCCGGACTTGATGAATACTAATGACAATCTGCTCTGCCTGCGGGAGGAAAGGTGGCGGGGGGGGGGGGGGGAGAACCGTGTGCCCGTGGCCTGGGCAAACAACATTTTGAGAATGCGCTTGTCCCACGTGAACCGTCACCAGGAGGTGTGTGGGGGGGGAACAACTGGTGGAAATAATTAGTTTAATAAAGGGTAAACATGGAAGAATTAGTTCCTAATGTACAGGGATCTGCGGGTGGGTGTCTATGTCTGTATATGTATGCTGTGTGATTCCCAGCATGGTGTAGTCGATAGTGTTGGACTAAGGACTCAAGAGACCTGGATTCAAACCCTTACTTGGCTGTGGAAACTCAGGTGTATGAGTGTACACATGTGTGTGTGTGTGTGTGTGTGTGTAACGGGTAAAACCTCTTGTTAAACATCTCACTCACCTTGATGTTCGGGGTCACTCTGTTGGCCCCTAACAAGAATATATTGTTGTTAATGTCATCCAGTAGTGCAAAGGGACAAACAACATGAGCCTGGACCTGTGGTGTCTTAAAGGTTAACACATTTATTAGGCAATAAGAGTTTGCAGCACTTGCTGAAGTGAGCTTTAGTTCACAAAAGTTGATGTGATAGATACGCTTCAAGGTGCCACAAGAGTCTGTGTTTGCTTCTGCTGCAACAGAGTAAGGGGGCTGCTCTCTTTTGGGAAAAAAAATCAGTTCAATGCACTGGGGAATGATAAACGGTTCTGTAGGTCTGCAAAATTCACTGAGAATGGAATCTAGCTGATCACTAGTACAAACGCCTCTAATGAATGTAGTTGTTCTTTGTTGTTGTTTTAAAGAAGTAGTGGGCAGAAGGCTACCTGTTTGAACAAAGTTTCTTGAAGAGGTAGTGTGTTGCTACTCATTCAGGCAAGTCAGTCTGAAGTGCTCAACAGCGTGTGTAGAGTATAATCCTCCTATGGCCCCTTGCGGAAGTTAGAAAGGATAAGTAGGATTTTCTCGTCTGGGTGTTTTTGTTGATATTCAAACTTGAGGTGCTAAAAATGGCCCTCCTTGTGTAAATGAACTCCTGGGCTGCTTGAGGACTGTGTTTAGGAATGTGTGGGGTTACACATTGGCTGGGTTTACCGACAATATTATTCCTATCAACATAGTACTATCTCCTGTGAAATTTCCTAAGCTTGCTGTTCCAACAACACGCAGACACACAGGATAACGGCAGGGCGCCTGCACCTAACACCCTTAGCCAAACCTGGTCTTTCACTTCCTTTTTGCTACAGCTGATGCCATTGCATTAATTGACCTGCATTTGGGTTTCTGTTTTGTTTTGTTTCATTTCATTTCTACTCTGCCTTTCTCCCAGTAGTGAGAGCACATCTACTGCCTGTAGGATCTGGGCATGGGGACACTTCAGTCTCTCCTTCTCTAGAATCGCCACCAAGGCAGGAGATTATGAAAACTAAGAGATCTGCAGCTATCGCACCAGTCTCTTGATGTGTATACAATGATATTTATATTTTCTTGTTGGCTTCCTGAGTTGGTTCTGACTACGAATCCTTATAAACTAGTCCAGGACAGCAGTGCGGAGGGGAGAGATATAAGTAACAAAGTCCTCTCTTTTTTTTCTAGGCTCAATTTCTCTTGCTTGAGTGTGATGATCTTTCGGTTTTGTATAGCAAATTCTCACAAAAGCCATTTGAGCAGTGAGATTCCTGTGAATTAAATTCTGGGTTTTGTAATATAGAATGGATCATCAACTCATCCTTTTAAAAATGCCTTGCAGGGCTTTTCCCTCCTCACTATATAATTCAATCCTCCTCCTTTGGTCCTTCCACTCCTAAATAGTCCCATCAAATGGTCTTGGCTGGGCGCATTATGAATATTTCTAAGTCCATCCAAAATGCATCATATACTTCTCTTGTAATAGATTTAAATGTCTGTACTCAGGAAACCAAATGCTTTACAGGAGAAAAACCCATAAATCTTCAAGGACAAAATGGATAAACTATGCTGGGCTGTAAATGTTTCAGCATTATGTGAAAGTGGAAGCGTGTCCTTAATCTGGTAGCATTTGCCAGTTTTTGAGGAATTTTAAACATTTGGTGGCAAGAGCATTTGGCATAGAGAACAGTATGTATGAGGGACTTGAAGTACATTTATGGGATTTGTTGCAAATGTTTAGAGAGCAAAAGTCTTGACTGTTGGAGAAAAAAAAAGTCCCACAAAGGCCACTTCTAATTTGTAAGCTTTCACATAGTACTGCTTCCTGATTCTAATAATTTTTTTTCTATAATGGAGAGAAGCCCAGAAATTGTAGGAGTTTCCTAAATTAAAATCAGAATTCTCAATAATAATAATAAATAAAGAAAAAGAAAAAAATCTATGTAGTAACATGTTTGTGTGTTACATGCCATCAGTGTGCATCTGAGTTATAGTGATCTTAACAGTGTTCGCAAGAAGTGAGATATTTAAGGAGCTGTCTTAGCAGTGCCATTCCATGGGGAGTTTTTTTGGCCAAGTGGGGAGTTGGACCCAAGTCTTCTCAGGCCTAGTCCGTCACTTTGTCCACTATACAATGCTGAGTACCTTGATGTGTAACATTTGACACTGTAAAGGTGATGCAATGGTGACTATAAACATTTCCAGACAGACAGATGTGCACACATGCTCTCCAATCTCAGTCATTCTACCTTTGCCTTGAGGTCTAATGCCATCCTTTGCTCAGAGATTCGTCATGCTAAATATCCACTCTTCTATCCTTCCTCCTGGCTTACTAAGCCCAAATGTGACAAACAACCTCCCACAATGCTTTCTTGCCTGCGTCATTCCAGCCATGTGCATTAGATCCTCTGTGTCTGAAGTACAATTGATGTGAGCAGAGCAAAGGATCTGCTCTGTGTATCTCATGCATTAACCTGGGTGCGTTAAAGAAGGATTGTGCCATCACACGTATTATTATTATTATTATTATTATTATTATTATTATTATTATTATTATTATTATTATTATTATTATTATTATTATTATTATTGGTCGGATGACACTCAAACCCTGCTGGAACACTGGTGATATGATATAATGCTAATTTGCCACAATGCCCTACCTGGCACAAGCCTTTATATAGCTTAGTGGAAAGCCATGTTTAGTTTAGTAGCTTGAGGGAGCCTTTCTGTTTGAGACTTGGTGGCTGCCCAAAGCTTCATTTGTGAAATGACAGCTAGAGTTCAGCTGTATCATGAAGCCCTGCTCTCTAAGACAGTGTGGTGTAAAGGTGGCTTATTGGTTCCAGGCACCAATAAGCCATGAAACTCACTGTATTAGCTTGGCCTGCCTCCTAAAATTATTCTGAGGGTAAAATGAGAGGGAAGACAGCTATGTTGTAAGCCACCTTGAGCTCACTGGAGGAAAAATGAGAAATCCTATGTAGCATATAAATAAATAAAGAGGATATGGCCTTAATCACTGATGGGCAGGGTCTGAATGGCTGGTCTCCATTGGTACACACTCAGAGGCAGTCTTCGCTTCAGATTTTTAAAAGCAACAGAATAAAATAGCACTCATGCAGTGGAATACATAGGGACCTGTTACACGCACAGCTCTCTTTCTCTTGACTAGACATGGGGGTATTCGTATACAAATACACCCTGCACAGGTAGACATAACAAGGGTCCGCCCCCCTGGGTCTAGACTGTCAACTCACCTTCCGCTGCTGCTGCAGACTCTGCACTCCTTTCCTATCGCTCCGGAGCTTGCAGTTGGCGAGCCGCTCCTGGCAGAAGGCGGGACAACAAGCCTCCCTGCCAGGTCGAAGAGTGGCTTGCCAACCAGGCACTCCAGAGCTATAGGAAGGGAGTGCAGAGCCCACAGCAGTAGCAGAAGGTGAGTGGACAGTCCGGCCCCAGGAGGCCGGACCCTCATTATGTCCACCTGTGCGGGGGGGGGGGGTATTCGTATACGAATACTCTCCCATCTCTAGTCTTAACTTTTCTGTGCTCACTTCCAGAACACATTCAAATGTCTATGATCACTTCCCTGCCAATCCAAAATTATTAATTTTCTTTCAGCGCCTCTTGATATTTTATCACATAACCAGAAACATCTGGTAGTTCATTTGCAATAGTATAACAAAATTTCAGTTTGACTTGAAAAACCGACTGGAGGGCATAGTGATTCTGTTGCATCCTTGTCTCACTGCATGCCCACGAGATGGTTCACTCAGGCTACATAAGGGCCCAGATCCAAGGTGATGCGAACTGGATTGCAGCTTCCAGCATCCAGCAGTGGTTTCTCCAACAGAATCCTCCGCCTGACAAAAAACAACATTCCAATTGAAATTATTCATTGACCATGCAATCCAAACAGTGCAAGTTTACTCGGAAGAAAGTCATGCTGTGTTCAGTGAGACTTACTCTGTGTTAGATATGAACAGGATTGCAGTCTTCAACTCATAGTGCTAAAGGATTCCACATAAACCCAGATGGGGAATATTCTATTCCACAGACATCGTAAAGAAGGTAAATCCATGTGCAGTGTGATTCTATGGGAGGGATATATGTGAGCGATCTGAAGCCAGAGAAAAGACCTTGTTCCAAAGCCCTGCTTGGATATACTGGCAGGATACGAGGTAGGGAGAAAAAAAAATGCTTTTATCTCCAATTTTGGTTCCCCATTCCAATTTTTCTCCTGTTGGTTGTAATGAAAGTGAAACTGTGGCTGCCAGCTATAGGGCATCCTCTCCACACCATTCCAGGGGCCGATGGGAGGAGTATAGGAAGCATATGGATCCTGTGGGTTCTTCCCAGGCTTGCCCAAAGAACATCCCTGTTTTGCTTTTGCCAGCCTTGGAGAACCAAGGGCCATGGGACATTTTGCTGTTGCTGGAAGAGGAGGGGATTCCAAGGCTGGACTGTCTGAAGCCAGGCCTCTTGTTTTCATCCCTCCGAGGAGGCCTCCACCACCCTATGGCCTCAGGGATGCCCTCCCAGGGATCAATGGAATGCAGCATAAATGTCTTTGTACAAACATTTGTGGAGCAATAGTTTCTGGAAATAGTTTCAGGAGGGGGTTCAAAGCTCTTCCTTTAGCAGAAAAGAGACAAATACAAGTGGGTATTCAACAGATCTGGGCAAACCATGTCCCCTGGCTGCTCTCTGTGCAGCCTGTAAGCTCTGTAAGAGTGCCTGCTTTTAAAAATTCCCAGTGTCATCCAGTGGATCAGTCATCAGCTGGCCAGTGGGGGAACAGACTGGGGACGAGATTAAAGCTTCTCTCCTCTTTGCTGTGCAGTTCCTCAAAAACTACTCCCTGTGTGTGAGATTTTAGTGGTTTGATCAACAGTGTTCCCCCAGCCTTGTCTTCGGATTGTGTATAAGTACCACACATGACCTTTTTCTTTGTCGACTTATGAAGTTAGCTTCTTGCCTCATCAGAGATTTGAATCCGGATCTTCCCACTCCTGTCCCAAAGCATCTAACCCTCAGCTCCTCTATGTGGTGCCTGTGGGCACCACCATGCCTGTGATTCTTTCCTTTAGGGCTCAACGTCTCCACACCACTTCTCCTGTTTCTTTAAAAAGTAAGATCTGTAAAAAGTTGATTGTTTGTTTTTAATAGCAAGGCTTATGTTCTGTGAAATGGGTATTTTGATGTGCTTTGTTGGGGCAAGTATGCAACTGGGCAATAAGGCTTAGAGCCCATCTCCATTTCTTGAAGAGGTTGACTTGTCTCCGAATCACCTCCTGTGAAACGAGTGTTGAAGCAAAAAACTATGCATTCGAAAGTGTTGTGGGGTTTTTTCCCCCCTGGAGCTCAGGCCTTGCAGGTCTATCTCGTATTTGACTTCTCAGACTGGTTACTTCTCTTTCACCCTCAGTGGTTTGCCTTTATTACGGGGAACAGGTTTGCTGTCACTGGTGAGATGGTCCATCTTTTTGTGAATGGGCCAACTCTCTCTGCTGATTTGGTCAGGACTCCCATGGTAGACCCCCCAAATTACATATGTGCGAAAGATTGGGGAAGACCATGCTTTAAGCACTGCACTGTACTGAGTCAATACGCTGTAAGGTTTGATCCTCCACTACTTGAAACATTTTCCGGAGTTGAGCCTGCCACGGAAAGAGAAAGATGCCTGCCTGCATAGGTGCTTTCTAGCTTTTGTTCTTGCCTGCTGAGAGATAGACTGCAGGTGACTCTGGGTTGCTGCCTCCTTTCTTCATGCAAACGGCCCTTGCATAGCTAGGAGGCCAAAGTGTCAATGCTATTCTTACAGCCACGGGGAGTGAGTGCTGAACACCATTGCCTGGGGTGGGACATGGGTGGCCCTGACCAGGGTCCTTTGGGTTCAGTCTCAGCCCCTCCACGGTGCCCTTTGTGCCTCCGTTCCAAGCCAGGCTGTGTCAACAGAGGGATTGCAAAGGGTTCTGTTTGAACAGGCCTTACTCACTCTCAGACCTTGTAAGCTGCCCGTGCAGGACAATAACAACTGCTGCAATGCCGTCTGCCTTTGCCGCTCTCTGAAATCCATCAGGCTCCAAGCCAAAAAGATCCGCAGCACTCACTAGGAGGCAGAGGTTCATCCTGGGAGGAGAGGGCTCCTTGTGGTCCATCTTCCAGCCAGTTGTGATCACCGTTGCATGTCTTGCAAGATCACAGCTTGTGCATTTGCTTCAAAAATGATTCATCCGCACTCTCTCGCTGTCAGGACTGGTCTCTCAACAGGCAGAGTTTAGCCGTCATTTCATAAGGCAGCTGCTGGGGGCCAGCGACGGTCACCTTTCCTAATGGTTTGTCCTAAGCCCTTAACCATTTCCCTCATCTAGAGGAAAGAACCACTTAGCCTGCCCTTTACTCCCTGAACTAGCCTTCTTTCCCTCAGGTATGGCAGGGGACACATGATCCAGCTGCTTGTAGTGAAATAAGATTCAACTGCCAGCACCGTCAGCTTCCGAACATGAAATGGGGGGGGGGAAGCACTTCCCCCTTTGCCTCAGGCAGCAAACTCTCTTGGGGCTGCCCTGCCTACAAGGCCTTTGGCCTGGCCTGAGCAGACCCTGATGCCTTGTTCAGAGACATCTCCCCAGTGTTGTGGCAGCAGCTCTCATCTCCCTGCCCGCCCCGCCACTGCCGCCACCACTTCTAGTAGTCTCCCCCTCCCCTTGGCAAAAAAGCAGTCATGTTGTGCCAGTGTGTTTTCGATTCTGGGTAGAGTAGGCAAAACAAAGAGAATTGGGTCTGAGAGGAAATACTCAGGCAGGAGCAATGTGACTCATGAACCCAAGCAGTTGCCAGTACTGTACGATAAGAGCCACACAGACCTCCTTCTGTAACTCCGAGCAAATGCTTGCCACAGAATCCTGGCTTGGCTGGGTTCTTGTCTGCACTAAGTCCTGCTGGCTGTTCTCCCTGTATTCTCCCGGCCCCACAAGCTGTCTGTGGAAAGGCACAGCTGACTCCTTGGAGGCCTACACCAGCTCTTCAGCCTCAGCTGGAGGGCCCAGAGATAGGCAGGATCCCTTGTCTAGCACCAAAGTCTGGTAGTAGTTGCATGACTGTGAGACTGGAAGGGTTTTGACTTCAGCTTCATAGGAAGGAAATCTATGGTGGCTGCAGTGCATTTTACCTTCCCTTCTGTGGGATTGATTGGCACAATTCCCCACAGTCGTGGGGCAAGGACAAGGGTGTCTGTGCAATAAGGTTTGTCTCAGAGGACCTGCCTGAGATGAGAGACCAAATTTGTGACTGAACTAGTCACCAGGTGGTTTGCCACTTACTTGGCTTTCTCCTCAGCTTTGTTTAGGAGAATAAATTCTCTTGGGAACCACATGCTGACTACTAATTATTTATTGGTTACTTCACCTCTTTACTCCACTGAGATCAAGGGTTTACTCCAAGAGATCAAGAGATTAAGGCTGTCCTTCTTCTCCACTTCATCATCATAAAGTTAGAGTGAAAGAGAACGAATAGCCCAGGGTCTCCTGGTGAGTTAGATGGCCCAATAGGGACTTCAGTCTGGATCTCCCATGTCTCAGTCCAACATGCCTAGCCGCTACATCAGGCTGGCTCTCTATTCAGTGTGATCTCCTCCATCTCTTCCTCTTCATGACTGCCATCATCACTGCTTCTCAGACCCATCTGTAGATGCACAAGGAAAAAGGAACTTTCATTTGGAATAATAATAATAATAATGATAATCATCATCATCATCTGAGATGGTATTGTTTAAAATTAGGATAAATTCATACATCTTCTGAAACAAGGTAGGCTGATTTTAGGTCCACCTGGAAAACAGTGAGGCAGTGATACCTTTCTTCCCACCAAACCTTTGAACATTGTCAGTGACACCATTGTTTCTCACATTGTTGTTTCACGTTTCGTACCTCACAGAGACAATTAAGAGAGAACTGTTTCCATTTCCCTATAGTAGAAGAAGCTGCTGGTCTTGTTATTCCTTTAGCCTTGTCCTCAGAGCTACCCTCCTTCACCCAGAGGACCAAATGCCCCCAACCCTCAGAACCCATTATATGCGGGAGAATATTATCACTCATGCATGATGAAAAGCGAACAAACAAAAATGAAGTCTGGTGGCACCTTGAAGAGTTACAGATCTATTTTAGCTTTAACTTTTGTGGATCACATCCAGTACTTCAGAGGCAATCTAATCTACAGATCCACAAAATAAATCTTAGTAAATAAAGGTCCTACAAGATTTTGCTGTTGTTTGATTTTTGTTGTTCATGCTGAAGCAGACTATAACGTGGCTGCCTCCCTGAACATTTTCAATCATGCTGCTGCCTCTCTCTTTTCTTACATTTGATTTATCCTTCAGAATATCTCCATCCATGTGTGTAGGGCAGAGGAAATAATGATGAAGAAGAGGCAGCATCCTGGAAGCGCTTGCCTCCTCTTTTTAAAGCCCCCCCCCATCCAGTTCAATTCCGTCCAATGTCATTGCTAGCACCACATCAACATATCCCACTAAATGTTCAACAGACAGGCAGGGCTCTCGAAGGGCTTGTCCCTCCCATTCAAAATAGGTAAAGTTATTCACTTCCCTCTCCAATCTCACCAGACTATCTGTCCTCACCTCCAACTCCACTTTCCTGCCTCCAGTCCTGTCCGAGAGCTGAAACATTTCATCCCTTAGGTCAGTGCTTCCCAGCCTTGGGTCCCCAGATGTGCTTGGACTACAACTCCCATAAATCCTGCCCAACATAGCTAGTGGTGAAGGCTTCTGGGAGTGTCAGTCCAAGAATATATGGGGAAATAAGGTTGGGAACCATTGCCTTAGGAAGAAAGATTACAAAGTTGGGAAGACCCTTTCTGGCTTAGGAAGGAGGGCACAATAGGAATAAATGCGATATTCTCAATAGTGTAGAGAACACAGCGAAGGAGAAGCCCATGCACCTACCCTTTCACCTAACACCATCTCCACTGCAGCAGAATGGCTGGAGATTCAGGAGAGCCTGGGGAAAAAAAATTCTCACCCTGTCTGTAATTAAACTATGGAAACTGCTCCTCCAAAATATAGTGAAGGATGTAAACTTGCTTTAAAAGGTATTAGACAAATTCATCATGGCTCCTAGTAGTAGCTAGTTAGAAGGGCTTTATGTTGCCTCTTTGAACCAGAGGCAGTAGGTTTCAAAGTCTCAGTTGCTGGGGAATAGAAGTGGGGAGGACTATTTGTGTCCCTGTCCAATTTACGGGCTTCCCATTGGAGCATCTGGTCAGTCTCTTAGACTAGTGGTTCTTAACCTTTGTTACTCGGATGCTTTTGAACTGCAACTCCCAGAAACCCCATTCAGGACAGCTGGTGGTGAAGGCTTCTGGGAGTTGCAGTCCAAAACTCCTGAGTAACCCAAGGTTAAGAACCAGTGTCTTAGACTGGATCCCACACGGTTCTTCTTTATGTTGTGATACTCCCCACACTACCCAGGCTCGGGAATATCTTATCATCATTTCACAATATGGTGGTTGATCAGTAATTCCCTCCCAGGCTCTCCTTCCTTCTTTTCTAGTATAATAGAGGTTCTTGAAACCTCCTGGGGAAGGACCTGATAAAATCAAAGACAATTCTTTGCCAATTCTAAAGAAATAATTTGGTCTAGTAAATGCTGTTTATGTCACGGTGAAAAATGTGTTCAACATTGAACAGGGCTATCTTTGGCCTATTTTTTAAAAAATATAAACCACCCCTGCATCCTGACACTTGGGTAATTTAGAAAAATCAGTGTGCAGAGCTTTCCTTTCATGACCGAGTACAACAACAACAAAAAAGCGCCTGGCAAATTAGATTACCAACTATTTGCGACATCACAGAAGTGCCACCGCTAATCAGATATTTTCTATCATCATTGTGATTTTTACTCTACTCTTTTTCCACGGTCAAGCGAACAGGCAGGCCATTAGAAGATAATGAAGATGGGGAGTAAGAGGTAGTCGCCGGGCCATGAGGGCAGGTGGGTAAAAGGCGGCAGTGGGAATGGATACCTGGCAAAAGGAGACATGGAGGCGATGGATCTAATAATGGTCCTCCCCTAAGGCTGGCTGAAGCCATTTGATCCCAAGTGGGACATGAGTTGCTATTGGCAAAGCAAGCCTCATGCTGGCATCACATCAGTTCCTGCCTCAGACAGCCCCTCCCCTGCCAAACACTAAAGCCCCCGCTGGGTTGGATTGTTGCTCCAAGGTTCGTGCCAAGCCAGTCATGGAGTGTGTGCCATTAACGCACTAGGGGCTAATCCCTTTGTGTCTTAACAAGAGAGCAGCCTCCCCTCCCCCCCTTCTCCACAGCCTTTCTCTTGAGCAATCAAGGTCGGGGAGGGGGAGAGCATCTGTGTGTATGAGAGAGAGAGAGAGAGAGAGAGAAAATCAGAGGGAGAGAATCAGAGCAGTTCCAATACTTGTTTGTTGGGAGAAGACTCTGGAAGACAGAATATTCCATGTTACAGGGCCAGCATGGGTGGTGGTACAGTGCATCCCTCACTGACTAGGCTAGATAATTCCCCCACCACCACCTCAGGCACAATTACACACTTTTTGCAGGGACGCTTTATAAAAAGAGAATATCTTTTTCCTAAAACAAAAAGGCTACAGAAAAGCCCCTGTGCCCATGCTTTATCCCAGAACTGAAATGTGGCCTGACTGCAGAAGTCTGTGGTGTATGTATGTTTAGAGCAGAAGTGAGAACATTGAAGAATTTTTAATAGGAATCTTCCCCCCTCAAAAAAATAATACCGTAATGGTGCAATACTTCATGCCGTTAATGCCTGAGTAAGCACCAGTGAATGTCCAAATAAATATGTATAGGATCAAGCTGTACTTATGCTGTAAAACAAGGTGTAATGATATTCTGCGAAGTCAACACGCGGGTGTTCTGAATAAAAGAGAGGGAACAACAGACATCTGACAGTGTTGTTCCTAAGATTATATTGCCCTTCCCCAATCTGACACATCCCAGATGTCTCTGCTTCTAACCCCTCCCCATCAGTAGCAGCCAGCATGACTGTTGAATATGGCAACAGGGGTGACAAAGGCTATAGTCCAGTGCATCCAGAAGTCAGCGGACTGGGCAAATGGGGTTATAGCATCCAACCTACTCAGGAGTACTATAATGTTGGTACTTTTCTAGCCGTTTCTCAGAAGAACTTTTCTCATACTAAGGTAACAAAGGATGACACATTTAATTGAATTCAGTTGACAAACTGGAAGTCACCAGGACCGAATCACATACACTCAAGAGTTCTTAAACAACTGAAATGTGGAGTTGTTCATCTTCAAAGGGATTAAACCAGCCTCTTAGGTACTTCAGGACTAACCAGTGTAATGCTAAATTTTCAGAAGAACCCATAAAAAGTAGTTACAGTTGTCCTCAAGTGGAAGACATTATTAAGGCTACTAGAACTGCTGCTGGAAGAAGCAGCTTCAAACTAAGCTTTTATCATTCTATTCTAATTTTTCATTCAGCATTTTGTAATTTTGTCATTGACTTTATCAAGTCATGGGGGAGCTTAGTGTTAAAAAAAGAGAGAGAGACTACTGTAAACTTCAAGAGTTCCCAAGTAATCCTGATACCCCTCCTTGTTCCTCAGTGTTGAGTTCTCTGTTAGCAGGAGGAGTGATAGAAGATGCATAGCTGATGTGGATAACAGCCACCCTGAAGCTGTGGCTTTCCTTCCCTCCTTAGTCATATCTAATAATATGAAAGGTGTGGCATAGCTTCACCGTATTCCAAGGTTCCCTGACTTTATAGGTATTTGTTGTTGTTGTTGTTTAGTCATTAAGTTGTGTCCGACTCTTCGTGACACCATGGACCAGAGCATGCCAGGCCCTCCTGTCTTCCACTGCCTCCCGGAGTTTGGTCAGATTCATGTTGGTAGGGTATAGGTATAGTAAGCAATAAATGTAAGTGTGAAGAAGAAAATATCTCAGTACATTTGCATTTCTCAAGGTAGATACGACTCTTATATTTCTAAAGTGGTACAGGGAAGTCCAGGTCGAGACACGTAATAATGACACATATTCCATGACATCCAAGTCCATCCTTACTTGGGGAATTCATCACTACAAAATGCTTTGAGAAACAGTGGAGGAATGGAAGGCACATCAGTCTATTTATGGCTATTGGCTGTGATGACTAACAAGGGAACACCTGGTTGACAGGAAAGATGGGGAAAATGTGCTTTTTTGGACCACAACTCCCATGCAGAAAAAGCTATTTTTCCTGTCCCTGATCCTGAGACAGGATATATCTACTAACCTGATTATCTAGGCAAACATTAGAGGAAGACCATCTTCACCAAGCTCCACATGTGAGCTTTTGAAGGCACTTGGCTGACTGGCTGGAGATAAGAGTATAAGATTTTGTGGACCTTTGGCTTGAATAAGCAAAGGCAAATCTTTCCTTCTTAACAATGTTGAGATAGAACTTTCCAGACTCCCTTCAATACTTTCCTCTCAGGCTTTCCCCCAGGTATTCTATACCTAAGCCTCCCCTTTGTCCAGGAAGAGGTACCTGGAAAGTGGGGACAGGTTTACCAATCTGTTGGATTCAGAGACTCCTGTATACCACATTTTCAGTGCAGTGTTCACCCAGCCTGATTTGTGAGCTCTATGCCACGCGTTGGCCTTGCTGATTCTGTGTATGCAACAAGCGCAAGACCAGGTATGTAAGGCTAGAATAATGTGCACCATTAAATGGATTTCCAATTCAATGCCCTGGGACAGCTGGGCCCGGCTGGCTCTGTTTGCTACATTACCATAAAGCTGAAAGGACATGAATGGCCAAATGACAGTGATCTCAAGCACTCAAATCCAAATAAACAATGACATACCGATGGACAGGTACAATATCTAGGAGAGAGAGAAGTTTTCTTTGTTTTCCTTGGCTTATTTTCTGCTGCCAGCTCAACATAAATACCACAGCTTCCTGGTTGTAGAGAAATGTTGGCAACCTTTTCCTGTTAAACCAGAAGCATTCCTTGTCCTTGTTTTCTTGAATTGTGAATGGTGCCAACCAGGGATGGGAATGGACAGATTTCTTAGAAAGGTTAAAATAAATATGATAAAAGAGGCTTATGATGCACATATCAGCTGCAGCATTAATAGGTTGCCAGAATATGTACGACTCAGTATTTGAGGATGCGGTGTAACTGATACAGGTGTAATTCTGCAGTAACATCATTATTTTATTATTTCAACAATCCTTACACATTTGCACTCTCTCTCTCTCTCTCTCACACACACACACACACACGCACACGCACGCACGCGCGCGCGCGCGCACACACACACACACACACGCACACACACACACACACACACACACACAGACATCCTTTAATGCAGAAAATAGACTTTTTTCCCCAATGCAATCTATCCTTTCCTGGAGTTCACAAACTATATACTCATAGCATCCACACACACACTTTATATGAGTATTACTGAGAAGAGCAGCATTGTCATCTGCTTATGTCAGGAGCCAGGGCTGGAAAACATTTGGACCTCTAGCTGTTGGACCACAACTTCTATCTGTCCTAGCCAACATAGGTGATGGTGGGGAATAGTGCTAGTTGAAGTCCAAAATCTGGAGGGCCTCATGTTCCCCAGTCTTGACCTAAATAGATTTCTGTCCTTCAGTTTTTTATTTTGTGCCATCACATGGTTGATGCAATGAATGGCAAGGTCTCTGAACCTTTGTCTTCAGCCAAGGCCTTATTTTAGGAGACATTATGCTTCACAGTTATCTTGGCAACCAGGTTAGTCAAGATCTCCAGACTGCTCTGGTATAATGCATAGGACAAATATATATATATATATATATATAAGGAATTCTTTATTGCTTGTGGAGGACACGGAAATACAACTCAGGAAGCCAGCAGGCTTGACCTCCAAGGCTGCAGACATCTTCAGAAACACCCTATCCACTCAAAATCACAAAACACACACACACACACACACACACACACACACACACACACACACACACACACACACACACACACACACACACACACACACACACACACACACACACACACACACACACACACACACACACACACACACACACACACATCTGTGGTAGAGAAAAAAATTCCCAGAATCTTAGTGGAGGTAGGAAGTCTTTCTTTAGATATAAATATAGCTATATATATCTAAATCTACAACTAAATCTAGATCTATAGTTGGCATCTACTAAGTGTAATCTAAAATCCAGACAATCTGGAAAGACTTCCTACCTCCACTAAGATTCTGGGAATTTTTTTCTCTACCATTCTTTAAAAGGATATGTTTTCCTCCTCCTCTGAAATGGAGGCAACAGGAGCAAAATAAATGGGTTTATGCTAAAAGGTAAGGAAATCTTATCTCCTGGAGGATTAACAGGCAGGGTCTGTTTTCACAGCTTGGGTCTAACTTGTCATCATTTTTACCTTCACAAAGCCATTTTCTCCCAGCTCATATTAGCTAATGATGTTGATGCCTACCAGTCTGCTCAGAGCTTGCTTGTTTGTTGAGCTGTTATCCTGATCCTAAGCACGTCACTGCCATGGTGTCCCTAGAGTTTCCCGCTCTTGTCTTGGGCATTTCCTAATAGTATGATATATTTAGTATGAGCAGTATGCCCTTAAACAAGCTGGACATGAAATTCCATTTCAAAATACTGAAGTACTGGACAACACCAGCAATCTGTATGTTAGACTGCACAGGGAAACCATTGAAATACATAAACATAAACAAAACTTCAACAGGAAAGATGAAGGCCTAAAACTAAACACAGCCCGGCGCTCCATTCTGAAAAATACAACCTGCAAAAGGTCAACAAACTCTACCCAGTCACAAGGGCCAGGGATCATTGCACAAAAAAAGACCAGCTAACGACACCCATCAATCACAGTGACAGATAATCTCTCTCTCCCCCCCCTTATCAAAACAAAAACATGCTGATCACCCTATCTCCTGAAAAAAGACAAAAGCCATTCCCACAACTATAAATACTATCCAACAAACACCAAAAGAGCATGGGCAGAGTTCCTACTCCAGTCCTCTGAAGATGCCGGCCACAGAGACTGGCGAAACGTCAGGAAGAACAACCTTCAGAACATGGCCAAAGAGCCCGAAAAACCCACCACAACCATAAGAATAAAGTTCTTCTCACAATTCAACAATTGCCTCTCTAGTCTGTTTAGCCCAGAAGGGCATTCCGGTGTGATGGAAGATGATTGCATTCTCAGGGGTTAGGGCATTCTACCTAAGGCTGAGAAGCTTTGCTCTTCTGTGGTAAGCTACAGGTGGGATCACAGCTGACCAGCTATGCTGCAGATGTCCACAGCTTGTCTTGGTGTGACAATTCTCCGTGCTCTGTCCATGCAGTCGGCATGATGTAGTGATGTGAGCAGCAGGCCCAGCCCAAGACATGGCACCCTAAGCCTGCCAGCTCATGTTGGCACCTGCAGCAGAGAATTCCTATCAACACATCTCCCATCCTTGTCAATAAAAATATAAGAGCAGTTTAAATAACCCAGATTTTTCTATCTTTACATGACATGTAAAATCTAATGCCTCGGGCAGTGGCCTCACTCCATCTAACATTAGGGCAAGCCTTGAGGCTCTTCTTTCCTCATCCCTTATTGGTTGCAACACACATTCGTTTCATATTTTGGGTTGGATGCTTCTCAGTGTCATTTTAGCATGCAGTTCTGTCTGTGAATATGCACATGTGCACTTCTCACGGCATAGCACAAAAACAGTAACAGGTTTTTGCAGCGTCTTACTTTTTAACACACTTATTAAAAGGTAAGCTTTCTTGGATTCTATAGATTATATTACCTCAGTGTGACGCCATACTTCCAAGAAATGGAGGACCCACTTCTGTGACACCAAGGCAACAGTCTTGGCACTGGAAGATGAAAGGTCCCTCCTTATAACTGTGAACCTATACATACTAATGCTTGGAAATAAGTCCATCTGACCTCAGTGGGGCTTACTTCTAAGCAAGCATGTATCATTTCTTTTAAGCATCAAGCTGAGGCAGAAGTACTTTTATTTTTATTTTTTCAATTAGCTGTGGCCTCTTTCCTCTTTATCTTTTTATTATCTCTTTTAACAGCTCCAAGGAACAGACTGATTTTTCAAGCTCTCTTTAGACTAGCACTGGCTTACTGTTTGTACTGAACTATAGCAGTTTGTCAGAATGTAATATTTCAAGGATTGACATAAATCTATCTGTGTCAGTGAGGCTTATGATTAAGCAAAGGTGTCTAGCCTTATTCTTACATTGGATTTAGTTACTACTGAAAGGACCACAAGGGGTTGCAAACATCCTATAGGATATGACTATAATGGACAATATGGCTTAATTCTGGCATCCAGTTATCATGTATGCAAACAGCTGAATACACAGCCCTTGCTCAGTCCAGTATGTCCCACACATGGATTTTGTCATCATGGACTGAATTGGGAGGAAAGGCTTTATGAGGTTACCCGGTCACAACCTCGAGACCTGTATGACATCGCTCTGGGTTGCAACCCGAGTTCTTAAGTCACAGGGAGCTGTGCAAAACATATTGTATAAAAGAAGTGATTATTAATTGCTCCATGAACGTGACCTACAGCTTCTCCCAGCTTCTTCCATCTGCCCCTATAATGTGACTGGAACGCTCTGGCTTTGGTTAGCATTGGCTGAGTTCATCATGTTCAGGGGGAGACAAATTAGCTCGGATAACACCCATCCACCTCTCTGGAAGTAAATGTGGGAGGATTTCTGAATATAGTCCTGCTGTTATGATATATCCTTACAGCCATAACTCATCTGCCTAAAAATAACATGATTTCAGGCACCTGCTTTTCCAGCTCCCTGTCCAGCCAGAGCTGACAAACGGCAGAGTTCTCCCTGTGATGGGAGCTGAGCATGTAGGTCAGAGTTGCCTGCAGACGGCTCTGGAAGCTAACCTGGGGCTGAAGGGGTTAATAGGATGAGGGATATCACATTTAGCACTCAGGGGAAGAGGTGCCATGCAAGGCGTAGGTTCAGTGGGCCCACGAAGAAGGAGGCACAAGGGAAAACAGGCATGCCTGTGGGCTGAATGCTTACCATCAGATATTAATTTGCACATCTATATGTCTTCTCTTGGCACTCACTTCTGTGGTTCTAACAGTGTGAATGTGTCTTGTGGTTGTGTGTGTTGCAATAGTAGGCTCTTGAACAAAAAAAAAATATTTCTACAAAGTCCATATTTTCGCCTTGGTACACTACCCTCCTATTTTATGCTCTCTTCCCTGGAAGGATTATGTAGAATTGCTCTCTGACCCATTTCAACTCACTGTCAATGTTTCATCGTTACCACAGTTGTCTGCTGTTCTTTTTGATGTGGCAGTGAGGCATTTCCCACCTCTGGAGTTTCTGCAATATTGTGTGATAGACCACGACTAGCAGGAGCCCCTCCCAAGGCTTTGTCAGTTTCCTTCCCACTATGTATGACTGACCAGTTCAATGGAAAGTTTTGCAAAACTAATTTTAAGCCAAAAAGTTTAACAGAGTTCCAATTTCTCCTCAAAAGGCCCAGTAGATCTCCTTCAGAAAAGATCTTCCTGCATCTGGGCACTGCAGGCAAAATGGCTTTCTCTCCTGTCACCACCAGCAAGACCACTGATGGATGGCAGCAGGGCACACCGCAGAGCCTAAGGCCATGACTGGAAGTGGGCAGTGTAATGTCTCGTTCCCGCTTTCAGTTGCCTGGCCACAGATGATGAAGAGCTCTTTGATTAGCATTGGTAAAAGTGTCTGGAAGCTGCCCAAAAGCCAAGGAGGACTAGTGGGATCAAAGAGTCCAAACTGTGGGGACCCCCCCCCAACAGTTCTTCAGCATCACTAGTTTATACTAGCTGCTGAAGGCATTCTGAATGTTTTTCAGAATCTGTCCCCATGTGTGCTGCATTGCGACAGCCAAGTTTGGAAGTGACCAAAACATGTGCAATAGTGACCAGATCTGCCACTTCAGGGTTTCCTGGAGATATTTATTCTCGGAAAACCATCGAGGATGATTAGAGATTTTACAAGTAATTTTCCCTCTCTTGATGCCTGCTCCAAATGCTGAAATGAATCAAATATTACCTAGCTCAGTAAAAGACGCCATATAGCCTTCTGACACTGGAAGAAATACTGATGCTCTCTCCAGCCCTGGCAATAACACAAAAGAGTTTTGAGAGTAATATTGTGTTTGCATTTATTTCCAAGGTTGGCTTTGGGGGTTGATCTGAAACACAAAGATCATCCTGCACTTCTGCAGTTTATATAGTAGCAGCAGTAATTGCTGACAAAGACTGGTTTCCAAAATTTAAGTTTAGGAATAATTGCTGGGGGGGATTTTTTAAAGATCCAGGCAAAAGAAATAACAGCAGATAATTGAGTAATTTGTGGAAGCAAAGACACAGAAAATAAGGATGAAACAGAC
Source organism: Pogona vitticeps (assembly GCF_051106095.1). Lineage (NCBI taxonomy): Eukaryota > Metazoa > Chordata > Lepidosauria > Squamata > Agamidae > Pogona > Pogona vitticeps. The sequence goes on along the minus strand of NC_135784.1, from coordinate 139,774,294 downwards.
TGGAAAAAAATCTCATGCCCCATTTTACAGGTAGCTCCGTAGGGCTAATGAAATCTTGCAAAGTGCTGACTACTTGAAGTGGATGTGTTTAATGTGGATTAAAATGTTACGTTCATTGAAAAGTGCTTAACCAGCCAGGTTCAGTTCTTTAAGAACGGCAGATTTCACCAGACGCTTCTAGCCCTCAAGGCCAATGTCTTCTTTTCTTTGCATCTGTTTGCTATCTTAGACCATCAGCAATGTATTCCTTTTTTTATAGTCTCAACAACAACCCTGTGGAGTAGATTGGGCTGAGACAGAATGATTCCCCTCTTCTCAGGGGCACCCACTAAGCATTACCATGCAACAGCATGCGCCCACCCTTGCACATAGGCACAGTGAATTTTCATGACCAATGTTGCTTCCCTGGTGTATTTATCCGACCCATCCCCGTGCCTTAGTTATACTTAAGTTGAATGGCTGTGGTCAGCAGGGAAAAGTCTTCTCTTCTGTGTCTGTCTCTCTCTCTCTCTCTCTGCCTGCTCCGTTCCCAGAGAGGATTCCCTGTGATGTGGCTCCAGGCAGGCGCTTTCCTGCCTAGAGTCTTCAGGGTCCAAGGTCATTAGCCTGCACAGTAATTAGAGTACGTTAGCCAAGCATGGAGAAGAGAGGCCACTCCAGCAGGGAGGAAGAGCATGTTGTCAGAGTCACATTGGGTTGAGTGAAGGCGTATGGATCATGCTCTTGTTCTTCTCGGTGGAGCAAGGCCAGGAGAGTGCGCCTGGAGCCATGGGTGCCTGAGACAACTTCAGAAAGCTGACCGTGGTGCTGGAAAGGATCTAGAAAAGGATAACCCAAATGACCAAGAAGCTGGATCAGTGCCACTAGAAGGGACGTTTACACAATCAGGGCCTTTTTTTGTTTTAAAAAAGAGTCAGGGAGGGAGGGACATGATAAGGATAAGTTTAAAGTCAAGAAAGCAGATAAGAAAAAGTTCTTGTCCATCTCGCATAGTAAAGTAGCTGGGAAAGGAATCTCTCACAGAGTGCTAAAATTGTGGAAATTGGTACCACAAGATGTAGTGGTGGTTGCCAGCCTGCATAGCTTTAAAAGGAGACTAAAATTCATGATGGTTATCACTGGTGACTCCTAGTCAAGATGTCTGTATCAGCAGTTTAATGATAAATTTGGGAGTGTCTGGCTCATCATGACAGTATCCATAGCTCAGCCCCTCTTTACTGCATAAGCAGTCCAAGAATGCAGATACCTTCATTGGTCCATATCAACAATTGCAAAGCAGTTTAAAACAACAACAACAAATGCCCTTTCATCACTCCTTCAAGAGCAAATCAGTCTCAAATACTTTGCATTGCAATAGGGATAGCTTGCAACAATATACTGTTCCTAGAAAAATCCACTTCTTTTCCCAGAGTCAATGGTGATTTCATCTGGCTGGATAGCTCAGTGATTGAAGAGAAGTTGAGAGTTCAAATCTCCATTGTGCCTCCTGCAAGAAAAGCCAGCTAGCTGCACAGTCCCAGGGTGCCCTCAGAAGAAGAGAATGGTGAATCACTTCTGTGTATTGTCTACCTAGAAAACCATGGAAAGGGTCAGCATAAGTCAGAATTGTCTTGACAGTACATTATAATTATTCAAAGATGCAGGCACAGTCAATCAAAATTGTAAAACATTGACTGGTATGATATAACAGACGTACGTTTTAAGCAAAAAACTGTTAAATATTATATATGTGTGTCTGTTAAATATTGGCACAGTATGTGTGTTATTCCTAATATTGCTGTTTTTTGTAGCTCTGATGGTGTTATAGGGAAGCTATATAACTAATTAGCTAAATGTTAATTAAAATATCCTGTTGTTTTGACCTGTGAGATCTGACTCAGCTACACTACTGCTTGTTGAGGAACACAGCTGGGAAGGTGCTGTTGCATTCAAGGGCTTATGGACTTCCTATTGGGGCATTTGGTGGCCCACTAGGGGAAGAGAATGCTGGACTACACGGACTTTTGGCTTGATCCAAAACAGAGGGTGATTACACAGGGAAGTAGACTGTAAGTAGGACTGCTTGGGGAATGGTCCCATGTGAACTAATTCCTGGCACTCACACAACGCAGGAGGACGTGCGCTCAAGCCTGACTCTGATCCATGCCCAGGCTTGACCTTTTTGGTCCTGCTGTAGTGTTTCTACTCTTTGGAGCTGGGCTGGAGTGATTCCCCAGCAGCTGGAAGGGTCGTTTTAGGAAAATCTCCCCCCCCCCTTGCATTAAAGCAACCCTTTCCAAGGCCTTTTCAGCCATCTGATTGCACCCACAACTCTTCTTACATTCCTGCATTGGAGGAGGGCTTGTTCTGGATGGTTGAGATGGAGGA